>NC_138132.1:91723487-92923487 GCF_964188305.1 Podarcis bocagei | reverse complement strand
GAGCTGACCCCTGACCCCAAACTTGCTCCACTTTCATGGCTCTCCTGAGAAGCCTCCAAGGAAAGCCACAGAACATGCTTCTCCAGCCACACATTTCATTGTCCCATCAGAAAACGGCATGCACTTTCTGAGAGTCCTTTCAGAGTCCTGAAAGTTGGGGATAATTCAGAATGAAATCCCCAGGTGTCAGAAAAGGTTATTTATGTATGCAACAACTGCGCCCCATGTTTTGTTAGCCCTCAAATGGAAAATGAGTGAGGCCCCAACCAAAGAAGAATGGCAACTTAAGTTGACAGAATACGCACAACTTGCAGACATATAGAATAAGAGAACAAGAAGAACATACCGTATTTTTCGCCCTATAGGACACACTTTTCCCCCTCCAAAAATGAAGGGGAAATGTGTGTGCGTCCTATGGGGCGAATGCAGGCTTTTGCTGAAGCCTGGAGAGGGAGAGGGGTCGGTGCGCACCGACCCCTCTCGCTCTCCAGGCTTCAGGAAGCTATCCCAAGTCTTGCAAGCCCGGCGGGATGTCCTGTGGGCTCACAAGGCTTGCGCCTGCAGCCCAAAGGCTGGGGGACAGCGGGGAGGTGCAGCGCCGCCACCCCGCTATTCCCCGACCTGAAATGGAGGCTGGCGGGGGGAGAAGCAAGCCTGCTTCTCCCCCCCCCCCGCCAGCCCCACAAGCTCGGGGGATAGGGGGATGGCGGAGCGCCGCCATCCCGCTATTCCCGGACCTGATCTGGAGGCTGGCGGGGGGGGGAGAAGCAAGCCTGCTTCTCCCCCCCCCACCAGCCCCACAAGCTCAGGGGATAGGAGGGTGGCGCAGCGCCGCCATCCCGCTATTCCCCGACCTGATCTGGAGGCTGGCGGGGGGGGGAGAAGCAAGCCTGCTTCTCCCCCCCCCCACCAGCCCCACAAGCTCGGGGGATAGGAGGGTGGCGCAGCGCCGCCATCCCTCTATTCCCCGACCTGATCTGGAGGCTGGAGGTGGGAGAAGCAAGCCTGCTTCTCCCCCCCCCCCAGCCCCACAAGCTCGGGGGATAGGAGGGTGGCGCAGCGCCGCCATCCCGCTATTCCCCGACCTGATCTGGAGGCTGTGGGTTGGGGAGAAGCAAGCTTGCTTCTCTCCCCGCCAGCCCCACAAACTCGGGGGACAGCGGGGCAAGCTGTCCCTGAAGACAGAAGAGGGAGACGGAGCGCTCCGTCTCCCTCTTCTAGCTTGGGGATGGCTGCGCAAACCTGGGGGGGGAAATAAAAATTTTTCCCTTGATTTCCCCCCTAAAAAACTAGGTGCGTCCTATGGGCCAGTGCGTCCTATAGGGCGAAAAGTACGGTATGTTTAAAAAGATTGGAAAACGTTTATTGAACATATGGAATATAATTGTATACAGCTGAAAATGCTGGCAGCATTAAGATAAATTCAACAGTGTGAATAAGTTTCGATGGATGCAATATTCATGGAATACTGATTGGTATAGTTTTTGTAAAATATGCAGGGATTTAAGATATGTAAAATGAACCACGGAAAGAGAAGAAGGGAAGTCATGGATATCTCAAGGATGCAAAATAAGTATTTGAAACTGTAAAACACAAAATTTAATCAGAGAGAGAGAGAGAGAGATTGCATGCACTCAAAGTCCATCTTCCTGTAGGGAGTTCTCTAGGCTAGAAATGAATGGTTGGTTGTAACTGCCCTCATTTCACTGTGCCCACAGCTTCATGACATATAGGCAACTCACAGCTTATGCAGCAGTTCGGTTCTGGCTGTTAAGTGTGTAAACACAAAATCACGTGAAGCCAGGAGCCCCTGGAACTGCCCCCAACCCACAGGAGGAGGACTCTTTATCTTGCTCTGGGAAGGTCACAGGAGGGCAGAGCCAGTGTGGTGTAGGGGTTAAGAGCGGTGGACTCGTAATCTGATGAACCGGGTTCGTGTCTCCGCTCCTCCACATGCAGCTGCTGGGTGACCTTGGGCCAGTCACACTTCTGTGAAGTCTCTCAGCCCCACTCACCTCACAGTGTTTGTTGTGGGGGAGGAAGGAAAAGGAGAATGTTAGACTCCTGAAGGGGAGTGAAAGGCGGGATATCAAATCCAAACTCTTCTTCAGGAAGCCCTCTAGGTGAGGCAACGCCTTCCTTACCGGCCTCCAGAACTGTCCCAGAGCCCTTTCCCAGGGGCCGGTGAAGAAGTCAGCCCATTGCTTACTGGGCTTTGGAAAGGCGGTGCGAGGGCTCTCAGAGCATCCTTGAGTCCTCATGCCTCCTTCCCAAAGCCCGAAAAAGTGAGGGAGACTCTCTGGGTGTGCGGAGAACATAAATAAATGGAGAGCAAGGATTGGTGGGTTTCCTCCATTCTCTATTTATTCACCCCGCCACTCCAACTGCGTAAATATGATAAGCGTAAGGTGCAAGTTGCCAGTACTCAGGTCTCTCCTCCCTTCCTTGCACGTGCTTGCAATTATACACAGACACCAACACACCAGACCCCAGGGACCCCTGCAAAGAACAAAGGTCTGCCCGGGACACGCAGCCAACCTCTGACTTACTTCGAAATGTACTTGTCGTGCCCACAAGGGACCGGGTAGTTCTCACTTATGTAGTCCATCCTTGGAAAGTGTCTTTCATCAGGAACAGAGGCCTGTGGCGAAAGGGGAGGTGGGAAACCGCTTTAAAGCACACAGCAATTTACTTTCTGAGATAAATGAAAAGAACATGCTAATCGTTCGTTCAATTCAATGGCGATTTTGCAGACCTCTAATGGGTTTCAGATCCATGGATTGTAGTGGGGAGGGAGGGGAATCCAAAAGGTGCAGAAATGTGATACCCCTGCTTGTTTTCCTGGAAGACCATTCTGAGAAACAGGAAGTGGAATGGACTGGCCAGCACCTCAGGCCTTACTGCAATTACTATGTTTATTTCTATCCCATCTTCTGCCCAGACAGACACTTGAGGTGGGTTACACAAATCAAAACAACGCAAAGCATATATATATAATCAATATATATATTGATTAAAACATTCAGGAGCCATTATGGCTAGAAGCCACCAATAGCCCTCTCCTCCATGAATTACCTTTTCTTTGGCATAATGTATTCTGCCTACTTATAATAATAATAATAATTTATTATTTATACCCCGCCCATCTGGATGAGCCTCCTCAGCCACTCCAATCAAGTATTAAAAACAATACAACATTAAATATTAAAAACTTCCCTAAACAGGGATGCCTTCAGATGTCTTTTAAAGAGAAGATAGCTGCTTATTTCCTTCACATCTGAAGGGAGGGCGTTCTACAGGGCGGGCGCCACTACCGAGAAGGCCCTCTGCCTGGTTCCCTGTAACTTGATTTCTCGCAATGAGGGAACCACCAGAAGGCCCTCGGCGCTGGACCTCAGTGTCTGGGCTGAACGATGGGGGTGGAGACGCTCCTTCAGGTATACAGGACCGAGGCCGTTTAGGGCTTTAAAGGTCAGCACCAACACTTTGAATTGTGCTCAGAAACGTACTGGGAGCCAATGCAGATCTCTCAGGACCGGTGTTAGGTGGTCTCGGCGGCCACTCCCAGTCACCAGTCTAGCTGCCGCATTCTGGATTAATTGCAGTTTCCGGGTCACCTTCAAAGGTAGCCCCACGTAGAACACATTGCAGTAGTCCAAGCTATGCTATGCTATGCAATTTGGACTGAACCTGTACATCGCTAAGTGACACAAAGTAGAGCACTGAAGCCCTCCAGCTGACCACACATTAGCCTCTGAAATTTTCACAGGCATTACACATATCTTTGAAGTCATAAGGACTAGATACTTAACAGGGAAAGACAAAGCTCTCCAGTGCTGAATCTGACTCCTGTGCCGAATGCCACTCTGAAGCCCATCTTCTTTTCCCTTTCTCTCTGGAATTTCATCTTACGCCACCTCTGGGCATAATCTCTTGTTTTGGCTGCTGTAGCTTAACAGGTGTCCACAAATCTTTCTTTGTATCTGCCTGAAGACGCAAAGCAGGAAGCCCAGAAGTCTTAACACTGCTGCATCCGCTGCTGCATCCGCCAAGCATTGTTCTTGGGTTGTGGGGAGCAAAACAGAAGCACTAAGAACATCACCACCTCCCAGCAGAGCGGCTGACGAAATTCTGAATTTCCTGCCTCCTCTGAGCTGCTTTCCTAACCAGCCTGACAGCTGTCTGTTTCATGGCCTCTCCTTCTGGGGCTGTTCAGCAATGAAGCTCAAGACTTGCAAAAAGCAAAGGATAAAATGATATCTCCACCCCCACCCTATTTCCAAACTACAGTGCCGTTGTCTCTTCAAGACTGGCAGTGGTGGCTGGGAGTGCCTTTCTTCAGCTCTGGCTGGTTTGCTGGACTGGATCGTTGCAACATGCTCTGTGTGGGGCTGACCTTGAAGACGACTCGGAAACTTCGGTCAGTCCAAAACACAGGAGCTGGCTGGCTGGGGTTCCACTTAGATCTCATATAACCCATTTTGAAACAGCTGCGCTGTTTCTGGACCCAATTAAGGTGCTCACATTAGTGTTTAACGGTGCTATTTTTCTAGAAAAAGAGGTGCCGGAACTCACCATGAACGCCTCCCTTGTTCTCTTAGAATGGCAATGGTGTCTGTCTGAGAGGTGCCGGAACTGAGTTCCAGCTGGGAAAAAGCCCTGGTGTTTAAAGCCCTAAATGTCTCAGGCTCCAAAGACCTGAGAGGCTGCCTCCAAGATCAGAACAGAGGGACCCCTGGGTAGTTCCTCCACCCTAGAAGGCTTGGCATAGTGGTGGTCCAGGCAAGAGGGCCTTCTCTGTGGTGGCCCCTTAGCTGTGAAACTCCCTCCCTACAAGGGTGCATCCGGCATCTGCATTGTACGGCTTTCGGAGGATGGTTGTAAGTTGTTTTTAGTTGTTATTAATATTGTGCTTTAATGCTGTAAAGGTACCCCTGACTGTTATGTCCAGTCAGAGACGACTCTGGGGTTGTGTGCTCATCTCGCTCTGTAGGCTGAGGGAGCTGGCGTTTGTCCGCAGACAGTTTCCGGGTCATGTGGCCAGCATGACTAAGCTGGCGAAACAGAGCAGCGCATGGAAACACCGTTTACCTTCCTGCCAGAGTGGTACCTATTTATCTACTTGCACTTTGACGTGCTTTCCAACTGCTAGGTTGGCAGGAGCAGGGACCAGGCAATGGGAGCTCACCCCGTCGCAGGGATTTGAACCGCCGACCTTCTGATTGGCAAGCCCTAGGCTCAGTGGTTTAGACCACAGCGCCACCCGCATTGTTACCCATGCTCAAACCTTAGGGTGAAGGGCAGGTAATAAACAAACAAACCATTTGCCCTCCCCAGCACCTGAGGGCCACAAGCGAGCCAAGGGGGCACTTGGGCAGACCACCTCTCCCACAGTGCTCCACCTGAGGCTTGCTGCCTTAAACAAATGCAGCCGGGGAGGGGCACAGCTAGCACACACCCCGTGAGCAGCGCATGCAAGACACCCCCTGGAAGCACACGGCCAGGGCTGACTACCTCTCTGTCTGCTTTCTCAGGCAAGGGTCTTTGCCAAAGGCACTGCCCAGGTCATGCTGGGTGATGGGGACTCAGCAGGCAAGATGGAGAGACGTCCTAACCAGGCAAGGCACAGCAAAACCATCTCTAGCAATGCACTGGCTCAGATGTATGGGAATGGGGCAGGGGGAGGATTTGCACCCCGGCCCCCGCAGGAGCAAGTTCCAGAGTTTTGACTCTGTGTTGTGTGAATAAGTCCTTTCTTTCATCTCTCCTGAATCTCCCAATGTTCAGCTTCATTGGATGTCCAAAAGTTTAGTGTTACGAGGGAGGGAGTAAAAGCTTATCTCTATCCACTTTCTGCATGCCAGGCTTCGTCTTAAAAACTCCTGACATGTCTTACTTGCCTTTTCTCTAAACTAGAAAGTCACAAATGCTGCATCTTAGATCTCCCACATCCTGCCTGGTTTGGCCCTGAGCTTAAATACACTTGGGGTTTCCTGTGTGCATTTGGGGTGGGTGGGTGCAGGGAGCAGAGGACAACAGCTCAGCTGGATTGAAAAGCAGAGAGTTTACTAGGAATCCAAAGACTCCCACCAGATGCTCTGCAGGATTTGTTCTTCTCCATCCTTGACACCCAGGACCAGAGTGGGGCTTCCGCAGACCACTGTCAAGTCATTCACCAAGTCAGGAAACCCCTGGGCAACAGATGTTGGACACAATATACCGTATTTTTTGCACCATAACACTCACTTTTTTCCTCCTAAAAAGTAAGGGGAAATGTCTGTGCGTGTTATGGAGGGAATGCCTACGGGTGGCATGTCTACAGATTTTCCTCCTCTAAAAACTGTGCGTGTTATGGTTGGGTGCGTGTTATAGAGCGAAAAATACGGTAATGTTGGAAGACTGGGAAAGGTTGTGGAAGAAAGGGGTTAAGTTTACTGCATGTACGGTATTAAAAGAAAACATTAGGAAAATGATGTATAGATGGTGCTTAACCCCGGTAAAATTAGCAAAGATTTACCACACGAATGATAATTTATGTTGGAAGTGCAAAGAAAAAGGCAACACCTTTTATCACATGTGATGGATGTGTCTCAGGGTTAAGGACTTCTGGGGAAAGATTTATAATGAGTTAAAAAAAAATGTTGAAAAATACATTTAAGAAACCAGAAGCCTTTTTACTTGGAATAATAGGACTGGAATTGCCCCAAAAAGATTATTTTTGTATGCCACTACAGCGGCAAGACTGCTATTAGCTAAAAATTGGAAATCTCAAGGAATACCAACTGTAGAAGAATGGCAGATGAAGATGTTGGACTTTTTGGAGCTGGCTGACCTGACTGGAAGAATCCACGATCAGAAAGAAGAGGAACACCAAGAAGATTGGAAGAAATTTAAAGACTATCTAGCTAAATATTGTAATATAAGATAATTAGAAGTCACTTGAAAGTATCAATTAGGTTTAGGATTAGAATAAGGAGTTGTAAAGAACTATGGATTTAGACTAATAAGAAAAGAGAAGATAGTAAATTGAAGGATTTAATTTTATTAGAAAGAGGATTTTGGAAAACTTACAAGGTGATACAATGACATTCAGTTAGGGGGGATTTGAGGAAGTCAGATAACAATGAAAGATAAAATGGGTTCTAGAAGTAATAAGTGTTTATATTTATATTTTTATTTTCTTTTAGTATAGTACTGTCTTTTCATTTGTGTGTATTATATGTTATATTTGTCATAAATGTGGAAAAACAATAAAAAATTGGGGGGGGGGAGGAAACCCCAGCCCTCCATTCTGCATCCTGGAGAACAACGAGAGGTTCAGAGCTGGCAAAAGCAGCACTGAGGTCCTTGAGAAAGAAACCCCCCCAACCCTTAAAAGTACAGCTCACACGTCCTGCTCAAAAGGACCCCTCAAAGATAAGGCTCCAAGGCTTCTGTGATTCGCAGACACAATTTCCATCAGAAGCAGCTGAGTTCCTGCCTCTTTCCAGATGTGGGAGCTTAATTCTGTCTGGCAACCCAAGCTCTGAGCATCCACTGCACCGGTTAGGAGGAAGGAGCAGAGCCAGCTGTGCAAGGAAGCATCTCTCCCTCCAGAGAGGAGATTTTGGAAGCAGCTGCACTAAAGAGAAGCAAGCAGGGGCAGAAGAAGGCGCTAGTTTAGACCACGGGCCCATTTGCCGTAGGAAAAGCGGAGCAGAGTGCTCCCAAATGGGTGTAGCTAAAGGAGGAGGAGGGCTGGAGCTACAAGGCAAACAGAACTTTCTTTTTAACTGGTATGTGTGTAGACACAAGAGGAGCCTGCAGGATCAGGCCAATGGGGGCCTATCTAGTATAGCAGGGCCATCTCTCCCCCCCCCCTGCAGCTTCCAGCAACTGGTATTCAGAAACATCGCTATCTCCAACTGCAGAGGCAGAGCGCAGCTGTCATGGCTAGTAGCCATCAACAGCCCTCTCTTCCATGAATTTGTCCATCTTCTTTCAAAGCCACCCAAGCTGAAGGCCACGACTGCTTCCTGTGGGAGGGAGTTCCACGGTTTAACTACGCCCCGCGTGAAGTACGAATTCTTTTTATCTGTGCATGTCGGTTTCCCACTATTGTAAGACCTTAATTTCTAGTCAACTAGTTTATGTTTTTATTACTGCTTTCATTCTTGTGAGCTGCTCTGACCCTTTTAGGAGCATCGACGAAATCAAAATACCTGCAGGAGATGTTTTAAATTTTGAATTCTTTGCACTACTTGCCCACCTTGAAATGACTCAGCCGTGAAGCTGGATGTCACCCAGCACTGGAAGCCCAGTGCCCACTGTTTACTCACCAGGGCTGATTCTGCATTCGCTTTGTGTGCGCATGCATTTTAAATTTTTTTGGAGGGCCACAGTTCCTCCCCCCCCCCCAGTTATGGGGATAAAATGCCACTGGGGAGACAACATATGCTGCCCCCTGCCTAAGCTTCTTTGAGGAAGCTTTAAAAAGCCACACAATTAATGTTGGGGCCTTTGTGTGCAGTGCAAACACTGGTGTGTTGTGGGGATGCAAAGCTTTGCAATAATCCAACCTAGAGTGACATTGGCCTTTGGACCAGCTGTTACGCCTGCCGTCCATTCCTCCTGCAGCAGGACCACTGGGCTTCCCCTCTCTCCCCGCCTCCTCAGCCTCCCTTTTCCATCTCGGTCTGCTCTTGGAGGCAGCCCTTCCCATCTGGCCTTGCCAAAAGTCGCTCCATTTGTCAGCCTCTCTCCTGTTAATGGAGACACAGAACCATCCATCTGCTTCATGGCAGCGTAGCTCCCAGCTGCCCAGGGATGAGCGATGGAGGAAGGAACAGAGGAAAGAGAAGGGAAGGAAGGAGGCCAACCACACCAGGTGTGGAACAACATGCAGAAGCACAAAAATAAACTCCACAGCACACCGCGCTACCCTGCTTAAAAGAGGTTATTCTGCACACACCATCACCTTGTTCGGGCATGTGGTACCCATTTAAAGGTAAAAGTAAAGGGACCCCTTTACCCTGATGCTTTTGAATTCTGGTGCTGGAGGAGACTCTTGAGAGTCCCATGGACTGCAAAAAGATCAAACCTACCCATTCTGAAGGAAATCAGCCCTGAGTGCTCACTGGAAGGACAGATCCTGAAGCTGAGGCTCCAAGACTTTGGCCACCTCATGAGAAGAGAAGACTTCCTGGGAAAGATCCTGATGTTGGGAAAGATGGAGGGCACAAGGAGAAGGGGACGACAGAGGACGAGATGGTTGGGCGGTGTTCTCGAAGCTACAAACATGAGTTTGACCAAGCTGCGGGAGGCAGTGGAAGACAGGAGTGCCTGGCGTGCTCTGGTCCATGGGGTCATGAAGAGTCGGACACAACTAAACGACTAAACAACAACAACAAAGGGACCCCTGACAGTTAAGTCCAATCGCAAACGACTCTGGGGTTGCGGCACTCATCTTGCTTTACTGGCGTTTGTCCGCTCCTCAGAGTTTTTCCGGGTCATGTGGCCAGCATGACTAAGCCACTTCTGGTGCAACGGAACACCAACACCAGAGCAGTGCATGGAAATGCCATTTACCTTCCCGCCAGAGTGGTACCTATTAATCTACTTGCACTTTTTGGCATGCTTCCAAAATGCTAGGTTGGCAGGAGAAGGGACCGAGCAACGGGAGCTCACCCTATCACAGGGCTTCGAAGCACCGACCTTTTGATCGGCAAGCCCAAGGCTCAGTGGTTTAGACCACAGTGCCACCCACCTCCCTTCTGGTACCCATTTACTTCTTGCATTTTTTCAAGGTGGCGTACATGGTTTCCCCACTTGTCATGTAATCCCAACAACCCTGTGAGGTACATTAGGCTGAGAGAAGACAGTGACTGGTTCAAGGTCACCCAGTGAGCTTCATGGCCGAGCGGGGAATCAAAGCCTCATCTCCCAGGTCCCTGGCTTCCATGGCCAGTCAGGGCTACCCATAGACTCTGAATGCACAAAGAGGTCCTCAACAGTGGAAACCTCTGCTTTCAGTGCTGGCCGTGGCTCAGTCTGAAGCAGGGTGTGTTTGCTTCCAGCATGGGGACAGGAACCCTGAGAGATGGAGGTTCCTTCCGTTGGAAATGGAAAAGGAGACCACTCTGTCAGACTAACACCGGGTGCTTGGTGTGGGGCTGTTGAAGGGAGGGGGCTGACCCCACACTTTCCTGCAAGCTATTTCATGTGATGGGAACCAGGCAGGTGAACAGGGCCTTGGACAGTCCCATGGCTGAACTGAGGAAACCAGACCTACCAGCATTTCATATATGAATCCAGGGATGTCCTGGTCACCTCCCTCTTCCCACCCCAAGGCTCAGAACCTTCCTCCCACCCTGACCCACTGCCAAAGGCACAACTCAGTTCGCCCACTGGAACTTTTCCAGTGTTTTATTACTGCAGATCATGGCATCAGTACAGCTGGCATAAACTTGATTTAAAATATACCCCTCAATGGACTTTCCTGACCCTGATAAGAGTCCTTATCGTCCTGGAAAGCTTCCTGATCTCTCAAGACTTTATGTAAATATCAGCACAGTAATCTGTTGTTAGCAAAATTTAATTCACATCTCCTCTAAAAAGAATGGGCTCCACATAGAAGACAGGAAACAAAGATAAACCAGTTTGTCATTTCTCACTAGGATTATATTCTTTCAACTACAAACTAAGTCAGCTAAGCAGAATAACTAGCAGACAGGAACCTGTAAGAAATGAATAATGAAACAGAGGAATCAAGGTGTTCTTACCAAATTACTCATCTAAAAGACCCCTTCCCTTCTCCATAACCTAACATTGTCCCCAGTACTTTCAGTTTCAATGGTTTGTCAGCTCTAACAGCTCCAATATGGACCCCTTTTCACTCTGTGCTCTCAAGGACCAGCCTGAGAGCTTTGCTCCAGGTATCCACTCCTCTCTCCCCTTGTTGCTGTACTTTTAGCGTGAGTCTGTGTCAAACGTCACACATTCTCTCTTTAAGCTTTTGACAAGGAACCTCCTTGTCCTCTTTAGATCAAGCTGTGTCTGTAGTGTGCGAGTTGCTGCCTGCTTCTACTGTAACTTTGCTCTCTGAAGCAGCATGTACACACACCGCCAGTTTCATGACAAATAATAAGCCAACCTTTTGGACAAGGGAGTGAGTGCTGGATATGCAGACACACACTTGTGTAACAGTCGATTCTGCTAAACTCCTTTAGAAGCCAAGAGGTCATTTGATCCTTAGGTTAAAGATATACTACCAACATCTATTCATCCTGCAGTAGGTTACTAGCTGCCCAAGAGGCAGCTCAGCAGCTGAAGTGTGGGCACAACGACAGAGTGAGCATTGATTGGGATCTTGAGTGTTCAGCCGCATGCACAACACTGGGCTCCACCAACCAGGCACCTTTGGGACATTTTGAGCGGCAACTCCGATCAGATTCAGACAACACAACTGTAAGATGCTGGGGCTGATGGGAGCATGTTGATGCTGACTTAAGACGGATGGCAGTTGTAGGTCGTGTAATACACTATACCAGGCATAGGCAAACTCAGCCCTCCAGCATAGCTGTCAACTTACAGATTTGAAAATAAGGGACCAGCAGCCTCGAAAATAAGGGATCAGCAGCCAAAATAAGGGGTTTTCCAAGCACAGGTATGTTCAGCTTCTGAGCCCCTCCGAGCCAAAGGCAGAAAGCCCAGCCAGCAGCCAAACAAAGCCTCAAGCGGTGGTTCCCACAGCGCAGCAACCCGGCAAAGGAGATGCAGCAAGGAAAACCACCGTCACCTCTCCGCTGGGAAGCGCTAAGCAAAGGCGAGTCCCCAGGCAACATGGCTGATTTGATCAGCACAAGGCATACAAGCTCCACCCCCCCAGTCGTTCTTAGACGCCTTATTGGGTGAGCAACGCAGCCAAGCAACACAGTTGAAGCCTCCCTCCTCCCTGGCTGGCAGGGAGGGAGGGAAAGGAGCGGCTTCCTTTGAAACCCAGGAAATTTAAGGGACATCATCAATAAGGGACAGCAGCGGGACACAGCGCTGGGATAAGGGACTTTCCCGCCAAATAAGGGACAGTTGGCAGCTATGGCCTCCAGATGTTTTGAGACTACAGTTCCCATCATCCCTGACCACTGGTCCTGCTAGCTAGGGATGATGGGAGTTGTAGTCCCAAAACATCTGGAGGGGGAGTTTGCCTATGCCTGCACTATACCTTTAAAGCACAATTGGAGCAAATCCTTTCCCTCAAACAATTCCGGGCACTGCAGTTGCAAAGTTACAGTTCCCAGCAACCCTTAACAAACTCCAGTGCCCAGAATTCTTTGATGGGGGAAATGTGCTTTGAATGTGCTTCAAAGGTACAACACGTCTGCAACCCCAGCTTGAAACATCTAGTGGGCACCTGGCTGAAGGAAGCTGCAAGCCAGAGAATTGTAGCAGAGATGCTTTTGCTGGCCAACTCGGAACTCCAGGAGGGAGACGTCTGAAAACCGACACACAGCACCAAATCTAGCAGCATTTTTACAAGGTTTTGTTTTGTTGCTAAGAGTAAAAACAAAAACCAAACCAGGACAGTGATCTAGCAGAGATCAGAAAACAGGGACAGCTGGAGGGGTTGCATGACACCTGGCCTTAGGGAGAGAATTTCTGATCCTTGTGATTCCCAGAGAGTTACCTTTGCCTACAGAAAGAAATGCCAAGGGCAGACATACGAAGGAATGCCATGCGGTGGCACCTTTGAGGACTGGGCTGCCTCCCCCAGGGAGCCTGCAGGCCCATCCTCTGAAGTGACAGCTCCCATTTCAAAAAAGGAGACCCCAGGCTTCTTTTGGCATCAGTTTCCCAACTTATAGAATCAAGAGAACCTAAATGGCAGGATCTGATCAGCCACAATACATTTTGCTTCCATTTCACATACATAAACACTCTTGGGGGCCAAACTGGCACCCCCCCCCCACGAAAGCCATAATCCAAACTAAAAATAACTTTAAAACTATTTTCTTGATCCCAGCAAGGCCATCTGCTCTGCAAACCAGCAGCTGCTACCCAGGTGAAGCAGCAGCGAAATTGCCCCCTAATCCAAAGTCTGGCTGCCAGACCGTTCTGGAGAGCAGTGGTGCTCAGCTCCCCTGGGCAGCACCAGGGCAAAGGATCAAGAGGGAAGTGAAATGGCACTAAGCATCTGTTTGCTGAGACTAACTTTCAATCATTTAATTCTGTACTTTCAACAGATTTACCATCTTAGCTTACACACACACACACACACACACACACACACACTCCCTTCCTGTATAAGATTTCTTATTTCTTACATTCAAAGCACACCTTTCTTTCCACCAAGAAGTCCAAGGTGGCACACATAGTTCTCCCCCTCCCTATTTTATTCTCCAACAACCCTGGCCCAAGATCACCCAGCAAGCTTCCTGGCTGAGTAGGAATTTGAATCCTGGTCTCACAGGTCCTAATCTGACACTCTAACACAGGGGTCAGCAAACTTTTTCAGCAGGGGGCCAGTCCACTGTCCCTCAGACCTTGTGGGGGGCTGGACTATATGGGGGGAGGGATGAATGAATTCCTATGCCCTAACAAATAACCCAGAGATGCATTTTAAATAAAAGCACACATTCTACTCATGTAAAAATACCCTGATTCCTGGACCATTTGCGGGCCGGATTTAGAAGGTGATTGGGCCGGATCCGGCCCCCGGGCCTTAGTTTGCCTACCCATGCTCTAACACTACATGTCAGAAGATCCCTACATGGTGCCCAATCAATCCTGAGTAGAAGTATGTAAAGGTAAAGGTAAAGGGAGCCCTGACCATTAGGTCCAGTCGCGGACAACTCTGGGGTTGCGGCGCTCATCTCGCTTTACTGGCCAAGGGAGCTGGCGTACAGCTTCCAGGTCATGTGGCCATCATGACTAAGCCACTTCTGGTGAACCAGAGCAGTGCACAGAAACAGTGTTTACCTTCCCACCGGAGTGGTACCTATTTATCTACTTGCACTTTGACGTGCTTTCGAACTGCTAGGTGGGCAGGAGCAGGGACCGAGCAACGGGAGCTCACCCCGTTATGGGGATTCGAACCACCAACCTTCCGATCAGCAAGTCCTATTCTCTGTGGTTTAACCCACAGTGCCCCCCGCGTCCCCTAGCAGCTCCAGTAGGCCAAACCTAAACAGACCGGAGAGCCCCGCTTTGTTTAACAAGCCCCCACCCCCAGAGGAGGACTCATGAACCCTGGAAACACACTTGGGTTCAATGTACTCTGATCCACACCTGGGGACCTGCTTTGTACCCTTTCGTGGCTTTGCTGCTCTTGAATTCCATGGCAGGTGGGATAGAAATGTAATGAAATAAGCAAGGAATTGATGCTAAACTAAATTGTGCTACAAAATAAATTATTGCTGAATGCTGAAAATCTAGGAAAAAAGATTTCAGAAGAGTTAAATGGTTAACAGGAATAGACAGACTCACCCCTATGCGTAGTGCAGCACTTTGCAAAACTCACAAGCCCCACTTTCTTCCTCTTTCAGCCGCCCCTCCCCTCCCCCACCCACTTCCTCATCCTCTGTGGAGCTGAGAATCTGAGTCCCAGTGGCAGATAACAAATTACCCGGGGAGGGGGGGGCAGAGATGGTACAGCCAGCCACAAAGGCAGCGACAGTCCATCACGGGGAGGGATGAATGGAGAGACACAAAGCGATGGGGAGGGAGGGAGGAGTCACCCACTTAGAGTAAGGGAATCCCCTCCCCAAATTCCCAGTCCCTGGGGTGGCCTTCCTTAATTAATTAATATCCTCTTCTTTCACCCCACTCAAGAGAGAACCCAGGAGTCCTGGCCTGTCCCACCCCGCGCCAGAAACAGCAGCACAAACTGTTTCCTCTTAACCACTAACTACGCTCTCCTCCCAGAGAGTGTCAGAAAGTCGTCCTGGGCCCGATCCTGCCTGCATGCATAAGCACCCAGCGCAATGAATGGGAGCCACAAAGGGGCCCGCTCCTCCCCTCAATTCCCATTCATTCATTCCTCCATCTGAACAGCTGCTTGCGCAGGAGACCCTCCTCTTCTCCGCGCCCCGCTCCGGGAAGGATGGGCTCCAGATCACTAGGTCGCCTCTCCGTCTTCAGCACTTGGGGCTGAGAGGATAGGTCAAGGATAAGCGATGGGAAGGGGGGTTCTGCCGGGCATCCACCCCCCCGCCAATCCCGCCCAACTCCAAGAAGGGCGCAGGGAGAGCAGTCGCCTTCGCCCAGTTGGGCGCCCACGAATCTAAAGGGGCTTCTTCCGGGGTGGGGGTTCCTTCCAAATTCGGCCGATTCTCCCCAGGCAGCATCCCCCCCCCGCCCACCCCCCAGGCACCTCGTGGGTCTGTTCTGTCCGGCCGTCGGAAGATGCGGAGAGTCTTTCGGGGCCCCGGGGGGGGGGGTGCGCGTGCGTCTTTGTTGCGCCCCCTCCCTCCACCAGGCGAGGTCCGGCTGCAACTTACCGGGAGCGCCCCTCCCCGGCCCCGATCCCGCGGCTGGGCGTCCTCGCAGGCAGCAGACGACGGCGGCCGCCGCCGGATCCCCTCCTCGCAGCTGCCGGGGAGGAGTCCCCGCCCCCGCCGGCCGGGCGGCCTCTCTCTCGGGCGCCCCCTCCCCGCCGCCGCCCAGCCAATCGCCGGCTCATTGGAGGCTCCTCCCGCTGCTGGGGGGCTGCGGGGGGTGAGCCCGGCCAGACAATGCTATCGAGCGGAGCCTTGCCCGCCCCTCGCTGGGCTGGAGGGGTGCTAGGGGTCCCGGCCTCTGGGGGTCCCTCCAGGGTTGGCAGGGTTTTGCTAGCCTCGGACCTCCAAAAACCTGCTGCCCCCTTTGGAGCAAGAGAAGCCAGGGCAGCCAAATGGACCGTCACGTTGGTTAGGGACCCCCAGGGGTCTTCTAGTCCACCCCTCCCTGCGTTGCAGCTCCAGAATCCCCGAGCAAGGACTTATCTCGCCAGAGTGGTGCATGCTCTAGTTATCTCTCGCTTGGACTACTGCAATGCGCTCTACGTGGGGTTACCTTTGAAGGTGAGCAGGAAACTGCAATTAATCCAGAATGCGGCAGCTAGACTGGGGACTGGGAGTGGCCGCCGAGACCACATAACACCAGTCTTGAAAGACCTACACTGGCTCCCAGTATGTTTCCGAGCACAATTCAAAGTATTGGTGCTGACCTTTAAAGCCCTAAACAGCCTCAGTCCAGTATACCTGAAGGAGCATCTCCACCTCCATCGTTCTGCCCGGACGCTGAGGTCCAGCGCCGAGGGCCTTCTGGCGGTTCCCTAACTGCGAGAAGCCAAGTTACAGGGAACCAGGCAGAGGGCCTTCTCGGTAGTGGCATCCGCCCTGTGGAACGCCCTCCCACCAGATGTCAAAAAGAAAAATAACTACCAAACTTTTAGAAGACATCTGAAGGCAGCCCTGTTTAGGGAAGATTTTAATGTTTAATTAAAAAAAATGTTTAAAATCCAAAAGGCGTTCTCAACCTCCTGACTCCAAACATGTACAAAGTAATTAACGCAGCAAAGTTCTCCTTCACAAGCCTCATGGAAACGAACAGCAGCAGGGGGAAAGCACAGTTAACCCCCGTTCGCTTCAAGGAAGTAGGAGAACGTCCCTGTGGATTGTTCCCCCGGGGCCCAGGGTGTGGGCGCCTCCCACCGTGTCACCCGCTGAACAGGAGTCAGAATCAAAAGCCACTCTGTCAGATGTCCATGCATCTCGTCTCATGGCTGGACCTGCTCTGGGCTCAACATGTTCCATTGCTAGTACACAAGCAATGCTGTTACCGGTACCAATGTTTTCGAGAGAGAGGTGATCAACAACTCCTCTCTGTTTTTACTTAAAGGACATAAGCATGGGTAAATAAAGTATAAACAATCGCTAGCAATTCGTCAATGAAGAAATTCTATCACATGACATTGTCATGACAATCATATCACTCCCGCCCGGGAAACCTGTGACAATTATTATCCTGGGTGGAAATGTTACTCGTTGGGTGTGGTTTTTTTAAGTCTATGGAAATAGAATACTGCAATATTCATGTACAAAGTTGCCATATTGAAAGTTAGTATTAAAGGATGTTAAGACAAATCGACTGTGTAAATTTAAAAACTCCTTCCCTGATGCATCTTATTCTGATTAATACTTTTTTTTCAATCACAGATAAAATTAACCATTAAATATAAATTCAAGAGGCATAATTTTATAAGACACATTCAGAAATCGTAGCCAGAGTACTTAATTAAAAAAAAATTAACATAGGTTTTTATTTTAAATACAAAAGCTCAGAAATTGTTTTGCTTTCAATATACGTTTCTAGATCTTTGACATGACAGTGATGGTTTAGTCATGAATATTTATTTCTTTTAACCGAAATTTGTCAGTGATTTCCCCCAACCTCTCTCATAAGGTGATCTGTCTGGGCAGCATTGTTGAATAGCAGAAAGACAGGAGGCTACAATAAGCACATAATTCAAAGCATCACTACCTTGTTCTGACTTCCTTCCAGCTAGGATACATGTAAGGAGCTAACCGTTCTCTGCTCTCACACAATACTGGGATCTACTCCAAACACAGCATATATACGGTTGGAGCCCAATGTCTGGTAGCTGAAGTTCATACACTACTTTGAAAAGTTAACAAGAGGTACATCAAATACCTCCCCTTGATTGAAATTCACAGGCCTTGGAGGTTATCCAGAAAAATGAGTTTTCTGAATTCTCTCTTAGGAATACAGCCCTAAGCCATTTTGATCCCCGAGTTGGACAAGGCGCAGATTATGGTTCTTCTCACTAATTAACACAGGGTGCCACCTGCCATTCATGTGTCCAACATCACTGAAATTAATGCGAGCTGTGAAAGAACACTGCTGTGCTCTTTGGCTTTAATGGTGCTTGACTCCCATCTCCTGCTCTTAATGATACCCAAGACCTGCTATCTCACTACACTTTCCTATCTTGGACTCTCAAAATTCTCTCCAAAGTTAAAAGCACGCTTTCTTCTCAGGACAACAAAGTATTCTTGCCACAACTGCAAAAGCACCTGACCTTCTGGATGCTCTGCATCCAGGCTGTCAAAAATCTTTTCTAAAAGCAGCAGCAATTGCAATGCCCTCTTGTGGTTGCTTCTGCAAGAGAAAACCCACCACGGCCTTCGCTTTAACCACTTTGCCTTTCAAAGTGAACCTGCCTCGTCTCTCTCTGAATATATATATATATGGGGGCGCAGAGTAAAGCGGACTGCACCTGTAAACACTGCAAGACTCTGGAAACATTTCATCCCATAGATCTATATCCCAGGAGGGCAGGAGGGCATTTTAAAAACTGACGTCATTTGCACCTCAGAAGTGAGACAAGAAGGATGGATCACTTTAACACCTCTTTTCCTTCTGTGTGATATATGGACTAGCTCTTAGCTGCATGTGTCAAGCGGCTACTGAAGAAGTTGGGTGCTTACCTTGCCGCAGTTGTTAGCAGAAGATGAAAGCTACTCAAGACAGCTGTAGCCACACAGCTGGTAGCAGGGCAGATGTAACAGCCCATCTTTCTTATTTACTGCGCTGGGCCCAATCTATTGGAGATCTACTCCTTTACTGAAGCAAAAGGGGAAGCTGTGGAAGAGTGTCATTACAGGAGTGCATCACATTCAGTGACATCTTCAGTTCTGCTATAAACAAACAACCGGCACCTTAGAAAACAAAAATGACCCAAACAAGGATATACTAAATTCTGACAATGTTATGAATACACAACATTTGCCTCTCTAATGCAGCCTTCGACAACCTGGTGTCCTCTAGATTTTGGACTGCAATTCCCATATGGCCAGTCTGGCTGGGGCGGAAGGGGATTGTAGCACGAAATATATGGAGGGCTCTAATGTGTGCGGAAAATCTTGGCTTTGGCATTTTGCATTATTATAAGCCACCTATAGGGGGGCGGTTCCTTTCCACCCACCTTTTCATTGGTTGCTCATAAAATAAAGGTGGAAAGCAAACATGCTGCCCCTGTGCTTTTACTCAGAAGTAAGTCCCACTGCGCCCAGTGGAGCTTAATCCTAGGTGAGTATGCACAGGGTTGTGGCCTTAGTTTCTGAAGCTCATGCAACAGCCCTGATTTAACCTTTTTAAAAAATTTAAAAGCAGCTACTTTTTGGGCTGGTTTTCGTGATACCTGGTTTGAATCCAAGACAGCAAACTGCTGCAAGGTCTCTGAGGAAAGATCAGAGAGGGGATATAACCCTGATGTGAAAAGCTATACAGTACAATGAAAATGTCACTGAAATGGTGGGAAACACCCACCATCTGCTGATTGCCTTCCCTTCCCAACCATTCAATACTGATACATCAACGCTCCTTACACCTTTCTCAAACCCTAATAGCCTCAGTAATCAACAAGAGTGGCTTTATGCCTCTCATGCTCAAGAAACCGACAACAAATGTACAGTACCTGCTTTAGGAACCAAAAGAGAAATAGAGATACAAAACAAGAGCACCTTAGATCACACCGACTTTGAGAGTACAGGCTTTGAGAGAAGACTTACCCTAATGCCTCTCTAACAAATCTTTCCACAGCTTCAAAAATGCCTTTTGGGCCATATCGGGGGGGGGGGTAGGGGGGCGACAATAAGAAAGGAACAAAATGCTGATGTCTAAAAACTAATCTGCAACAGTAAGAACATTACACAGGAATAATTTTTTTTACAATTATAAATGCATGATGAGCATTAACAGCTATGTAATGTCAGAGCCAAGACTAGTAGAAGAAAAAAATCAAGAGTCTGAATGGCACCCACCGTGGGCCCCCGATACCCGTTAAACCACCCAGTGGACAGTGATGCACACACGGTCTCTCTTCTTTTAAAAGCAGGTCCCATGTTAAGCTCAGAAAGGGAGGAAAACACAAAGGCAACATTAACTGAAGGCTGTTTCTGGGACAGGCAGAACTGCATGAAGCAGGTCAGTACAAATCCAGAGACAACTAGATAGTTCCGTTCTCCATTGAGAAGTAGTGAATTTGGCTGCTTAATAAATATCACTTTTAAAAGACTGGCCTGAAGGGATGCAAGACAGTGAGCTGCTTAGGCAATCTGTCAGGTTCAGGGATGTGCAATTTGACGGCAGCCAGAGGCAAAGCCCCAGTCAACCCTGTCCACAAAAGGTGCTCAGCTAGGACTCGTTAAGCACCCCAGAGCCATGTCACTTTCTTAGGAACAGAAGCTTGTGCAAAGGCACCACTTGTCAGTACATCCAATACACAATGCTGGGAAGCTTTGAAAGCACTGTCTAGTATGGAACACTTTGGTATAATTTGCCAGAATAATCCCAACAAATGACTGGGGGCTTATGAGAGTTAAATAAAAAAATGGAACGTATCAGCTACAAAATGGGAAAGACACAGCCTGCTTAAGCGCCGTGTTTACAATATTTACCAATTTTGGATCTGGATTAAACGTTGAACAGTAGTTGCCCCGCCAAAATCAGCAAAAGCAATTCTAACAGTACTTCTTAAAAACAAAACAAAAAGCACCACGTAATTATAGAGAGACTGTCCACAATAGGAAAGCTATTTTTTTTAATCTGTTTCGGCTCTGGTTCCAGAATTCAAAATGCAGAAATACAAAAAACATAAAACAAAACAAGGTCAGCAAGGAACTGCAGAGGTGTCTGTCACTGCAGCTGGTCGACAGGGGCTGCAGCAGCAGGGGCTATACAGTGGCCTCCGAGTCGTCCTCCTCCTCCTCTGTGCTCTGGCAGCCACTGTTTTGCCTGAAGCCTGTCCATGTGTAGCCCATGAAGGTGGGGCTGATGGGTAAAAAGCGGAAGCATTTGTACTTCCTCACAAGTTCCATGCCAAAAGACAAGTCATAAGTTTCCATGCCATCGATGGATTTGCTGCCTTTGCACACTCCTTTCTTCCATTTCTGGATTCCTCTTTCTTCGGGGCTTCCTGGGTATCAAAAGGATAGGGAGAGAGCTGCATCAAGAGCTGAACATTGGAGACATAAGCCCCTCTCTAATAACACTGGGATTCATGGACACCCAATGAAACTGCATGCTGCAAGATTCAGGACAGAGCAAAGAAAGTCCTCCTTCATGCAACACAGAGTTAAACTATGGAACTTGTTCCCGTAAAGGACCAGGGGTAAAGGACCCCTGGACGGTTAGGTCCAGTCAAAGGCGACTATGGGGTTGCGGCGCTCATCTTGCTTTCAGGCCGAGGGAGCCGGCGTTTGTCCACAGACAACTTTCTGGGCTGTGAGTAACCGCTTCTGGCACAACGGGACACCATGATGAAAGCCAGAGCGCATGGAAATGTCGTTTACCTTCCCATCACAGTGGTAACTATTTATCTACTTGCACTGGTGTGCTTTCGAACTGCTAGGTTGGCAAAAGCTGGGACAGAGCAACAGGAGCTCACTACCGTTGTGCGGATTCGAACCCCCGACCTTCCAATCAGCGAGCCCAAGAGGCTCAGGGGTTTAGACCACAGAGCCGCCTGTGTCTCTCCTGCAGGAGACAGGGATGGCCACCAACCTAGATGGCTTTAAAAGAGTAGACAAATTGATGGAGGAGAGGGTCATCAGTGACTGATAGCCCTGATGGCTGTGCTCTTCCTCTCCCGTTGGAGGAACCAATGCTCCCCTGTTGCTAGAAACCAAAGGAGAGAAGGGTGCTTTTGTGCTCAGAGCCTGCTTGTGGGCTCCCCATGCAGTGGTGGCCAGATTTGATGAAGTGAAGGACTGTGAGGGCCGACCAAAGTTGTTGAACTTTTCTTAGGATTGAAGTTGTTGAGGGTTTTTTAGGATTTTATGCCAGGAAATAAACTGCCACAGGGGCCGGGTTAAACCAATTAGGCCCCCGAAATGGACTTTGGACATGCCTGCATCAGGGCACCTGGTTGGCCACTGTGAGAACAGGGTGCTGGCCTAGAGGGGCCATTGGCCGGATCCAGCAGATGCTCTTCTGATGTGCTTCTAAGCCCCTTTCACGGGAAAGCTGGCCCCACTCCATCAGCCTGAGCACTGAGTGGGATACCTGGAAAGTGATACTTGTGCAGTTGTGCACAGGGGCTCCAGCTGCCTCAGAAGGGGACCTACAAACCCATGGGCCACACAGAAATGAATGAGGATTCCCCAAGAGCACACCATTTGCACTGTTGGATAGTGTTCTGTGTCAACCTGTGGCTGTGCTGCCTATTTTCAGCCTCAAGCAGCACCCGTGTCTTCAACTGGAAGGCAGGGGAGGGAAACAGTGGGGAAAGGCAGCCTGTTGCACTACTCACCTGGAATGGTGTTGTCTAAAATAAATGCTACACAACCCCCAACGAACATGGCTGTAGTGAGAAGAACATTTAACACTTGATCAATGCTGGCTATTCCTACAAGAACAGAAAGGGGAGGGAGAGACTTAGAGCAAAATCTGAAGAGCCGCCATATTCATACACACAATTTCAGGAGCCAAAGTCACACTGTCCACACAGCACAAACACCTGGTGATGTGGATTGCTTAGCAATGCTCATATATTTATATTTATCATCATCATCCTCATCATACCGGGGACTCAAGGAAACTTGCACAAATTAAAATGACTCAGATAAAATACAAAAAGCTAAAAACATATAAAAGACAATCATTTAAAAGTAATTAAGCAATAATAGAACTAAAACAATATATATTGCTATTCCACCCACCCTATCCCTCACATGGACACAATGGACAGCACTACTCAAAAGTCAGTTGGGAGGCAATTTCCCCTCCTACTAGGAAAGGGCTATAGTTCATTGGTAGAGCACAGGCCTTGGATGCAGACAGGCCTAGGTCCAGAATCAGGTAGCAAGTAGCAGTCGGGTCTCTGCCTGGCATCTTAGAAAACTGCTGCCAGTTAAGAGTAGGCAGTACTGTGCTGGATGGACCAATGGCCTGACTCAGTGTAAGCTGGGTTCATGGAACCATGGAACTGCAAGGGACCTCAAAAAGAAATTTAGTCCCACCTACTGCAGTAAATTTACTACTACAGCCTCTGCTTGATCACCACCTCTTACACTGTCAAAGAAGCATGCATCATCAGTAGTTCTTCCAAGTCTAAATCATCTTTGATTTGAACCTGTTGTTTCAATCCTTTGGAACAAGAGAAAAAGAATCTGCTCCTTTTCCTATATGATAGTCTCTTCTCCTGGCTAAACATACTTAACAGACTCCCAGCTCTTAACTTGTTCGCCCTTGCCATCAGTGGTGGTCCCAAGTTTATGGAACACCCTCCCTAGTGAGGTGCTTCTGCTCCCACTATTAACTTTCAGGAAGAATTTGAAAACATTCCTGTTTACCCTGGCATTTTATGGCTGAGGGATACTGTTCCTGGCATCCCTGACATCACTGGATGGAATAATGTTTAACCGTAGAGACTTCCGGGTTGACGCGATCTGGAAATGGCGGATTCCCTCCGAGCTGCGGAGGGAATCGGCTCTACTGAGGACGGGTCTTTGCCGCGCCGGCGACACGGGGACCCTTAAAAACCGCAGGCGTGGAAGCCTGCGGACTGAAGACTCGGCGGGTGCCTTAAGCGCCCCCCCCTGATCCACGAAGAGCCTTTTTAAAGGCTGCGGAGAGGATACGGGGGTGGCGTGGCACTGAGAGTCGACCGCTACCTCGGTGGAGCGAAGCCGCGAGCCATGACCAGAGAGCGCTGACTTCCTTCCTTGAAAATCTGGACTGAAAGAATTACCCGTGAGTAAGACGGATTGGGACTTTAAAAATTTTACCCTGAATTGGAGACGACCGGGGGGTGTGCTAAAAGGAAGTCCGCACCCCCCCTTGCAGACGATCTAAGCAACGACATAAGAGCTAAGCTGGAGAGCCTACCCTTGGTGGGGTGAGTTAAAAAGGACACTAACTTTCAAGATTTAGCTAAAGGAAATTTTGTGCTGGAGAGTGGAGTTTTGGAGACCCTCTCTTTGTTTTAAACAACCCCCCCTCCCGGGCTCGGGAACGTCCTGCCTTTGTGCCTGTGTAAGAGCTGCGGAGTTTGACAGCTGTCAAAGCTGCCAAACGGGCAGTTTAAAGTGGAAAAATCACTTATCTAAGATCCCTCTGGATTAAGACGAGTTATAATTGAGCCAAAATTGTTGGAAACAAAGTAATAATAATAAGTTAAAGGACTGTTGGAGAAAAGACTAATAAGTAACCAGATTCCCCCTAGGGGGAATTCTGTGAAACTACAATGGATACAATGGCTGTGGATGGAAAGTTACTAGTGGAAATCGAAAGGATGTTTCAATTGGTGGGAATCTTACAAGAGCAGAGCTTAGCCATGAATAAACAACTTATGACTATGACCTTGGGAACAGGCAACTCTGCTGTTTGTATTGAGGACCTGAATGAGAAAGAATCCACAGCTGAATGGGAAACAATGTCTACAGAGGTGGAAGAGACTAAACAAGAAAAAGAGAAAGTAACCTTGGGAAGCAACAACCAAAAGCTGACATCTGTGGAACACAAGCAAGGAGACTCTGGGAATATATCTACCACAAGTCTGCGAAAGATGCAGAAGAAGAAGGAGGAGGTTCTGGGACAATATGGAATACAGGAACTTAAAATAAAGAAATATGATCGGGGCCTCCGTTTGGACTTTGATTTTGAAGATACAGGCTTTGTGGAAATTTTCCAGCAGTTGCTTTCAAATCTCCTTGTGGGAAGAGAATATACTTTGATGGTGAAAGAACTTTTTCCAGACTCGACGACTGACATAAAGGACTACCAACAAGACCGGCGGAGAGGGACTGAAAGAGACTTGAAAGCCTCGGACGTGAGGAACCCAGGCTGAGAATCTTGACTTTGGATTTTTATTGGGAAGGGACAAAAACCGGGGATGGGAGGGAGGGAAGAGGAGATTCTTAAAAACTCTTAAGACTTTCAGGTTTGGTTAATATGACTTTTAATTAAGATAAAATGAAAAATCGATGGA
The DNA here is from genome assembly GCF_964188305.1 of Podarcis bocagei. Lineage (NCBI taxonomy): Eukaryota > Metazoa > Chordata > Lepidosauria > Squamata > Lacertidae > Podarcis > Podarcis bocagei. The sequence continues at coordinate 92,898,520 of NC_138132.1, read as the reverse complement.
AGAGAACTTAAGTCCAACTTAGGAATATCAATTTTTTTTTTTATTAGAAAAGAGGTAATAAAATGAATAAGATGGTTAAGAGGAGAAATACCAACTTGCTGATATAATCTTGGGAATTGGGATGCACGAGGGGGGGTGGGGGGAAGTCAGGGAACAAGGTTATGAAACGAGGATCTGCTGAATTTATACATGTTTTTGTCTTGTGTTATTTTTGTGTTTGTATTGTTTTTATAAAAGCGGAAAACCCAATAAAATTTTTTTTTTAAAAAAAAGGAATAATGTTTAACCGTAACCGCTTTCAGGTGTTATTAACTGTCACCGTTTTTATAATGTTTAAACTGCTCTAGAATGCCCCCCCCCCCAATTGTGGATCTGGGCTCCTTCAGAAGGAAGGGTAGGATATAAATTTAACAAATAATAATAAGCAGAAAAAAGCATTGTGCATCTATCAACAGTATGTTCCCCAATTAATCTGCGGAAAGATCTATCTTGTAAAAGGGCCTAAAATGCAGATGGGTCCTGGCTCCCAGAAGTGGGCTTCTACAAACAGGCTGTAGTGCTGGTCAACCCATTTTTTATTCAGTTAACAGGGACTTACAACCAGTTGGCTAATTAAGTAATTACAGTTTTTTTGTTTCTTTTTAACTAAAATAAATGTGTCTTTATCAAGATCCTGGGCATTTCACTTGAGTGCAAAGTAATTTACAGTAGATACCATAAAGCTCTCTTACCAGATTCAAAAAGCTTGAAAAAGCTTCTTAGAATTGTGGAGGATCCATGTTTAAGAGATATTTTTATTAACCATGGGGAAAGGGACCAAAGTCTCTTTCAGGGCTGCCCTATGAAGCCTTCAAGAACACGGAGTATGGCTGGCGAACCAAATCTTAGCCTGCAATTAAAGCTTTAAGTAATTATACCAGCTGACTGATTAACAATTGCAGCCACAGCTGACAGTACAGGTTGAAATGTTTACCTTCTTGGAAAGGTTAGTTCCAGCAATGAGAGTGGATGACATATGAAACTAAGTTATATTAATGAAAGGACTAATGTTTAAATGTTTAAAACAATATCATATTTGTCTTTAGAGTAAATTGGTAATAAGTAATTTAAACTTAAAATGCAACTATCTGAAAGTACAAAAGAAACGCATGAAACAAGGTTATAATTTGCTGATATTTTTATTGTTAAGAATGCACGGTGAGGGAGATGTGGGGAAGTCCGGTAGAAGACTGAAAAAAGCTCTGAAATGATGTATCTTCTTTTTCTTTTCTTTTCTTATTCTTGTTTCTTTGTATATCTGACTGTGTCTTTACCTGGAAAAAATGCAATAAAAAATATTATGGGAAAAAAGAAATGTTTACAAAATCCATTTCCACATGGGTTGTGTAAATGCATTTTTGTTCAGAACAAGATGTTTCAGCATAAGCTTATTTTAATATATGTAGTAGAATAAGAAAAGGGGAAATTTTGTACCTGTGACAAGCGGATTTTGTCGGAGGTAACTTGGAAGGACCAGTCCAAAGAAGATAGAAAATCCAAGCACAAAAAGGTTCAGAGAAGAGTTTAAGTCTATGAACTGCAGGTTAGACAGTCCGACTGCAGTAATCATCCCTGAACAAGAACAAACAGGACAGGATTTTAGCCTCTACAGTATGCAATGTGAAATACTACACAGACCACCAGTATTTCCCTTCCATTAAAAAGCAAAAACAACCTCCATTTTTGCAGAAGGTAAGAGACGTATGTTCACTTAAGGATGCATAAATATACATTGATAGTTTGAAGACTTATGTTGGGCTGGGGTATTTTTCAGGGGGGATTGTTGGAGTTGTTGCTGTTACATTTTTTTATCTTTATGGTTTATGTTGAAATTGTTGGATTTGGTTGTGCATTTATGATGTTTTGCTTATTGTTTAAGACTACTTTTCTTATGTTTGTAGTTGTGTAAAGATGGTCTTAACTTTGGAAAGGTGGCATACAAAAAAAGGGGGGGGATTGATTTATTATGTTTCATGCCTGGCCTAGGGAGTCTGCGGTGATGTGTACCAAGCCGATACATAAATAACATTACGTTTTAAGAATATAAGAAGAGCCTGCTAGAACAGGGCAATGGCCTTTATAGTCCAGCATCCTGTTCTCACAGTGGCCAACCAGCTGCCTGTGGGAAACTCGCACACAGGACCTTAGTACAAGGGCAGTCCTCTCCCTTCCTACTATTTCCAGCAAATCTGCTCCACTTCCCAGTGGGGAGGAGTTGTGGTGGACCACGTACGTGGCCACCCACTCCCCACCGGGGGCGGGGGACTCTGTCCCCTGTTGCCTGGGGGATCCCGGCCACGTCAGAGCCCGGTCAGCCAACCCGCTGGCCAGGGCCGTTTAAATTGGAGGAGCGAGCCAGAGGACTTCCTCTTTGGCTCGCTTCCTCAATCACCCGCCCCCCCTCCCTATTTTGCAGGTTAGGCAATGGCCTTGCTATGGACTTCGGTTGGTCGCCTTGGTTGTCCGAGGGGCCTGGTAGGAATTTTTCCACCTGGCAAATGGGCACTGGCCACTTGGTTTTCACCTACCTCGTAGCAATCGTCACAACTTTGTTAGGATTGCAGTTAGGCATTGTTTGACCTTGTGTGGGGGAGGGGAGGTGTGGCCATCACCTGCCCCTCCATGCTTAAGGGTATTCCGTTAAAGGAATCGGGGGGGGGGGTTGATCTAGTCTGAAGCCCAGCTGGGGGCTAAGGCCTTGACACGACCCTGACGGGAACACCAGAGGGAGCTTGAGTTGGTTCGCATCGACAGGGCTCCCCCTACCGGTGACTTACCCTTACTGGGACTTCCTGCATAATGGGCAGGAGTCAGATATAGCCAGGTCCAATCAATGCCTAAGCCAGTACCGCTCACATTCTTTAATTTCAATAAAGTTGTGGCCAAAATTTGCCCAATAACGTAAACCTAATATCCGTGTCCTTATGTGAGTTATTTCCAACGAGGGGCTGGCTGTGGGGTCTCAACACGCAGCTGGTATTCAGAAGCACTGCTGCCTCCAATTGTGGAAGGAGACCACAGCCACCAGTTCTTTCTGTAAAACTGCACAGCATTACTCAGCAGCCTAACAAACAATGGGGGAGATGTGTGCCAGTCTACTAAGGTTGTGACCCTTTCAGCTCATGCAAACAGGTGGGTTGTACCCTGAAGCAGCATCACCAGACATCAAAGTGAGCATCTGGAAGGCACTTCTCCCAAGCAAGTCCATGAGGAAAGACAGGAGACTCGGCTGACAGCTGGAGAAGTGGCAGCTGACATGGCTGCGCACAGAGCTCATTGCTAACAGGCAAAAATGTAAGGAGGGAAATTCAAATACCAAAGAGAGTGCAGAAGAGAGCGCCAAGCACTGGGTCAGGGAGGGATGCAAAGAGGGCGCTGAACTTGCCAACCATTCCAAGCAACAACATGAACAAAGTTGTAAAACTGACATGGGAAACTTTTAGCCCTCCAGATGCGGGCGAACTACAACACTCATCAGTCAGTGGCTGTGCTTGCTAGGGCTGACGGCTGCTGTAGTTCAGCAGCTCTGGAAAAAAAATAGAATCTTTAGCTGATTTAAATGCAATATTCCATTTCCTCACTTGATGGCTCACTTGTTCGTGATGGCTCTCTGCTGAAGGACAAGAAGGATCCTCCTCAATGGGGAGGGTGTTTGGTGAGATCTGTGTATCAATATGCAGGTGGGCCTTTTTTAATTACTGGAGCATTGCACTGCCAGCCACAGAACAATTTCTCTGAGTCAATTTGGGGACCACAGTGAAGGGGAAGGACTAGGGGTAGCTGCAACAGCAGCTGCAGAGGAAACAGATTAGGGACTCAGTGGCACAGAGAATTAAAAGCCTCTGTTATTAGATGGATATCCCAACTAAACCTCACCATCTCCTGCTAGTTTGGTGAAAACTGCCTGACCTCGGCTTTTTCCTTGCTCCACAACCCCAGCAAGTTTAAAACTTTTTATTTTTATTTTTCAAACACTCTACAGGCCGATTCCCTATGGCCACAGTTATCATGTGATCACTTGACAGGATGATACTGCAGGCCAGTATGTTATCATGTGTTCCCAGTATTTATCAATGGAAGCAAACTGATAAAGCCACTTGATACATTCCACATCAGCTGAATGTGAGACCTGGCAATACAGATTCGTGCTTTGGGGCATTTTAGTTCAAAAAGACTATTTTTGTAGAGTTACATAACACAGAGACATTTCCATTGCTTGGGGCTACACTCTTTGAAGAGCTCAACTGAACAAAAGCGATGCTTTGCACAAAACAAAGCTTCTCAGGAGAAGCACAAATCAATTCCTTGCGAAGTTTTTGCGCTGACAGTTTAACACACAAGCAGCAGAGTCCATGTGACAATCAACATTCACTTGACTTGAGTCACACTCTGTGTGTGGGCAAAGGTCTCTTCCACCACACTTTCCCATTGCATTATTTAGTGCTATCTATACAATGAAAAAGATTACGAACAAAGGCAAGCTGCACTGGCAGAACATACCTCTTTGAAAACACTTCCCATGCTATTTTCCTTAAACAGCCTTTATTTCTACTACAATCCCATAAACAGACATTTTGCCCTAAGGGGATGTATAAAGTGGCAGCACCTACACTTTGGAATTCTCTGCCTACTGATATCAAGCGGGTGCCTTCACTGTATTCTTTTCTTATGCCTGCTAAAAATGCTATTGTTTAGACAAGCTCAAAAAGTTGATGTGAATTCTCATCAGTTTTAAAAAGGTAAAGGTACCCCTGCCCGTACGGGCCAGTCTTGCCAGACTCTAGGGTTGTGTGCCCATCTCACTCAAGAGGCCGGGGGCCAGCGCTGTCCGAAGACACTTCCGGGTCACGTGGCCAGCGTGACATCGCTGCTCTGGCGAACCAGAGCCGCACACGGAAACGCCGTTTACCTTCCCGCTGGTAAGCGGTCCCTATTTATCTACTTGCACCCGAGGGTGCTTTCAAACTGCTAGGTTGGCAGGCGCTGGGACCGAACGACGGGAGCGCACCCCGCCGCAGGGATTCAAACCGCCGACCTTTCGATCGGCAAGCCCTAGGCGCTGAGGCTTTTACCCACAGCGCCACCTGCGTCCCCTTCATCAGTTTTAGTATTTTAATATTTTTGTATGTTTTAACTGTAAACCACTTTCAGTGTATGCATTTTATGAAGTAAACACGTAATACATAAAGTGCCTTTGTAACATTTGCTTGTACCATGTTCAGAAATTATTTAATCCATGACTGGAAATGACGAGATCAAGGTAAAACAGATGTGACAGGTCCCTAGATAACTGCAGACAGCCAATATTAGGCTATGGAAATGGGGCCAACCCACTACTGCACTTCCATGTACAGTGGTACCTCTAGTTACGAACTTAATTCGTTCCGGAGGTCCATTCTTAACCTGAAACTGTTCTTAACTAGAGGTGTGCTTTCGCTAATGGGGCATCTTGCTGCCGCTGTGACGCCGGCACATGATTTCTGTTCTCATCATCCTGCGGCAAAGTTATCAACTTGAGGTAACTCAGCAGAGTTTGTAACCTGAAGCGTATGTAACTTGAGGTACCACTGTATTTTTGTAAGAAACCTCGCCCTCCCTGCCTAAAAAAAATTGCATCCAGTAGATGGCGATGTTCATATTCAGATTTCACAAGCAAATCACTGATGATAAAAAAAGAAAGATTTAAGGGCCAAGCTGCGCATGACTCTAGAAATCTTGTGTCTTTAAGCACCTGTCCCCATCATGTATAAAACATGCTGGATGGAAGTACAACTTGCAGCACAAGATGTGGGGTGGCGGGAGGAGATGCTGAAACCACCACCTCCATTCCCCGCAAACCATTCCTCAAGGATATTAAACTGTATGCATATACACAGCTTATTTATTTCATTTATAAAAGTATTTATGTACTACCTACTATGGTGAGTTTCAAGGCAATGTCTAACAAGACTATTAAAACAATGACATCTTCATACAAATCAAACTAAAGTGCAGTTGATACACATAATTTAATAATATTACTGGAACTAAACATCAGAAACTATTTAGATTACATTAGATTTATTGAATTTATGTATCGCTTCGCACACAAAAGGAGTGTGATTTTTAATAGACTAAAATACAATATACAAGAAGAATACAATTTTAACAAGTGTCACAATATCATTGGTGTTGGCACTTGTTAGATCCCAAAGGGGTTTCACATGTGACTTTTATAGCGTTTTAACTCACCACACCCCAGCATTCCACTTAAATAATAATAATAATAATAATAATAATAATAATAATAATAATAATTTTTATTTATACCCCGCCCTCCCCAGCCAAGGCCGGGCTCAGAGCGGCTTACAAGCAATAATAAAAACAAGTTGAATGATTACAACTTAAAAACAAAATTAAAATACAACATTAAAATATTGAAGCATTAAAATATTAAAATGTAGCCTCATCGCAGGAGGAGAAAGGAAAAGGAAAAAGAAAGAGAGGGAGGGAGGGAATCAAATTGGCTCCAAGCCAAAGGCCAGGCGGAACAACTCTGTCTTGCAGGCCCTGCGGAAAGAAATCAGATCCTGCAGGGCCCTGGTCTCATGAGGCAGAGCGTTCCACCAGGCCGGAGCCAGAGTTGAAAAGGTTTTAAGTGGGAACAACCATCCCATTTCATATTTGCAAATGATAATGGAGAGTTGAGTCCAGCTTTTTCGTGCCGTGACACGTGAAACATCTCATGTTCACTGATCTTTAAGTACTCTGACTGCAAGAGGGTGCATTTTTAAAATAATAATAACAACACCACAGCAATCAGACTGTGTTTTCTATGTACAACTTTAACTGAACTCTGCTCTTGAGCAAGTCCCTCTCTCTTCACTAGGCATGTGCAGGGGAAGCTCCCACCGCGATAAATCTCAAGCTTATTTGAACAGATATGTACCTTCGTAATCCCCAAGACTCCGATGTTGGGGCTAGAGGAAGTGGATCCATTCCCAGTGCCAAACACTCCATCTAATACACAGGAAAGGCCTTCTATGAAAATGCCCCTGCAATTAGAAGAAAAATGTTGAGATTACGCTATATAGCATGTTAGAAAAGCATGAAAACCAGTCGAGTCCAGGCAAACACTCAAGCAGGACTGGCAGCCACTGTAGTTAAGGGCTGGGTATTTTACAGTTAAAGACGTCATCAACTGGTCAAATATTCTTATGCATTTGTAACACAGAATACAGTGGAACCTCAGAAGCCAAACACCTTTGAACTCAAACATTTCGGATCCCAAATGATTGAAACCCGGAAGTGATTGTTCTGGTTTTCGAACGATTTTCGGAAGCCGAACGTCCGCCATGGCTTCCAATTAGCTGCAGGATGCTCCTGCAGCCAATCAAAAGATGCACTTTGGAAGCTGAACGCTTTGGAAGTCAAATGGACTTCCGGAATGGATTCTGTTCCACTTCCAAGGTACGACTGTACGACAAATAAAACAAAGTGATTCCCGCCCCCCCCCCCGACCTCATACAAGCAAAAGGAAAAAGCCACACCATCTCCTGGCCTGCAGTAGAGAGATCCAAGAAAACTCAAGCCCATTAGAGACATCCTCTTCCTGACCGTCTCATCTCTGCCTCTTCTGCAGTTCTTGCCAACTCTCACTTTCTGGATTCCTTGTGTCCTTTCCAGCTGCCTAACATGTTTTAAGGAAACTCACACTAACTTTTGTCTTTACATATGAAACTTCTGCTATTGTCTTTCACTAAGCCGCCCTGAGCCCGGTCTTGGCTGGGGAGGGCGGAGTATAAATAAATTATTATTATTATTATTATTATTATTATTATTATTATTATTATTATTATTACTACTACTACTACTACTACTACTACTACTACTACTGCATAGGGGTCACAAATTGATATCTAGCTTCTCAGTATGATTCTTTTTCATTCTAGCATCTACTGAATGGTCTGTTTTCAATGTATGCATTATTATATTATATATTATTGTTCTGTACGAATTTGTCCCTGCACTGATGTTGTATTTCTTACGTATTGTTGCATATTATTTTTGTTATGGAATTGTTATCAGGATTGTTGATCTTTGCTATGCATTGTGCTCCCACTGCTATTGTACAGTGCTTTGAGCATATTTTTTTATGGAAAGGCATCATATCAATAAACATGTTGATTCTACATTTTTAAAGTATTTAGACACCCTGAACTTTACAGTCATGATGGGGAGAGAGAAAGAGGTAGTCAGCTGGTCGGTCAGCTGACCACCTTGCCAATTCAAATATTTTGAAGCCAAGTCAAACTGGATGTTTGGCAGGGCAATGCAGGACACAAACAGTGGTCATGCCGCACAAACTGACACTTCATATGTAGTTAGCCAGTATAATGAATTGGTACCATCAGGAGGGCTTCCCACACGCATTTACATAGAATCAGAATTGTAGATTTAGGTGGAACCCCATGGGTCATGTGGTCCAACTCCCTGAAATGCGGGAGCCTCAACACACAGTCCGCCACCCAATTTGAAACCATACCGTACCCTGCTTGGCTTTTGCAATACTGAGCCTAGGGTTTGCTGATCAGAATGTAGGCGGTTCGAATCCCCGTGACAGGGTGAGCTCCCATTGTTCAGTCATAAGCTCTTGCCAACCTAGCGGTTCAAAAGCACCTCAAAGTGCAAGTAGATAAATAGGTAACCCTCCAGCAGGAAGGTAAACGACATTTCCGTGCACTGTTCTGGTTTTGCCAGAGGTGACTTAATCATGCTGGCCACATGACCCAGAAAAACTGTCTAGAGACAAACGTCGGCTGCCTCGGCTAGTAAAGCGACATGAGTGCCGCAACCTCAGAGTCATTCGCGACTGGACTTAACTGTCAGGGGTACCTTTACTTTTACCTTAGCAGTTTTATTAGCATCACATACAGATAGGTTTACCTGCACATCACATTTTTAAAATCCAAAAATTAGATTAAAAATAATGTGGAATATTTATCTAATGCAACCTGTCTATTTTCCTCATGAGTGGAAGCATGGACAACCTTTACCAGAGGTTATTGGACCAGATTGCCTTGAGAACTGCATCTGCCGGTTGCCCACTCTCATCTTAGATTATACAGATTCCCCCCCCCCTCCACTAAAGCGGAATCTGCCTTCAGAACTGACCTACCAAACATGGTGTGGCCAAAGAGAAAGGGGGTTATTTTGCTGACATAGCACTAAGGGAACCATCAGCTTAATTCAAACCACAGTTAAACCAAGAGGCATGAAACTGCCTTAGACCACCAGCCCAGATATGTCAGTATCGTCTCTAGTCTCACTGGCAGCAGATCTCCAAGACAGAGATCTTTCACAGCCTTGCTCCCTTTTCACTGGAGATCTTGGGCAGCTGAACCACAGACCTGGCAGCAACTTGGGAGCCGAATCACAAACTCTCATTTCTGCAAGCACATGCCAGTGACCAGGTAACGTCTTCTGTACTCATGCAAGGTGCAGAAAAAAAATAAACTGATGTAAGTCTGGAGTAATTGTATCAAAGAGCAAAGCTTTGTGGGAAACTCTCCCTTAAGTGCTTGCTAAATACACTTACATGGATAAGGAACCTTGAACCATGGAGCTACCAAAAGCACTCCTTGCCTGGCATCAGTGCGTGCATAGAATCCGTATTTTGTACTATCAGGTGGAAACACATCTGTCACAGTGAAGATGAAGCACAGCAACCAGGATACCAGAATGGCTAGAATGATCTGCAGTGGGAACAGAAAGGGGCTTAAAGCACACCAGCAAGGAAACAGTAATTGCCCACAGAGGATCTCCTTACCAACTCTGCATAATAATATTCAAACCGGTGGTGGGGAGTTGTTGCATCAAGGATTTTGTGAACACATTCCCTTTACAATTTTTAAAAGACCCTTCTAGTTCAAAATGGATCCTTTCATACAATTTCCCCAAACTGGGAATATCTCCAAATAAGCACTTAAAGGAGCGCCATTAATCCTTCTAAGACAAAACTAAGCATTGTGCACGCTGATAAACTCACAACAATTTACAAAAATAAAATGAGTGGATCCCAGAGGGCTAGCTGAAGAATAAATAAATTGATTTGGGGTGGGGGTGCTGTAGAGCTCTTTAGGAACAGGATTTAGCATTATCTGAAACTGCGGCCAAACTCACAAGCAGGGTATCAAGGTGATGGCCACCCCCTGTTCATTCTCAGCATCTGATTATCAGAGATACACGGCTGATGGACATGGAGGTTCCGTTCAGCTAAACTGCCATCAACAGACCCGATAGCTAAATCTGCTTAATTCTTTTAAAAACCATTTAAGTGGGTAACTTGAAGTGAATGCCAATAATTTTCACTGACTGAGCCTGAATTTCCATGCCTTGGAGAGTGAATGGTTTCGCTACCACTCTTTCCACATCCTTCATTGCAGTCCTGAATCCCCTTCACGTGAGGCTCAGGTGGCTTGGGTGGTCTGGAGTGCCTTCCATCAGCTTTGGTTAGAGGCCCACCTGCACCCCTATCTGGAGAAGGATAGCCTAGTGTCTGTTGTCCAGGCTCTGGTAACTGAAAGGTTAGATGACTGGAACACATTATACATGGGGCTGCCTCTGAAGATGCTTCAGAAACTTCAGCTGGTGCAGAATTCAGTGTCCAGGTTGCTCACTGGGGCAAGATGGTTTCAGAACAGAAAGTCAATCTGGCCTAACTCCCCTGGCAGCCAATTAGTTTCCAGGCCCAATGCAAAGTGCTGATGTTGACCTATAAACAGCTCAGGACCGCAGTACCAAGGACCACTTCTCTTCATATGAACTAAACCAGGCCCTGTGATCATCAGCTGAGGCCCTTCTTTGTGTGCAAAGTCTAGAGGGTGGCAACATGAGAATGGGCCTTTTCTGTGGTGGCCCCCCATTTGTGGAACGCTCTCCCCAGGAAGGCTCCCCAGGAAGGCTTCATTACAAATCTGCAGGCACTAGGCAAAAACATTCCTCTTCTCCCGGGTCTTTTGCTGATTAAAGAATTTATGGTCCTTTAAACAGCTACTTGAAGATGCTGGGAGCGGTCATGAGATTTGGGGCAAGGTGCCATCAACATGCCAATGAAATTTAGCTCTTTTTCTCCATAAGACCTGAATCAGGAGAGGCCCCGTGGGGCCCTGAACCAGTTCCTGGCTGCAGTCATGGGATAGATGAGAGAAACTAAACTGAGCTTGAAACCCAGCAAGCCGGGACACTGTGGGTGATTGTTTCCCATTTCTGAGAAATCAGCCAGTTGCCTGCCCTGGGTGGGGTTGCACTTGCCCTAAAGAAGCAGGTATGTGGTCTGGGGATGCTTCTGGGTCCAGCTTTGTCGCTGGAAGCAGAGGTAGCATCAGTTGCTTGAATTCCCTTTTACTAGCTCCAACTCGCATGAGAAGCTGCAGCAATCCCTGGACCTGGTTAGCTGAATCACAACAGCTGCGACGTTGGTGACACTGAAGGTTGGATTACTGTAATGCGCTCTATATGGGGTTTTTCTTGAGCCTCGTCCAGAAACTGCAGTTAGCAACCACACTGCTGCATTTAATGCTTACAGGAGTAGGATTCTGTCAGCATCTAACACCTGTGCTCAGAGTTCTACACTGGCTGCCAACTGGTTACTAGCCCAAGTTCAAGATGTTACTATTAGAATATAAAGCCATTATCCTATTGGGACCAGTTTACTTGAAGGATCACTTTGCCACATATGTACCCACTCAGCCACTTTTACAAGGGCCACATAATGTTCTCATCTTTTAGTGTCACAGTTCCGACACTCTGGAACTTCCTTTTTATTCCTGCTCTGTTTATGCAAGTCTACTGAGACATACAAAGTTGGCGTGTACTTTAAACTGTAAATTTAGTTTACAATGAATATTTTTATCTGTTGGTTTTCTTCTTTTTGCTTTTTAAAAACTAGATTTTACTGTTGACTTTTATTCACATTTGAAATGCAAACTTTATATTCTTTGTAAACTGCTTGGAGATTTTATGCACAGTTAAGCAGTATACGAATTTTGTAAAATAAATAAAATTACACTAAAATAAACACCAGTAGACAGAACAATAAACACAGTGAAAGCTGAAGAGAGAACTTACAGGAAACATCTTAAAAAGCTGTAACCGGTATGCAGTCCATCCTTTTTTTGATTTATACCATATTTTTCGCTCCATAGGACGCACTTTTTCCCCTCCAAAAATGAAGGGAAAATGTGTGTGCGTCCTATGGAGCGAATGCAGGATCCTCGGCTTCGCCGCGAGGCGCCTGACCTGGAAGCCGGAGGAGGAACAGAAGGGACTTCTTCTGTTCCTTCTCCAGCTTCGCTGAAGGGCGCCACGCCTTCTCCCTCTCTGCGCAGCACCTCTCCTGTGAAGGAGAGGCGCTGCGCAGAGAGAGAGAGAAGGCGCAGCGCCCCTTGAGCAACGAGCCTATCAAGCGAAGCCCGAGGAGGAACAGAAGGGTCTCCTTCTGTTCCTCCTCCCGCTTCGCAGTGACGCGCCTTTCCAGCGAAGCCGGAGGAGGAACAGAAGGGTCTCCTTCTATTCCTTCTCCAGCTTCGCTGAAGGGTGCTGTGCCTTCTCCCTCTCTGCGCAGCACCTTTCCAGTGAAGGAGGGGCACTGCACAGAGAGGGAGAAGGCGCAGAGCCCCTTGAGCGGCGCGCCTGCCATGCGAAGCCGGAGGAGGAACAGAAGGGTCTCCTTCTGTTCCTCCTCCCGCTTCGCTGATGGGCGCTGCGCCTTCTCCCTCTCTGCACAGCGCCTCTCCTGTGAAGGAGAGGCGCTGAGCAGAGAGAGAGAGAGAGAAGGCGCAGCGCCCTTGAGCGGTGCGCCTGTCATGCGAAGCCGGAGGAGGAACAGAAGGGTCTCCTGTTCCTTCTCCCGCTTCGCAGCGACGCGCCTTTCCAGCGAAGCCGGAGGAGGAACAGAAGGGTCTCCTTCTGTTCCTTCTCCAGCTTCGCTGAAGGGCGCTGTGCCTTCTCCCTCTCTGCGCAGCGCCTCTCCTTCACAGGAGAGGCGCTGCGCAGAGAGAGAGAGAGAGAGAGAGAGAGAAGGCACAGCGCCCCTTCGGCGACGCGCCTGTCATGCGAAGCCAGAGGAGGAACAGAAGGGTCTCCTGTTCCTTCTCCCGCTTCGCAGCGACGCGCCTTTCCAGCGAAGCCGGAGGAGGAACAGAAGGGTCTCCTTCTGTTCCTTCTCCAGCTTCGCTGAAGGGCGCTGTGCCTTCTCCCTCTCTGCGCAGCGCCTCTCCTTCACAGGAGAGGCGCTGCGCAGAGAGAGAGAGAGAGAGAGAGAGAGAGAGAGAGAGAGAGAGAGAGAGAAGGCACAGCGCCCCTTCGGCGACGCGCCTGTCATGCGAAGCCCGAGGAGGAACAGAAGGGTCTCCTTCTGTTCCTTCTCCCGCTTCGCAGTGACGCGCCTTTCCAGCGAAGCCCGAGGAGGAACAGAAGGGTCTCCTTCTGTTCCTTTTCCAGCTTCGCTGAAGGGCGCTGTGCCTTCTCCCTCTCTGCGCAGCGCCTCTCCTGTGAAGGAGAGGCGCTGAGCAGAGAGAGAGAGAGAGAGAGAGAGAGAGAGAGAGAGAGAGAGAGAGAAAGAGAGAAGGCACAGCGCCCCTTCAGCGACGCGCCTGTCATGCGAAGCCGGAGGAGGAACAGAAGGGTCTCCTTCTGTTCCTTCTCCAGCTTCGCTGATGGGCGCTGCACCTTCTCCCTCTCTGCGCAGCGCCTCTCCTGTGAAGGAGAGGCGCTGAGCAGAGAGAGAGAGAGAGAAGGCGCAGCGCCCTTCAGCCGCGCGCCTGTCATGCGAAGCCGGAGGGGACACAGAAGGGTCTCCTGTTCCTTCTCCCGCTTCGCAGCGACGCGCCTTTCCAGCGAAGCCGGAGGAGGAATAGAAGGGTCTCCTTCTGTTCCTTCTCCAGCTTCGCTGAAGGGCGCTGCGCCTTCTCCCTCTCTGCGCAGAGAGAGAAGGCGCAGCGCCCCTTCAGTGACGCGTCTGTCCTGGCTTCTGCTTTAACCCTGCGCAGCCTCTTTGGGCAGGGGGAGCCTTCATCCCGCTGCCCTGAAGAGGCTTGGCACAGTTATCCCAGAAGCCAGAACAGCCACACGGTATCCCAGAAGCCAGATCCCTCTTGCTGTTCTGGCTTCTGGGGTTCAGAATAAGTTTTTCTTGTTTTCCGCCTCCCAAAACTAGGTGCGCCCTATGGTCCGGTGCGCCCTATGGAGCGAAAAATACGGTAGATGGGTAATGGGAACTTGACATTTCCGGCATACTGAGAAAACAATAGCACTAGGAAAATAGTCCTAGAGATGGGAGAGGAAGGAGAAAAGTTAATGAATCAATTAACTCTTCACTGAGGTAATAGTTAGCCAACAGAAGCAACTGCAGTTTCTAGCAGTTGCTGCTGTGCTTACAATAACAGAGATGCAAGGGATGCAAGGATCATCTAGTCCAATCCCCTGCAATGAAGGAATTGCAAATAATAATAATAATAATAATAATAATAATAATAATAATAATAATAATAATTTTTTATTTGTATCAAGCCCTCCCCGGCCGAGACCGGGCTCAGAGCGGCTAACATCATAAAAACAACACAATAAGCATAAAAACAGACATCAATAAATTAAAATACATCTTAAAATTAATTCAAGCAAGTTAAAATCCGGGCAGGTAGCAATTATCAGGGTGGAATTGAGAGTGATTAATAATTGCCAGGGCCAACTGTTTCCACTGATCATACAAGGACCTGTGAGCGGGTTGGGGGCCTCCTTCGGGCTTGTTTAATACAAAGGAAAGTAAGTCAAACTGCATCCTGCCCAAAGGCCTGGCAGAATAGCTCCCTCTTGCGGAAAGATGTCAAATCCCACAGGGCCCTGGTCTCTTGTGGGAGAGCGTTCCAGTAGGCCGGGGCCACGGCCGAAAAGGCCCTGGCTCTGGTTGAGGCCAGTCTAATTTCCCTGCGGCCCGGGATCTTCAAGATGTTGTTGTTAGCAGACCGTAAGGTCCTCCATGGGGCATACCAGAAGAGGCGGTACGAGGGTCCTAGGCCATATAGGGCTTTAACGGTTAAAACCAGCCCCTTAAACCTGACCCTGTACTCCACTGGGAGCCAGTGCAGCTGGTAAAGCACTGGGTGAATGTGATCCCGCAGCAAGGACCCTGTAAGGAGTCTCGCCACTGCATACTGCACCCGCTGGAGTTTCTGGGTCAGTTTCAAGGGCAGCCCCACGTAGAGAACTAAAGAATCCCTGACAAGTGGCCACCCAACCATTGCTTAAAATCCTCCAAGGAGTCCACCACCTTCTGAGAGAGTCTGTTCCACTGTCGGACAGCTCTTACTGTCATAAATTTATTCCTCGTGCTTAGTCAGAATCTCCTTCCTTGCCCCTTGAATCCAATGGCTTGTGTCCTACTTTCTGGAGCAGGAGAAAACTGACTTGGTCCACCTTCCTTGGGATACATCTTTAGATTTTTGAAGATGACTATCATATCACCTCTCAGTTTTATTGTAGTATATTTAAAACTACAGTAAAACTGCATATTTAAAGTACAGTTAACTACTGCAGAAATAGAATTGTATCATGGCAAAAGTTTTTATTTTTAGTCAGAGAAAGCAAGGAATTAGCCTTTTAAAATGAAAAAGTTACTTAATGTTGCCATTTCTTTCTTTCTTTCTTTCTTTCTTTCTTTCTTTCTTTCTTTAATGAGCTTTATAAGCATAAGCTTAATTTAATTTGTTCCGCTCACAAGCTTTAAGAACTGAAATCCCACAGTGAATTTGCCTTTCCGCCTGCAAAACTTATGCCCCCTAGAACAGATGAAGTTTTGTCTGGGAGAGAAGCAAACTTACTACCGTGGGAGGCCGGCTTAGGCTTTAGCATGTTTTGAAGTCTTGCCGAAATCCACATTTTAGGAAGCGAAGCAAAACCAAAACCAACAACAACAACAACCCTGCCCAGTGCTAAGAAAGAAATCTAATCTTCGGTCTCCTCAACGTTACGGGTCTGCAAAGTGTCAGTACTGTCAGCTCTTACTATCAGAGAGAAAATTTAAAAAAAGACTTTGGAGAAGACTTCCGATGTGATGGCCTATGGCTTTTGGCTGCTTTCCCAGGACACCGGACCCTAGTCGTGCAATTAAACAAGGTGAATCTGGGGGTAATTATCCCTGTTGAACCCCGCAGGGATGGGGCGCACGTGCCTTCACCCACACGCCGTCCGATATCTGCCGCTCGCTACAGTGGAGGCAGGGGCGCTGAGTGTTTAGCATTGCACAAATTGGACACTCTCCACTGCCAACGCCATGAGCGGGAGCATTCCTGTTTTTCAACAAAAATTTGAATTTGGACTTTGAAAGGACTTTTGTCGCTCTGGTACAGAAGATGTGAGGTGAGCGCCTCATCTTTTTTTATACTTAGTGCTGTTGGGCCAACGCCCTCCCTCACTTGTCCGAAAGGTGAGGAACTTCGCCTGTAGTAGCAGAGTACAGCAGAAGCAGACTCTGGCTGGAAAGCAGCATCAAGAAAATAATAAGTCAACAGAGCGACGAGCCGTATCCTTCAGCAAAAGCCAGATGCAAGGACCAGAGGGGAGGAGGAGGAGGAGGAGATATAGCAATCGCTCCCGTTCTCACACGACGATACATTAGGTAATTAGGCAATTAAAGGCACAGTGTCACACTGTGCAATGAAAGAATGAAACACTGCAGTACTGACACCTACTTCATGATTTGGCAAGCCTCATGGAGGAAGATTCAATTAATGAAATGGAATGCAAATGAAACTATATTAAAAAAACTAGAGAATTTGATGTTTAATGGTGCGGTCCTTTGTGGAGGGCTTTAATTATTATTGGCAAGGTATCAGCTTGTTTGAAGATATGGAGAGACTTTGTTGAAATACAGTCTTACCAGAGAATGAGGCTGTAATTTCAACTGCGTCACACGCCATCTTCTCTCCCTTTTTTGTTATTGTTTGAGTCTAGATAGAGAGTAATTTGGCGTCCCGCCAAAGCTCTGGCAAGACTCCAGCTTCTCCTTCTGTCCAACTCTCTCTGTTACAATCTGGCATCCTGCCAAAGCCTTAGCCGATCATCAAAGCTCATAATAATTTATTATTTATACCCCACCCATCTGGCTGAGTTTCCCCAGCCACTCTGGGTGGCTCCCAATCAAGTGTTAAAAACAATACAGCGTTACATATTAAAAACTTCCCTGAACAGGGCTGCCTTAAGATGTCTTCTGAATGTCAGGTAATTGTTTATCTCTTTGACATCTGATGGGAGGGCGTTCCACAGGGCGGGTGCCACTACCGAGAAGGCCCTCTGCCTGGTTCCCTGTAGCCTCACTTCTCGCAATGAGGGAACCGCCAGAAGGCCCTCGGCGCTGGATCTCAGTGTCTGGGCTGAACGATGGGGGTGGAGACGCTCCTTCAGGTATACAGGACCGAGGCCGTTTAGGGCTTTAAAGGTCAGCACCAACACTTTGAATCGTGCTTGGAAACGTACTGGGAGCCAATGCAGATCTCTCAGAACCGGTGTTATGTGGTCCCGGTGGCCACTCCCAGTCACCAGTCTAGCTGCCGCATTCTGGATTAATTGCTGTTTCCGGGTCACCTTCAAAGGTAACCCCATGTAGAGCGCGTTGCAGTAGTCCAAGCGGGAGATAACTAGAGCATGCACCACTCTGGCGAGACAGTTCGCGGGCAGGTAGGGTCTTAGCCTGCGTACCAGGTGGAGCTAGTAGACAGCTGCCCTGGACAGAACCTGTGCCTCCATGGACAGCTGTGAGTCCAAAATGACTCCCAGGCTGCGCACCTGGTCCTTCAGGGGCACAGTTACCCCATTCAAGACCAGGGAATCCCCCACACCAACACGCTCCCTGTTCCCCCAAAACAGTACTTCCGTCTCGTCAGGATTCAACCTCAATCTGTTAGCCGCCATCCATTCTCCAACCGCCTCCAGGCACTCACACAGGACCTTCACCGCCTTCACTGGTTCTGATTTAAAGGAGAGGTAGAGCTGGGTGTCATCTGCATACTGATGAGCACCCAGTCCAAACCTCCTGATGATCTCTCCCAGCGGCTTCATATAGATATGAAAAAGCATGGGGGAGAGGATGGAACCCTGAGGCACCCCACAAGTGAGAGCCCAGGGGTCTGAACATAAGGATGTTATGGTCGATGGTATCAAACGCCGCTGAGAGATCCAGCAGAACTAGGAAACAGCTCTCACCTTTGTCCCTAGCCTGCCGGAGATCATCAACCAGTGCGACCAAGGCAGTTTCAGTCCCATGGTGAGGCCTGAATCCCGATTGGAAGGGATCCAAATGGTCCGCTTCCTCCAGGCGTGCTTGGAGTTGTTCAGCAACCACCCGCTCAATCACCTTGCCCAAGAATGGTAGATTTGAGACTGGGCAATAGTTGGCCATCGTGGCCAAATTGGCCGGGTCTAAAGATGTTTCTTTAAGAAGCGGTTTAATGACCGCCTCTTTCAGCGGGTCTGGGAAGGCTCCCTCACAGAGGGAAGCATTCACCACCCCACAAAGCCCATCGCCCAGCCCTTCCCGGCTCTCTTTTATTAGCCAGGATGGGCAAGGATCAAGGAGACAGGTGGCCGGTTTCACTTGTCCAAGCAGCCTGTCCACATCCTCGGAGGTAACAGATTGGAATTGATCCCATGTAACAGGACCAGACAGAACTCTAGCACACTCCTGCCCTGGCCCTGCTCCCACGGTGGAGTCTACCTCCTTCTGAATCTGAGCGATTTTATCTGCAAAAAACTTTGCAATAGCATTGCAGGAGATCTTGGGGTCCCTACCAGGCCCCGGTGGTGCAGGTGGTTCCGATAGATTGCGAACCACCTGAAAAAGTCTGCTGTTGCTGTTTTCTGCAGATACAATGGAGGCGGCGAAGAATGTCTTCTTCGCCGTTGCCATTGCCACTTGGTAGAATCATAGAATCATAGAATCATAGAGTTGGAAGAGACCACAAGGGCCATCGAGTCCAACCCCCTGCCAAGCAGGAAACACCATCAGAGCACTCCTGACATATGGTTGTCAAGCCTCTGCTTAAAGACCTCCAAAGTAGGAGACTCCACCACACTCCTTGGCAGCAAATTCCACTGTCGAACAGCTCTTACTGTCAGGAAGTTCTTCCTAATGTTTAGGTGGAATCTTCTTTCTTGTAGTTTGGATCCATTGCTCCGTGTTCGCTTCTCTGGAGCAGCAGAAAACAACCTTTCTCCCTCCTCTATGTGACATCCTTTTATATATTTGAACATGGCTATCATATCACCCCTTAACCTCCTCTTCTCCAGGCTAAACATGCCCAGCTCCCTTAGCCGTTCCTCATAAGGCATCGTTTCCAGGCCTTTGACCATTTTGGTTGCCCTCCTCTGGACACGTTCCAGTTTGTCAGTGTCCTTCTTGAATTGTGGTGCCCAGAACTGGACACAGTACTCCAGGTGTGGTCTGACCAGAGCAGAATACAGTGGCACTATTACTTCCCTTGATCTAGATGCTATACTCCTATTGATGCAGCCCAGAATTGCATTGGCTTTTTTAGCTGCCGCGTCACACTGTTGGCTCATGTCAAGTTTGTGGTCAACCAAGACTCCTAGATCCTTTTCACATGTACTGCTCTCAAGCCAGGTGTCACCCATCTTGTATTTGTGCCTCTCATTTTTTTTGCCCAAGTGCAATACTTTACATTTCTCCCTGTTAAAATTCATTTTGTTTGTTTTTGCCCAGTTCTCTAATCTGTCAAGGTCGTTTTGAAGTGTGATCCTGTCCTCTGGGGTGTTAGCCACCCCTCCCAGTTTGGTGTCATCTGCAAATTTGATCAGGATGCCCTTGAGTCCATCATCCAAGTCGTTGATAAAGATGTTAAATAAGACCGGGCCCAAGACAGAACCCTGTGGTACCCCACTAGTCACTCTTCTCCAGGATGAAGAGGAACCATTGATGAGCACCCTTTGGGTTCGGTCAGTCAGCCAGTTACAAATCCACTGAGTGGTAGCAGAGTCAAGACCGCATTTTACCAGCTTCTTTACAAGAATATCATGGGGCACCTTGTCAAATGCCTTACTGAAATCAAGGTAGGCTATATCCACTGAGTTCCCTTCATCTACCAGGCTTGTAATTCTGTCAAAAAATGAGATCAGGTTAGTCTGACATGACTTATTTTTCAGAAATCCATGCTGACTATTGGTGATCACAGCATTCCTTTCTAGGTGCTCACAGACTGTTTGCTTAATGATCTGCTCCAGAATCTTCCCTGCTATTGATGTCAGACTGACTGGGCGGTAATTATTTGGGTCCTCTCTTTTCCCCTTTTTGAAAATAGGGACAACATTTGCCCTCCTCCAGTCTGCCGGGACTTCGCCTGTTCTCCAGGATTTCTCGAAGATGACTGCCAGTGGTTCTGAGATCACATCTGCCAGTTCTTTTAATACTCTTGGATGCAGTTCATCTGGCCCTGGAGACTTGAATACATCTAAACTAGCCAAATATTCTTGTACTGTCTCCTTAGTTATTCTGGGCTGTGTTTCCTTTGCTGAATCATTTGCTCCAAATTCTTCAGGTCGGGCATTGTTTTCTTTATCGGAGAAGACTGAGGCAAAGAAGGCATTGAGGAGTTCAGCCCTTTCTGTGTCCCCTGTTTGCATTTCACCATCTTCTCCTCTGAGTGACCCCACTGTTTCTTTGTTCTTCCTTTTGCTACGAACATACCCATAAAAGCCTTTTTTGTTGCTTTTAACCTCTCTAGCAAGCCTGAGTTCATTCTGTGCTTTAGCTTTTCTGACTTTGTGTCTACACGTGCTGGCTATTTGTTTGAATTCCTCTTTGGTGGTTTCCCCCCTTTTCCATTTTTTGTACACATCCTTTTTTAATCTTAATTCAGTTAAAAGTTCTTTAGATAGCCACCCTGGCTTCTTTAGGCACCTTCCATGTTTCCGTCTCATTGGTATTGCCTGACGTTGTGCTTTTACTATCTCCCTCTTAACAAACTCCCAGCCATCATGAACTCCCTTTCCTTTTAGTATTGCTGTCCATGGGATCTCACCCAGCACTTCCCTAAGTTTTATGAAGTCGGCTTTCTTAAAGTCAAGAAATTGAGTCCTAGTATGCTTGGCTGCTCCTTTCCGCTGTATAGTAAACTTCAGAAGAGCATGATCACTCGCGCCTAATGATCCTTCCACTTCTACCCCACTAACCAGGTCATCAACATTGGTTAGGACCAGATCTAAAATGGCTGTTCCTCTTGTTGCTTCTCCCACTTTCTGGACAATGAAGTTGTCTGCAAGGCCAGTGAGGAATCTGTTTGACCTTATGCTCTTGGCTGAGTTTGACGTCCAACAAATATCCGGGTAATTGAAGTCCCCCATTACTACTATCTCCCTTCCTTTTGCATGCTTGGCCATCTGTTCCAGGAAGGCATCATCTATGTCCTCCGTTTGGCTTGGGGGTCTATAGTAAACTCCCACAATGAGGTCTCTGTTATTCTTCTCTCCCTTTATTTTGACCCAAATGCTCTCACATTGGCTTTGAGGTTCTAAATCTTGGATCTCTTCACAGGTATACACATCCCTGACATATAACGCCACTCCTCCTCCTTTCTTGTCTGGTCTGTTTCTCTGAAATAAATTGTATCCCCCCATTATTACATTCCAATCGTGGGACTTATCCCACCAGGTTTCAGTGATGCCTATTATGTCATATTTAGTTTGCTGTACCAAGAGCTCAAGCTCATCTTGTTTATTTCCCATGCTTTGCGCATTAGTGTACAGACATTGAAGTCCATTAATCATTCCCCCGTGTCTCTTATTTAAGGATTTTTTCCTCCCACCACTAGGTCCGCGTGCTGTTTGCTCCATTTGGTCTATGACATTTGGATGATCATCTTCATTAATTGATAGACTCCTACCTTCAGGAGCACTGTCTCCCTCCCCCACATTAGTCAGTTTAAAGCCCTCCTGATGAGGTTTCTGAGATTTTTGGCAAAAACATTCCTCCCAACCGTTGTGAGGTGCAGCCCATCACTTGCCAGAAGTCCATCTTCAAGAAACTGCAGTCCGTGATCTAAGAATCCAAACCGTTCCTGTTTACACCATTTTCGAAGCCAGCTGTTCACTTCCACTATTTCCCCCTCTCTCCCTGGGCCACGTCGTTCAACTGGGAGGACAGACGAGATGACAATTTGTGCATTTAGTTGCTTCAATTTCCTGCCGAGAGCCTCGTAGTCTCTTTTGATCTTCTGGAGGCTATTGCTTGCAGTGTCATTGGTTCCCACATGAACCAAGAGGAAGGGGTATTTGTCAGTGGGTTTTATGATTCCTTGCAGTCGTTCAGTTACATCTTGGATCTTAGCCCCGGGGAGACAGCACACTTCCCGAGACATCTTGTCAGGCCCACAGATCACGGCTTCTGTTCCCCTCAGTAGGGAATCCCCTATCACCACTACACGCCTCCTCTTGGGTTTGGTCGGGGTTCTTCCGTGAGCTGTCCGTTCCAAGGTCGCCTGCACATTCCCTGAGGACTGACTTTGCTGCTCGTCTTCATATACCTGATCGACTGTAATGAGGGAGAGATCCTCAAATGGAGTCTGCTCTTCGTCTTCCATGCTAGGGGAGAGGACCTCAAAGCGATTGTGTATTTCTAAACAATCAGAGTGAACCCTGGGCCTCCTACTTCTTTGAGTCACGTTTCTCCATATATCTGGCTCCTGTGTTGATGAACTAGCCTCCTTCTCAGGGGAGTCCCCTGTCTCCTCCTTGGTGGGGACGGTGTGCTCTGTTGCTTCCAAGAAGAGCTCCAGCTCTCTAATTCTTTGGAGCGTAGCTACACGTTCCTCCAGTTGCTGGACTTTGTCTTTTAAAAGGGCAATCAACATGCAATTGCTGCAGGTGAAGCTGCCTGCAACCTTTGGCAAGATGGCAAACATTGCGCAGGAATCACAGGCGACTGCAGCTGTTCCCTCCCCTTCCATCTTGAGATCGTGTTGTTGGGGGTGGCTACAGAGGTCCTCCATCATAAAAAGCTTGAAGACAGGACAAATAACTTCGCCCACAAAAAAAAAAACCTAGGTCTCCCCCAACAAACGTTTGAGACTAGCTCCCCTAAATCTAAAAGATGGATATAACTGCGCGCGCCGCTGCACTACAAACTCTGATAAGCTCCTCCCACAGCTAATCCCCTGCCTCAACAGAAACCCTGCCCCCTCTGACCTTTACACAGGGAAAAGAGCTAATCAGCCACAAGAAACACACACACACAAGAAAACCCTTTTTGCTCCTTCTTCAACTGCTGCCCTACAAACTCTGAGAAGCTCCTCCCACAGCTAATCCCCTGCCTCAACAGAAACCCTGCCCCCTCTGACCTTTACACAGGGAAAAGAGCTAATCAGCCACAAGAAACACACACACACAAGAAAACCCTTTTTGCTCCTTCTTCAACTGCTGCCCTACAAACTCTGAGAAGCTCCTCCCACAGCTAATCCCCTGCCTCAACAGAAACCCTGCCCCCTCTGACCTTTACACAGGGAAAAGAGCTAATCAGCCACAAGAAACACACACACACAAGAAAACCCTTTTTGCTCCTTCTTCAACTGCTGCCCTACAAACTCTGAGAAGCTCCTCCCACAGCTAATCCCCTGCCTCAACAGAAACCCTGCCCCCTCTGACCTTTACACAGGGAAAAGAGCTAATCAGCCACAAGAAACACACACACACAAGAAAACCCTTTTTGCTCCTTCTTCAACTGCTGCCCTACAAACTCTGAGAAGCTCCTCCCACAGCTAATCCCCTGCCTCAACAGAAACCCTGCCCCCTCTGACCTTTACACAGGGAAAAGAGCTAATCAGCCACAAGAAACACACACACACAAGAAAACCCTTTTTGCTCCTTCTTCAACTGCTGCCCTACAAACTCTGAGAAGCTCCTCCCACAGCTAATCCCCTGCCTCAACAGAAACCCTGCCCCCTCTGACCTTTACACAGGGAAAACAGCTAATCAGCCACAAGAAACACACACACACAAGAAAACCCTTTTTGCTCCTTCTTCAACTGCTGCCCTACAAACTCTGAGAAGCTCCTCCCACAGCTAATCCCCTGCCTCAACAGAAACCCTGCCCCCTCTGACCTTTACACAGGGAAAAGAGCTAATCAGCCACAAGAAACACACACACACAAGAAAACCCTTTTTGCTCCTTCTTCAACTGCTGCCCTACAAACTCTGAGAAGCTCCTCCCACAGCTAATCCCCTGCCTCAACAGAAACCCTGCCCCCTCTGACCTTTACACAGGGAAAACAGCTAATCAGCCACAAGAAACACACACACACAAGAAAACCCTTTTTGCTCCTTCTTCAACTGCTGCCCTACAAACTCTGAGAAGCTCCTCCCACAGCTAATCCCCTGCCTCAACAGAAACCCTGCCCCCTCTGACCTTTACACAGGGAAAAGAGCTAATCAGCCACAAGAAACACACACACACAAGAAAACCCTTTTTGCTCCTTCTTCAACTGCTGCCCTACAAACTCTGAGAAGCTCCTCCCACAGCTAATCCCCTGCCTCAACAGAAACCCTGCCCCCTCTGACCTTTACACAGGGAAAACAGCTAATCAGCCACAAGAAACACACACACACAAGAAAACCCTTTTTGCTCCTTCTTCAACTGCTGCCCTACAAACTCTGAGAAGCTCCTCCCACAGCTAATCCCCTGCCTCAACAGAAACCCTGCCCCCTCTGACCTTTACACAGGGAAAAGAGCTAATCAGCCACAAGAAACACACACACACAAGAAAACCCTTTTTGCTCCTTCTTCAACTGCTGCCCTACAAACTCTGAGAAGCTCCTCCCACAGCTAATCCCCTGCCTCAACAGAAACCCTGCCCCCTCTGACCTTTACACAGGGAAAACAGCTAATCAGCCACAAGAAACACACACACACAAGAAAACCCTTTTTGCTCCTTCTTCAACTGCTGCCCTACAAACTCTGAGAAGCTCCTCCCACAGCTAATCCCCTGCCTCAACAGAAACCCTGCCCCCTCTGACCTTTACACAGGGAAAAGAGCTAATCAGCCACAAGAAACACACACACACAAGAAAACCCTTTTTGCTCCTTCTTCAACTGCTGCCCTACAAACTCTGAGAAGCTCCTCCCACAGCTAATCCCCTGCCTCAACAGAAACCCTGCCCCCTCTGACCTTTACACAGGGAAAACAGCTAATCAGCCACAAGAAACACACACACACAAGAAAACCCTTTTTGCTCCTTCTTCAACTGCTGCCCTACAAACTCTGAGAAGCTCCTCCCACAGCTAATCCCCTGCCTCAACAGAAACCCTGCCCCCTCTGACCTTTACACAGGGAAAACAGCTAATCAGCCACAAGAAACACACACACACAAGAAAACCCTTTTTGCTCCTTCTTCAACTGCTGCCCTACAAACTTAGAGCTCAACGTAGGCTCGACGTTGAGCTCTAACCTGTGTCCGGTCTGATTCAGAATGAGTTTTCCGCCACCAGCGCTCTAGCCATCTCAACGATTGTTTCATCACCCTCAGCTCCGGGAAAAACCACGGGGCGGTCCGGGCTCCATGCAATCGGAGAGGGCGCTTCGGAGCCAGACAGTCAATAGCCCTGGTTAACTCCGCATTCCAGCGTGCCACCAGGGAATCAGCTGAAAGGCCGTCGACTTGGGATAAAGCATCCCCTACCACTCTCTGGAAGCCAATTGGATCCATTAAGTGGCGGGGGCGGACCATCCGAATCAGTCCCACCTCCCTGCAGAGGGGAAGGGTTGCGGAGAAGTCCAGTTGCACCAGGAAGTGATCTGACCATGGCACTTCTTTTGTTTCGCTTTTAATTAGTGTCAGATCACCAACATCCATGGTGGTGAACACCAAGTCTAAGGCATGCCCGTGGCTATGAGTTGGGCCAGACTTATTCAGGGACAGCCCCATGGAGGCCAAGCTTTCCAGAAAGTCCCGAGCCGTCCCTTGTAAGGTCGTGTCGGCATGGATATTAAAATCCCCTAGGACAACCAAAAGGGACGCGGGTGGTGCTGTGGGTAAAAGCCTCAGCGCCTAGGACTTGCCGATTGAAAGGTCAGCGGTTTGAATCCCCGCAGTGGGGTGCGCTCCCGTCGCTCGGTCCCAGCGCCTGCCAACCTAGCAGTTTGAAAGCACCCCCGGGTGCAAGTAGATAAATAGGGACCGCTTACTAGCGGGAAGGTAAACGGCGTTTCCGTGTGCTGTGCTGGCTCGCCAGAACAGCTTTGTCACGCTGGCCACGTGACCCGGAAGTGTCTGCGGACAGCGCTGGCTCCCGGCCTATAGAGTGAGATGAGCGCAGAACCCTAGAGTCTGTCAAGACTGGCCCGTACGGGCAGGGGTACCTTTACCTTTACCTAGGACAACCAAACTAGGTGTCTCCAGGAGAACATCCGCCACAACCTGAAGCAGCTTGGGCAGGGAATCCTTGGTGCAGCGGGGAGGTCGGTACACCAAAAGGAATCCTGTACTGCCCCTATTGCCCAACTTCCAGAACATGCACTCAGAGAACTGAGTCTTCCCAATAGGACGCCTGGTGCAGACTAATGACTTCCTAAAAATCACTGCAACCCCCCCTCCCCGCCCACATGACCTGGGTTGCTGTGCGTAAGAGAAACCTGGTGGACAAGCAGCGGCAAGGACAGGCCCATCTGCTTCCTCCAACCAGGTCTCTGTCACACATGCCAGGTCAAATCCTCCATCCACAATCAGGTCGTGGATAGCAGTGGTTTTATTCATCATTGACCTGGCATTGCACAGCAACACTTTCAGGTCATGTGGGTTTCCCTTGCTGATTCCAGTATCCATCCGGTCAGGACCAGACCTGGAGGCAGGGATAGTCCTCAAACAACGACTAAACCTGCCTCCTCGGTAATGACATGGTCTGGTCTTAGCATAACTCCTCCTCCCGCCCGTGATCACTGAGATCGGGTGTCCCAATGCACCCCCCCCCCTTTGTGGAACCTGCCCCAGCCATTCTATTGGCTGAGGCCCACTCCTAGGCAGCCTTGACCCTTCCCCTTAAAAAGCAAAATACAAACTATATAATAACTTAACAGAATATTTAATAATAATAAAACAAAGTAAGAATGAATAGCACTCAAATTAAACTAATCCCCACCCTGACTAAATGCTTATCCCACCGCAAGCAAAAATAAACTAATGAAATAATATAATATTATAAAAAACAACAACCACCAATTAAGGTGCTGCAAATTAAAAGAGCTTAAAACATTTAAAACCATTTTGTCCCTTGCTGCAGGTAGCTGCTCAGGCCGCTAAACTGTAGTGGTAAGTGCAGGCCCCGCCCCCTAGGCCAAATGGAGTAGGCAGGAGAGGGAGCGGCCCACCCAGCACTCACTAGAGCAGCAGCAGCAGTTTCCCGGAAGCCTCCCTCTGGCAAACAAAGGAAATCTGGAAGACAGCCCAGAGTCATAGAATCATAGAATCATAGAGTTGGAAGAGACCACAAGGGCCATGAGTCCAACCCCCTGCCAAGCAGGAAACACCATCAGAGCACTCCTGACATATGGTTGTCAAGCCTCTGCTTAAAGACCTCCAAAGTAGGAGACTTCACCACACTCCTTGGCAGCAAATTCCACTGTCGAACAGCTCTTACTGTCAGGAAGTTCTTCCTAATGTTTAGGTGGAATCTTCTTTCTTGTAGTTTGGATCCATTGCTCCGTGTCCGCTTCTCTGGAGCAGCAGAAAACAACCTTTCTCCCTCCTCTGTGTGACATCCTTTTATATATTTGAACATGGCTATCATATCACCCCTTAACCTCCTCTTCTCCAGGCTAAACATGCCCAGCTCCCTTAGCCGTTCCTCATAAGGCATCGTTTCCAGGCCTTGGACCATTTTGGTTGCCCTCCTCTGGACACGTTCCAGTTTGTCAGTGTCCTTCTTGAACTGTGGTGCCCAGAACTGGACACAGTACTCCAGGTGAGGTCTGACCAGAGCAGAATACAGTGGCACTATTACTTCCCTTGATCTAGATGCTATACTCCTATTGATGCAGCCCAGAATTGCATTGGCTTTTTTAGCTGCCGCGTCACACTGTTGGCTCATGTCAAGTTTGTGGTCAACCAAGACTCCTAGATCCTTTTCACATGTACTGCTCTCAAGCCAGGTGTCCCCCATCTTGTATTTGTGCCTCTCATTTTTTTTGCCCAATTGCAATACTTTACATTTCTCCCTGTTAAAATTCATCTTGTTTGTTTTGGCCCAGTTCTCTAATTTGTCAAGGTCGTTTTGAAGTGTGATCCTGTCCTCTGGGGTGTTAGCCACCCCTCCCAGTTTGGTGTCATCTGCAAATTTGATCAGGATGCCCTTGAGTCCATCATCCAAGTCGTTGATAAAGATGTTGAATAAGACCGGGCCCAAGACAGAACCCTGTGGCACCCCACTAGTCACTCTTCTCCAGGATGAAGAGGAACCATTGATGAGCACCCTTTGGGTTCGGTCAGTCAGCCAGTTACAAATCCACTGAGTGGTAGCAGAGTCAAGACCGCATTTTACCAGCTTCTTTACAAGAATATCATGGGGCACCTTGTCAAATGCCTTGCTGAAATCAAGGTAGGCTACATCCACTGCGTTCCCTACATCTACCAGGCTTGTAATTCTGTCAAAAAATGAGATCAGGTTAGTCTGACATGACTTATTTTTCAGAAATCCATGCTGACTGTTGGTAATCACAGCATTCCTTTCTAGGTGCTCACAGACTGTTTGCTTAATGATCTGCTCCAGAATCTTCCCTGCTATTGATGTCAGACTGACTGGGCGGTAATTATTTGGGTCCTCTCTTTTCCCCTTTTTGAAAATAGGGACAACATTTGCCCTCCTCCAGTCTGCCGGGACTTCGCCTGTTCTCCAGGAATTCTCAAAGATGACTGCCAGTGGTTCTGAGATCACATCTGCCAGTTCTTTTAATACTCTTGGATGCAGTTCATCTGGCCCTGGAGACTTGAATACATCTAAACTGGCCAAGTATTCTTGTACTATCTCCTTAGTTATTCTGGGCTGTGTTTCCTTTGCTGAATCATTTGCTCCAAATTCTTCAGGTCGGGCATTGTTTTCTTTATCGGAGAAGACTGAGGTAAAGAAGGCATTGAGGAGTTCAGCCCTTTCTGTGTCCCCTGTTTGCATTTCACCATCTTCTCCTCTGAGTGACCCCACTGTTTCTTTGTTCTTCCTTTTGCTACAAACATACCCATAAAAGCCTTTTTTGTTGCTTTTAACCTCTCTAGCAAGCCTGAGTTCATTTTGTGCTTTAGCTTTTCTGACTTTGTGTCTACACGTGCTGGCTATTTGTTTGAATTCCTCTTTGGTGGTTTCCCCCCTTTTCCATTTTTTTGTACACATCCTTTTTTAATCTTAACTCAGTTAAAAGTTCTTTAGATAGCCACCCTGGCTTCTTTAAGCACCTTCCATGTTTCCGTCTCATTGGTATTGCCTGACGTTGTGCTTTTACTATCTCCCTCTTAACAAACTCCCAGCCATCATGAACTCCCTTTCCTTTTAGTATTACTGTCCATGGGATCTCACCCAGCACTTCCCTGAGTTTTATGAAGTCGGCTTTCTTAAAGTCAAGAAATTGAGTCCTAGTATGCTTGGCTGCTCCTTTCCGCTGTATAGTAAACTTCAGAAGAGCATGATCACTCGCGCCTAATGATCCTTCCACTTCTACCCCACTAACCAGGTCATCAACATTGGTTAGGACCAGATCTAAAATGGATGTTCCTCTTGTTGCTTCTCCCACTTTCTGGACAATGAAGTTGTCTGCAAGGCCAGTGAGGAATCTGTTTGACCTTAAGCTCTTGGCTGAGTTTGACATCCAACAAATATCCGGGTAATTGAAGTCCCCCATTACTACTATCTCCCTTCCTTTTGCATGCTTGGCCATCTGTTCCAGGAAGGCATCTTCTATGTCCTCCGTTTGGCTTGGGGATCTATAGTAAACTCCCACAATGAGATCTCTGTTATTCTTCTCTCCCTTAATTTTGACCCAAATGCTCTCACTTTGGCTTTGAGGTTCTAAATCTTGGATCTCTTCACAGGTATACACATCCCTGACATATAACGCCACTCCTCCTCCTTTCTTGTCTGGTCTGTTTCTCTGAAATAGATTGTATCCCCCCATTATTACATTCCAATCGTGGGACTTATCCCACCAGGTTTCAGTGATGCCTATTATGTCATATTTAGTTTGCTGTACCAAGAGCTCAAGCTCATCTTGTTTATTTCCCATGCTTTGCGCATTAGTGTACAGACATTGAAGTCCATTAATCATTCCCCCGTGTCTCTTATTTAAGGATTTTTTCCTCCCACCACTAGGTCTGCGTGCTGTTTGCTCCATTTGGTCTATGACATTTGGATGATCATCTTCAGGAGCACTGTCTCCCTCCCCCACATTAGTCAGTTTAAAGCCCTCCTGATGAGGTTTCTGAGATTTTTGGCAAAAACATTTCTCACAACCGTTGTGAGGTGCAGCCCATTGCTTGCCAGAAGTCCATCTTCAAGAAACTGCAGTCCGTGATCTAAGAATCCAAACCGTTCCTGTTTACAAACATCACAGACAGTTTGCAGCCAATGGCTACAGCTGGAGAGACATCAGCACCATCTCCTCAGCACTGATTTATTGTTTATTTCTCACCCAGCCCACTCCCCAGGTGTACTGATACTGGAGGTGCTGTGGGGGACACACACTATAAAACTCAGGTATTTGATTTTCCGTAAGATGGAAAAAAATGAAACTTACACTTTCGTGCGTCCCTCCCGGCGTGACGCTGCGCGCTGACGTCACGGGGCTGTAATGGTGGTGTGCCTCGAGATTTTTTTCATCAAACAAGTGTGCCTTTGCCCAAAAAAGGTTGGGAAACACTGGTTTACTCTATGTATCAACTGAGTTAGACAATGGTCACCGTTGCTACCTTAGTAATGTCTTCACATCACAACCACAGATTTCAAACTTTTATCTACCAAGAGCAAATGAGGTTGGCAGACTATTTGAAACAGTCAACAAAATTAAGATTGACAGGACATCGTTTAAAGTTATTGGTGCTACACTTTACTTTTCATTTGCAAATAACCAATGTCTGCTTCATTTCTAATGAAGTATCTCTTAATCCGAGGTACCATTGTATTTCTATACTTAAGATATATATAATATCTAAATCTTGTATAACTGCAATGTTCAACATGATTTTCCAAGCCCACAAAAGCTAGGAACAGGGGCTACTTTAAAGACAGAAACTTCCTGTCTTAGAAGAATGACAATATGTGATATCAACAATAAATTATATGGTCACAGACCTGGCAATATAACTGATTCACAAAATCCCCAGCTTTTTCCTCATCCCATGTGCTAAATTCACTACAGTAAGTTACACATGGCAATCAAAGCTCTTAATCACATCCCTGTCAAATAGGCAGGCCAATGCTATTCTCACTCTATAGAAGGTGAGCCAAGGCCAGCAGCCAAATACTTGTCATCCAACCAGCTTGTGGCTTAGCAAGAATGTGAACTCTAGTCTGCCAGCTCTCTTCACTAGACAGGTCACTGTCTGCCTTGTCATCCAAGATCAATTGGAATTACATTTATGGGCCCTTAGGTATCTCTAGACTTCCTAGTGTATACCAGCACTTAAAACTTTCAGCTGTTACTACCACATTGCATTCCCAGTAATCTAATCTTCCTCCCAATTAGGAGAAATGGTAGCTTAGGACTAGTTGATAGAATAAAGTACCTACCAGGTTTTTACTAGCAATAACAAATTTTGAGGAAGGAGGGGAAACAGTGCAACATAAAACTTGGTACACCATCGAAGAAAATAGTCACTTCAGAAAGTAAAACTACAACTTTGAAATTTTCTATGCTGGCAAGTGACCTGTTTAATCCAGCAGTCCAGAGACATGGCAATAGGAATGCAAGAAGGGCCTGCTGGATCAGGTCAATGGCTCCTCTCACCCAGCAACCTGCTCTCACAGTGACCAACCAGGGGAGCGGAGCATAAGAGCGCTCTCAATAACAGGCATTGAGAAGCTTACTGCCTCTGAGTCTATTTGAATCTATTCATCTATTTAGTGGCAAAGCAAGAAAGTAGAGCCCATTCTGAAGGAGCGAGTTGTAATATTAACTGAAAAGTCAGATGATACAGCACAAACAAATTAATTTCTAATGTTAGTTATCTTTCAGCTTTCCCAAACTTAGTATCAGGACAGGTGTTGATTTTAATGTAACATATAGGAGGTCTCTATGATTATCACATTCATTACATCAACAGCTACTCATTCTTTAACATACAAACCCCACCTTCCCATTTAAAATACACACCCATCCCATTTCCAAAGTTGCTTAAAAGCAGCTTCCCTCACTCTTTCCCAGTGAGGACAAAACGTGAGAGGACATGGAAGGTCTTAACAATAAATTCAATACTGTGTATTTGGGAAAGAAAGTATACTGAAGTTTTGAGGTTTAGGATCCTAAACCTCATGTACATTATCTGGGAGAAGTTAAGATGAAGCATATCAACTCCACCCCAACTTAGCTGGCCTTATGTGAGTGTAAATAGCTTACCCAGCTCATGGACTTACACCGGCTGAAGAAAAGCCCTGCTGGGGAAAGTAACACCAGTGTACAGGGCAAAAGGGGGCATGTCAAGGGTGGGGAAAGCAGCTCATGGAGGAGGAGGAGGAGGTATAAACTATGGTTTGCCGCATCCTCACTATCTTCATTCACTGGCCCTACACACAGAGCTCAGTGTAACTTAAACTGCCAAAAATGCAAGTGTAAATTTAATTCACCCATTGGAAGAGGATAAAAGCCCCCCACCAACAAGGAGCAGTTAACATGCAGCTTAAGGAGAGACACCACATATCTGTCTCCCTGCGAATCTGCCTGTTTAAAATTGATCTGCTCTCCTCCAAACAAAATACCCAATGCTTGGAAAGAATAATCTATGCACCATAAAATGCACAATGCATATCTGTAGTGCTTTTAATAATGCTGCTTAAAACTGACAGAGCAAAGCTGCCTTCTCTTAGTAATCCTTACAATAGACCTATGAGGTAAACTGGCATTACCCCCCCCCCCCCGACACACACATATTGCAAATTGAAAGATGAGGGATAAGGCCTTGCCTAAAGCCACTTGGGAGTTCAGAGCTGAGCTGAGAGTCCTCAGCTCACACTCTTAGTTGACAAACCAACAATTTACAAGTTACTTTTGTAAAAGTAATGTGAAACACTGAATCTGCCATTCAGCACCCAAGAGCTGGTTAGCAAGTGGTTCTTACCTTATCTTTTTCATGTGGAAGGAGAGATACTGGAGGAAGACAAGAAAGAGATTCACAGCTCTCTTTCCTATCTGCATTTGTGGCTGCTTTAGTATTGAGTTGGTACAGAGGTCCATCTTTAAGGAGTCGCCCATGGCCAATTGCCCGCTTGACAGCCAATCGCAGTTGCTGGTGAAAGGTGGAAGGGCCACTGCTTGCAAATAGAGCTGACACATCCTTCTGCCCTTTCAAAAAGCGTTCAATGTTCTTCAAGGATGAGCCACTGGACTCTGCCAAGCCCTCAACTGCCCGTTTAATCAGTTTATTCCAGTCCACGTTTGGTTTACCATCCAACTTTCCATGATTTCGTGGTTTGGGAAGTGCTATTCGCCCAGGGTTATCAGGATCCTTATAGGAATTAAGTCCCTTATTGGAAACCTTTAATATGGTCCCATCTTTAACACTCAGTTCCAATTGCTCCAGAACCGTTTTTCGATCCAAACCATGGGACGAAGACACAGCATTGCATATCCTCTCTTCTGAAGGGCGCTGTTTTTGCTTCTTGACCTTTTTAATTGCCTCCAAAATCCACTCCGTGTACAACGGGTTAGCGAGTTTTACCATGATGAAGACTTCTGTATATCCATAGAGTCGTTATCCCTTATCCCTATACTGAAGGAGTTTCACAGAATGGGAAAACAGATGATCGGAGGATAGGGACCAGTTAACCATAGCATACACGTTGTTTGCCCCAAATTCCTTTTTCAAACATAAGATTTCCTATTTTCCATTTAAAAATATATATCCTGTTAGGAACCGATTCATATTTTCCAATGCCCCCCCCTCCAAAAAAAGCAGCAGGTGTATCATACAAGTGAGACGAATTCAGCACATCTCATTCCAGCTCTTTACATTCCCAATCTGGTACACAAGTAAATAAAATGGTAAGCCTGAAAGAAAGAAAAAAGAGAAAACAG
Source organism: Podarcis bocagei (assembly GCF_964188305.1). Classification (NCBI taxonomy): domain Eukaryota; kingdom Metazoa; phylum Chordata; class Lepidosauria; order Squamata; family Lacertidae; genus Podarcis; species Podarcis bocagei. The sequence continues at coordinate 92,864,180 of NC_138132.1, read as the reverse complement.
AGTTATTTGACTTTTTAACAAGCAGCTCCTAACTGTAAAGTTTTGCTAGCCCCTCAGCACAACAGCGTCAGCATAGCTGTGTTAAAAAAGGGAAATTTGTCCAAGAATATTTGGTCTAAAAAAAATCTGAAAGCAATTAAAGATTTGGCATTTAAAATGGCAATGTATTGGGCCAATTCTTCAACAAGTCTGGACTTGAAGCAAAACACCATTTAGAAGGCACTAACCACCAAAAGAACTGAGGCAAAATCCTCCAAAGGTATAGACGAAAATTGCATAGAAAACCCAGCTCATTCCATCTCCTCACCCAGGAAAGAGACTTGCAGGATTACTACAAGAAAACGAGCTGGTTGGACAAGTCACTATCATTTGGGGGGAAAGAAGGTAAGTTGGGAGGGGCAAAGGCAACTGCCTAACAAGAAAGTTGCAGAAGCCCATCTAGTCCAACCTTTCACAGCAGTCGGGCCAACCCAACACCTACATGAAGGTTGCAGCTACGCTACTTTCTGAAGGTATACAACCCTACCACCTGCTCAAGCGGCGCATGGTTGGGGTCTGGTCAGGGCTTGAGTGGCAATCACATGTATCCCACCTCAGGCTCCAAGATGCAAGGGAACAAACTTTAAAACTCCCTAAACTTGCAAGGGATGTACAGAAGAACTATGGCGTAATGCACTGCACGCCTTGAGCCCAAAAATAAGCCAGAATGCCGCCTACCCTAACTTTACGGGATAAAGTTTTTACCCTCTTTAGAGTCCCTTTTTGTTTTTGTTTTTAAGTTTGCAAGGGGCGCTCAGGTCTGAACACCGCAAGATCTGGGTGGCCGCGAAGCCTAAGGAAGCGCCGCGCATCTTCCGAAGTCGGGAAAAGGAAAAGTCGCTCGCATCCCTGCGTGTGTTTCAAAGAAGCAACAATAAACAACTGGCCGCCAGAGCGAGCGAGATAAGGCCTTATGTAAGGAGCAGCAGCGGCAGCGCAAGCGGGGTCCGGGGGCGGCGGGCCCTCTCCGTCCTTCGGCCGCTGCTCTCCTCTCGCACTCTCAGGCCCCGGGCCAGGAGGAGGCAGCGGGCCCAGCCGCCTCGCCCGCGGCGGGGTCCCCGACGGCGAGGCGCGGCCCAAGCCGAGGAGGCCTCGCCCGAGGCGGCCCGGATGCCAAGCGGCGGCGCTCCGGCCCCGCCGGCTAGGCCCGCCCGCCTGCTCGCTCTGGCGCCGCCGAGGCCGACTTGGCCTGCACCTGCCGCCGGCGGGCGGGCGGGCGGGCGCCGAGGGAGGCAGGCAGGCAGGCGAGGCCGCGGCTGGGCCTGGCGCGGCGAGCCTGGGCCGGGCCGGAGCAGGCCGCGGCCGGGCCTGGCGCGAGGAGCCCGCCCGATGCCCGCCGCCCGCCCGCCCGCGCGCAGCCTCTCGCTCCCTCGGCTTCTCCCCGCCTCCGCCTGCTTCGCCTCTCGCCGCCGCCGCTGCCCGGCTCGGAGCCGCCCCTCCGCCCGCCCGCCCTCGCCCTCCGCCCGCCCGCCGGAGAGGCGCCGCCGCGGCCGCCGCTGCTTACCGGGGCCTACGCGAGGCGGAGCCCAGGAGCCTGAGGCCGGACGGCGGCGAAGACCCAAACTGACACGGCGGCCATCTTGGGTCCGGAGCTGGGCGGAGGGCGGCGCGGCGCGCAGCGGAACAGCCGGGGGGGCGGAGCCGCGGCGGCGCGGGGAGGGGAGCCGGGCCGCGGAACGGCCCAGCCCGGGAGACGCAGGGCGCGTGCGCGCCGCCGCCGCCGCCGGCGCCCAGAGACGCGCGGACCCGGCCGGCTGGGAAGGGAAAGCACGGTTCCCGAGGGGCGGGTGCGAGGAGGGGCTCTGCCCCGAGGAAACCAGAGCCAGACCATGTTCTTCGGGCCTGAAGCCGTGCTTTTCGGGGGGGGCGGGGGACGCAGATCCCTAAACATGGTTGAATCAGTAGGAAACCGAGAGCAGCCCTCAGCGTGGCCTGAAGGGGGTCTGCATAAAAGGCGGATCTACACGGATCCTCATGGATCCTCCACTTTTTAAAAAATAATTCCAACAAATGCAGTGTCAAATCACACCTAGAAGGCACGCCTACAAACTGGACTATAAAAAACGTGGATCCAACACTTTGCCGCGCTGCAGTACCATAAAAACATGGATCCGAGGCACGGATCCTCATGAATTCATATGATTTTTATATTGAAACAAAATAAAAACACCATGCTACTGTAGACCACATCTTAGTCTGTAGGAGGAACCAAAAAAATCACGCATCCACTGTTTCGTGGTGCCGCAATGGCGCAAAAACATGGTTAAAAAACACGGATCCTCATGAATCCTCATGATTTTTGCACTAGATCAGCCCAAACTCACTTTCAAATTACACATCATGTCCAGGGGCACAACATCCACCACAGAAATCACGGATCCATGGCTTCCTGGCCATACCATGGCCCAAAAAAGTGGTTTTCAAGAACAGATCCTCATGGATCCTCACACTTTCTACATTGGACCAACCCAAACTCACTGTCAAATCACACATCATAGCCAGGGGAACAACCTACACCACAAAAAACTCAGATCCACGCCTGCCTGACCATGCCCTGGCCCAAAAACGTGGTTCCGAAGCACGGATCCTCATGAATCCTTATGATTTTTGCACTAGATCAACCCAAAGTCACCATCAGATCAAACATCATGGCCATGGGCACAGCATCCACCACAAAAATCACGGATCCACGGCTTCCTGGCGAAACCGTGGCCCAAAAACGTGGTTTTCAAGAACGGATCTTCATGGATCCTCATGCTTTTTGCATCGGGCCACCCCAAACTCACCATCAAATCACACATCATGTCCAGGGGCACAGCCTGCACCACAAAAATCACGGATCCACGGCTTACTGACCATACCGTGGCCCAAAAACGTGGTTTTGAAGCACGGATCCTCATGGGTCCTCACGCTTTTTGCATTGGGCCAACCCAAACTCACCGTCAAATCACACATCATGTCCAGGGGCACTGCCTGCACCACAAAAAACTCGGATCCACGGCTTCCTGACCACTCCATGGCCCAAAAACGTGGTTCCGAAGCACGGATCCTCATGGATCCTCACGCTTTTTGCATTGGGCCACCCCAAACTCACCGTCAAATCACACATCATGTCCAGGGGCACAGCCTGCACCACAAAAAACTCGGATCCATGGCTTCCTGACCACTCCATGGCCCAAAAACGTGGTTTTGAAGCACGGATCCTCATGGGTCCTAATGCTTTTTGCATTGGGCCACCCCAAACTCACCGTCAAATCACACATCATGTCCAGGGGCAGCGCCTGCACCACAGAAAACTCGGATCCATGGCTTCCTGGCCACTCCATGGCCCAAAAACGTGGTTCCGAAGCACGGATCCTCATGGATCCTCACGCTTTTTGCATTGGGCCAACCCAAACTCACCGTCAAATCACACATCATGTCCAGGGGCACTGCCTGCACCACAAAAAACTCGGATCCACGGCTTCCTGGCCACTCCATGGCCCAAAAACGTGGTTCCGAAGCACGGATCCTCATGGATCCTCACGCTTTTTGCATTGGGCCACCCCAAACTCACCGTCAAATCACACATCATGTCCAGGGGCACAGCCTGCACCACAAAAAACTCGGATCCATGGCTTCCTGGCCACTCCATGGCCCAAAAACGTGGTTTTGAAGCACGGATCCTCATGGGTCCTAATGCTTTTTGCATTGGGCCAACCCAAACTCGCCGTCAAATCACACATCATGTCCAGGAGCACTGCCTGCACCACAAAAAACTTGGATCCACTGCTTCCTGGCAATGCCATGGCCCGAAAACTTGGTGGAAAAAAGAGTGATCTGGGACGCAAGCAAAGCGGTGATGCGAGGTTTTTTGATTCAACAAAAGTCAATAAAGAGGAAGAAACAGAATGAGAAAAAGGAAAAGATTTTGGAAAAGATAAAGGAAGGAGAGAAAAAATTAAGAGTAAAACCAAAGTCCCAGGAGATTTTAAGAGAGATTAAGGAGTCAGGACCCATGAGGATCCGTGCTTCAAAACCACGTTTTTGGGCCATGGAGTGGTCAGGAAGCCATGGATCCGAGTTTTTTGTGGTGCAGGCTGTGCCCCTGGACATGATGTGTGATTTGACAGTGAGTTTGGGTTGGCCCAATGCAAAAAGAGTGAGGATCCATGAGGATCCGTGCTTTAAAACCACGTTTTTGGGCCATGGAGTGGCCAGGAAGCCGTGGATCCGAGTTTTTTGTGGTGCAGGCTGTGCCCCTAGGAATGATGTGTGATTTGACGGTGAGTTTGGGGTGGCCCAATGCAAAAAGCATGAGGATCCGTGCTTCGGAACCACGTTTTTGGGCCATGGAGTGGCCAGGAAGCCGTGGATCCGAGTTTTTTGTGGTGCAGGCAGTGCCCCTGGAAATGAAACAAAAGACATTTGAATCGGCAGATAAATGTGGCAAACTTCTGGCATGGCAATTGAAGAAAAGGCAGAAATTAAATACAATTACAAGCCTAGAAGTGGATGGAAAGAACATATCTAAACCTAATGAAATTAGAAATTGCTTTTTGAGTTATTTTAAAAAACTTTATACTCAAGGACCGCAAAATGAAGAAGATATAGACAAATTCCTTGACAAATATGGATTACAAAAAATCTCTCATCAAAGTAAGATGGATCTGAATCAGAGAATAACAGAACAAGAGATAGAGGCTGCCATTCAGAATATGCAACTGGGCAAATCTCCAGGACCAGATGGACTGACTTCCAGATACTACAAATCTTTGAAGGAGTGGTTGATTCAACCATTAAAAGAAGTCTGTAATGAGATCCTAGAGGGAAAAAAGGCACCTGAATCGTGGAAAGAAGCGTATATTTCACTCATACCAAAGACAGAGACTGAAAAGACTCAACTGAAGAACTACCGCCCAATATCATTACTTAATGTGGATTACAAAATTTTTGCAGACATTTTGGCAAAAAGATTTAAAAAAGTGTTGATGGAAAAGATTCATAAGAACCAAGCAGGCTTTCTCCCAAAAAGACACCTAGCAGACAATGTAAGGAATATAATAGATATTTTGGAAAAGCTAGAGGTGAATATAAATACTAAAGCAGTACTGATTTTTGTGGACGCGGAGAAAGCCTTTGACAATATTTCTTGGAGTTTTATGATAAAGAATCTTCATGGGATGGGGGTAGGTCAAGGTTTTGAGAATGGTATGGGTGCAATATATTCTGAACAAAAAGCTAAGTTGATTGTAAATAATGTAATAACTGAGGAACTTAAGATAGAAAAAGGAACACGACAGGGGTGCCCAATTTCCCCATTGCTTTTTATTTCGGTTCTGGAGGTGTTGCTGAATATGATTAGAAATGACCAGCAGGTCAAAGGTGTACAGGTCGGAGCTAAACATTACAAGTTAAGAGCATTTGCAGATGACCTAGTATTGACTTTGCAAGAGCCAAATACTAGTACGAAAAAGGTGCTAGAAATAATCCAACAGTTTGGCCAGGTAGCCGGATTTAAGCTGAATAAACAAAAAACTAAAGTTTTAGGAAAAAATTTAACAGATATGGAGAAGGAGAAATTCCAAGAGGAGACGGGGTTGACGGTGGTCAAGAAGGTGAAATACCTAGGGGTTTATTTGACATCTAAAAATTTGAATTTGTACAAGGATAACTATGAAAAATGTTGGTCAGAAATTAAAAAAGATCTAGAAATATGGTCAAATTTGAAATTGTCAATGTTAGGCCGAATTGCAGTGATTAAGATGAATGTACTGCCTAGAATGTTATTTTTGTTTCAAACCTTGCAGATTCTTGACAAGATGGAATGTTTTAGGAGGTGGCAGAAAGATATCTCGAAATTTGTCTGGCAGGGCAAAAAGCCCAGAATCAAATTTAAAATATTGACAGATGCTAAAGAAAGAGGTGGGTTTGCCCTGCCGGACTTAAAATTGTACTATGAGGCAGCAGCATTTTGCTGGCTGAAAGAGTGGATGCTCCTCGAGAACACAGACATTTTGGATCTGGAAGGTTTCAATAATGCATTTGGTTGGCATGCATATCTATGGTATGATAAAATTAAGCTGCATAGTGCCTTTAAAAATCATATTGTCAGAAAAGCACTGTTTAATGTTTGGATAAGATATAAAGATCTGTTGGAAAACAAAACCCCCAGATGGGTGTCTCCAGTGGAAGCTAAAGCAGTGAAGAAACTCAATATGGAGGTTGGATGGCCGAAGTATTGGGAAATTTTGGAACAGGAGGGAGATAAATTGAAATTACAAAGTCATGAGAAAATGAAACATAAAGTACAAAATTGGTTTCAATATCATCAAATAATGGAGTTTTTCAAACAGGACAGGAAAATTGGCTTTCAGATGGAAAAATCAAAATTAGAGACTGAATTGTTAGAACCCAATACTAAGAATTTATCAAGAATGTATAACTTGCTGCTGAAATGGAATACACAGGATGAAACAGTTAAATCGGCTATGATTAAGTGGGCACAGGACATTGGTCATAACATTATGTCTGCTGACTGGGAATGGTTATGGAACACCGGTATTAGATTCACGGCATGTAACGCCTTAAAGGAAAACATTATGAAAATGGTTTATAGGTGGTACATGACCCCAGTCAAGCTGGCAAAAATTTATCATTTGCCTGATAATAAGTGTTGGAAGGTACCTTCTACCACCTTTGGTGGACATGCCCGAAGATCAAGGCCTTCTGGGAAATGATTTATAATGAAATGAAAAAGGTACTTAAATGTACTTTTCCTAAAAAACCAGAGGCCTTTCTCTTGGGCATTGTCGGCCAATTGGTGTCAAAGAGGGATAGAATTTTCTTTATGTATGCTACAACAGCAGCAAGAATACTCATCGCAAAGTATTGGAAGACACAAGATCTACCCACTCTGGAAGAATGGCAGATGAAGGTGATGGATTACATGACATTGGCTGAAATGACTGGCAGAATCCGTGATCAGGGGAAAGAGACGGCGGAAGAAGAATGGAGAAAATTTAAAAGCTATCTTAAGGACTATTATAAACTTGATGAATGCTAGAATGTTGAGGTTTTTAGAAAAAAGGGATACAGTGATATAAGACCAGATTATAGAAAAGATTAAGATGACAGAGGTTGGAAAGGAATATTTAGAAGTTGCTAAAAAATTATGGACATTGGGATGCAGAAAGGGGGGGTATGGGGGAGTCCCGGAAAAGAGGTTTATGAAAAAATGTTATGAAATTATACGTGTTTGTATGTCTTTTTAGGTGTTTGTTTGTCTTTAAAAAATTTGTAAAACCAATAAAAAATTTTATAAAAAAACAACAACAAAAACTTGGTTTTGAAGCATGGATCCTCACGCTTTTTGCATTGGGCCACCCCAAACTCACCGTCAAATCACACATCATTCCCAGGGGCACAGCCTGCACCACAAAAAACGTGGATCCACTGCTTCCTGGCCACTCCATGGCCCAAAAATGTGGTTTTGAAGCACAGATCCTCATGGATCCTCACACTTTTTGAATTGGGCCAACCCAAACTCACTGTCAAATCACACGTCATAGCCAGGAGCAGAGCCTGCACCATAAAAATTATGGATCCACGGCTTCCTGGCAGCGCCATGGCCCAAAAAGGTAGTTTTGAAGCACGGATCCTCAAGGATCCTCACTCTTTTCGCATTGGGGCTCCCCAAACTCACCATCAAATCACACATCATAGCCACGGGCACAACTCACAAATCATGAGTTGCACTACAAAAATCACAAAAATCCCCTTACCTGCACTGTTAATGTCACCACTGCAATATTATTATTAGAGCCGATAGGAGAATATATGACTACCGTATTTTTCGCTCTATAGGACAACTTTTTACCCTCCAAAAATTAAGGGGAAATGTGTGTGCGTCCTATGGAGTGAATGCAGGCTCCTTGGCTTCAGCGATAGCAACACGAAGCCTCCGAAGCGCAGAGGGAGCGCTCCCTCCACGCTCCGGAGGCTACGCGTTGCTTTCGCTGAAGCCTGGATCCGTGCTTCAAAACCACATTTTTGGGCCATGGAGTGGCCAGGAAGCAGTGGATCCACGTTTTTTGTGGTGCAGGCTGTGCCTCTGGACATGATGTGTGATTTGACGGTGAGTTTGGGGTGGCCCGATGCAAAAAGCGTGAGGATCCATGAGGATCCGTGCTTCAAAACCACGTTTTTGGGCCACGGTATGGTCAGGAAGCCGTGGATCCGTGATTTTTGTGTTGCATGCTGTGCCCATGGCCATGATGTTTGATCTGATGGTGACTTTGGGCTGATCTAGTGCAAAAATCATGAGGATTCATGAGGATCCGTGCTTCGGAACCACGTTTTTGGGCCAGGGCGTGGCCAGGCAGGTGTGGATCCGAGTTTTTTGTGGTGTAGGCTGTGCCCCTTACTATGATATGTGATTTGACGGTGAGTTTGGGTTGGCCCGATGCAGAAAGCGTGTGGATCCATGAAGATCCGTTCTTGAAAACCACGTTTTTGGGCCACGGTTTCGCCAGGAAGCCGTGGATCTGTGATTTTTGTGGTGGATGCTGTGCCCATGGCCATGATCTTTGATCTGATGGTGACTTTGGGCTGATCTAGTGGAAAAATCATGAGGATCCATGAGGATCCGTGTTTTTTAACCATGTTTTTGCGCCCCTGCGCCCCCCCCCCCCCGAAACAGTGGATGCGTGATTTTTTTGATGCTTTCTACAGAGTAAGACATGGTCTACAATATCATGGTGGTTTTATTTAATTTGAATGAAAAAATCATATGAATTCATGAGGATCCGTGTAGATCCGCCTTTTACCTTTTTCCCTTCAGAATCAACTTCTTTTGATGTAATGGGATTTTTGGAGCCCTAAGTGTAGTGTGGTAATTAGCATGTTCGACTGGGGCCTGGGAGACCAGGGTTCAAATCCCCCTCTCACCCATGAACCCCACTGGGCATGACCATGGATCAGGCCCCATCTCTCAGCCTGATCCACCTCTCAGGGTTGTGGTGAGAATAACATGGAGAAGGGGAGAAGTGTGTACAACACCCCAAGCTCCTCGGGAAAACCAGTGTGGTGTAGTGGTTCAGAGCGGTAGTCACGTAATCTGGTGAACCGGGTTCGCGTCTCCGCTCCTCCACCTGCAGCTGCTGGGTGACCTTGGGCCAGTCACACTTCTCTGAAGTCTCTCAGCCCCACTCACCTCACAGAGTGTTTGTTGTGGGGGAGGAAGGGAAAGGAGAATGTGAGCCGCTTTGAAACTCCTGAAGGGGAGTGAAAGGCGGGATATCAAATCCAAACTCTCGAACGAGGAGTGGGATATAAATTTAATAATAATAATAATACTGAATGCACAGTAGTGTGTATGTGACCCCGTGACTTGCCCAGATTACAGGAGCCGCTGAATAAATGAGAATCAAGAGAGATGGTGCATGATGGACACAGGAAAAGCAAAGGACTTGACTTCAGGCAGCTCTGCGCCACCATCCGGAGCAGGGCGGGACTTTGTGCCCCGCGCCTCATGGCCGCGCAGAGCTGCACTGATCCCAGGAGTGCAGGCAGCCCTGCGCAGCCATCCGGTGCGGGGCGGGGCTTTGCCCCGGCTCCCGGTGGCCGCGCAGAGCTGCGCTGATCCCTGGACTGCAGGCAGCTCTGTGGCGCCATCCGGAGCGGGGCGGGACTTCGCCCCCGGCTCCCATGGCCGCGCAGAGCAGCGCTGATCCCGGGACTGCAGGCAGCTCTGCGCCGCCATCCGGAGCGAGGCGGGACTTAGCGCCCCTCTCCGGATGGCCACGCAGAGTTCCACTGATCCCGGGACTTCAGGCAGCTCTGCGCCACCATCCGGAGCAGGGCGGGACTTCGTGCCCCGCTCCTGATGGCCGCGCAGAGCTGCACTGATCCCAGGAGTGCAGGCAGCTCTGTGCCGCCATCCGGAGCGGGGCGGGACTTCGGGCCCTGCTCCCAATGGTCGAGCAGAGGTGCGCTGATCCCAGGAGTGCAGGCAGCTCTGCGTCGCTATCGGGAGCGGGGTGGGATTTGGCGCCCCGCTCCCGATGGCCGTGCAGAGCTGCGCTGATCCAAGGACTGCAGGCAGCTCTGCGCGGCCATCGGGAGCGGGGTGGGGCTTCGCCCTGGCTCCCGGTTGCCGCGCAGAGCTGCGCTGATACAGGGACCGCAAGCATTCTGCGCCGCCATCCGGAGAGGTGCGGGACTTCGCGACCCGCTCCCGATGGCCGCGCAGAGCTGCGCTGATCCCAGGAGTGCAGGCAGCTCTGCGCGGCCATCGGGAGCGGGGTGGAGTTTTGCGTCCGGCTCCCGGTGGCCGCGCAGAGCTGCGCTGATCCCGGGATTGCAGGCAGCTCTGCACCGCCATCCGGAGCGAGGCGGGACTTAGCACCCCGCTCCCGATGGCCGCGCAGAGCTCCACTGATCCTGGGACTTCAGGCAGCTCTGCGCCGCCATCTGGAGCAAGGCGGGACTTCGCGCCCCGCTCCTGATGACCGCGCAGAGCTGCGCTGATCCCAGGAGTGCAGGCAGCTCTGCGCAGCCATCTGGTGCGGGGAGGGGCTTCGCCCCGGCTCCCGGTGGCCGTGCAGAGCTGCGCTGATCCCGGGACTGCAGGCAGCTCTGTGCCGCCATCCGGAGTGGAGCGGGACTTCGCGCCCCGCTCCCGATGGCCGCGCAGAGCTGCGCTGATCCCGGGACTGCAGGCAGCTCTGCGCTGCCATCAGGAGTGGGGCGGGACTTCGCGCCCCGCTCCCAATGGCCGAGCAGAGCTGCGCTGATCCCAGGAGTGCAGGCAGCTCTGCGCGGCCATCGGGAGCGGGGCGGGACTTCGCGCCCCGCTCCCGATGGCCGTGCAGAGCTGCGCTGATCCCAGGACTGCAGGCAGCTCTGCGCGGCCATCGGGAGCGGGGCAGGGCTTCGCCCCCTTCTCCCAGTGGCTGCACAGAGCTGCGCTGATCCCGGGACTGCAGGCAGCTCTGCGCGAAAATCGGGAGTGGGGCGGGGCTTCGCCCCTGGCTCCCGGTGGCCGTGGAGAGCTGCGCTGATCCCGGGACTGCAGGCAGCTCTGCGCCGCAATCCGGAGCGTGCCGGGACTTCGCGTCCCGCTCCCGATGGCCGCGCAGAGCTGCGCTGATCCCAGGAGTGCAGGCAGCTCTGCGCAGCCATTCGGTGCGGGGTGGGGCTTCGCCCCGGCTCCCGGTGGCCGCGCAGAGCTGCTCTGATCCTGGGACTTCAGGCAGCTCTGCGCCGCCATCGGGAGTGGGACGGGGTTTCGCCCCCTTCCCCCAGTGGCCGCGCAGAGCTGCGCTGATCACGGGACTGCAGGCACCGCTGCGCCACCATCCAGAGTGGCGCTGGACTTAGCGCCCCGCTTCCGATGGCCGAGCAGAGCTGCGCTGATCCCAGGAGTGCAGGCAGCTCTGCGCGGCCATCGGGAGCGGGGCGGGGCTTCGCCCCCTTCTCCCAGTGGCCGAGCAGAGCTGCGCTGATCCTGGGACTGCAGGCAGCTCTGCGCCGCCATCCGTGCAGGGGCGGGACTTCGTGCCCCGGCTCCCGGTGGCCGCGCAGAGCTGCTCTGATCCTGGGACTGCAGGCAGCTCTGCGCCGCCATCGGGAGTGGGGCGGGGTTTCGCCCCATTCTCCCAGTGGCCGTGCAGAGCTGCGCTGATCACGGGACTGCAGGCAGCGCTGCGCCGCCATCCAGAGTGGCGCTGGACTTAGCGCCCCGCTTCCGATGGCCGAGCAGAGCTGCGCTGATCCCAGGAGTGCAGGCAGCTCTGCGCGGCCATCGGGAGCGGCGCGGGGCTTCGCCCCCTTCTCCCAGTGGCCGAGCAGAGCTGCGCTGATCCCGGGACTGCAGGCAGCTCTGCGCCGCCATCCGTGCGGGGGCGGGACTTCGTGCCCCGCTCCCGATGGCCACGCAGAGCTGCGCTGATCCCTGGACTGCAGGCAGCTCTGCGCGGCCATCGGGAGCGGGGCGGGGCTTCGCCCCGGCTCCCGGTGGCCGTGGAGAGTTGCGCTGATCCCGGGACTGCAGGCAGCTCTGCGCCGCCATCCGGAGCGGGGCGGGAGTTAGCGCCCCACTCCGGATGGCCGCGTAGAGCTCCGCTGATCCCAGGACTGCAGGCAGCTCTGCGCGGCCATCTGGAGCGGGGCGGGGCTTCGCCCCCTTCTCCCAGTGGCCGTGCAGAGCTGCGCTGATCCCGGGACTGCAGGCAGCTCTGCGGCGCCATCCAGAGTGGGGTGGGACTTCGCGCCCCGCTCCCGATGGCCGCGCAGAGCTGCGCTGATCCCGGGACTGCAGGCAGCTCTGCGCCGCCATCCGGAGTGGGGCGGGACTTCGCGCCCCGCTCTCGATGGCCGTGCAGAGCTGCGCTGATCCAAGGACTGCAGGCAGCTCTGCACGGCCATCGGGAGCGGGGTGGGGCTTCGCCCCGGCTCCCGGTTGCCGCGCAGAGCTGCGCTGATCCCGGGACTGCAAGCAGCTCTGTTTAGGTGGGAAAATACCTTTGTTTTGTCCATTTAATCTTATTTTCTACCTCTTTGTTTAAATTATTTAATTGGGATTGTTAAATTTTTATATTCTGGATTATACTCTCTTGTTTTGGATTTTTCAACAGTTATTTTTCCTTCTCTCTTACCTGTTTATTTATTTCCATAGTATCCTTTGCTTTATCCTTCCTTATTCTTGCCATTTGTTGTATTCCAATTCCTCTCATATAGGCTTTAATGGTATCCCAAATGATTTTCCTGTCTGTCCCATGTCTCTCATTAATTTCGAAAAATTCCTTCAACAATTCCTTCATTTTATTCACCTTTTGCTCATCTCTCCAAACCTCATCATTCATCCTCCACCTCCCTCTCGTATGTTTTTTAAAATCTTATGTGTATAGTAACTGGATTATGGTATGAGAGAGATTTATTCAGAATCTCTGCTTTTACCAAGCTCAATGTCAATTATTTCGAGGCCCAAATTGCGTCTATTCTCCCTCCCGATTTTTGATCTTCAGAAAAATAGGTAATATCCTTCTCAGTGGGATGCTTCAATCTCCTGGTATCGAATAAATTAAGATTATCAGTCAACTGGAAGAACGATAATGGTAGTCTGCCTGAGTTTGATTTCCCCCCTCTCTTGGTTCTATCCATTTCAATAGATATACCTAACTCCATATCTCCCATCATAATTATCTTTCCATTCTCAAATTCCTAATGCTTCTCTTCCAATTTTCTCTAAAATTCGGATTTATTATTATTTGGAGCATACACTCCTACCACTATTATCTTTTCTTGATTTCTTTGTATTTCTACTCCTACTATTCAACCTTCCTCATCTTGAAATATTAGTTGTGGACTTAACGCTGGTTTTACATAAATTACCACCCCTCTTTTCTTTTCTGCTCCTGCGGCTATAAACTCCAGACCCAAGTTCTTGTTTTTTTAGTACCCGTATATGATCTTTAGATACATGGGTCTCTTGTAGACATATTATATCCCATTTTCCTTTCTTTAAGGTACATTCTACTTTGTTCCTTTTCTGTTTACTGTTCAAACCATTAATATTCCAGGAAATACACTTAAAGGCCATACAGTTTTATTAAATTTATATGAACTACTTTAAAATCGGGGGGTAGTTGGGAAAGAAAAAGAAAAAGAAATAATATAAGGGCAAAAGACAGAAGTCGTTATAATAATTCTAGCTTTATCTTGTTTCTTCTCGCTCTTGGAGCCTTTCTCCTCCCAGCTCCTCCCAGTACTTCCTCCCAAAAATTCTGGTCTCCTCCACCGATCTAAGGGTTCTTCTTCTCTCTTTATATGTAAAGGTAAGTCCTTCGGGAAATTCCCACCTAAACAGAATTTTATTCTTCTTCAGCGCTGTCGTTAAGAATCTGGAATTATCTCTCCTCTTCGACAACCTGGTTGGGATCTCCTTCATAATCTCGATTACTTTGCCCTCTATACACAAGGGATCAGTTCTATTCCTTAATAGGATTTTTTCCCTGAGTAGCCTCGAGTTCAGAAACACTAAACAATCTCCCGGTCCCTTTTTGTTTCTTGACTTGTTCACCTTAATCCTAAATATTTTTTCAATGTCCAAAAGTAATTCACCTTCCTCGACCCCTAACCAATCCGCCAGTTCTTTCAATAGTTTTGTTGAAATTTCTTCCTCCTGGTTCTCTTTAACTCCTCAGAAGTGCAACAACATCTCCTTTCCCTTCATCTCCTTGCATCCAGGGTCTCTTCCTGAGCCTTCCTCCGTTCCTCAGTTTCCTCTTTGTTTTTCTCTGGGACTTTCCTTGAATCTCTTTGATCCGCCTGAATTTTTTTCATGGCTTCCTCTTGTTTTAATGACTTATTCTTTATCTCCTGCACCATCTTGTCTAGCTCTTTGTTCTTTGTTGTCAGTTCGTTCACTTGATTAGAAAGGTCCATTATTAATGTGGAATTTTTCTCAATCTTAGTGCCCATACTCTCCACTTTTCCATCTAAGAATTTAATATTTCCATCTAGGCTGCATATCTTATCTCCTAGGTTCTTCTCCATTCTTTTCATTGCCAATAATATCTCTTTAACGTCCATGTTGCTCTCATTCTCCACCATTGATGTTCTCCTTGCTTGGTTAGAAGCTGAGGCTAGGCCAATTGTTGTCTGAATCTTCTTCGATCCCATTGAGATGCCTACCTAGCAATACCTCTTTTAAAATCACAGTTTCATGTGATCTCTGCGCTTCTTTTATTTCTGGGAGTTTCCCTTGCTTCACTTTTTATACTGCCATTTCCGCTTAAAAATAATAATAAATAAATAAATAAATTCCTTTTCAAATTGCTCTTATATTAAGTAAGACCAGGAATCTTATTTTGTTTAGGTTATTTGGATTTTTTAGGTTGCACGTTCTTTCAAATTTAGCTAATATATACAAACAGTGTTCATTTCTTTGTTATATCAGTTTATTCTTGTTATTTCCAGTTAGCCCAATAGGTGGAGCTACCACTATACTTAATTGTCTTCTGTTGATTTTACTCGCGTCTTTCACTTCTTTTGCCACGAGGCGTCCCTCTAGATTTTTTACGCTCTGTTTTCTCTTGTTTTCCCCTTTCTCTTCCTGCTTGCCTTTGTGCCTGCCTTTGTTTCTGTTATGGCGGGACTCCTCCACGCTGACTCATTCACCCTTCTTCTTCCCCTCACAGCCCCTTTGTCCCACACAGCCGACCCAGAGTGTTTTGTCCTTATTTCTTTTTAATTGAAGGCTCTGGTTAAAAGCTGCAACTTTATGTAAGTAGAAGCTGCTGGTTCCCCCCCTTTTCCTGCTATTCAAGCAGTCTCTGTCTCAGCATTCTCAGCAGTCTCTGTCTTTGCTGTTTTAAAACTCTCTGTTGGGTTATATTCACTCTTATAAGGTACCTTTGTGAAGTTTAATAACAGTTACTGTTGGTGCTGTGGGGATTGGTCCCCTTTCACTCTTAAAAGCTCACTCTGTATTTTATATATTCTTTATTTCTGCTGCCTCCGCCCCTGTGCTCTGCTGATAACCAGCAGTTTTCCAGTTTCCATTTCTTTATAAGGAGGGGGGCGGGGGTCTCTTTATCTCCAGTTTTAAACTTAATGGAGAGTTCAGCGCTTCCTCACCGGTTTGGAGACTTTAACGCCAGAGAATGGCTCTGCCCCTTAGCGCTGAGGTTCTCCCCTTGCTAGATCTTTGGCCAAACATTTTTAAATGGATTTTAAATGTTTTGGTTTTGGGGAAACCCCATAAATGTGCTGCCATCAGCTCTGAACTCAGGATCTCCACCTGAGCTTGGGAAAACTCACGCCTCCTGTTCTCCCTCGGTTTTCTCTGGCGTCTGGACTGCCTCGAGTTGCCAAGAGCGCAATCCTTCACCCGTCCTCCAAGTGTGCTGCTTCGGAAGTCCTCTGCCCACAACTTTATTGGTTACAGGTGATGAGCGGTATTGGCTTAGGCATTGGTCGTATCTAAATATCCGGCTTCGGCCTGCTTGCTTGAAGACCCGGAATTCGCTGGTTATCCAAACATAGGCTTCTCTTGACATTGATTGATTTGGTTCTGAGAAATAAGTAAATTGTTTTTCTAATGGGTGTCTTAGTCTCCAAACATCCATTAGATTACAATTCTCAATCATAGAAAAAAATGTCTTAGGTAATTTCCCTTCTTTTGATTTTTCTCTTGTCCTCAGCCTATCCATTTGCATCGATACCACTCCGTTCATATCTCCCATTATTATAATTTCCTGATCCACAAATTCAAATAGTTTCCCTTCTAAATCCTTATAAACTTTAGTCTTACTTCCGTTTGGTGCATACACTCCGACAATTATTAGTTTTTCGCCCTGCCATGTGACTTGTACCGCTATTACTCTACCTTCTTCATCCTTGAAGATTTGCCGAGCTTCAAATTTACTTTTTATATACAAAACCACTCCTCTTTTCCTGCTTGTTTGATGAAATAAATTCATTTCCTAATTTTTTATTAATCAATACTCTTCTATGTTTCCTAGCCACATGAGTTTCTTGTAAACAAATAATGTCCAAGTTCTTTTTTTAAGGAAATGTCCAATTTTATTTCTTTTCTTTTTATCGTTAGCATTCCATGTCCATATTTTGAGTGCCATTTTGTGTTCTCTTTAAAAATAAAAGAGTAAAAGTCCTAAACTTGACCTTCTATTTCCTCTTCTTCTTCAATACTACCTTTGTCTTCTTCTTCCAGTCCTGCCGGTCCTGCTGCTCCCGCTTCTGCTACTTCATCTACTTTTCCCGACTCTTAGTATCTTCTCAAAAATTTATGCGTGTCATCATTTGTAAATTTAGGACTTCGGGGGAGGTGCCTCCGGTAATAGCGGAATTCCTCTGATCGGGAGGAATCTGACGAGGAATTTGCTCCGTGGGAACTGGGTCTCGCCAGTCCTGCCCCGCTCCCGATGGCCACGAGGAGCTGCGCTGATCCCGGGACTGCAGGCAGCTCTGTGCCGCCATCCGGAGTGGGGCGGGACTTCGGGCCCCGCTTCCAATGGTCGAGCAGAGCTGCGCTGATCCCAGGAGTGCAGGCAGCTCTGCGTCGCCATCGGGAACGAGGGGGGACGTCGCGCCCCACTCCCGATGGCCGCGCAGAGCTGCGCTGATCCCGGGACCGCAAGCAGCTCTGCGCCGCCATCCGGAGCAGTGCGGGACTTTGCGACCAGCTCCCGATGGCTGCGCAGAGCTGCGCTGATCCCACGACTGCAGGCAGCTCTGCATGGCCATCGGGAGCGGGGCGGGGTTTCGCCCCCTTCTCCCAGTGTCCGCACAGAGCTGCGCTGATCCCGGGATTGCAGGCAGCTCTGCGCCGCCATCGGGAGCGGGGCGGGACTTTGCCCCCGGCTCCCATGGCCACGCAGAGCTGCGCGGATCCCGGGACTGCAGGCAGCTCTGCGGCGTCATCGGGAGCGGGACGGGACTTCGCGCCCCGCTCCCGATGGACGCGCAGAGCTGTGCTGATCCCGGGACTGCAGGCAGCTCTGCGCCGCCATCCGGAGCGGGGCGGGACTTCGCGCCCTGCTCCCAATGGTCGATCAGAGCTGCGCTGATCCCAGGAGTGCAGGCATCTCTGTGCCGCCATCGGGAGCGGGGTGGGACTTAGTGCGACCCGCTCCCGATGGCTGCGCAGAGCTGCGCTGATCCCAGGACTGCAGGCAGCTCTGCGCGGCCAACGGGAGCGGGGTGGAGTTTTGTGTCCGGCTCCCGGTGGCCGTGCAGAGCTGTGCTGATCCAAGGATTGCAGGCAGCTCTGCGCGGCCATCGGGAGCGGGGTGGGGCTTCGCCCCGGCTCCCGGTTGCCGTGCAGAGCTGCGCTGATCCCGGGACTGCAAGCATCTCTGCGCCGCCATCCGGAGCGGTGCGGGACTTCGCGACCCACTCCCGATGGCCGCGCAGAGCTGCGTTGATCCCAGGACTGCAGGCAGCTCTGCCCCGCCATCCAGAGTGGGGCGCTCCCGATGGCCGCGCAGAGCTGCTCTGATCCCAGGAATGCAGGTAGCTCTGCGCCGCAATCTGGAGCGAGGCGGAGCTTTGCCCCGGCTCCCGTGGCCGTGCAGAGCTGCGCTTATCCCGGGACTGCAGGCAGCTATGTGCCGCCATCGGGAGCGGGGCGGGACTTTGCCCCCGGCTCCCATGGCTGCGCAGAGCTGCGCGGATCCGGGGACTGCATGCAGCTCTGCGGCACCATCGGGAGCGGGGCGGGACTTCGCGCCCCGCTCCCGATGGCCGCGCAGAGCTGCCTGTAGTCCTGGGATCATCGCAGCTCTGTGCGTCCATCGGGAGCGGGGCGGTAAGTTCCGCCCCGCTGCAGATGGTGGCGCAGAGCTGCCTGCATTCCTGGGATCAGCGCAGCTCTGGGCGGCCATCGGGAGCGGGACGCGAAGTCCCGCCCTGCTCCGGATGGCGGCGCAGAGCTGCCTGAAGTCCCAGGATCAGTGGAGCTCTGCGTGGCCATCAGGAGCGGGGCGCTACGTCCCCCCTCGCTCCGGATGGCGGCGCAGAGCTGCCTGCAATCCCGGGATCAGCGCAGCTCTGCGGGGCCACCGGGAGCCGGACGCAAAACTCCACCCCGCTCCCGATGGCCGTGCAGAGCTGCCTGCAGTCCTGGGATCAGCGCAGCTCTGCACGGCCATCGGAAGCGGGGCGCAAAGTCCCGCCCCGCTCCGGATGGCGGCACATAGCTGCCTGCAGTCCCAGGATAAGCGCAGCTCTGCGCGGCCACCGGGAGCCGGGGCAAAGCTCCGCCTCGCTCCAGATTGCGGCGCAGAGCTACCTGCATTCCTGGTATCAGAGCAGCTCTGCGCGGCCATCGGGAGCACCCCACTCTGGATGGCGGCGCAGAGCTGCCTGCAGTCCTGGGATCAACGCAGCTCTGCGCGGCCATCGGGAGCGGGTCGCGAAGTCCCGCACCGCTCCGGATGGCGGCGCAGAGATGCTTGCAGTCCCGGGATCAGCGCAGCTCTGCACGGCAACCGGGAGCCGGGGCGAAGCCCCACCCCGCTCCCGATGGCCGCGCAGAGCTGCCTGCAATCCTTGCATCAGCACAGCTCTGCACGGCCACTGGGAGCCGGACGCAAAACTCCACCCCGCTCCCCTTGGCCGCGCAGAGCTGCCTGCAGACCTGGGATCAGCGCAGCTCTGGGCAGCCATCGGGAGCGGGTCGCACTAAGTCCCACCCCGCTCCCGATGGCGGCACAGAGATCCCTGCACTCCCGGGACTGCATGCAGCTCTGCGGCGCCATCGGGAGCGGGGCGGGACTTCGCGCCCCGCTCCCGATGGCCGCGCAGAGCTGCGCTGATCCCAGGACTGCAGGAAGCTCTGCGCTGCCATCTGGAGTGGAGCGGGACTTACCGCCCCGCTCCCGATGGACGCTCAAAGCTGCGCTGATCCCAGGACTGCAGGCAGCTCTGCGGGCCATCGGGAACGGGACGGGACTTTGCGCCCCGCTTCCGATGGCCGTGGAGAGCTGCGCTGATCCCAGGACTGCAGGCAGCTCTGCGCCGCCATCTGCAGCGGGGCGGAACTTACCGCCCCGCTCCCGATGGACGCACAGAGCTGCGATGATCCCAGGACTACAGGCAGCTCTGCGCGGCCATCGGGAGCGGGGCGGGACTTTGCCCCCGGCTCCCATGGCCGCGCAGAGCTGCGCGGATCCCGGGACTGCATGCAGCTCTGCGGCGCCATAGGGAGCGCCTGGGATCATCGCAGCTCTGTGCGTCCATCGGGAGCGGGGCGGTAAGTTCCGCCCCGCTGCCGATGGTGGCGCAGAGCTGCCTGCATTCCTGGGATCAGCGCAGCTCTGGGCGGCCATCGGCTTCGCCCCGGCTCCCGGTGGCCCCACAGAGCTGCGCTGATCCCGGGATTGCAGGCAGCTCTGCGCCGCCATCCGGAGCGAGGCGGGACTTAGCGCCCCGCTCCGGATGGCCACGCAGAGCTCCACTGATCCCGGGACTTCAGGCAGCTCTGCGCCGCCATCCGGAGCAGGGCGGGACTTCACGTCCCGCTCCCGATGGCCGCCCAGAGCTGCACTGATCCCAGGAATGCAGGCAGCTCTGCGCCGCCATATGCAGCGGGGCGGAACTTACCGCCCCGCTCCCGATGGACGCACAGAGCTGCGGTGATCCCAGGACTACAGGCAGCTCTGCGCGGCCATCGGGAGCGGGCCATCGGGAGCTGCGGGCCATCGGGAACGGGACGGGGTTTCGCCCCCTTCTCCCAGTGGCCGCGCAGAGCCGTGCTGATCACGGGACTGCAGGCAGCTCTGCGCGGCCATCGGGAGCGGGGTGGAGTTTTGCGTCCGGCTCCCGGTGGCCGTGCAGAGCTGTGCTGATCCCGGGATTGCAGGCAGCTCTGCGCCGCCATCCGGAGCGGTGCGGGACTTCGCGACCCACTCCCGATGGCCACGCAGAGCTGCGCTGATCCCAGGACTGCAGGCAGCTCTGCGCGGCCATCGGGAGCAGGGTGGAGTTTTGCGTCCGGCTCCCGGTGGCTGCGCAGAGCTGCGCTGATCCCGGGATTGCAGGCAGCTCTGCGCCCCCATCCGGAGCGAGGCGGGACTTAGCGCCCCGCTCCTGATGGCCACGCAGACCTCCAATGATCCCGGGACTTCAGGCAGCTCTGCGCCGCCATCCGGAGCGGGGCGGGACTTCGCCCCCCGCTCCCTATGGCCACGAAGAGCTGTCCTGATCCCGGGACTGCAGGCAGCTCTGCGCGGCCATCAGGAGCGGGGCTGGGTTTCGCCCCATTTTCCCAGTGGCCACGCAGAGCTGCGCTGATCACGGGACTACAGGCAGCTCTGCGCCGCCATCTAGAGTGGGGCGGGACTTCGCGCCCCGGCTCCCGGTGGCCACGCAGAGCTGCGCTGATCCCGGGACTGCAAGCATCTCTGCGCCGCCATCCGGAGCGGTGCGGGACTTCGCGACCCGCTCCCGATGGCCGCGCAGAGATGCGCTGATCCCAGGACTGCAGGCAGCTCTGCGTCGCCATCCAGAGTGGGGCGGGACTTCGCGCCCCGGCTCCCGGTGGCCACGCAGAGCTGCGCTGATCCCGGGACTGCAAGCATCTCTGCGCCGCCATCCGGAGCGGAGCGGGACTTCGCGACCCGCTCCCGACGGCCGAGCAGAGCTGTCCTGATCCCGGGACTGCAGGCAGCTCTGCGCGGCCATCGGGAGCGGGGCTGGGTTTCGCCCCATTTTCCCAGTGGCCGCGCAAAGCTGCGCTGATCACGGGACTGCAGGCAGCTCTGCGCCGCCATCCAGAGTGGGGCGGGACTTCGCACCCCGGCTCCCGGTGGCCACGCAGAGCTGCGCTGATCCCGGGACTGCAAGCATCTCTGCGCGGCCATCGGGAGCGGGGCGGGGTTTCGCCCCCTTCTCCCAGTGGCCGCGCAGAGCTGCACTGATCACGGGACTGCAGGCAGCTCTGCGCGGCCATCGAGAGCGGGGTGGAGTTTTGCGTCCGGCTCCCGGTGGCTGCGCAGAGCTGCGCTGATCCCGGGATTGCAGGCAGCTCTGCGCCGCCATCCGGAGCGAGGCGGGACTTAGCGCCCCGCTCCTGATGGCCACGTAGAGCTCCGCTGATCCCGGGACTTCAGGCAGCTCTGCGCCGCCATCCGGAGCGGTGCGGGACTTTGCGACCCGCTCCCGATGGCCGCGCAGAGCTGCGCTGATCCCAGGACTGCAGGCAGCTCTGCGCGGCCATCGGGAGCTGGGCGGGGTTTCGCCCCCTTCCAGTGGCCGCGCAGAGCTGCGCTGATCACGGGACTACAGGCAGCTCTGCGCTTCCATCCAGAGTGGGGCGCTCCCGATGGCCGCGCAGAGCTGCTCTGATCCCAGGAATGCAGGCAGCTCTGCACTGCCATCTGGAGCGAGGCGGGGCTTTGCCCCGGCTCCCGGTGGCCGCGCAGAGCTGCGCTTATCCTGGGACTGCAGGCAGCTATGTGCCGCCATCCGGAGCGGGGCGGGACTTCGCGCCCCGCTCCTGATGGCCGTGCAGAGCTGCACTGATCCCAGGAGTGCAGGCAGCCCTGCGCAGCCATCCGGTGCGGGGCGGGGCTTCGCCCCGGCTCCCGATGGCTGCGCAGAGCTGCGCTGATCCCAGGACTGCAGGCAGCTCTGCGCGGCCATCGGGAGCGGAGCGGGGTTTCGCCCCCTTCTAACAGTGGCCACGCAGAGCTACGCTGATCACGGGACTGCAGGAAGCTCTGCGCGGCCATCAGGAGTGGGGTGGAGTTTTGCGTCCGGCTCCCGGTGGCCGTGCAGAGCTGTGCTGATCCAAGGATTGCAGGCAGCTCTGCGCGGCCATCGGGAGCGGGGTGGAGATTTGCGTCCGGCTCCCGATGGCCGCGCAGAGCTGTGCTGATCCCGGGACTGCAGGCAGCTCTGCGCTGCCATCCAGAGCGGGGCGGGACTTCGCGCCCTGCTCCCAATGGTCGAGCAGAGCTGCGCTGATCCCAGGAATGCATGCAGCTCTGCGGTGCCATCGGGAGCGGGGCGGGACTTCGCGCCCCGCTCCCGATGGCCGCGCAGAGCTGCGCTGATCCCAGGACTACAGGCAGCTCTGCGCGGCCATCGGGAGTGGGGCGGGACTTTGCCCCCGGCTCCCATGGCCGCGCAGAGTTGCGCGGATCCCGGGACTGCATGCAGCTCTGCGGCGCCATCGGGAGCGGGGCGGGACTTCGCGCCCCGCTCCCGATGGCCGCGCAGAGCTGCGCTGATCCCAGGACTGCAGGCAGCTCTGCGCCGCCATCTGGAGCGGAGCGGGACTTACCGCCCCTCTCCCGATGGACGCGCAGAGCTGCGCTGATCCCAGGACTGCAGGCAGCTCTGCGGGCCATCGGGAACGGGACGGGGTTTCGCCCCCTTCTCCCAGTGGCCGCGCAGAGCCGTGCTGATCACGGGACTGCAGGCAGCTCTGCGCGGCCATCGGGAGCGGGGTGGAGTTTTGCGTCCGGCTCCCGGTGGCCGTGCAGAGCTGTGCTGATCCTGGGATTGCAGGCAGCTCTGCGCCGCCATCCGGAGCGGTGCGGGACTTCGCGCCCCGCTCCCTATGGCCACGAAGAGCTGTCCTGATCCCGGGACTGCAGGCAGCTCTGCGCGGCCATCAGGAGCGGGGCTGGGTTTCGCCCCATTTTCCCAGTGGCCGCGCAGAGCTGCGCTGATCACGGGACTGCAGGCAGCTCTGCGCCGCCATCCAGAGTGGGGCGGGACTTCGCGCCCCGGCTCCCGGTGGCCACGCAGAGCTGCGCTGATCCCGGGCCTGCAAGCATCTCTGCGCCGCCATCCGGAGCGGTGCGGGACTTCGCGACCCGCTCCCGATGGCCGCGCAGAGCTGCGCTGATCCCAAGACTGCAGGCAGCTCTGCGCGGCCATCGGGAGCGGGGCGGGGTTTCGCCCCCTTCCCCCAGTGGCCGCGCAGAGCTGCGCTGATCACGGGACTGCAGGCAGCTCTGCGCCGCCATCCAGAGTGGGGCGGGACTTCGCGCCCCGGCTCCCGGTGGCCACGCAGAGCTGCGCTGATCCCGGGACTGCAAGCATCTCTGCGCCGCCATCCGGAGCGGTGCGGGACTTCGCGACCCGCTCCTGATGGCCGTGCAGAGCTGCACTGATCCCAGGAGTGCAGGCAGCCCTGCGCAGCCATCCGGTGCGGGGCGGGGCTTCGCCCCGGCTCCCGATGGCTGCGCAGAACTGCGCTGATCCCAGGACTGCAGGCAGCTCTGCGCGGCCATCGGGAGCGGGGCGGGGTTTCGCCCCATTTTCCCAGTGGCCGCGCAGAGCTGCGCTGATCACGGGACTGCAGGCAGCTCTGCACCGCCATCCAGAGTGGGGCGGGACTTCGCGCCCCGGCTCCCGGTGGCCACGCAGAGCTGCGCTGATCCCGGGACTGCAAGCATCTCTGCGCCGCCATCCGGAGCGGTGCGGGACTTCGCGACCCGCTCCCGATGGACGCGCAGAGCTGCGCTGATCCCAGGACTGCAGGCAGCTCTGCGGGCCATCGGGAACGGGACGGGGTTTCGCCCCCTTCTCCCAGTGGCCGCGCAGAGCCGTGCTGATCACGGGACTGCAGGCAGCTCTGCGCGGCCATCGGGAGCTGGGCGGGGTTTCGCCCCCTTCTCCCATTGGCCGCGCAGAGCTGCGCTGATCACGGGACTACAGGCAGCTCTGCGCTGCCATCCAGAGTGGGGCGCTCCCGATGGCCGCGCAGAGCTGCTCTGATCCCAGGAATGCAGGCAGCTCTGCACTGCCATGTGGAGCGAGGCACGGCCATCGGGAGCGGAGCGGGGTTTCGCCCCCTTCTACCAGTGGCCACGCAGAGCTACGCTGATCACGGGACTGCAGGCAGCTCTGCGCGGCCATCAGGAGTGGGGTGGAGTTTTGCGTCCGGCTCCCGGTGGCCGTGCAGAGCTGTGCTGATCCAAGGATTGCAGGCAGCTCTGCGCGGCCATCGGGAGCGGGGTGGAGATTTGCGTCCGGCTCCCGATGGCCGCGCAGAGCTGTGCTGATCCCGGGACTGCAGGCAGCTCTGCGCTGCCATCCAGAGCGGGGCGGGACTTCGCGCCCTGCTCCCAATGGTCGAGCAGAGCTGCGCTGATCCCAGGAATGCAGGCAGCTCTGCGCCGCGATCTGCAGCGGTGCGGAACTTACCGCCCCGCTCCCGATGGACGCACAGAGCTGCGCTGATCCCAGGACTACAGGCAGCTCTGCGCGGCCATCGGGAGCGGGGCGGGACTTTGCCCCCGGCTCCCATGGCCGCGCAGAGTTGCGCGGATCCCGGGACTGCATGCAGCTCTGCGGCGCCATCGGGAGCGGGGCGGGACTTCGCGGCCCGCTCCCGATGGCCGCGCAGAGCTGCGCTGATCCCAGGACTGCAGGCAGCTCTGTGCCGCCATCTGGAGCGGAGCGGGACTTACCGCCCCGCTCCCGATGGACGCGCAGAGCTGCGCTGATCCCAGGACTGCAGGCAGCTCTGCGGGCCATCGGGAACGGGACGGGGTTTCGCCCCCTTCCCCCAGTGGCCGCGCAGAGCCGTGCTGATCACGGGACTGCAGGCAGCTCTGCGCGGCCATCGGGAGCGGGGTGGAGTTTTGCGTCTGGCTCCCGGTGGCCGTGCAGAGCTGTGCTGATCCCGGGATTGCAGGCAGCTCTGTGCCGCCATCCGGAGCGGTGCGGGACTTCGCGCCCCGCTCCCTATGGCCACGAAGAGCTGTCCTGATCCCGGGACTGCAGGCAGCTCTGCGCGGCCATCAGGAGCGGGGCTGGGTTTCGCCCCATTTTCCCAGTGGCCGTGCAGAGCTGCGCTGATCACGGGACTGCAGGCAGCTCTGCGCCGCCATCCAGAGTGGGGCGGGACTTCGCGCCCCGGCTCCCGGTGGCCACGCAGAGCTGCGCTGATCCCGGGACTGCAAGCATCTGTGCGCCGCCATCCGGAGCGGTGCGGGACTTTGCGACCCGCTCCCGATGGCCGCGCAGAGCTGCGCTGATCCCAAGACTGCAGGCAGCTCTGCGCGGTCATCGGGAGCGGGGCGGGGTTTCGCCCCCTTCCCCCAGTGGCCGCGCAGAGCTGCGCTGATCACGGGACTGCAGGCAGCTCTGCGCCGCCATCCAGAGTGGGGCGGGACTTCGCGCCCCGGCTCCCGGTGGGCACGCAGAGCTGCGCTGATCCCGGGACTGCAAGCATCTCTGCGCCGCCATCCGGAGCGGTGCGGGACTTCGCGACCCGCTCCTGATGGCCGTGCAGAGCTGCACTGATCCCAGGAGTGCAGGCAGCCCTGCGCAGCCATCCGGTGCGGGGCGGGGCTTCGCCCCGGCTCCCGATGGCTGCGCAGAACTGCGCTGATCCCAGGACTGCAGGCAGCTCTGCGCGGCCATCGGGAGCGGGGCGGGTTTCGCCCCATTTTCCCAGTGGCCGCGCAGAGCTGCGCTGATCACGGGACTGCAGGCAGCTCTGCGCCGCCATCCAGAGTGGGGCGGGACTTCGCGCCCCGGCTCCCGGTGGCCACGCAGAGCTGCGCTGATCCCGGGACTGCAAGCATCTCTGCGCGGCCATCGGGAGCGGGGCGGGGTTTCGCCCCCTTCTCCCAGTGGCCGCGCAGAGCTGCGCTGATCACGGGACTGCAGGCAGCTCTGCGCCGCCATCCAGAGTGGGGCGGGACTTCGCGCCCCGGCTCCCGGTGGCCACGCAGAGCTGCGCTGATCCCGGGACTGCAAGCATCTCTGCGCCGCCATCCGGAGCGGTGCGGGACTTCGCGACCCGCTCCCGATGGACGCGCAGAGCTGCGCTGATCCCAGGACTGCAGGCAGCTCTGCGGGCCATCGGGAACGGGACGGGGTTTCGCCCCCTTCTCCCAGTGGCCGCGCAGAGCCGTGCTGATCACGGGACTGCAGGCAGCTCTGCGCGGCCATCGGGAGCGGGGTGGAGTTTTGCGTCCGGCTCCCGGTGGCCGTGTAGAGCTGTGCTGATCCCGGGATTGCAGGCAGCTCTGCGCCGCCATCCGGAGCGGTGCGGGACTTCGCGACCCGCTCCCGATGGCCGCGCAGAGCTGCGCTGATCCCAGGACTGCAGGCAGCTCTGCGCGGCCATCGGGAGCGGGGTGGAGTTTTGCGTCCGGCTCCCGGTGGCTGCGCAGAGCTGCGCTGATCCCGGGATTGCAGGCAGCTCTGCGCCCCCATCCGGAGCGGGGTGGGGCTTCGCCCCGGCTCCCGGTTGCCGCGCAGAGCTTCGCTGATCCCGGGACTGCAAGCATCTCTGCGCCGCCATCCGGAGCGGTGTGGGACTTCGCGACCCGCTCCCGATGGCCGCGCAGAGCTGCGTTGATCCCAGGACTGCAGGCAGCTCTGCGCCGCCATCCAGAGTGGGGCGCTCCTGATGGCCGCACAGAGCTGCTCTGATCCCAGGAATGCAGGTAGCTCTGCGCCCCCATCTGGAGCGAGGCGGGGCTTTGCCCAGGCTCCCGGTGGCCGCGCAGAGCTGCGCTGATCCCAGGACTGCAGGCAGCTCTGCGCGGCCATCGGGAGCGGGGTACAGTTTCGCGTCCGGCTCCCGGTGGCCCCGCAGAGCTGCGCTGATCCCGGGATTGCAGGCAGCTCTGCGCCGCCATCCAGAGCGAGGCAGGACTTAGCGCCCCGCTCCTGATGGCCACGCAGAGCTCCACTGATCCCGGGACTTCAGGCAGCTCTGCGCCGCCATCCGGAGCAGGGCGGGACTTCGCGTCCCGCTCCCGATGGCCGCCCAGAGCTGCGCTGATCCCAGGAATGCAGGCAGCTCTGCGCCGCCATCCAGAGTGGGGCGGAACTTCCCGCCCCGCTCCCAATGGACGCGCAGAGCTGCGCTGATCCCAGGACTGCAGGCAGCTCTGCGGGTCATCGGGAACGGGACGGGACTTTGCGCCCCGCTCCCGATGGAAGTGCAGAGCTGTGCTGATTCCAGGACTGCAGGCAGCTCTGCGCGGCCATCGGGAGCGGGGTGGAGGTTTGCGTCCGGCTCCCGTTGGCCGCGCAGACCTGCGCTGATCCCGGGATTCCAGGAAGCTCTGTGCCGCCATACGGAGCGTGGCGGGACTTAGCGGCCCGCTCCTGATGGCCGCGCAGAGCTCCACTGATCCCGGGACTTCAGGCAGCTCTGCGCCGCCATCCGGAGCAGGGCGGGACTTCGCGTCCCGCTCCCGATGGCCGCCCAGAGCTGCGCTGATCCCAGGAATGCAGGCAGCTCTGCGCCGCCATCCAGAGTGGGGCGGAACTTCCCGCCCCGCTCCCAATGGACGCGCAGAGCTGCGCTGATCCCAGGACTGCAGGCAGCTCTGCGGGTCATCGGGAACGGGACGGGACTTTGCGCCCCGCTCCCGATGGAAGTGCAGAGCTGTGCTGATTCCAGGACTGCAGGCAGCTCTGCGCGGCCATCCGGAGCGGGGCGGAGCTTCGCCCCCAACTTCCGGTGGCTGCGCAGAGCTGCGCTGATCCCGGGACTGCTGGCAGCTCTGCGCTTCCATCCCGAGCGGTGCGGGACTTAACGCCCGGCTCTCGGACAGCAGGCAGCTCTGCGCTGCCATCGGGAGTGGGGCGGGGATTCCCCCCTGGCTCCCGGTGGCCGCGCAGACCTTTGCTGATCCCGGGACTGCAGGCAGCTCTCCGCGGCCATCCGGAGCGGGGCGGGACTTAGCGCCCCGCTTCCGTTGGCCGCGCAGAGCTGCGCTGATCCCAGGACTGCAGGCAGCTCTGTGCGGCTATCCGGAGCGGGGCGGGGCTTTGCCCCCGGCTCCCGGTGGTCTCGCAGAGCTGCGCTGATCCCGGGACTGCAGGCAGCTCTGCGCGGCCATCCAGAGCGGGGCGGGACATAGCGCCCCGCTCTCGATGGCCGCTCAGAGCTGCACTGATCCTGGGACTGCAGACAGCTCTGCGCGGCCATCGGGAGCGGGGCGGGGCTTCGCCCCCGGCTCCCGGTTGCCTCGCAGAGGTGCGCTGTGCCCGGGACTGCAGGCACCTCTGCGCGGCCATCGGGAGTGGGGCGGATCTTTGCCCCCGGCTTCCGGTGGCCGCACAGAGCTGCGCTGATCCTGGGACTGCTGGCAGCTCTGCGCTTCCATCCCGAGCGGGGCGGGACTTAGGGCCCCGCTCCCGATGTCCGCGCAGAGCTGCGTGGATCCCGGGACTGCAGTTAGTTCTGCGCCATCGGGAGTGGTGCGGGGATTTTCCCCTGGCTCCCGGTGGTCTCGCAGAGCTGCGCTGTGCCCAGGACTGCAGGCAGCTCTGCGCGGCCATCGGGAGTGGGGCGGGGATTCCCCCCTGGCTCCCGGTGGCCGCGCAGACCTTTGCTGATCCCGGGACTGCAGGCAGCTCTGCGCGGCCATCCGGAGCGGGGCGGAGCTTCGCCCCCAACTTCCGGTGGCTGCGCAGAGCTGCGCAGATCCCGGGACTACTGGCAGCTCTGGCTTCCATCCCGAGCGGGGCGGGACTTAGCACCCCGCTCCCGATGGCCGCGCAGAGCTGCGCGGATCCAGGGACTGCAGGCAGTTCTGCGCCGCCATCCGGAGTGGGGCGGAGGTTCGCCCCGGCTCCCGGTGGCCGCGCAGAGCTGCACTGATCCCAGGACTGCAGGCAGCTCTGCGCAGCCATCAGGAGCGGGGCGGGGCTCCGCCCCCTGCTCCCGGTGGTCTCGCAGAGCTGCGCTGATCCCTGGACTGCAGGCAACTCTGCGCCGCCATCCGGAGCGGGGCGGGACTTCGCGCCCCGCTCCCGGTGGCCGTGCAGAGCTGCACTGATCCCTGGACTGCATGCAGCTCTGCGCAGCCATCGGGAGTGGGGCGGGGCTTCGCCCCTGGCTCCCGGTGGCCGCGCAGACCTGTGCTGATCCCGGGACTGCAGTCAGCTCTCTCTTTTTTTTTTAATAAAATTTTTATTGGTTTTACAAATTTTTTTAAAGACAAACAAACACCTTAAAAGACATACAAACACGTATAATTTCATAACATTTTTTCATAAACCTCTTTTCCGGGACTCCCCCATACCCCCCCTTTCTGCATTCCAATGTCCATAATTTTTTAGCAACTTCTAAATATTCCTTTCTAACCTCTGTCATCTTAATCTTTTCTATAGTCTGTTCTTATGTCACTGTATCCCTTTTTTTTCCTGCAAACCTCAACATTCTAACATTCATCAAGTTTATATGAGAAGACAAAAATTTTGGTCTTCTCGAATGGTTGGAAATTAGAGAAATGGAAAATAAGAGGGCAAGAAATCCAACAAGTGAAAATCTATAGGTATCTGGGAATCTTATTCCAGAGCAATTTAGGGTGGGCAAATCATCGCACAAATGCCATAAAACAGGCAAAGTGCACCTCATCAGCAGTTGCCCGTTTTTATTTTCAGAAAGGTAATCAATTTATTCCTGCGGCCAATCAGATATTTCAAACAAAAGTGCAAGCCCAGATATTCTATGGAATCCCGCTATGGATCCAAGCATATAACAGTGATCTAAAAAAGATTCACTCCAGCTTTCTGAGACGTATTCTTGGACTCCCGGCTGTGATCAAATATGAAACAATGTGTGCAGAAATAGGCATACACACAATGGAATACTGGGCCTGGTCCACCTCAATAAAGTACTGGTTACGCTGCCATTTTCGCTGCCCTCCATCAAGCCTGCTCGCTGATTTGCTCAAAGACTCCTACAAATCAAGATGGTATCAGTACCTCGAAAAAAAGATTGAATCTTTAGGCATCGAGCTGGAGCCCCTGTACAATTCTAATGAGCAACACA
Organism: Podarcis bocagei; assembly: GCF_964188305.1. Lineage (NCBI taxonomy): Eukaryota > Metazoa > Chordata > Lepidosauria > Squamata > Lacertidae > Podarcis > Podarcis bocagei. Next base: position 92,833,867 of record NC_138132.1, on the reverse strand, counting down.
TCTTCCATAATATCCTAACTAGACTAAAGGATGTCGAGAGACAAAATATTATGGCAGCTGTAAACAAAATTTGCTCCCCCATATTCTATGATTTAAATATCTTAGATAGCAGAGTCAATTACGTCACTAAATTAATAATCCCAGCCCAACGTAGGGCTTTTATGCTGGCCCGTTTGAATGTTTTTCCCTCAGCATTTGTCTGGGGAAGATATCAAAACATCCCTAGAAACAAGAGATTCTGCAGATGCTCTATGAATGTCCCGGACACTGTAGAGCATATTCTCTTTCATTGCCCACTGTACAGTACGCTCCGTCAACGCGTGCTGTCCCCTCTTTTGGGCGGTCTGGAACCCCAGCAAGGTGAATGTGTGGCATTCTGCCTATCCGACGTTGACCAAAGGGTAACGGCGGGGGTAGCCGAGTTTTTGGTAGCAGTCCTCCAAGGAGCAGGTTAACAAGGAAAACCACTGATTCTATATGTATATATATATATATATGTATGTAGCCAACTGCTGCCTTTTTATATATATTCCAAGGCTTTTACATGTTATTTTTTCTCCTATGGTTTTATTTGCATAATGCCTAATAAAGGTTTGATTGATATATATATAATAGTCCTTAAGGTATCTCTTAAATTTTCTCCATTCTTCTTCCGCCGTCTCTTTTCCTTGATCACGGATTCTGCCTGTCATCTTGGCCAGTGTCATATAGTCCATCACTTTCATCTGCCATTCTTCCAGAGTAGGTAGATCTTGTGTCTTCCAATACTTTGCGATGAGTATTCTTGCTGCTGTTGTAGCATACATAAAGAAAGTTCTATCCCTCTTTGACACCAATTGGCCGACAATGCCCAAGAGAAAGGCCTCTGGTTTTTTAGGGAAAGTACATTTAAGTACCTTTTTCATTTCATTATAAATCATTTCCCAGAAAGCCTTAATCTTCGGGCATGTCCACCAAAGGTGATAGAAGGTACCTTCAATCTCTTTACATTTCCAACACTTGTTATCGGGCAAATGATAAATTTTTGCCAGCTTGACTGGGGTCATGTACCACCTATAAACCATTTTCATAATGTTTTCCTTTAAGGCATTACATGCCGTGAATTTAATACCGGTGTTCCATAACCATTCCCAGTCAGCAGACATAATGTTATGACCAATATCCTGTGCCCACTTAATCATAGCCGATTTAACTGTTTCATCCTGTGTATTCCATTTCAGCAGCAAGTTATACATTCTTGATAAATTCTTAGTACTGGGTTCTAACAATTCAGTCTCTAGTTTTGATTTTTCCACCTGAAAGCCAATTTTCCTATCCTGTTTGAAAAACTCCATTATTTGATGATATTGAAACCAATTTTGTACTTTATGTTTCATTTTCTCATGACTTTGTAATTTCAATTTATCTCCCTCCTGTTCCAAAATTTCCCAATACTTCGGCCATCCGACCTCCATATTGAGTTTCTTCACTGCCTTAGCCTCCACTGGTGACACCCATCTGGGGGTTTTGTTTTCCAACAGATCTTTATATCTTATCCAAACATTAAACAATGCTTTTCTGACAATATGATTTTTAATGATCGTACAGTGGTTAGTACTCTGCACCGGGACTGCAGTCAGCTCTCCGCGGCCATCCGGAGCAGGGCGGGACTTAGCGTTAGAGGAATTTGGCAAGTTATCCGGTTTCAAATTACATAAACTAAAGACCTGGATGGAAAGCAACAATATCATCGCAGAGGAGCAGGCGGGTTTCCGCCCCGGAAGATCAACAACAGACCAAATCTTAATCCTAAATCACTTGGCCACCAAGTACGCTGGCAATGGCCTAAAAGCCCTCCACGTCGCCTTTATAGACTTTAAGCAGGCCTTTGATCTAATTCCCAGGAACCAGCTATGGACAAAATTGGCAGCGACATCTATCGACCGCCGCCTTCTCTTGCTGATTATTAATTTGCATACAAATACCCTCTTGAGGATTAGGATAGATAGTAAGGGGCTAGTCTCCAATCCGGTTGCCACCACTAGGGGGGTAAGACAGAGCTGTTTGCTTGCCCCTGCTCTGTTTAATTTCTATATTAATTCGCTAGTGGTGCATATGGCAAATGCTGATTTCCATCCACCAAAACTGGCAGGGCGAGCCTTAAATGTCCTACTGTATGCGGACGATGCCGCCCTATTAGCTACCTCCCCCATCGGATTAAGGAGGATGCTTCGAGCTCTTCATGAATATGAGACCCAACACGAGCTCCAATTAAATTATGCCAAGACCAAAATAATGGTCTTTGCTGCTCGACCGAAACCTAATTTATGGTCAATTAATGGTATTCCTTTAGAGCAGGTCAGTTGCTTCAAGTACCTGGGTTAGGTTGTAAGATCAAATAGGTCCTTCCTGGCGCACAGAGAATACATAGCCTCGAACGCATCCAAAGCAGCCCTGGTGATTAGAACCCTGTACTCCAAGAAACAGGCACAAACTGTCAATGTTGCCTTACGTCTCTTTAAAATGAAAGTCCTCCCTCTTCTGCTGGTGGGCATTGCCTTGGGCTCACGTAGGGATTTTGAAAAATTGGAATCTATCCAAACCCAATTCCTCAGGGCCATACTCAGGATCCCCCCCTCCGTGGCAGGCGCGATCATGAGATTGGAAACCGGTTGCCAAGCCTTTAGGTATGTGGCCCTGAAAGCAAAGCTATGGCTATGGCTCAAGCTCTGTTTCAGACCGGTGGGTTTGGCCCCCTTGATTCTGAGGGATAACTTTAAATCTCCATGGGAAGGGGAGATAGTGGAGGAAGTGCAGAAGTGTGGGTTGTCCTCCCTTTATATAGAGTCCATGACATATAGCCACGCAAAGGCGGTGATCGCGCAAAGATTAAGGGATATTGCCAGACAGGAGGACATAGCCCGTGTGAAACCTGGGTTGTTTCTGGGGGAGCAGTTGTATCGGGCTGCTCCAGCTCACTACCTGGCGGATATCCACTACGTGGAATACCGCAGACTATTTACTGCGGCTAGGCTGAATGTTCTTGACTCGGCGGTCCTGAAGGGAAGATATGGAGGCGTTCCATATGACCAGAGATTATGCCACTGTGCATTGGGTGAGGTAGAATCCACAGAGCACATTTTATTGAGCTGTCCCTTCTACAACGATTTAAGACAGTATCTTATAACTCCATACTTACCCCAGCTCAGTTCCCAACAAAGAGGAAAGCAGACAGCATATCTGCTAAATAAGTCTTCTGGGAAAACAACCTTGTCAGTGGCTAAATTTCTTTTCCTGGCACTCAAGTGTCGGAAACGTATAACTGAATGCTTTGATGTGGGTTATCTGTGAGAGGTCTAGTTCTGTGGCCCTACCTTACTTATGTATCTCCCATGATGTTATAGTTTATAATTATTGTGTAATGTTTTAATTCTGACTATCGGTCGAATAAAGAAATTGATTGATTGATTGATTGATAAACTAAAGACAAAAATGCTGACCAAGAATGTGGGAAAGGAGGAAAGTGAAAAACTGGAAATGCAGTATGGAATCAAAGTGGCAATTTTTTTTTTGTTTTTGGGTTTTTTCTTTTTTCTTTTTTTCTTTTTTTGTTTTTTGTTTTTGTTGTTTTTTTGTAATGGTTGATTTGGTGTTCTTTTATGGCTATGCATATGAAACTTAATAAAAAGGAAAAAAATACAAAAGTATAAAGAATTAATATAAAGTATAAAGTAACATTTAAATAATTTTTTGAAGTGTGGATGGCTAAATTCAAATCAGTACCTGGGGAAAAGGTCTTCTTCAGTACGTTTATGACTTGATATTGGCTTGTGATGAGTATCACACCTCTAAGGAGGCCACAGAGGAATTGTTGCACCTATTATTGGAGGCTGAGCAGATCCCAGAACTGCAGGCAGCTCTGCACCGCCATCCAGAGCGGGGCGGGACTTAGCGTCCAGAGCAGGTCGGGACTTTGCCCCCAGCTCCCAGAGGCCGCGAAGAACTGTACTGATCCCAGGACTGCAGGCAGCTCTGCGCGGCCATCGGGAGCGGGGCGGGGCTTCGCACCCGGCTCCCGGTGGCCTCGCAGAGCTGCGCTGTTCCCGGGATCAGTGCAGCTCTGAGCAGCCATCGGGAGCGGGGGCAAAGTCCCGACCTGCTCTGGACGCTAAGTCCCGCCCCGCTCTGGATGGCGGCGCAGAGCTGCCTGCAGTCCCGTGATCAGCGCAGCTCTGCGCGGCCTCTGGGAGAGGGACGCGAAGACCCGCCCCGCTCCGGATGGTGGCGCACAGCTGCCTGCAGTCCTGGGATCAGCGCAGCTCTGCACGGCCATCGGGAGCGGGACGCGAGGTCCCGCCCCGCTCCGGATAGCGGCGCAGAGCTGCCTGCAGTCCCGGAATCAGCGCAGCTCTGCGCGGCCACTGGAAGCCAGGGGAGAAGCCCCGCCCCGATCCCGATGGCCGCGCAGAGCTGCCTGCACTCCTGGGATCAGCGCAGCTCTGCTCGACCATCGGGAGCGGGACGCTAAGTCCGGCCCCGCTCTGGATGGCGGCGCACAGCTGCCTGCATTCCCGGGATCAGCGCAGCTCTGCGCGGCCACTGGGAGAAGGCGGCGAAGTCCAGCCCCGCTCCCGATGGCCGCGCAGAGCTGCCTGCAGTCCCGGGGTCAGTGCAGCTCTGTGAGACCACCGGGAGCCGGGGGCGAAGCCCCGCTCCGGATGGCGGCGCAGAGCTGTGCCGATCCCAGGAGCGCAGGCAGCTCTGCGCCGCCATCGGGAGCGGGACGGGGCTTCACTCCTGGACTTAGCGCCCCGCTCCCGATGGCTGCTCAGAGCTGCACTGATCCCGGGAACAGCGCAGCTCTGCGAGGCCACCGGGAGCCGGGGCCAAGCCCCGCCCCGCTCCCGATGGCCGCGCAGATATGCCTGCCTTCCCAGGATCAGTGCAGCTCTGAGCGGCCATCGGGAGCGGGGTGGGACTAAGCCGCTCCCGATGGTCGAGCAGAGCTGCGCTGATCCCAGGAGTGCAGGAAGCTCTGCGCGGCCATCGGGAGCGGGGCGGGGCTTCGCCCCGGCTCCTGGTGGCCGCGTAGAGCTGCGCTGATCCCAGGACTGCAGGCAGCTCTGCGCGGACATCGAAAGCGGGGCGGGGCTTCGCCCCCTTCTCCCAGTGACCGCGCAGAGCTGCGCTGATCCCAGGACTGCAGGCAGCCCTGCTCCGCCATCCGGAGCTGGGCGGGACTTCGCGGCCCGCTCCCAATGGCCGTGCAGAGCTGCGCTGATACCAGAACTGCAGGCAGCTCTGCGCGGCCATCGGGAGCAGGGTGCGAAGTCCCACCCCACTCCGGATGGTGTCGCAGAGCTGCCTACAGTCCCGGGATCAACACAGCTCTGTGCGGCTATCGGGAGCGGGGCGCGAATTCCCGCCCAACTCCGGATGGCCGCGCAGAGCTGCCTGCAGTGCTGGGATCAGCGCAGCTCTGCGCGGCCATCGGGAGCGGGACGCGAAGTCCCGCCCCGCTCCCGATGGCGGCGCAGAGCTGCCTGCAGTCCCGGGATCAGCGCAGCTCTGCGCGGCAAACGGGAGCGGGACGGGGCTTCACTCCTGGCTCCCGATGGATGCACAGAGCTGCGCTGATCCCGGGACTGCAGGCAGCTGTGCGCCGCCATCGGGAATAGGACAGGACTTAGCGCCCCGCTCCCGATGGCCGTGCAGAGCTGCGCTGATCCCAGGACTGCATGCAGCTCTGCACCGCCATCCGGAGCAGGGCGGGGCTTTGCCCCCGGCTCCCAGAGGCCGCGCAGAGCTGCGCTGATCCCGGAACTGCAGGCAGCTCTGGGTCGCCCGCCGGAGCGGGGAGCTAAGTCCCGGCCGCTCCGGATGGCCGTGCAGAGCTGCGCTGATCCCAGGACTGCAGGCAGCTGTGCGCGGCCATCGGGAGCGGGGCAGGACTTCACTCCTGGCTCCCAATGGATGCACAGAGCTGCGCTGATCCTGGGACTGCACGCAGCTCTGCGCCGCCATCGGGAACAGGACGGGACTTAGCGCCCCGCTCCCGATGGCCGTGCAGAGCTGCGCTGATCCCAGGACTGCAGGCAGCTCTGCACCGCCATCCGGAGCAGGGCGGGGCTTTGCCCCCGGCTCCCAGAGGCCGCGCAGAGCTGCGCTGATCCCAGAACTGTAGGCAGCTCTGCGTCGCCCGCCGGAGTGGGGCGCTAAGTCCCGGCCGCTCCGGATGGCCGTGCAGAGCTGCCCTGATCCCAGGACTGCAGGCAGCTGTGCACGGCCATCGGGAGCGGGGCAGGGCTTCGCCCCGGCTCCTGGTGGCCGCGCAGAGCTGCGCTGATCCCGGGACTGCAGGCAGCTCTGCGCTGCCATCTGGAGCGGGGCGGGACTTCGCATCCCGCTCCCGATGGCCTTGCAGAGCTGCGCTGATCCCTGGACTGCAGGCAGCTCTGCACCGCCATCCGGAGCAGGTCGGGGCTTTGCCAACGTCTCCGAGAGGCCGCGCAGAACTGTACTGATCCCGGAACTGCAGCCAGCTCTGCGCGGCCATCGGGAGCGGGGCGGGGCTTCGCCCCCGGCTCCCGGTGGCCTCGCAGAGCTGCGCTGTTCCCGGGATCAGTGCAGCTCTGAGCCGCCATCGGGAGAGGGGCGCTAAGTCCCACCCCGCTCTGGATGGCCGCGCAGAGCTGCCTGCAGTCCTGGGATCAACGCAGCTCTTCACGGCCATCGGAAGCGGGACGCGAAGTCCCGCCCCGCTCCTGATGGCCGCGCAGACCTGCCTGCAGTCCTGGGATCAGCGCAGCTCAGCGCGGCCAACGGGAGTGGGACGGGGCTTCACTCCTGGCTCCCTATGGATGCACAGAGCTGCGCTGATCCCGGGACTGCAGGCAGCTCTGCGCCGCCATCGGGAACAGGACGGGACTTAGCGCCCCGCTCCCGATGGCCGTGCAGAGCTGCGCTGATCCCAGGACTGCAGGCAGCTCTGCACCGCCATCCGGAGCAGGGCGGGGCTTTGCCCCCGGCTCCCAGAGGCAGCGCAGAACTGTACTGATCCCGGGACTGCAGGCAGCTCTGCGCGGCCATCGGGAGCGGGGCGGGGCTTCGCCCCCAGCTCCCCGTGGCCTCGCACAGCTGCGCTGTTCCAGGGATCATTGCAGCTCTGAGCAGCCATCGGGAGCGGGGCGCTAAGTCCCGCCCCGCTCTGGATGGCCGCGCAGAGCTGCCTGCAGTCCCGGGATCAGCGCAGCTCTGCGCGGCCATCGGGAGCGGGGCGCGAAGTCCCGCCCCGCTCCGGTTGGCGGCGCAGAGCTGCCTGCAGTCCCGGGATCAGCGCAGCTCTGTGCGGCCATCCGGAGCGGCCGGGACTTAGCGCCCCGCTCCGGATGGCGCCGCAGAGCTGCCTGCAGTCCCGGGATCAGCGCAGCTCTGCGCGGCCACTAGGAGAAGGGGGCGAAGTCCCGCCCCGTTCCCGATGGCCATGCAGAGCTGCCTGCACTCCTGCGATCAGCACAGCTCTGCTCAACCATCGGGAGCGGGACGCTAAGTCCCGCCCCACTCTGGATGGCGGCGCATAGCTGCCTGCAGTCCCGTGATCAGCGCAGATCTGCGCTACCACTGGGAGAAGGGGGCGAAGCCCCGCCCCGCTCCCAATGGCCGCGCAGAACTGCCTGCAGTCCGGGGATCAGCGAAGCTCTGCGCGGCCATCGGGAGCGGGACGCGAAGTCCCGCCCCGCTCTGGATGGCGACGCAGAGCTGCCTGCAGTCCCGGGATCAGCGCAGCTCTGCGCGGCCACCGGAAGCCAGGGGCGAAGCCCCGCCCCGCTCCCGATGGCCGAACAGAGCTGCCTGCAGTCCTGGGATCAGCGCAGCTCTGCACGGCCATCCGGAGCAGCCGGGACTTAGCGCCCTGCTCCGGATGGCGAAGCAGAGCTGCCTGCAGTCCCGGGATCAGCGCAGCTCTGCGCGGCCACCGGGAGCCGGGGGCGAAGCCCCGCCCCTGATGGCCGTGCAGAGCTGCCTGCGGTCCCGGGATCAGCGCAGCTCTGCGCTGCCTCTGGGAGCCAGGGGCAAAGCCCCGCCCTGCTCCGGATGGCGGTGCAGAGCTGCCTGCAGTCCTGGGATCAGCGCAGCTCTGCACGGCCATCGGGAGCGGGGCGCTAAGTCCCGTCCTGTTCCCGATGGCGGCGCAGAGCTGCCTGCAGTCCTGGGATCAGCGCAGCTCTGCACGGCCATCCGGAGCAGCCGGGACTTAGCGCCCTGCTCCGGATGGCGAAGCAGAGCTGCCTGCAGTCCCGGGATCAGCGCAGCTCTGAGCGGCCACCGGGAGCCGGGGGGCGAAGCCCCGCCCCGCCCCTGATGGCCGTGCAGAGCTGCCTGCGGTCCCGGGATCAGCGCAGCTCTGCGCTGCCTCTGGGAGCCGGGGGCAAAGCCCCGCCCTTCTCCGGATGGCGGTGCAGAGCTGCCTGCAGTCCTGGGATCAGCGCAGCTCTGCACGGCCATCGGGAGCGGGGCGCTAAGTCCCGTCCTGTTCCCGATGGCGTCGCAGAGCTGCCTGCAGTGCCGGGATCAGCGCAGCTCTGCGCGGCCACTGGGAGAAGGGGACGAAGCCCTGCCCCGCTCCCAATGGCCGCGCATAACTGCCTGCAGTCCTGGGATCAGCGCAGCTCTGCGCGGCCTTCGGGAGAGGGACGCGAATCCCGCCCAGCTCCGGATGGTGGCGCACAGCTGCCTGCAGTCCTGGTTTCAGCGCAGCTCTGCACGTCCATCGGGAGCGGGACGCGAGGTCCCGCCCCGCTCCGGATGGCGGCGCAGAGCTGCCTGCAGTCCTGGAATCAGCGCAGCTCTGCGCGGCCACTGGAAGCCAGGGGAGAAGCCCCGCCCCGATCCCAATGGCCGCGCAGAGCTGCCTGCACTCCTGGGATCAGCGCAGCTCTGCTCGACCATGGGGAGCGGGACGCTAAGTCCGGCCCCGCTCTGGATGGCGGCGCACAGCTGCCTGCATTCCCGGGATCAGCGCAGCTCTGCGCGGCCACTGGGAGAAGGCGGCGAAGTCCAGCCCCGCTCCCGATGGCCGAGCAGAGCTGCCTGCAGTCCCGGGATCAGCGCAGCTCTGCGCGGCCACCGGAAGCCAGGGGCGAAGCCCCGCTCCGGATGGCGGCGCAGAGCGGGGCCGATCCCAGGAGCGCAGGCAGCTCTGCGCCGCCATCGGGAGCGGGACGGGGCTTCACTCCTGGCTCCTGATGGATGCAAAGAGCTGCGCTGATCCCGGGACTTAGCGCCCCGCTCCCGATGGCCGTGCAGAGCTGCGCTGATCCCAGGACTGCAAGCAGCTCTGCGCGGCCATCGGGAGCAGGGTGCGAAGTCCCACCCCACTCCGGATGGCGTCGCAGAGATGCCTAAAGCCCCGGGATCAACACAGCTCTGTGCGGCTATCGGGAGCGGGGTGCTAAGTCCCGCCCCGCTGTGGATGGCCTCGCAGAGCTGCGCTGTTCCCGGGATCAGTGCAGCTCTGAGCAACCATCGGAAGCGGGGCGCTAAGTCCCGCCCCGCTCCGGATGGCCGCGCAGAGCTGCCTGCAGTCCTGGGATCAGCGCAGCTCTGCACGGCCATCGGGAGCGGGGCGCGAAGTCCCGCCCCGCTCCGGTTGGCGGCGCAGAGCTGCCTGCAGTCCCGGGATCAGCGCAGCTCTGTGCGGCCATCCGGACCGGCCGGGACTTAGCGCCCCGCTCCGGATGGCGCCGCAGAGCTGCCTGCAGTCCCGGGATCAGCGCAGCTCTGCGCGGCCACTAGGAGAAGGGGGCGAAGTCCCGCCCCGCTCCCGATGGCCACGCAGAGCTGTCTGCACTCCTGCGATCAGCGCAGCTCTGCTCAACCATCGGGAGCGGGGCGCTAAGTCCCGCCCCACTCTGGATGGCGGCGCATAGCTGCCTGCAGTCCCGTGATCAGCGCAGATCTGCGCGGCCACTGGGAGAAGGGGGCGAAGCCCCGCCCCGCTCCCAATGGCCGCGCAGAACTGCCTGCAGTCCTGGGATCAGCGAAGCTCTGCGCGGCCATCGGGAGCGGGACGCGAAGTCCCGCCCCGCTCTGGATGGCGACGGAGAGCTGCCTGCAGTCCCGGGATCAGCGCAGCTCTGCGCGGCCACCGGAAGCCAGGGGCGAAGCCCCGCCCCGCTCCCGATGGCCGAACAGAGCTGCCTGCAGTCCTGGGATCAGCGCAGCTCTGCACGGCCATCCGGAGCAGCCGGGACTTAGCGCCCTGCTCCGGATGGCGAAGCAGAGCTGCCTGCAGTCCCGGGATCAGCGCAGCTCTGCGCGGCCACCGGGAGCCGGGGGCGAAGCCCCGCCCCGCCCCTGATGGCCGTGCAGATCTGCCTGCGGTCCCGGGATCAGCGCAGCTCTGCGCTTCCTCTGGGAGCCGGGGGCAAAGTCCCGCCCTGCTCCGGATGGCGGTGCAGAGCTGCCTGCAGTCCTGGGATCAGCGCAGCTCTGCACGGCCATCGGGAGAGGGGCGCTAAGTCCCGTCCTGTTCCCGATGGCGGCGCAGAGCTGCCTGCAGTGCCGGGATCAGCGCAGCTCTGCGCGGCCACTGGGAGAAGAGGACGAAGTCCCGCCCAGCTCCCGATGGCCGCGCAGAGCTGCCTGCACTCCTGCGATCAGCGCAGCTCTGCTCAACCATCGGGAGCGGGACGCTAAGTCCCTCCCAACTCTGGATGGCGGCGCAGAGCTGCCTGCAGTCCTGTGATCGGCGCAGATCTGCGCGGCCACTGGGAGAAGGGGGCGAAGCCCCGCCCCGCTCCCAATGGCCGTGCAGAACTGCCTGCAGTCCTGGAATCAGCGAAGCTCTGCGCGGCCATCGGGAGCGGGACGCGAAGTCCCGCCCCGCTCCAGATGGCGGCGCAGAGCTACCTGCAGTCCCGGGATCAGAGCAGCTCTGCGCGGCCACCGGAAGCCAGGGGCGAAGCCCCGCCCCGCTCCCGATGGCCGCGCACAGCTGCCTGCAGTCCTGGGATCAGCGCAGCTCTGCACGGCCATCGGGAGCGGGACGCGAAGTCCTGCCCCGCTCTGGATGGCGACGCAGAGCTGCCTGCAGTCCCGGGATCAGCGCAGCTCTGCGAGGCCAACCGGAGCCAGGGACGAAGCCCCGCCCGCTCCCGATGGCCGCGCAGAGCTTCCTGCAGTCCTGGGATCAGCGCAGATCTGCACGTCCATCCGGAGCAGCCGGGACTTAGCGCCCTGCTCCGGATGGCGAAGCAGAGCTGCCTGCAGTCCCGGGATCAGCGCAGCTCTGCGCGGCCACCGGGAGCCGGGGGGGCGAAGCCCCGCCCCGCCCCTGATGGCCGTGCAGTGCTGCCTGCGGTTCCGGGATCAGCGCAGCTCTGCGCTGCCTCTGGCAGCCGGGGGCAAAGCCCCGCCCTGCTCCGGATGGCGGTGCAGAGCTGCCTGCAGTCCTGGGATCAGCGCAGCTCTGCACGGCCATGGGGAGCAGGGCGCTAAGTCCCGTCCTGTTCCCGATGGCGGCGCAGAGCTGCCTGCAGTGCCGGGATCAGCGCAGCTCTGCGCGGCCACTGGGAGAAGGGGACGAAGTCCTGCCCCGCTCCCGATGGCCGCGCAGAGCTGCCTGCACTCCTGCGATCAGCGCAGCTCTGCTCAACCATCGGGAGCGGGACGCTAAGTCCCTCCCCGCTCTGGATGGCGGCGCAGAGCTGCCTGCAGTCCTGTGATCGGCGCAGATCTGCGCGGCCACTGGGAGAAGGGGGCGAAGCCCCGCCCCGCTCCCAATGGCCGCGCAGAACTGCCTGCAGTCCTGTGATCAGCGCAGCTCTGCGCGGCCACTGGGAGAAGGGGGCGAAGCCCCGCCCCGCTCCCAATGGCCGCGCAGAACTGCCTGCAGTCCTGGGATCAGCGCAGCTCTGCGTGGCCATCGGGAGTGGGACGCGAAGTCCCGCCCCGCTCTGGATGGCGGCGCAGAGCTGCCTGCAGTCCCGGGATCAGCGCAGCTCTGCGCGGCCACCGGAAGCCAGGGGCGAAGCCCCGCCCCGCTCCCGATGGCCGCGCACAGCTGCCTGCAGTCCTGCAATCAGCGCAACTCTGCACGGCCATCGGGAGCGGGACGCGAAGTCCCGCCCCGCTCTGGATGGCGACGCAGAGCTGCCTGCAGTCCCGGGATCAGGGCAGCTCTGCGCGGCCACCGGGAGCCGGGGGCGAAGCTCCGCCCCGCCCCTGATGGCCGTGCAGAGCTGCCTGCGGTCCCGGGATCAGCGCAGCTCTGCACGGCCATCGTGAGCGGGGCGCTAAGTCCCGTCCCGTTCCCGAGGGCGGCGCAGAGCTGCCTGCAGTCCCGGGATCAGCTAAGCTCTGTGCATCCATCGGGAGCCAGGAGTGAAGCCCAGTCCTGCTCCCGATGGTGGCGCAGAGCTGCCTGCGCTCCTGGGATCGGCAAAGCTCTGCTCGGCCATCCGGACCTGGGCCGGGCTTCGCCCCCAGCTCCCGGTGGCCGCGCAGAGCTGCACTGATTCCAGGACTGCAGGCAGCTCTGCACGGCCTTCCAGAGCGGGGCGGGGCTTCGCCCCGGCTCCCGGTGGCCGCGCAGAGCTGCGCTGATCCCGGGACTGCAAGCAGCTGTGCGCGGCCATCCGGAGCAACCGCGCAGAGCAGTGCTGATCCCGGGACTGCAGGCAGCTCTGTGCCGCCATCGGGAGCGGGGCGGGGCTTCGCCCCCGGCTCCCGGTGGCCTCACAGAGCTGCGCTGTACCCGGAATCAGTGCAGCTCTGAGCGTCCATCGGGAGCGGGACGCGAAGTCCCGCCCCGCTCCGGTTGGCCGCGCAGAGCTGCCTGCAGTCCGGGGATCTGCGCAGCTCTGCAAGGCCATCCGGAGCGGCCGGGACTTAGCGCCCCGGTCCAGATGGCGCCGCAGAGCTGCCAGCAGTCCCGGGATCAGCGCAGCTCTGCGCGGCCACTGGGAGAAAGGGGCGAAGTCCCGCCCTGCTCTCGATGGCCGCGCAGAGCTGCCTGCACTCCTGGGATCAGCGCAGCTCTGCTCAACCATCGGGAGCGGGACACTAAGTCCTGCCCCGCTCTGGATGGCGGTGCAGAGCTGCGTGCAGTCCCGTGATCAGCGATGATCTGCGCGGCCACTGGGAGAAGGGGGCGAAGCCCCGTCCCGCTCCCAATGGCCGCGCAGAACTGCCTGCAGTCCTGGGATCAGGGCAGCTGTGCGCGGCCATGGGGAGCGGGACGCGAAGTCCCCCCCCGCTCCGGATGGCGGTGCAGAGCTGCCTGCAGTCCCGGGATCAGCGCAGCTCTGCGCGGCCACCGGAAGCCAGGGGCGAAGCCCCGCCCCGCTCCCGATGGCCGCGCACAGCTGCCTGCAGTCCTGGGATCAACGCAGCTCTGCACGGCCATCGGAAGCGGGACGCGAAGTCCCGCCCCGCTCTGGATGGCGACGCAGAGCTGCCTGCAGTCCCGGGATCAGCGCAGCTCTGCGCGGCCATCGGGAGCGGGGCGCTAAGTCCCGCCTCGCTCTAGATGGCCGCGCAGACCTGCCTGCAGTCCCGGGATCAGTGCAGCTCTGCGAGACCACCGGGAGCCGGGGGCGAAGCCCCGCCCCGCTCCGGATGGCCGCGCTGAGCTGCCTGCAGTCCTGGGATCAGCGCTGCTCTGAGGGGCCCTCGGGAGCCCCACCCCGCTCCGAAGTCCCACCCCGCTCCGGATGGCGTCGCAGAGCTGCCTACAGTCCCGGGATCAGCACAGCTCTGTGCGGCTATCGGGAGCGGGGTGCTAAGTCCCGCCCCACTCTGGATGGCGGCGCAGAGCTGCCTGCAGTCCCAGGATCAGTGCAGCTCTGCGCGGCCACTGGGAGCCGGGGGCGAAGCCCCGCCCCGCTCCGGATGGCCGCGCAGAGCTGCCTGCAGTGCTGGGATCAGCGCAGCTCTGCGCAACCACCGATAGCCGGTGAGACGCCCCGCCCCTCTCCTGATGGCCGCGCAGAGCTGCCTGCAGTCCCGGGATCAGCGCAGCTCTGCACGGCCACCGGGAGCCGGGGACAAAGCCCCGCCCCGTTTCCGATGGCCACGCAGAGCTGCCTGCAGTCCTGGGATCAGCGCAGCTCTGCGTGGCCATCGGGAGCGGGACGCGAAGTCCCGCCCTGCTCTGGATGGCGGCGCAGAGCTGCCTGCAGTCCCGGGATCAGCGCAGACTCTGTGCGGCCACCGGAAGCCAGGGGCGAAGCCCCGCCCCGCTCCCGATGGCCGCGCACAGCTGCCTACAGTCCTGCGATCAGTGCAACGCTGCACGGCCATCGGGAGCGGGACGCGAAGTCCCGCCCCGCTCTGGATGGCGACGCAGAGCTGCCTGCAGTCCCGGGATCAGCGCAGCTCTCCGCGGCCACCGGAAGCCGGGGGCGAAGCTCCGCCCCGCCCCTGATGGCCGTGCAGAGCTGCCTGCGGTCCCGGGATCAGCGCAGCTCTGCACGGCCATCGTGAGCGGGGCACTAAGTCCCGTCCCGTTCCCGATGGCGGCGCAGAGCTGCCTGCAGTCCCGGGATCAGCTAAGCTCTGTGCATCCATCGGGAGCCAGGAGTGAAGCCCAGTCCCGCTCCCGATGGCGGCGCAGAGCTGCCTGCGCTCCTGGGATCGGCAAAGCTCTGCTCGGCCATCCGGACCTGGGCCGGGCTTCGCCCCCAGCTCCCGGTGGCCGCGCAGAGCTGCACTGATTCCAGGACTGCAGGCAGCTCTGCACGGCCTTCCAGAGCGGGGCGGGGCTTCGCCCCGGCTCCCGGTGGCCGCGCAGAGCTGCGCTGATCCCGGGACTGCAAGCAGCTGTGCGCGGCCATCCGGAGCAACCGCGCAGAGCAGTGCTGATCCAGGGACTGCAGGCAGCTCTGTGCCGCCATCGGGAGCGGGGCGCGAAGTCCCGCTCCGCTCCGGATGGCGGTGCAGAGCTGCCTGCAGTCCCGGGATCAGCGCAGCTCTGCGCGGCCACCGGAAGCCAGGGGCGAAGCCCCGCCGCGCTCCCGATGGCCGCGCACAGCTGCCTGCAGTCCTGGGATCAACGCAGCTCTGCGTGGCCATCGGGAGCGGGACGGGGCTTCACTCCTGGCTCCCTATGGATGCACAGAGCTGCGCTGATCCCGGGACTGCAGGCAGCTCTGAGCCGCCATCGGGAACAGGACGGGACTTAGCGCCCCGCTCCCGATGGCCGTGCAGAGCTGCGCTGATCCCAGGACTGCAGGCAGCTCTGCACCGCCATCGGGAGCAGGGCGGGGCTTTGCCCCCGGCTCCCAGAGGCAGCGCAGAACTGTACTGATCACGGGACTGCAGGCAGCTCTGCGCGGCCATCGGGAGTGGGGCGGGGCTTCGCCCCCGGCTCAAGGCGGCCTCGCAGAGCTGCGCTGCTCCAGGGATCATTGCAGCTCTGAGCAGCCATCGGGAGCGGGGCGCTAAGTCCCGCCCCACTCTTGATGGCCGCGCAGAGCTGCCTGCAGTCCTGGGATCAGCGCAGCTCTGCACGGCCATCGGGAGCGGGGCGCGAAGTCCCGCCCCGCTCCGGTTGGCGGCGCAGAGCTGCCTGCAGACCCGGGATTAGCGCAGCTCTGTGCGGCCATCCGGAGCGGCCGGGACTTAGCGCCCCGCTCCGGATGGCGCCGCAGAGCTGCCTGCAGTCCCGGGATCAGCGCAGCTCTGCGCGGCCATCGGGAGCGGGGCGCTAAGTTCCGTCCTGTTCCCGATGGCGGCGCAGAGCTGCCTGCAGTGCCGGGATCAGCGCAGCTCTGCGCGGCCACTGGGAGAAGAGGACAAAGTCCTGCCCCGCTCCCGATGGCCGCGCAGAGCTGCCTGCACTCCTGCGATCAGCGCAGCTCTGCTCAACCATCGGGAGCGGGACGCTAAGTCCCTCCCAACTCTGGATGGCGGCGCAGAGCTGCCTGCAGTCCTGTGATCGGCGCAGATCTGCGCGGCCATCCGGAGCACCCGGGACTTAGCACCCTGCTCCGGATGGCGAAGCAGAGCTGCCTGCAGTCCCGGGATCAGTGCAGCTCTGCTCAACCATCGGGAGCGGGACGCTAAGTCCCGCCCCACTCTGGATGGCGGCGCATAGCTGCCTGCAGTCCCGTGATCAGCGCAGATCTGCGCGGCCACTGGGAGAAGGGGGCGAAGCCCCGCCCCGCTCCCAATGGCCGCGCAGAACTGCCTGCAGTCCTGGGAACAGCGAAGCTCTGTGCGGCCATCTGGAGCGGGACGCGAAGTCCCGCCCTGCTCTGGATGGCGACGCAGAGCTGCCTGCAGTCCCGGGATCAGCGCAGCTCTGCGCAGCCACCGGAAGCCAGGGGCGAAGCCCGGCCCCGCTCCCGATGGCCGAACAGAGCTGCCTGCAGTCCTGGGATCAGCGCATCTCTGCACGGCCATCCGGAGCACCCGGGACTTAGCGCCCTGCTCCGGATGGCGAAGCAGAGCTGCCTGCAGTCCCGGGATCAGCGCAGCTCTGCGCGGCCACCGGGAGCCGGGGGCGAAGCCCCGCCCCGCCCCTGATGGCCATGCAGAGCTGCCTGCGGTCCCGGGATCAGCGCAGCTCTGCGCTGCCTCTGGGAGCCGGGAGCAAAGCCCCGCCCTGCTCCGGATGGCGGTGCAGAGCTGCCTGCAGTCCTGGGATCAGCGCAGCTCTGCACGGCCATCGGGAGCGGGGCGCTAAGTCCCGTCCTGTTCCCGATGGCGGCGCAGAGCTGCCTGCAGTGCCGGGATCAGCGCAGCTCTGCGCGGCCACTGGGAGAAGAGGACGAAGTCCCGCCCCGCTCCCGATGGCCGCGCAGAGCTGCCTGCACTCCTGCGATCAGCGCAGCTCTGCTCAACCATCGGGAGCGGGACGCTAAGTCCCTCCCAACTCTGGATGGGGGCGCAGAGCTGCCTGCAGTCCTGTGATCGGCGCAGATCTGCGCGGCCACTGGGAGAAGGGGGCGAAGCCCCGCCCCGCTCCCAATGGCCGTGCAGAACTGCCTGCAGTCCTGGGATCAGCGAAGCTCTGCGCGGCCATCGGGAGCGGGACGCGAAGTCCCGCCCCGCTCTGGATGGCGGCGCAGAGCTACCTGCAGTCCCGGGATCAGAGCAGCTCTGCGCGGCCACCGGAAGCCAGGGGCGAAGCCCCGCCCCGCTCCCGATGGCCGCGCACAGCTGCCTGCAGTCCTCGGATCAGCGCAGCTCTGCACGGCCATCGGGAGCGGGACGCGAAGTCCCGCCCCGCTCTGGATGGCGACGCAGAGCTGCCTGCAGTCCCGGGATCAGCGCAGCTCTGCGAGGCCAACGGGAGCCAGGGACGAAGCCCCGCCCGCTCCCGATGGCCGCGCAGAGCTGCCTGCAGTCCTGGGATCAGCGCAGATCTGCACGGCCATCCGGAGCAGCCGGGACTTAGCGCCCTGCTCCGGATGGCGAAGCAGAGCTGCCTACAGTCCCGGGATCATCGCAGCTCTGCGCGGCCACCGGGAGCCGGGGGCGAAGCCCCGCCCCGCCCCTGATGGCCGTGCAGAGCTGCCTGCGGTTCCGGGATCAGCGCAGCTCTGCGCTGCCTCTGGGAGCCGGGGGCAAAGCCCCGCCCTGCTCCGGATGGCGGTGCAGAGCTGCCTGCAGTCCTGGGATCAGCGCAGCTCTGCACGTCCATGGGGAGCAGGGCGCTAAGTCCCGTCCTGTTCCCGATGGCGGCGCAGAGCTGCCTGCAGTGCCGGGATCAGCGCAGCTCTGCGCGGCCACTGGGAGAAGGGGACGAAGTCCTGCCCCGCTCCCGATGGCCGCGCAGAGCTGCCTGCACTCCTGCGATCAGCGCAGCTCTGCTCAACCATCGGGAGCGGGACGCTAAGTCCCTCCCCGCTCTGGATGGCGGCGCGGAGCTGCCTGCAGTCCTGTGATCGGCGCAGATCTGCGCGGCTACTGGGAGAAGGGGGCGAAGCCCCGCCCCTCTCCCAATGGCCGCGCAGAACTGCCTGCAGTCCTGTGATCAGCGCAGATCTGCGCGGCCACTGGGAGAAGGGGGCGAAGCCCCGCCCCGCTCCCAATGGCCGCGCAGAACTGGCTGCAGTCCTGGGATCAGGGCAGCTATGCGTAGCCATCGGGAGCGGGACGCGAAGTCCCGTCCCGTTCCCGAGGGCGGCGCAGAGCTGCCTGCAGTCCCGGGATCAGCTAAGCTCTGTGCATCCATCGGGAGCCAGGAGTGAAGCCCAATCCCGCTCCCGATGGCGGCGCAGAGCTGACAGCGCTCCTGGGATCGGCAAAGCTCTGCTCGGCCATCCGGACCTGGGCCGGGCTTCGCCCCCAGCTCCCGGCGGCCGCGCAGAGCTGCACTGATTCCAGGACTGCAGGCAGCTCTGCACCGCCTTCCAGAGCGGGGGGGGGGGGCTTCGCCCGGCTCCCGGTGTCCGCGCAGAGCTGCGCTGATCCCGGGACTGCAAGCAGCTGTGCGCGGCCATCCGGAGCAACCGCGCAGAGCAGTGCTGATCCCGGGACTGCAGGCAGCTCTGTGCCGCCATCGGGAGCGGGGCGGGGCTTCGCCCCGGCTCCCGGTGGCCTCACAGAGCTGCGCTGTACCCGGGATCAGTGCAGCTCTGAGCGTCCATCGGGAGCGGGGCACTAAATCCCGCCCCGCTCTGGATGGCCGCGCAAAGCTACTTGTAGTCCTGGGATCAGCGCAGCTCTGCATGGCCATCGGGAGCGGGGCGCGAAGTCCCGCCCCGCTCCGGTTGGCGGCGCAGAGCTGCCTGCAGTCCGGGGATCAGCGCAGCTCTGCAAGGCCATCCGGAGCGGCCGGGACTTAGCGCCCCGCTCCAGATGGCGCCGCAGAGCTGCCAGCAGTCCCGGGATCAGCTAAGCTCTGTGCATCCATCGGGAGCCAGGAGTGAAGCCCAGTCCCGCTCCCGATGGCGGCGCAGAGCTGCCTGCGCTCCTGGGATCGGCAAAGTTCTGCTCGGCCATCCGGACCTGGGCCGGGCTTCGCCCCCAGCTCCCGGTGGCCGCGCAGAGCTGCACTGATTCCAGGACTGCAGGCAGCTCTGCACCGCCTTCCAGAGCGGGGCGGGGCTTCGCCCTGGCTCCCGGTGGCCGCGCAGAGCTGCGCTGATCCCGGGACTGCAAGCAGCTGTGCGCGGCCATCCGGAGCAACCGCGCAGAGCAGTGCTGATCCCGGGACTGCAGGCAGCTCTGTGCCGCCATCGGGAGCGGGGCGGGGCTTCGCCCCCGGCTCCCGGTGGCCTCACAGAGCTGCGCTGTACCCGGGATCAGCACTGCTCTGCGCGGTTGCTCCGGATGGCCGCGCACAGCTGCTTGCAGTCCCGGGATCAGCGCAGCTCTGCAAGGCCATCGGGAGCGGCCGGGACTTAGCGCCCCGCTCCAGATGGCGCCGCAGAGCTGCCAGCAGTCCCGCGATCAGCGCAGCTCTGCGCGGCCACTGGGAGAAAGGGGCGAAGTCCCGCCCCGCTCCCGATGGCCGCGCAGAGCTGCCTGCACTCCTGGGATCAGCGCAGCTCTGCTCAACCATCGGGAGCGGGACACTAAGTCCCGCCCCGCTCTGGATGGCGGTGCAGAGCTGCGTGCAGTCCCATGATCAGCGATGATCTGCGCGGCCACTGGGAGAAGGGGGCGAAGCCCCGCGCCGCTCCCGATGGCCGCGCACAGCTGCCTACAGTCCTGGGATCAACGCAGCTCTGCACGGCCATCGGAAGCGGGACGCGAAGTCCCGCCCCTCTCTGGATGGCGACGCAGAGCTGCCTG
Organism: Podarcis bocagei; assembly: GCF_964188305.1. Classification (NCBI taxonomy): domain Eukaryota; kingdom Metazoa; phylum Chordata; class Lepidosauria; order Squamata; family Lacertidae; genus Podarcis; species Podarcis bocagei. The sequence goes on along the minus strand of NC_138132.1, from coordinate 92,814,139 downwards.
CAGTCCCGGGATCAGCGCAGCTCTGCGCGGCCATCGGGAGCGGGTCGCTAAGTCCCGCCCCGCTCTGGATGGCCGCGCAGAGCTGCCTGCAGTCCCGGGATCAGTGCAGCTCTGCGCGACCACCGGGAGCCGGGGGCGAAGCCCCGCCCCGCTCCGGATGGCCGCGCTGAGCTGCCTGCAGTCCTGGGATCAGCGCTGCTCTGAGGGGCCATCGGGAGCGGGGCGCGAAGTCCCGCCCCGCTCCGGATGGCGGCGCAGAGCTCCTGCAGTCCCGGGATCAGCGCAGCTCTGCGAGACCACCGGGAGCCGGGGGTGAAGCCCCGCCCCGCTCCTGATGGCTGCGCAGAGCTGCCTGCAGTCCCGGGATCAGTGCAGCTCTGCGCGGCCACCGGGAGCCCCACCCCGCTCCGAAGTCCCACCCCGCTCCGGATGGCGTCGCAGAGCTGCCTACAGTCCCGGGATCAGCACAGCTCTGTGCGGCTATCGGGAGCGGGGTGCTAAGTCCCGCCCCGCTCCGGATGGCCGCGCTGAGCTGCCTGCAGTCCTGGGATCAGCGCAGCTCTGAGGGGCCATCGGGAGCGGGGCGCGAAGTCCCGCCCCGCTCCGGATGGCGGCGCAGAGCTCCTGCAGTCCCGGGATCAGCGCAGCTCTGCGAGACCACCGGGAGCCGGGGGTGAAGCCCCGCCCCGCTCCTGATGGCTGCGCAGAGCTGCCTGCAGTCCCGGGATCAGTGCAGCTCTGCGCGGCCACCGGGAGTCCCACCCCGCTCCGAAGTCCCACCCCGCTCCGGATGGCGTCGCAGAGCTGCCTACAGTCCCGGGATCAGCACAGCTCTGTGCGGCTATCGGGAGCGGGGTGCTAAGTCCCGCCCCACTCTGGATGGCGACGCAGAGCTGCCTGCAGTCCCAGGATCAGTGCAGCTCTGCGCAGCCACTGGGAGCCGGGGGCGAAGCCCCGCCCCGCTCCGGATGGCCGAGCAGAGCTGCCTGCAGTGCTGGGATCAGCGCAGCTCTGCGCAACCACCGATAGCCGGTGAGACGCCCCGCCCGTCTCCTGATGGCCGCGCAGAGCTGCCTGCAGTCCCGGGATCAGCGCAGCTCTGCACGGCCACCGGGAACCGGGGACAAAGCCCCGCCCCGTTTCCGATGGCCACGCAGAGCTGCCTGCAGTCCTGGGATCAGCGAAGCTCTGCTTGGCCATCGGGAGCGGGACGCGAAGTCCCGCCCCGCTCTGGATAGCGACACAGAGCTGCCTGCAGTCCCGGGATCAGTGCAGCTCTGCGCGGCCACCGGGAGCTGGGGGCGAAGCCCGGCCCAGGTCCGGATGGCGACGCAGAGCTGCCTGCAGTCCCGGGATCAGTGCAGCTCTGCGCGGCCACCGGGAGCTGGGGACGAAGCCCGGCCCAGGTCCCGATGGCCGAGCAGAGCTTTGCCGATCCCAGGAGCGCAGGCAGCTCTGCGCCGCCATCGGGAGCGGGACTGGGCTTCACTCCTGGCTCCCGATGGATGCACAGAGCTTAGCTGATCCCGGGACTGCAGGCAGCTCTGTGCCGCCATCGGGAACGGGACGGGACTTAGCGCCCCGCTCACGATGGCCGTGCAGAGCTGCACTGATCCCGGGACCGCAGGCAGCTCTGCACGGCCATCAGGGGCGGGGCGGAGCTTCGCCCCCGGCTCCCGGTGGCCGCGCAGAGCTGCGCTGATCCCGGGACTGCAGGCAGCTCTGCGTCGCCATCCAGAGCGGGGCGGGACTTCGCGTCCCGCTCCCGATGGCCGTTCAGAGTTGCGCTGATCGCAGGACTGCAGGCAGCTGTGCGCGGCCATCGGGAGCGGGGCGGGGCTTCGCCCCTGGCTTCCGGTGGCTGCGCAGAGCTGCGCTGATCCCGGGACTGCAGGCAGCTCTGCACTGCCATCCGGAGCAGGGCGGGGCTTTGCCCCCCGGCTCCCAGTGGCAGCGCAGAGCTGCAATGATCCTGGGGCTGCAGGCACTTCTGCGCCGCCATCCAGAGTGGGGCGGGACTTCGCCCCTGGCTCCCGATGGCCGTGCAGAGCTGCGCTGATCCCAGGACTGGAGGCAGCTCTGCACTGCCATCCGGAGCAGGGCGGGGCTTTGCCCCCCGGCTCCCAGTGGCCGCGCAGAGCTGCACTGATCCTGGGGCTGCAGGCAGCTCTGCGCCGCCATCCAGAGTGGGGCGGGACTTAGCGCCCCGCTCCCGATAGCCGCACAGAGCTGTGCTGATCCCGGGACTGTAGGCAGCGCTGCGACGCCATCCGGAGCGGGGCGGGACTTAGCGCCACACTCCCGATGGCCACGCAGAGCTGCGCTGATCCCGGGATGCCGGCAGCTCTGCGCCGCCATCGGGAATGAGGCCGGGCCTCGCCCCTGGCTCCCGTTGCCCGCGCAGAGCTGCGCTGATCCCGGGATGCCGGCAGCTCTGCGCGGCCTTCCGGAGCGGTGGGGACTTAGCACCACTGTCCCGATGGCCACGCAGAACTGCGCTGATCCCGGGATGCCGGCAGCTCTGCGCCGCCATCTGCAGTGGGCTGGGACTTCGCGCCCCGCTCCCGATGGCCGCGCAGAGCTGCGCTGATCCCCGGACTGCTGGCAGCTCTGCGGCGCCATCTGGAGCGGGGCGCAAAGTCCCGCCCCGCTCCGGATGGCGGTGCAGAGCTGCCTGCAGTCCCGGGATCAGCGCAGCTCTGCGCGGCCACCGGAAGCCAGGGGCGAAGCCCCGCCCCGCTCCCGATGGTCGCGCACAGCTGCCTGCAGTCCTGGGATCAACGCAGCTCTGCACGGCCATCGGAAGCGGGACGCGAAGTCCCGCCCCGCTCTGGATGGCGACGCAGAGCTGCCTGCAGTCCCGGGATCAGCGCAGCTCTGCGCGGCCATCGGGAGCGGGGCGCTAAGTCCCGCCCCGCTCTGGATGGCCGCGCAGAGCTGCCTGCAGTCCCGGGATCAGTGCAGCTCTGCGAGACCACCGGGAGCCGGGGGCGAAGCCCCGCCCCGCTCCGGATGGCCGCGCTGAGCTGCCTGCAGTCCTGGGATCAGCGCTGCTCTGAGGGGCCCTCGGGAGCGGGGCGCGAAGTCCCGCCCCGCTCCGGATGGCGGCGCAGAGCTTCCTGCAGTCCCGGGATCAGCGCAGCTCTGCGAGACCACCGGGAGCCGGGGGCGAAGCCCCGCCCCGCTCCTGATGGCTGCGCAGAGCTGCCTGCAGTCCCGGGATCAGTGCAGCTCTGCGCGGCCACCGGGAGCCCCACCCCGCTCCGAAGTCCCACCCCGCTCCGGATGGCGTTGCAGAGCTGCCTACAGTCCCGGGATCAGCACAGCTCTGTGCGGCTATCGGGAGCGGGGTGCTAAGTCCCGCCCCACTCTGGATGGCGGCGCAGAGCTGCCTGCAGTCCCAGGATCAGTGCAGCTCTGCGCGGCCACTGGGAGCCGGGGGCGAAGCCCCGCCCCGCTCCGGGTTGCCGCGCAGAGCTGCCTGCAGTGCTGGGATCAGCGCAGCTCTGCGCAACCACCGATAGCCGGTGAGACGCCCCGCCCCTCTCCTGATGGCCGCGCAGAGATGCCTGCAGTCCCGGGATCAGCGCAGCTCTGCACGGCCACCGGGAGCCGGGGACAAAGCCCCGCCCCGTTTCCGATGGCCACGCAGAGCTGCCTGCAGTCCTGGGATCAGCGCAGCTCTGCGTGGCCATCGGGAGCGGGACGCGAAGTCCCGCCCCGCTCTGGATGGCGGCGCAGAGCTGCCTGCAGTCCAGGGATCAGCGCAGCTCTGCGCGGCCACCGGAAGCCAGGGGCGAAGCCCCGCCCCGCTCCGGATGGCCGCGCACAGCTGCCTGCAGTCCTGCGATCAGCGCAACTCTGCACGGCCATCGGGAGCGGGACGCGAAGTCCCGCCCCGCTCTGGATGGCGACGCAGAGCTGCCTGCAGTCCCGGGATCAGCGCAGCTCTGCGCGGCCACCGGGAGCCGGGGGCGAAGCTCCGCCCCGCCCCTGATGGCCGTGCAGAGCTGCCTGCGGTCCCGGGATCAGCGCAGCTCTGCGCTGCCTCTGGGAGCCGGGGGCAAACCCCCGCCCTGCTCCGGATGGCGGTGCAGAGCTGCCTGCGGTCCCGGGATTAGCGCAGCTCTGCACGGCCATCGTGAGCGGCGCGCTAAGTCCCGTCCCGTTCCCGAGGGCGGCGCAGAGCTGCCTGCAGTCCCGGGATCAGCTAAGCTCTGTGCATCCATCGGGAGCCAGGAGTGAAGCCCAGTCCCGCTCCCGATGGCGGCGCAGAGCTGCCTGCGCTCCTGGGATCGGCAAAGCTCTGCTCGGCCATCCGGACCTGGGCCGGGCTTCGCCCCCAGCTCCCGGTGGCCGCGCAGAGCTGCACTGATTCCAGGACTGCAGGCAGCTCTGCACCGCCTTCCAGAGCGGGGCGGGGCTTCGCCCGGCTCCCGGTGGCCGCGCAGAGCTGCGCTGATCCCGGGACTGCAAGCAGCTGTGCGCGGCCATCCGGAGCAACCGCGCAGAGCAGAGCTGATCCCGGGACTGCAGGCAGCTCGGTGCCGCCATCGGGAGTGGGGCGGGGCTTCGCCCCCGGCTCCCGGTGGCCTCACAGAGCTGCGCTGTACCCGGGATCAGTGCAGCTCTGAGCGTCCATCGGGAGCGGGGCACTAAATCCCGCCCCGCTCTGGATGGCCGCGCAAAGCTACTTGTAGTCTTGGGATCAGCGCAGCTCTGCACGGCCATCGGGAGCGGGGCGCGAAGTCCCGCCCCGCTCCGGTTGGCGGCGCAGAGCTGCCTGCAGTCCGGGGATCAGCGCAGCTCTGCAAGGCCATCCGGAGAGGCCGGGACTTAGCGCCCCGCTCCAGATGGCACCGCAGAGCTGCCAGCAGTCCCGGGATCAGCTAAGCTCTGTGCATCCATCGGGAGCCAGGAGTGAAGCCCAGTCCCGCTCCCGATGGCGGCGCAGAGCTGCCTGCGCTCCTGGGATCGGCAAAGCTCTGCTCGGCCATCCGGACCTGGGCCGGGCTTCGCCCCCAGCTCCCAGTGGCCGCGCAGAGCTGCACTGATTCCAGGACTGCAGGCAGCTCTGCACCGCCTTCCAGAGCGGGGCGGGGCTTCGCCCCGGCTCCCGGTGGCCGCGCAGAGCTGCGCTGATCCCGGGACTGCAAGCAGCTGTGCGCGGCCATCCGGAGCAACCGCGCAGAGCAGTGCTGATCCCGGGACTGCAGGCAGCTCTGTGCCGCCATTGGGAGCGGGGCGGGGCTTCGCCCCCGGCTCCCGGTGGCCACGCAAAGCTACTTGTAGTCCTGGGATCAGCGCAGCTCTGCACGGCCATCGGGAGCGGGGCGCGAAGTCCCGCCCCGCTCCGGTTGGCGGCGCAGAGCTGCCTGCAGTCCGGGGATCAGCGCAGCTCTGCAAGGCCATCGGGAGCGGCCGGGACTTAGCGCCCCGCTCCAGATGGCGCCGCAGAGCTGCCAGCAGTCCCGGAATCAGCGCAGCTCTGCGCGGCCACTGGGAGAAAGGGGCGAAGTCCCGCCCCGCTCCCGATGGCCGCGCAGAGCTGCCTGCACTCCTGGGATCAGCGCAGGTCTGCTCAACCATCGGGAGCGGGACGCTAAGTCCCGCCCCGCTCTGGATGGCGGTGCAGAGCTGCGTGCAGTCCCGTGATCAGCGATGATCTGCGCGGCCACTGGGAGAAGGGGGCGAAGCCCCGTCCCGCTCCCAATGGCCGCGCAGAACTGCCTGCAGTCCTGGAATCAGCACAGCTGTGCGCGGCCATGAGGAGCGGGACGCGAAGTCCCGCCCCGCTCCGGATGGCGGTGCAGAGCTGCCTGCAGTCCCGGGATCAGCGCAGCTCTGCGCGGCCACCGGAAGCCAGGGGCGAAGCCCCGCGCCGCTCCCGATGGCCGCGCACAGCTGCCTGCAGTCCTGGGATCAACGCAGCTCTGCACGGTCATCGGAAGCGGGACGCGAAGTCCCGCCCCTCTCTGGATGGCGACGCAGAGCTGCCTGCAGTCCCGGGATCAGCGCAGCTCTGCGCGGCCATCGGGAGCGGGGCGCTAAGTCCCGCCCCGCTCTGGATGGCCGCGCAGAGCTGCCTGCAGTCCCGGGATCAGTGCAGCTCTGCGCGACCACCGGGAGCCGGGGGCGAAGCCCCGCCCCGCTCCGGATGGCCGCGCTGAGCTGCCTGCAGTCCTGGGATCAGCGCTGCTCTGAGGGGCCATCGGGAGCGGGGCGCGAAGTCCCGCCCCGCTCCGGATGGCGGCGCAGAGCTTCCTGCAGTCCCGGGATCAGCGCAGCTCTGCGAGACCACCGGGAGCCGGGGGTGAAGCCCCGCCCCGCTCCTGATGGCTGCGCAGAGCTGCCTGCAGTCCCGGGATCAGTGCAGCTCTGTGCGGCCACAGGGAGCCCCACCCCGCTCCGAAGTCCCACCCCGCTCCGGATGGCGTCGCAGAGCTGCCTACAGTCCCGGGATCAGCACAGCTCTGTGCGGCTATCGGGAGCGGGGTGCTAAGTCCCGCCCCACTCTGGATGGCGGCGCAGAGCTGCCTGCAGTCCCAGGATCAGTGCAGCTCTGCGCAGCCACTGGGAGCCGGGGGCGAAGCCCCGCCCCGCTCCGGATGGCCGCGCAGAGCTGCCTGCAGTGCTGGGATCAGCGCAGCTCTGCGCAACCACCGATAGCCGGTGAGACGCCCCGCCCCTCTCCTGATGGCCGCGCAGAGCTGCCTGCAGTCCCGGGATCAGCGCAGCTCTGCACGGCCACCGGGAACCGGGGACAAAGCCCCGCCCCGTTTCCGATGGCCACGCAGAGCTGCCTGCAGTCCTGGGATCAGCGCAGCTCTGCGTGGCCATCGGGAGCGGGACGCGAAGTCCCGCCCCGCTCTGGATGGCGACGCAGAGCTGCCTGCAGTCCCGGGATCAGTGCAGCTCTGCGCGGCCACCGGGAGCTGGGGGCGAAGCCCGGCCCAGGTCCGGATGGCGACGCAGAGCTGCCTGCAGTCCCGGGATCAGTGCAGCTCTGCGCGGCCACCGGGAGCTGGGGGCGAAGCCCGGCCCAGGTCCGGATGGCCGAGCAGAGCTTTGCCGATCCCAGGAGCGCAGGCAGCTCTGCGCCGCCATCGGGAGCGGGACTGGGCTTCACTCCTGGCTCCCGATGGATGCACAGAGCTTAGCTGATCCCGGGACTGCAGGCAGCTCTGCGCCGCCATCGGGAACGGGACGGGACTTAGCGCCCCGCTCACGATGGCCGTGCAGAGCTGCGCTGATCCCGGGACCGCAGGCAGCTCTGCAAGGCCATCAGGGGCGGGGCGGAGCTTCGCCCCCGGCTCCCGGTGGCCGCGCAGAGCTGCGCTGATCCCGGGACTGCAGGCAGCTCTGCGTCGCCATCCAGAGCGGGGCGGGACTTCGCTTCCCGCTCCCGATGGCCGTGCAGAGTTGCGCTGATCGCAGGACTGCAGGCAGCTGTGCGCGGCCATCGGGAGCGGGGCGGGGCTTCGCCCCTGGCTTCCGGTGGCTGCGCAGAGCTGCACTGATCCCGGGACTGCAGGCAGCTCTGCACTGCCATCCGGAGCAGGGCGGGGCTTTGCCCCCCGGCTCCCAGTGGCAGCGCAGAGCTGCACTGATCCTGGGGCTGCAGGCAGTTCTGCGCCGCCATCCAGAGTGGGGCGGGACTTCGCCCCTGGCTCCCGATGGCTGTGCAGAGCTGCGCTGATCCCAGGACTGGAGGCAGCTCTGCACTGCCATCAGGAGCAGGGCGGGGCTTTGCCCCCCGGCTCCCAGTGGCAGCGCAGAGCTGCACTGATCCTGGGGCTGCAGGCAGCTCTGCGCCGCCATCCAGAGTGGGGCGGGACTTAGCGCCCCGCTCCCGATAGCCGCACAGAGCTGTGCTGATCCGGGGACTGTAGGCAGCGCTGCGACGCTATCCGGAGCGGGGCGGGACTTAGCGCCACACTCCCGATGGCCACGCAGAGCTGCGCTGATCCCGGGATGCCGGCAGCTCTGCGCGGCCTTCCGGAGCGGTGGGGACTTAGCACCACTGTCCCGATGGCCACGCAGAACTGCGCTGATCCCGGGATGCCGGCAGCTCTGCGCCGCCATCTGCAGTGGGGTGGGACTTCGCGCCCCGCTCCCGATGGCCGCGCAGAGCTGCGCTGATCCCCGGACTGCTGGCAGCTCTGCGGCGCCATCTGGAGCGGGGCGCAAAGTCCCGCCCCGCTCCGGATGGCGGTGCAGAGCTGCCTGCAGTCCCGGGATCAGCGCAGCTCTGCGCGGCCACCGGAAGCCAGGGGCGAAGCCCCGCCCCGCTCCCGATGGTCGCGCACAGCTGCCTGCAGTCCTGGGATCAACGCAGCTCTGCACGGCCATCGGAAGCGGGACGCGAAGTCCCGCCCCGCTCTGGATTGCGACGCAGAGCTGCCTGCAGTCCCGGGATCAGCGCAGCTCTGCGCGGCCATCGGGAGCGGGGCGCTAACTCCCGCCCCGCTCTGGATGGCCGCGCAGAGCTGCCTGCAGTCCCGGGATCAGTGCAGCTCTGCGAGACCACCGGGAGCCGGGGGCGAAGCCCCGCCCCGCTCCGGGTTGCCGCGCAGAGCTGCCTGCAGTGCTGGGATCAGCGCAGCTCTGCGCAACCACCGATAGCCGGTGAGACGCCCCGCCCCTCTCCTGATGGCCGCGCAGAGCTGCCTGCAGTCCCGGGATCAGCGCAGGTCTGCACGGCCACCGGGAGCCGGGGACAAAGCCCCGCCCCGTTTCCGATGGCCACGCAGAGCTGCCTGCAGTCCTGGGATCAGCGCAGCTCTGCGTGGCCATCGGGAGCGGGACGCGAAGTCCCGCCCCGCTCTGGATGGCGGCGCAGAGCTGCCTGCAGTCCAGGGATCAGCGCAGCTCTGCGCGGCCACCGGAAGCCAGGGGCGAAGCCCCGCCCCGCTCCCGATGGCCGCGCACAGCTGCCTGCAGTCCTGCAATCAGCGCAACTCTGCACGGCCATCGGGAGCGGGACGCGAAGTCCCGCAGGGCTCTGGATGGCGACGCAGAGCTGCCTGCAGTCCCGGGATCAGTGCAGCTCTGCGCGGCCACCGGGAGCTGGGGGCGAAGCCCGGCCCAGGTCCGGATGGCCGAGCAGAGCTTTGCCGATCCCAGGAGCGCAGGCAGCTCTGCGCCGCCATCGGGAGCGGGACTGGGCTTCACTCCTGGCTCCCGATGGATGCACAGAGCTTAGCTGATCCCGGGACTGCAGGCAGCTCTGCGCCGCCATCGGGAACGGGACGGGACTTAGCGCCCCGCTCACGATGGCCGTGCAGAGCTGCGCTGATCCCGGGACCGCAGGCAGCTCTGCACGGCCATCAGGGGCGGGGCGGAGCTTCGCCCCCGGCTCCCGGTGGCCGCGCAGAGCTGCGCTGATCCCGGGACTGCAGGCAGCTCTGCGTCGCCATCCAGAGCGGGGCGGGACTTCGCGTCCGGCTCCCGATGGCCGTGCAGAGTTGCGCTGATTGCAGGACTGCAGGCAGCTGTGCGCGGCCATCGGGAGCGGGGCGGGGCTTCGCCCCTGGCTTCCGGTGGCCGCGCAGAGCTGCGCTGATCCCGGGAGTGCAGGCAGCTCTGCACTGCCATGCGGAGCAGGGCGGGGCTTTGCCCCCCGGCTCCCATTGGCCGCGCAGAGCTGCACTGATCCTGGGGCTGCAGGCAGCTGTGCGCGGCCATCGGGAGCGGGGCGGGGCTTCGCCCCTGGCTCCCGATGGCCGTGCAGAGCTGCGCTGATCCCAGGACTGGAGGCAGCTCTGCACTGCCATCCGGAGCAGGGCGGGGCTTTGCCTCCCGGCTCCCAGTGGCCGCGCAGAGCTGCACTGATCCTGGGGCTGCAGGCAGCTCTGCGTCGCTATCCAGAGCGGGGCGGGACTTCTCGTCCCGCTCCCGATGGCCGTGCAGCGTTGCACTGATCGCAGGACTGTAGGCAGCTGTGCGCGGCCATCGGGAGCGCGGGGGGCTTCGCCCCTGGCTCCCGATGGCCGTGCAGAGCTGCGCTGATCCCAGGACTGGAGGCAGCTCTGCACTGCCATCCGGAGCAGGGCGGGGCTTTGCCTCCCGGCTCCCAGTGGCCGCGCAGAGCTGCACTGATCCTGGGGCTGCAGGCAGCTCTGCGTCGCCATCCAGAGCGGGGCGGGACTTCGCGTCCAGCTCCCGATGGCCGTGCAGAGTTGCGCTGATTGCAGGACTGCAGGCAGCTGTGCGCGGCCATCGGGAGCGGGGCGGGGCTTCGCCCCTGGCTTCCGGTGGCCGCGCAGAGCTGCGCTGATCCCGGGAGTGCAGGCAGCTCTGCACTGCCATGCGGAGCAGGGCGGGGCTTTGCCCCCCGGCTCCCAGTGGCCGCGCAGAGCTGCACTGATCCTGGGGCTGCAGGCAGCTGTGCGCGGCCATCGGGAGCGGGGCGGGGCTTCGCCCCTGGCTCCCGATGGCCGTGCAGAGCTGCGCTGATCCCAGGACTGGAGGCAGCTCTGCACTGCCATCCGGAGCAGGGCGGGGCTTTGCCTCCCGGCTCCCAGTGGCCGCGCAGAGCTGCACTGATCCTGGGGCTGCAGGCAGCTCTGCGCCGCCATCCAGAGCAGGGCGGGACTTAGCGCCCCGCTCCCGATAGCCGCACAGAGCTGTGCTGATCCCGGGACTGTAGGCAGCGCTGCGACGCCATCCGGAGCGGGGCGGGACTTAGCGCCACACTCCCGATGGCCACGCAGAGCTGCGCTGATCCCGGGATCCCGGCAGAACTGCGCCGCCATCGGGAATGAGGCGGGGCCTCGCCCCTGGCTCCCGTTGCCCGCGCAGAGCTGCGCTGATCCCGGGATGCCGGCAGCTCTGCGCGGCCTTCCGTAGCGGTGGGGACTTAGCACCACTGTCCCGATGGCCACGCAGAACTGCGCTGATCCCGGGATGCCGGCAGGTCTGCGCCGCCATCTGCAGTGGGGTGGGACTTCGCGCCCCGCTCCCGATGGCCGCGCAGAGCTGCGCTGATCCCGGGACTGCTGGCAGCTCTGCGGCGCCATCTGGAGCGGGGCGCTAAGTCCCGCCCTGCTCCGGATGGTGGTGCAGAGCTGCCTGCAGTCCCGGGATCAGCGCAGCTCTGCGCGGCCACCGGAAGCCAGGGGCGAAGCCCCGCCCCGCTCCCGATGGCAGCGCACAGCTGCCTGCAGTCCTGGGATCAACGCAGCTCTGCACGGCCATCGGAAGCGGGACGCGAAGTCCCGCCCCGCTCTGGATGGCGACGCAGAGCTGCCTGCAGTCCTGGGATCAGTGCAGCTCTGCGAGACCACCGGGAGCCGGGGGCGAAGCCCCGCCCCGCTCCGGATGGCCGCGCTGAGCTGCCTGCAGTCCTGGGATCAGCGCTGCTCTGAGGGGCCATCGGGAGAGGGGCGAGAAGTCCCTCCCCGCTCCTGATGGCTGCGCAGAGCTGCCTGCAGTCCCGGGATCAGTGCAGCTCTGCGCGGCCACCGGGAGCCCCACCCCGCTCCGAAGTCCCACCCCGCTCCGGATGGCGTCGCAGAGCTGCCTACAGTCCCGGGATCAGCACAGCTCTGTGCCGCTATCGGGAGCGGGGTGCTAAGTCCCGCCCCACTCTGGATGGCGGCGCAGAGCTGCCTGCAGTCCCGGGATCAGTGCAGCTCTGCGCGGCCACTGGGAGCCGGGGGCGAAGCCCCGCCCCGCTCCGGATGGCCGCGCAGAGCTGCCTGCAGTCCCGGGATCAGCGCAGCTCTGCACGGCCACCGGGAGCCGGGGACAAAGCCCCGCCCCGTTTCCGATGGCCACGCAGAGCTGCCTGCAGTCCTGGGATCAGCGCAGCTCTGCGTGGCCATCGGGAGCGGGACGCGAAGTCCCGCCCCGCTCTGGATGGCGGCGCAGAGCTGCCTGCAGTCCCGGGATCAGCGCAGCTCTGCGCGGCCACCGGAAGCCAGGGGCGAAGCCCCGCCCCGCTCCCGATGGCCGCGCACAGCTGCCTGCAGTCCTGCGATCAGCGCAACTCTGCACGGCCATCGGGAGCGGGACGCGAAGTCCCGCCCCGCCCCTGATGGCCGTGCAGAGCTGCCTGCGGTCCCGGGATCAGCACACCTCTGCACGGCCATCGTGAGCGGGGCGCTAAGTCCCGTCCCGTTCCCGATGGCGGCGCAGAGCTGCCTGCAGTCCCGGGATCAGCTAAGCTCTGTGCATCCATCGGGAGCCAGGAGTGAAGCCCAGTCCCGCTCCCGATGGCGGCGCAGAGCTGCCTGCGCTCCTGGGATCGGCAAAGCTCTGCTCGGCCATCCGGACCTGGGCCGGGCTTCGCCCCCAGCTCCCGGTGGCCGCGCAGAGCTGCACTGATTCCAGGACTGCAGGCAGCTCTGCACGGCCTTCCAGAGCGGGGCGGGGCTTCGCCCCGGCTCCCGGTGGCCGCGCAGAGCTGCGCTGATCCCGGGATTGCAAGCAGCTGTGCGCGGCCATCTGGAGCAACCGCGCAGAGCAGTGCTGATCCCGGGACTGCAGGCAGCTCTGTGCCGCCATCGGGAGCGGGGCGGGGCTTCGCCCCCGGCTCCCCATGGCCTCACAGAGCTGCGCTGTACCCGGGATCAGTGCAGCTCTGAGCTTCCATCGGGAGCGGGGCGCTAAATCCCGCCCCGCTCTGGATGGCCGCGCAAAGCTACTTGTAGTCCTGGGATCAGCGCAGCTCTGCACGGCCATCGGGAGCGGGGCGCGAAGTCCCGCCCCGCTCCGGTTGGCGGCGCAGAGCTGCCTGCAGTCCGGGGATCAGCGCAGCTCTGCAAGGCCATCCGGAGTGGCCGGGACTTAGCGCCCCACTCCAGATGGCGCCGCAGAGCTGCCAGCAGTCCCGGGATCAGCGCAGCTCTGCGCGGCCATCGGGAGCGGGGCGCGAAGTCCCACCCCACTGGAGATGGCGGCGCAGAGCTGCCGGCATCCCGGGATCAGCGCAGTTCTGCGTGGCCATCGGGACAGTGGTGCTAAGTCCCCACCGCTCCGGAAGGCCGCGCAGAGCTGCCGGCATCCCGGGATCAGCGCAGCTCTGCGCGGGCAACGGGAGCCAGGGGCGAGGCCCCGCCTCATTCCCGATGGCGGCGCAGAGCTGCCGGCATCCCGGGATCAGCGCAGCTCTGCATGGCCATCGGGAGTGTGGCGCTAAGTCCCGCCCCGCTCCGGATGGCGTCGCAGCGCTGCCTACAGTCCCGGGATCAGCACAGCTCTGTGCGGCTATCGGGAGCGGGGCGCTAAGTCCCGCCCCACTCTGGATGGCGGCGCAGAGCTGCCTGCAGCCCCAGGATCAGTGCAGCTCTTCACGGCCACTGGGAGCCGGGGGGCGAAGCCCCGCCCTGCTCCGGATGGCTAAGTCCCCCCCGCTCCGGAAGGCCGCGCAGAGCTGCCGGCATCCCGGGATCAGCGCAGCTCTGCGAGACCACCGGGAGCCGGGGGCGAAGCCCCGCCCCGCTCCTGATGGCTGCGCAGAGCTGCCTGCAGTCCCGGGATCAGCGCAGCTCTGAGCGGCCACCGGGAGCCAGGGACGAAGCCCCGCCCCGCTCCCGATGGCCGAGCAGAGCTGCCTGCAGTCCTGGGATCAGCTCAGCTCTGCACGGCCATCCGGAGTTGCCGGGACTTAGCGCCCCGCTCCGGACGGCGACGCAGAGCTGCCTGCAGTCCCGGGATCAGCTAAGCTCTGTGCATCCATCGGGAGCCAGGAGTGAAGTCCCGCCCCGCTCCTGATGGCCGCGCAGAGCTGCCTGCAGTCCTGGGATCAGCGCAGCTCTGCACGGCCATCGGGAGCGGGACGGGGCTTCACTCCTGGCTCCCTATGGATGCACAGAGCTGCGCTGATCCCGGGACTGCAGGCAGCTCTGAGCCGCCATCGGGAACAGGACGTGACTTAGCGCCCCGCTCCCGATGGCCGTGCAGAGCTGCGCTGATCCCAGGACTGCAGGCAGCTCTGCACCGCCATCGGGAGCAGGGCGGGGCTTTGCCCCCGGCTCCCAGAGGCAGCGCAGATCTGTACTGATCCCGGGACTGCAGGCAGCTCTGCGCGGCCATCGGGAGCGGGGCGGGGCTTCGCCCCCGGCTCAAGGCGGCCTCGCAGAGCTGCGCTGTTCCAGGGATCATTGCAGCTCTGAGCAGCCATCGGGAGCGGGGCGCTAAGTCCCGCCCCGCTCTTGATGGCCGCGCAGAGCTGCCTGCAGTCCTGGGATCAGCGCAGCTCTGTGCGGCCATCCGGAGCGGCCGGGACATAGCGCCCCGTTCCGGATGGCGCCGCAGAGCTGCCTGCAGTCCCGGGATCAGCGCAGCTCTGAAAGGCCATCGGGAGCGGGGCGCTAAGTCCCGTCCTGTTCCCGATGGCGGCGCAGAGCTGCCTGCAGTGCCGGGATCAGCGCAGCTCTGCGCGGCCACTGGCAGAAGAGGACGAAGTCCCGCCCCGCTCCCGATGGCCGCGCAGAGCTGCCTGCACTCCTGCGATCAGCGCAGCTCTGCTCAACCATCGGGAGCGGGACGCTAAGTCCCTCCCAACTCTGGATGGCAGCGCAGAGCTGCCTGCAGTCCTGTGATCGGCGCAGATCTGCGCGGCCACTGGGAGAAGGGGGCGAAGCCCCGCCCCGCTCCGGATGGCCGCGCAGAGCTGCCTGCAGTGCTGGGATCAGCGCAGCTCTGCGCAACCACCGATAGCCGGTGAGACGCCCCGCCCCTCTCCTGATGGCCGCGCAGAGCTGCCTGCAGTCCCGGGATCAGCGCAGCTCTGCACGGCCACCGGGAGCCGGGGACAAAGCCCCGCCCCGTTTCCGATGGCCACGCAGAGCTGCCTGCAGTCCTGGGATCAGCGCAGCTCTGCGTGGCCATCGGGAGCGGGACGCGAAGTCCCGCCCCGCTCTGGATGGCGGCGCAGAGCTGCCTGCAGTCCCGGGATCAGCGCAGCTCTGCGCGGCCACCGGAAGCCAGGGGCGAAGCCCCGCCCCGCTCCCGATGGCCGCGCACAGCTGCCTGCAGTCCTGCGATCAGCGCAACTCTGCACGGCCATCGGGAGCGGGACGCGAAGTCCCGCCCCGCCCCTGATGGCCGTGCAGAGCTGCCTGCGGTCCCGGGATCAGCACACCTCTGCACGGCCATCGTGAGCGGGGCGCTAAGTCCCGTCCCGTTCCCGATGGCGGCGCAGAGCTGCCTGCAGTCCCGGGATCAGCTAAGCTCTGTGCATCCATCGGGAGCCAGGAGTGAAGCCCAGTCCCGCTCCCGATGGCGGCGCAGAGCTGCCTGCGCTCCTGGGATCGGCAAAGCTCTGCTCGGCCATCCGGACCTGGGCCGGGCTTCGCCCCCAGCTCCCGGTGGCCGCGCAGAGCTGCACTGATTCCAGGACTGCAGGCAGCTCTGCACGGCCTTCCAGAGCGGGGCGGGGCTTCGCCCCGGCTCCCGGTGGCCGCGCAGAGCTGCGCTGATCCCGGGATTGCAAGCAGCTGTGCGCGGCCATCCGGAGCAACCGCGCAGAGCAGTGCTGATCCCGGGACTGCAGGCAGCTCTGTGCCGCCATCGGGAGCGGGGCGGGGCTTCGCCCCCGGCTCCCCATGGCCTCACAGAGCTGCGCTGTACCCGGGATCAGTGCAGCTCTGAGCGTCCATCAGGAGCGGGGCGCTAAATCCCGCCCCGCTCTGGATGGCCGCGCAAAGCTACTTGTAGTCCTGGGATCAGCGCAGCTCTGCACGGCCATCCGGAGTGGCCGGGACTTAGCGCCCCACTCCAGATGGCGCCGCAGAGCTGCCAGCAGTCCCGGGATCAGCGCAGCTCTGCGCGGCCATCGGGAGCGGGGCGCGAAGTCCCACCCCACTGGAGATGGCGGCGCAGAGCTGCCGGCATCCCGGGATCAGCGCAGTTCTGCGTGGCCATCGGGACAGTGGTGCTAAGTCCCCACCGCTCCGGAAGGCCGCGCAGAGCTGCCGGCATCCCGGGATCAGCGCAGCTCTGCGCGGGCAACGGGAGCCAGGGGCGAGGCCCCGCCTCATTCCCGATGGCGGCGCAGAGCTGCCGGCATCCCGGGATCAGCGCAGCTCTGCGTGGCCATCGGGAGTGTGGCGCTAAGTCCCGCCCCGCTCCGGATGGCGTCGCAGCGCTGCCTACAGTCCCGGGATCAGCACAGCTCTGTGCGGCTATCGGGAGCGGGGCGCTAAGTCCCGCCCCACTCTGGATGGCGGCGCAGAGCTGCCTGCAGCCCCAGGATCAGTGCAGCTCTTCACGGCCACTGGGAGCCGGGGGGCGAAGCCCCGCCCTGCTCCGGATGGCTAAGTCCCCCCCGCTCCGGAAGGCCGCGCAGAGCTGCCGGCATCCCGGGATCAGCGCAGCTCTGCGAGACCACCGGGAGCCGGGGGCGAAGCCCCGCCCCGCTCCTGATGGCTGCGCAGAGCTGCCTGCAGTCCCGGGATCAGCGCAGCTCTGAGCGGCCACCGGGAGCCAGGGACGAAGCCCCGCCCCGCTCCCGATGGCCGAGCAGAGCTGCCTGCAGTCCTGGGATCAGCTCAGCTCTGCACGGCCATCCGGAGTTGCCGGGACTTAGCGCCCCGCTCCGGACGGCGACGCAGAGCTGCCTGCAGTCCCGGGATCAGCTAAGCTCTGTGCATCCATCGGGAGCCAGGAGTGAAGTCCCGCCCCGCTCCTGATGGCCGCGCAGAGCTGCCTGCAGTCCTGGGATCAGCGCAGCTCTGCACGGCCATCGGGAGCGGGACGGGGCTTCACTCCTGGCTCCCTATGGATGCACAGAGCTGCGCTGATCCCGGGACTGCAGGCAGCTCTGAGCCGCCATCGGGAACAGGACGTGACTTAGCGCCCCGCTCCCGATGGCCGTGCAGAGCTGCGCTGATCCCAGGACTGCAGGCAGCTCTGCACCGCCATCGGGAGCAGGGCGGGGCTTTGCCCCCGGCTCCCAGAGGCAGCGCAGATCTGTACTGATCCCGGGACTGCAGGCAGCTCTGCGCGGCCATCGGGAGCGGGGCGGGGCTTCGCCCCCGGCTCAAGGCGGCCTCGCAGAGCTGCGCTGTTCCAGGGATCATTGCAGCTCTGAGCAGCCATCGGGAGCGGGGCGCTAAGTCCCGCCCCGCTCTTGATGGCCGCGCAGAGCTGCCTGCAGTCCTGGGATCAGCGCAGCTCTGTGCGGCCATCCGGAGCGGCCGGGACTTAGCGCCCCGTTCCGGATGGCGCCGCAGAGCTGCCTGCAGTCCCGGGATCAGCGCAGCTCTGAAAGGCCATCGGGAGCGGGGCGCTAAGTCCCGTCCTGTTCCCGATGGCGGCGCAGAGCTGCCTGCAGTGCCGGGATCAGCGCAGCTCTGCGCGGCCACTGGCAGAAGAGGACGAAGTCCCGCCCCGCTCCCGATGGCCGCGCAGAGCTGCCTGCACTCCTGCGATCAGCGCAGCTCTGCTCAACCATCGGGAGCGGGACGCTAAGTCCCTCCCAACTCTGGATGGCAGCGCAGAGCTGCCTGCAGTCCTGTGATCGGCGCAGATCTGCGCGGCCACTGGGAGAAGGGGGCGAAGCCCCGCCCCGCTCCCAATGGCCGTGCAGAACTGCCTGCAGTCCTGGGATCAGCGAAGCTCTGCGCGGCCATCGGGAGCGGGACGCGAAGTCCCGCCCCGCTCCAGATGGCGGCGAAGAGCTACCTGCAGTCCCGGGATCAGAGCAGCTCTGCGCGGCCACCGGAAGCCAGGGGCGAAGCCCCGCCCCGCTCCCGATGGCCGCGCACAGCTGCCTGCAGTCCTGGGATCAGCGCAGCTCTGCACGGCCATCGGGAGCGGGACGCGAAGTCCCGCCCCGCTCTGGATGGCGACGCAGAGCTGCCTGCAGTCCCGGGATCAGCGCAGCTCTGCGAGGCCAACGGGAGCCAGGGACGAAGCCCCGCCCGCTCCCGATGGCCGCGCAGAGCTGCCTGCAGTCCTGGGATCAGCGCAGATCTGCACGGCCATCCGGAGCAGCCGGGACTTAGCGCCCTGCTCCGGATGGCGAAGCAGAGCTGCCTGCAGTCCCGGGATCAGCGCAGCTCTGCGCGGCCACCGGGAGCTGGGGGGCGAAGCCCCGCCCCGCCCCTGATGGCCGTGCAGAGCTGCCTGCGGTTCCGGGATCAGCGCAGCTCTGCGCTGCCTCTGGGAACCGGGGGCAAAGCCCCGCCCTGCTCCGGATGGCGGTGCAGAGCTGCCTGCAGTCCAGGGATCAGCGCAGCTCTGCACGGCCATGGGGAGCAGGGCGCTAAGTCCCGTCCTGTTCCCGATGGCGGCGCAGAGCTGCTTGCAGTGCCGGGATCAGCGCAGCTCTGCGCGGCCACTGGGAGAAGGGGACGAAGTCCTGCCCCACTCCCGATGGCCGCGCAGAGCTGCCTGCACTCCTGCGATCAGTGCAGCTCTGCTCAACCATCGGGAGCGGGACGCTAAGTCCCTCCCCGCTCTGGATGGCGGCGCGGAGCTGCCTGCAGTCCTGTGATCGGCGCACATCTGCGCGGCTACTGGGAGAAGGGGGCGAAGCCCCGCCCCGCTCCCAATGGCCGCGCAGAACTGCCTGCAGTCCTGTGATCAGCGCAGATCTGCGCGGCCACTGGGAGAAGGGGGCGAAGCCCCGCCCCGCTCCCAATGGCCGCGCAGAACTGCCTGCAGTCCTGGGATCAGGGCAGCTCTGTGTGGCCATCGGGAGCGGGACGCGAAGTCCCGCCCCGCTCTGGATGGCGGCGCAGAGCTGCCTGCAGTCCCGGGATCAGCGCAGCGCTGCGCGGCCACCGGAAGCCAGGGGCGAAGCCCCGCCCCGCTCCCGATGGCCGCGCACAGCTGCCTGCAGTCCTGCGATCAGCGCAACTCTGTACGGCCATCGGGAGCGGGACGCGAAGTCCCGCCCCGCTCCGGATGGCGGTGCAGAGCTGCCTGCGGTCCCGGGATCAGCGCAGCTCTGCGCTGCCTCTGGGAGCCGGGGGCAAACCCCCGCCCTGCTCCGGATGGCGGTGCAGAGCTGCCTGCGGTCCCGGGATCAGCGCAGCTCTGCACGGCCATCGTGAGCGGGGCGCTAAGTCCCGTCCCGTTCCCGAGGGCGGCGCAGAGCTGCCTGCAGTCCCGGGATCAGCTAAGCTCTGTGCATCCATCGGGAGCCAGGAGTGAAGCCCAGTCCCGCTCCCGATGGCGGCGCAGAGCTGACAGCGCTCCTGGGATCGGCAAAGCTCTGCTCGGCCATCCGGACCTGGGCCGGGCTTCGCCCCCAGCTCCCGGTGGCCGCGCAGAGCTGCACTGATTCCAGGACTGCAGGCAGCTCTGCACCGCCTTCCAGAGCGGGGCGGGGCTTCGCCCCGGCTCCCGGTGGCCGCGCAGAGCTGCGCTGATCCCGGGACTGCAAGCAGCTGTGCGCGGCCATCCGGAGCAACCGCCCAGAGCAGTGCTGATCCCGGGACTGCAGGCAGCTCTGTGCCACCATCGGGAGCGGGGCGGGGCTTCGCCCCCGGCTCCCAGTGGCCTCACAGAGCTGCACTGTACCCGGGATCAGTGCAGCTCTGAGCTTCCATCGGGAGCGGGGCGCTAAATCCCGCCCCGCTCTGGATGGCCGCGCAAAGCTACTTGTAGTCCTGGGATCAGCGCAGCTCTGCACGGCCATCGGGAGCGGGGCGCGAAGTCCCGCCCCGCTCCGGTTGGCGGCACAGAGCTGCCTGCAGTCCGGGGATCAGCGCAGCTCTGCAAGGCCATCCGGAGCGGCCGGGACTTAGCGCCCCGCTCCAGATGGCGCCGCAGAGCTGCCAGCAGTCCCGGGATCAGCGCAGATCTGCGTGGCCACTGGGAGAAAGGGGCGAAGTCCCGCCCCGCTCCCGATGGCCGCGCAGAGCTGCCTGCACTCCTGGGATCAGCGCAGCTCTGCTCAACCATCGGGAGCGGGACACTAAGTCCCGCCCCGCTCTGGATGGCGGTGCAGAGCTGCGTTCAGTCCCGTGATCAGCGATGATCTGCGCGGCCACTGGGAGAAGGGGGCTTCGCCCGTGGCTTCCGGTGGCCGCGCAGAGCTGCGCTGATCCTGGGACTGCAGGCAGCTCTGCACCGCCATCCGGAGCGGGGCGGGACTTAGCGCCCCGCTCCAGATGGCGCCGCAGAGCTGCCAGCAGTCCCGGGATCAGCGCAGCTCTGCGCGGCCATCGGGAGCTGGGCGCGAAGTCCCACCCCACTGCAGATGGCGGCGCAGAGCTGCCGGCATCCCGGGATCAGCGCAGTTCTGCATGGCCATCGGGACAGTGGTGCTAAGTCCCCACCGCTCCGGAAGGCCGCGCAGAGCTGCCGGCATCCCGGGATCAGCGCAGCTCTGCGCGGGCAACGGGAGCCAGGGGCGAGGCCCCGCCTCATTCCCGATGGCGGCGCAGAGCTGCCGGCATCCCGGGATCAGCGCAGCTCTGCATGGCCATCGGGAGTGTGGCGCTAAGTCCCGCCCCGCTCCGGATGGCGTCGCAGCGCTGCCTACAGTCCCGGGATCAGCACAGCTCTGTGCGGCTATCGGGAGCGGGGCGCTAAGTCCCGCCCCACTCTGAATGGCGGCGCAGAGCTGCCTGCAGCCCCAGGATCAGTACAGCTCTGCACGGGCACTGGGAGCCGGGGGGCGAAGCCCCGCCCTGCTCCGGATGGCTAAGTCCCCCCCGCTCCGGAAGGCCGCGCAGAGCTGCCGGCATCCCGGGATCAGCGCAGCTCTGCGAGACCACCGGGAGCCGGGGGCGAAGCCCCGCCCCGCTCCTGATGGCTGCGCAGAGCTGCCTGCAGTCCCGGGATCAGCGCAGCTCCGAGCGGCCACCGGGAGCCAGGGACGAAGCCCCGCCCCGCTCCTGATGGCCGAGCAGAGCTGCCTGCAGTCCTGGGATCAGCGCAGCTCTGCACGGCCATCCGGAGTTGCCGGGACTTAGCGCCCCGCTCCGGACGGCGACGCAGAGCTGCCTGCAGTCCCGGGATCAGCTAAGCTCTGTGCATCCATCGGGAGCCAGGAGTGAAGCCCCGTCCCGCTCCTGATGGCCGCGCAGAGCTGCCTGCACTCCTGGGATCGGCACAGCTCTGCTCGGCCATCCGGACCTGGGCCGGGCTTCGCCCCCAACTCCCGGTGTCCGCGTAGAGCTGCGCTGATCCCGGGACTGCAGGCAGCTCTGCGTCGCCATCCGGAGCGGGGCGCTAAGTCCTGGCCACTCCGGATGGCTGTGCAGAGCTGCGCTGATCTCAGGACTGCAGGCAGCTCTGCGCGGCCATCGGGAGCGGGGCGGGGCTTCGTCCCTGGCTCCCGGTGGCCGCGCAGAGCTGCGCTGATCCCGGGACTGCAGGCAGCTCTGCGTCGCCATCCGGAGCGGGGCGCTAAGTCCTGGCCACTCCGGATGGCCGTGCAGAGCTGCGCTGATCCCAGGACTGCAGGCAGCTCTGCGCGGCCATCGGGAGCGGGGCGGGGCTTCGCCCCGGCTCCTGGTGGCCGCGCAGAGCTGCGCTGATTCCGGGACTGCAGGCAGCTCTGCGTGGCCATCAGGAGCGGGGTGGGGCTTCGCCCCGGCTCCCGGTGGCCGCGCAGAGCTGCGCTGATCCCGGGACTGCAGGCAGCTCTGCGCGGCCTTCCGGAGTGGGGTGGAGCTTAGCCCCCGGCACCCGGTGGCCACGCAGAGCTGCACTGATCCCGGGACTGCAGGCAGCTCTGCGTGGCCATCAGGAGCGGGGTGGGGCTTCGCCCCGGCTCCCGGTGGCCGCGCAGAGCTGCGCTGATCCCGGGACTGCAGGCAGCTCTGCGCGGCCTTCCGGAGTGGGGTGGAGCTTAGCCCCCGGCACCCGGTGGCCACGCAGAGCTGCACTGATCCCGGGACTGCAGGCAGCTCTGCGCAGCCATCAGGAGCTGCCTGCAGTCCCGGAATCAGTGCAGCTCTGCGCGGGCACCAGGAGCTGGGGGCGAAGCCCGGCCCAGGTCCGGATGGCCGAGCAGAGCTGTGCCGATCCCAGGAGCGCAGGCAGCTCTGCGCCGCCATCGGGAGCAGGACAGGGCTTCACTCCTGGCTCCCAATGGATGCACAGAGCTTAGCTGATCCCGGGACTGCAGGCAGCTCTGCCCCGCCATCGGGAACGGGGCGGGGCTTCGCCCCCGGCTCCCGGTGGCCGCGCAGAGCTGCGCTGATCCCGGGACTGCAGGCAGCTCTGCGTCGCCATCCGGAGAGGGGCGCTAAGTCCTGGCCACTCCGGATGGCCGTGCAGAGCTGCGCTGATCCCAGGACTGCAGGCAGCTCTGCGCGGCCATCGGGAGCGGGGTGGGGCTTCGCCCCGGCTCCTGGTGGCCGCGCAGAGCTGCGCTGATCCCGGGACTGCAGGCAGCTCTGCGTGGCCATCAGGAGCGGGGCGGGGCTTCGCCCCGGCTCCCGGTGGCCGCGCAGAGCTGCGCTGATCCCGGGACTGCAGGCAGCTCTGCGCGGCCTTCCGGAATGGGGTGGAGCTTCGCCACCGGCACCCGGTGGCCACGCAGAGCTGCACTGATCCCGGGACTGCAGGCAGCTCTGCGCAGCCATCAGGAGCGGGGCGGGGCTTCGCCCCCGTCTCCCGATGGATGCACAGAGCTGCGCTGATCCCGGGACTGCAGGCAGCTGGGCGCGGACATCCGGAGCAACCGCGCAGAGCTGTGCTGATCCCGGGACTCCAGGCAGCTCTGTGCCGCCATCGGGAGCGGGGCGGGGCTTCGCCCCCAGCTCCCGGTGGCCTCGCAGAGCTGCGCTGTTCCCGGGATCAGTGCAGCTCTGAGCGGCCATCGGGAGCGGGGCGCTAAGTCCCGCCCCGCTTTGGATGGCGACGCAGAGCTGCCTGCAGTCCCGGGATCAGCGCAGCTCTGCGCGGCCATCCGGAGCAGACGGGACTTAGCGCCCCGCTCCGGATGGCGACGCAGAGCTGCCTGCAGTCCCGGGATCAGCGCAGCTCTGCGCGGCCACCGGGAGCCGGGGGCGAAGCCCCGCCCCGGCCCTGATGGCCGTGCAGAGCTGCCTGCCGTCCCGGGATCAGCGCAGCTCTGCGCGGCCTCTGGGAGCCGGGGGCAAAGCCCTACCCTGCTCCGGATGGCGGTGCAGAGCTGCCTGCAGTCCTGGGATCAGCGCAGCTCTGCATGACCATCGGGAGCGGGGCGCTAAGTCCCGTCCCGTTCCGGATGGCGGTGCAGAGCTGCCTGCAGTCCCGGGATCAGCTAAGCTCTGTGCATCCATCGGGAGCCAGGAGTGAAGCCCCGTCCCGCTCCCGATGGCGGTGCAGAGCTGCCTGGGCTCCTGGGATCGGCACAGCTCTGCTCGGCCATCCGGGCCTGGGCCGGGCTTCGCCCCCAGCTCCTGGTGGCCGCGCAGAGCTGCACTGATTCCGGGACTGCATGCAGCTCTACGTGGCCTTCCAGAGCGAGGCGGGGCTTCGCCCGGCTCCCGGTGGCCGCGCAGAGCTGCGCTGATCCCGGGACTGCAGGCAGCTCTGCGCAGCCATCAGGAGCGGGGCGGGGCTCCGCCCCCGGCTCCCGATGGATGCACAGAGCTGCGCTGATCCCGGGACTGCAGGCAGCTCTGTGCCGCCATCGGGAGCGGAGCGGGGCTTCGCCCCGGCTCCTGGTGGCCGCGCAGAGCTGCACTGATCCCGGGACTGCAGGCAGCTCTGCGCGGCCTTCCGGAGTGGGGTGGAGCTTCGCCACCGGCACCCGGTGGCCACGCAGAGCTGCACTGATCCCGGGACTGCAGGCAGCTCTGCGCAGCCATCAGGAGCGGGGCGGGGCTTCGCCCCCGGCTCCCGATGGATGCACAGAGCTGCGCTGATCCCTGGACTGCAGGCAGCTCGGCGCGGACATCCGGAGCAACCGCACAGAGCTGTGCTGATCCCGGTACTCCAGGCAGCTCTGTGCCGCCATCGGGAGCGGGGCGGGGCTTCGCCCCCAGCTCCCGGTGGCCTCGCAGAGCTGTGCTGTTCCCGGGATCAGTGCAGCTCTGAGCGGCCATCGGGAGCGGGGCGCTAAGTCCCGCCCCGCTTTGGATGGCGACGCAGAGCTG
This sequence comes from Podarcis bocagei, assembly GCF_964188305.1. Classification (NCBI taxonomy): domain Eukaryota; kingdom Metazoa; phylum Chordata; class Lepidosauria; order Squamata; family Lacertidae; genus Podarcis; species Podarcis bocagei. The sequence continues at coordinate 92,790,140 of NC_138132.1, read as the reverse complement.
CCTGCAGTCCCGGGATCAGCGCAGCTCTGTGCATCCATCGGGAGCCAGGAGTGAAGCCCCGTCCCGCTCCCGATGGCGGTGCAGAGCTGCCTGGGCTCCTGGGATCGGCACAGCTCTGCTCGGCCATCCGGACCTGGGCCGGGCTTCGCCCCCAGCTCCTGGTGGCCGCGCAGAGCTGCACTGATTCCGGGACTGCATGCAGCTCTGCGTGGCCTTCCAGAACGGGGCGGGGCTTCGCCCGGCTCCCGGTGGCCGCGCAGAGCTGCGCTGATCCCGGGACTGCAGGCAGCTCTGCGCAGCCATCAGGAGCGGGGCGGGGCTTCGCCCCCGGCTCCCGATGGATGCACAGAGCTGCGCTGATCCCGGGACTGCAGGCAGCTCTGCGCAGCCATCAGGAGCGGGGTGGAGCTTCGCCCCAGGCTCCCGGTGGTCTCGCAGAGCTGCGCTGATCCCGGGACTGCAGGCAGCTCTGCGCCGCCTTCCGGAGCGGGGCGGGACTTCGCCTATTGTCTTCTTAAAAGCCATGTTAAGATCTCTATTGAATAGCCCTTCTCTTCCTATTAATTTATTTCATTGTCCAGCCTTATCCATTTAATCCCTTCCTTATATCCAATACCTATTCGATTTTTCAATTGGAACGTTTCATAGTAAAATTCTAAGTTCGGTATTGCCCATCCCATCTCTTCTTGAGATGAATAATTTACTATTTCTGGGGTTCTAACTCTTTTACTTCCAAAAATCCAATTTTTAAATACCTTATTCCCTGTTTTGAACCATATTTTCCTAATGGGCAGTGTAATTACTTGAAATAAATAAATAAATAATAAAAATAAAAATAAAAAATAAAAATAAAAATAAAAATAAAAAAATAAAAATATTTTAACTGCTCTAGCCCTACCTAGAATAGATAAATTCTTATTTTTCCATGATTTTATATCCTTCTTGATCTTTCTCCACGCTTCTTTGTAATTTACATCTGGAATCCTAGCACTATTTTCAATAAGATTTACCCCCAAGTATTCAATTTTTTTCCTATTGATATCCATCTTTGTCATTTTTGCAATTTCCTTCTTCTCCTCTTTATTTACATCCCCAAATAAAATTTCAGACTTCTCCAAATTTCCACCCAATCCCGACTCTTCTTTAAAGTTCTTCAGGATTATCATAAATTCTCTTACACCCTCTAAGGGGTTTGTAAATAATAATAGGATATCATCTGCATAAATCTTTAACTTAATTTCTTCCTTTCCTTTCTTATATCCTTTTATCCTTACTGAGTTTTGTATTCTGTCTGCCAAGTACTCCATACCTAATACAAATAGTAGTGGTGAAAGTGAACATCCTTGTTTAACTCCTCTTTGTATAGTGAATTGATCTGAAACCCCCTCATTCACTCTGACCACAGCCTTCCCTTCTCTATACAATTCCCGGATTGCTTCCACAAAGTTCTCTCCTAATCCTCCCTCCTGCATAATATTCCATAAGAACTTATGTCTAATCGTGTCGAAGGCCTTATACACATCCAATTTTAAAACCACCAATTTTCCTTTTACCCTGCTTGTTAATACATTTCACACATTTCTTATAGGATGGCCTATGTATCTTCCCTGAACAAATCCATATTGATCTTCCTTAATTATTTTAGGTAGTACCTTTTCCAGTCGCCTTGCCAAGATCTTTGTAAATATCTTATAGTCTTGATTTAATAGGCTAATTGGTCTGTATGAGCCCACCTCTGTAGGGTCCTTTTGTGGTTTTTCAGTCCCTACTATTTCCGCTAGTTTCCAAGTATCTGGGGCTCGCCCCCCCCCTTCTAAGATATTATTAAATACTTTTTTCAGTTCTGAGCCCAGGATATCAATTGCTTCTTTATAAAAGTCTGCCGTAACTCCATCTAATCCAGGGGATTTCTTACTTTTAAATGATTTAACTACATTCTCTATTTCTTCCAGAGAAATTTCCTCCTTCAGTCTTAATCTATCACTTTCTTTGATTTTAAATCCTAAAATAATACATACTAGAGACAAAGCTGCCTGCAGTCCTGGGATCAGCGCAGCTCTGCGAGGCCACCGGGAGCCGGGGGCGAAGCCCCGCCCCGCTCCCGATGGCCACGCAGAGCTGCCTGCAGTCCCGGGATCAGCGCAGCTCTGCGCGGCCATCGGGAGCGGGACTCGATGTCCCGCCCCGCTCTGGATGGCGACGCAGAGCTGCCTGCAGTCCCGGGACCAGGAGCGGGGCGGGATTTCGCCCCCGGCTCCCGGTGGTCTCGCAGAGCTGCCTGCAGTCCCGGGATCAGCGCAGCTCTGAGCGGCCATCGGGAGCGGTGCGCTAAGTCCCGCCCCACTCTGGATGGCCGCGCAGAGCTGCCTACAGTCCCGGGGTCAGTGCAGCTCTGCGAGACCACCGGGAGCCGGGGGCGAAGCCCCACTCCGGATGGCGGCGCAGAGCTGTGCCGATCCCAGGAGCGCAGGCAGCTCTGCGCCGCCATCGGGAGCGGGACGGGGCTTCACTCCTGGCTCCCGATGGATGCACAGAGCTGCGCTGATCCCGGGACTGCAGGCAGCTCTGCGCCGCCATCAGGAACGGGACGGGACTTAGCGCCCTGCTCCCGATGGCCGTGCAGAGCTGCGCTGATCCCAGGACTGCAGGCAGCTCTGCACCGCCATCCGGAGCAGGGCGGGGCTTTGTCCCCGGCTCCCAGAGGCCGCGCAGAGCTGCGCTGATCCCGGGACCGCAGGCAGCTCTGCACGGCCATCAGGGGCGGAGCGGAACTTCGCCCCCGGCTCCCGGTGGCCGCGCAGAGCTGTGCTGATCCCGGGACTGCAGGCAGCTCTGCGTCGCCATCCGGAGCGGGGCACTAAGTCCCGGCCGCTCCGGATGGCCGTGCAGAGCTGCGCTGATCCCAGGACTGCAGGCAGCTCTGCGCGGCCTTCCGGAGTGGGGTGGAGCTTCGCCCCCGGCTCCCGGTGGCCGCGCAGAGCTGCACTGATCACGGGACTGCAGGCAGCTCTGCGCGGCCTTCCGGAGTGGGGTGGATCTTCGCCCCCGGCTCCCGGTGGCCGCGCAGAGCTGCACTGATCACGGGACTGCAGGCAGCTCTGCGCGGCCTTCCGGAGTGGGGTGGAGCTTCGCCCCCGGCTCCCGGTGGCCGCGCAGAGCTGCACTGATCCCGGGACTGCAGGCAGCTCTGCGCAGCCATCAGGAGCGGGGCGGGGCTTCGCCCCAGGCTCCCGGTGGTCTCGCAGAGCTGCGCTGATCCCGGGACTGCAGGCAGCTCTGCGCCGCCTTCCGGAGCGGGGCGGGACTTCGCGCCCCGCTCCCGATGGCCCTGCAGAGCAGCGCTGATCCCAGGACTGCAGGCAGCTTGGCTCGGCCATCCGGAGCGGGGCGGGGTTTCGCCTATTGTCTTCTTAAAAGCCATGTTAAGATCTCTATTGAATAGCCCTTCTCTTCCTATTAATTTATTTCATTGTCCAGCCTTATCCATTTAATCCCTTCCTTATATCCAATACCTATTCGATTTTTCAATTGGAACGTTTCATAGTAAAATTCTAAGTTCGGTATTGCCCATCCCATCTCTTCTTGAGATGAATAATTTACTATGTCTGGGGTTCTAACTCTTTTACTTCCAAAAATCCAATTTTTAAATACCTTATTCCCTGTTTTGAACCATATTTTCCTAATGGGCAGTGTAATTACTTGAAATAAATAAATAAAAAATAAAAATAAAAAATAAAAATAAAAATAAAAAAATAAAAATATTTTAACTGCTCCAACCCTACCTAGAATAGATAAATTCTTATTTTTCCATGATTTTATATCCTTCTTGATCTTTCTCCACGCTTCTTTGTAATTTACATCTAGAATCCTAGCACTATTTTCAATAAGATTTACCCCCAAGTATTCAATTTTTTTCCTATTGATATCCATCTTTGTCATTTTTGCAATTTCCTTCTTCTCCTCTTTATTTACATCCCCAAATAAAATTTCAGACTTCTCCAAATTTCCACCCAATCCCGACTCTTCTTTAAAGTTCTTCAGGATTATCATAAATTCTCTTACACCCTCTAAGGGGTTTGTAAATAATAATAGGATATCATCTGCATAAATCTTTAACTTAATTTCTTCCTTTCCTTTCTTATATCCTTTTATCCTTACTGAGTTTTGTATTCTGTCTGCCAAGTACTCCATACCTAATACAAATAGTAGTGGTGAAAGTGAACATCCTTGTTTAACTCCTCTTTGTATAGTGAATTGATCTGAAACCCCCTCATTCACTCTGACCACAGCCTTCCCTTCTCTATACAATTCCCGGATTGCTTCCACAAAGTTCTCTCCTAATCCTCCCTCCTGCATAATACTCCATAAGAACTTATGTCTAATCGTGTCGAAGGCCTTATACACATCCAATTTTAAAACCACCAATTTTCCTTTTACCCTGCTTGTTAATACATTTCACACATTTCTTATAGGATGGCCTATGTATCTTCCCTGAACAAATCCATATTAATCTTCCTTAATTATTTTAGGTAGTACCTTTTCCAGTCGCCTTGCCAAGATCTTTGTAAATATCTTATAGTCTTGATTTAATAGGCTAATTGGTCTGTATGAGCCCACCTCTGTAGGGTCCTTTTGTGGTTTTTCAGTCCCTACTATTTCCGCTAGTTTCCAAGTATCTGGGGCTCCCCCCCCCCCCTTCTAAGATATTATTAAATACTTTTTTCAGTTCTGAGCCCAGGATATCAATTGCTTCTTTATAAAAGTCTGCCGTAACTCCATCTAATCCTGGGGATTTCTTACTTTTAAATGATTTAACTACATTCTCTATTTCTTCCAGAGAAATTTCCTCCTTCAGTCTTAATCTATCACTTTCTTTGATTTTAAACCCTAAAATAATACATACTAGAGACAGAGCTGCCTGCAGTCCTGGGATCAGCGCAGCTCTGCGCGGCCATCGGGAGCGGGGCGCTAAGTCCCGCCCCGCTCGGGATGGCTGCGCAGAGCTGCCTGCAGTCCTGGGATCAGTGCAGCTCTGAGTGGCCATCGGGAGCGGGGCGCGAAGTCCCGCCCCGCTCCGGTTGGCAGCGCAGAGCTGCCTGCAGTCCCGGGATCAGCGCAGCTCTGTGCGGCCTTCCGGAGTGGGGTGGAGCTTCGCCCCCGGCTCCCGGTGGCCGCGCAGAGCTGCACTGATCCCGGGACTGCAGGCAGCTCTGCACGGCCATCGGGAGCGGGGCGGGGCTTCGCCCCCGGCTCCCGGTGGCCTCGCAGAGCTGTGCTGTTCCCGGGACTGCAGGCAGCTCTCCGCGGCCAATCGGAGCGGGGCGGGACTTAGCGTTAGATGAATTTCGCAAGTTATCCGGTTTCAAATCAAATAAACTAAAGACAAAAATGCTGACCAAGAATGTGGGAAAGGAGGAAATTGAAAAACTGGAAATGCAGTATGGAATCAAAGTGGCAAAAAAATAAGATATCTGGGATTTTTTTGGTGGGGGGGTTGTTTTTGTTTTTTGTTTTGCTTTTTTGTTTTTTTTGTTTTTTGTAATGGTTGATTTGGTGTTCTTTTATGGCTATGCACATGAAACTTAATAAAAAGGAAAAAAATAGAAAAGTATAAAGAATTAATATAAAGTATAAAGTAACATTTAAATAATTTTTTGAAGTATGGATGGCTAAATTCAAATCAGTACCTGGGGAAAAGGTCTTCTTCAGTACGTTTATACTTGATAGTGGCTTGTGATGAGTATCAGACCTGTAAGGAGGCCACAGAGGAATTGTTGCACCTATTATTGGAGGCTGGATATTAGGTATCCCTCAAAAAGGCCCAAATTTGCCAAAAGACTGTGAGATATTTGGGATTTGACATTTCCCATCAACAAAGGGCATTGAGGCCTGAATGGAAGGAAGCTATTTGCATTATTAAAGAACCCACTAACCACAGACAGCCCCACGGATTCCTGGGAGCAGCAGGCTTCTGCCGCATCTGGATCCCAAATTTCAGCAACCTTGCCGGGCCCCTTTATGAAAGCACTAAGGGAAAAGAGAACATCATTTTGAGTGGCTCACTGAGCAGAGGGAGGCCTTCAATGAAATCCAAGCTCATGCAGGCCCCAGCCCTAGGACTGCCAAACCCAAATAAGCCCTTTCAGTTGTATGTACATGAAGAAAGGGGGGTGGCAGCAAGAGTCCTGACCCAAAGGATGGGCAGCTGGAAGAGACCTGTGGCCTATTTGTCTGAACTATTGACTCAGTAGCTAAAGGTTTCCTACGAGCAGTAGACACCACGGCTCTATTAGTCAAGAAGGCATTCAAATTCACATTTGGACAGGAAATATATGTGAATGTGCCACCTGCGGTCTTAACTCTTATGGAATACAAAGAGAGATACTGGCTTTCCAATGATCGCATGGCTAAATATCAAGGACTCTTGTGTGAAAACCCACAGGTGCACCTGCAAGTTGTAAATACCCTGAACCCTGCCACTCTATTGCCTCTCCCCGAGGCAGAGGACTATGAGCCCCATGACTGCCTCCAAGTAATGGATGAGGTGTACTCCAGTCGCCCTGACCGGAAAGATGAGCCTCTGAAGAACCCTGATGTGGAATATTTCATGGACGGGAGCAGCTTCATCTGGGAAGGGAAAAGGAAGACAGGATATGCAATAGTGACCCTAGAAGAAATAGTAGAGGTCAATCACTTACCTGTAGGGACCTCAGCACAGAAAGAGTTGTTGTTATCCTTGGTCTCCTTGAACCCATGGAGTTCCTTGATCGTGATGAAGTTGATGTTAACCCTGATGTGAATCTTGACCTTGAGGAGACCAATGACAAAAGAGAATGTTTCTGTAAAGCATGCTAAGCAGATGTTTCAAATATATGGCGAAAATGTCACCCTTTATTATGAAATCCTAGAAAGGTAGCTGACATGTCCCTCATCCCAGGACTAATCAGGGACCCTGACATTGTCTTGGCAGGCCTGCTGTATAATCAAAGTGGCCTTTTCGCGACACCTCCTTCTGAAATGAATGTTACCTCCTACTGATATTTCCGGTTCTCCAGAACCACCCAGGGCTTGTGCTTTTGTTGTTATGCCTCTGGATCATGGAACGCCAAATGGAAAGATTGGCCGCATGTCCAGCACCACCAACATAAAGGTTGGCTGGGAAATTACACACAGTGCACTGATAATAGATAGGTAGCCGTGTTGGTCTGCCATAGTCAAAATAAAAAAATTCCTTCCAGTAGCACCTTAAAGACCAACTAAGTTAGTTCTTGGTATGAGCTTTCGTGTGCATGCACACTTCTTCAGATACACTGAAACAGAAGTTGCCAGATCCTTCTATATAGTGAGAAGGTGGGGAGGGGTGTTACTCAGAAGGGTGGTGGGAATGGGAGGTAGGCAGATAGCTGAGAGAGCCTGTTGACGACTCTTAACGACTGTAATAGGTCTTACAGGAAAAGGCAAGGGGTGAGAGGGTGAGAAATGGTTTAGTCATGTATAGTGAGATAAGAATCCAATGTCTTTGTTCAGCCCAGGTCTTTCCATGGTTTTAAGTTTGGTAATGAGTTGTAATTCAGCAGCTTCTCTTTCCAGTCTATTTCTGAAATTCCTTTGTAGTAAAACAGCTACTTTGAGATCTTGTATAGAATGTCCTGGGAGATTGAAGTGTTCTCCTACTGGTTTCTCTGTTTTGTGATTCTTGATGTCAGATTTATGTCCGTTTATTCTTTGGCGTAAGGTTTGGCCTGTTTGTCCAATATAGAGAGCTGAAGGGCACTGTTGGCATTTGATGGCATACACAATGTTAGACGATGAGCAATTAAATAGTCCCGAGATGGTATGTGTGATGTTGTTGGGGCCAGTAATGGTGTTGTCCGGGTGTATGTGGCAGCAAAGTTGGCATCTGGGTTTATTGCAGGCTCTGGTGCCAGTGTCTGTGTTAAGTCTGGTTGTAGTATTATTGTGGGTTAGGAGTTGTTTAAGATTGGGTGGCTGTCTGTAGGCAATGAAAGGTCTTCCTCCCAGAGCTTGAGAAAGAGAACTGTCATTGTCCAGGAGAGGTTGTAGATCTCTGATGAGAAAGTCGAGGTTCTGTTGGTGTGTTGGTGAGGATCTGTTCTTGGATGTGTGGGGGTAGCTCCTTAACAATCTTGTTTAGTTCTTTCTTGTATTCTTGTGTGGGGTCTGAGTCCAATTTTGTGTAAAAGGCGGTATTGGAAAGTTGTCTGTGAGCCTCCTGAATGTAGTCAGTTTTGTCATCATGAACTTTCTATCTTCTACCTAAAATACACAAACCAGGAAATCCAGGACGCCCCATCATTTCAGGTATTGGCACTGTTACAGTGGGTGTCTCCGGTTATATGGACTCTGTTCTGAAACCATATGCCATCAATGCTCCCAGCTATGTACGTGACACCACAGATTTTCTGAGGAAAATACAATCTTTAAATAATCTTCCCAACAATACTATACTAGCTACTATGGATGTGGAATCTCTGTATACCAACATCCCACACAACGATGGTTTACAAGCTATAAGGAACACCATATCAGATAAAACCACAGCGGACCTTGCCACCAAACTCTGCCAATTTGTCCTTACCCACAACAACTTCAAATTCGGTGATGACCTGTTCCTTCAGATCAGCGGCACAGCAATGGGCACCCGCATGGCCCCACAGTATGCCAACATCTTCATGGCAGATTTAGAACAACGTTTCCTGAACTCCTACCCACTCAAACCTCTCTTGTACCTGCGATACATTGACGATATTTTTATCATCTGGACACATGGTCAACAGACCCTGGACACCTTTCACCAGAAATTTAATGATTTTCACCCCACAATCAACCTTACAATGAATCAATCTATGCAAGAAATACATTTTTTGGACACTACTATAAAAATACAGGATGGGCGCATAGACACCACCTTATACCGCAAACCAACTGACCGACAAACATATCTACATGCCTCTAGCTACCATCCCAAACATACCAAACAGTCCATTGTATATAGCCAGGCACTACGTTACAGCCGCATCTGTTCCAATTCTACAGACAGAGACTCTCACCTAAGAGATCTACAGCAAACCTTCTCAGAACTAAAATACCCAGCAGATGAAGTTAGACAACAGATCAACAGAGCCAGACTGATACCCAGAGAGAACTTGCTGCAAGACAGACCCAAAAAAGAAAATAACAGAACACCTCTAGTCATCACATACAGCTCCCAAGTTAAAACAGTACAACGCATCATCAGAGATCTACAACCTCTCCTGGACAATGACAGTTCTCTTTCTCAAGCTCTGGGAGGAAGACCTTTCATTGCCTACAGACAGCCACCCAATCTTAAACAACTCCTAACCCACAATAATACTACAACCAGACTTAACACTGACACTGGCACCAGAGCCTGCAATAAACCCAGATGCCAACTTTGCTGCCACATACACCCGGACAACACCATTACTGGCCCCAACAACATCACACATACCATCTCGGGACTATTTAATTGCTCATCGTCTAACATTGTGTATGCCATCAAATGCCAACAGTGCCCTTCAGCTCTCTATATTGGACAAACAGGCCAAACCTTACGCCAAAGAATAAACGGACATAAATCTGACATCAAGAATCACAAAACAGAGAAACCAGTAGGAGAACACTTCAATCTCCCAGGACATTCTATACAAGATCTCAAAGTAGCTGTTTTACTACAAAGGAATTTCAGAAATAGACTGGAAAGAGAAGCTGCTGAATTACAACTCATTACCAAACTTAAAACCATGGAAAGACCTGGGCTGAACAAAGACATTGGATTCTTATCTCACTATACATGACTAAACCATTTCTCACCCTCTCACCCCTTGCCTTTTCCTGTAAGACCTATTACAGTCGTTGAGTCGTCAACAGGCTCTCTCAGCTATCTGCCTACCTCCCATTCCCACCACCCTTCTGAGTAACACCCCTCCCCACCTTCTCACTATATAGAAGGATCTGGCAACTTCTGTTTCAGTGTATCTGAAGAAGTGTGCATGCACACGAAAGCTCATACCAAGAACTAACTTAGTTGGTCTTTAAGGTGCTACTGGAAGGAATTTTTTTATTTTGATTATAGTGCACTGATAAGTTTTGGTTGTGGGGTTCCTTCAATGCCTCTTACCAAAGCAACACCACATCCTCAGATCTGTATCCATACTTTCCCCAATATACAGTCAACTTCACTGGACAGAGATCCATCTGTTGGTTCTTGTATAATGGACTAGCCACTAATTACCATCCTGGTAATTATCAGTGTGTGGGAATAGGTGCCTTTACTTTCCCTGTGACTGTGGAGGCTTTTCCTCCTCTACCCTCTCTTAGAAACAGAAAGAGGAGAGAAGTCCAAGGGGAACAGTGCAGTGATGAGATTTTCCTGGACCGGTCTGTGGTGCTGTCGGTGGAGGCTTCGTTAGCATCCTCGTCATCGGCATACATCCGGGAGTTGTGGCTGAACAAAATCGTGAAGCACTATTTGCCCTAACATGCAGGTTGGAGAAAACCATCAATGTCACTACACATATCCTCCGACAGTTGCAGTCCGAGATTGAGGATTTGAACCAGATAGCAGCAGCTAATAGACTTGCTCTTGACTATCTCCTTGCCAAATCAGGAGGTTTTTGTAAAATATCCCGGAAGGCAACTGCAGAGTGAAGTTTCATGACCTCAACAACACTATTGAGAACGAGTTGCCAAAATTACAGGCCCTTATAAATGATAACCAACCCAGTCAGAATCCTTGGGAATGGATGTGGTCTTGGGTCCCAGGAGTAGGATGGTTACATAGCCTTTTGACCGCCATTGCGGTAGGAGGATTAGTCTTCCTAATACTTCTTTGCATCACCCCTTGCTGCATATCTCTAGTCAGAGGAATGGTGGCCCAAAGCATTAAGAATCTCACTGAAACCCACATCATGGCCATATACCGAGCCCTGCCCCCCCTCCGGCAGAAGAAGAGCATGAGTATGCTTGACTAATTCGTGAAATGCCCCCTGAAGAGATCCCCTTGAGAGACACAGTTGTCTATACCGGGGTTCAACATGAGAGTCAAGCTGGAGAAACAACTGTAACTTGTTTCTAAGCTTGAAAGGGGGGAATGTGGCAAGGCCACCTGGAAGAGTTTTACCTTTACGTTTTATGTATAACCATAAATACTGATAATAATGCTTAAATTGTTAAGGCTAGAAGTGCCTAAAATCTTAAGAATCAAGATTATATGCTTGCAACATACGCTTCTGGTTTCTTGTTGAATGATTTTTTTAAAAAAATCTTAATGATTTCTTCATGAACTTTGTTCCAAAAGCTTTTTATCTCCTTAAACCCCACCATATATGGTACATTGTTCCTATCTCGGTGTTACATCTCCAGCACACATTGGTTTTTTGCTTATAGATTTTTGCCGATTCCTCGGGGCGGGGGTTAGGTACCACCGGTAGATCATTTTTCATTAGATTCTCCCTTATTGTATAACATGCTGTGAACTTGATGTCAAATTTCCACAGCTAACATTATGTTGTGGCCAAAATCCTGCACCCACTTTATCATAACATCCTTTAGCATCTCATCCTTGAGTTCCCATTCCAAAAGTAGATCATACATCCTAGATAGGGTCTTTTTATTAATTTGTACTAATTCCTTTTGTAAGAATGACTTCTTTTCTCCAAAACCAATTTTCTTATCCTGATTAAATATATGCACTATTAGGTGATAGTGAATCCAGCCGTTACAATACTGTTTAATTTCTTCATACAATTTGATTTTTAATTGGCCCTGTTCTACCTTTATTAATTGTTGCTAAGTTGCCCAATTTGTGTCCATGTTTGTCTTTTTTACCGTTATCATCTCCGCTGGGGATGCCCACCAGGGTATTTGGGGCTCTAAGAGTCTGTGGTACTTATCCCAGACCTTGTATAATGAAATTCTGACTATATGATTTAAAAAGTCCTTATGCACTGCCACTTTGTTGTATGTTAGGTAGGCGTGCCATCCAAACCTCGTATTCCAACCTTCTAAATCTAATATATCAGCCTTCTTCAAGAAGGTGGGGTTGTTTTAAATGGTTGTTAAATGTGTTATGTTGATTTAGATTTTGTATTTGTGGGCTGGAGTGTTGTTTCAGGGCTCTTGTATTGTTTATTAGTGTGCATACATTGATCTTGTGGCTATTTTTAGTAAGTTTTTATTATTTTAATTTATATTATGTTCTGATATTTTTATTATGAATTTTGTGCAGTGAGTATTCTTATTATTTATTTTGTGCTTCGTATACTTGGTGTTGTGAACCACCCTGAGATTCAAAATCAATAAAATCAACAATCAAATAAACATCAAAAAGAAACACAAAAACAAAAAGGTTTCCTACCGCTGCGTACGGAGAGTCGTGAGGGCAGCACCACTCCTCTTGGTCAATCCTGATGGTGTTGATGTTCTTGGCGCTGGTCCAGACTGGATCCCGCGGAGAGCAGAACATGGTATCTCTGCAGCACAACTCTGGTGTCCACGTTGCCTTGGCGCTACTCCAGATGTTCTGTCAGGAGGAGAAAGGGGCTCGTTGAGAAACGTCCCATCCAAACAGCCCATCAGATGTCCCACTAGCCCCCCAGATGCCTCACTCACATGGCATGCAGCTCAGGAAGTCCTGTGGGTAAGGTTCCCTGTGAACACAGTGGAGCAGCCTCCTCAAACAGCGCTGGACCCTGCCTTTCTTCCGATGTCTATAGGCCCGCTGCATGATCTTCAGGCAGCTCCTCCCTGTCCGCCTGAGCCCTTCTTCCTCGTGCTGCTGCATCTCTTCCAGCCCTGAGTGGAAAGGGAGAAAGGTTGAGCAAGGTGGAGATACACAGGAAAAGAGCCATCCATCAACAATATGAAAACAGCCTTCAGGTGTGTTTGTGTGTGAGAGACAGCAGTGAAGTCACATTCCAATTCTCTTTGCATGTGCATCTTGTGACACCTCTGTTTGAACATACATCTGAGAATTTGCCTTCCCCTGAAGACCTTTCTCAGCAGAAGCACCCCTCCCTGCCCTCCGTACGTCTCACTCACATGTTCCATAGGATGCCATGTCTTGATCGTGGATGAAACTGGCATCCCGGAAAGCCAGATGACCTAGAGAGGGGGGGGGGGCAAGAAAAGGGACGTCATCTCGGTGCAAAGCAAGCAGAGACAGAGGCAGCTCGGCAGGAGGACAGGTATGCTCTGCTGTGTCTAGAGGCCTCCACGCTCACGGAGCACTCAGAGCAAGAACTTCCTGACAGTAAGAGCTGTTTGACAGTGGAATTTGCTGCCAAGGAGTGTGGTGGAGTCTCCTACTTTGGAGGTCTTTAAGCAGAGGCTTGACAACCATATGTCAGGAGTGCTCTGATGGTGTTTCCTGCTTGGCAGGGGGTTGGACTCGATGGCCCTTGTGGTTTATTCCAACTCTATGATTCTATGATTCTATGATTCTAAGATCTGGGCACAGATGGAGGCCTACCTAGCAGGTGGCCTGGGGACATGTCCATCCTCCCTGCCATTGTTATCAAGACGTTTCTGTCCATCCCTACCAGGGAATAACGTTGCTTGACTTACCCAGAAGCAGAGCTGCCACCCTGGAGACTGCTGGCAGCCTGTTGGCAGACGGCTTCGTGCAAGATAAGGCAGCACTCCGAAGGACGTCCTTGCTGAAGGTCTTGCTCTGTGGGCAAAGACAAAGGAGAAGTGGCATCAGAGAGGCTTGAGAGCGCAGCAGAAGAGCCTTGCACTCCCAGAGACATGCCTGGGCAAAGCTGCCAATGAAGCAGAGGGAACTTACCAGATGCTTGGCAGCCTGGTGGAGAGCAAAGTGGAGGCTAGATTTTTTGGAACGAGCCCACCACTTGACTTCTGGGGCTAGATGGGAAAGAGGCCCCCTTGCGGCCTGCAACACAAGAAGAGAAGAGGGTTACAAATTGCAGTACATAGTCTCGGAAGCTCCTGAGAACAATCCCTCCCTCCTACTGCATAAGTCCACCTCTTTGGCCTCACCTTGGCCACTTTGTCCTTGTCTTCGAGGTGAATGAGGACCACAACCAGTTGGTGAATGGCTTCCTCTTCTGTTGTTGTTATGGGAAGTCTTTGGTCTCTCACCCAGCCCCGAAGCAGCCCCAGATGTTCGATGGCTGATGCCCGGACGGAGTCTTCCTCCTATAGGCAGAAAATATCAGAGGTTGTGTTTCTCATCAGATCACTTTCCAGAGGAACACCCTCCTGAAGCCAGAACATCTCCGCTGCATGCCAGTCTAAACCCCACCCTTCCTCTTCCAAAGCATTCCTCCACCACCGGGTGTGATGTCATGTTTCCCCTCATACTCACATGGGCAGCCAGGCCGCAGTAGGTTTCTGCCAGCATATTCAGGTCTTCCTCTCCCAGCTCCCTGGAATGGTAGGCTTGGTCTACCAGCTCTATCAACTCTGGGAGGACATTGGCTTTTGCATCAGGGAGGGAATCCAGCAGCAAGAGCCGCAGAAGCGAAGGGTCCTAAACAAAAGAGAGAATCTTTTCAAAGGTCTGAAATGCCTCACGCCTTTTAGCACAGGCCCTTCAGTATTGTGCCAGCAAAAGAGTGCTGGGCCATGATTAGAATCGAGATCTGCACCCCCCTCCCTCCCTCCCTCCCTCCCTCCCTCTGAGCATCACTTGCCATGTCAGAGTCCAGAAGCAGGGATATCCCTCTGATGCTGAGCTTCCGGACTTGCAGGTGTTTGTGTTCCAGCCAGCTGAGGAGCCGCTCCAGTGTATCTTTACAGGGATAGACCTCCAGACGGCAGCTGAGCAGCTAAAGAGGCCCAAAGAGGAAGAAACCCTTCAGTGATGAGAGGCTGAGGCAGGTTCTCCTTTTACCCACCATTTGCAATTCTGCACAGAGCAAACCCACTGAAGTGAATGGACCAAAGTTTGCCATGTACATCAAATCCAATGGGTCTACTCTGAGGAGCACTAAAACAGGCAACAGTCCTTAGGCTCAAAGTAGCCCAACACTCGGCAGAAACCAAGCCAGGGCCTCCTTGCTGCACACATTTCCTCCTGCACCTCAGTCCCCCTCACCTCGATGTAGATAGCTGCCGCGACTTGTGGCATCCCGGCAAAATCCCGGTCCTTGAGAGCAGCGATGATATTTTCCACCATGGGAGGGATCCATCAGCTTCGCTTTCCGACAGCTCTGAAGTGGAGAAGCAGATCTTGGTAAGGAAGGGAAAGACACCGCAGGAAGCAAACAGGGGCACAGTCCGATCCCGTGCCTTCAGCTCCGTTTGCCAGACCACTGGGGAAGGTCACCGCGTTCTTCCTCTTACCTCACCATGGCAGACAACCCCTGGCTGAAAGTCTCCCGGCAGAAAAGTTGGTCAACGATGGCCGCCTCCACTTGCTCTCCAGTGGTGCCAAGAAGGAGGTGCAGAACTTCCTTAGCCCCTCTGGAACCAAAGCAAGACCAGTTTAACCAGGAGGGTCATTGGCACACACTCAAATTCTTTCCCCATCCTTCCTCCCTAGCAGCCACCTGAAGGAGAGCCTCCCTTGGAAAACCAAGCTGGAATGAACCCCCCCCCCCCGAGGCTGAAGGGGTAAGGACTCCATTGGTCTCTTTGGAACACACTACTCACCCGAGGAATTCCTGGTCGTAATGGAAGTTGACAACCATCCCCAGGAGAGCGATCAGCAGCTGTGGGAAGTTCTGGTGCACAGCTACCTTGTAGTCCTCCATCCTGAGGATGGTGTGCAACAGGCTGGTGAGATGTTGCTGGAAGAGAGAGGGGTGCAAGTCACTTTCTCTGCTTTTCTGCAGAATACAGGAACCCCTCGATATTACCCTGGGAAGAAGGAAGCCAGAAAGCAGGTGGTTGGTCCTTACCACTTTGGTGGCAGATTCCGCCAAAGGGGCTTTGGTAAATGTGCTTGGCCATGAGATGGATCAGTTGTTCTGGATTGGCCGATGCTAAAACCTCCTTCCAAACTCTCTCGCAGTCTCTGTGAATGCAAAAACAAAAGCAATGGTCAGATTCAAGTCTTCTGCTTGCTGCCATGCTCCAGAGAGAGGAAATGGCAGCAAGGGCTTTCTGAGCAAGCCCTGCAGCTTGCCAACCTTCCCCTTAGCCCAGTACAACCTGGAGGGCTCCATACCTGAAGGGAAACTGGAGGAGATATTGCACCACTTTCGCCAGGTGCTGGTGTGACAGGATGGACAAAGCGAAGACGGCCATGTCTCTGCCTCGCACTGTAGGCCCCTGGCTGATCTTATAGAAGGCCTCCAGCAGCACCTCCACCTGTCAGAGAAAAGGAGAGAGTTGCTTGGAGAGTACAAGGAAGCGGGGCTGTCTGCAGGCGGATCCCTCCATCCCTCATTGAAAGAGGGACCCTTGACCTGTGCCACCACAGCCTCTTCCTTCCAAGGTACCACTCAGGGTCCTGGGGAGTATTGGACCCAGGCAGCTCCAGGGCACCAGTTCCCCTCTCCATTCTGCTCCCAGAAGGAGGAGGATTCCCCATCCCTGAACCCATGTTTCTCAGGACCCTTGGCTGAGGTTCTTGTCCTGACGTTGCCAGGCCCCTCTCAACTAACATGTGTCCTGGCCACCCAATGGCAGGAGGTTGCCTCCCCTACACCAAGCAGAGAATCTTCTTCTCGCCTACCTTTGCAGACGCCTTACCTTCACTTTTCTGCCGCCAAACTGCTTGATGAATTCCTGCAGTAAGTGGGAGATATCCAGTGGGTTGAAGCTGCTCTCGACAACCAGGTCTCTGGCCAGGAAGCACATGGCCTCCAAGAGCTGCTCCGCAGGGAGAAAGGCGCCAAAGACCTGAAGCGAGAGAGGAAGGTCAGAGATGCCCACAGGGCAGGGCTGGGGAGCAGAAAGCCCAGGTGCTGCCTCTGCAGAACCCAGAACATGTGGCTTGAGAGACAGCGACTTACCGTGGCAAGAGTGTGACAATTATTCACGAACGATTCAGGAACCGGTCCTCCGGTGGATTTGAGGGCCTTCTGAGCTCTGATGATGAGTCTTTGGTCCCCCGAAGTTCGTACCAGTGTCTCTGCAAAGGAAAGCCAAAGGGTTAGTTCGGGTCTTGCTCACCCCCACCCCATGCTGGGATGCATTCTTCCAGTCTTACCTTCGTTGCACCGCAGGATGGGCAGAAGATGGCAGAGAGCCTCTGCTGCCCTCTGCCTGCACTCCGGGTCTTCATCCAGTGCACAAAGGCAGGTAATGGCCACCAGTTGGCCAAGGGAGGATGCAGGAAGCACTTCCAATGGCTGAGAAGAAAGCCAGAGAAGGGACTGATAAGAGAAGCAACCCATCACCATTTTCCCTATAACATTTTTATTAAATCTTCCAAACATTCCAAAACATTTAGCATCCTCTAGAGAAAAAAAATGATTTCTTTTTGACTTCCCACCCCTCTTTTCCTAATGTTTGCTTTTCTTCTTCTTTTCTCAGCCGTCTTACTCACTATGGCCCAGCTCTGTTCTCCAAATTGAGTATGTGCTGGGATGCCTGATTGTCAGGGTGGGCCTAGAAGCAGCAGCCTGAAGGCCTTGACAGCCCTGCATGGTTGCAATGCTTCCCTTCAGTAAAGCCACTTCCAAGCTGCAGAGGAGGTGGGGTTGCGGGCTTCATGCCCTCCCCCCACGTATTCGGGGGCTGGCTTGCAGCCCCCGCAAGAGCAAGGAATCCTCGGGCGTGTCATCTCCCTTGCCAGCCAATCGGCTGGCCCGGGAGGCGTGGCCCGCGCTATTTAGGGCCAGCGCCTGAGGATTTCCCTCTTTCTGCCGGTGCCCTAGCTGCTCCAGTTTCCCCACCCTCCCACCCTTTAGGTTTGGCTCTTTGACATTGCTATGGACCTCGGTTGGTCGCCGTCAAGGGGCCTGGCAGGAATTTTTTCCACCTGGCAAATTGGCACCAGCCATTTGGCTTTTTGCCTACCTCATAGTAAATCGTCACAACTTCCTCAGCATTGGCGGTTAGGCCAATTGTAAGGGTATTGTTATGCAAAATACTGGTGTCCTGTGTCTTTATTTCCATGGGGGAGGCGGGAACTCGCCACGCAACTCACATATTCCTGGATCTTCTGCAGGAGGGCGGAAAGATCTTGGAGCGCCATCCTTCGGATCTTCTCATTCTTCATCCTTGTGACCACATCCGCAAGTCTGTCCTTCAGCTGGTCCTCGTTGTCGCTTTCAGGAGGAAGATCAGCCAGAGAAGCTGTGGTTGGGATGCTGAGGGGAGACAGGAGCAGCACTTTTGTCAAAAGGGTTTATTGCCTCCCATCCTTCAAAGACCCCAAGCACCACCACCATAGAAATGGACCGGGGTTTTTTTAAAAGCAATTGCTTATGGGGGAGGGGAATTAGCACAGGATTACCTGGGAGGATGATCCTCCCAATCTTCCAGGCTGACATCCAATACTTGATATTCCTCAAAATCAACTCCCTGTCCATGAGAAAAGAGAAACAGGAACGTCAGAATGTGAAGAATGGATCAGACCCATTCATGTTTTTGTGTTCATCAGGAAAGCACAGACGAGGTAGGTTGGGAAACAAACTGAAAATCTCTGGCCTCCATTTCCTTAGAGACCTTATTCATCCTTCTATTCATTTAAGCCTTCGGTTAAGAGTTTGGGTGTAATCCTTGACACCTCCCTTTCCACATAGGCGCAGGTTACAACAGCCAAGGCAACATTTTCCCACCTTCGCCTCATCAAGCAGTTGGTCCCTTACCTTTCCTGCCCCAACCTGGCCGCAGTGATCCATGCGATGGTCACCTCCAGGCTTGACTACTGTAATTTGCTCTACGTGGGGCTGCTCTTGAAGCTGTCCCAGAAACTCCAGCGGGTGCAGAATGCTGCAGCGAGGCTCCTCACGGGGTCTCTGCCATGGGAGCATATTCACCCAGTGCTTTTCCAGCTGCACTGGCTCCCGGTGGAGTACAGGGTCAGATTTAAGGTGCTGGTTTTGACCTTTTAAAGCCCTTCACAGCCTAGGACCCTCGTACCTACGGGACCGCCTCTCCTGGTATGCCCCACAGAGGACCTTAAGGTCCATATATAGCAACACCCTAGAGGTCCCGGGGCCTAAGGAAGTTAGATTAGCCTCAACCAGAGCCAGGGCCTTTTCAACACTGGCCCCGGCCTGGTGGAACGCTCTGTCTCATGAGACCAGGGCCCTGCAGGATCTGATTTCTTTCCGCAGGGCCTGTAAGACAGAATTGTTCCACCTGACCTTTGGCTTAGAATCAGTTTGATTCCCTCCCCCTCTTTCTATTTCCTTTTCCCTCCTGTGAAGAGGCTGCATCCTAATGTTTTAATGTTGTATCTTAATCTTTTAAATTGTATTTTAATCAACTTTTTAAAATTATTATTGGTTGTTAGCTCCGCACGCCCCAAGCTTTGGGATTAGCGCAGCGCACCTGGGGGGGGGGATAAAAATTTTTCCCCTTTATTCCCCCCCCAAAAAAACCTAGGTGCGTCCTATGGGCCGGTGCGTCCTATGGGGCGAAAAATACGGTAAGCAGCTGGTGCTAATAGAGCAACTTATGCGCCACCTGTCTCCAGAAATTGCGAGTTTGGTTGCTGACCAAAGTCCACGATCTTTAGAGGAGGCCACAGAATTCGCAGAATCTTTCAGACTAAATCATTCTCACCTGGTAAACAGGGGACCGGCTGGTGGGTACAGACCGATAGCCTCAGCTTCTGGCGGGAGGTCCGGCCTTCCCGTTAAAGATCAAAGCAGGGGTCCCCCTACTCCTGCAAAAGACTCCTCTACAGCAGGTGGGGAACACTGTGCTTTTATTGTAAGAAACCGGGGCATATAAAAGCAGTTTGCCCCCAATTAAGTGAAAAGAAGCCTCCAGTTTTGACTTCGACTCCTGCAGTGCGCATGATCCAGCAACCGGAGGAAGATTGGGAAGCGGAACAGCAAAAGTCAGGAACTAGGGAAAGCCCGATCCCGGAGGGGAAGGGTGGGACAGCTCCTGACGCTATAGCTTCCAAACCAGCTGTAGCCACTTCAAGTGCAGTTATTGTGGGACCTGTGAGTACTGGTGCTGGTCCAAGTGCGCCTCATGTGAAGTGGGCTAATTCAAAGTTTACAGCCCCCATTGAGATCAACGGAATTGCTGTGAACTCTTTCCGAGACACCGGGTCTGACATTACCAGTGTGTCCAGAGATTTGGTTTTGCCCATACAGATGCAGGCTAAACCCTTAAAGATTAGCCCCTATGGTGTGAATGAGATTTTTCAACCTACTGCCATTGTTCCAGTATCGTATAAGGGGTACTATGGAAACCACCTAACTATAGTACATGATCCCGAAGTGTGCAAAAGTCCTGTCCTGGTGGGGAACGATTTGGGATTTAAGGTTTACCAACAACAACTTGCGGTGAACTCTTTTTCCATCAAGGTCTTACCCACCCAGGTACAGGGGATGGGAAACTGGGGAACAACACCTCAAGGTTTGAGGGCTGAGGGAAGCCTTATCCCGGATGGGAGGGGTGAAGGTTGGGCGCCTGATGCTATAACTCCCAAAACCACTGGAACTGCTGTGACTGCTGTTCCTGAGAAATCTGTTGGGAAGAGGGTTGGCTTAATACTCACTGCCACCCCTGGTGTTAACTGGCCCACCTCAGCGTCTAGCACACCTCCCAGTGTTCACGTTCATCGAACTGTTGTGCCTTCCTTTCGAAGCATAGACTCTGATATTGTGACTCTGCCAAAAGACTTAGTTTTGTCCCAGCTGAACCAGTCCGATTTTCGGAAGAGTAATCCTAGTGGTGGAAATTTAATTCCCCAATCTGCAACTGTTGATTCAGTTCCCTCCCAGGATTTTATGGGGGATCCCTTTGTTCCAGTCCCTGAACCCCAAGTTTGTGCAAACCTTACTTTGGGGGAAGGGGTTTTGAAATCTACAGTTCCTTTCCAGCAGCTTGCAGCGAACCCCCTAGCGACGCAGACTGTGAAAGATGCAAGCGTGTCCTGTCAGCCAAAAGCTGAGAGGCAAGAAGAGAAAGGGGGGCCAGCTCAGCCCAGCCAAGCCGCTGTGGAGAGTTTTGAGTCCTCTGTCATGGTGGGAGATTTGGTCGCGCGTTTGAAGTAAAGCAGAGATTTGGTCACTCTCTCCTAGGTCATTTAGAAACTGCGGAAAAGTCTCCTTGCACAATAGAGTTTACCCCTTTTGTGCCTGAAAAAGAGTTTTTCTATCCACAGCTCAAGGACTTTAAAGACCCAGTCGATATGTTTATTGTTTTTCAAAAAATGTTTTGTAATGCAAATGTTTGTGTGGAGAAGAAATGGGATTTGGTGGGTCTTTTACAGAACTTTAGTCCTAGGAAACAGTGTGGTTATGTTATAAGTAAAAGTGTTTTCAGGTTTGATTGGGATTCCATCCCACCCCACCTCTGTGTTCAAAATCTCTTAGGAATTTTGGTTGAGATTTACTCAAGGAGCCCAGAGTTTGTGTCAGACCAGCCACGTTTTGGCAAGCTCCTAGAAAAACCTTTGTCCATGCTCAGAAGGAGATGGGAGGGATTGGAAGTAGTTGAGTTAATTTTTTCTAAGTCATGGCCAGAACACCTTAAGCATGTGCAGAGAGCTTTGGCCCGATTGCAAGATGCAAACCTGACCGTTAAAATATATACCGTATTTTTCGCACCATAGGGCGCACCGGACCATAGGGCGCACCCAGTTTTTAGGGGGGGAATTCAAGAAAAAAAATCTTTCCCCCCCCCCCGCAGCCCCAAAGAGCAGCGTACAGGCTGCACACAACCTCTCCCTGCCGGAGGGGTTGCGTGCAGCTATGGATCAAGCCAAGGCAGCGAGCGGGATGGATCCCGCTCGCTGTTTTGGCTTCCCCTTTAGCCCCGTGCAGCCTCTCCTTGGCGGAGGGGCTGCACAGGGCTTTCCTGGCTTTACTTCCCCTTTAGCCCCGTGCAGCCTCTCCCGCTGTCCCCCGAGCTTGTGGGGCTGGCGGTGGGGCTCTCCTGAAGCACCGACCCCTCTCGCTCTCCAGGCTTCAGCGAAAGCCTGCATTCGCACCATAGGACGCACACACATTTCCCCTTCATTTTTGGAGGGGAAAAAGTGCATCCTATAGTGCGAAAAATACGGTAAATGTCAGTTTGCTCAAGGAGAAGTGAATGATTTCGGATTCAGATTGGGTTTGGGAAACATCAAATCCCTGGGAGCAGAAATCCAGTGTGTACTGGAATGGCTCTTACACCAATTCAAGCGAGCCGCTGAGTTGTTAACACAAGCCCTTGTAAGTTTGTGGGTGACTCTAGCCCCTGACCAACAGTGTCCTTTTGAAATGCAAACCAATGCCAGTCAAATAGGATTAGGAGAAGCTTTGTTCCAACGGGACAATGAGAGAAGTTGGCAACTTGTGGTGCACCTGAGCAAAGAATTGTTGCCCCAAGAGAAAGCCCATCCCACTGCTGGACAAAAAGGTCTTTCTGATCTGGAAATAGTGACTCAAAGTTTTGAGAAAGGAGACTGGGCGGGGGGGGCACCAGGTGGCACATTGGAAGATGGCCGACAATAACATCTCTCTGACCCATACAAGGTAATTAAGAGGCTGCTATGGGAAGTATGCAGTCTTCCTCCCCCCCCCCAAGGAGATGGGGGGGCTGCCTTGCCAGCGGTGTCCACAATGCACCCCCAGATTCGAGGTCTGGGGTTGCCGGTCACTTGGCACAAGCCCTTGATGCGGTCAGCTCTTCCTGACGCCGATTCCAATCAGCGCGTGCTGGTTAGCTTCAGCTCGGAATTATAATTGGAAACATATGATTGGAATGAAGCTGAAGCACATACATCAAGTAACGCTCGAGAGATAAGACTGCTGATTAATGGATCTCTGTGACCAGGAGTGACGGACGGATAAGTAAATCTTCTGATGAATCACCATTAAGAGACTGTATGTGTGGAGGGAAAAACCTTTTTTCTTTGTGCTATGTGATATTAATAACCCTTCACCCCAGAAAGAAACAAGATCGTTGCATTTTACTAATCACAAGCAGGAAGTTAAGAACTGTGTGGGATGGATTATAGCTAAAGAAAGGATTGGTAAACAATGAGAACAGAGGAAAATTCTATGACGCAGTCAAAAAATGGTGTCTCGCCAAGACAGGCTTGCTGGAGAAAGAAGGACAGGGGGAGGAGAATCAGGACCACTGGAATGAGAAGGATTGCTGGAATGTAATTTTGAGCTGACAGAGCCTCCTGATATACTGGGCAAGTCTGAGAAAAGTAAAGGACAGACCGAAGATTAATATTTTTTTTTATGGAAGCGAGGAACAGCAGCTGTCCCTGAGCGATATGATATTTGGAGAGTACAAAACCCACACAGAGCATTTCTGTTTCCAATCTGCTTGTGAAAATTATCAGAGATCGCAAAGAAAGGAATATACAATAACAACAAGAAGATGAAGAAAGTAATAAAGGACTATCTGGATTGAACTGGATAGAACTGTTTAATTAATGCAGCAATATAAGTGATGTTTGGACTCGTCCGGAGCTTGATGTATGGGTACCCCCCCAAAAATTTAAAATTCGGCTGTATAATTTGGAACTAATGTGATTTGGATAATGTGATGTGATTGGCCTGTTAATAAAAATTATTTTTTTAAAAAAGAGAGAGAGAAAGGAGACTGGGCTGTAACTTTAAATCTTACCAGTCTCCCCCCTAAGCGAGTTGTTTACTGGCCTGGCCTTAGTACATCTGAGGCCAAGCTAAGTCCTGTGCTTTATCAAGAGAAATACCAAAAGGTGCCTAATTCTTTTAGAGAACATCATGCTAATACTGTGAAAATGTATGTGGAACTTGAATTTTCTTTGTTAACTCCTTTTGGAAGTTGAACACAGGTAGCCTTTGTGCACTTAGACTTCCTGGAAGGGTACAAACAGGCTAAAGGTACTTTTGATGTGTTATCCTTGTCTATCCTGTCCAGAACATCGGCTAGGAAGTTTTTTGTTATTTCACAGCTTTTTTACTGTGCCTGCGGTACTGACCCAGGATGAGTTATTTGTGCAACACCCCTAGTTTTGGGAAGATCAGTTTGAGTGTGCTGCTAGTGATTTTTTCTTTAAAAGGCTCCTTAACCACTCAAGCTGGAAATGTTTACATCAGTTTGTACAGTGGTACCCCACAAGATGAACGCCTCGCGAGACGAAAAACTCGCAAAACGAAAGGTTTTTTCGTTTTCGAGTTGCCTCGCAAGACGAATTTCCCTATGGGCTTGCTTCGCAAGACGAAGCTTGCCCCGGGGACAGCGGGTCTTCTCTTTTGAAGCAAGGGGCTGCAGGGAGATCGCTATCTCCCCGCAGCCCCTTGCTTCAAAAGAGGTCCAGGGGCAGTGGGAAGCTAAGCGCTTCTTCCCTGCTGCCCCCCGACGTCTTTTGCAGCAAGGGGCTGCAGGGAGATCGCTATCTCCCCGCAGCCCCTTGCTTCAAAAGAGGTCCAGGGGCAGCGGGAAGCTAAGCACTTCTTCCCTGCTGCCCCCCGACGTCTTTTGCAGCAAGGGGCTGCAAGGAGATCGCTATCTCCCCGCAGCCCCTTGCTTCAAAAGAGGTCCAGGGGCAGCGGGAAGCTAAGCGCTTCTTCCCTGCTGCCCCCCGACGTCTTTTGCAGCAAGGGGCTGCAGGGAGATCGCTATCTCCCCGCAGCCCCTTGCTTCAAAAAAGGTCCAGGGGCAGCGGGAAGCTAAGCGCTTCTTCCCTGCTGCCCCCCCCCCGACGTCTTTTGCAGCAAGGGGCTGCAGGGAGATCGCTATCTCCCCGCGGCCCCTTGCTTCAAAAGAGGTCCAGGGGCAGCGGGAAGCTAAGCGCTTCTTCCCTGCTGCCCCCCGACATCTTTTGCAGCAAGGGGCTGCAGGGAGATCATAGAATCATAGAATCATAAAATCATAGAGTTGGAAGAGACCACAAGGGCCATCGAGTCCAACCCCCTGCCAAGCAGGAGATAGATTGCTATCTCCCTGCAGCCCCTTGCTGCAAAGACGTCCGGGGGAAGCGGGGAAGAAGCCGCTTCCCCCGGACGTCTTTTGCAGGGTTGCCGGCATGCCGAAGCCTGCGCGCGCTGACATCAGCGCTCCCAGGCTTCGCGGACCTGTCCGCCAGCATCGGCAGCGCTGCCGCTGCTGGCGGAGGGTTGCCGCCATGCCGAAGCCTGCGCGCGCTGACATCAGCGCCGCGAAGCCTGGGCATGGCGGCAACCCCCCGCCAGCAGCGGCAGCGCTGCCGCTGCTGGCGGAGAGGTCCGCGAAGCCTGGGAGCGCTGATGTCAGCGCGCGCAGGCTTCGGCATGGCGGCAACCCTCCGCCAGCAGCGGCAGCGCTGCCGCTGCTGGCGGAGAGGTCCGCGAAGCCTGGGAGCGCTGATGTCAGCGCGCGCAGGCTTCGGCATGCCGGCAACCCTCCGCCAGCAGCGGCAGCGCTGCCGCTGCTGGCGGAGAGGTCCGCGAAGCCTTGGCCGGACAGCTTTTGAAGGCAGGCGGGGGGGGAGCAAAGACTTTCGCCCCCGCCAGCCTTCAGAAGAGGAAGGCTGGCGGGGGGCAAAAGTCTTTGTCCCCCCTGCCTGCCTTCCCAGGGGCTTTTAAATCGCCCCGGACAGTGGAGAAGTCCTCCGCTGTCCGGGGCGATTTTAAAATGCCGCCCGCCAGCATTTTAAGATCGCCCCGGACAGCGGAGAAGTCCTCCGCTGTCCCGGGGTTTTTTAAAATGCTGGGGGTGGGAAGAAAAGCCCTTGCCCCCCCCCCAGCCTTCAGAAGAGGTCCGGGGACAGACTGTCCCCGGACCTGGTCTGAAGGCGGTTTCCCTAGGAACGCATTAATTGATTTTCATTGCATTCCTATGGGAAACCGTGCATCGCAAGACGAAAAAACCGCAAGACGAAGAGAATTGCGGAACGAATTAATTTCGTCTTGCGAGGCACCACTGTACATTGTTTTGATGGAATTTAGGGACTTACCCCTGTAATTTCATCTTAGAGGGGAGGGTGTAGTGAAGTTAAGGATTTCAAACTTTGGTCAAGAAAGGAGCAGAGTATTGTGGGTAATCAAAAAGCCACAAGAGTTATGGGAAAGAGGTCTGTTGCTTTAACCCTGCAGACCGACAGTCTCCAAATGTGTAAATTGTTATCTTAGGAAGGAAGTTCTCTAGTTTGATTTGGGGGCTTGACACCTGGGGCTCCAGCTATTCACACCCACCTAGTGTTGTTATCAGTCTTTTCATTACCTGGGAATGTGCATCTGTGAAACATCCGAGGAAAGGGGTGAGCCCTTTGATCCCGGTTCTGGGAACTTAATGAG
Organism: Podarcis bocagei; assembly: GCF_964188305.1. NCBI lineage: Eukaryota > Metazoa > Chordata > Lepidosauria > Squamata > Lacertidae > Podarcis > Podarcis bocagei. The sequence goes on along the minus strand of NC_138132.1, from coordinate 92,763,792 downwards.
CTCAGCTGTCACAAGTTAAAATTGTTAGCCCATAAGCTGGTCATTGGTGAATTTGAATGTAATCAAGAATTGTGATTGGGTCTGGGTTCTGGTTCCACGTGAGATTTGTGAATAAAGATCCTAAGAACGACTGAGAAAGCGTGCTCTGCAACCTGCAATTCGTGTACCACCTTGCTGGCAGCTGTCCTGTGTCTCTTTGTAATGGAGATTCCTGCTGACTTTGTAATGCGGATCCACTGAAGGACTTTGAAACTATCCTATCTCTGTCTTTGTTCTTAGAAGTGAGTATCTTAGTTAGCTATACTAAACAATGTCTATATTTTATTTTATGTGCCTGCTTTTTAAGCATGTTAACTTTGTGTTTTTTTAAATAAAATTTTTAAATAGAAACTTTCTTTTGTCTTATGTGCCAATCTGAGGGAAAATCTAAGTTCAACGCCTGACTACTGTATTTTTCGCACCATAGGGCGCTCCGGACCATGGGGCGCACCTAGTTTTGGGAAGCAGAAAACAAGAAAAAATTATTCTGAACCCCAGAAGCCAGAACAGCAAGAGGGATCTGGCTTCTGGGATACCGTGCAGCTGTTCTGGCTTCTGGGATAGCCGCGCCAAGCCTCTTCAGGGCAGCGGGATGAAGGCTCCCCCTGCCCGAAGAGGCTGCGCAGGGCTAAGGCAGAAGCCAGGACAGGCACATCGCTGAAGGGAGAGAGGAAGAAGGCACAGCGCCCCTTGAGCAAAGCTGGAGGCCTCAGGCGCACTGCCGCGAAGCCAAGGAGCCTACATTTGCTCCATAGGACGCACACACATTCCCCTTTCATTTTTGGAGGGGGAAAAGTGCGTCCTATAGAGCGAAAAATACGGTACTTGGTTACGCTATACCTGATGAATTTCTGCCTGCAGGTTTGTGGAAGCAGCTTGCAGAGTGGGGCAACCTGTAACAAAGGAGCATAGTCTTCGCCCTTGGACTGTGCCTCCGGGTGCCCTGAGACGAGGGAGTGGTGGCAGCATTACCATTTCTGTGGCGTTTTGTCTTGTCAAAAAGTAAGTGGCTGCCGGCCTCTGTTCCAGAAACCTGACCCAGGTGGAGGGTAAGGGCAGGTGAGGGAGGGGTGAGTGGCCAGAGCCCCTTTACTACAACATTGTTTCTAAATTTATTCTTTTGCATTGTTTTCAAATGTCTGTTTTAACCATATTTGCACAGCAGTTTCTAATGTTGTGAGTTGTCCTCTATTTCAGAGGCTTCTACTCTGCAGCCTCTTACAATTGTTTTAACTGCGAGTCTTTTAGTTCTTATGCTCTTACAGTTGTTTTAACTGTGTGTCTTGGTTTGTTTTTTAGTTCTTATCTGTTTTAATTATCAGTTTTTATCCATCCATTATCCGTGTTTAATCTTGTATTTTATTCAAATATTTTTGTTGGCTATTTGCAGTATGGTAGCGCTGCAGAGAGCTTGCTGGGGAGACCATGCATTAAAAAGGGACTCAAAAATAACTTACCGTATTTTTCGCCCTATAGGACGCACTTTTTCCCCTCCAAAAATGAAGGAGAAATCTGGGTGCGTCCTATGGGGCGAATGCAGGCTTTTGCTGAAGCTTGGAGAGCGAGAGGGGTCGGTGCGCACCGACCCCTCTCGCTCTCCAGGGTTCAGAAACACATCCGCAGCCTAGGCAGCCCTACGGGAGGTCCGGCAGGGATGTCTAGGCTGCGGATAGCAGCCTGCCGCTCGGCGGGCGGGGCGCCCTGAAGCAGAGCGCCCCCCCTTGCCAGGCAGACATCCGCAGCGTGGGGAGCCTTGCAGGAGTTCCCCACAAGGCTCCCCACGCTGCGGATAGCAGCCTGAGGCCCCGCAGGGGGGGGGCGCCCTGATGCAGAGCCACTCTGGGCGGCTTCCAAAAGAATATTAAAATACTATGATACATCAAACATTAAAAGCTTCCCTAAACAGGGCTGCCTTCAGATGTCTTCTAAAAGTCTGGTAGTTGTTGTTCTCTTTGACATCTGGTGGGAGGGCGTTCCACAGGGTGGGCGCCACTACTGAGAAGGCCCTCTGCCTGGTTCCCTGTAACTTGGCTTCTCGCAGTGAGGGAACCGCCAGAAGGCCCTCGGTGCTGGACCTCAGTGTCCGGGCAGAACGATGGGGGTGGAGACGCTCCTTCAGGTATACTGGACCGAGGCCGTTTAGGGCTTTAAAGGTCAGCACCAACACTTTGAATTGTGCTCGGAAACGTACTGGGAGCCAATGTAGGTCTTTCAAGACCGGTGTTATATGGTCTCGGCGGCCGTTCCCAGTCACCAGTCTGGCTGCTGCATTCTGGATTAGTTGTAGTTTCCGGGTCACCTTCAAAGGTAGCCCCACGTAGAGCGCATTGCAGTAGTCCAAGTGGGAGATAACCAGAGCATGCACCACTCTGGCGAGGCAGTCCGCGGGCAGATAGGGTCTCAGTCTGCGTACCAGATGGAGCTGGTACACAGCTGCCCTGGACACGGATTTAACCTGTGCCTCCATGGACAGCTGTGAGTCCAAAATGACTCCCAGGCTGCGCACCTGGTCCTTCAGGGGCACGGTTACCCCATTCAGGACCAGGGAATCCCCCACACCTGCCCGCCTCCTGTCCCCCAGAAACAGTACTTCTGTCTTGTCAGGATTCAATCTCAATCTGTTTGCCGCCATCCATCCTCCAACCGCCTCCAGACACTCACACAGGACTGTCACCGCCTTCACTGGTTTTGATTTGAAAGAAAGGTAGAGCTGGGTATCATCTGCATACTGATGAACACCCAGCCCAAACCTCCTGATGATCTCTCCCAGCGGCTGCATGTAGATGTTGAAAAGCATGGGGGAGAGGACAGAACCCTGAGTCACCCCACAAGTGAGAGCCCAGGGGTCTGAACACTCATCCCCCACCACCACTTTCTGAACACGGCCCAGGAGGAAGGAGCGGGACCACTGTATGACAGTGCCCCCAGCTCCCAGCCCCTCAAGACGGTCCAGAAGGATGTTATGGTCGATGGTATCAAACGCTGCTGAGAGATCCAGCAGAACTAGGAAACAGCTCTCACCTTTGTCCCTAGCCCGCCAGAGATCATCAACCAGTGTGACCAAGGCAGTTTCAGTCCCGTGATGAGGCCTGAATCCCGATTGGAAGGGATCCAAATGGTCCGCTTCTTCCAGGCGTGCCTGGAGTTGTTCAGCAACCACTCGCTCAATCACCTTGCCCAAGAATGGAAGATTTGAGACTGGGCGATAGTTGGCCATCGTGGCCGCATCTAAAGATGGTTTTTTAAGAAGCGGTTTAATAACCGCCTCTTTCAGCGGGTCTGGGAAGGCTCCCTCACGGAGGGAAGCATTCACCACCCCACGAAGCCCATCGCCCAGCCCTTCCCGGCTATCTTTTATAAGCCAGGATGGGCAAAGATCAAGGAGACAGGTGGTTGGTTTCACTTGTCCAAGCAGCCTGTCCACATCCTCGGAGGTAACAGATTGGAATTGATCCCACGCAATTTGACTAGACAGGACTCTAGCACTCTCCCGCCCCGGCCCTGCTCCCACGGTGGCGTCTACCTCTTCCCGAATCTGAGCGACTTTATCTGCAAAAAACTTTGCAAAATCATTGCAGGAGATCATGTGGCCCGTACTGGGCCCCGATGTAGCAGGTGGTTCCGCTAAATTGCGGACCACCTGAAAAAGTCTCCTGCTGCTGTTTTCTGCAGATGCAATAGAGGCGGCGAAGAAAGCCTTCTTCGCCGTCGCTACTGCCACTTGGTAGGCTCGACACTGAGCTCTAACCTGTGTCCGGTCAGCTTCAGAATGGGTCATCCGCCACCGGCACTCTAGCCGTCTCAACGATTGTTTCATTGCCCTCAGATCCGTGGAAAACCACGGGGCTGTCCGGGCTCCATGCAATCGGAGAGGGCGCTTCGGAGCCAAACAGTCAATAGACCTGGTTAACTCCACATTCCAGCGGGCCACCAGGGAATCAGCTGAAAGGCCATGGAGGTAAACACCAGGTCCAAGGCATGTCCGCGGCTATGGGTTGGGCCAAACTTATTCAGGGACAGCCCCATGGAGGCCATGCTTTCCACGAAGTCCCGAGCGCCCCCTTGTAAGGTCGTGTTGGCATGGATATTAAAATCCCCTAGGACAACCAAACTAGGTGTCTCCAGGAGAACATCCGCCACGACCTGAAGCAGCTCGGGCAGGGAATCCTTGGTGCAGCGGGGAGGTCGGTACACCAAAAGGAATCCTGTACTGCCCCTATTGCCCAACTTCCAGAACATGCACTCAGAGAACTGGGTCTTCCCAATAGGACGCCTGGTGCAAACTAATGACTTCCTAAAAATCACTGCAACCCCCCCTCCCCGCCCACAAGGCCTGGGTTGCTGTGCGTAAGAGAAACCTGGTGGACAAGCAGCGGCAAGAACAGGCCCATCTGCTTCATCCAACCAAGTCTCTGTTACACAAGCCAGGTCAAATCCTCCATCCATGATCAAGTCATGGATGGCAGTGGTCTTATGAATCATTGACCTGGCATTGCACAGCAGCACCTTCAGGTCATGTGGGTATCCTTTGCTGATTCTAGTATCCATCCGGTCAGGACCAGACCCAGAGGCAGGGATAGTCCTCAGACAACGACTAAACCTGCCTCCTCTGTAATGACATGGTCTGGTCTTAGCGTAACTCCTCCTCCTACCCATGATCACTGAGATCGGTTGTCCCAGCGCATCCCCCTCTGTGGAACATACCCCAGCCATTTTGTTGGCTGGGACCCACTCCCCGGCAGCCCTGACCCTTCCCCTTAAGAACAAAATAAGACCTTAAAACAATAAAAAAACCCCAGAAAACAAAAAACAATACAAATGAAAAACTATAAAAATTACAAATCCATTAAAAACCCATTAAAATCAAACAAATTCCCAACTAAACATCCATCCCACCCCCATCCCCATCCCCGCATATACAAAAAAATAAAAGGAAGGAAAAGGAACATTTTAAAACATTTTAAAAAGAACTCTGCGCCCCTCCGGATCCCCCTGGGCTGCAGCAGCAGTGACAGCAACCGTCCCTGTGAGTCCTTCAGGCCCCGTCCTGGGCCAGATGGTGAGTGGCAGGAAGGAAGGAGCAGGGCCCTCAGACACCCACACAGGAGAGTCCTCCTGGGCAGCAGACTCAGCAGTCCCTGTGAGTCCTTCAGGCCCCGGCCTGGGCCAGATGGTGAGTGGCAGGAAGGAAGGAGCAGGGCCCTCAGACACCCACACAGGAGAGTCCTCCTGGGCAGCAGAGCGCAGCAGTCCCTGTGAGTCCTTCAGGCCCCGGCCTGGGCCAGATGGTGAGTGGCAGGAAGGAGCAGGGCCCTCAGACACCCACACAGGAGAGTCTTCCTGGGCAGCAGACGCAACAGTCCCTGTGAGTCCTTCAGGCCCCGGCCTGGGCCAGGTGGTGAGTGGCAGGAAGGAAGGAGCAGGGCCCTCAGACACCCACACAGGAGAGTCCTCCTGGGCAGCAGACGCAGCAGTCCCTGTGAGTCCTTCAGGCCCCGGCCTGGGCCAGATGGTGAGTGGCAGGAAGGAGCAGGGCCCTCAGACACCCACACAGGAGAGTCTTCCTGGGCAGCAGACGCAGCAGTCCCTGTGAGTCCTTCAGGCCCCGGCCTGGGCCAGGTGGTGAGTGGCAGGAAGGAAGGAGCAGGGCCCTCAGACACCCACACAGGAGAGTCCTCCTGGGCAGCAGACGCAGCAGTCCCTGTGAGTCCTTCAGGCCCCGCCCCAGGCCAGATGGTGAGTGGCAGGAAGGAAGGAGCAGGGCCCTCAGACACCCACACAGGAGAGTCCTCCTGGGCAGCAGAGCGCAGCAGTCCCTGTGAGTCCTTCAGGCCCCGCCCCGGGCCAGATGGTGAGTGGCAGGAAGGAAGGAGCAGGGCCCTCAGACACCCACACAGGAGAGTCCTCCTGGGCAGCAGAACGCAGCAGTCCCTGTGAGTCCTTCAGGCCCCGCCCCAGGCCAGATGGTGAGTGGCAGGAAGGAAGGAGCAGGGCCCTCAGACACCCACACAGGAGAGTCCTCCTGGGCAGCAGAGCGCAGCAGTCCCTGTGAGTCCTTCAGGCCCCGGCCTGGGCCAGATGGTGAGTGGCAGGAAGGAAGGAGCAGGGCCCTCAGACACCCACACAGGAGAGTCTTCCTGGGCAGCAGACACAGCAGTCCCTGTGAGTCCTTCAGGCCCCGGCCTGGGCCAGATGGTGAGTGGAAGGAAGGAGCCGGGCCCTCAGACACCCACACAGGAGAGTCCTCCTGGGCAGCAGACGCAGCAGTCCCTGTGAGTCCTTCAGGCCCCGGCCTGGGCCAGGTGGTGAGTGGCAGGAAGGAAGGAGCAGGGCCCTCAGACACCCACACAGGAGAGTCCTCCTGGGCAGCAGACGCAGCAGTCCCTGTGAGTCCTTCAGGCCCCGCCCCAGGCCAGATGGTGAGTGGCAGGAAGGAAGGAGCAGGGCCCTCAGACACCCACACAGGAGAGTCCTCCTGGGCAGCAGAGCGCAGCAGTCCCTGTGAGTCCTTCAGGCCCCGGCCTGGGCCAGATGGTGAGTGGCAGGAAGGAAGGAGCAGGGCCCTCAGACACCCACACAGGAGAGTCCTCCTGGGCAGCAGACGCAGCAGTCCCTGTGAGTCCTTCAGGCCCCGGCCTGGGCCAGGTGGTGAGTGGCAGGAAGGAGCCGGGCCCTCAGACACCCACACAGGAGAGTCCTCCTGGGCAGCAGACGCAGCAGTCCCTGTGAGTCCTTCAGGCCCCGGCCCGGGCCAGATGGTGAGTGGCAGGAAGGAAGGAGCAGGGCCCTCAGACACCCACACAGGAGAGTCCTCCTGGGCAGCAGAGCGCAGCAGTCCCTGTGAGTCCTTCAGGCCCCGGCCTGGGCCAGATGGTGAGTGGCAGGAAGGAAGGAGCAGGGCCCTCAGACACCCACACAGGAGAGTCCTCCTGGGCAGCAGAGCGCAGCAGTCCCTGTGAGTCCTTCAGGCCCCGGCCTGGGCCAGATGGTGAGTGGCAGGAAGGAAGGAGCAGGGCCCTCAGACACCCACACAGGAGAGTCCTCCTGGGCAGCAGACGCAGCAGTCCCTGTGAGTCCTTCAGGCCCCGGCCTGGGCCAGATGGTGAGTGGCAGGAAGGAGCCGGGCCCTCAGACACCCACACAGGAGAGTCCTCCTGGGCAGCAGAGCGCAGCAGTCCTTATGAGGCCTAACTGCTACTTTATTTATATGCTCTTTCTTTTTTTTATCCTGGTCAGTGACCATAATAAAGTTCATACAAGTAGGTCCCAGGGTTAGGTCCCCTGGCAATGGCAACCTACACTTTCCTGCCTGGGTCTTTGGGACGCCATCCGCTCCTGTTTCCTGCTTGGCAGGGGTTAGGACTCGATGGCCCTTGTGGTCTCTTCCAACTCTTCTATGATTCTATGATTCTCCTGTAGTGACAGAGCCAAGGCTACTAGACGCCACCTCTGCCAACGTCCAACGACCGTTTGAGAAACCTCAAATGGTCCCAAGCTCCGTTGCTAGGCAACAGCAGCTGAGAGCATGGAATTCCGGCCTCAGTGCCAAGGTTCTAGGAGAGTCCGTGTGGCCTAGTGGTTAGAACTATGTTAATGCCATGCAACGCTAGGGTGAGATATATATATATATTCTTTGAAATGTACAGTTTAATACTTTTTCTATTATTTGTAGCCTGCTTTGCAGGCTCTTCCTGTCTCCTAAAGAAGCTGACAGGATTGCACCCCTGTACTTGCTTATCTGTTTGCCGTGTACATTTATGAACGTTTATTTTATATTTGGGGCCTTTGAATTCTGAACTCTGGATTAATAACACTTTTGAATTGTGCTCGCAAACGTACTGGGAGCCAATGTAGGTCTTTCAAGACCGGTGTTATGTGGTCCCGGCGGCCACTCCCAGTCACCAGTCTAGCTGCCGCCTTCTGGATTAGTTGTAGTTTCCGAGTCACCTTCAAAGGTAGCCCCACGTAGAGCGCGTTGCAGTAGTCCAAGCGGGAGATAACTAGAGCATGCACCACTCTGGCGAGACAGTTCGCGGGCAGGTAGGGTCTTAGCCTGCATACCAGATGGAGCTAGTAGACAGCTGCCCTGGACACAGATTTGACCTGTGCCTCCATGGACAGCTGTGAGTCCAAAATGACTCCCAGGCTGCGCACCTGGTCCTTCAGGGGCACAGTTACCCCATTCAAGACCAGGGAATCCTCCACACCTGCCCGCCTCCTGTCCCCCAAAAACAGTACTTCTGTCTTGTCAGGATTCAACCTCAATCTGACAGCAGAAAGTGAGAGCAGAAAGAGCAGTGAAGTCAAGAACATAAGAAGAGGCTGTTGGATCTGCAACCTGTCCTCACAGTGAAAGGGACTTCAGAAATACAGACCAGGAATGTAAAAATCAGGCAGCAAAGTTTCTTAAAGAAAAAGTTTTTTATTTGGTTTTGTCAGACAAAAGCAAATGTGGGTGCATTTCAGAAAATGAGAAAATGCCCACCCCCCCTTTGGGGCAGTCAACTTATATATCTTTCTGCAAAGCACAGTTCAGCCCCTTGGCATCCCTTTAGCCAATGATTGACAATTTCCTATGGTCATTGATGCATATTCATTAAAGCTCAACCAATGAATAAATTTGGTGTGTCCTTTCGGTTCCAAGTTGCCTATTCCACTAGGTGGCGCTACTGGCTTATAATCTACTTAACCTCTGTACTAGTTCCAGGAAGTGCCCCTGAACCCCCCGCTTCCAAGAAATGTCCTTGTGGTTTAGCAACTTCACACCTAAGCGTTATATCTGGAGCCTGGCGGTCAGCAAACATCCTGCTACTTGCCTTTGTCAGGGGTCGTTTCTCAGAAATGGCTTAACCTCAACTGGCAAACTTCCTGCAGGGGCAAGCTAGCTGCACCCACAAGCTTGCATGCTTGCTGCCTCTGCAAAAGGTGGCAAAGTGACAAACATGAGAAAGAGAAATAGTCTTTTGCTTTCTAAAATGGCTTTGTGCTTTTAGCTTTTAGATGGCTCTATAATATGGCTTCAGAGATTCTTAGCCTGGCTCTCCATTGGTCATCCTGACCTTCACCCCTCCATTCCCCCCTTTCCATCACGAAAATGCTGACCGGTCACGGTTCTCCATTTTCGCTTGATGGACCTATAGGTACAATATCATAGAGAGCCAGGAAATGTACACTCCTGTGGATACACGTGCCTCCCTCTATGACCCTGTCAAGTCTTCAAATATGGTGCTCGGGAACCACATAGGTGGTGTTCAGAATCTTGACCTCGCACGCATACCCAGCACTCAGACCTGTTCAGACTCTTGGCCACAGCCGTGGTCATGTTCAGGAAGGTGTTCTCCCTCCACCCGGTGGCCATCTGAGAGGTGAGAACCATCAGGAGGCAGGGTATGATCCACATCCTGATTCGAGGGATGTTCGGTGGCCCAGAACAAAGAACTGTACCACCAACACAGAAATACCACAGGCCAAAGGGATGGGGGCCCACGAAGGCCAGGTCATGTGGGCCTCTAACTCCTGGCCCTACTGAGGCGTGAACAGCGTCTACACACAAAACGTTCCCACTCTACACAGGGAAAAGTGGCCGCCTGGCACTGATACACTGCTAGGCCTCGGGAGCTGTAGGGATGGCAATAGACTCTATAAACTTCAAAGGCTGGTCCTACTGGGTGGAGGTCACCTACGTGGTCTCTGACCAGGGCCTATGGAGGCTGAAGCCTGGGGTGGTAACCCTTATACAGCCACAAGAATACCCTACCACATTCAAGGGTATTATGTGTGGAGTTACCAGGCCAGGTATTCTTCTGGGATTATGGGAGGCTCGAGCCACCACGACAACCACAGGTGGGGCTGCAGGATTTACTGGCACTTGTTCAGCAATTTCAATGCGCACCTGGTTCAGGCTCCCTCCCCTGCAATATTTGCATTAAGATAGGCTCCGTCCCATGCAACACCTGGATTAAGATTAGGACCTGGTCTACCAGATGGGGTTGGTACAGTGCTCTACCCCCTGAGTGACAGTTGGTTACCCCCCCACAACAGCAAGAGCGGTCCAGAACTCGATAGATTTCGACCGTCTCTGCAACTTCCCGTAGGAGCAGTACCCATGTGCGCTGGACAGTGGTGTGGAAGAGAAGCCACAGTGGGGTAGTGGGATGTTTCAATACGGCAACCTCATCAAAGCCCTGTTCCCAATAGCCAATGAGCACGCCGTTTCTTACCACTGGCAAGACAAACCAGTCGTAGCAGAGGTCCGCAGGCCAAGAGGGTCGGTATGGCTCGGTGGGGTCAGGGCAATAGGACATAGAGCAAAAAGGGCAGTAGGACATAGAGCAAATCAATACAGAACATAATAGAGAAAAGGGGAAAGTCCTTGTGAAAGTCCTTGTGATGATCAGTCGCAGGATCTCGTTGCCCGTGGCCCCAACGCACTCCCGGTGGCGTCGGACGCAGGGGTGATGATCAGACGCGTGTGATGCACCCAGGGAATCACGTCGGCTACTCTCACCGCAGTTGGGATGGAGAGGAGGACGGTATACGGGCCTCGCCACTTAGGGATGAGGGGGTTGCGCTTCCACGCTGTCACCCGGCTGGAACTGGTGGACCGGCTCAGCGAGACTGCACGGTGTAGGCTCGAGGTAGTACCTGGAAAGGGAAGCAAACACACACGGGGACAGGAATTGCACTTGTTCCTGAGTGATGTGATCTCCCACCCGCCCCAAACTGGCGGGGATGTCTCGGACGAAAGGGGTGGCCTGCCATACAAAAGTTCAAAGGGTGATAGTCTCAGTCTCTTGGTTGGAGCGCTCCGAATCTGAAACAAGGCAATGGGCAGGACATCTATCCAGTGTAGTCCCGTCTCCTGGGTCAGCTTGGCCAAGTGGGTTTTCAAGGTGCGATTCATACACTCAGGTTTTCCCGAACTCTGGGGTCTGTAGGCTGCGTGTAGCCTTCAGTTTATCTGCAGCGCCTTGCACACTTCTTGTACAACTTTATCAATGAAGGCAGGGCCATTGTCACTGCCAATACTTCTGGGGAGGCCAAATCGGGGTATGAGTTCATGTAACAGTTTCTTGGACACTTCACGAGGTATCTCTGTTCTAGTGGGGTATGCCTCTGTCAGGGTGCAGACAAACACAAGCAGGTATTTGATGCCCCTAGTTGGTGGTAGTTCAGTGAAGTCCACAATCAGGCTTTCCATAGGGGTAAAGCCCACGTGTTGTACACCCGGTGGGGGAAGGTGGCCTTGTCTGGGGGTGTTCTTGGCGCACAGGACACACCTCTGGGATATAGCAGCAACTAGTTGAGAAAGGTTAGTGATATAGAAAAGTCTCCCAAGGTGTGCTCTGGCAGCTGGACCCCCTAGATGAGTGGACTCGTGGTAATTCTTCACAATCACGGTAGCCAGATGTTGGGGCACAAAAACACGGTTTTCTGGTAGACGGAACCATCCCTCCTGGAGTGTTGCTCCTTCCTGGCGTGCCCACTGTTGCTCCTCCGGTGTGTAGCGTGGTTCCACATCGTCTGGAGTGAGTTGTGGGATGAGGGCTGCGTTGAGTGCTGGTGGAGGTTTCAAAGCTGCTTCACGAGCTGCGTGGTCTGCCTTCCGGTTGCTCCTAGTGACCATGTCCCGGCCTCTCCCATGGCCTTTGCAGTGCATCACGGCAATCTCTTCGGGACCCCATGCTGCTTCCAGTAACATCTCAACTTCTGGACGTTAGCCTTGCATCCAGCTGCCAATTGCAGGGCAATGCCTTTTGCTGTTGGACTTCGCCTCAGAGCACAAACAACTCTTGGAGACTTTGGCTTTCTTAGAGCTCTTGGAACGGCTTGCCTGGCTTGCACCCCCACTTCTGGGTGCTCTGCTGCCTGAGGAACAACTTGTAACTGCCTTCCTCTTCCCAGGTCTCAGCCTCTCTCCAGCCCACAGTCCATCACACAGATTTATTGAAGCGTAGAAACAACTTCCCAAAACAGCCTCAGCCCCCTCTGGGCTTGGTACTTTTTCTGGGCATCCTCTAGCCCCCTCTGGGCTTTCTGGGCGTCCCACAGCCCCTTCTGGGCTTCCAGCCCCCTCTGGTCTGGCTGCTACTGTGGCCTGACATGCTGTCTTCAGTGGCTGCCACGCTACCCAGGGCTTCCTCCCTTGGAGTATTGGCAACAGCCAAGAATCAAGGCTGGCCCTTAAAATGGCTAGGACCCTTTGGTCTCTCTAGAACATCAGGCACGTCTGCTTCACAAGCTTCCACTGCGCCTGCAGACTTCTCAATGGGTTGGGCAAAGCCTGTTTCAGCCTGTGTACCCCTTATATTCCATAAGGGTGAGAACCGAATGGGGCACATTCACATGCATCTCCTGGCCAAACGTGAACTTGCCTGTTTCTTCCACTAGTGTGGCGGTGGCAGCGACAGGCCACAGACAGGGTGGCCAGCCTTTCACTGTGGAATCTAATTGCTTGATAGTCTCAAAGGCTTCTTGTTGGGCCGGTCCCCACTCAAAGGGGTCTCTTTCCCTTCCTCTGGTAACTTAATTTAGAGGTTTTGCTAAAATACTGAAGCCTGGGATTCCGATTCTCCACAACTTTAAACTTGTCTTTTAGGGATATCACAATCTCTGCCTTTTCTTGCAGTGACCTTTTGACAATTTCTAGATGGTCAGTATGTTCAGCAAGTTGTCTGGATAAATTAGCTAAATCTTCATCCCTTTTTTTTGCATTTTGTAAAGTGAGCTGGGTGTGTGAATCTTTCACTGATTTCAGCTCATTCACAAAACTTTGTTCTTTGTTTTTCTTTTAATTTTAGTAACTTGTTCAATTTCTCCTTTACAGAGATATGTTCATCGACCTGGGATTTAAAATGGTCTGTTCCTCCTTACATTCTATTCCTGTTTCTTGCAATTTTGTAGCTGATTTACTTATTTGTTCTTTAAACAATTTAATTTGTGACTCACACCCCATGAGTTTGTTGTTTTAAGTAACATCACAAGTATTGATTGTAGAATGAAGATCTTTAACTGTTTGGCTAGTCTCTTTGTTTTGCCTAACAAATTCTTCATTCTCTTTTGTTTTACTAACGTTTTCAATTTTTTTTTCCCCTCAGCCAGTTCTGATTTTATTGCACTTAACTGTTCAGAAAGTTCTGAAAGCTTTCTGCCTCCACTGTTCACACCTTTGGTTTGTAGATCTTTCAGTAACTGGACTTCCCTTTCAGCCTTAGACAACACTATTTCCCTGTCTTGCATTTCATCCTCTTTGCACTTGATCTGACATTTCAGAATATTAATCTGCTCAGAATACACATTTGTATTTGAAATAATAGCAGAAATTTCTTTGTCTTTCTCAGCTAAAACCTCTCTGAGGTTGTCAAATTCTCTTCCATGCCTCTGGAGGTCTTGAATTAGTTGAGACCTCTCTTCTAAATGACTTGTGTTTAATCTATTAAGTCCTTCATTTGTCTGTTCAAGATCCTGTTACATTAATTCTATAGCAGCATCCTGTTTCATGCTCTTTTCTTTTATTTTCCTCTGTTAATGCAGTAATAACTGCTTACTGTTCTGTACACTCTTCTCCATAAACACTGCACTTCTTCTGGACATCTTCCCTCTCCAAAACCTGACATGAGGGAGTGACTTTGCAATGTTCAGTCCTGCATTTCTTCAACCGGGGGGGGGGGGATTGTCATCTACCACCTTCAGCCAGTTGTCTATATAGGGAATCTGGTCAGGATGTCCCCCCTGGTCTATGCTGATTTTGGTCCTTCCTTGAAGTTGTTTAACATACATTGAAGGGGGATTACTGGACCTTTCAAGCCTTTCAAGCCTCCCCCCTCCCATTTTCAGTATGGCCCTGTACAGCGTCCCCACACCAAACACTCACACATTCATTTCGCAACTTTTCTCACCCAGGTGCGGTCGCCCGACTGGGAAATGGAGTACTTGTTGCTACGACCCCAGGGGAATGCCCCGGGGTAACACACATACATGCACAAAATGCCTCTCTCGTTGGATGCTTGCACGACACACTAACCACCCTGTGCCCCCCCCTTTTTCTCCTTCCTAATACCAAAGCGTGGGTGGTTGTCAGCAGTCAACCCTTCTACTTAATGCCACTATCCACGCTGGAGATTTGATCAGGATCTCCCTTCTCCTTAATTAAAAGGAGGATTTCCTATGCCCTCAGGTCTTGTTGCCATGTACTCACCCCAGCCGGCTTTTCTCTGCCCTGTCCTCCCAACCTCGGCTCTTCAAATCCGTTGTCCTCTGTCCCAGGATACAGCAAGAGGGTCAAGTTGCCTTCTGTCCCCCTCCGAAGAAAAGGTTCGGTGTGCACTTGGAAGCCAGGAGGTCCGTTGGCCCTCCGCCGTCTCTGCCCAGAGGTCAAGGGAGCTGCCTCCTGGTCTCTGAGGACACTTAAAGTCCTTCTGATCCGAGTCACTTTTGGCACCAGAAATGAAAGGGACTTCAGAAATACAGACCAGGAATGTAAAAATCAGGCAGCAAAGTTTCTTAAAGAAAAAGTTTTTTATTTGGTTTTGTCAGACAAAAGCAAATGTGGGTGCATTTCAGAAAATGAGAAAATGCCCACCCCCCCTTTGGGGCAGTCAACTTATATATCTTTCTGCAAAGCACAGTTCAGCCCCTTGGCATCCCTTTAGCCAATGATTGACAATTTCCTATGGTCATTGATGCATATTCATTAAAGCTCAACCAATGAATAAATTTGGTGTGTCCTTTCGGTTCCAAGTTGCCTATTCCACTAGGTGGCGCTACTGGCTTATAATCTACTTAACCTCTGTACTAGTTCCAGGAAGTGCCCCTGAACCCCCCGCTTCCAAGAAATGTCCTTGTGGTTTAGCAACTTCACACCTAAGCGTTATATCTGGAGCCTGGCGGTCAGCAAACATCCTGCTACTTGCCTTTGTCAGGGGTCGTTTCTCAGAAATGGCTTAACCTCAACTGGCAAACTTCCTGCAGGGGCAAGCTAGCTGCACCCACAAGCTTGCATGCTTGCTGCCTCTGCAAAAGGTGGCAAAGTGACAAACATGAGAAAGAGAAATAGTCTTTTGCTTTCTAAAATGGCTTTGTGCTTTTAGCTTTTAGATGGCTCTATAATATGGCTTCAGAGATTCTTAGCCTGGCTCTCCATTGGTCATCCTGACCTTCACCCCTCCAACAGTGGCAAGGCAGATGTCCTAACGGGAAACCCACAAGCAGGATTTGATCACCAGAACCCTTTCCCCTCCTGGGGCTTCCAGCAACTGGTATTCAGAAGCATTTACTGAGGCAGAGCATAGCCGTCATGCTTGGTAGCTGCTGTCCCCCCCCCCCTAAAAAAATATTCATTTTATAACACAAATAAACAACACAAAGCGAAAAACAAACAATACAGATTCTTGTCTTATCCTTATTTTTCTAAACATTGTTAGGTGGGCTTCCCCAAGTCTGATTTTCATTTTACCTCATCCTTAGCAGTTTACATATTTCATAATTTCTAACCATTTTTTTATCACACTTACCTTAACCATAAAAAACTTCACATTTTATCACTTACAAATAATACTATTTTAAAATACACTATCTTCTACTTCTAACCCTACAGCCTAAATCCACTTCCAAAGCTATTCTAAGATTTAAATATTAACATATTTTTTTTCAAATATTCTTTAAAATGCTTAGTAGCTGTCGGTAGCCGCTGCCAGTCAGAGCCATCTTTCCTATTGGGCTTAGTGGTGCGTTGTGCCAGGGCGCCAGCCTCTCGGGGGCGCCCCAGTGAGTGGGGGTGCTGCGCGGCTTTGCTGACGGCCTCCCCTTTCCCTGCACGCCCGCCAGCTGTGCCCCATTAACCATATGGCTGGCGAGCGTGCAGCTTCCTTCCCAAGCCTCCACGGGAGGAGAGCAACTCTGGGAAATGGGGGGCGGGCACCAGAGGGATCTTTGCACCACGGCCCTGGATATGCTTCAGACAGCCCTGCCGCTGCCTCTGTGAATTTGTCCAATTTTTAAAAATCATTGTAATGTTGACTTTTAAATTGTTGTAACCTGCCCTGGGACCTTAGGGTGAAGGGTGGGTAATAAATTAAGATAGCATCATCAACAACAATAACTTCAGGGTTGCACCGCTCTGCTCCCTGGAACAAATAGAGAACCTGATCTCTGCTAAACAATACGGAACCCTCCCTGGGTGGTCACACACAATCCCGCTTTCAATACTGTGACATGCCACTCCAATCTCTGAGCTGTGAGACAAGCCAGGGTTTCCAGGTGCTTTCCCAGGTTTAGCTTCCTTGGAATCAAGGTCAGGCAAAGACTGTGGTGCCTTTAGAATATATGGTTTCGTTTACATCTGAACAGAAGACATTCACACCCAAACAGATCTTGCATCTCCTTTAGCCTCAGCCTTGGATCCAGTACGGAACAAGCAGGGCTCTGTGATGCCAGTTCCCAGCCTGCTCCCAGATCATCTCTCTCTCTCTCTCTCTCTCTCTCTCTCTCTCTCTCTCTCTCTCTCTCTCACACACACACACACACACACACACACACAGGCTCATTCTTTTGGGATGCTGATGAAGACCCTCAACTTGCCACCTATGGTCATATTGTCTCACAATAAACCAGTTTCACGAGATTTTGAATAAATGTGCAACTAATCGTTGCTGTTTTGAATTTTATTGTGTTATTTTCTTCCTTAGTGGTTAACATAAACTGTTATGTTCAATCAATCAATCAGCCTTTATGGGCATACAGAGAAGACTGGAATATATGAATCGAAACATAAAATTGGCATCTGTTCACAGGAGGAAATGCTTTTAAGTTTCAGATAAAACTATACAGGCCTAGTAAGGTTAAAAAGTACCACTCAGGTCTTATGACGACGTAGTTTCATGGCATGGGTAGACAAACTAAGGGCCAGGGGCCAGATCCGGCCCAATCACCTTCTCAATCCAGCCTGCAGACGGTCCGGGAATCATGAGTAGAATGTGTCCTTTTATTTAAAATGCAGCTCTGGCTTATTTGTGGGGCATAGGAATTATTTCATTTCCGCCCCCAAAAATATAGTCCGGCCCCCCACAAGGTCGGCGGGACAGTGGAGCGGCCCCCTGCTGAAAAAGTTTGCTGACCCCTGGTCTAGACTGACCCACACTCCAACCCAAGCTGGCATTTATTTGGGATTTGTGAAGCACCTGAAAACAAGTCTCTGCGTGTGTCACACCCACTTTCCTCTCCCCCTGCAAGGACTACCATGCCCTGGACCCGGAGTTTGTGGGCTGCCCCTGCTGCGGCTGCTGCAACTGCTGCGGCTGCGACTGCTGCGGCTCCTGCCCCACCTGCTGCGGCTGCTGCCCCAACTGCTGCCCCAGCTGCTGCCCCCCCAGCTGCGCCTGCTGCTGCCGCTGGTGCTGCTGCCTGCCCAGGCTCCTGCTCCACCTGCCCAAGATGCCCAGCTGCCTCGTGCACATCAAGAGGCTCCTGATCATCGTGGTGATCGTCGTCCTCATTGTGGTGATCATCGTGGGGGCTCTCCTGATGGGCCTCTACGTCACCCAGGCACACACGGAGGCGGTGAGCAGAGTGAGGATGCCATGGGATGTTTAGGGCAGGTGTTGCGGGACACCAACCAGCACGGCCAACGCTCAGGGGTGGTGAAGGTTTACAGGGGTTAAACTCTACAATTCTGTGGTTCTAGGCCAGGCATAGGCAAACTCAGCCCTCCAGATGTTTTGGGACTACAACTCCCATCATCCCTAACTAGCAGGACCCAGTGGTCAGGGATGATGGGAATTGTAGTCCTCCCAAAACATCTGGAGGGCCAAGTTTGCCTATGCCTGTTCTAGGCTGTAGTGCCAACAAGATCAGGATTAGGAAAGGTGTGAAATGAGCGGAGCCTAGGACAAAATGTTGCAGTGTGATGTGTTCCTGTTCGAGGCTCCAGCCCGCCATGACCTTTTCCAGGATATTCCATTACATATTCTCCCCTGGTTTTCTGCCTGCCTGTCCTCCAACCAGCAGTGAAAATTCAGTGTCCGCTAAGCATGCTTAGATCCTACCCACCAGGGAGGGGATCATACCTCCGCAAACTGTGGGGTTCTCCAAGTTTGATGATACTTCCAGACTTTTGGCACAGATCATAATCTTTTAGCTACAGAAGTCTAGGCCCTTGGTCAGTGAGTTTGCTAAGGATTGGGGCCCGCAGGAAGGCAGGGGTTGCTACTTCGGGGAGTAGTTGTTGCTGCAGGATGCTGGAAAGAAGGGGAAACAAGGCACCTCTTGTTAACACACTCCATCACTTGCAGGTTTTGCAGATGACCATCGAGGGCCTTGAAGGAGGAGACTCGCAGCTCAACCTCTCTGTCAATATGGAAGAAGCAGCCACTTTCTATGTCAAGGACCAGACTAACGACCCAGATATATGGAGAAACGTGACTCAAAGAAGTAGGAGGCCCAGGGTTCACTCTGATTGTTTAGAAATACACAATCGCTTTGAGGTCCTCTCCCCTAGCATGGAAGACGAAGAGCAGACTCCATTTGAGGATCTCTCCCTCATTACAGTCGATCAGGTATATGAAGACGAGCAGCAAAGTCAGTCCTCAGGGAATGTGCAGGCGACCTTGGAACGGACAGCTCACGGAAGAACCCCGACCAAACCCAAGAGGAGGCGTGTAGTGGTGATAGGGGATTCCCTACTGAGGGGAACAGAAGCAGTGATCTGTGGGCCTGACAAGATGTCTCGGGAAGTGTGCTGTCTCCCCGGGGCTAAGATCCAAGATGTAACTGAACGACTGCAAGGAATCATAAAACCCACTGACAAATACCCCTTCCTCTTGGTTCATGTGGGAACCAATGACACTGCAAGCAATAGCCTCCAGAAGATCAAAAGAGACTACGAGGCTCTCAGCAGGAAATTGAAGCAACTAAATGCACAAATTGTCATCTCGTCTGTCCTCCCAGTTGAACGACGTGGCCCAGGGAGAGAGGGGAAAATAGTGGAAGTGAACAGCTGGCTTCGCAAATGGTGTAAACAGGAACGGTTTGGATTCTTAGATCACGGACTGCAGTTTCTTGAAGATGGACTTCTGGCAAGTGATGGGCTGCACCTCACAACGGTTGGGAGGAATGTTTTTGCCAAAAATCTCAGAAACCTCATCAGGAGGGCTTTAAACTGACTAATGTGGGGGAGGGAGACAGTGCTCCTGAAGGTAGGAGTCTATCAATTAATGAAGATGATCATCCAAATGTCATAGACCAAATGGAGCAAACAGCACGCAGACCTAGTGGTGGGAGGAAAAAATCCTTAAATAAGAGACACGGGGGAATGATTAATGGACTTCAATGTCTGTACACTAATGCGCAAAGCATGGGAAATAAACAAGATGAGCTTGAGCTCTTGGTACAGCAAACTAAATATGACATAATAGGCATCACTGAAACCTGGTGGGATAAGTCCCACGATTGGAATGTAATAATGGGGGGATACAATCTATTTCAGAGAAACAGACCAGACAAGAAAGGAGGAGGAGTGGCGTTATATGTCAGGGATGTGTATACCTGTGAAGAGATCCAAGATTTAGAACCTCAAAGCCAAAGTGAGTGCATTTGGGTCAAAATTAAGGGAGAGAAGAATAACAGAGACCTCATTGTGGGAGTTTACTATAGATCCCCAAGCCAAACGGAGGACATAGATGATGCCTTCCTGGAACAGATGGCCAAGCATGCAAAAGGAAGGGAGATAGTAGTAATGGGGGACTTCAATTACCCGGATATTTGTTGGGCGTCAAACTCAGCCAAGAGCATAAGGTCAAACAGATTCCTCACTGGCCTTGCAGACAACTTCATTGTCCAGAAAGTGGGAGAAGCAACAAGAGGAACAGCCATTTTAGATCTGGTCCTAACCAATGTTGATGACCTGGTTAGTGGGGTAGAAGTGGAAGGATCATTAGGCGCGAGTGATCATGCTCTTCTGAAGTTTACTATACAGCGGAAAGGAGCAGCCAAGCATACTAGCACTCAATTTCTTGACTTTAAGAAAGCCGACTTCATAAAACTTAGGGAAGTGCTGGGTGAGATCCCATGGACAGGAATACTAAAAGGAAAGGGAGTTCATGATGGCTGGGAGTTTGTTAAGAGGGAGATAGTAAAAGCACAACGTCAGGCAATACCAATGAGACGGAAACATGGAAGGTGCCTAAAGAAGCCAGGGTGGCTATCTAAAGAACTTTTAACTGAATTAAGATTAAAAAAGGATGTGTACAAAAAATGGAAAAGGGGGGAAACCACCAAAGAGGAATTCAAACAAATAGCCAGCACGTGTAGACACAAAGTCAGAAAAGCTAAAGCACAGAATGAACTCAGGCTTGCTAGAGAGGTTAAAAGCAACAAAAAAGGCTTTTATGGGTATGTTCGTAGCAAAAGGAAGAACAAAGAAACAGTGGGGTCACTCAGAGGAGAAGATGGTGAAATGCAAACAGGGGACACAGAAAGGGCTGAACTCCTCAATGCCTTCTTTGCCTCAGTCTTCTCCGATAAAGAAAACAATGCCCGACCTGAAGAATTTGGAGCAAATGATTCAGCAAAGGAAACACAGCCCAGAATAACTAAGGAGACAGTACAAGAATATTTGGCTAGTTTAGATGTATTCAAGTCTCCAGGGCCAGATGAACTGCATCCAAGAGTATTAAAAGAACTGGCAGATGTGATCTCAGAACCACTGGCAGTCATCTTCGAGAAATCCTGGAGAACAGGCGAAGTCCCGGCAGACTGGAGGAGGGCAAATGTTGTCCCTATTTTCAAAAAGGGGAAAAGAGAGGACCCAAATAATTACCGCCCAGTCAGTCTGACATCAATAGCAGGGAAGATTCTGGAGCAGATCATTAAGCAAACAGTCTGTGAGCACCTAGAAAGGAATGCTGTGATCACCAATAGTCAGCATGGATTTCTGAAAAATAAGTCATGTCAGACTAACCTGATCTCATTTTTTGACAGAATTACAAGCCTGGTAGATGAAGGGAACTCAGTGGATATAGCCTACCTTGATTTCAGTAAGGCATTTGACAAGGTGCCCCATGATATTCTTGTAAAGAAGCTGGTAAAATGCGGTCTTGACTCTGCTACCACTCAGTGGATTTGTAACTGGCTGACTGACCGAACCCAAAGGGTGCTCATCAATGGTTCCTCTTCATCCTGGAGAAGAGTGACTAGTGGGGTGCCACAGGGTTCTGTCTTGGGCCCGGTCTTATTTAACATCTTTATCAACGACTTGGATGATGGACTCAAGGGCATCCTGATCAAATTTGCAGATGACACCAAACTGGGAGGGGTGGCTAACACCCCAGAGGACAGGATCACACTTCAAAACGACCTTGACAGATTAGAGAACTGGGCCAAAACAAACAAGATGAATTTTAACAGGGAGAAATGTAAAGTATTGCACTTGGGCAAAAAAAATGAGAGGCACAAATACAAGATGGGTGACACCTGGCTTGAGAACAGTACATGTGAAAAGGATCTAGGAGTCTTGGTTGACCACAAACTTGACATGAGCCAACAGTGTGACGCGGCAGCTAAAAAAGCCAATGCAATTCTGGGCTGCATCAATAGGAGTATAGCATCTAGATCAAGGGAAGTAATAGTGCCACTGTATTCTGCTCTGGTCAGACCACACCTGGAGTACTGTGTCCAGTTCTGGGCACCACAATTCAAGAAGGACACTGACAAACTGGAACGTGTCCAGAGGAGGGCAACCAAAATGGTCCAAGGCCTGGAAACGATGCCTTATGAGGAACGGCTAAGGGAGCTGGGCATGTTTAGCCTGGAGAAGAGGAGGTTAAGGGGTGATATGATAGCCATGTTCAAATATATAAAAGGATGTCACATAGAGGAGGGAGAAAGGTTGTTTTCTGCTGCTCCAGAGAAGCGGACACGGAGCAATGGATCCAAACTACAAGAAAGAAGATTCCACCTAAACATTAGGAAGAACTTCCTGACAGTAAGAGCTGTTCGACAGCTGTTCGACAGCCACAGTCATTTATGACTTCAGCAAGGTGAGGGACAACTGGCAAGTGAGTTGTGCCACATCTACACCGCACCAGGGCACAGCTGACTTCTGCTGCATCAGGCTGTTTATACTTTGCTTCTGAATGCTCAAAAGCCGAGCCACCATTCCCCACCCCACAGCATTTGCCGCCTGAGGCCATCACCTCACTTTGCCCAATGATAGGGCCAACCCAGGCTGGGTGGGAGCCAGATTTGCAAATTCATGTAAGAGAATTTTAAGGATTTACCTGGCAACTTTTAGCTTTAACACAGAGGGATTTTACAGTCTGAGCTGACCTAGAAAATGAAGCCACCTTCCTTTCAGACATTGCCTTTTTCTTTCTTTCGTTTTGGTGGCAGGACTCATTGGTACAGAGTACTGGCACACACACACATACACACACTTCCTTTTAGCTGTCCATGGTAGTGATTTTGACCTAACATCCACAGTATTTTTATCAAAGTGTGAGTACAACACACACCTCCATTTTTACCCCCCCCCCCAAAAAAAGAGCACACCCATTTCCATGCCATCTGTAGCCAAACCTGAAAACTGGTATAAAAACCTAAGACAGGCATCCCCAACCTTCGGCCCTCCAGATGTTTTGGACTACAATTCCCATCATCCCTGACCACTGGTCCTGTTAGCTAGGAATCATGGGAGTTGTAGACCAAAATATCTGGCAGGCTGGGGATGCCTGACCTAAGAAGAGGCTGCTGGATCAGGCCAATGGCCGATCTAATCCAGCATCCTCTCCCCCCCCCCCAATACCGCTTTATATTTTTAATAAAAATCTCAAAGCGGTTTACAGCATATTAGATCAGGGGTCAGCAAACTTACTGCAGCGTCTCCAGCGCCGATCGCACAGCGGGCCAAAGGGCAGGGGAGCGCGTGCCCATATGCTATTTCCGGCGCACTTCCAGGTCGGAGGAGCACCAGAAATAGCTTGTGCGCATGTGCACAGGCCTCCTCCGACCTGGATGTGCACCGGAAATAACGCATGCGCACAAGCTATTTCCAGTGCTCCTCCGAACCAGAAGTGGGCAGCCGCGCAGTGCTGGTTAGAGCAGGTGGTGGCAGTGGGCGGCAGGGGTCGCTGTGGGCCGGATAAATGAGTCCCTTGGGCCTTATCCGGCCCCAGGCCTTAGTTTGGGGACCCCTGTATTAGATCAGTCAATCAATAAAACAATAGCTGGGTGATGTTCCTCCGGCCTCATGAGGAGCCTCTTCCATAGGGCTGGGTGAGTGTGGGCCACAGTGTGTCACAGTGTGTCACAGTGACCAGCCAGATGCCCCAAAAGGAAACCCACAAGCAGGATTCGATCACAAGAGCGCTTCCCCTTCCTGTGGTTTCCGGCAACTGGTATTCAGAAGCCTTGTTGCCTCTGACTGTGGAGGCAAAGCAGAGCCATCGATAGCCCTCTCCTCCTCCATGAATTTGTCTAACCCTCTTTTAAAGACATCCAAGTTGGTGCCCATAACTGCCTCCTGTGGGAGGGAGTTCCATAGTTTAACTTTGCGCTAAGAAGGACTTTCTTTTACCTGTCCTGAAACTTCCATCATCCAGTATCATTGGATGCCTGCAAATTCTAGTTCTATGAGAGAGGGAGAAAAGCTTTTCTCGTCCACTTTCCTCCTGCCTTGGCATCTGACTGTGTACATACTGCAGAATATCTCTCATACATATATATATTTATCAGTTTTTCAACATATCATTTTCAACAATAATTAAAGGTACTTTTACATCTTAAACAATTTTTGACTTCCACCAATCACACCTGAAAATTTTCCAATCTATTCACTTAATTTACATTTCTTATTTTCACTATTACTTTTAAATCTCATAACTAATATCTCTTTTCTTTCTCTTCTTTGCAATATTTCATATATTTCTCCTTACAAAACTACTTGTAGTCCTACTAGCATAATTTGTTGATTACAGTTGCTCTTCAAATAATTTGTATATTTCTTCCAATAAATCTCTGGTCCTGCTGGTTTCGAATCCTTCCTGTCATTTTATCCTATTCTGCGTAGTCCATTAATTTTGTCTGCCATTCTTCTTTCATCGGTATTTCTTCTTGCTACCATTTTGCATTACCCAGAGTAATACCTTTGACATTCTGCAGAAGCAATGGAAGCACACTGCAGGATATCAAAGGTATTACACAGGGTAATGACATATAACTGAAAGCACCTGCTCTGTCTGCTCCCAGTTGCTGATTGGCTACAAACCTTGGCCCGGACACGCCTGCTATGTCACCAAGATGGACAAGGAGAACATCCAAGGCCTGGACACGATCCTCAAGGAATTCCAGGTGAGGGCAGGAACCTTCTGAAGGCGGAAGCAGTTGCAGTAGTTCATGTACTGATGACTTCAAGACTGGACAACTGCAGTGCGCTCTATGTGGCGCTTCCTGTGGCGATCACACAGGGTCCCCGGACGTTTCACCATCTAGTGATCCCTGTGTCACCACTTTATTTCTCGCTGCCACCAACCAGACCCTACCTGGTACAATACTGAGTCCAGTCAGGGTTAAATTGGAACATAAACGTCTGTTTATTTATTGCAGTTTAACAAGCGTGTGGTTTCATAAACGGTATCGATCAATTACAATCATGGGGTGCCTATCCAGACCTATAACTTCCGCTACCTGCTCTCCCTCACTAAACCACCTCTCAGATATTTACTTGTCTTCCTAGCTCCTAAATGTTCCTGACGCAGCTTATTTTGCTACACTAACTCAACCTCCCCCACAGACTCTATCCCAATTCACTCCCACTCCAACCAACTACCCAACTCCCAACGAACTCCCCCCTTTTATAGTCCCTCTGACTCCACCCCCCTGGGTTCTGATTGTGTAACCTGTTTAACTATTTCACCTCCAGCACTCTCATATGTTAACGTCATACTAATAAGAATTATTTTTCCAAAAAAAAAAGGTTAAATACTAAAACAGATTAGCATTACCTCAACTTTCTAAGCAACTGGGTGGGCTTGTCGAAACAGGAATTTTTTTAGCAAGCACCAACAAGAGTACATTTATTCATGAAATACAAAATAGCCTCTCCTGTCTTCTAGACTTCTCTGAGGGAGAAGGAGGCATTCCTGACAACTCTGGTTGATCGCTCCATCCTGGGCACCACATTTAACATCCTCTGCAGTCACGTTCCAGTCTTTCAGACTTAGTGAGGTGAGTGATGAAGAAAGGTGTGGATTAGAGATAAGAGATGCTCAGAAATTGAGGAGGAGTTATAACTTCATGCCCTAACAGCTTCCACCTAGACACGTTAGTGCTGTGCTGCAAATTTCTCTGACCCTTTCCAGTTTTTAACCATTTCTCTGTTAACAAGTGAAATATACTGGGAGTCGAGAGTGGATTTCATGTTCTTTATTCAGCTCATAGTGGTGAGGAGGAATGGAAGTTCCCCCAGAATGTCTGCTTTATATACATTATTTACACAATGGGCCCCATGTGATTGGATAATTCCGGGATTCTCCTGTAGGCCAATCAGGTTGCGGATTCACTTCCACCTGGAGCTGAATTGGGTGGCTGCTGTGGACCAATCAGACTGCTGCATTCTGGATCCTATTGTTCTAGGACCAATCAGACTGCTGCATTCTGGAGCCTATTGTTCTAGGACCAATCAGACTGCTGCATTCTGGATTCTATTGTTCTAGGACCAATCAGACTGCTGCATTTTGGATCCTACTGTTCTAGGACCAATCAGACTGCTGCCTTTTGGATCCTATTCAACTCAGTACATAACAACAAAAAAGGAAACTGATCCAAGGGGAGAGAAAATGTCAGTGAAAATCTTGAGTGAGAGGTGCAGGGTTTGGGGTCAAGCTTCCCTCATTTCTGTGTCAGCCCAGAATCTGTGAGTGTCCCTTCCGTTGTCCTACAAATGATCCCACCCATGGCCTGTGCTTTGTCCACCTCCTTGGCTGCCCTCTTGTGGGCCTCTGTTTTGGATCTGGAAATTTAGGCACCAGGGGAGGCTGCAGCCGGGTAGAGGAAGGAAAACTCTCAAATGCCCTGAGACCTGCGGGTATAGGATAGTACACAAATTTAAAATAATGATGATAATAATAATAATAATAATAATAATAATAATAATAATAATAACAACAACAACAACCCAACCTTGGCAACCAAAGAATCATAGAATTGTACTCTGTGCTGCTTTCAGCATATGCAAAAACATAATAAGACATTAAACATAAAAGACATCCCTATACAAGTGGTACCTTGGTACTCGAATGGCTTGGCTCCCAAACACCGCAAACCCAGAAGTCAGTGTTCTGGTTTGTGAACACTTTTCAGAAGCCAACACAGCTTCCGCTTGAGTGCAGGAAGTTCCTGCAGCCAATTGGAAGCTGAGCCTTGGTTTTCGAACGCTTTCGGGAGTCGATCGGACTCCTGGAACGGATTCAGTTCGAGAAGCAAGGTACCACTGTACCTTCAGACATCTTCTAAGGTTGTATAGTTACTTATCTCCTTGACATCTCATGTAACCTCACTTCTCACAGTGAGGGAACCACCAGAAGGCCCTCAGCGCTGGACCTCAGCGTCCGGGCAGAACGATGGGGATGGAGACTCTCCTTCAGGTATACAGGGCTGAGGCCATTTAGGGCTATAAAGGTCAGCAACAACACTTTGAATTGTACCTGGAAACATGTGTAGAAAATGGGAGCCTCTTTCGCAGGGGTTGAAAACTCCCTAGAAATTGGAGGACAGATTTTGGCACAGCACAGCAAACATACACACACACACACACACCCCCTCCATATGCTCACAAGTCTATGGGCCCACAAGCTAAGCTGATGGATATGTGGTGGATATGTAGGAAAATACAGATATTCTGGGAGAGTATCCATGCAGAACTGCTAAAAATGCTAAAGATCTCTTTAAATAAAAAAACAGAGGCCTACCTCCTGGGAATAACAGATTTGGATATTCCGCAAAAGAGGAAGGGTATCTTTTTATATGCGACGGCGGCAGCAAGGGTTCTGATCGCGACAAAATGGAAGAGTAATGAAATCCCCTCTATACAAGATTGGATCCAAAAGCTAACAGAATATGCCGAACTGGATGGTCTATCAGAAAAAATAAAGAATAAATCAAAACAGGAATTTGTTTCAAAATGGGAGGTTTTCAAAGAATATCTGAAAAATAAATATAGTAGTTTAAATTCTGTTGCAGCATTCGAGGAACTTCAGTAATAGTTGCAAGGTAGATACAGAATTAGCTATATTAAGAAGAAGTTTAATTAGGATAAACGTGTTTATTGGCAACAAGTATTATGAAATCGAAATATGGAATAGACAGGAGGTCGGATCTTTAGTGTTAAGACCAATCTATGTTATATTGTTTGCTAAGAAAATTATGTGTTTATAGTTATTCCTGTATGTAATTTGGTATTTGTGATTTTTTTTCTTTTTTCTTGTTGTATCAATAAAAAAATCTTTTTTTAAAAAAAAAAAGCTAAGCACATGTACATGTACCAGTTGGGACTTGCCTGTTGCTGGAAACCATCAGAGGGCAGAGGGCTCTTTTGTTCGAATCCTGCTTGCGGGCTTCCCATAATGGGCATCAGGTTTGCGGCTGTGAAAACAGGAGGGTGGACCAGATGGGCCATTGGCCTGACTCAGCAAGACTGTTTTACTTTCTTATGCCTTGCAGGTGCATGCTGGAAGCGCTTCAACTCTCCGGAGAATGGCAAGAATGCTGCTGCTTCCCCTGGGATCCCCTTGCGCAGAGCTCAACCTCAGGTGGCTTTCTGGGTTTTTGCTTCAGGAGGGATCACACAGCTAATTCTGTAAGAGATTTGACCTATGGTGGTTTTGGACATTATTGAGGGGCACAAAGGCAGGAAAGTGGCTTCCTGGGTTTCTGCTGGGGGTGTGGGAAGAAATCTGTTTCACTCTGCATTTGAATAGGAACCGGCTCAGTTCGCACAGAATCCAAAACAGCCTTTGAAATCTGCACTTCTCTGAAGTTTGCAAGGAAATTCTCCAGCCAAGATGTGTGCACAGAAATATATATCTGTGGCTTAGGAGAAAAGGCGCGTTAAAAATGCCTTGTTGTTGTTTAGTCATTTAGTCGTGTCCGACTCTTCGTGACCCCCATGGACCAGAGCACGCCAGGCACTCCTGTCTTCCACTGCCTTCCACAGTTTGGTCAAACTCATGCTGGTGGCTTCAAGAACACTGTCCCACCATCTCGTCCTCTGTCGTCCCCTTCTCCTTGTGCCCTCCCTCCATCTTTCCCAACATCAGGGTCTTTTCCAGGGAGTCTTCTCTTCTCATGAGGTGGCCAAAGTATTGGAGCCTCAGCTTCACGATCTGTCTTTCCAGTGAGCACTCAGGGCTGATTTCCTTCAGAATGGAGAGGTTTGATCTTCTTGCAGTCCGTGGGCCTCTCAAGAGTCTCCTCCAGCACCAGAATTCAAAAGCATCCATTCTTCGGCAATCAGCCTTTTTTATGGTCCAGCTCTCACTTCCATACATCACTACTGGGAAAAGCATAGGTTTAACTATACGGACCTTTGTTGGCAAGGTGATGTCTCTGCTTTTTTTTTTTTTTTTTGCTTTTTTGGCGCATATAACATACAAGAATGCATTACATTAGGAGAAATTGCTTGCAATGATGTGTGTATTGAGCAAAATTGCATTAAAATTGTGTGTATATGGGGAAATGCCCACTGAAACAGTGATGAGATTTCGTGAGGCCCCTTAAAAAAATAATTTAATTTAAAAGGCTGCAAACTGATGTAGAAATGGGGAGAACTGAACTTCAGATTAAATATGGGAAACCAATACTGACAGATTCATCCGTCCTGAGTTTATGCCTATCATTAACACCTCAAGGTGGGAGCACAAAGGCAGTCCTGAGCGTGGGGGGGGGGGGAGTGAGCCCCCTAGATTAAAGGCTCATTGGTGCAGTTATGAATTTCAGTGGCCACACCAACATGCCCTGGTGCCTGCCTTCTCCCTTTCAGGGCCCAGGGCTCCCCTCCCTCTTCTTGCTCTTATCTGCACAGCTGAAAGCCCAACTTGCTCTTGCCAATGCTGCCTGGCATAATTAGCATCCAGACCCACTGCCTCACATAGGGGAGGGATGTCTCTGCATGTGGGGTAGGAGAGAGAGAGAGAGAGAGAGAGAGAGAGAGAGAGAGAGAGAGAGAGAGAGAATGAGAATTCAGAAAGAAGCTGGA
Source organism: Podarcis bocagei (assembly GCF_964188305.1). Lineage (NCBI taxonomy): Eukaryota > Metazoa > Chordata > Lepidosauria > Squamata > Lacertidae > Podarcis > Podarcis bocagei. Next base: position 92,734,511 of record NC_138132.1, on the reverse strand, counting down.
GATTTCCCCCAAGCTCCCCATCTCCCCAGGTTATTCTTACGTCTGGTTGGACAAAAAGCAAAAATGGGAAAGCACTTAAATAAATGATAGCTGCCCAATTTACACTAACCCAATGTGACAGCTGTAGAGTTTCAGGAAGTGGTGAATAATAGATTGTTACGGGTTATTGCCTCCTTGCAGGCAGCTGATCTGAGAAGAGGCAAGAACCAGGAGAAAGAGTTAGCTGTCGTTTGGAAGAGGAGGGCAATTGACGGTGCCGTCCTCCTTCTCCAGTCTTGGTTGTCCCAAGACTTCAATCCTGGGGAGGTTTGGTCGAGCGCATTTTCCTTTGAACTAGCCTCCCTCAAATCCTGCTGCCCTCAAGGAGCTTTGGGACCCCCAGCACCACATGGCCATGATCCCTGGGGCTGGTGGGACTTGTGGTCCAAAACATTTAGAGGGCACCAGGTTGGAGAAGGCAGCTCCAGAGGAAAATGAAAGCTGTGGCTAGAAGCAACCTCTTCTAGCCAATGTGGTGAGAGCCAGTGTGGTGTAGTGGTTAAGAGCGGTAGTCTCGTAATCTGGTGAACCGGGTTCGCGTCCCCACTTCTCCACCTGCAGCTGCTGGGTAACCTTGGGTTAGTCACACTTCTCTGAAGTCTCTCAGCCCCACTCACCTCACAGAGTGTTTGTTGTGGGAGAGGAAAAGAAAGGAGAATGTGAGCCGCTTTGAGACTTCTTCGGGTAGTGATAAAGCGGGATATCAAATCCAAACTCTTCTTCTTCTCTAAGAATACCCCAACGAGGCACCTCGTTCAATACTTCAAACGAGGCACCTAGAATGCTGTTTTCAGCAGAGCTTACCTTAAAGAGCTCAGTGGGTAGCACACATAGGAAAACACCCCTAAGTCATCTTTCAAGTCTTCTGGTTTGAAGTTTCTACACAGACCCATCGACCAAAGAGAGCTGGAATGGTGCAGTGATTTCAGTGTCCGACTGGAATCACCTGGGAGACCAGGGTTCGAATCCCCACTCAACCATGCGGCTCACATTGGGGGCCAGTCACTGCCTCTCAGCCTAACCTACCTCACAGGGTTGTTGTGGGGACTAAATGAGCAAGGGGAGAGGCGAGGCGCATACGCCACCTTGAGGGCCATGGACAGAAAAGGTGAGATATCGATGTAATAAATAATAGAAAACCAGGACTTCTAAACCTAAAACCAGGTGCCATAAGAAAGCTGCAGAGATAGCGTAGGATAGTACACACCCCGGAAATGATCTCTTTCAGCTTCTGCCCTCTGGAAGAAGGTATAGGGTTATAAAGACCAGGACTAGCCACCTGAGAAACAGTTTCTACACAAATGCAATTCTGGTTCTAAACGCAGCATAAGGAGTCTCTATAGTATATTGTATTCTAAAATGGGGTTTCAGAGTTTTTAGGGGGTTTTGGATGTTTTATGTAGATTTCTAATTTCATTGTTCTGTATGGGACAATGACAATACAGATATCGTATACTGTATTTTTTTCTCTATTAAGACTCACTTTTTCCCTCCTAAAAAGTAAGGGGAAATGTGTGTGCGTCTTATGGAGCGAATGCAGGCTGCGCAGCTATCCCAGAAGCCAGAACAGCAAGAGGGATCACTGCTTTTGCTGCGCAGCGATCCTGCTTGCTGTTCTGGCTTCTGAGATTCAGAATAATTTTTTTTCTTGTTTTCCTCGTCCAAAAACTAGGCACGTCTTATGGTCTGGTGCATCTTATAGAGCGAAAAATATGGTATATCGTAAAGGGTTGGTGGGTCCTCAGTTAAGCCCACAGGCTCCAACCTCCCATTCCTGCTTCTCCCACCAGAGACCTACCTAAGACCTCTACGGCCTCTCATACAAGGCTGTGCTCCCCTTGTGGGACAGGATGAACCTAAACCTGCTTCAGTGACCTTTGCTTGGCCTCATTAGTTGACTGTCGGTTAGCCCTGGCCAGGAAATGGAAAAAGCATACAGTAAATTCCTTTTCTGTCCAAATTTGCTTGGGAACTTGCTTTGCTCCACCTGCAGAGGGCGCCCTTGTGCATGCGATTCGCTTGCAAAAAAACTCCTCCGGTCGCAGATTATCCTCGCCGCTTTCATAACGTTGCTATTTACATGGAAAGTTTGTGACTTTACTACTTTGTTTGGATTGAGAGTTACTTTCAATAAAAGCATTTGCACCTGCTGTCCTGAACGAAGTTGCTTTATTACAATGTGAAGTGGGCAGAGATTAGGGTTGCATTGTCCCAACACACCAGCACCTATAAATAAAAATTAGGTTGTTTCTGCGACTGATCTTGCTGAGGCTGGCAAGGGAAGCAAACAGAAAAGGGACATATTTATTTGGAGTAAAAGTAGCCGTTTGAATATTAAATCCAACCATTTATTTCCTTAAAAACAGCAAAATAAAGTGAATTACAGGGGTGCAGATATTTGCAAATATGTAATAATTCTTCTATTAAAATTATGCCGCCAAAGAAAACCCAGAAGAGTAATTTCCCACCAGGCCCCCAGTCAAACCATATTTGCACACCTCAGCGGGTTGCAACATAAGCTGCACCTCTGTATAAAAGCACCACCCAGCACCTGAAAGAAGAAGCCATCAGTATCATCAGCAATGGAGCATCTGCCTTGGTGCAGACAAGGGGGGCTGCAGTCAGTTATCACCCCCCACATTCCTTGTGAGCAGCATTAATGTCAAGGAGCAGTTTTCCAAAGCCCTGAAAAACGGCAGGACTTCTATTCATGCCTGAGCCCAGCACAGACTCTCTTTTCAAAACTTTGCAGGGGGTTGGACTGGATGATCCTTCCAGCTCCACAGTTCTGTGATTATATGAAATTAAACACCTCCCTTGATAGCATACAGGGAACATGGGCCGTTATTTTATGTTTAGACCAGGCATGGCCAAACTTGGCCCTCCAGATGTTTTGGGACTACAACTCCCATCACCCCTAGCTAACAGGACCAGTGGTCAGGGGTGGTGGGAATTGTAGTCCCAAAAACATCTGCAGGGCCAAGTCCGGCCATGCCTGGTTTAGAACATTTGAAAGGGAGACTTCCGGAGGCGGCGCGCTCAGCAATGGCGGTCCTCTTCAGCTGCTGAAGAGGGGCTCCGCGGAAAAGGGTCGTGCGCTGCGGCACAGCGACGACCCATCCAGATAAACCACGGGTAGAGTGAGCTCGTGGCCGTGGGGTTCGGCGGGCACCAGAAGCGACCTCGGATACGCAGAAGAGACCCCGTAAGGGGTATCGGAACGTGGAGGGGGTAGCGGTGCTGTGAATCCATCGCTCTTTCCGCGGAAGCGAAGCCGCGCGGCTGCTGCTGACTAGCGCTGACCTTTCTTCCTTCAACAACTGAATTGAAACAACTTACTCGTGAGTAAGAAATCTAAAGTTTTATTTGGAATTAATTTGGCGAAATTCGGCTGAAAGCGGGAGACGCTAAAAAGGAAGTCAGTCTTCCGGCTCTGCTTAAAGTGTCAAGCAAAGACTTTTCTAAAGCGGAAGCATTGAAAGGAGCTTAAAAGAAGTTGGAATTTACTTTGCAAACTTGATCTAGACTGCTCAAATCTTAAAAAAAAGTTATAACAGCTTCGTAAGTGGATTAAAACTGTGGTCTCTCCTCTTCCCTACTTGTGGATTACAAAGTTTCGAAACCCGGCTCCCGATCTGCCTGGATATAAGTTGTATCGGACTGCGGTAACTGTATATAAAACACAAAACTAGATCGGGCTACTTTGTACCTGGAAAAGAAAAGGGAACTGTTGCATGCACCTTTGTTAAGAACTATTATTCTCTGCAGTTAAAATTGAATGGAAGATCCCCCTGTTTTGGATGTTATTTAACTTTTATTTTTTCTTTCTCCTTCTTTGTGGGAATTTAATGGTGGAAACTCTTTATCCTTCTCTCCTAAATTTGTTTTTGGGAGCTCCCCCTACTGGATTATAGAACTAATAGTCTCTGAGAACTGCCGTTTTTTTTTTCTGGATGTTTACTCTCTCTGGATTGTTTCCCATGGGATTTACAATTTGACCTTGATCCTGGGACAGCTGTGGAATGAGTGGCGCACCAAAAACAAGGGCTGCAAAGAAAGCAAAACAATCTGAACTTGTGCAAACAACTTTGCCTGGACAGCTACGCAGATCGTCTGTTCCAGTTGTGACAGGTCTGCAAGAAGGACAAATTATTCAACCACCCTTAGGGGAGATGGCTGCTGGAGGGATAGATCCTGTTTCTAAAGAAATATTGGAACAACTGGCAGCACTGAATAAGAAAGCTGACGAACAGGCAGCTAGATTTGATGAACAATCTGCTAAATTTGATCAGGTGACAGCTTCCATTAATAAATTGACAGACCAGGTCACTAAAAATACACAGGCAATAAGCAATATTGAAAAGGCCACAACAGAAAACCGAAAATTAGTTGATGAAGTAAATACAAAAACAGACGAAAACAAAAAGAGGATAGAGGAATTAAGAGGGGAAGTGAGGCCACTGAGTAGACAGGTAACTGAACAGCAAGCGTACCTGTCCCTGGCAGAATTGAAAAACAGGGAAAATAATCTCAGATTGAGAAATATTCCAGAATCCGAGAAAGAGGACTTGATTGGCTTTTTGACAACAGAAATCTCCAAATTTTGGGGATTGACAGAAGAGAAGGACTTTAAAATAGTCACCGCTTTTAGACTAGGAAGAGTGGTCAAGAAGGATAAACCAAGAGATTGCTTGATCATTTTGAGATCAAAGCAAGAAAAAGACAACATACTCGGCCTACATTTTAAAAATTCTTTGGTGATACAGGGAAAGACGGCAGAAATCTTCAGAGATATACCAAAACAGCTTTTGGATTTAAGAACCACGTATAAAGACCTAGCAAGCCTATTGAGAAACAATAAAATCCCTTATAGGTGGGAATTCCCTCAAGGACTATCTTTTACCTTGAAAGAGAGGAAGGTAAGAATTAGAACAGCGGAGGAGCAAGAAAAGTTTCTAAACGATCACGGGGAAGACCTTCGGAAAGGAGTAGCAGGAGCCTGGCCATCTCCTCCTTTTGGTGTCAACCCGGTTCCACCTCCAGGTGAAGAAGACAAAGGAGACACCCCTACTGACAAATAAATTGATCCAGGATGTCTCTGCAGTTACTTAGTTGGAACATAAATGGCGCAAATTCTCCCGAAAAAAGGAAGAAGATTTTTCACATTTTAAGAAAAGAGCAATTGGACGTTATTTGTCTTCAAGAAACGCATGTGACCAGGCTCCACAGGAGAGTGTTAATTAATAAGAAACTAGGCCAAGAGTTTATTTCATCAGACAAGGTTAAAAAAAGAGGAGTAGTGATTTATGCAAAGGAGAACCTGGCACCAAAATTGGTATTTAAAGATGAACAAGGAAGAATTTTGGCGATTGAAATACAATCACAAGGAGAAAAATTTCTGATAGTTGGAATATATGCACCAAATGATGGGAAATCGGAATTCTACAAGAGACTGCACGAGACGATGCTGGATCATATTGACTATACCAACATCATTTTGATGGGAGATATGAATGGGGTAGTCTCTACCTACATGGATAAGTCACAAAACCAAAACCTGAACAAGGATGGCAGACTTCCAAAGACCTTCTTTGAACTTACAGACAATATGGATCTGATTGACATTTGGAGGACAAAGAACCCTCTAGGCATGGAGGGAACTTTCTTCTCTGAGGCCCATCTTTCATGGACAAGAATCGACCAAATCTGGATATCAAGAGGACTGGCACCTAAGACAAAAAAAATAGAGACCTGCCCTAAAACCTGCTCCGACCACAATGCTTTGAAAATGGACTTGAGACTTACACCAGCTGGATCCTTCAGATGGAGAATGAATGACTACTTGTTTAGAGATCAGGAGATTGTGAAAAAGGCCCAAAAAACGCTGAAAGACTATTTTGAAATAAACTTGAATACTTCGGTGGAAAAGAAGATAATCTGGGACGCGAGTAAAGCCGTTATGAGAGGGTTCCTGATACAACAGAACACTATCAAAAAGAAGCTCTGGAATGGTAAAAAGGACAAGATTTTGGAAAGAATAAGAGAGGGAGAAAGAAAATTGAGATTAAATCCAAAATCAAAAGAGGTCTTAAGAGAAATAAAATTTTATCAAGTACAATATACAAAGTTGATAAACCAAGAAATCGAATGGAAAACTAAACAGATGAAACAAAGATCATTTGAGTCGGCGAATAAATGTGGGAAGCTGCTGGCATGGCAGCTGAAGAAGAGACAAAAATTGAACTTTGTTACCAATCTGGAGGTTGAAGGAGAATGTATTCAGAAACCAGAAGAAATTAGAAAGTGTTTCCAGAGATACTTTAAAAAGCTGTACACCCAAGGACCACAAGCAGAGATTGAAATAAATAATTTCTTAAAAAGTTATGGCCTGCAAAAGCTAACACAAGACAAACAAACAACCCTGAACTGTAGAATAACACAACAGGAAATTGAAAGAGCCATTCAGAATCTGCAAATAGGCAAATCCCCGGGCCCAGATGGGCTTACCTCCAAATACTACAAGACTTTGATGGAATATTTGACACAACCATTAATGGAGGTATGCAACCAGATCATGGAAGGGAAGGGGGCACCAGAATCGTGGAAAGAAGCATTCATCACTCTGATACCAAAATTGGAATCTGAAAAGACTCAACTTAGAAATTATCGTCCCATCTCACTCCTAAACGTGGATTACAAAATCTTTGCTGATATTTTAGCAAACAGACTGAAAAAAGTTTTGAATGAAGTAATTCATAAGGACCAAGCAGGCTTTCTCCCTGGTAGGCATTTGTCTGATAATACTAGGAATATTATTGATGTTTTGGAGCTACTTCAGACAAATATGAATACAAAAGCAGTTTTAATTTTTATAGATGCGGAGAAGGCCTTCGACAATATATCTTGGAAATTTATGAAGAAAAATTTGGAAGGGATGGGAGTGGGAAGGGCGTTTCAAAATAGTATTGAAGCAATCTATTCAGAACAAAAGGCTAAATTGATAGTAAACAGTGTGGTGACGGAGGAGTTTAAAATTGAAAAAGGGACACGACAGGGGTGCCCCCTATCACCCTTGTTATTTATTTCTGTCCTGGAGGTTTTACTGAACTGGATTAGGAGGGATCAGCTGGTGGAGGGAATACAGGTCGGAGAAAAGCAATATAAACTTAAGGCCTTTGCAGACGATTTGGTTTTGACACTACAGGAGCCAGAAATCAGTACAAAAAGAGCTCTTGAACTAATTTCTGAGTTTGGTCGGGTGGCGGGATTCAAGTTGAACAAACAAAAAACTAAGGTTCTGGCAAAAAACTTGACATCTGCAGAAATAGATGGGTTTCAGAAGGAAACAGAATTAAATGTGGTTACAAAAGTGAAATACCTAGGGGTTAATTTGACTGGGAGAAATCTGAATTTATTTAAGGACAACTATGAAAAATGCTGGTCAGAAATTAAAAAGGACTTGGAAACTTGGTCAAGATTGAAACTTACCTTGTCGGGAAGAATTGCAGCGGTAAAGATGAACGTATTGCCAAGAATGTTGTTCTTGTTTCAAACCCTTCAGATCGTGGACAGAGTGGAATGTTTTGGAAAGTGGCAGAGAGATATTACGAAATTTGTCTGGCAGGGCAAAAAGCCCCAAATAAAATTTAAGATATTAACAGACGCAAAGGAAAGAGGGGGGTTTGCCCTGCCGGACTTAAGATTGTACTATGAAGCTGCATCTCTCTGCTGGATGAAAGATTGGTTTCTGTTGGAAAACACTGATGTCCTAGATCTAGAAGGGCACAGTAATGTGTATGGGTGGCATGCATATCTGTGGTACGACAAGGCAAAGTCTCATAAATTGTTTAAAAGCCATATTGTCAGGAAAGCCTTACTTATTGTCTGGACTAAATACAAGGACTTACTTGAAAGCAAGACCCCGAGGTGGCTATCACCGACGGAGGCCAAGGCCATAAAACTACGTAATATGGGGAGTGGCTGGTTGAGATATTGTGATATAATTGAGAGAGATGGTGATACTTGGAGGTTGCAGAGTTTTGAAAAATTGAAAGGAAAGGTGCGAGACTGGTTTCATTATGCCCAAATTCTAGAGATTTTTAAAAAGGACAAAAAAATTGGTTTCCAGGTGGAGAAATCAAAATTGGAGACAGAACTACTTGAACCTAAGACGAAAGTGCTTTCAAGAATGTATAACTTGTTGCTTGAATGGAATACCCAAGACGAGATAGTTAAATCAGCAATGATAAAATGGGCACAAGATATTGGGTACAACATTATGTCTGAAGACTGGGAAAGGTTGTGGACCACCGGTATGAAATTTACGGCATGTAGTGCCTTAAAGGAAAACATTATGAAAATGGTATACAGGTGGTACATGACCCCAGTTAAACTTGCAAAGATATATCATTTGTCTGATAATAAATGTTGGAAATGCAAGGAGGCTGAAGGAACTTTTTTTCACCTCTGGTGGACATGCCCGAGGGTGAAGGCTTTTTGGGAAATGATTTATAATGAGTTGAAAAAGGTGTTTAAATACACCTTTCACAAGAAACCAGAGGCCTTCCTCCTGGGCATTGTGGGCCAGAGAGTGTTAAAAAAAGATAGAACCTTCTTCTTATATGCAACTACAGCAGCAAGGATTCTTATAGCTAAATACTGGAAAGCACAGGAACTACCCACGCTGGAAGAATGGCATTCGCAGCTGATCGACTATATGGAATTAGCCGAAATGACAGGCAGAATCCGAGACCTGGGAGATGATGCAGTGGAAGAGGACTGGAAAAAATTTAAGGACTATTTACAAAAACATTATAAGTTATATGAATGTTGAGAGTTTGCTAAGTGCTTTGGAAAAACACGCCTCAGTATTGAAATTGGTAAATGATAGAAACTAAGTTTTAAGATTTTGAAACGTATAAATTATGGACTATATAACTAAATGAAAACACAAAAACAACTGAAATAAGGTATTAATTTGCTGTTTATTTTTCATTGTAAAGAAAGCAGGGGATGGAGGACGTGGGGAAGTCTGGTTGATTATGAAAATTGATCTGAAAAAGTGAATTTCTTCTTTTTCTTTATAACTTCTTTTCTTTTCTGTAAAACCGCTTTTGTTGTGTTACTGATGTTGTATTTTTTACCCTGGAAAAAAGCAAATAAAAAAACTATTATAAAAAAAAAATAAAAAAATAGAACATTTGAAAGGAGCAGGGAGGAACCTCTGGCCCGGGGTGACACCACTGTCCCTGCTCCTTAACCTCCTTGGGCGATTTGGCCTGTGCCCTGGAACTCTGGCCAGGCCTTTTGATCGCCTGCAGAGAGAGATGGGCTTTGGAAAGTCCTCTAATTGGACTAATTAACCAATCCTGGTTTAAAGAAGGGACAGGGAGGAGGGGGAGGCAAGTGGGGCCTTGAAGTGGCCATCAGTACTCAACTGAGTGGTTCTCCAGGCCACCAGAGGGAGGTGTTCGGCAGAGCTTTGCTGCCCATCCCTCTCTTCCCCAGAAGCCAGGGAGACCAGCAGCAGAGCTGCGTGGTCCTTTGTGGGGTTCTCCTCGAGGTGCCCGCTTCACCCAGCCTCATGGGAGTGTGGGGTTGACGTGTTGCAGTTGCGCAAGGAAAGGGAGTGTGAGAGGCTTCTCTTGGGCACCCTCCCCTTTGATGCAAGGGATCATCCACCCCTGTTTTAAAGCTACTACCTTCCCCAGGGGTGGCCCCTCCAATTACGCCGCCTGAGGCCAAAGAGAAAGGTCTGCTCTGCTGCCGAAGTCTCCCTGCCCTGCCAAAGCTATGGGCTGCGTGGCAGTGCCAGCAAAGCACGAACAGCAACACCTGGTTCCGGTTAGAACTTGTAAGGTTTTGGATCTTGTCGTGTTGCAGGAATTTATGGATAGGTAGGGGGGTTGCCCCTCCAGCAGATATCATGCACATGCAGCCCACTACCAAAATCAGCACAACCGCTTTTGTGACTTTTGTGATTTGTCCCCACAAAACACTTCATCACAGTTTCTTCCTATCTATTCCAAGGGCCTTTGCTGCACAATACCAAATGTAAGAATTCACTAATAAATGTATCTATGCACTGGCTCACTGGGAAAATTTCAGAAATGCATATAGACACGTGAGCTCAGCTACTCAGCAGCCCCTCTGCCTAATTCCTGGCATCCTGATACCTGAGTGCCAGACAGGTAGCCATTCCAGAAATAACAAACCCAGATGAAGACAAAAGGGTGGGATTCACTTGACTGGGAAACAGGGAGATGTAAATATCTTTTTTGTTACACTTGATGGGTGTTTGGTGGAGGGCAAGGAGAACCATGGCTCAATGTCCAGGATGCTCAGATTACTGCCACCAAACCTCCCCTTTCAGGATGTAACCGTGATGTATTAGTGATGTAGTTTGGGGGGTGCAACATGGGGATTAGCAGTTAATAAAAGTTGGGGGGCTCTTTTGTTTGGGGCTTCCATCTTGTTCCACCTTGTGGCAGGTGGGAGTCCTATCGCAACAGTCTTCAATAAAGACCAAGCCTACTGGCTGCTGTTTTGCTTTGGTATTCCTGGCTGGTGTCCTTTGTTTTTTGTCAAAGGGAGCCGTCAGATTTCTCCATTAACAGTTGGTAGCCGCCACCCCTTCTCCACTGGCAGTGGGGCACCAGCATGGGCACTGCCTCTTGGGGTGTCGCTGCCTCAGCCCACCTCATGAGAGCCAATGTGGGGTAGTGGTTAGGAGCAGTGGACTCGTAATCTGGTGAACTGGGTTTGATTCCCTGCTCCTCCACATGCAGCTGCTGGGTGACCTTGGGCCAGTCACACTTCTTTGAAGTCTCTCAGCCTCACTCACCTCACAGAGTGTTTGTTGTGGGGGAGGAAGGGAAAGGAGAATGTTGGCCGCTTTGAGACTCCTTCGGGTAGTGATAAAGCGGGATATCAAATCCAAACTCTTCAAACTCTTCATGGGCAGGCTGGCCCTGACCTTTGCCACCACTGAACCTCACACCAGCCTCTTTCTCACTACAAGCTACCACAAACGCCATCTTTCACAGCACAGCACACAATGCCCTCCAGGGCCTGCTCCTCTCTGGGGACGATAGGACTCTTCCTCAGCCCTGGAGCAGGAGGCAGGTGACGCCCCACACCATGGGGGAGAAGGTCAGGAGGGTCTCTGCCCAGGGGTCCTTGGCCGCTTGACTGTAGAGCTCGCCTTCCATCATGGGGTCCGACCAGTTGGGGTTCTGGAATCCGGGCTGCGACATCTGCTTTCCGGCCGAGGAAGAGCCTTGCCCCCCTCGGGAGAAGCGAGACCTCCCAAGGGAGCTCAGGCCGTATCCCACGGCTGCCCCCACTGCTGCGGCCCCTGCCACCTTCGCGCCGCGACTGCTGCTGGAACTTTGCCCACTGCTGCTGCTCTTTGGCAGAGAGTGGAACCCGCCGCGTGATGACCCTCCGCTTTTGCTGCCCCCGCTGCCACCGCCGCCTCCTCTTCCTCCTCCCCTGCGGCAAATGGCAGGCTCGCTGACGAGAGCAACCAGGAGCACCACGACCCAGTACCAGGCAGCCCAGCTCTTCCTCATGGTCTTGTACCTGAAACAGAAAGAGAAGGTGGAAGATTCTAGGATTGTAGAGTCGGAAGCGACTTCCAAGGTTCATCCAGTTGTAATAAATGAAAATCTGCCCTTATTCCCTTATGAGGGACACAAGAGCCCTTACAGAGTCATAGAATCATAGAATCATAGAATCATAGAGTTGGAAGAGACCACAAGGGCCATCGAGTCCAACCCCCTGCCAAGCAGGAAACACCATCAGAGCACTCCTGACATATGGTTGTCAAGCCTCTGCTTAAAGACCTCCAAAGTAGGAGACTCCACCACACTCCTTGGCAGCAAATTCCACTGTCGAACAGCTCTTACTGTCAGGAAGTTCTTCCTAATGTTTAGATGGAATCTTCTTTCTTGTAGTTTGGATCCATTGCTCCGTGTCCGCCTCTCTGGAGCAGCAGAAAACAACCTTTCTCCCTCCTCTATGTGACATCCTTTTATATATTTGAACATGGCTTAACCTCCCCTTAACCTTATCACCCTTATCACCCCTTAACCTCCTCTTCTCCAGGCTAAACATGCCCAGCTCCCTTTGCAGGTTCTCCATCGGTTGGAGGAAATAGCAGAGGCCAACCAGAGAATATTGAGAAGCAAAGCAGCTCGTAAGCCTGATCTTTATTGAACGGTTGCAACAGGGTGCTCCCCTCACACGCAGGGGAGGAGGAGGACCCAGAATAAAGGTGTGTCCACCCTTATATAGACATTTAAAATTGCCTGCCCTGGAGTCCATGACCACCCCTAGAAACATCATACATACATCGCAGAAGGGGTGTAGCTCAAGACCACCCCCAGGTAGATCATACCTACATCACAGAAAGGGGTGGTGGTCTACAACAGAAATCTGAGTGTGTTGTTTACCAGAAATCTGAGTGTGTTGTTTATCTCCTGTCTGGCAGGTAACCTGTTAATGCTTACTTGATTGGATACCCTGGGGAGCCTGGCCAGTCTTTTGTAATGATAAATACTTAGTTCCTGAGCCAGGTCACAGGCTCACTGTATTCATACACAGACATAGCCTTAAGACAGGATTTGTGAAGGAAAAGACAACAGGGAGGCTTTTCCATTTTCCTTTGACTTTGCAGGGAAAACATTTGGTCAGTTTGGGAGCCAAAATGGCTTCATGGCTGTTTTCCTGTGCTGCTTCAGACATGTGGTTTATGTATTTATATACGTGTTTGCTTTGTACATTTATGAACATGTATTATATATATAAGACCTTAATTTTTTTTATTTCACAGTCCAGCAGCAAGTCAGGAACCACAGCTCTTTGGGTCCTCTGAAGGCCCTGCCAGGATGTTGGGCCTGAAGTCCAGCCCTTGTGGCACCGCTGTGCTCCATGGGCAGACCGGAGCTGAGGATCCATTCCCCACATTGCTGCATTGCAGCTGCACTGCACTGGTCAGTTGGCAACCCTAGCAGGCCGGTGGCTGTGTTGGCTGGGGCTGATGGGAGATGTGGGCCAAAGCACCAGGTGTGGGAAGGCAGACCTGGACTGAGGCTTTAGCTGAAAACGTTAAGTTAGCTAGAACAGGCATAGGCAAACTCCGGCCCTCCAGATGTTTGGGACTACAATTCCCATCATCCCTGACCACTGGTCCTGTTAGCTAGGGATCATGGGAGTTGTAGTCCCAAACATCTGGAGGGCCGAGTTTGCCTATGCCTGAGCTAGAGGGAGGCAAGGGAAGGCCTTGGTCGGCTCCGTAGCTGTAGTGTAGCACCCTGCTTGTGGTTAACGCTTAGCTGGAATGAAATATTCAACGCAGCAACAGAGAAATTAAAATAATTATTTATTTGTCAGACAAATAAATGAGAGGCACAGTGGTATATGGTTACCAAGCTCTGGCCTGCCTCCTGCCATTATGGCCAGCCCTTATATTTCCTTAATCCACCCCCCTTTGCTGCTCCTGTGGCTGCCTCTGTTCAATCAGCCTGCTTGAATTTCCTATTGGCTGATTGCTATAACCAATTTTAAGATACACTCATATCCTCCTGTCCTTATATGGAACACAAAGAGCTATATATTGTTACATCTATAAATGACAAATAAGTAGTAATATATCTTACATGTGTCTCAACAAGGAATCTTAATTACCAGCTCACCTCTTGCCTTCCTTGCCCTCCAAAACAGATGGTTAATAATTTTAAAATTTTATCTTGAACAGATGTCAGAGACCTTGGGTTCACATAAACATTGAAAGATCTCCTTCATTTGAAGGTTTCTAAACAAATGTCTGACAGCCATATATCAGGATAGCTCGGATGGCGTCTCCTTGTCTAGGAGGAAAACACTGTCAAGGTTCTCTAAGCAGCTGGTCTTGTGCCTGGCATGAAACTTTTGAAAGTCTAAGCCCATTTACCTGATCAAGATATAAGCCAATATATGCCTTGATTAAAAATGCAGTCTATATTCAGATGCCACATTCCCCCCTTTCAAGCTCAAGGACCAAGCGTCCTTGATAGCTTGATCTGCATCATATTCTGAGTTAAAGCTCTGTATAGGGCCATGACATGAGGTAGAGTTTCATTCGAAATCATCTTGCTAATTGTACTTCTAAAACATGAAATGATACATGGCATCATACATAAAACCATCACTACTACTGTCAAGAAAAACAAGCAAGACAATAATATCCCTTTGAGTCCTGTGACATTAGGTAACCATCCCATATCCCATCCTTCCCTTGTTTGTACTGGGACATGTGCTATACTCTCCATCTTTGTGGCCAACACACGGATTGCCTCACCATTATCAGAAATGTTAAAGCAACAGGCATTCCCTGTCAAGTTCAAGACTCCACATAGGCAAGTACATAATCCATTCCCATTTTCAGCTGCAAAATGCGGCTCTACTTTCATCCAACTGTTGTGCAATACGTCTCAAACTCTGGGCCGTTACATTGGTTACAAGTTCCACTACTGCTTGCAATCGAATTATTCTGTTTAGATTATAAATAGGATCCTGTGCCCCTTGTATGAGCTCACCAGGATTCCAGGAGGCAGGATCATAATAGGCTATAATGCGCTCTGGTGGCCAATCATCAGTACCGCTCCAACTTTGGGTACTTCCTCCTGCTATATGAGAAATATCAGCGTTTCTTCGTGTTCGCTTGGCCAAATTAGTGGGCAAAATCCACATTGGTGGTAATACCCATCCCAGGAAACAAGTCCCACTCCATTTGGAAGGGAGTTTCTTGTATGCCCATTCTCCACATATCCACCACAACCATGGGTCTGAGGGTTTTGGTATGTGGAGTGCATGAGGCGAAATACCACAAGGGGTATAGAGTTCACAGTGCAGTATGTTAGATTGCCTTTCTCTGTCACAGTTATGTTCCATACCACTTTCCATGCATGAATAAAAGGGGTTGCACAGGGCAAGGTATTCCGAGTTCGATAGGTAGTACCGTTTGCCCAGGTATGACTATTCTTAATATAATCCCAAGTATAGTGACAATGAGAAGAGCCTATCATGGTAGAATCAGCTGCATCTTGATGATTTATGTACACAGAATTCCCCTTGTACAGGTATAACTCGTAATGTTTAGTTGAGTTCCATCCGAGGAAATTCTGTACTTCTGTTTGGTGTGGCATTTCGCTTACCATACCAATAGCATTTAATGGTATCGGTAATAAGGGCATACCTCCCTCTGAATCATCTGGCCCAAGAGAGCAAACAAGGCAATTAGTCCTATTTGCAACATTGGCTTACCATTTCAGCTAAACCTACCCACATATTGTGGTCATAGCGGAATCCATATTTAGCAAATTTGGTCAGATTCAAGGACCCTCCCCTTCCCAAGGGATCAGGATTAATAATAAAATCATGTTGATGTCTAGCATATGCATTCCTTCCACAAAAGATTACCGTATTGTGATAGCATAAATATTAGTCCCAATATAATTCCCCCAGTGACAGGAATGGGGAACCACCAAGACCAAAACATATATCCCAAAGATCCCCAATGTGTAATATCCCTGATAATTGTTCCACAAGGGGGCAGTCAATCAATTGTATAAGAAAATCTTCCCGCTCACAGTCACTGGTTCAGACGCTCCTCAAGCTTCAGGCGTGCGCAGGTCAGCCAGCTTCCAGGGTGTGGCTGCAGCAGGCCGGTCGTCTAATGTTGCCCGTGACCTAGCCCGTTCCCCGTAGGGCTAGATACAGGGGTTTTTGGAGAGAGTCAGTTTAAGAGGATTAGAAGGGTCACCTTTGCACGTCCAACTGCCTTCGGACTTCTTCAAACGGGAGTGATGAATCCAGGGGGGTCACCTCAGCTACCTTCACCGCTGTTGGAGTAGAGAGCAAGACGGTGTAAGGTCCACGCCACTTAGGTGCAAGTGGATCACGTTTCCACTCTTTCACCCATATGCTATGCCAGCCTGAAGCTGATGAATCGGCACGGCAATGCTGCACGGCGTGCGCTCGAGGGCCCACCTGTTAAGATAAAAACAAACAAACAAACAAACAAACACGGGAGAGAGACAAAAACACGGGAGAGAGATTGCACTTGTCCCTGTGTCACATGGTCTCTTATTTGTTTGAGGTCAGTTGGACTATCCTGAACAAAGGAGGGCGGCCTCCCATACAGGAGCTCAAAAGGTGACAACTTAAGTCTTTTTTTTTTTTGTGGGTGTGCACCGAACACGAAACAGTGTTATGGGTAACACGTCTACCCTCCTGAGACTTTAGACATATTAGTGGGCTTCTGGCATGCCCTGCAGATACCTTGCACAAGCGTCTGGCGGTAGGTAGTAAGCCTGGCCAGGTGAATTGCATTGTTTGGATCCCAATTAGGATCTTCCAAGGGAAAGTTGTCCTGGAGATGACGGTCAATATTATAAATATTTCCCACTCTGGCCTGCTCACGCAAATATATCTGTGCCTTTTCAATTATGTCTCTCCTTTCCTCAGTGGTGAACAGAGTATTCAGGAGCTGGCGGCAATCTGTCCAAGTAGGACTATGAGTATTTATTATTGAAGTCACCAAGTCCATCATAGCCTGAGGTGGCTGTATTGCTTGCTGACCGATCAAGGTCTCCCTGTAACTTCTGTAATAATTCTCTAGGACTTGGATGTACAGGGGTTTGGGGTGGGCAATCAGCCGCTCCACTAAAGGAGACTGTAGATGGAGCTCTACTGGGACTCACAGGTGGAATAACCACTTCTGCTTGGGCTTCATTATAGGACTCCAATGCCTCCTGAAGATATTTATCATAATCTATCAAGGAATCAAGTTCTGTGACTCCACCCCCATTATTCATTCCACTTTCTTGCCTTGGGGTTACAACTGGTGGAGTGTTTGGATTTATTTGGCAAGATTCCTTTCCTAACTTTGGCTTTTACAGCCAATAATTTGCATCGTTGGACTTTGCATTCCCTTATCCATGGAGGATTTTTTTTAATGTGCTCAGCCAGGAATCTATATGTGAAAATTGTTCTGGGCACCCTCCATAGACCAAAGTTTGCTTACTAAATTTATATCAAAGGTTCCTCGAGATGGCCATTCAGTATTTTGCTTCGGCCACTCTAATTCACATAACGTTCTCAGGCGCTCTGGCATCATTTTGACTCCATACGCCCCTGAGAAGGCTTTCTTAAAATTATTTAACATACATTCAAAAGGTGTATTTCCCCCCTTTGAACCCCCAACTCCCATTGTATGGCCCTGTGAAGTATCCACTCAGTCACTCACACACACACCTTACTGGGAAACGAAGTAGTACTCACTCCACACTTAGGTCAGCTACACATTGTACTTTCTCACACATGCAATGCGCCAGATACTTCACCACACACTACCTCCCATTCTTCCCTTTTCCCCCACCAGATCACCATCTGATATACCCAGCCACCTAGCGTACTCAGTTCCCCTTTACTGAGACGCAGAAGTTTGATCAGGACTTCTCTTCCTCCCAATTAATTGGAGGGCCAAAACCCCTTAGTGCACTTACCCTTAGCTGGTTCCCTGTTTATTTCTCTGGTCCCCCCCGGTCCGTCGCCGTCGGTGGGCAGGGTATCAGACAGACGAGACTGCTGCGTTCCCCTGGAAAAATTTTTCCAGTGCGCGCTTGGGTAGGCAATCAGTTGTCCTCTCTCTTGTACCCCGTCCAGTGAGGCGAAGGAGCTGCGTTCCAGCAGACCACTGATCCGAGTCGCAGGCACCATAAAATGTAGCACCCTGCTTGTGGTTAACGCTTAGCTGGAATGAAATATTCAACGCAGCAACAGAGAAATTAAAATAATTATTTATTTGTCAGACAAATAAATGAGAGGCACAGTGGTATATGGTTACCAAGCTCTGGCCTGCCTCCTGCCATTATGGCCAGCCCTTATATTTCCTTAATCCACCCCCCTTTGCTGCTCCTGTGGCTGCCTCTGTTCAATCAGCCTGCTTGAATTTCCTATTGGCTGATTGCTATAACCAATTTTAAGATACACTCATATCCTCCTGTCCTTATATGGAACACAAAGAGCTATATATTGTTACATCTATAAATGACAAATAAGTAGTAATATATCTTACATGTGTCTCAACAAGGAATCTTAATTACCAGCTCACCTCTTGCCTTCCTTGCCCTCCAAAACAGATGGTTAATAATTTTAAAATTTTATCTTGAACAGATGTCAGAGACCTTGGGTTCACATAAACATTGAAAGATCTCCTTCATTTGAAGGTTTCTAAACAAATGTCTGACAGCCATATATCAGGATAGCTCGGATGGCGTCTCCTTGTCTAGGAGGAAAACACTGTCAAGGTTCTCTAAGCAGCTGGTCTTGTGCCTGGCATGAAACTTTTGAAAGTCTAAGCCCATTTACCTGATCAAGATATAAGCCAATATATGCCTTGATTAAAAATGCAGTCTATATTCAGATGCCACAGTAGCAGAGCACAGTAGGCTAAAGCAACAATCCTGGCCTTTTCCCTGCAGCTTGAGTGACTCCCCACAGAAGAATCCTGGATTCTAACCCTTTGACGTGCTTTCGAACCGCTAGGTGGGCAGGAGCAGAGACTGAGCAACGGGAGCTCACCCCGTCGCAGGGATTCAAACCACCGACCTTCTGATTGGCAAGTCCTAGGCTCAGTGGTTTAACCCACAGCGCCACCCTGAATCAGCATCAAAAGCAGGTTTTCTTGGGCCATGCAGTAGGCAGGGCAAAGAAAATGGGAAAAGTGCTCAGACATGAAGCAGGAAAGCGCAGGCCTGTGCCTAGAAAGCGCAGGGCAAAAGTTATGAGTGGATGAGCCCTTACTGGCCTTTCCTGTAAACTGAAAAGTCCCTGCACTCAACACAATAATCCAGGCCTAATGACAGGGCAGAACCTTCTGGGAACAACAGCACAACAAAGAGGGTGAAATTGCTGAGCCATTGGCCCTCCAGGGCTTGCCACTCACATGACTCGTTTGCACAAAAGCCTGAGGTCCCGGGAAAGAAAACAATACTCCAGTCCACACACACACACCCTTCAGCTGCTGTCACCCGCAGGCCAACTGCCGGAGGCTTCTGGCTCAGCAGTTCTCTGCTGTTGCCCCCAACCCCCTCCCCCCCCCAAAAAAAAACTATATGGACCTTTGTTGCCAAGGTGATGTCTCTGCTTTTTCCCCTCCAGGTTAAACATACCCAACTCCTTTGACTGTTCCTCATAAGGCTTGCCTTCCAGACCCTTGTTCATCTTGGCAGCCCTCCTCTGCACACATTGCAACTTGTCAATATCCTTCTTAAACTGAGGTGCCCAGAACTGGACACAGGACTCCAGGTGGGGTCTGACCAAGGTAGAATAGAGGAGGAGTATAACTTTCCTCAATGTGGACACTGGACTTCTGTTGATGCCACCTCAAATGGCACCAGCTTTTTGCTGCTGCATCACACTTTTGACACATGTGGTCTATGAAGACCCCTAGATAGTTTTTGCATGCAAGCTGGATGTCCCAAATCTTATATTTGTGCAGCTGGTTATCCCTGCATTTGTCCCTATTGAAGCGAGATCTGTCAGGATGCTAATGCTGTGAACCCCTCCATTTTATGCTCAGGTTGTATATATGTTTAAATACAACTATATATCCTAAAGACACCACAGTGTCTGCTGATCTTCATTCCAATGAAACCAAACCTAGAACCCTTGGAATCTCGCAGCACTCCAAGTTTGGGTTGGTGTGCAACAATATACCGTATTTTTTGCACCTTAACACTCACTTTTTTCCTCCTAGAAAGTAAGGGGAAATGTCTGTGCGTGTTATGGAGGGAATGCCTATGGGTGGCATGCCTACGGATTTTCCTCCTCTAAAAACTACGTGCGTGTTATGGTCGGGTGCATGTTATAGAGCGAAAAATACGGTAATAGCAAGTGCAAGGGAGGCTATTTGTCTCCACTGGACCTTCCCTCCCTAGCTGGGATCTACATGGAAATCTGTTGTGTCCCCCCCCCCCAATGCTGCAATTAGTGAGAGGGAAAAAGTGGTAGGTTGGAATAAGCACAAACTCTCAGGAAGCAAATTGTTTGGATTGCAGCTGAAGTGTTAAAACCCCCCAAAGGAAGGCAGCAACCACCAGCGGCGGATGAAGACCCTCAGGGGGAAAGGCTCTCTGCCTGTGAAAGGCTGCTGACAGCGTGAATCCTCTGTGAGCTGGAAACAGAGTTGTTGTCAGAGCACATCAGGGCTCCCCAGAATGGAACAAAAGCTTGATGCCTCATCTCCACCTGACTGGCCAATGGAGCAAGCTAGGCTCTTTAGACAGTCACCCTGCACAACTCGTGACCCACACACACACACACACAAAGTTCAGGATCCTGGCCAAACAACACATCCAGGAGGCTTATCAAGGCCCTGCAGAGCTGCCACAGGTCAGTGCAACCTGCAAACTGGGTCATCTTGAGTTGTACAGGGCTGGTTCACACCCAGTGGATCTCCTCAGGAGAAGAGGGTTGTGACGGAAAAGTTTGTTTTTGCTGGGCAGGTTGGGTCACCAGGTGTTTTCCTTTTTCCCTGCCAGCAAACGGTTAATGAACGGCAGCTTCTGATTGGCCGGGGTTCCAGGAGGGGGAGTTGAAAGGGGAGAGGATTTTGAGCAGGCTTCCTCAACCTCGGCCCTCCAGAAGTTTTGAGACTACAATTCCCATCATCCCTGACCACTGGTCCTGCTAGCTAGGGATCATGGGAGTTGTAGGCCAAAAACATCTGGAGGGCCGAGGTTGAGGAAGCCTGATTTTGAGAGAGTTTTTTAGGTTGGGATAGAGGTTGAGAGAATAAGTTGGGAGATAGGGAGTGAGAGGAGAGAGAGTTGGTTCTGGGTAGAAACATCCACTCTGAGGAATATATCAAAACTAGAAAAAGGAGTCTCTGAGCTTAGTGTGAAGGACAGGGTGTGGTGTCCTGCAGTGGCGTAGCATGGGTTGTCAGCACCCGGGGCAAGGCAAGTAATTTGCGCCCCCTAACCCGTGGATTTTAGCACTCGAGTCTCTTCCACTAGATTAGCGCGCGCCCCCCCCCCCTCAGATGTTGCGCCCGGTGCTACGCCACTGGTGTCCTGTAAGAGTAATAGGCCAGGAATTAACTGGGAGGCTGAGGTGGAGACAGAAGTAGAAGCTGGAAAGATACAGTCTACTTAGGTCTCATTCCAGTCAGGAAGGGAGAGATTCTACAAAAAGAGAAGACCCCCCCCCCCCAAACCAGTTAAGAGGGGTGTGGTGATCCCTTGGGTCTCTTACTTGGAGTACCTCCAGAGTAGAGTTGTCTAAGGGGTGTGTAACTGACAGGAAGTTCCACCTTGTTTAAGAACCAAAGTATTAAGCAGCAACAGCTGTGCAACAACTGAGAAGGAACTGAAGTGAAATAACATTATAATCTGAAGTATCTTGTGTTTTACCCACTTTGTGTCATACACTTCCTTTGTTTAATAAAATCTTTATTGTTTATTTAATTAAATCCTGCCCAGGACTCCAAATTATTAAATTTTCCCTCACACAAGTCCCCCACAAGATAATCTGGGGCAGTTTGCAGGAATCCGTGGAATTGGTGTTCTGCGAGGGCGCTCTGTCACCTGCTACTGTGAGATGTGCACAAAGGATGGTGAGTGAACATCTTTATTCAGAACAAACTCAAGCTGGCATTAGGCATGACAGAAGCTCACCCCTTCAAGGCCAGGTCTCCACTTTTGCCTGCTACCATTTACCAGGTGAATGGGACACGGGTGGCGCTGTGGGTTAAACCACAGAGCCTAGGACTTGCTGATCTGAAGGTCTGCGGTTCAAATCCCCACGACGGTGTGAGCTCCCGTTGCTCAGTCCCTGCTCCTGCCAACCTAGCAGTTTGAAAGCACGTCAAAGTGCAAGTAGATAAATAGGTACCGCTCCAGCAGGAAGGTAAACGGTGTTTCCGTGCGCTGCTCTGGTTCACCAGAAGTGGCTTAATCATGCTGGCCACATGACCTGGAAGCTGTACACTGGCTCCCTCAACCAGTAAAGCGAGATGAGCGCCACAACCCCAGAGTCGGCCACGACTGGACCTAATGGTCAGGGGTCCCTTTACCTTTATTCACCAGGTACGTAGATCTAGGTAGCTACTTGGTTATCCCAAATGCCCCAGAGTAAGGGGTTGTGAGCCCATGGGAAAGCCCCAGCTTCGCACACGAAGTATTGGGCAAAGACTCCTGGCAATGTCCTAACTTGAGACAAGGTAGCTTCCTGTTTCTTAACTGGAACTGGTAACAGCTGTATATCAGTGTCCTTACTTGAAATTGCAGTTGGCAGCTTCTCAGGTCATAGCCAGACGACCCATTTATTGAGCAGGCATCTTGATTTGTTCATAGGGAGGCTACAGGGTATTACTCCACACTTTCCTGTGCATTTTTCCTTATCGGAAAAAGTCAGATCATTTGGGGAAGTGGATTTGTTGTTACACAAGAACTCCAAATCAGCATTAATTGGGCAACCTGAATCTCATAGAATCATGAGAGTTGCAGGCGACCCAGTTCTTCTTCCTCTTTGGCGATCCCTCGTAGCCAAGTAAGATTGTCTTCCATAAACACGGTTTTAACAGTGAGTCCGTAAGTGACTGTGGAGGCCAATTCTGGATCCACACATCCTTCCACAGTGGGGACATTGGTTTCCAGGCGGGAGTTGGTCATGGTGTGGATTTGCCAAGCATGCCTTCCTCTTAGCACGTTTCTCCAGTGTGGTGTAGTGGTTAAGAGCGGTAGTCTCGTAATCTGGTGAACCGGGTTCGCGTCTCCGCTCCTCCACATGCAGCTGCTGGGTGACCTTGGGCCAGTCACACTTCTCTGAAGTCTCTCAGCCCCACTCACCTCACAGAGTGTTTGTTGTGGGGGAGGAAGGGAAAGGAGAATGTTAGGCGCTTTGAGACTCCTTAAAGGGAGTGAAAGGCGGGATATCAAATCCAAACTCTTATTCTTCTTCGTCCTCCCGTGCATCCTGAGTTCGAGTGTCTTCAAAGCCCACGACACCACTGGTAAAGGCTGTTCTCCAACTGAAGCGCTCACAGGCCAGTGTTTCCCTGTTGTCAGTGTTTATACTACATTTTGTGTGTGTGATTTGCCAATGTGAGGTTGAATCCGTTCCCCTACTAGTGACAGTCTAGAAGTGCACTGAACCCACCAATATTATTTGCAAGCATCTTAAAACTTAAAAGCACTAGTGTGACCTCAACTGAGCATTTCTTGCATAAGCCTGGGCAAAGAGGCATATCTTAAACAAGGAAAAGTTCATTGAGAAGAACAATGTAGAATTTCAGGAAGTCGGTCCCTATCCCGCCTACTAAATTAATTCAACTTTGTCCTCACATAACCCCAAACCTTCCAGAACTGTGGGGGTCTCAGATCCAAACTGTGCCCTCATTTCATTCTCCCCAATTTCTTCCCACAACAATTGAATAAAACCAGAGGACCACTGTTGCATTTCTATTGACAAAGTGCTTTAATTAAAACAAAATAATCTAGTTGCATGTGCTTCATACTATATAAAGTGGTATTCACAAGGTGGTTTTATGAAATCCATGGTCCAAACCTCTCCCCCCACAGCACAAGCCTTTGAGAGATCCATGGATAAAAAAGGTGTTTTTTTTTAATCCAGCTAAACATAAATTCTGAAGATAGCGCTGATGATGATGGAAGACTTGGGATACCAAGTATTATTGCATGTGAATGACAGATCAAGATATTGCTAGCTCAGCTCAGCAAAAACAGCTGCTTTCTCACTAGGGGTTGTGGGGAAAATTCCACGCACATGCACCCATACACTCACGCATCCCTGGATGCTTATTAACTTTGTGCCCTGCAAGCTCAAAGCCTCAGGATACTTCCCTTTTCGCCTGATGGAAGCCTCTCAACAGAAGCTTTTCCAGAAAAGGACCCCTGCAGAGCAGATTCTCCAGAAATGTAGCACACAGCACTGATAGAACAAACGGGTACCAATTCTGTTCAGAATGGAAACTGCAATTTATTCTTACCAAGCAACAAATATATTGTCTGAAGCAGGTGAAACCCCATGGATTAAGAGTGGAGAACTTGCAGCAGCCCTCCAGGAGGTATTGGACTCCTGGTCCCATCAGCTCCAGCCAGCATGGCCAACAGCCAGGGATGATGGGAGTCGGAGTCAAGCCTGCGTCGGAGGGCCACAGCTTAAGTCAGCTGCGATGTAAACACAGATCTAAGGGGGGAAAGCTTTAAGAACAGCTTAAAGCCAACTTGCACGTTCCAAAGTGTAGAGTGGTAAAGCGTTTCTGGACAGGACCAATTCAGTTTCAAGGGTGTGTGTGGCCATTGCAAATCTTAGTCATACTCCTCCACCTGGTAAACTCACAACACATGTAGCATGCCAGAAGGCCACCTACTCATTTGCCCAGTGTGCTATTGGTCCATGTGCGTGCCTCATTCAAAGAAGCAACTCCCCTCCAGCCTGAAATGGTACATTCCAGGAAAAGCACCGCCACTGGGTTCTACTTCGGATCTGAACTAGGCCCTAGGAGCAATTTTTTGGCACAACATTTTTGGTGTGTGGTAGTGGGGAGTGGGACTTTTCTTCCTAGCCAATGATTTCATTTGCAAAAGCCACACTAGGAGACATTTTGGGCTGGGTAAGAGATGACACGACAGCTATCTTCGAATATTTGGGGGGATTATCACATAGATGATGGAGCAAAATTTATTTCCTCCAGAGAACAGTACTCAAGTCAATGGGTTCAACCTACAATAATTTCAACTATGCATTGGGAAGACTTTCCTGACGAGGCAAGGCTGCCTTGGATGCTGGCAGTGGGCGGCCCTCATCGACTAAATGGCTTCCGAGGTTAACCTTCCAACGCTATGAAGATTCTCTGAACAGTTTTCTGTGCTCTGGGATAGAAGCCGCAACGAGGACTTTCATCCCCCAGGGCCTGCTGGCCCCTAGGAAGCATCAAAAGACATCTCCTGCCCACCTCCAAAATAAGAGCCAGCTGTATGGGCTCCTTGGAGCAGAGGGAGGATGGCCGTAAGCAGCGCCTTGCGACAAAACCCTCCCCTCTTCAGGAGGCTGGGTATGGATGCAAAGAGCAGTGGTTTTCAACCAGTGTGCCTTGCTGCCCTGGGGCGCCTTGAATGATGGTCAGGGGTGCCATGGGCAACACTGTCCTCTGTCCCTCTTTCCTTCCCTCCCTCCTCTGATGCCCTCTCGCATCTCTGCCTCCCAAAGCCTTGCACAGCTGTTTGCTGCAGCAGCCCTGGCTACAAGCTCCCCAGGAGAATGCTGCCTCTGGGGCTGGCCAGGGGGTGCTTCCCTGGCCCCTGTGGGGCAGTGGGAGGAGGCACCTCTCTTTGGGGCGGGGGGGGGGCAACTCAAGAGACCATAGGAAGCAGCAGCGGCTGCCTGGAGGACTCCCAAGGAGAGGGGAGGAGGCTGAGGGAACACTCCACAAGTGGGGGTGCTTGAAAAAGGGTGAGGGGCTGCCAGCTCTGCAGGCAAGGGGGTGACACAACTGGGTTCCTGAGCCCCACAGGGGTGCCACAGAAAGAATGCAGTTGCAGGGCTGTCTTAAGCGGCACCAGGATCAAAGATCTGCCGAGCGCCCCTGCCCCCAGTTACCCAGTCCCAGGTGTGCTGGAGGGCGGAGTTGGCTGGCTGCCTCAGTGTCTCGCTGGGTCGGTCACCTCCCAACTCACGGCGCAGAGCCGCCCGCAGCAGAAGAGCCTGCCACAGTGCTCCAACCGACAGGCGGGCTCTTTCCCATACTCAACTCTCGGGCCCTAGACTCTCGGGCTGGCGCCCGGGTGCCCCACACCTCTAGCGCCTATGGGTAAGACGGCTCTGTGCAGTTGGTCAAGGGAGCTGTGGATGCAAAAAGTTTGAAATCCTCTGGAATAGATCACTGGACACAGTAGAGAAATCTGCTCAATAAGACCCCAGAAAAGAACCAGACATAGGCCTGATTAGTACACAGAATCTCAGAATTGTAGAGCTGTAAGGGACTCAAAGGGGTCCTCTAGTCCAACTCCCTGCAAAGCAGGAACCATAGCTCAAGAGTCCCTGACCGATGGCCATCCAACCTCTGCTTAAAAACCTCTAGCATCTGCTGAGGGGGTTTGTCCCACTGTCAAACAGCTCCTACTGTCAGGAAGTTGTAAAGAACACATGTAAAACAAACAGCAGTTCATCCACTTTTTAGCCAAAAATGTAGCATTTATATCTGCATTCTAAGATGTCAAAGCGCACCACATACATAACCTCTGCGATCCTTACAACAACTCTGAAAAATAGACCTGTATTCTCTCCCTTCCATTCTACAAAAGGGGCATCGAGGCAGAGAAAGGGGTTTGTGTATGAGCACCTAATGAATTCACAGTAGAGGTAAGACTTGAACTCGGGCCCTCTCAGTTCACAGCTTTCAGAGACTACGTTACGCTGTCCTTCCTGTCAAGGGTACATTTCTATTATTGCTAAATCTCACACAGGTAACTCCAGTTGCAATCGGAGGTGTGTCGCCCATCAGCCAACCCTATGCCAAAACAAGGGCACTGCTGGGCGGCCCTTGTTTACATTACGAAGTTTAATACGCCAGGATATTCATAGATTTGGGACTTTTTACCACTGGTTAGTTGCAAATTCTTGCGTGGGCGGAACCCTCTGCAGATTTCGCATGACCTCACGCACGACACAAGCCAGTTCACACTTTCAGTCGCCCACCGTCAAGAGATGCACATCCCTGTTTGTGAGAGACCGAACCCTTAGCCAGAGCAATGCAAGTCAGCTTTTGCAATCCTGAGATGCTCTTGCTTAGATCCCAAGAGTTCTTAAAATAACCCTCCCAAAAAACAGACTTGCCCTTTTTAAAAAGGTGACCCACCCTTTAGTTTCCGCCAGAGACTGAAACCATGAACAAGAATGGAATGAAATGTACATTTGGACTAAAGAGTGTACAGCAGTCGTTCCCAAAGTGGTTGGTTCCATCCCCCAGTGGGGTTACTAGTGGGGGGGGGGGAGATGCTAAGAGGCAAGGAGGTGTCTAGAGGTGTAAATGGCTGATAATAATTATTTTATTATTTTTACCCCATTGAAGAGCTAGTATCACTGGATCAAGTTCATCACTTCTGATGACTCAATTAAACTAAATACTTTTAACTGGGTTATGGGTAAATGTGCAATTTTTACCGTCTTGAGTTATCTTCTTTAGCAGGTGGCGCAAACTGCTATTCTGGACAATCCTTTTTACAGGGTAGGGCTTTACATTGGGCTTGAGTTTATGGAACCAAGGGAGAGGTGCCCCCCCCAAAAGTGGGGGAACCACTGGTGTACAGGGCTGGACACAGACCTAGACCTACTTAAGAGTCGACCCAATGAAGTACTGTACCATCGATTTCAGTGGGACTCTCCAAGTACAGTTAAACATGGATCCAGCCCACAGGCTACAATCATCGTTGCAAATCTGTTTGTGCTCTTCAGAGCTTGTTTCCAAGCGCATCATAAGCAGGCTGCTTTCAAGTGCTGGTTCATTTTAGAATCCTCCCCCCCAAAAAATATTATTATTATTATTATTTATATAAATTATTGCTGTTATTTTCCTGTGCATGTAATATTTGGCATATAGATAATAATAAAAGAATAGAAAAGGCTGGAGCTTAAAAAAATATCCACAATCCATCTAGTGCAATTTAGAAGTGAAAAGTTGTTAAAGGGTTAGCTAGCAAGAAAGAGGGGAGACATACAAAGTGGGTTTACCCAGGAGGAAGTTCCACAAAATTTTGGTGGGGCTTCCTCAGGGGGTGTTAAATATGCTCAGGATTTCAGCCCCAACAAGCAACAACACACTAGAAAAGAATCCTTTTTTTGGGGGGTGGTATGCAGGGGCTAAGTAGGAAAACTTCTGAATTATTATTTCTTTTCTCAAAAAAGCTCCACTGATGCCACTAAGGGCAGGACTACATATTACACATAAATACATAAGGCCACTTATGTTAGTGCAAAGCAGCTCAAGGAGGGAGGAGATCATTTTGGAATGCATTAGTATGGGGGGGGAGGGGAAACAGGATGCTTAACCCTTTCCTGACCCACTTCAACTAAGACCTGCCTTCAGAGGGGTTCCAGGAGCGACTAAGACCGTGCCTGGAACCCAACAGGAGGAAAACCACTCAGGGATGAAAACTAGAGGCAGAATGCAGTTGGCAGGGAGAGGGTTAAACACCCTTCCCCCTTCTTTGCTTCAAACTGCTCCCCCCACAGATGATTTTTGCCATACTGCCTTATGCAGAGGGATTATTTCCCAGCAATTTCAAACATACATCAAAGGGAGGTGGGAAACGTCCGATGTCCATTTAAAGCCCAAGAGCTTCTCCTGCAAAACCTCCTGGGCATTTGGCCTCCATATCTGTAGAACTGGGAGATCTTCTTGAAAATGGCACTGTCGACAGTTGCAAGGGGTGGAGGAGAACAAATGCATTTAGGATTTAAGTAGGAGGGGCCAAAATCTGCAGCAAGGCCCAAAGACGACTCGCTCTTGGGTCTATTTATGTTTGGATGAGAGAGTAAGCCGGGCATTCTTAAAGCTGATGGAACTTTGCACCGTTGCTATATATAGCAAGGCCAACACAGGGTTAACAGCCACCCTTAAAGAAAAATGGTTTATCAAAGGGAATTTGCACTGTTGGCCTCCATAGCTGGGCCACCAGCCCATTCAAACAGCTGAGCCAAAGAGTCTCCAAAAAGTGGTGCTGCCTGGGTCTACAGTGGCCCCTTGTCTTCAGGGCATCTTAGGGGCCCGAGCCAGGTGCCCCCACCTTGGCACCGTACAGGGAAGGTATCTGTGCACTGACTTCCTCAGCCACAGGCGAACCCAAGCCAGTTTTGGGCACTCCTTACCTGGGCCAAGATGAAAACCTGTCCGCCTCTCCCCATCTCAAAGGCCCGGTGGAACCAGGAGGAAAGGGGACTCCTGGAAGGGGCTTTAGCCAGGCCAAGCTGCCACGGGCGACTTTGCTGCCTGAGCAGCAGGGAGAAAGGAGCAGCCAAGGCTGCAATCCAACAGGGTGTGCGCAGAGGAGGCTGCGCCTGAATCCTGTGGGTCTGTGAGAGCCCAGCTTAAAAACATGGGGGAGAGCAAGAGGGAGAGGCCACAGAAATGGGTGGCTGGGTGGATGAGAAAGGGCAGGTAGGACTAAGACCAGGCCCTCCCAGCGGGGGAAGAGAAAATCTGAATATTTTACTTAGAGCTCAGAAATGACCAAAAGAGGGGGAAAAGGGAGGAGACTTCCTCCTCTGGCCCTGACTTGCCACCACAAAGCCAGAATTTGCTTGGAAGGTTAAAGCGGAGTTTTGGTGGCATGCAAAGAGGATGCCCCCAACAGAAACAGAACCTCAGAATCTCCCGGCTGGAGAGGCAAGAAGGTCCACTGGGTCCAGGCTGGCCAAGAGGCAAAGGCTTTGGTGGCTGCCTTGTTTGTCCCCAGCAAGCAGCGCTCAAAAGGTCTCCTGCCGCTAAAGAGAGAGTCTCCGCTGAGTTCACCTCCAGGAAAGCTTGGAGGAAAGGAAAGACAGTTGGTCAAGGTGGGTTCTGTGTTCAAGTTCTGCTCCAGAAAGGAAGAGCCGCCTTTGCTCGTCGCAGCACAAACAAACAAATCTTCTCCAAGACGTGGCTCTTCTGGAGCCCCGGCAGAGGCAGCAAAGTCCGCCCAAGGGCAAAGGCTTCACATTGTGGCCGGGCCTTCGGAGATCTCTTCTAATCGTTGCTCAATCATTACACGCAGGACAGAATACCTGAAAAATAAGCAGTGTCTTACAGCTTAAAAGGAAAAGGGTGTGCACCCCAGACCTTTGTGGTGAGGAGAGAGGAGCCTTCTCCACTGGGGCGTCAGTGCGGTGTAGTGGTTAGAGTGCAGGACTAGGACCTGGGAGATCAGGGTTCGAATCCCCCCTTGGTCACTGCCTCTCAGCCTAACCTACCTTGCAGGGATGTTGCGAGAATAACATGAAGAAGGAGGGAGAAGTGCAGCCTTGAGCTCCTTGGAGGAAATGTGGGATATAAGTGTAATAATAAAAATAATAAAGAAAACTGGTGTCCAGATGTTTGGGCTGCAACAGGGCAGCTGGGTGGAGACTCTGGGGCTGCTAGGAGTTGTAGTCCAACTTGGTTGGAGGGCACCAGGTTGGCCAAGGCTGCTCTGCATCTTAAGCATCATTTCAAGCAATTCCCACGGTAACATCCCCAGATTGGGCCCTTAAAAATATATTCAGAAAGAACTGTGCTTTGAGGACTGGAATCCAGGGAATCATAGAATCATAGAATCATAGAATCCTAGAGTTGGAAGAGACCACAAGGGCCATCGAGTCCAACCCCCTGCCAAGCAGGAAACACCATCAGAGCACTCCTGACATATGGTTGTCAAGCCTCTGCTTAAAGACCTCCAAAGTAGGAGACTCCACCACACTCCTTGGCAGCAAATTCCACTGTCGAACAGCTCTTACTGTCAGGAAGTTCTTCCTAATGTTTAGGTGGAATCTTCTTTCTTGTAGTTTGGATCCATTGCTCCGTGTCCGCTTCTCTGGAGCAGCAGAAAACAACCTTTCTCCCTCCTCTATGTGACATCCTTTTATATATTTGAACATGGCTATCATATCACCCCTTCACCTCCTCTTCTCCAGGCTAAACATGCCCAGCTCCCTTAGCCGTTCCTCATAAGGCATCGTTTCCAGGCCTTTGACCATTTTGGTTGCCCTCCTCTGGACACGTTCCAGTTTGTCAGTGTCCTTCTTGAACTGTGGTGCCCAGAACTGGACACAGTACTCCAGGTGAGGTCTGACCAGAGCAGAATACAGTGGCACTATTACTTCCCTTGATCTAGATGCTATACTCCTATTGATGCAGCCCAGAATTGCATTGGCTTTTTTAGCTGCCGCGTAACACTGTTGGCTCATGTCAAGTTTGTGGTCAACCAAGACTCCTAGATCCTTTTCACATGTACTGCTCTCAAGCCAGGTGTCACCCATCTTGTATTTGTGCCTCTCATTTTTTTTGCCCAAGTGCAAAAAAAGGAAGAGCTTACTTGTGTTTTAGTTTCTTGACTTCACGATCTTCTTCCTCTTTGAGTTTCTGAATGAAGCTTTTCAGGACGGGCATTTCAAACTTGATATATTGAGCAACCTGCCCAGGAAGGGGGAGGGACGCAAAAAGAAAACAGAAAGGTGATGGAACACGCCACCCCTGCGAGGCAGACACAGAGAAGAGCTTGAGAAACACACATCTCCTGGCTTGAGGTTGGGACTGGCCCCACTCAGCTACCCACGACTGTGTATGCACAGATCTGAGCACCCTCTTCTGGTGCAAAGGGGAACAGGAGTGCTTTGGGTGAAGCCCAGAAACTTCCTGCTTTAATTGTGCACATTTCTTAAGGACAAACAACAGTCAGCAGTCCTCCTGTTTAACACCAGGGCAGGAGGAGAATCAGGATCACGACTGAGCTCTGTGAGGAGGGGAAGTTAACGCTTTTCCTCATTCCTATTAAAATAATCACTTTCTATCTGCTTGCAACACACTTCCACACTTCTTGTCAGATTGAATCCTGACAAGACAGAAGTACTGTTTTGGGGGGACAGGAGGCAGGCAGGTAGGGAGAACACCCTGGTCCTGAATGGGGTAACTGTGCCCCTGAAGGACCAGGTGCGCAGCCTGGGAGTCATTTTGGACTCACAGCTGTCCATGGAGGCGCAGGTCAATTCTGTGTCCAGGGCAGCTGTCTACCAGCTCCATCTGGTACGCAGGCTGAGACCCTCCCTGCCCGCAGACTGTCTCACCAGAGTGGTGCATGCTCTAGTTATCTCTCGCTTGGACTACTGCAACGCGCTCTGCGTGGGGCTACAGCTAATCCAGAATGCGGCAGCTAGACTGCTGACTGGGAGCAGCCGCCAAGACCATATAACACCGGTCTTGAAAGACCTACATTGGCTCCCAGTATGTTTCCGAGCACAATTCAGTGTTTGTGCTGACCTTTAAAGCTCTCAATGGCCTCGGTCCAGTATATGTGAAGGAGCGCCTCCACCCCCATTGTTCCGCCTGGACACTGAGGTCCAGTGCCAAGGGCCTTCTGGCAGTTCCCTCGCTGTGACAACTACCAGACTTTTAGAAGACATCTGAAGGCAGCCCTGTTTAGGGAACTCAAACAGAGATTACAAACTCAAACTCATAAGGATATGTATAACATAATAATTCGTTACAGAATTTGAGTTTCTAATCTCTATATGAGTTTGTAATCCTTGTCAGAATACATACTTTTGAAAGGATTAGCCTGGGAGTTCTAGCATGAAAGGGAGAAAAACCTGTCAGCTTCTACCAGGTCACCTCTTCCTCAGTTTTTCCCCAACCTCAAACGCTGCCCCACAGGGAAGCTGCTCCACCAACCCCTAGATCATTTCACCTGCTCGTCTCTGAACTGAAATAAGATTCCACCGCAAAGCAGCAACTCACGTCGTAAGTGACTTCTTCCACCTGGTCCTTTTCCATCAAGAACACCTTGGAAACTTGTTCACAGGGTCCCTGCAGAATCCGAGCAATCAGCGGGTAATCTGTCACCTTTAACTTCTGCTTTTCTGCATGAAACAGCGAGTGTGGATAAGCAGGGACCCCTAAATCCACCCTGTTGCCCCAGACACAGAGGAGGGGGGAACAGCAGCAGCGGCAAGCTCAACCAAGCAAGAACTTTCTGAGAAGCATCCAAGCAGGGGGTGGGGGCCGTTTTGCAACCCAAGGGCCACATTGACCCATAGTCCATCCCTCTTGGGGCCTTATGTCAAGAGAGGTTGTGGCCAAAGTGTACAAATTGGTGGGCAAGTATTGCAGCTCTCAAGGCTACCTGTGAAAAGGTTTTCCCAACAGCTACTTCACACCGTTTTAAATTATTTTTAAAATCCATCTGCAGGAGCACCGCTGGCCATTCCCCGAGTTGGTGAGGCTCGTTTAGCAACAACGAGAAACTGAGCCTTTAGTGTCATTGGCCCAGTCCTGTGGAACGCCCTGCCACTGGAGATTCAGCAGGCACCTTCTGTGCCAACTTTAAATGCCTGCTGAAAAAATGTCTATTCCGCCAGGCCTATGCAGGCAAGTAAGAATACATCATTCCACAATGGTTAATTGATGCCTGCTTTTAACGTTAAAAATATTTTTAATGGTTTTATTGTATGCTTTTAGGTTGTTGTAGTAAACCGCTTTGGTCTTTTATGATATAGCAGTATACAAATAAAAAAATATATTTTTAAAAATCCATTTTAAAACATGTTTTAAATGCACATATGGCGGGGGGCTTTGAGGCAGGTGAAGTTAACAGCTGGGGTGGGCTTAACTCATTTCCCTTCCCGCCCCCCATGCTCCGTGGCATCACAATTAGGCTGGTGACCCATGGCTTAAATCCATAACTGCTTAGCTGCACCACAGCCCTATTGAAACCAGCACACAATACACTATGGACAATATAGAGAGATACAGAATATGGATTATGAAATAACATGCAGTTGAAAATGTTGACAGTAAGATCCATGGAGGGGAAGTCTGGAGATTGAGAAAAATCTCTAAATATGGATATGTAATTGGTACTGTTATAACTTTATGCTTGTAAAATCAAATAAAAATTATTATTATTTTAAAAGAAACCAGCACACAATAACAGCCTGCTCACCTCCACTGGTGTGAACAATGTACAAGGCGAATTCCTCTGCCGAGTTCTCAATCTGAACACAGAGAAAAGAAAACACAGAAAAGATAAAACTCTCTCTCTCTCTCTCTCTCTCTCTCTCTCTCTCTCTCTCTCCCACCCACCCACCCACCCACGGAACAAGGTTTTCAGGTTGACCAAGATCTGGAAACCAAGGGTCTGGAAACCAAGCCTTATCAGGCACGGTTGATGGGGGTGGGCCAGGGCCGTCTTACCCATAGGTGCTAGGGGTGCAGGGCACCCGGTCGCCGGGCTCTCAGGAGTGCCAGGCCAAGAGTCCAAGGCCCGAGAATTGAGTCTGGCGAAGAGCCCACCCGTTGGTCGGAGCGCCGCAGTGGGCTCTTCTGCTGCTGGCAGCTATGCGCCTCGAGTTTGGGGGCGACCAAGCCAGCCAGCTCCACCTTTCTGCACGCCTGGGACTGGGCAACCTGGGGGGAGGGCACGCCGGATGGATCTTTGCACCCCGGCGCCGCATATGCTTAAGACAGCCCTAAGCTGGGCATGTTTAGCCTGGTAAATGGAAGACTGAGGAGATATCATGGCCATATTCAAATACATAGCAGAGACAGCTTGTTTTCTGCTGCTCCGAAAGGAAGGACCCAAACCAATGGATTCAAACAACAAGAAAGGAGATTCCAATTAAACATCAGGAAGAATTTTCTGACGGTATGAGATGTTCAACAGTGGAATGGACTATCTCAGAAGATGGCGGACTCTCCTTCATGGGAGATTGGATGGCCATCTGCCAGCGATTCTTGAGCTGTGATTCCTACATTGCAGCGGGTTGGGAGTCCCTTCCACCTCTAAAATTCTATGATTCTATAAGGGAGGCAAGATGATGCCCAGGCTGATGTTGCTGGACTCCAGCTCCTGTCAGCCCTAGAGTTGGAGTCCAGCAACCTCTGCTGGTCTAACCACTTCTTCCTGTTTCAGGCTTGGTGGGCCCGAGGGTGCCGGCTAAGTCAACGTGCAGCAGCCAGACTCTATGGCCTGAGGCTGCCCTTTGGGGCTGTTCATGTTATTTTATTCCACCCAGTGAAGCATATCAGCCTCCAGAACCAGCCCAGAGTATGAAAATGCAAACACAACACACTGGCTAATAGCTGTTAGTGAATATGCAGTGGTACCTCGGGTTACAGATGCTTCAGGTTACAGACTCCGCTAACCCAGAAATATTACCTTGGGTTAAGAACTTTGCTTCAGGATGAGAAGAGAAATTGCACGGCGGCAGCGGGAGGCCCCATTAGCTAAAGTGATACCTCAGGTTAAGAACAGTTTCAGGTTAAGAACGGACCTCCGGAACGGATTAAGTTCTTAACCCGAGGTACCACTGTACGATGTCATTCAAAATATACGAATAAGTCACTTCAAAATGACGTCTATATCATACAACACATCTCACAAAATATACAAGTAACTACAAGTTGTTATATGTATTATATCCGGAATAGTTCAACTGTTTCGGAATAAAGTCTTCATCAGCTGGAAATGGGACATAAGACATTGCAGGCAATGAATGACAACAAAACTGAGCCACCTGCATGTAAGTTATACAATAGAACAAAATATATAAAGAGGTAAAGGTAAAGGGACCTCTGACCATTAGGTCCTGTTGTGGACGACTCTGGGGTTGCGGCGCTCATCTCGCTTTATTGGCTGAGGGAGCCGGCATTTGTCTGCAAACAGCTTCCGGGTCATGTGGCCAGCATGACTAAGCCGCTTCTGGCGAACCAGAGCAGCGCACGGAAACACCGTTTACCTTCCCGCCGGAGCGGTCCCTATTTATCTACTTGCACTTTGACGTGCTTTCGAACTGCTAGGTTGGCAGGAGCAGGGACCGAGCAACAGGAGCTCACCCCGTCGCAGGGATTCGAACCGCCGACCTTCTGATTGGCAAGTCCTAGGCTGTGGTTTAACCCACAGCGCCACCCGCGTCCCTATATAAAGAGGTACATACCAAATAATTATCAGTGAAATATTAATAGAAATGGGGATCATGCTAGTGGATCAGTGCCCACTGGATAGTGTAGCTGCTGATGCTTACAACACAAATACATTTGTGTTTGACTCTGATACATATAACTTGTGGTTACTTGTATATTTTGTGAGATGTGTTGCATGATATATACATCGTTTTGAAGTGGCTTATTCATATATTTTGAATGACATCATAACCCATTATATATTGACTAACAGTTATTAGCCGGCGTGCTGTGTTTCCATTTTTGTAGATTGTTACATTTTGCAACACAGGGGTTTGTGTTTGTCCAGTCCAAGAATAGGCAGCTGTGACAGCAGGCAGCTGATTGGTGCCATCACGAGAAGTAGACACAGATATACAACCTACAGATGCCTTTACCAACTTGGGGGTTCTCCATGGTACGACTCCCATCAGCCCCAGGCAGCACGACCATTTTGGACTACAACTCCCATCAGCACTGCCGTATGAAGCTGAGTCGGATGGGAATTGTGGTCCGAAATAGATGGGAGGCCCCCGAGGCTGGGCAAGGCTAGGGACAGCCACCCTCCTCCGCAAGCCCCACAGAAATGGACCAGAGTTGGACAGGGGCCGAGGAGGAGAGGACACCACTGGGAGACTTTCCCAGCTCAGATTTGGGCCAGTACAAAATGTTGCAGCAAAACTTGCCTTGAACTTGTTAAGCAGAAGCTTGAGCACTTGAGGCGTCGTCATGGTGCTGTTGATGCGGACATTTGTGATGGAGCCGTAGGCGGGTGTGAAAACCGATGTCTGCGGAGAGGAGCAGAAAGCCATCAGAAGGCTGGAGGACAGGGTGATCTAGACAAGAGGAATCCCTGGAGGCCCACAGAAGCACAGAGGGATGTGTGAGCCATGTATTGGGGGAGAAGGGGGAGCTAACGCCATGGCAGATTAGAAACTATGGAAGATCTTATTGAGCTCCTTGTTTTGATTAATTTCTTGCAGTCATTTGCTTTATTAAAAGGCTACTGTGCTTGCTATTATAGGGATTGACAGTGTTTCTTGGTTTTTAATGCTGCCGTGATTCTTGTGAACCGCTCAGAGCTCAACATTTGTTGCTGGAAAAGCAGAATGCAAAGATTAAATCAAAATCGAATCGAGAAAGAGGAGTTGGTGGAAGGAAAAGAACAATTGCCAGCAAGAGGACTGACTACAGGCATCAAAGAACCTCAAAAATTATAATCAATTATTCTAAATTCATACTACAAACATTATGATATATAAATCCTAGTTAAAATATTATAAAATTGATTATGAAAAGTATTTTTTCTTTTCATTCTTCTTGTTTCTCTCTTCTACCTTTTGTCTTTCTTCTTTTCTAGTCTGCATTCTGGAAAATTGTGTAGATAAATGTTTTAATGTATGGTTATGTATTGTTTCTATTTCTTCTTTTCTTTTCATTTTTTTGTAACATTTAATAAAATAAAATTAAAAAAAATTAAAAAAAGAACTTCAAAAATTAACTGGGAAATGGTCATACATTCCGGAGCAAATATTATGGAGCTTTTGAATTCTCACATTGCCAGCATTCTGTAGTTTTATACACATCATAGTTTTCCGTGTATAACACGCCCCCGTGTATATTTAAGAAAATGGGGGAAGATTGCCCAGAGTTGTTGAGATTGGGGGGGGGGGATTGCCCAGAGTAGATGAGCTTTTTGAGGGCTAAAATTCACTCACCTGCCAGACCAATGGTGACTATCGTGCACGTTGCCAAACCAACCTATTGTCTACCCATTCGCCAACAGCAGCCACCCTAATCACACGCCCAATTACTGCAGTAGCAACCTATGGGCAGCAGCCCTTACCATGGCCACCAGTCATGGCCAATCACCCCTGACAAGCTCCTGCTTGCACCAGCAACCAATCCCCCGTCCCAACAACGCACTGACCATGTATAAGACGAGCACCAATTCTGGACATTGTTTCAGAAGAAAAAAAAACCTCGTCTTATATACGGAAAAGTATGGTACATGGGCACCAAACTCTGCTAAGTGAAAGCCAGAATGTGGTGTAGGGCTTAGAGCGTCAGACTAAGAGCTGGGAGAGATCAGAATTCGAATCCCCGCTTGGTACGAAGCTCACTGTGTGACTTGGGCCAGTCATTGCCTCTCAGCCTAACCTACCTCACAAGGTTGTTGTGGGGATTACTGTATTTTTTGCTCCATAAGACGCACTTTTTTCTTCCTAAAAAGTAAGGGGAAATGTCTGTACGTCTTATGGAGTGAATGTGTGATTTCTGGAGCCGAATAGCCCAGGGGCGAAAAGCAGACCGTGCTTTTTTTTTCTTTTCTTTTTTAAAGAGGGAAGGGGGTGTTGAAATGAAGCAGCTGATCGGTGAGCAATCGGGAGGGAGATAAGGGATGCTAGCGATAAAGGAGGCTGCCTGGGAGGGGGGAGGTAAAAGCCCATGGATCCTCAGGATTTTTACATTGGGTCACCCCAAATTCACCATCATATCACATAGCATATCCATGGCTACAGCCTGCACCAAAAAAATCATGCACCCACTGTTGCGTGGGGCACAAAAATCTGCTTACAAAGCACGGATCCACATGGATTATCAGGATTTTTGCATTGGGCTACCCCAAACTCACTGTCAAATCACATGTCTGTGGTCACAGCATGAACCACAAAAATCATACATCCACTGTTTGTTCAGAATATTTTTTTTCTTGTTTTTCTCCTCTAAAAACTAGGTGTGTCTTATGGTCAGGTGTGTCTTATGGAGTGAGGAATATGGCAAGGGAGGGGAGAACCACATATTCTCCCTTGAACTCCTTGGAACAAAATGCCACAAATACATGATAACGCAAATAATAAATAGAGGCTAGTTTCCATATAAAACAAAACAAAACAAAAAATGCCTGCCTTAACAATTCTCTGGAAGGCACCGAGAGCTACATTCTTGACCTGGATCCATCCCTAAATCACGATGCTCCTGCGCTTTAGGGAGACCCTCCTTGGGAGACTCACTTTGTGGTTGTAGAAATGCCCATTGATGGAGAAGCGGTGCCTCCTGATCCTCCGCTGCTCACTCGGGGTGCGGAGAGTTCCCCTGCGGCGCATGCCCACATCGCTCCGCGTCCGCATCAGCTGCGGCGCTTCTTCTTGCTGGGCTTTGAGATCGTTGTCATCTAAAACGGAGGAGAAAGGTGTGTCAAAAGAAGCTGACCTCCCCCAAAGAAATTCCAAACAGCTGTATCTGAAGTGATGGACGTGAGGCAGGAGTTGATAATGCAGGTGAGCTGCAAGCACGCTGCCGGCCAGCCCTGTGGAGCCTCCTTTTATTGACACAAATATGCAAACCAGTCAGATACATTTTGGGCTGTGACCTTTACACATCTTCCGGTCCCGAGATCGAGGGGTGGTACAAAGCTATTTTGGCACCTGTTTCCACCGCGTCATTTTCCCTTGCACTGTGTATGACGAAGGAGACAAAAGGTCTCAGAGACAAAGGTTACAGACAGGGCACCGCAGACTACTGAGACCGCAAAAGGTCAGACAGAGGGCAAGATGTTCAGACAGCTGTGGCTTGTCTGTGGGGGGGGGTGCCCCGCACCCCAAGGTCATGCGCGCAGGCAGGCTAAGGCTGCCTGCGGGTGGGGAGTGTCCTCCCTCCGGACCCAGCGATTATCCCTACATGTACCTTTCAAAGTTTTCAAAAAAAAAGAGGCCAGACTCCATCGTCTGACACAGCCAGCAACACACATACAGGCTTACGGGGTCTGAACTGCAGATAAAGGACCAGGAGGCAGCAATACTCTTGAATACCAGGTGCTGGAAGCTGCAAGAGGAGAGAGGGCTCTTATGGGAAACCGGCAAGCAGGATTTGAGCGTGACGGGCATCTGGCTGGCCACTGAAGAACAGGATGATGGATTAGGTGGGGCACTGGCCTGATCCAGCAGGCGCTTCTTATGTTCTTACATGATCTTCTCCTGGGAATTCCTCCTTCCCTCTCTGGCATGAGAAGGACTCTGCAGGATCAGACCCAAGCCACATGTGCCCAACCAGGTGCTTCTGGGAAGCCCACAAACAAGATGTTCAGAATCGGGACAAATAACTCAGGTCCCCTTGCCTTCTTTTTCCAATAAGAGAAGCATATTAGCATGGGGCCTGCTACCAGCTCACAATTTTTACGGACTCTTCCTACTGCGGGTTACTCAGTTTGCAACAAGCAGAACTTGCACGATGCGCACAAAGCAGCCCAGTGTTCTACTCACGTGTAAAGGCAATGCGAAAGCGTGCAAAGCTCCATCCTCCTTGCTGCCTTTCACAAGCTGGAGGGCAAACAACTGAAGCACAAAACCTCCTTTGTGTGTGGAGCATCTCTTCACAACAGAGAATTGGGGAATATGAAGAAGTGTTTGCCCTCCAGCTCACAAAGGGTGAAACTCAGTGGGCTTGTCCCTCTCCATGTGTTCCTTTTACACATGAGTAAGACTCCCAAAGAAAGGGACGCGGGTGACGCTGTGGGTTAAACCACAGAGCCTAGAGAAGGTCGGCGGTTCGAATCCCTGCAACGGGGTGAGCTCCCGTTGCTCGGTCCCTGCTCCTGCCAACCTAGCAGTCTGAAAGCACGTCAAAGTGCAAGTAGATAAATAGGTACCACTCCAGCGGGAAGGTAAACAGCGTTTCCATGCGCTGCTCTGGTTTGCCAGAAGTGGCTTAGTCATGCTGGCCACATGACCCGGAAGCTGAACACCGGCTCCCTCGGCCAATAAAGCGAGATGAGCGCCACAACCTCAGAGTCGGCCACGACTGGACCTAATAGTCAGGTACCCCTTTATCTTTAGGACTCCCAAAGAGGATATGGGAAGCTGGTGCTTTCGGTGAAGGCAGACGCTGGAGACATGGAATGCTACTGTTAAGTGTTAAATGAAGGTGTCTGTGAGGGGTTAAGGTTATAGAAGTTCAGCAGCAAGCAGAGAAAACAAAGGAAGGGTGAATACTGAAAATTGTTTCCTGGAATTGCTCTGAGATCCAGCTGCAATTCTGCCAGCACAGCCAATGTTCCTAGTTGCTACAGAAGCCAACATGTTCCCCTTCATTAGAGGTTCTCAAAGAATCGTAGAGTTGGAAGGGAGCCCCAGGAATCATCAAGCCCAACCCTGTGTGAGTTGGAGTGGTGCCACTATCCAGAGATAAAATCCATAGCCAGTGTTTTTACTGTGAGAAGAAGTCAACAATGTGCTATTCACAGACTCCTTTCCTAATCAGGGTGTCTTCGGCTACATTTGTAACATGCTCCAACCTTCTAGGCCAAGGTCATTTGGATGTCAACTCCCTAACAATTGTGATCTAAAGTGCCTTAGCTGTGTTCTCTGGGAGGGCTGAGCAACACTCCTTTCATCTGGGCATCCCTTCTAAGCTGTTGCACAGAGGTTTAAACGTCCTCAAGCCTGAGAATCGGAAGGTCACACTTATAATAATAATGGCCTGCTGATAAAATTAAGCTTGGACTGGTGCTGGTTTTCATCTCTCGATTATGGACTGCTAGGCTGCACATCAGTTAATTGTGATGGTCTTACTCTGAATGGGTTTCTGAAAACTTGGCGGGGTGTGTGCGGATTGTGCAGCAGAGAAAACTGATAACCCTGACCATGCCCTGCTCTTGGCTATGGGGAAGGCAAAAAGAGGCAGGCAGTGAACACAATCGCCCACAAGCATCTTCTCCTGCATCATGCAGCCCAAGGGGCGCACTCGTACTCTGGAGTGCTGAAGGCCAGTGGCAAAGCTGCATGCTCCAGCACTGAGGGCGGAGAGCAGGCGGGGGCGTGGTTGGCGCACGTCCCAGGGAGTGTGGCGTGCATCCTGGGGGCGTGGCATGCCGCCCACGGGGGCGTGGTGTGTCCTGCTGCGTGGAATGCCACCCACAGGGCGTAGTGCCTGGCGCAGTGGGGGGGGGGATGCGTGGCCCATGATGGTGCTGAAGGCAACTGCTTGTGGAGGGCAGTGGCCAGATAGACAAGAAGGTTACCCTGGCAGCTTCCAACTGGCCCAGGGCTTCCAAACTGACGCAGCAAAACATATTCAACCACTGACTGTTGCGCATGGAAGAAGAAGAAGGAGAGTTTGGATTTGATATCCCGCTTTATCACTACCCGAAGGAGTCTCAAAGCGGGTAACATTCTCCTTTCCCTTCCTCCCCCACAACAAACACTCTGTGAGGTGAGTGGGGCTGAGAGACTTCAGAGAAGTGTGACTGGCCCAAGGTCACCCAGCAGCTGCATGTGGAGGAGCGGAGACGCGAACCCGGTTCACCAGATTACGAGTTTACCGCTCTTAACCACTATACCACACTGACTCTCAGGGGGGAACTCAGCTAGGGTGGTTTTGTTTATTGCTTTGCACAAAAGTTTCTGAACAGCGATTTCCATCAGCTATTTTACCTTAAACCCACTAGTCTTCCAAGCAGTGAGTGGGATTAAAATCGTTACTGCAGAAATGTCTAACAGTGGCCCTATGGCTACAGCAACATGGGGCACTGCCCTTCCCACATTTCCTTCCCGAAGACCCGGACTACTGAAGCGTCCTGTGTGACTTGGCGTTTCAAACACCTGCGACTCCAAATAAATTGGTTGCTTTGCGCTTCTCGTCCCGGGGGGGACCAATGCAGATGCTGAGACTTTGATCTATCTAAGCAGAGGTTGCCTGGCTTGCTTTGGTTTTTTAAGGGAAGGGGGAAAAAGAGGGGGGAGGCGAGGCGAGAACGACACAGCTCAGATTGCACAAAGCCCGTAAATGCCAAAACCCACGTGGTGGTTTTCTGTTTTGTTAAACAGGAAGGCCGATCTCGGATCAGAGAGCGATGGGCAGTGGGGAGAGCTGCAGAGAGCGCTTCTCCTGTAAATGTTTATTTCTCCATGGCAACTCTGCTTAACAATGACTCCTGTTATTCTCCCTTTCTAAAGAGAGGAGGGCTGTGTTGCCAAGGAAAAGGGGAACAAAGCTCATTCTTCCACACCCCTCAGTGTGTGTGTGCGTGTTTCACGCTGGTCTCATGAACTCGGAGGCGCCTGGCTGCCCCTCAAGGCCAGCTTCTTCCTGCTTTCCACGGGGGCCAAACAGACGCCTCTGGCAAAGTCCACAAGCAGGATTTGAGTGCAGCCACTCTCTCTGCCTCTGGCCAGGGAGGAAGGTAAAAAGTAAAGAGTAAAGGACCCCTGGATGGTCAGGTCCAGTCAAAGGCGACAACGGGGTGCGGCACTCATCTCGCTTTCAGGCCGAGGGAGCCGGCGTTTGTCCACAGGCAGCTTTCCGGGTCATGTGACCAGCAGGACTAAACCGCTTCTGGTGCAACGGGACATCGTGATGGAAGCAAGAGCACACGGAAACACCATTTACCTTCCCGCCACAGTGGTATCTATTTATCTACTTGCACTGATGTGCTTTCGAACTGCTAGGTTGGCAGGAGCTGGGACAGAGCAACAGGAGCTCACTCCGTCATGGGGAATCGAACCGCTGACCTTCCGATCAGCAAGCCCAAGAGGCTCAGTGGTTTAGACCACAGCGCCACCCACGTCCCTCACTTGCCGATCAGCCTTGACCTCCACAAATCTGACACACACACACACACACCCCTTTTAGAGCTACCCAGGCCAGAGGTTGTGACTGCATCTGGAAGTGGCAAGTTTAACTCTGAACTGTATGAAGAAGTCATTCCTTTTAAGAACATAAAGAGAGTTTGGTGGATCAGCACCATCCACATCACAAGAGAACTCTGAAACAAATATTTAGACCCGAGATACAGATTGCTCTGTTCCTTTTAGACACATAATTATGGCACTCCTAGCACGGGGTAAGCTCCCAGAAAAACACCTTTCAGAAACTGATTTACTACACTTCACAGTGAGTTATTGTCATAGATAAGGATTATACTCCATTATTGCATTATTTTCAGAAGATGGAGACACCCAACTCCTTAGCACCAGTAAGGACCCCCAGCATCCTTCACTTCCCCTATCTTACCAATTCCCCCATCAATTCCGTCCCCATCCATCGAGGGCTCAGCTTCCGTGACCTGAATGTCTGGTAAGGTTGACGGCTTTATGACTGACCTAAGTAGGGAAGAGACAAAATAAGAGAATTCGGGATTTAGAAAATACCTTGAAAGATTT
This sequence comes from Podarcis bocagei, assembly GCF_964188305.1. Taxonomy (NCBI): domain Eukaryota; kingdom Metazoa; phylum Chordata; class Lepidosauria; order Squamata; family Lacertidae; genus Podarcis; species Podarcis bocagei. The sequence continues at coordinate 92,690,576 of NC_138132.1, read as the reverse complement.
CCCCAAGCGTTCTAAAAACACAGATTGATGCAAGCAATTATTGTCCGTCTGCTCGTGTGAATAGTAAACACAGCACAAAATCATAGTGGCAAGTTATGTGAGGGTGATGGTTTTGTTGTTGTTGCAAGATGCATTCTTTAGCTGCGATTCCTGCACTGCAGGGAGGGTTGGACTAGATGGCATCAGGGCTCCCTTTCAACTCAACAATTCTAGGATTCACCACAGAAGTAGCCAGCATGATCTTCTGTGTGCCCTCTGCACCCCACTTCAGACTCTAATAGACACATGGACACCAAAGAGGGCACACTTTGAAAACATGATGTCAGAATTGCCTCAAGTCGGATGTTAGGCAGGAAGCAGGGATAAAATTATGTGTGAGGCTTAAATATTTTTGAATGCTTTGCTTAGTAAAACAGCTCCCTGCATGCAGCAAAACAAGAAGAGGGAATTGCAAAATCTTTTGACCAAGGTGCACTTATTTTTTGCAGGCAGGGAAAATTCAAAACTGCAACCGTCCCTGGAGTCTGAAACTCCAGCCTCCAGAATCCTACCACCACCTTCTGTGTAATGTGTAGAATGGATCTGTGCCATGTTAGCAACAGACTCTGGTTACAGCAGAAATTACTGAGCATTTCCCAAAGCTTTAAAAACAAAAACAGCAACCAAGAGGCTCTGCTGCCATCCTGACTATAATTTCCACTTACAAAAACTTTTTATTTATCTGCAACTTGTGATCATGTAGATTACAGTGTTCCACAAGCAGAAATAATCAAGGTCACAGTGCCACTTGTATAGTCTGGGCTGCATATTTTGCAGTTCCCAAGTTGGTTTGTTCATGGGGATCCTAGATGCAGACAGACCAGCCTTGTACTTGGCCATATCTTATTTTCTACCCAAGGAGAAGGGGCAGAGAGCAGTGTGAGCCCAGCAGGGGCAGGACTTGAAATCTCTCCCCTAAAACCCAAGTCTACTTCTCCAGTGTTCAGGAAAATCAATGATATTTCTTCCCATTAAAAAAAAAGGTTTATGATTTTCTCAGTTTGTTTCTGGCCCCAATCCACTCCCACCCTTGTTTCTACACATCAAGGTGCCGCTTTCCTTACCGATATTACACGAGTTCAAACCCTCCCTTAAGTCCCTGATCACAGGAAAAGTTAAAACAAAATGGTCACGGTGATAGAATTATAGAGTGGGCAGGGACCCATCTAATCCCACTCCCTGAAGGGCAGGTACCACAGCTAAAGCATTCCTGGCACAGGGCCAGTGGCGTAGCGTGGGGGGTGCAGGGGGGGCCGGCCGCGCCGGGTGCAACATTTGGGGGTTAGGGTTAGGGGGCGCAAATCCACGGGTTAGGGGGCGCAAATTACTTGCCTTGCCCCGGGTGCTGACAACCCACGCTACGCCACTGCACAGGGCCACACATCTCTGCATAAAAGCCTCTAATGACGGAGAGTCCAGTGCCAAACACCTCTTAGCATCAGAAAGATCTTCCTAATGTTTAGTCAGAATCTCCTTCTTTGTCATTTGAATCCACTGGTTTGGGGCTTTCCCCCTGGAGCGGCAGAAAACAAGCGTGCTCCACCTTCCATGTGGCAGCCCTTCAGATGTTTGAAGAGGGCCATCATATCTCCTCTCATTCTCCTCTTCTCCAGACTCAACATACTCAGCTCCTTCAACCGTTCCTCATAAGGCCTGGTTTCCAAACCCTTCATCATCTTGCTCACCTTCCTCTGCACACGTTCTAGCTTGTCAACCTCCTTCTTATATTGTTGTGTCCAGAACTGGACAAAGGACTCTGACCAAGGCAGAAGAGAGCAGGACTATGACTTCCCTCGATGTGGAAACTCGCCTTCTGTTGATGCAGCCTCAAATGCCATCAGCTTTCTTTAGCACACTTGACTCATGTTAAGCTTGTGGTCTGCTAAGACCCCTAGATATTTTTCTCACACACACTCACACAAACCTGCCCTGGATTGTGTACTGACCCGTGTGCTCCCAGGTTGCAGCCGGAATGCCAGGAGGAGGACGAAGGCGGGGGGCGGATGCGCTGGTTGTCGTCTTGCATCTGCAAGCGGATGGGCCTGCGCAGCCCCCAGGAGATGTTCAGCAAGCCCTCCATGATGAACTCCCCTTCTTCCTAGAGGGCACATGAGAGAAGGGACTGAGGGATGGTCCAGAAGCTGGCTTGCTCCAAGGATGCTGCAGAAAACTTCCCCAAGCCCCAAGGATACTGGTTCTACCTCCAGAGCTGGACCATGTTAACAAAATATACCCAAACCCTGCGCTATCTGAAAATGAAGAACATGCCATCCATTTACTGAATAGATTAACGTAAAGGAACATGGCTGGCAGCCACCCTCTTCTCATAGGCTCCTATGGATAAACATTATTGGATAATGTACTCTTGAAGGTTGTGACACGGGTGGCACTGTGGGTTAAACCACAGAGCCTAGGACTTGCCGATCAGAAGGTTGGCGGTTCGAATCCCCTCAACGGGATGAGCTCCCATTGCTCGGTCCCTGCTCCTGCCAACTTAGCAGTTCGAAAGCATGTCAAAGTGCAAGTAGATAAATAGGTACCACTCTGGCGGGAAGGTAAACGCCGTTTCCGTGCGCTGCTCTGGTTCGCCCAAAGCGGCTTAGTCATGCTGGCCACATGACCCGGAAGCTGTACGCCGGCTCCCTTGGCCAATAAAGCGAGATGAGCACAGCAACCCCAGAGTCGGTCACGACTGGACCTAATGGTCAGGGGTCCCTTTACCTTTACTCTTGAAGGACAATTGTCCTTATAACACAGCTTTTGGAATAGTACCATTCCCTCCTTTCTCCTCCTATCCTTTCTTTATTCCCCCCCCCCCTCTTTTCCCTTTCTCTTGGCTTTTCTCTTTTCTCTTGGTTTGCTCTTTTCTCTTTCTCTTGACTGTTGCTGCCATTGCTTTTTGTGTATTATAAAGTGAAAGTAAAAGCAATCACAAAAGAAAGGATGCTGGTTTCAACTATATTTATTTTGGTTCATAAGATTTACATACCAATTGATTGCTTTTCCCGCCAGTGGACCTGGTGCAAAAAGAGCTTTCGAGCTCTCCGCCTTGCTTGCATTTAACTTGCACACTTTAAGCCAGCCCACCTTCAACCGCATGTGGTTGAAACTGTGTGAGCTAAACGTGCATAAGATGCAATCATACTGTATTCCTCTGGAAGGATCATTTTAGTTTTTAAATGCAGGTTTCCAGCCCTCCTGAATGCATCATTAAAAGTGCATGGGCAGCACATGCTGAATTCTCAAGAGTTGGGAAAAGGGGGAGGCCAAAGGAAAAACCCAGAGTCTGGGGGTGTCAGAGTTTTGGGGCCTTGCACAGTCCAAAAATAGTAAAACTGGAATTAAAACTGAAGAGTAAACTCTGCACTGCAATAATTCAAAAAGCATGCACCTATGAGCCTTTCTGCATGCATTACACCATTTGCAGGACCCAGCTCCTTTAGGCGCAGAGTTCTGGTGACTTGGGTGCAGAGTTTCATTTTTGGAATCATGCCCAGACACACACCCCTGGTCACAACATTCTCCCCTAACTTGTTTCTGCTTAGAAAGGTCTTCTCACCTCTCGATGCCGGAGCTGCAAGTTCTGGCCTTCGTAGTATAGGTTGTAGGTCTTCAAGTGCAACAACAGTTCATTTCTGGAAGATGTGGAACAAGAGCTGTTAGAAGAGCAAATGGAAGAGTTGTCCAGCTCTCTTTGCCACATGTGGTGGCTTTGTCCAAAAGTTGCTGCTTTTTGCAGTAAAATATTTAAGGAAATTGGAGCTGACCCCTGACCCCAAACTTGCTCCACTTTCATGGCTCTCCTGAGAAGCCTCCAAGGAAAGCCACAGAACATGCTTCTCCAGCCACACATTTCATTGTCCCATCAGAAAACGGCATGCACTTTCTGAGAGTCCTTTCAGAGTCCTGAAAGTTGGGGATAATTCAGAATGAAATCCCCAGGTGTCAGAAAAGGTTATTTATGTATGCAACAACTGCGCCCCATGTTTTGTTAGCCCTCAAATGGAAAATGAGTGAGGCCCCAACCAAAGAAGAATGGCAACTTAAGTTGACAGAATACGCACAACTTGCAGACATATAGAATAAGAGAACAAGAAGAACATACCGTATTTTTCGCCCTATAGGACACACTTTTCCCCCTCCAAAAATGAAGGGGAAATGTGTGTGCGTCCTATGGGGCGAATGCAGGCTTTTGCTGAAGCCTGGAGAGGGAGAGGGGTCGGTGCGCACCGACCCCTCTTGCTCTCCAGGCTTCAGGAAGCTATCCCAAGTCTTGCAAGCCCGGCGGGATGTCCCGTGGGCTCACAAGGCTTGCGCCTGCAGCCCAAAGGCTGGGGGACAGCGGGGAGGTGCAGCGCCGCCACCCCGCTATTCCCCGACCTGAAATGGAGGCTGGCGGGGGGAGAAGCAAGCCTGCTTCTCCCCCCCCGCCAGCCCCACAAGCTCGGGGGATAGGGGGATGGCGGAGCGCCGCCATCCCGCTATTCCCCGACCTGATCTGGAGGCTGGCGGGGGGGGGAGAAGCAAGCCTGCTTCTCCCCCCCCCACCAGCCCCACAAGCTCGGGGGATAGGAGGGTGGCGCAGCGCCGCCATCCCGCTATTCCCCGACCTGATCTGGAGGCTGGCGGGGGGGGGAGAAGCAAGCCTGCTTCTCCCCCCCCACCAGCCCCACAAGCTCGGGGGATAGGAGGGTGGCGCAGCGCCGCCATCCCGCTATTCCCCGACCTGATCTGGAGGCTGGAGGTGGGAGAAGCAAGCCTGCTTCTCCCCCCCCAGCCCCACAAGCTCGGGGGATAGGAGGGTGGCGCAGCGCCGCCATCCCGCTATTCCCCGACCTGATCTGGAGGCTGTGGGTTGGGGAGAAGCAAGCTTGCTTCTCTCCCCGCCAGCCCCACAAACTCGGGGGACAGCGGGGCAAGCTGTCCCTGAAGACAGAAGAGGGAGACAGAGCGCTCCGTCTCCCTCTTCTAGCTTGGGGATGGCTGCGCAAACCTGGGGGGGAAATAAATTTTTTTCCCTTGATTTCCCCCCTAAAAAACTAGGTGCGTCCTATGGGCCAGTGCGTCCTATAGGGCGAAAAGTACGGTATGTTTAAAGAAGATTGGAAAACGTTTATTGAACATATGGAATATAATTGTATACAGCTGAAAATGCTGGCAGCATTAAGATAAATTCAACAGTGTGAATAAGTTTCGATGGATGCAATATTCATGGAATACTGATTGGTATAGTTTTTGTAAAATATGCAGGGATTTAAGATATGTAAAATGAACCACGGAAAGAGAAGAAGGGAAGTCATGGATATCTCAAGGATGCAAAATAAGTATTTGAAACTGTAAAACACAAAATTTAATCAGAGAGAGAGAGAGAGATTGCATGCACTCAAAGTCCATCTTCCTGTAGGGAGTTCTCTAGGCTAGAAATGAATGGTTGGTTGTAACTGCCCTCATTTCACTGTGCCCACAGCTTCATGACATATAGGCAACTCACAGCTTATGCAGCAGTTCGGTTCTGGCTGTTAAGTGTGTAAACACAAAATCACGTGAAGCCAGGAGCCCCTGGAACTGCCCCCAACCCACAGGAGGAGGACTCTTTATCTTGCTCTGGGAAGGTCACAGGAGGGCAGAGCCAGTGTGGTGTAGGGGTTAAGAGCGGTGGACTCGTAATCTGATGAACCGGGTTCGTGTCTCCGCTCCTCCACATGCAGCTGCTGGGTGACCTTGGGCCAGTCACACTTCTGTGAAGTCTCTCAGCCCCACTCACCTCACAGTGTTTGTTGTGGGGGAGGAAGGAAAAGGAGAATGTTAGCCGCTTTGAGACTCCTGAAGGGGAGTGAAAGGCGGGATATCAAATCCAAACTCTTCTTCAGGAAGCCCACTAGGTGAGGCAACGCCTTCCTTACCGGCCTCCAGAACTGTCCCAGAGCCCTTTCCCAGGGGCCGGTGAAGAAGTCAGCCCATTGCTTACTGGGCTTTGGAAAGGCAGTGCGAGGGCTCTCAGAGCATCCTTGAGTCCTCATGCCTCCTTCCCAAAGCCCGAAAAAGTGAGGGAGACTCTCTGGGTGTGCGGAGAACATAAATAAATGGAGAGCAAGGATTGGTGGGTTTCCTCCATTCTCTATTTATTCACCCCGCCACTCCAACTGCGTAAATATGATAAGCGTAAGGTGCAAGTTGCCAGTACTCAGGTCTCTCCTCCCTTCCTTGCACGTGCTTGCAATTATACACAGACACCAACACACCAGACCCCAGGGACCCCTGCAAAGAACAAAGGTCTGCCCGGGACACGCAGCCAACCTCTGACTTACTTCGAAATGTACTTGTCGTGCCCACAAGGGACCGGGTAGTTCTCACTTATGTAGTCCATCCTTGGAAAGTGTCTTTCATCAGGAACAGAGGCCTGTGGCGAAAGGGGAGGTGGGAAACCGCTTTAAAGCACACAGCAATTTACTTTCTGAGATAAATGAAAAGAACATGCTAATCGTTCGTTCAATTCAATGGCGATTTTGCAGACCTCTAATGGGTTTCAGATCCATGGATTGTAGTGGGGAGGGAGGGGAATCCAAAAGGTGCAGAAATGTGATACCCCTGCTTGTTTTCCTGGAAGACCATTCTGAGAAACAGGAAGTGGAATGGACTGGCCAGCACCTCAGGCCTTACTGCAATTACTATGTTTATTTCTATCCCATCTTCTGCCCAGACAGACACTTGAGGTGGGTTACACAAATCAAAACAACGCAAAGCATATATATATAATCAATATATATATTGATTAAAACATTCAGGAGCCATTATGGCTAGAAGCCACCAATAGCCCTCTCCTCCATGAATTACCTTTTCTTTGGCATAATGTATTCTGCCTACTTATAATAATAATAATAATTTATTATTTATACCCCGCCCATCTGGATGAGCCTCCTCAGCCACTCCAATCAAGTATTAAAAACAATACAACATTAAATATTAAAAACTTCCCTAAACAGGGATGCCTTCAGATGTCTTTTAAAGAGAAGATAGCTGCTTATTTCCTTCACATCTGAAGGGAGGGCGTTCTACAGGGCGGGCGCCACTACCGAGAAGGCCCTCTGCCTGGTTCCCTGTAACTTGATTTCTCGCAATGAGGGAACCACCAGAAGGCCCTCGGCGCTGGACCTCAGTGTCTGGGCTGAACGATGGGGGTGGAGACGCTCCTTCAGGTATACAGGACCGAGGCCGTTTAGGGCTTTAAAGGTCAGCACCAACACTTTGAATTGTGCTCAGAAACGTACTGGGAGCCAATGCAGATCTCTCAGGACCGGTGTTAGGTGGTCTCGGCGGCCACTCCCAGTCACCAGTCTAGCTGCCGCATTCTGGATTAATTGCAGTTTCCGGGTCACCTTCAAAGGTAGCCCCACGTAGAACACATTGCAGTAGTCCAAGCTATGCTATGCTATGCAATTTGGACTGAACCTGTACATCGCTAAGTGACACAAAGTAGAGCACTGAAGCCCTCCAGCTGACCACACATTAGCCTCTGAAATTTTCACAGGCATTACACATATCTTTGAAGTCATAAGGACTAGATACTTAACAGGGAAAGACAAAGCTCTCCAGTGCTGAATCTGACTCCTGTGCCGAATGCCACTCTGAAGCCCATCTTCTTTTCCCTTTCTCTCTGGAATTTCATCTTACGCCACCTCTGGGCATAATCTCTTGTTTTGGCTGCTGTAGCTTAACAGGTGTCCACAAATCTTTCTTTGTATCTGCCTGAAGACGCAAAGCAGGAAGCCCAGAAGTCTTAACACTGCTGCATCCGCTGCTGCATCCGCCAAGCATTGTTCTTGGGTTGTGGGGAGCAAAACAGAAGCACTAAGAACATCACCACCTCCCAGCAGAGCGGCTGACGAAATTCTGAATTTCCTGCCTCCTCTGAGCTGCTTTCCTAACCAGCCTGACAGCTGTCTGTTTCATGGCCTCTCCTTCTGGGGCTGTTCAGCAATGAAGCTCAAGACTTGCAAAAAGCAAAGGATAAAATGATATCTCCACCCCCACCCTATTTCCAAACTACAGTGCCGTTGTCTCTTCAAGACTGGCAGTGGTGGCTGGGAGTGCCTTTCTTCAGCTCTGGCTGGTTTGCTGGACTGGATCGTTGCAACATGCTCTGTGTGGGGCTGACCTTGAAGACGACTCGGAAACTTCGGTCAGTCCAAAACACAGGAGCTGGCTGGCTGGGGTTCCACTTAGATCTCATATAACCCATTTTGAAACAGCTGCGCTGTTTCTGGACCCAATTAAGGTGCTCACATTAGTGTTTAACGGTGCTATTTTTCTAGAAAAAGAGGTGCCGGAACTCACCATGAACGCCTCCCTTGTTCTCTTAGAATGGCAATGGTGTCTGTCTGAGAGGTGCCGGAACTGAGTTCCAGCTGGGAAAAAGCCCTGGTGTTTAAAGCCCTAAATGTCTCAGGCTCCAAAGACCTGAGAGGCTGCCTCCAAGATCAGAACAGAGGGACCCCTGGGTAGTTCCTCCACCCTAGAAGGCTTGGCATAGTGGTGGTCCAGGCAAGAGGGCCTTCTCTGTGGTGGCCCCTTAGCTGTGAAACTCCCTCCCTACAAGGGTGCATCCGGCATCTGCATTGTACGGCTTTCGGAGGATGGTTGTAAGTTGTTTTTAGTTGTTATTAATATTGTGCTTTAATGCTGTAAAGGTACCCCTGACTGTTATGTCCAGTCAGAGACGACTCTGGGGTTGTGTGCTCATCTCGCTCTGTAGGCTGAGGGAGCTGGCGTTTGTCCGCAGACAGTTTCCGGGTCATGTGGCCAGCATGACTAAGCTGGCGAAACAGAGCAGCGCATGGAAACACCGTTTACCTTCCTGCCAGAGTGGTACCTATTTATCTACTTGCACTTTGACGTGCTTTCCAACTGCTAGGTTGGCAGGAGCAGGGACCAGGCAATGGGAGCTCACCCCGTCGCAGGGATTTGAACCGCCGACCTTCTGATTGGCAAGCCCTAGGCTCAGTGGTTTAGACCACAGCGCCACCCGCATTGTTACCCATGCTCAAACCTTAGGGTGAAGGGCAGGTAATAAACAAACAAACCATTTGCCCTCCCCAGCACCTGAGGGCCACAAGCGAGCCAAGGGGGCACTTGGGCAGACCACCTCTCCCACAGTGCTCCACCTGAGGCTTGCTGCCTTAAACAAATGCAGCCGGGGAGGGGCACAGCTAGCACACACCCCGTGAGCAGCGCATGCAAGACACCCCCTGGAAGCACACGGCCAGGGCTGACTACCTCTCTGTCTGCTTTCTCAGGCAAGGGTCTTTGCCAAAGGCACTGCCCAGGTCATGCTGGGTGATGGGGACTCAGCAGGCAAGATGGAGAGACGTCCTAACCAGGCAAGGCACAGCAAAACCATCTCTAGCAATGCACTGGCTCAGATGTATGGGAATGGGGCAGGGGGAGGATTTGCACCCCGGCCCCCGCAGGAGCAAGTTCCAGAGTTTTGACTCTGTGTTGTGTGAATAAGTCCTTTCTTTCATCTCTCCTGAATCTCCCAATGTTCAGCTTCATTGGATGTCCAAAAGTTTAGTGTTACGAGGGAGGGAGTAAAAGCTTATCTCTATCCACTTTCTGCATGCCAGGCTTCGTCTTAAAAACTCCTGACATGTCTTACTTGCCTTTTCTCTAAACTAGAAAGTCACAAATGCTGCATCTTAGATCTCCCACATCCTGCCTGGTTTGGCCCTGAGCTTAAATACACTTGGGGTTTCCTGTGTGCATTTGGGGTGGGTGGGTGCAGGGAGCAGAGGACAACAGCTCAGCTGGATTGAAAAGCAGAGAGTTTACTAGGAATCCAAAGACTCCCACCAGATGCTCTGCAGGATTTGTTCTTCTCCATCCTTGACACCCAGGACCAGAGTGGGGCTTCCGCAGACCACTGTCAAGTCATTCACCAAGTCAGGAAACCCCTGGGCAACAGATGTTGGACACAATATACCGTATTTTTTGCACCATAACACTCACTTTTTTCCTCCTAAAAAGTAAGGGGAAATGTCTGTGCGTGTTATGGAGGGAATGCCTACGGGTGGCATGTCTACAGATTTTCCTCCTCTAAAAACTGTGCGTGTTATGGTTGGGTGCGTGTTATAGAGCGAAAAATACGGTAATGTTGGAAGACTGGGAAAGGTTGTGGAAGAAAGGGGTTAAGTTTACTGCATGTACGGTATTAAAAGAAAACATTAGGAAAATGATGTATAGATGGTGCTTAACCCCGGTAAAATTAGCAAAGATTTACCACACGAATGATAATTTATGTTGGAAGTGCAAAGAAAAAGGCAACACCTTTTATCACATGTGATGGATGTGTCTCAGGGTTAAGGACTTCTGGGGAAAGATTTATAATGAGTTAAAAAAAAATGTTGAAAAATACATTTAAGAAACCAGAAGCCTTTTTACTTGGAATAATAGGACTGGAATTGCCCCAAAAAGATTATTTTTGTATGCCACTACAGCGGCAAGACTGCTATTAGCTAAAAATTGGAAATCTCAAGGAATACCAACTGTAGAAGAATGGCAGATGAAGATGTTGGACTTTTTGGAGCTGGCTGACCTGACTGGAAGAATCCACGATCAGAAAGAAGAGGAACACCAAGAAGATTGGAAGAAATTTAAAGACTATCTAGCTAAATATTGTAATATAAGATAATTAGAAGTCACTTGAAAGTATCAATTAGGTTTAGGATTAGAATAAGGAGTTGTAAAGAACTATGGATTTAGACTAATAAGAAAAGAGAAGATAGTAAATTGAAGGATTTAATTTTATTAGAAAGAGGATTTTGGAAAACTTACAAGGTGATACAATGACATTCAGTTAGGGGGGATTTGAGGAAGTCAGATAACAATGAAAGATAAAATGGGTTCTAGAAGTAATAAGTGTTTATATTTATATTTTTATTTTCTTTTAGTATAGTACTGTCTTTTCATTTGTGTGTATTATATGTTATATTTGTCATAAATGTGGAAAAACAATAAAAAATTGGGGGGGGGGAGGAAACCCCAGCCCTCCATTCTGCATCCTGGAGAACAACGAGAGGTTCAGAGCTGGCAAAAGCAGCACTGAGGTCCTTGAGAAAGAAACCCCCCCAACCCTTAAAAGTACAGCTCACACGTCCTGCTCAAAAGGACCCCTCAAAGATAAGGCTCCAAGGCTTCTGTGATTCGCAGACACAATTTCCATCAGAAGCAGCTGAGTTCCTGCCTCTTTCCAGATGTGGGAGCTTAATTCTGTCTGGCAACCCAAGCTCTGAGCATCCACTGCACCGGTTAGGAGGAAGGAGCAGAGCCAGCTGTGCAAGGAAGCATCTCTCCCTCCAGAGAGGAGATTTTGGAAGCAGCTGCACTAAAGAGAAGCAAGCAGGGGCAGAAGAAGGCGCTAGTTTAGACCACGGGCCCATTTGCCGTAGGAAAAGCGGAGCAGAGTGCTCCCAAATGGGTGTAGCTAAAGGAGGAGGAGGGCTGGAGCTACAAGGCAAACAGAACTTTCTTTTTAACTGGTATGTGTGTAGACACAAGAGGAGCCTGCAGGATCAGGCCAATGGGGGCCTATCTAGTATAGCAGGGCCATCTCTCCCCCCCCCCTGCAGCTTCCAGCAACTGGTATTCAGAAACATCGCTATCTCCAACTGCAGAGGCAGAGCGCAGCTGTCATGGCTAGTAGCCATCAACAGCCCTCTCTTCCATGAATTTGTCCATCTTCTTTCAAAGCCACCCAAGCTGAAGGCCACGACTGCTTCCTGTGGGAGGGAGTTCCACGGTTTAACTACGCCCCGCGTGAAGTACGAATTCTTTTTATCTGTGCATGTCGGTTTCCCACTATTGTAAGACCTTAATTTCTAGTCAACTAGTTTATGTTTTTATTACTGCTTTCATTCTTGTGAGCTGCTCTGACCCTTTTAGGAGCATCGACGAAATCAAAATACCTGCAGGAGATGTTTTAAATTTTGAATTCTTTGCACTACTTGCCCACCTTGAAATGACTCAGCCGTGAAGCTGGATGTCACCCAGCACTGGAAGCCCAGTGCCCACTGTTTACTCACCAGGGCTGATTCTGCATTCGCTTTGTGTGCGCATGCATTTTAAATTTTTTTGGAGGGCCACAGTTCCTCCCCCCCCCCCAGTTATGGGGATAAAATGCCACTGGGGAGACAACATATGCTGCCCCCTGCCTAAGCTTCTTTGAGGAAGCTTTAAAAAGCCACACAATTAATGTTGGGGCCTTTGTGTGCAGTGCAAACACTGGTGTGTTGTGGGGATGCAAAGCTTTGCAATAATCCAACCTAGAGTGACATTGGCCTTTGGACCAGCTGTTACGCCTGCCGTCCATTCCTCCTGCAGCAGGACCACTGGGCTTCCCCTCTCTCCCCGCCTCCTCAGCCTCCCTTTTCCATCTCGGTCTGCTCTTGGAGGCAGCCCTTCCCATCTGGCCTTGCCAAAAGTCGCTCCATTTGTCAGCCTCTCTCCTGTTAATGGAGACACAGAACCATCCATCTGCTTCATGGCAGCGTAGCTCCCAGCTGCCCAGGGATGAGCGATGGAGGAAGGAACAGAGGAAAGAGAAGGGAAGGAAGGAGGCCAACCACACCAGGTGTGGAACAACATGCAGAAGCACAAAAATAAACTCCACAGCACACCGCGCTACCCTGCTTAAAAGAGGTTATTCTGCACACACCATCACCTTGTTCGGGCATGTGGTACCCATTTAAAGGTAAAAGTAAAGGGACCCCTTTACCCTGATGCTTTTGAATTCTGGTGCTGGAGGAGACTCTTGAGAGTCCCATGGACTGCAAAAAGATCAAACCTACCCATTCTGAAGGAAATCAGCCCTGAGTGCTCACTGGAAGGACAGATCCTGAAGCTGAGGCTCCAAGACTTTGGCCACCTCATGAGAAGAGAAGACTTCCTGGGAAAGATCCTGATGTTGGGAAAGATGGAGGGCACAAGGAGAAGGGGACGACAGAGGACGAGATGGTTGGGCGGTGTTCTCGAAGCTACAAACATGAGTTTGACCAAGCTGCGGGAGGCAGTGGAAGACAGGAGTGCCTGGCGTGCTCTGGTCCATGGGGTCATGAAGAGTCGGACACAACTAAACGACTAAACAACAACAACAAAGGGACCCCTGACAGTTAAGTCCAATCGCAAACGACTCTGGGGTTGCGGCACTCATCTTGCTTTACTGGCGTTTGTCCGCTCCTCAGAGTTTTTCCGGGTCATGTGGCCAGCATGACTAAGCCACTTCTGGTGCAACGGAACACCAACACCAGAGCAGTGCATGGAAATGCCATTTACCTTCCCGCCGGAGTGGTACCTATTAATCTACTTGCACTTTTTGGCATGCTTCCAAAATGCTAGGTTGGCAGGAGAAGGGACCGAGCAACGGGAGCTCACCCTATCACAGGGCTTCGAAGCACCGACCTTTTGATCGGCAAGCCCAAGGCTCAGTGGTTTAGACCACAGTGCCACCCACCTCCCTTCTGGTACCCATTTACTTCTTGCATTTTTTCAAGGTGGCGTACATGGTTTCCCCACTTGTCATGTAATCCCAACAACCCTGTGAGGTACATTAGGCTGAGAGAAGACAGTGACTGGTTCAAGGTCACCCAGTGAGCTTCATGGCCGAGCGGGGAATCAAAGCCTCATCTCCCAGGTCCCTGGCTTCCATGGCCAGTCAGGGCTACCCATAGACTCTGAATGCACAAAGAGGTCCTCAACAGTGGAAACCTCTGCTTTCAGTGCTGGCCGTGGCTCAGTCTGAAGCAGGGTGTGTTTGCTTCCAACATGGGGACAGGAACCCTGAGAGATGGAGGTTCCTTCCGTTGGAAATGGAAAAGGAGACCACTCTGTCAGACTAACACCGGGTGCTTGGTGTGGGGCTGTTGAAGGGAGGGGGCTGACCCCACACTTTCCTGCAAGCTATTTCATGTGATGGGAACCAGGCAGGTGAACAGGGCCTTGGACAGTCCCATGGCTGAACTGAGGAAACCAGACCTACCAGCATTTCATATATGAATCCAGGGATGTCCTGGTCACCTCCCTCTTCCCACCCCAAGGCTCAGAACCTTCCTCCCACCCTGACCCACTGCCAAAGGCACAACTCAGTTCGCCCACTGGAACTTTTCCAGTGTTTTATTACTGCAGATCATGGCATCAGTACAGCTGGCATAAACTTGATTTAAAATATACCCCTCAATGGACTTTCCTGACCCTGATAAGAGTCCTTATCGTCCTGGAAAGCTTCCTGATCTCTCAAGACTTTATGTAAATATCAGCACAGTAATCTGTTGTTAGCAAAATTTAATTCACATCTCCTCTAAAAAGAATGGGCTCCACATAGAAGACAGGAAACAAAGATAAACCAGTTTGTCATTTCTCACTAGGATTATATTCTTTCAACTACAAACTAAGTCAGCTAAGCAGAATAACTAGCAGACAGGAACCTGTAAGAAATGAATAATGAAACAGAGGAATCAAGGTGTTCTTACCAAATTACTCATCTAAAAGACCCCTTCCCTTCTCCATAACCTAACATTGTCCCCAGTACTTTCAGTTTCAATGGTTTGTCAGCTCTAACAGCTCCAATATGGACCCCTTTTCACTCTGTGCTCTCAAGGACCAGCCTGAGAGCTTTGCTCCAGGTATCCACTCCTCTCTCCCCTTGTTGCTGTACTTTTAGCGTGAGTCTGTGTCAAACGTCACACATTCTCTCTTTAAGCTTTTGACAAGGAACCTCCTTGTCCTCTTTAGATCAAGCTGTGTCTGTAGTGTGCGAGTTGCTGCCTGCTTCTACTGTAACTTTGCTCTCTGAAGCAGCATGTACACACACCGCCAGTTTCATGACAAATAATAAGCCAACCTTTTGGACAAGGGAGTGAGTGCTGGATATGCAGACACACACTTGTGTAACAGTCGATTCTGCTAAACTCCTTTAGAAGCCAAGAGGTCATTTGATCCTTAGGTTAAAGATATACTACCAACATCTATTCATCCTGCAATAGGTTACTAGCTGCCCAAGAGGCAGCTCAGCAGCTGAAGTGTGGGCACAACGACAGAGTGAGCATTGATTGGGATCTTGAGTGTTCAGCCGCATGCACAACACTGGGCTCCACCAACCAGGCACCTTTGGGACATTTTGAGCGGCAACTCCGATCAGATTCAGACAACACAACTGTAAGATGCTGGGGCTGATGGGAGCATGTTGATGCTGACTTAAGACGGATGGCAGTTGTAGGTCGTGTAATACACTATACCAGGCATAGGCAAACTCAGCCCTCCAGCATAGCTGTCAACTTACAGATTTGAAAATAAGGGACCAGCAGCCTCGAAAATAAGGGATCAGCAGCCAAAATAAGGGGTTTTCCAAGCACAGGTATGTTCAGCTTCTGAGCCCCTCCGAGCCAAAGGCAGAAAGCCCAGCCAGCAGCCAAACAAAGCCTCAAGCGGTGGTTCCCACAGCGCAGCAACCCGGCAAAGGAGATGCAGCAAGGAAAACCACCGTCACCTCTCCGCTGGGAAGTGCTAAGCAAAGGCGAGTCCCCAGGCAACATGGCTGATTTGATCAGCACAAGGCATACAAGCTCCACCCCCCAGTCGTTCTTAGACGCCTTATTGGGTGAGCAACGCAGCCAAGCAACACAGTTGAAGCCTCCCTCCTCCCTGGCTGGCAGGGAGGGAGGGAAAGGAGCGGCTTCCTTTGAAACCCAGGAAATTTAAGGGACATCATCAATAAGGGACAGCAGCGGGACACAGCGCTGGGATAAGGGACTTTCCCGCCAAATAAGGGACAGTTGGCAGCTATGGCCTCCAGATGTTTTGAGACTACAGTTCCCATCATCCCTGACCACTGGTCCTGCTAGCTAGGGATGATGGGAGTTGTAGTCTCAAAACATCTGGAGGGGGAGTTTGCCTATGCCTGCACTATACCTTTAAAGCACAATTGGAGCAAATCCTTTCCCTCAAACAATTCCGGGCACTGCAGTTGCAAAGTTACAGTTCCCAGCAACCCTTAACAAACTCCAGTGCCCAGAATTCTTTGATGGGGGAAATGTGCTTTGAATGTGCTTCAAAGGTACAACACGTCTGCAACCCCAGCTTGAAACATCTAGTGGGCACCTGGCTGAAGGAAGCTGCAAGCCAGAGAATTGTAGCAGAGATGCTTTTGCTGGCCAACTCGGAACTCCAGGAGGGAGACGTCTGAAAACCGACACACAGCACCAAATCTAGCAGCATTTTTACAAGGTTTTGTTTTGTTGCTAAGAGTAAAAACAAAAACCAAACCAGGACAGTGATCTAGCAGAGATCAGAAAACAGGGACAGCTGGAGGGGTTGCATGACA
Source organism: Podarcis bocagei (assembly GCF_964188305.1). NCBI lineage: Eukaryota > Metazoa > Chordata > Lepidosauria > Squamata > Lacertidae > Podarcis > Podarcis bocagei. Next base: position 92,674,168 of record NC_138132.1, on the reverse strand, counting down.
CCTGGCCTTAGGGAGAGAATTTCTGATCCTTGTGATTCCCAGAGAGTTACCTTTGCCTACAGAAAGAAATGCCAAGGGCAGACATACGAAGGAATGCCATGCGGTGGCACCTTTGAGGACTGGGCTGCCTCCCCCAGGGAGCCTGCAGGCCCATCCTCTGAAGTGACAGCTCCCATTTCAAAAAAGGAGACCCCAGGCTTCTTTTGGCATCAGTTTCCCAACTTATAGAATCAAGAGAACCTAAATGGCAGGATCTGATCAGCCACAATACATTTTGCTTCCATTTCACATACATAAACACTCTTGGGGGCCAAACTGGCACCCCCCCCCCCACGAAAGCCATAATCCAAACTAAAAATAACTTTAAAACTATTTTCTTGATCCCAGCAAGGCCATCTGCTCTGCAAACCAGCAGCTGCTACCCAGGTGAAGCAGCAGCGAAATTGCCCCCTAATCCAAAGTCTGGCTGCCAGACCGTTCAGGAGAGCAGTGGTGCTCAGCTCCCCTGGGCAGCACCAGGGCAAAGGATCAAGAGGGAAGTGAAATGGCACTAAGCATCTGTTTGCTGAGACTAACTTTCAATCATTTAATTCTGTACTTTCAACAGATTTACCATCTTAGCTTACACACACACACACACACACACACACACTCCCTTCCTGTATAAGATTTCTTATTTCTTACATTCAAAGCACACCTTTCTTTCCACCAAGAAGTCCAAGGTGGCACACATAGTTCTCCCCCTCCCTATTTTATTCTCCAACAACCCTGGCCCAAGATCACCCAGCAAGCTTCCTGGCTGAGTAGGAATTTGAATCCTGGTCTCACAGGTCCTAATCTGACACTCTAACACAGGGGTCAGCAAACTTTTTCAGCAGGGGGCCAGTCCACTGTCCCTCAGACCTTGTGGGGGGCTGGACTATATGGGGGGAGGGATGAATGAATTCCTATGCCCTAACAAATAACCCAGAGATGCATTTTAAATAAAAGCACACATTCTACTCATGTAAAAATACCCTGATTCCTGGACCATTTGCGGGCCGGATTTAGAAGGTGATTGGGCCGGATCCGGCCCCCGGGCCTTAGTTTGCCTAACCATGCTCTAACACTACATGTCAGAAGATCCCTACATGGTGCCCAATCAATCCTGAGTAGAAGTATGTAAAGGTAAAGGTAAAGGGAGCCCTGACCATTAGGTCCAGTCGCGGACAACTCTGGGGTTGCGGCGCTCATCTCGCTTTACTGGCCAAGGGAGCTGGCGTACAGCTTCCAGGTCATGTGGCCATCATGACTAAGCCACTTCTGGTGAACCAGAGCAGTGCACAGAAACAGTGTTTACCTTCCCACCGGAGTGGTACCTATTTATCTACTTGCACTTTGACGTGCTTTCGAACTGCTAGGTGGGCAGGAGCAGGGACCGAGCAACGGGAGCTCACCCCGTTATGGGGATTCGAACCACCAACCTTCCGATCAGCAAGTCCTATTCTCTGTGGTTTAACCCACAGTGCCCCCCGCGTCCCCTAGCAGCTCCAGTAGGCCAAACCTAAACAGACCGGAGAGCCCCGCTTTGTTTAACAAGCCCCCACCCCCAGAGGAGGACTCATGAACCCTGGAAACACACTTGGGTTCAATGTACTCTGATCCACACCTGGGGACCTGCTTTGTACCCTTTCGTGGCTTTGCTGCTCTTGAATTCCATGGCAGGTGGGATAGAAATGTAATGAAATAAGCAAGGAATTGATGCTAAACTAAATTGTGCTACAAAATAAATTATTGCTGAATGCTGAAAATCTAGGAAAAAAGATTTCAGAAGAGTTAAATGGTTAACAGGAATAGACAGACTCACCCCTATGCGTAGTGCAGCACTTTGCAAAACTCACAAGCCCCACTTTCTTCCTCTTTCAGCCGCCCCTCCCCTCCCCCACCCACTTCCTCATCCTCTGTGGAGCTGAGAATCTGAGTCCCAGTGGCAGATAACAAATTACCCGGGGAGGGGGGGGCAGAGATGGTACAGCCAGCCACAAAGGCAGCGACAGTCCATCACGGGGAGGGATGAATGGAGAGACACAAAGCGATGGGGAGGGAGGGAGGAGTCACCCACTTAGAGTAAGGGAATCCCCTCCCCAAATTCCCAGTCCCTGGGGTGGCCTTCCTTAATTAATTAATATCCTCTTCTTTCACCCCACTCAAGAGAGAACCCAGGAGTCCTGGCCTGTCCCACCCCGCGCCAGAAACAGCAGCACAAACTGTTTCCTCTTAACCACTAACTACGCTCTCCTCCCAGAGAGTGTCAGAAAGTCGTCCTGGGCCCGATCCTGCCTGCATGCATAAGCACCCAGCGCAATGAATGGGAGCCACAAAGGGGCCCGCTCCTCCCCTCAATTCCCATTCATTCATTCCTCCATCTGAACAGCTGCTTGCGCAGGAGACCCTCCTCTTCTCCGCGCCCCGCTCCGGGAAGGATGGGCTCCAGATCACTAGGTCGCCTCTCCGTCTTCAGCACTTGGGGCTGAGAGGATAGGTCAAGGATAAGCGATGGGAAGGGGGGTTCTGCCGGGCATCCACCCCCCCGCCAATCCCGCCCAACTCCAAGAAGGGCGCAGGGAGAGCAGTTGCCTTCGCCCAGTTGGGCGCCCACGAATCTAAAGGGGCTTCTTCCGGGGTGGGGGTTCGTTCCAAATTCGGCCGATTCTCCCCAGGCAGCATCCCCCCCCCGCCCACCCCCCAGGCACCTCGTGGGTCTGTTCTGTCCGGCCGTCGGAAGATGCGGAGAGTCTTTCGGGCCCCCGGGGGGGGGGTGCGCGTGCGTCTTTGTTGCGCCCCCTCCCTCCACCAGGCGAGGTCCGGCTGCAACTTACCGGGAGCGCCCCTCCCCGGCCCCGATCCCGCGGCTGGGCGTCCTCGCAGGCAGCAGACGACGGCGGCCGCCGCCGGATCCCCTCCTCGTAGCTGCCGGGGAGGAGTCCCCGCCCCCGCCGGCCGGGCGGCCTCTCTCTCGGGCGCCCCCTCCCCGCCGCCGCCCAGCCAATCGCCGGCTCATTGGAGGCTCCTCCCGCTGCTGGGGGGCTGCGGGGGGTGAGCCCGGCCAGACAATGCTATCGAGCGGAGCCTTGCCCGCCCCTCGCTGGGCTGGAGGGGTGCTAGGGGTCCCGGCCTCTGGGGGTCCCTCCAGGGTTGGCAGGGTTTTGCTAGCCTCGGACCTCCAAAAACCTGCTGCCCCCTTTGGAGCAAGAGAAGCCAGGGCAGCCAAATGGACCGTCACGTTGGTTAGGGACCCCCAGGGGTCTTCTAGTCCACCCCTCCCTGCGTTGCAGCTCCAGAATCCCCGAGCAAGGACTTATCTCGCCAGAGTGGTGCATGCTCTAGTTATCTCTCGCTTGGACTACTGCAATGCGCTCTACGTGGGGTTACCTTTGAAGGTGAGCAGGAAACTGCAATTAATCCAGAATGCGGCAGCTAGACTGGGGACTGGGAGTGGCCGCCGAGACCACATAACACCAGTCTTGAAAGACCTACACTGGCTCCCAGTATGTTTCCGAGCACAATTCAAAGTATTGGTGCTGACCTTTAAAGCCCTAAACAGCCTCAGTCCAGTATACCTGAAGGAGCATCTCCACCTCCATCGTTCTGCCCGGACGCTGAGGTCCAGCGCCGAGGGCCTTCTGGCGGTTCCCTCACTGCGAGAAGCCAAGTTACAGGGAACCAGGCAGAGGGCCTTCTCGGTAGTGGCATCCGCCCTGTGGAACGCCCTCCCACCAGATGTCAAAAAGAAAAATAACTACCAAACTTTTAGAAGACATCTGAAGGCAGCCCTGTTTAGGGAAGATTTTAATGTTTAATTTAAAAAAATGTTTAAAATCCAAAAGGCGTTCTCAACCTCCTGACTCCAAACATGTACAAAGTAATTAACGCAGCAAAGTTCTCCTTCACAAGCCTCATGGAAACGAACAGCAGCAGGGGGAAAGCACAGTTAACCCCCGTTCGCTTCAAGGAAGTAGGAGAACGTCCCTGTGGATTGTTCCCCCGGGGCCCAGGGTGTGGGCGCCTCCCACCGTGTCACCCGCTGAACAGGAGTCAGAATCAAAAGCCACTCTGTCAGATGTCCATGCATCTCGTCTCATGGCTGGACCTGCTCTGGGCTCAACATGTTCCATTGCTAGTACACAAGCAATGCTGTTACCGGTACCAATGTTTTCGAGAGAGAGGTGATCAACAACTCCTCTCTGTTTTTACTTAAAGGACATAAGCATGGGTAAATAAAGTATAAACAATCGCTAGCAATTCGTCAATGAAGAAATTCTATCACATGACATTGTAATGACAATCATATCACTCCCGCCCGGGAAACCTGTGACAATTATTATCCTGGGTGGAAATGTTACTCGTTGGGTGTGGTTTTTTTAAGTCTATGGAAATAGAATACTGCAATATTCATGTACAAAGTTGCCATATTGAAAGTTAGTATTAAAGGATGTTAAGACAAATCGACTGTGTAAATTTAAAAACTCCTTCCCTGATGCATCTTATTCTGATTAATACTTTTTTTTCAATCACAGATAAAATTAACCATTAAATATAAATTCAAGAGGCATAATTTTATAAGACACATTCAGAAATCGTAGCCAGAGTACTTAATTAAAAAAAATTAACATAGGTTTTTATTTTAAATACAAAAGCTCAGAAATTGTTTTGCTTTCAATATACGTTTCTAGATCTTTGACATGACAGTGATGGTTTAGTCATGAATATTTATTTCTTTTAACCGAAATTTGTCAGTGATTTCCCCCAACCTCTCTCATAAGGTGATCTGTCTGGGCAGCATTGTTGAATAGCAGAAAGACAGGAGGCTACAATAAGCACATAATTCAAAGCATCACTACCTTGTTCTGACTTCCTTCCAGCTAGGATACATGTAAGGAGCTAACCGTTCTCTGCTCTCACACAATACTGGGATCTACTCCAAACACAGCATATATACGGTTGGAGCCCAATGTCTGGTAGCTGAAGTTCATACACTACTTTGAAAAGTTAACAAGAGGTACACCAAATACCTCCCCTTGATTGAAATTCACAGGCCTTGGAGGTTATCCAGAAAAATGAGTTTTCTGAATTCTCTCTTAGGAATACAGCCCTAAGCCATTTTGATCCCCGAGTTGGACAAGGCGCAGATTATGGTTCTTCTCACTAATTAACACAGGGTGCCACCTGCCATTCATGTGTCCAACATCACTGAAATTAATGCGAGCTGTGAAAGAACACTGCTGTGCTCTTTGGCTTTAATGGTGCTTGACTCCCATCTCCTGCTCTTAATGATACCCAAGACCTGCTATCTCACTACACTTTCCTATCTTGGACTCTCAAAATTCTCTCCAAAGTTAAAAGCACGCTTTCTTCTCAGGACAACAAAGTATTCTTGCCACAACTGCAAAAGCACCTGACCTTCTGGATGCTCTGCATCCAGGCTGTCAAAAATCTTTTCTAAAAGCAGCAGCAATTGCAATGCCCTCTTGTGGTTGCTTCTGCAAGAGAAAACCCACCACGGCCTTCACTTTAACCACTTTGCCTTTCAAAGTGAACCTGCCTCGTCTCTCTCTGAATATATATATATATATGGGGGCGCAGAGTAAAGCGGACTGCACCTGTAAACACTGCAAGACTCTGGAAACATTTCATCCCATAGATCTATATCCCAGGAGGGCAGGAGGGCATTTTAAAAACTGACGTCATTTGCACCTCAGAAGTGAGACAAGAAGGATGGATCACTTTAACACCTCTTTTCCTTCTGTGTGATATATGGACTAGCTCTTAGCTGCATGTGTCAAGCGGCTACTGAAGAAGTTGGGTGCTTACCTTGCCGCAGTTGTTAGCAGAAGATGAAAGCTACTCAAGACAGCTGTAGCCACACAGCTGTAGCAGGGCAGATGTAACAGCCCATCTTTCTTATTTACTGCGCTGGGCCCAATCTATTGGAGATCTACTCCTTTACTGAAGCAAAAGGGGAAGCTGTGGAAGAGTGTCATTACAGGAGTGCATCACATTCAGTGACATCTTCAGTTCTGCTATAAACAAACAACCGGCACCTTAGAAAACAAAAATGACCCAAACAAGGATATACTAAATTCTGACAATGTTATGAATACACAACATTTGCCTCTCTAATGCAGCCTTCGACAACCTGGTGTCCTCTAGATTTTGGACTGCAATTCCCATATGGCCAGTCTGGCTGGGGCGGAAGGGGATTGTAGCACGAAATATATGGAGGGCTCTAATGTGTGCGGAAAATCTTGGCTTTGGCATTTTGCATTATTATAAGCCACCTATAGGGGGGGCGGTTCCTTTCCACCCACCTTTTCATTGGTTGCTCATAAAATAAAGGTGGAAAGCAAACATGCTGCCCCTGTGCTTTTACTCAGAAGTAAGTCCCACTGCGCCCAGTGGAGCTTAATCCTAGGTGAGTATGCACAGGGTTGTGGCCTTAGTTTCTGAAGCTCATGCAACAGCCCTGATTTAACCTTTTTAAAAAATTTAAAAGCAGCTACTTTTTGGGCTGGTTTTCGTGATACCTGGTTTGAATCCAAGACAGCAAACTGCTGCAAGGTCTCTGAGGAAAGATCAGAGAGGGGATATAACCCTGATGTGAAAAGCTATACAGTACAATGAAAATGTCACTGAAATGGTGGGAAACACCCACCATCTGCTGATTGCCTTCCCTTCCCAACCATTCAATACTGATACATCAACGCTCCTTACACCTTTCTCAAACCCTAATAGCCTCAGTAATCAACAAGAGTGGCTTTATGCCTCTCATGCTCAAGAAACCGACAACAAATGTACAGTACCTGCTTTAGGAACCAAAAGAGAAATAGAGATACAAAACAAGAGCACCTTAGATCACACCGACTTTGAGAGTACAGGCTTTGAGAGAAGACTTACCCTAATGCCTCTCTAACAAATCTTTCCACAGCTTCAAAAATGCCTTTTGGGCCATATCGGGGGGGGGGGGTAGGGGGGCGACAATAAGAAAGGAACAAAATGCTGATGTCTAAAAACTAATCTGCAACAGTAAGAACATTACACAGGAATAATTTTTTTTACAATTATAAATGCATGATGAGCATTAACAGCTATGTAATGTCAGAGCCAAGACTAGTAGAAGAAAAAAATCAAGAGTCTGAATGGCACCCACCGTGGGCCCCCGATACCCGTTAAACCACCCAGTGGACAGTGATGCACACACGGTCTCTCTTCTTTTAAAAGCAGGTCCCATGTTAAGCTCAGAAAGGGAGGAAAACACAAAGGCAACATTAACTGAAGGCTGTTTCTGGGACAGGCAGAACTGCATGAAGCAGGTCAGTACAAATCCAGAGACAACTAGATAGTTCCGTTCTCCATTGAGAAGTAGTGAATTTGGCTGCTTAATAAATATCACTTTTAAAAGACTGGCCTGAAGGGATGCAAGACAGTGAGCTGCTTAGGCAATCTGTCAGGTTCAGGGATGTGCAATTTGACGGCAGCCAGAGGCAAAGCCCCAGTCAACCCTGTCCACAAAAGGTGCTCAGCTAGGACTCGTTAAGCACCCCAGAGCCATGTCACTTTCTTAGGAACAGAAGCTTGTGCAAAGGCACCACTTGTCAGTACATCCAATACACAATGCTGGGAAGCTTTGAAAGCACTGTCTAGTATGGAACACTTTGGTATAATTTGCCAGAATAATCCCAACAAATGACTGGGGGCTTATGAGAGTTAAATAAAAAAATGGAACGTATCAGCTACAAAATGGGAAAGACACAGCCTGCTTAAGCGCCGTGTTTACAATATTTACCAATTTTGGATCTGGATTAAACGTTGAACAGTAGTTGCCCCGCCAAAATCAGCAAAAGCAATTCTAACAGTACTTCTTAAAAACAAAACAAAAAGCACAACGTAATTATAGAGAGACTGTCCACAATAGGAAAGCTATTTTTTTTAATCTGTTTCGGCTCTGGTTCCAGAATTCAAAATGCAGAAATACAAAAAACATAAAACAAAACAAGGTCAGCAAGGAACTGCAGAGGTGTCTGTCACTGCAGCTGGTCGACAGGGGCTGCAGCAGCAGGGGCTATACAGTGGCCTCCGAGTCGTCCTCCTCCTCTGTGCTCTGGCAGCCACTGTTTTGCCTGAAGCCTGTCCATGTGTAGCCCATGAAGGTGGGGCTGATGGGTAAAAAGCGGAAGCATTTGTACTTCCTCACAAGTTCCATGCCAAAAGGCAAGTCATAAGTTTCCATGCCATCGATGGATTTGCTGCCTTTGCACACTCCTTTCTTCCATTTCTGGATTCCTCTTTCTTCGGGGCTTCCTGGGTATCAAAAGGATAGGGAGAGAGCTGCATCAAGAGCTGAACATTGGAGACATAAGCCCCTCTCTAATAACACTGGGATTCATGGACACCCAATGAAACTGCATGCTGCAAGATTCAGGACAGAGCAAAGAAAGTCCTCCTTCATGCAACACAGAGTTAAACTATGGAACTTGTTCCCGTAAAGGACCAGGGGTAAAGGACCCCTGGACGGTTAGGTCCAGTCAAAGGCGACTATGGGGTTGCGGCGCTCATCTTGCTTTCAGGCCGAGGGAGCCGGCGTTTGTCCACAGACAACTTTCTGGGCTGTGAGTAACCGCTTCTGGCACAACGGGACACCATGATGAAAGCCAGAGCGCATGGAAATGTCGTTTACCTTCCCATCACAGTGGTAACTATTTATCTACTTGCACTGGTGTGCTTTCGAACTGCTAGGTTGGCAAAAGCTGGGACAGAGCAACAGGAGCTCACTACCGTTGTGCGGATTCGAACCCCCGACCTTCCAATCAGCGAGCCCAAGAGGCTCAGGGGTTTAGACCACAGAGCCGCCTGTGTCTCTCCTGCAGGAGACAGGGATGGCCACCAACCTAGATGGCTTTAAAAGAGTAGACAAATTGATGGAGGAGAGGGTCATCAGTGACTGATAGCCCTGATGGCTGTGCTCTTCCTCTCCCGTTGGAGGAACCAATGCTCCCCTGTTGCTAGAAACCAAAGGAGAGAAGGGTGCTTTTGTGCTCAGAGCCTGCTTGTGGGCTCCCCATGCAGTGGTGGCCAGATTTGATGAAGTGAAGGACTGTGAGGGCCGACCAAAGTTGTTGAACTTTTCTTAGGATTGAAGTTGTTGAGGGTTTTTTAGGATTTTATGCCAGGAAATAAAGTGCCACAGGGGCCGGGTTAAACCAATTAGGCCCCCGAAATGGACTTTGGACATGCCTGCATCAGGGCACCTGGTTGGCCACTGTGAGAACAGGGTGCTGGCCTAGAGGGGCCATTGGCCGGATCCAGCAGATGCTCTTCTGATGTGCTTCTAAGCCCCTTTCACGGGAAAGCTGGCCCCACTCCATCAGCCTGAGCACTGAGTGGGATACCTGGAAAGTGATACTTGTGCAGTTGTGCACAGGGGCTCCAGCTGCCTCAGAAGGGGACCTACAAACCCATGGGCCACACAGAAATGAATGAGGATTCCCCAAGAGCACACCATTTGCACTGTTGGATAGTGTTCTGTGTCAACCTGTGGCTGTGCTGCCTATTTTCAGCCTCAAGCAGCACCCGTGTCTTCAACTGGAAGGCAGGGGAGGGAAACAGTGGGGAAAGGCAGCCTGTTGCACTACTCACCTGGAATGGTGTTGTCTAAAATAAATGCTACACAACCCCCAACGAACATGGCTGTAGTGAGAAGAACATTTAACACTTGATCAATGCTGGCTATTCCTACAAGAACAGAAAGGGGAGGGAGAGACTTAGAGCAAAATCTGAAGAGCCGCCATATTCATACACACAATTTCAGGAGCCAAAGTCACACTGTCCACACAGCACAAACACCTGGTGATGTGGATTGCTTAGCAATGCTCATATATTTATATTTATCATCATCATCCTCATCATACCGGGGACTCAAGGAAACTTGCACAAATTAAAATGACTCAGATAAAATACAAAAAGCTAAAAACATATAAAAGACAATCATTTAAAAGTAATTAAGCAATAATAGAACTAAAACAATATATATTGCTATTCCACCCACCCTATCCCTCACATGGACACAATGGACAGCACTACTCAAAAGTCAGTTGGGAGGCAATTTCCCCTCCTACTAGGAAAGGGCTATAGTTCATTGGTAGAGCACAGGCCTTGGATGCAGACAGGCCTAGGTCCAGAATCAGGTAGCAAGTAGCAGTCGGGTCTCTGCCTGGCATCTTAGAAAACTGCTGCCAGTTAAGAGTAGGCAGTACTGTGCTGGATGGACCAATGGCCTGACTCAGTGTAAGCTGGGTTCATGGAACCATGGAACTGCAAGGGACCTCAAAAAGAAATTTAGTCCCACCTACTGCAGTAAATTTACTACTACAGCCTCTGCTTGATCACCACCTCTTACACTGTCAAAGAAGCATGCATCATCAGTAGTTCTTCCAAGTCTAAATCATCTTTGATTTGAACCTGTTGTTTCAATCCTTTGGAACAAGAGAAAAAGAATCTGCTCCTTTTCCTATATGATAGTCTCTTCTCCTGGCTAAACATACTTAACAGACTCCCAGCTCTTAACTTGTTCGCCCTTGCCATCAGTGGTGGTCCCAAGTTTATGGAACACCCTCCCTAGTGAGGTGCTTCTGCTCCCACTATTAACTTTCAGGAAGAATTTGAAAACATTCCTGTTTACCCTGGCATTTTATGGCTGAGGGATACTGTTCCTGGCATCCCTGACATCACTGGATGGAATAATGTTTAACCGTAGAGACTTCCGGGTTGACGCGATCTGGAAATGGCGGATTCCCTCCGAGCTGCGGAGGGAATCGGCTCTACTGAGGACGGGTCTTTGCCGCGCCGGCGACGCGGGGACCCTTAAAAACCGCAGGCGCGGAAGCCTGCGGACTGAAGACTCGGCGGGTGCCTTAAGCGCCCCCCCTGATCCACGAAGAGCCTTTTTAAAGGCTGCGGAGAGGATACGGGGGTGGCGTGGCACTGAGAGTCGACCGCTACCTCGGTGGAGCGAAGCCGCGAGCCATGACCAGAGAGCGCTGACTTCCTTCCTTGAAAATCTGGACTGAAAGAATTACCCGTGAGTAAGACGGATTGGGACTTTAAAAATTTTACCCTGAATTGGAGACGACCGGGGTGTGTGCTAAAAGGAAGTCCGCACCCCCCCCCCTTGCAGACGATCTAAGCAACGACATAAGAGCTAAGCTGGAGAGCCTACCCTTGGTGGGGTGAGTTAAAAAGGACACTAACTTTCAAGATTTAGCTAAAGGAAATTTTGTGCTGGAGAGTGGAGTTTTGGAGACCCTCTCTTTGTTTTAAACAACCCCCCCTCCCGGGCTCGGGAACGTCCTGCCTTTGTGCCTGTGTAAGAGCTGTGGAGTTTGACAGCTGTCAAAGCTGCCAAACGGGCAGTTTAAAGTGGAAAAATCACTATCTAAGATCCCTCTGGATTAAGACGAGTTATAATTGAGCCAAAATTGTTGGAAACAAAGTAATAATAATAAGTTAAAGGACTGTTGGAGAAAAGACTAATAAGTAACCAGATTCCCCCTAGGGGGAATTCTGTGAAACTACAATGGATACAATGGCTGTGGATGGAAAGTTACTAGTGGAAATCGAAAGGATGTTTCAATTGGTGGGAATCTTACAAGAGCAGAGCTTAGCCATGAATAAACAACTTATGACTATGACCTTGGGAACAGGCAACTCTGCTGTTTGTATTGAGGACCTGAATGAGAAAGAATCCACAGCTGAATGGGAAACAATGTCTACAGAGGTGGAAGAGACTAAACAAGAAAAAGAGAAAGTAACCTTGGGAAGCAACAACCAAAAGCTGACATCTGTGGAACACAAGCAAGGAGACTCTGGGAATATATCTACCACAAGTCTGCGAAAGATGCAGAAGAAGAAGGAGGAGGTTCTGGGACAATATGGAATACAGGAACTTAAAATAAAGAAATATGATTGGGGCCTCCGTTTGGACTTTGATTTTGAAGATACAGGCTTTGTGGAAATTTTCCAGCAGTTGCTTTCAAATCTCCTTGTGGGAAGAGAATATACTTTGATGGTGAAAGAACTTTTTCCAGACTCGACGACTGACATAAAGGACTACCAACAAGACCGGCGGAGAGGGACTGAAAGAGACTTGAAAGCCTCGGACGTGAGGAACCCAGGCTGAGAATCTTGACTTTGGATTTTTATTGGGAAGGGACAAAAACCGGGGATGGGAGGGAGGGAAGAGGAGATTCTTAAAAACTCTTAAGACTTTCAGGTTTGGTTAATATGACTTTTAATTAAGATAAAATGAAAAATCGATGGAAGAGAACTTAAGTCCAACTTAGGAATATCAATTTTTTTTTTTATTAGAAAAGAGGTAATAAAATGAATAAGATGGTTAAGAGGAGAAATACCAACTTGCTGATATAATCTTGGGAATTGGGATGCACGAGGGGGGGTGGGGGGAAGTCAGGGAACAAGGTTATGAAACGAGGATCTGCTGAATTTATACATGTTTTTGTCTTGTGTTATTTTTGTGTTTGTATTGTTTTTATAAAAGCGGAAAACCCAATAATTTTTTTTTTTTAAAGGAATAATGTTTAACCGTAACCGCTTTCAGGTGTTATTAACTGTCACCGTTTTTATAATGTTTAAACTGCTCTAGAATGCCCCCCCCCCCAATTGTGGATCTGGGCTCCTTCAGAAGGAAGGGTAGGATATAAATTTAACAAATAATAATAAGCAGAAAAAAGCATTGTGCATCTATCAACAGTATGTTCCCCAATTAATCTGCGGAAAGATCTATCTTGTAAAAGGGCCTAAAATGCAGATGGGTCCTGGCTCCCAGAAGTGGGCTTCTACAAACAGGCTGTAGTGCTGGTCAACCCATTTTTTATTCAGTTAACAGGGACTTACAACCAGTTGGCTAATTAAGTAATTACAGTTTTTTTGTTTCTTTTTAACTAAAATAAATGTGTCTTTATCAAGATCCTGGGCATTTCACTTGAGTGCAAAGTAATTTACAGTAGATACCATAAAGCTCTCTTACCAGATTCAAAAAGCTTGAAAAAGCTTCTTAGAATTGTGGAGGATCCATGTTTAAGAGATATTTTTATTAACCATGGGGAAAGGGACCAAAGTCTCTTTCAGGGCTGCCCTATGAAGCCTTCAAGAACACGGAGTATGGCTGGCGAACCAAATCTTAGCCTGCAATTAAAGCTTTAAGTAATTATACCAGCTGACTGATTAACAATTGCAGCCACAGCTGACAGTACAGGTTGAAATGTTTACCTTCTTGGAAAGGTTAGTTCCAGCAATGAGAGTGGATGACATATGAAACTAAGTTATATTAATGAAAGGACTAATGTTTAAATGTTTAAAACAATATCATATTTGTCTTTAGAGTAAATTGGTAATAAGTAATTTAAACTTAAAATGCAACTATCTGAAAGTACAAAAGAAACGCATGAAACAAGGTTATAATTTGCTGATATTTTTATTGTTAAGAATGCACGGTGAGGGAGATGTGGGGAAGTCTGGTAGAAGACTGAAAAAAGCTCTGAAATGATGTATCTTCTTTTTCTTTTCTTTTCTTATTCTTGTTTCTTTGTATATCTGACTGTGTCTTTACCTGGAAAAAATGCAATAAAAAATATTATGGGAAAAAAGAAATGTTTACAAAATCCATTTCCACATGGGTTGTGTAAATGCATTTTTGTTCAGAACAAGATGTTTCAGCATAAGCTTATTTTAATATATGTAGTAGAATAAGAAAAGGGGAAATTTTGTACCTGTGACAAGCGGATTTTGTCGGAGGTAACTTGGAAGGACCAGTCCAAAGAAGATAGAAAATCCAAGCACAAAAAGGTTCAGAGAAGAGTTTAAGTCTATGAACTGCAGGTTAGACAGTCCGACTGCAGTAATCATCCCTGAACAAGAACAAACAGGACAGGATTTTAGCCTCTACAGTATGCAATGTGAAATACTACACAGACCACCAGTATTTCCCTTCCATTAAAAAGCAAAAACAACCTCCATTTTTGCAGAAGGTAAGAGACGTATGTTCACTTAAGGATGCATAAATATACATTGATAGTTTGAAGACTTATGTTGGGCTGGGGTATTTTTCAGGGGGGATTGTTGGAGTTGTTGCTGTTACATTTTTTTATCTTTATGGTTTATGTTGAAATTGTTGGATTTGGTTGTGCATTTATGATGTTTTGCTTATTGTTTAAGACTACTTTTCTTATGTTTGTAGTTGTGTAAAGATGGTCTTAACTTTGGAAAGGTGGCATACAAAAAAAAGGGGGGGATTGATTTATTATGTTTCATGCCTGGCCTAGGGAGTCTGCGGTGATGTGTACCAAGCCGATACATAAATAACATTACGTTTTAAGAATATAAGAAGAGCCTGCTAGAACAGGGCAATGGCCTTTATAGTCCAGCATCCTGTTCTCACAGTGGCCAACCAGCTGCCTGTGGGAAACCCGCACACAGGACCTTAGTACAAGGGCAGTCCTCTCCCTTCCTACTATTTCCAGCAAATCTGCTCCACTTCCCAGTGGGGAGGAGTTGTGGTGGACCACGTGGCCACCCACTCCCCACCGGGGGCGGGGGACTCTGTCCCCTGTTGCCTGGGGGATCCCGGCCACGTCAGAGCCCGGTCAGCCAACCCGCTGGCCAGGGCCGTTTAAATTGGAGGAGCGAGCCAGAGGACTTCCTCTTTGGCTCGCTTCCTCAATCACCCGCCCCCCCTCCCTATTTTGCAGGTTAGGCAATGGCCTTGCTATGGACTTCGGTTGGTCGCCTTGGTTGTCCGAGGGGCCTGGTAGGAATTTTTCCACCTGGCAAATGGGCACTGGCCACTTGGTTTTCACCTACCTCGTAGCAATCGTCACAACTTTGTTAGGGTTGCAGTTAGGCATTGTTTGACCTTGTGTGGGGGAGGGGAGGTGTGGCCATCACCTGCCCCTCCATGCTTAAGGGTATTCCGTTAAAGGAATCGGGGGGGGGGGTTGATCTAGTCTGAAGCCCAGCTGGGGGCTAAGGCCTTGACACGACCCTGACGGGAACACCAGAGGGAGCTTGAGTTGGTTCGCATCGACAGGGCTCCCCCTACCGGTGACTTACCCTTACTGGGACTTCCTGCATAATGGGCAGGAGTCAGATATAGCCAGGTCCAATCAATGCCTAAGCCAGTACCGCTCACATTCTTTAATTTCAATAAAGTTGTGGCCAAAATTTGCCCAATAACGTAAACCTAATATCCGTGTCCTTATGTGAGTTATTTCCAACGAGGGGCTGGCTGCGGGGTCTCAACACGCAGCTGGTATTCAGAAGCACTGCTGCCTCCAATTGTGGAAGGAGACCACAGCCACCAGTTCTTTCTGTAAAACTGCACAGCATTACTCAGCAGCCTAACAAACAATGGGGGAGATGTGTGCCAGTCTACTAAGGTTGTGACCCTTTCAGCTCATGCAAACAGGTGGGTTGTACCCTGAAGCAGCATCACCAGACATCAAAGTGAGCATCTGGAAGGCACTTCTCCCAAGCAAGTCCATGAGGAAAGACAGGAGACTCGGCTGACAGCTGGAGAAGTGGCAGCTGACATGGCTGCGCACAGAGCTCATTGCTAACAGGCAAAAATGTAAGGAGGGAAATTCAAATACCAAAGAGAGTGCAGAAGAGAGCGCCAAGCACTGGGTCAGGGAGGGATGCAAAGAGGGCGCTGAACTTGCCAACCATTCCAAGCAACAACATGAACAAAGTTGTAAAACTGACATGGGAAACTTTTAGCCCTCCAGATGCGGGCGAACTACAACACTCATCAGTCAGTGGCTGTGCTTGCTAGGGCTGACGGCTGCTGTAGTTCAGCAGCTCTGGAAAAAAAATAGAATCTTTAGCTGATTTAAATGCAATATTCCATTTCCTCACTTGATGGCTCACTTGTTCGTGATGGCTCTCTGCTGAAGGACAAGAAGGATCCTCCTCAATGGGGAGGGTGTTTGGTGAGATCTGTGTATCAATATGCAGGTGGGCCTTTTTTAATTACTGGAGCATTGCACTGCCAGCCACAGAACAATTTCTCTGAGTCAATTCGGGGACCGCAGTGAAGGGGAAGGACTAGGGGTAGCTGCAACAGCAGCTGCAGAGGAAACAGATTAGGGACTCAGTGGCACAGAGAATTAAAAGCCTCTGTTATTAGATGGATATCCCAACTAAACCTCACCATCTCCTGCTAGTTTGGTGAAAACTGCCTGACCTCGGCTTTTTCCTTGCTCCACAACCCCAGCAAGTTTAAAACTTTTTATTTTTATTTTTCAAACACTCTACAGGCCGATTCCCTATGGCCACAGTTATCATGTGATCACTTGACAGGATGATACTGCAGGCCAGTATGTTATCATGTGTTCCCAGTATTTATCATAGAATCATAGAATCATAGAATCATAGAGTTGGAAGAGACCACAAGGGCCATCGAGTCCAACCCCCTGCCAAGCAGGAAACACCATCAGAGCACTCCTGACATATGGTTGTCAAGCCTCTGCTTAAAGACCTCCAAAGTAGGAGACTCCACCACACTCCTTGGCAGCAAATTCCACTGTCGAACAGCTCTTACTGTCAGGAAGTTCTTCCTAATGTTTAGGTGGAATCTTCTTTCTTGTAGTTTGGATCCATTGCTCCGTGTCCGCTTCTCTGGAGCAGCAGAAAACAACCTTTCTCCCTCCTCTATGTGACATCCTTTTATATATTTGAACATGGCTATCATATCACCCCTTAACCTCCTCTTCTCCAGGCTAAACATGCCCAGCTCCCTTAGCCGTTCCTCATAAGGCATCGTTTCCAGGCCTTGGACCATTTTGGTTGCCCTCCTCTGGACACGTTCCAGTTTGTCAGTGTCCTTCTTGAATTGTGGTGCCCAGAACTGGACACAGTACTCCAGGTGTGGTCTGAATACAGAATACAGTGGCACTATTACTTCCCTTGATCTAGATGCTATACTCCTATTGATGCAGCCCAGAATTGCATTGGCTTTTTTAGCTGCCGCGTCACACTGTTGGCTCATGTCAAGTTTGTGGTCAACCAAGACTCCTAGATCCTTTTCACATGTACTGCTCTCAAGCCAGGTGTCACCCATCTTGTATTTGTGCCTCTCATTTTTTTTGCCCAAGTGCAATACTTTACATTTCTCCCTGTTAAAATTCATTTTGTTTGTTTTTGCCCAGTTCTCTAATCTGTCAAGGTCGTTTTGAAGTGTGATCCTGTCCTCTGGGGTGTTAGCCACCCCTCCCAGTTTGGTGTCATCTGCAAATTTGATCAGGATGCCCTTGAGTCCATCATCCAAGTCGTTGATAAAGATGTTAAATAAGACCGGGCCCAAGCCCAATGGAAGCAAACTGATAAAGCCACTTGATACATTCCACATCAGCTGAATGTGAGACCTGGCAATACAGATTCGTGCTTTGGGGCATTTTAGTTCAAAAAGACTATTTTTGTAGAGTTACATAACACAGAGACATTTCCATTGCTTGGGGCTACACTCTTTGAAGAGCTCAACTGAACAAAAGCGATGCTTTGCACAAAACAAAGCTTCTCAGGAGAAGCACAAATCAATTCCTTGCGAAGTTTTTGCGCTGACAGTTTAACACACAAGCAGCAGAGTCCATGTGACAATCAACATTCACTTGACTTGAGTCACACTCTGTGTGTGGGCAAAGGTCTCTTCCACCACACTTTCCCATTGCATTATTTAGTGCTATCTATACAATGAAAAAGATTACGAACAAAGGCAAGCTGCACTGGCAGAACATACCTCTTTGAAAACACTTCCCATGCTATTTTCCTTAAACAGCCTTTATTTCTACTACAATCCCATAAACAGACATTTTGCCCTAAGGGGATGTATAAAGTGGCAGCACCTACACTTTGGAATTCTCTGCCTACTGATATCAAGCGGGTGCCTTCACTGTATTCTTTTCTTATGCCTGCTAAAAATGCTATTGTTTAGACAAGCTCAGAAAGTTGATGTGAATTCTCATCAGTTTTAAAAAGGTAAAGGTACCCCTGCCCGTAGGGGCCAGTCTTGCCAGACTCTAGGGTTGTGTGCCCATCTCACTCAAGAGGCCGGGGGCCAGCGCTGTCCGAAGACACTTCCGGGTCACGTGGCCAGCGTGACATCGCTGCTCTGGCGAACCAGAGCCGCACACGGAAACGCCGTTTACCTTCCCGCTGGTAAGCGGTCCCTATTTATCTACTTGCACCCGAGGGTGCTTTCAAACTGCTAGGTTGGCAGGCGCTGGGACCGAACGACGGGAGCGCACCCCGCCGCAGGGATTCAAACCGCCGACCTTTCGATCGGCAAGCCCTAGGCGCTGAGGCTTTTACCCACAGCGCCACCTGCGTCCCCTTCATCAGTTTTAGTATTTTAATATTTTTGTATGTTTTAACTGTAAACCACTTTCAGTGTATGCATTTTATGAAGTAAACACGTAATACATAAAGTGCCTTTGTAACATTTGCTTGTACCATGTTCAGAAATTATTTAATCCATGACTGGAAATGACGAGATCAAGGTAAAACAGATGTGACAGGTCCCTAGATAACTGCAGACAGCCAATATTAGGCTATGGAAATGGGGCCAACCCACTACTGCACTTCCATGTACAGTGGTACCTCTAGTTACGAACTTAATTCGTTCCGGAGGTCCATTCTTAACCTGAAACTGTTCTTAACTAGAGGTGTGCTTTCGCTAATGGGGCATCTTGCTGCCGCTGTGACGCCGGCACATGATTTCTGTTCTCATCATCCTGCGGCAAAGTTATCAACTTGAGGTAACTCTTCCAAGTTAGCAGAGTTTGTAACCTGAAGCGTATGTAACTTGAGGTACCACTGTATTTTTGTAAGAAACCTCGCCCTCCCTGCCTAAAAAAAATTGCATCCAGTAGATGGCGATGTTCATATTCAGATTTCACAAGCAAATCACTGATGATAAAAAAAGAAAGATTTAAGGGCCAAGCTGCGCATGACTCTAGAAATCTTGTGTCTTTAAGCACCTGTCCCCATCATGTATAAAACATGCTGGATGGAAGTACAACTTGCAGCACAAGATGTGGGGTGGTGGGAGGAGATGCTGAAACCACCACCTCCATTCCCCGCAAACCATTCCTCAAGGATATTAAACTGTATGCATATACACAGCTTATTTATTTCATTTATAAAAGTATTTATGTACTACCTACTATGGTGAGTTTCAAGGCAATGTCTAACAAGACTATTAAAACAATGACATCTTCATACAAATCAAACTAAAGTGCAGTTGATACACATAATTTAATAATATTACTGGAACTAAACATCAGAAACTATTTAGATTACATTAGATTTATTGAATTTATGTATCGCTTCGCACACAAAAGGAGTGTGATTTTTAATAGACTAAAATACAATATACAAGAAGAATACAATTTTAACAAGTGTCACAATATCATTGGTGTTGGCACTTGTTAGATCCCAAAGGGGTTTCACATGTGACTTTTATAGCGTTTTAACTCACCACACCCCAGCATTCCACTTAAATAATAATAATAATAATAATAATAATAATAATAATAATAATTTTTATTTATACCCCGCCCTCCCCAGCCAAGGCCGGGCTCAGAGCGGCTTACAAGCAATAATAAAAACAAGATGAATGATTACAACTTAAAAACAAAATTAAAATACAACATTAAAATATTGAAGCATTAAAATATTA
The DNA here is from genome assembly GCF_964188305.1 of Podarcis bocagei. NCBI lineage: Eukaryota > Metazoa > Chordata > Lepidosauria > Squamata > Lacertidae > Podarcis > Podarcis bocagei. The sequence goes on along the minus strand of NC_138132.1, from coordinate 92,654,385 downwards.
AAATGTAGCCTCATCGCAGGAGGAGAAAGGAAAAGGAAAAAGAAAGAGAGGGAGGGAGGGAATCAAATTGGCTCCAAGCCAAAGGCCAGGCGGAACAACTCTGTCTTGCAGGCCCTGCGGAAAGAAATCAGATCCTGCAGGGCCCTGGTCTCATGAGGCAGAGCGTTCCACCAGACCGGAGCCAGAGTTGAAAAGGTTTTAAGTGGGAACAACCATCCCATTTCATATTTGCAAATGATAATGGAGAGTTGAGTCCAGCTTTTTCGTGCCGTGACACGTGAAACATCTCATGTTCACTGATCTTTAAGTACTCTGACTGCAAGAGGGTGCATTTTTAAAATAATAATAACAACACCACAGCAATCAGACTGTGTTTTCTATGTACAACTTTAACTGAACTCTGCTCTTGAGCAAGTCCCTCTCTCTTCACTAGGCATGTGCAGGGGAAGCTCCCACCGCGATAAATCTCAAGCTTATTTGAACAGATATGTACCTTCGTAATCCCCAAGACTCCGATGTTGGGGCTAGAGGAAGTGGATCCATTCCCAGTGCCAAACACTCCATCTAATACACAGGAAAGGCCTTCTATGAAAATGCCCCTGCAATTAGAAGGAAAATGTTGAGATTACGCTATATAGCATGTTAGAAAAGCATGAAAACCAGTCGAGTCCAGGCAAACACTCAAGCAGGACTGGCAGCCACTGTAGTTAAGGGCTGGGTATTTTACAGTTAAAGACGTCATCAACTGGTCAAATATTCTTATGCATTTGTAACACAGAATACAGTGGAACCTCAGAAGCCAAACACCTTTGAACTCAAACATTTCGGATCCCAAATGATTGAAACCCGGAAGTGATTGTTCTGGTTTTCGAACGATTTTCGGAAGCCGAACGTCCGCCATGGCTTCCAATTAGCTGCAGGATGCTCCTGCAGCCAATCAAAAGATGCACTTTGGAAGCTGAACGCTTTGGAAGTCAAATGGACTTCCGGAATGGATTCTGTTCCACTTCCAAGGTACGACTGTACGACAAATAAAACAAAGTGATTCCCGCCCCCCCCCCCGACCTCATACAAGCAAAAGGAAAAAGCCACACCATCTCCTGGCCTGCAGTAGAGAGATCCAAGAAAACTCAAGCCCATTAGAGACATCCTCTTCCTGACCGTCTCATCTCTGCCTCTTCTGCAGTTCTTGCCAACTCTCACTTTCTGGATTCCTTGTGTCCTTTCCAGCTGCCTAACATGTTTTAAGGAAACTCACACTAACTTTTGTCTTTACATATGAAACTTCTGCTATTGTCTTTCACTAAGCCGCCCTGAGCCCGGTCTTGGCTGGGGAGGGCGGAGTATAAATAAAATATTATTATTATTATTATTATTATTATTATTATTATTATTATTATTATTACTACTACTACTACTACTACTACTACTACTACTACTGCATAGGGGTCACAAATTGATATCTAGCTTCTCAGTATGATTCTTTTTCATTCTAGCATCTACTGAATGGTCTGTTTTCAATGTATGCATTATTATATTATATATTATTGTTCTGTACGAATTTGTCCCTGCACTGATGTTGTATTTCTTACGTATTGTTGCATATTATTTTTGTTATGGAATTGTTATCAGGATTGTTGATCTTTGCTATGCATTGTGCTCCCACTGCTATTGTACAGTGCTTTGAGCATATTTTTTTATGGAAAGGCATCATATCAATAAACATGTTGATTCTACATTTTTAAAGTATTTAGACACCCTGAACTTTACAGTCATGATGGGGAGAGAGAAAGAGGTAGTCAGCTGGTCGGTCAGCTGACCACCTTGCCAATTCAAATATTTTGAAGCCAAGTCAAACTGGATGTTTGGCAGGGCAATGCAGGACACAAGGAATCCAGAACATGACTGAGAAGGATGCAGTGGAGTGATTTTCTCTCTGTGGCTGCTCAGTGCAAACACGACCACAGAACCATTTCTTGATTATTCAACACTTTCTGACTTGCGGAGGAACGTGTAATTGTCCCTAGTGAAAACAGGTTAGAAGTAAGTCAATGTGATATGAAATCTGCCTGTAGGATTTGACCAATTAAGGTAGTTTGATCATCAACATCACTAATTGATGCTGCAATATCGAGTTATGAGTATCCACATGCAAAATCATCCCCATATATGCTACAGTTCTGAATTTTTGGGTCCCAAAAGTCTATAATATTGCAAAACCTGAAAGCTCCCAAGTTAAAACAGTACAACGCATCATCAGAGATCTACAACCTCTCCTGGACAATGAAAGTTCTCTTTCTCAAGCTCTGGGAGGAAGACCTTTCATTGCCTACAGACAGCCACCCAATCTTAAACAACTCCTAACCCACAATAATACTACAACCAGACTTAACACAGACACTGGCACCAGAGCCTGCAATAAACCCAGATGCCAACTTTGCTGCCACATACACCCGGACAACACCATTACTGGCCCCAACAACATCACACATACCATCTCGGGACTATTTAATTGCTCATCGTCTAACATTGTGTATGCCATCAAATGCCAACAGTGTCCTTCAGCTCTCTATATTGGACAAACAGGCCAAACCTTACGCCAAAGAATAAACGGACATAAATCTGACATCAAGAATCACAGAACAGAGAAACCAGTAGGAGAACACTTCAATCTCCCAGGACATTCTATACAAGATCTCAAAGTAGCTGTTTTACTACCAAGGAATTTCAGAAATAGACTGGAAAGAGAAGCTGCTGAATTACAACTCATTACCAAACTTAAAACCATGAAAAGACCTGGACTGAACAAAGACATTGGATTCTTATCTCACTATACATGACTAAACCATTTCTCACCTTCCCACCCCTTGCCTTTTCCTGTAAGACCTATTACAGTCGTTAAGAGTCGTCAAGAGGCTCTCTCAGCTATCTGCCAATCTCCCATTCGCACCCTCCCTTCTGAGTAACACCCCTCCCCACCTTCTCACTATATAGAAGGATCTGGCAACTTCTGTTTCAGTGTATCTGAAGAAGTGTGCATGCACACGAAAGCTCATACCAAGAACTAACTTAGTTGGTCTTTAAGGTGCTACTGGAAGGAATTTTTTTATTTTGACTATGGCAGACCAACACGGCTACCTATCTACTACTGAAAGAAGTTAGGACTTTGAATCCAGGGAAACGGGGCACAGCAATGGGTGAGAAGGAAGCAAAGTCTTTTCCAGGAGGCTTACCTGTTTATTGCATGGATTGGTGGTGGAGGAGCACAAGATAACCTCGCACAGGCATAATAATCGCCAATTGATTCAATGATGCTAGCAACCACGGCACTGAGCATTCCTATCACACCTGCAGCTGATATTGTAGGTAATCCCCATTGAACTGTGAAGACAAAAAAAACCCATAATCGTTCTTACTGTATTTAAAGCAAAGTGACTTTTAAGGTGTAAAATGTTCTCTTAGCTCATAGGATGGCTAATTTCTGGGTTTTAGGGGTGGGCAATAGCATTTCTTTTCAAAACAGTGGTCATGCCGCACAAACTGACACTTCATATGTAGTTAGCCAGTATAATGAATTGGTACCATCAGGAGGGCTTCCCACACGCATTTACATAGAATCAGAATTGTAGATTTAGGTGGAACCCCATGGGTCATGTGGTCCAACTCCCTGAAATGCGGGAGCCTCAACACACAGTCCGCCACCCAATTTGAAACCATACCGTACCCTGCTTGGCTTTTGCAATACTGAGCCTAGGGTTTGCTGATCAGAATGTAGGCGGTTCGAATCCCCGTGACAGGGTGAGCTCCCATTGTTCAGTCATAAGCTCTTGCCAACCTAGCGGTTCAAAAGCACCTCAAAGTGCAAGTAGATAAATAGGTAACCCTCCAGCAGGAAGGTAAACGACATTTCCGTGCACTGTTCTGGTTTTGCCAGAGGTGACTTAATCATGCTGGCCACATGACCCAGAAAAACTGTCTAGAGACAAACGTCGGCTGCCTCGGCTAGTAAAGCGACATGAGTGCCGCAACCTCAGAGTCATTCGCGACTGGACTTAACTGTCAGGGGTACCTTTACTTTTACCTTAGCAGTTTTATTAGCATCACATACAGATAGGTTTACCTGCACATCACATTTTTAAAATCCAAAAATTAGATTAAAAATAATGTGGAATATTTATCTAATGCAACCTGTCTATTTTCCTCATGAGTGGAAGCATGGACAACCTTTACCAGAGGTTATTGGACCAGATTGCCTTGAGAACTGCATCTGCCGGTTGCCCACTCTCATCTTAGATTATACAGATTCCCCCCCCCCTCCACTAAAGCGGAATCTGCCTTCAGAACTGACCTACCAAACATGGTGTGGCCAAAGAGAAAGGGGGTTATTTTGCTGACATAGCACTAAGGGAACCATCAGCTTAATTCAAACCACAGTTAAACCAAGAGGCATGAAACTGCCTTAGACCACCAGCCCAGATATGTCAGTATCGTCTCTAGTCTCACTGGCAGCAGATCTCCAAGACAGAGATCTTTCACAGCCTTGCTCCCTTTTCACTGGAGATCTTGGGCAGCTGAACCACAGACCTGGCAGCAACTTGGGAGCCGAATCACAAACTCTCATTTCTGCAAGCACATGCCAGTGACCAGGTAACGTCTTCTGTACTCATGCAAGGTGCAGAAAAAAAATAAACTGATGTAAGTCTGGAGTAATTGTATCAAAGAGCAAAGCTTTGTGGGAAACTCTCCCTTAAGTGCTTGCTAAATACACTTACATGGATAAGGAACCTTGAACCATGGAGCTACCAAAAGCACTCCTTGCCTGGCATCAGTGCGTGCATAGAATCCGTATTTTGTACTATCAGGTGGAAACACATCTGTCACAGTGAAGATGAAGCACAGCAACCAGGATACCAGAATGGCTAGAATGATCTGCAGTGGGAACAGAAAGGGGCTTAAAGCACACCAGCAAGGAAACAGTAATTGCCCACAGAGGATCTCCTTACCAACTCTGCATAATAATATTCAAACCGGTGGTGGGGAGTTGTTGCATCAAGGATTTTGTGAACACATTCCCTTTACAATTTTTAAAAGACCCTTCTAGTTCAAAATGGATCCTTTCATACAATTTCCCCAAACTGGGAATATCTCCAAATAAGCACTTAAAGGAGCGCCATTAATCCTTCTAAGACAAAACTAAGCATTGTGCACGCTGATAAACTCACAACAATTTACAAAAATAAAATGAGTGGATCCCAGAGGGCTAGCTGAAGAATAAATAAATTGATTTGGGGTGGGGGTGCTGTAGAGCTCTTTAGGAACAGGATTTAGCATTATCTGAAACTGCGGCCAAACTCACAAGCAGGGTATCAAGGTGATGGCCACCCCCTGTTCATTCTCAGCATCTGATTATCAGAGATACACGGCTGATGGACATGGAGGTTCCGTTCAGCTAAACTGCCATCAACAGACCCGATAGCTAAATCTGCTTAATTCTTTTAAAAACCATTTAAGTGGGTAACTTGAAGTGAATGCCAATAATTTTCACTGACTGAGCCTGAATTTCCATGCCTTGGAGAGTGAATGGTTTCGCTACCACTCTTTCCACATCCTTCATTGCAGTCCTGAATCCCCTTCACGTGAGGCTCAGGTGGCTTGGGTGGTCTGGAGTGCCTTCCATCAGCTTTGGTTAGAGGCCCACCTGCACCCCTATCTGGAGAAGGATAGCCTAGTGTCTGTTGTCCAGGCTCTGGTAACTGAAAGGTTAGATGACTGGAACACATTATACATGGGGCTGCCTCTGAAGATGCTTCAGAAACTTCAGCTGGTGCAGAATTCAGTGTCCAGGTTGCTCACTGGGGCAAGATGGTTTCAGAACAGAAAGTCAATCTGGCCTAACTCCCCTGGCAGCCAATTAGTTTCCAGGCCCAATGCAAAGTGCTGATGTTGACCTATAAACAGCTCAGGACCGCAGTACCAAGGACCACTTCTCTTCATATGAACTAAACCAGGCCCTGTGATCATCAGCTGAGGCCCTTCTTTGTGTGCAAAGTCTAGAGGGTGGCAACATGAGAATGGGCCTTTTCTGTGGTGGCCCCCCATTTGTGGAACGCTCTCCCCAGGAAGGCTCCCCAGGAAGGCTTCATTACAAATCTGCAGGCACTAGGCAAAAACATTCCTCTTCTCCCGGGTCTTTTGCTGATTAAAGAATTTATGGTCCTTTAAACAGCTACTTGAAGATGCTGGGAGCGGTCATGAGATTTGGGGCAAGGTGCCATCAACATGCCAATGAAATTTAGCTCTTTTTCTCCATAAGACCTGAATCAGGAGAGGCCCCGTGGGGCCCTGAACCAGTTCCTGGCTGCAGTCATGGGATAGATGAGAGAAACTAAACTGAGCTTGAAACCCAGCAAGCCGGGACACTGTGGGTGATTGTTTCCCATTTCTGAGAAATCAGCCAGTTGCCTGCCCTGGGTGGGGTTGCACTTGCCCTAAAGAAGCAGGTATGTGGTCTGGGGATGCTTCTGGGTCCAGCTTTGTCGCTGGAAGCAGAGGTAGCATCAGTTGCTTGAATTCCCTTTTACTAGCTCCAACTCGCATGAGAAGCTGCAGCAATCCCTGGACCTGGTTAGCTGAATCACAACAGCTGCGACGTTGGTGACACTGAAGGTTGGATTACTGTAATGCGCTCTATATGGGGTTTTTCTTGAGCCTCGTCCAGAAACTGCAGTTAGCAACCACACTGCTGCATTTAATGCTTACAGGAGTAGGATTCTGTCAGCATCTAACACCTGTGCTCAGAGTTCTACACTGGCTGCCAACTGGTTACTAGCCCAAGTTCAAGATGTTACTATTAGAATATAAAGCCATTATCCTATTGGGACCAGTTTACTTGAAGGATCACTTTGCCACATATGTACCCACTCAGCCACTTTTACAAGGGCCACATAATGTTCTCATCTTTTAGTGTCACAGTTCCGACACTCTGGAACTTCCTTTTTATTCCTGCTCTGTTTATGCAAGTCTACTGAGACATACAAAGTTGGCGTGTACTTTAAACTGTAAATTTAGTTTACAATGAATATTTTTATCTGTTGGTTTTCTTCTTTTTGCTTTTTAAAAACTAGATTTTACTGTTGACTTTTATTCACATTTGAAATGCAAACTTTATATTATTTGTAAACTGCTTGGAGATTTTATGCACAGTTAAGCAGTATACGAATTTTGTAAAATAAATAAAATTACACTAAAATAAACACCAGTAGACAGAACAATAAACACAGTGAAAGCTGAAGAGAGAACTTACAGGAAACATCTTAAAAAGCTGTAACCGGTATGCAGTCCATCCTTTTTTTGATTTATACCATATTTTTCGCTCCATAGGACGCACTTTTTCCCCTCCAAAAATGAAGGGAAAATGTGTGTGCGTCCTATGGAGCGAATGCAGGATCCTCGGCTTCGCCGCGAGGCGCCTGACCTGGAAGCCGGAGGAGGAACAGAAGGGACTCCTTCTGTTCCTTCTCCAGCTTCGCTGAAGGGCGCCACGCCTTCTCCCTCTCTGCGCAGCACCTCTCCTGTGAAGGAGAGGCGCTGCGCAGAGAGAGAGAGAAGGCGCAGCGCCCCTTGAGCAACGAGCCTATCAAGCGAAGCCCGAGGAGGAACAGAAGGGTCTCCTTCTGTTCCTCCTCCCGCTTCGCAGTGACGCGCCTTTCCAGCGAAGCCGGAGGAGGAACAGAAGGGTCTCCTTCTATTCCTTCTCCAGCTTCGCTGAAGGGTGCTGTGCCTTCTCCCTCTCTGCGCAGCACCTTTCCAGTGAAGGAGGGGCACTGCACAGAGAGGGAGAAGGCGCAGAGCCCCTTGAGCGGCGCGCCTGCCATGCGAAGCCGGAGGAGGAACAGAAGGGTCTCCTTCTGTTCCTCCTCCCGCTTCGCTGATGGGCGCTGCGCCTTCTCCCTCTCTGCACAGCGCCTCTCCTGTGAAGGAGAGGCGCTGAGCAGAGAGAGAGAGAGAGAAGGCGCAGCGCCCTTGAGCGGTGCGCCTGTCATGCGAAGCCGGAGGAGGAACAGAAGGGTCTCCTGTTCCTTCTCCCGCTTCGCAGCGACGCGCCTTTCCAGCGAAGCCGGAGGAGGAACAGAAGGGTCTCCTTCTGTTCCTTCTCCAGCTTCGCTGAAGGGCGCTGTGCCTTCTCCCTCTCTGCGCAGCGCCTCTCCTTCACAGGAGAGGCGCTGCGCAGAGAGAGAGAGAGAGAGAGAAGGCACAGCGCCCCTTCGGCGACGCGCCTGTCATGCGAAGCCGGAGGAGGAACAGAAGGGTCTCCTGTTCCTTCTCCCGCTTCGCAGCGACGCGCCTTTCCAGCGAAGCCGGAGGAGGAACAGAAGGGTCTCCTTCTGTTCCTTCTCCAGCTTCGCTGAAGGGCGCTGTGCCTTCTCCCTCTCTGCGCAGCGCCTCTCCTTCACAGGAGAGGCGCTGCGCAGAGAGAGAGAGAGAGAGAGAGAGAGAGAGAGAGAGAGAGAGAGAAGGCACAGCGCCCCTTCGGCGACGCGCCTGTCATGCGAAGCCCGAGGAGGAACAGAAGGGTCTCCTTCTGTTCCTTCTCCCGCTTCGCAGTGACGCGCCTTTCCAGCGAAGCCCGAGGAGGAACAGAAGGGTCTCCTTCTGTTCCTTTTCCAGCTTCGCTGAAGGGCGCTGTGCCTTCTCCCTCTCTGCGCAGCGCCTCTCCTGTGAAGGAGAGGCGCTGAGCAGAGAGAGAGAGAGAGAGAGACAGAGAGAGAGAGAGAGAAGGCACAGCGCCCCTTCAGCGACGCGCCTGTCATGCGAAGCCGGAGGAGGAACAGAAGGGTCTCCTTCTGTTCCTTCTCCAGCTTCGCTGATGGGCGCTGCACCTTCTCCCTCTCTGCGCAGCGCCTCTCCTGTGAAGGAGAGGCGCTGAGCAGAGAGAGAGAGAGAGAAGGCGCAGCGCCCTTCAGCCGCGCGCCTGTCATGCGAAGCCGGAGGGGACACAGAAGGGTCTCCTGTTCCTTCTCCCGCTTCGCAGCGACGCGCCTTTCCAGCGAAGCCAGAGGAGGAATAGAAGGGTCTCCTTCTGTTCCTTCTCCAGCTTCGCTGAAGGGCGCTGCACCTTCTCCCTCTCTGCGCAGAGAGAGAAGGCGCAGCGCCCCTTCAGCGACGCGTCTGTCCTGGCTTCTGCTTTAACCCTGCGCAGCCTCTTTGGGCAGGGGGAGCCTTCATCCCGCTGCCCTGAAGAGGCTTGGCACAGTTATCCCAGAAGCCAGAACAGCCACACGGTATCCCAGAAGCCAGATCCCTCTTGCTGTTCTGGCTTCTGGGGTTCAGAATAAGTTTTTCTTGTTTTCCGCCTCCCAAAACTAGGTGCGCCCTATGGTCCGGTGCGCCCTATGGAGCGAAAAATACGGTAGATGGGTAATGGGAACTTGACATTTCCGGCATACTGAGAAAACAATAGCACTAGGAAAATAGTCCTAGAGAAGGGAGAGGAAGGAGAAAAGTTAATGAATCAATTAACTCTTCACTGAGGTAATAGTTAGCCAACAGAAGCAACTGCAGTTTCTAGCAGTTGCTGCTGTGCTTACAATAACAGAGATGCAAGGGATGCAAGGATCATCTAGTCCAATCCCCTGCAATGAAGGAATTGCAAATAATAATAATAATAATAATAATAATAATAATAATAATAATAATAATAAAAATAATTTTTTTTTATTTGTATCAAGCCCTCCCCGGCCGAGACCGGGCTCAGAGCGGCTAACATCATAAAAACAACACAATAAGCATAAAAACAGACATCAATAAATTAAAATACATCTTAAAATTAATTCAAGCAAGTTAAAATCCGGGCAGGTAGCAATTATCAGGGTGGAATTGAGAGTGATTAATAATTGCCAGGGCCAACTGTTTCCACTGATCATACAAGGACCTGTGAGCGGGTTGGGGGCCTCCTTCGGGCTTGTTTAATACAAAGGAAAGTAAGTCAAACTGCATCCTGCCCAAAGGCCTGGCAGAATAGCTCCCTCTTGCGGAAAGATGTAAAATCCCACAGGGCCCTGGTCTCTTGTGGGAGAGCGTTCCAGTAGGCCGGGGCCACGGCCGAAAAGGCCCTGGCTCTGGTTGAGGCCAGTCTAATTTCCCTGCGGCCCGGGATCTTCAAGATGTTGTTGTTAGCAGACCGTAAGGTCCTCCATGGGGCATACCAGAAGAGGCGGTACGAGGGTCCTAGGCCATATAGGGCTTTAACGGTTAAAACCAGCCCCTTAAACCTGACCCTGTACTCCACTGGGAGCCAGTGCAGCTGGTAAAGCACTGGGTGAATGTGATCCCGCAGCAAGGACCCTGTAAGGAGTCTCGCCACTGCATACTGCACCCGCTGGAGTTTCTGGGTCAGTTTCAAGGGCAGCCCCACGTAGAGAACTAAAGAATCCCTGACAAGTGGCCACCCAACCATTGCTTAAAATCCTCCAAGGAGTCCACCACCTTCTGAGAGAGTCTGTTCCACTGTCGGACAGCTCTTACTGTCATAAATTTATTCCTCGTGCTTAGTCAGAATCTCCTTCCTTGCCCCTTGAATCCAATGGCTTGTGTCCTACTTTCTGGAGCAGGAGAAAACTGACTTGGTCCACCTTCCTTGGGATACATCTTTAGATTTTTGAAGATGACTATCATATCACCTCTCAGTTTTATTGTAGTATATTTAAAACTACAGTAAAACTGCATATTTAAAGTACAGTTAACTACTGCAGAAATAGAATTGTATCATGGCAAAAGTTTTTATTTTTAGTCAGAGAAAGCAAGGAATTAGCCTTTTAAAATGAAAAAGTTACTTAATGTTGCCATTTCTTTCTTTCTTTCTTTCTTTCTTTCTTTAATGAGCTTTATAAGCATAAGCTTAATTTAATTTGTTCCGCTCACAAGCTTTAAGAACTGAAATCCCACAGTGAATTTGCCTTTCCGCCTGCAAAACTTATGCCCCCTAGAACAGATGAAGTTTTGTCTGGGAGAGAAGCAAACTTACTACCGTGGGAGGCCGGCTTAGGCTTTAGCATGTTTTGAAGTCTTGCCGAAATCCACATTTTAGGAAGCGAAGCAAAACCAAAACCAACAACAACAACAACCCTGCCCAGTGCTAAGAAAGAAATCTAATCTTCGGTCTCCTCAACGTTACGGGTCTGCAAAGTGTCAGTACTGTCAGCTCTTACTATCAGAGAGAAAATATAAAAAAAGACTTTGGAGAAGACTTCCGATGTGATGGCCTATGGCTTTTGGCTGCTTTCCCAGGACACCGGACCCTAGTCGTGCAATTAAACAAGGTGAATCTGGGGGTAATTATCCCTGTTGAACCCCGCAGGGATGGGGCGCACGTGCCTTCACCCACACGCCGTCCGATATCTGCCGCTCGCTACAGTGGAGGCAGGGGCGCTGAGTGTTTAGCATTGCACAAATTGGACACTCTCCACTGCCAACGCCATGAGCGGGAGCATTCCTGTTTTTCAACAAAAATTTGAATTTGGACTTTGAAAGGACTTTTGTCGCTCTGGTACAGAAGATGTGAGGTGAGCGCCTCATCTTTTTTTATACTTAGTGCTGTTGGGCCAACGCCCTCCCTCACTTGTCCGAAAGGTGAGGAACTTCGCCTGTAGTAGCAGAGTACAGCAGAAGCAGACTCTGGCTGGAAAGCAGCATCAAGAAAATAATAAGTCAACAGAGCGACGAGCCGTATCCTTCAGCAAAAGCCAGATGCAAGGACCAGAGGGGAGGAGGAGGAGGAGGAGATATAGCAATCGCTCCCGTTCTCACACGACGATACATTAGGTAATTAGGCAATTAAAGGCACAGTGTCACACTGTGCAATGAAAGAATGAAACACTGCAGTACTGACACCTACTTCATGATTTGGCAAGCCTCATGGAGGAAGATTCAATTAATGAAATGGAATGCAAATGAAACTATATTAAAAAAACTAGAGAATTTGATGTTTAATGGTGCGGTCCTTTGTGGAGGGCTTTAATTATTATTGGCAAGGTATCAGCTTGTTTGAAGATATGGAGAGACTTTGTTGAAATACAGTCTTACCAGAGAATGAGGCTGTAATTTCAACTGCGTCACACGCCATCTTCTCTCCCTTTTTTGTTATTGTTTGAGTCTAGATAGAGAGTAATTTGGCGTCCCACCAAAGCTCTGGCAAGACTCCAGCTTCTCCTTCTGTCCAACTCTCTCAGTTACAATCTGGCATCCTGCCAAAGCCTTAGCCGATCATCAAAGCTCATAATAATTTATTATTTATACCCCACCCATCTGGCTGAGTTTCCCCAGCCACTCTGGGTGGCTCCCAATCAAGTGTTAAAAACAATACAGCGTTACATATTAAAAACTTCCCTGAACAGGGCTGCCTTAAGATGTCTTCTAAATGTCAGGTAATTGTTTATCTCTTTGACATCTGATGGGAGGGCGTTCCACAGGGCGGGTGCCACTACCGAGAAGGCCCTCTGCCTGGTTCCCTGTAGCCTCACTTCTCGCAATGAGGGAACCGCCAGAAGGCCCTCGGCGCTGGATCTCAGTGTCTGGGCTGAACGATGGGGGTGGAGACGCTCCTTCAGGTATACAGGACCGAGGCCGTTTAGGGCTTTAAAGGTCAGCACCAACACTTTGAATCGTGCTCGGAAACGTACTGGGAGCCAATGCAGATCTCTCAGAACCGGTGTTATGTGGTCCCGGTGGCCACTCCCAGTCACCAGTCTAGCTGCCGCATTCTGGATTAATTGCTGTTTCCGGGTCACCTTCAAAGGTAACCCCATGTAGAGCGCGTTGCAGTAGTCCAAGCGGGAGATAACTAGAGCATGCACCACTCTGGCGAGACAGTTCGCGGGCAGGTAGGGTCTTAGCCTGCGTACCAGGTGGAGCTAGTAGACAGCTGCCCTGGACAGAACCTGTGCCTCCATGGACAGCTGTGAGTCCAAAATGACTCCCAGGCTGCGCACCTGGTCCTTCAGGGGCACAGTTACCCCATTCAAGACCAGGGAATCCCCCACACCAACACGCTCCCTGTTCCCCCAAAACAGTACTTCCGTCTCGTCAGGATTCAACCTCAATCTGTTAGCCGCCATCCATTCTCCAACCGCCTCCAGGCACTCACACAGGACCTTCACCGCCTTCACTGGTTCTGATTTAAAGGAGAGGTAGAGCTGGGTGTCATCTGCATACTGATGAGCACCCAGTCCAAACCTCCTGATGATCTCTCCCAGCGGCTTCATATAGATATGAAAAAGCATGGGGGAGAGGATGGAACCCTGAGGCACCCCACAAGTGAGAGCCCAGGGGTCTGAACATAAGGATGTTATGGTCGATGGTATCAAACGCCGCTGAGAGATCCAGCAGAACTAGGAAACAGCTCTCACCTTTGTCCCTAGCCTGCCGGAGATCATCAACCAGTGCGACCAAGGCAGTTTCAGTCCCATGGTGAGGCCTGAATCCTGATTGGAAGGGATCCAAATGGTCCGCTTCCTCCAGGCGTGCTTGGAGTTGTTCAGCAACCACCCGCTCAATCACCTTGCCCAAGAATGGTAGATTTGAGACTGGGCAATAGTTGGCCATCGTGGCCAAATTGGCCGGGTCTAAAGATGTTTCTTTAAGAAGCGGTTTAATGACCGCCTCTTTCAGCGGGTCTGGGAAGGCTCCCTCACAGAGGGAAGCATTCACCACCCCACAAAGCCCATCGTCCAGCCCTTCCCGGCTCTCTTTTATTAGCCAGGATGGGCAAGGATCAAGGAGACAGGTGGCCGGTTTCACTTGTCCAAGCAACCTGTCCACATCCTCGGAGGTAACAGATTGGAATTGATCCCATGTAACAGGACCAGACAGAACTCTAGCACACTCCTGCCCTGGCCCTGCTCCCACGGTGGAGTCTACCTCCTTCTGAATCTGAGCGATTTTATCTGCAAAAAACTTTGCAATAGCATTGCAGGAGATCTTGGGGTCCCTACCAGGCCCCGGTGGTGCAGGTGGTTCCGATAGATTGCGAACCACCTGAAAAAGTCTGCTGTTGCTGTTTTCTGCAGATACAATGGAGGCGGCGAAGAATGTCTTCTTCGCCGTTGCCATTGCCACTTGGTAGGCTCGACGTTGAGCTCTAACCTGTGTCCGGTCTGATTCAGAATGAGTTTTCCGCCACCAGCGCTCTAGCCATCTCAACGATTGTTTCATCACCCTCAGCTCCGGGAAAAACCACGGGGCGGTCCGGGCTCCATGCAATCGGAGAGGGCGCTTCGGAGCCAGACAGTCAATAGCCCTGGTTAACTCCGCATTCCAGCGTGCCACCAGGGAATCAGCTGAAAGGCCGTCGACTTGGGATAAAGCATCCCCTACCACTCTCTGGAAGCCAATTGGATCCATTAAGTGGCGGGGGCGGACCATCCGAATCAGTCCCACCTCCCTGCAGAGGGGAAGGGTTGCGGAGAAGTCCAGTTGCACCAGGAAGTGATCTGACCATGGCACTTCTTTTGTTTCGCTTTTAATTAGTGTCAGATCACCAACATCCATGGTGGTGAACACCAAGTCTAAGGCATGCCCGTGGCTATGAGTTGGGCCAGACTTATTCAGGGACAGCCCCATGGAGGCCAAGCTTTCCAGAAAGTCCCGAGCGGTCCCTTGTAAGGTCGTGTCGGCATGGATATTAAAATCCCCTAGGACAACCAAAAGGGACGCGGGTGGTGCTGTGGGTAAAAGCCTCAGCGCCTAGGACTTGCCGATTGAAAGGTCGGCGGTTCGAATCCCCGCAGTGGGGTGCGCTCCCGTCGCTCGGTCCCAGCGCCTGCCAACCTAGCAGTTTGAAAGCACCCCCGGGTGCAAGTAGATAAATAGGGACCGCTTACTAGCGGGAAGGTAAACGGCGTTTCCGTGTGCTGTGCTGGCTCGCCAGAACAGCTTTGTCACGCTGGCCACGTGACCCGGAAGTGTCTGCGGACAGCGCTGGCTCCCGGCCTATAGAGTGAGATGAGCGCAGAACCCTAGAGTCTGTCAAGACTGGCCCGTACGGGCAGGGGTACCTTTACCTTTACCTAGGACAACCAAACTAGGTGTCTCCAGGAGAACATCCGCCACAACCTGAAGCAGCTTGGGCAGGGAATCCTTGGTGCAGCGGGGAGGTCGGTACACCAAAAGGAATCCTGTACTGCCCCTATTGCCCAACTTCCAGAACATGCACTCAGAGAACTGAGTCTTCCCAATAGGACGCCTGGTGCAGACTAATGACTTCCTAAAAATCACTGCAACCCCCCCTCCCCGCCCACATGACCTGGGTTGCTGTGCGTAAGAGAAACCTGGTGGACAAGCAGCGGCAAGGACAGGCCCATCTGCTTCCTCCAACCAGGTCTCTGTCACACATGCCAGGTCAAATCCTCCATCCACAATCAGGTCGTGGATAGCAGTGGTTTTATTCATCATTGACCTGGCATTGCACAGCAACACTTTCAGGTCATGTGGGTTTCCCTTGCTGATTCCAGTATCCATCCGGTCAGGACCAGACCTGGAGGCAGGGATAGTCCTCAAACAACGACTAAACCTGCCTCCTCGGTAATGACATGGTCTGGTCTTAGCATAACTCCTCCTCCCGCCCGTGATCACTGAGATCGGGTGTCCCAATGCACCCCCCCCTTTGTGGAACCTGCCCCAGCCATTCTATTGGCTGAGGCCCACTCCTAGGCAGCCTTGACCCTTCCCCTTAAAAAGCAAAATACAAACTATATAATAACTTAACAGAATATTTAATAATAATAAAACAAAGTAAGAATGAATAGCACTCAAATTAAACTAATCCCCACCCTGACTAAATGCTTATCCCACCGCAAGCAAAAATAAACTAATGAAATAATATAATATTATAAAAAACAACAACCACCAATTAAGGTGCTGCAAATTAAAAGAGCTTAAAACATTTAAAACCATTTTGTCCCTTGCTGCAGGTAGCTGCTCAGGCCGCTAAACTGTAGTGGTAAGTGCAGGCCCCGCCCCCTAGGCCAAATGGAGTAGGCAGGAGAGGGAGCGGCCCACCCAGCACTCACTAGAGCAGCAGCAGCAGTTTCCCGGAAGCCTCCCTCTGGCAAACAAAGGAAATCTGGAAGACAGCCCAGAGTCATAGAATCATAGAATCATAGAGTTGGAAGAGACCACAAGGGCCATCGAGTCCAACCCCCTGCCAAGCAGGAAACACCATCAGAGCACTCCTGACATATGGTTGTCAAGCCTCTGCTTAAAGACCTCCAAAGTAGGAGACTTCACCACACTCCTTGGCAGCAAATTCCACTGTCGAACAGCTCTTACTGTCAGGAAGTTCTTCCTAATGTTTAGGTGGAATCTTCTTTCTTGTAGTTTGGATCCATTGCTCCGTGTCCGCTTCTCTGGAGCAGCAGAAAACAACCTTTCTCCCTCCTCTGTGTGACATCCTTTTATATATTTGAACATGGCTATCATATCACCCCTTAACCTCCTCTTCTCCAGGCTAAACATGCCCAGCTCCCTTAGCCGTTCCTCATAAGGCATCGTTTCCAGGCCTTGGACCATTTTGGTTGCCCTCCTCTGGACACGTTCCAGATTGTCAGTGTCCTTCTTGAACTGTGGTGCCCAGAACTGGACACAGTACTCCAGGTGAGGTCTGACCAGAGCAGAATACAGTGGCACTATTACTTCCCTTGATCTAGATGCTCTACTCCTATTGATGCAGCCCAGAATTGCATTGGCTTTTTTAGCTGCCGCGTCACACTGTTGGCTCATGTCAAGTTTGTGGTCAACCAAGACTCCTAGATCCTTTTCACATGTACTGCTCTCAAGCCAGGTGTCCCCCATCTTGTATTTGTGCCTCTCATTTTTTTTGCCCAATTGCAATACTTTACATTTCTCCCTGTTAAAATTCATCTTGTTTGTTTTGGCCCAGTTCTCTAATTTGTCAAGGTCGTTTTGAAGTGTGATCCTGTCCTCTGGGGTGTTAGCCACCCCTCCCAGTTTGGTGTCATCTGCAAATTTGATCAGGATGCCCTTGAGTCCATCATCCAAGTCGTTGATAAAGATGTTGAATAAGACCGGGCCCAAGACAGAACCCTGTGGCACCCCACTAGTCACTCTTCTCCAGGATGAAGAGGAACCATTGATGAGCACCCTTTGGGTTCGGTCAGTCAGCCAGTTACAAATCCACTGAGTGGTAGCAGAGTCAAGACCGCATTTTACCAGCTTCTTTACAAGAATATCATGGGGCACCTTGTCAAATGCCTTGCTGAAATCAAGGTAGGCTACATCCACTGCGTTCCCTACATCTACCAGGCTTGTAATTCTGTCAAAAAATGAGATCAGGTTAGTCTGACATGACTTATTTTTCAGAAATCCATGCTGACTGTTGGTAATCACAGCATTCCTTTCTAGGTGCTCACAGACTGTTTGCTTAATGATCTGCTCCAGAATCTTCCCTGGTATTGATGTCAGACTGACTGGGCGGTAATTATTTGGGTCCTCTCTTTTCCCCTTTTTGAAAATAGGGACAACATTTGCCCTCCTCCAGTCAGAAATCAGAACTTTATTAGCAAAGCCAACAGGCCACAGCTATACAAGAATTAAAAATAAAATAGGATAAACATGAAAAGGGGATAGAAACAAACAAAAGGAGGTCCGTCAGATGAACAGGTCTGTCACTCAGATGGTGGCCCTCAGTTTCACAGCTCTCTCGATGTACCTTGCGACCTTCTCTGTTGTCTGACTATCCGTATCAGATAAGAGAAAGAACAGCATAATATCTGGGGAGAATGAGTGGAGTAATAATCTCATTCCTTAGGTCTTTATAAAGGGGGCAGGATAGGAGGACGTGGGACACTGTTTCCGTGTTACCATCTCTACATGGGCAGAGTCGTTTTTCAAATGGAGTCTTTTGGTAACGACCTTCGAGCACAGCTGAGGGAAGAACATCCCATCTAGCCAATGTAAAGGCGCGTCTGTATTTTGGGATGGTTAGTTTAAACAGATATGAAACTGGGAAGTCAAAGTGGGAAGGGGGAAAGTAAGTATACCATGGGCACATTTTCTTTAAAATAGTCAGGTTGTTTTGCCGTTCAATGTCTTTCAGGCACTGGCCTATTAGACTCTTTGCTTTAATGAGGCCCATTGATAGTAGGGATTGCGAATGCAGACCGCATGTAAGGAGTTTTTGATGCACGGTTTTGAACCACATGCTTTTATGAGGGTCTTGCATTACTAGAGGCAGTAGACCGGGTGGATTTAGATTAAGACAAAGCCAATAGTTGAGTGTTCTTTGCCAGGTCTGAGTTTCTACAGATGGAAGACAGGCCTCGAGTCGTAAAGCTGCGTTTGGGACACAGGAGGGGACGCCGAATATCTGCCTTAGGAATTTAGACTGAGCAGTTTCAAGACTTGAGCAGTGGTTCCCCGTCCAGATTTGTGCCCCATACAGTAACTGCGCCAGAGGTTTTGCCTGAAAGACTTCAAAGGCTGCTGGAATATATCTGCCCCCCTTCGTGTAAAAGAAGCGCAACAGCATCTTAATACTTTGAGCTGCTTTTTCTTTGGCATATTTTTGATGGACGTCCCAGGACCCGGTCGACTGGAAGACGATACCCAGATATTTAAAGGCTTTAACCTGTTCGATTGTCTGGTTATCCATCCTCCAGCTGTACTGTCTGCATTTCCTTCCAAAAACCATGATTTTTGTTTTCTGATAATTTATTACCAGTTGCTCTCTCCTACAGTATGCTGAAAATTCACCTATGAGCCTATTTAAGCCTATTCTTGTTCGAGATAGGAGTATCGCATCATCAGCATACAAAAGCACGGATATTGATTTGTCAGCCAGTTTGGGGGCATGGAAGTCCGGAGATGACAAACAGTTAACCATATCATTGATGTAAAAGTTGAATAGAACTGGGGCCAGGATGCAACCTTGCTTGACCCCCTTGCTGACAGGAACTGGTCCTATGAGATGGCCAGCTGATATAAACAGCTGATCAGAAATAATAGTCTTTTGTCTATACTTGATGCGCTCAATTTGTCCCAGAGTCTTGCACGTGGAATTGAATCGAAGGCAGCCTTTAGATCGATAAAGGCTGCGTATAGCACCCCACGGGATTTTTTGGCATATTTGTCAATTAAATAGGCTAGGGTGAAGCAATGGTCTATGGTGGATCTGCCTTGCCTGAAACCCGCCTGCTCTTCCGCTAGAATAGCTTCAGTTTCCAGCCAGCTGGTTAGCTTAATATAAAGATGTTTAGCATATAGTTTGCTGGGTATGGGCAGAAGGCTGATTGGTCTATAGCTCGCCGGGTCTGGCAAAGGTCCTTTTTTATAGATTGGAATAACTATTGCCTCTGTCCAGCCATCTGGAAGTAGACCCGTTGAGTCAATCCAGGAAAATAGAGATGCCAACAGGGGGGCCCACCAGCCGATGTTAGACTTCAGAAGTTCGGCAGGGATATAATCGTTCCCTGGGGCCTTATTGTTCTTTAATTGTGCGATTAAGTTCTCAACTTCCTTTACAGTTACTGGTGGCCAATGAGGTAGGTCCTCCAATTGGATGCGTAGTTTATAATGTTGGACTTCCTGGTCATGAAACAAGGATTGAAAATGACGCAACCACTCCATTGGTTCCACTGTACAGATGGAATTGGTGCGCTCCTGGTCCAGTAGACCAGATATGGTTCGCCAAAAGCAAGTAGTATCTTTCTCGTGCGATGCCTTAACCAAGCTTTGCCATGCGGCTCGTTCAGCTTCCAATTTCTTTCTCCTTAATAATTGTTTGTAGGACCGTCTCACATAAATATAATCATTAAGTAGGGTGGCAGTCCCTAATTTCCTATATCTCTGGTAGGCTGTTCTCGTTTGTCTCCTTGTTTGCCTGCACTCCAGGTCAAACCAGCTTGCTCCGTCCTTTGCCCTCTTTGTAGCGGAGCTATGTATCGCTGTTATTAAGTGGGATTTCAGTCTTTCCAGAAGTAGTTTAAAGCGTTCCATGCTCGCGTCTACTGAATTGCCTGTCACAATAGCGGATCGAATAAGCTTTAACTCTGCTGACTGAAGGAGGAGGGTTAGATTTTCATTCAATATTGGGGACCATTTGAGTCTTTTGGGAGCAAGTATACCCAAATTTACAGAAGGTATATATTGTGGCTCGGCAATAGAATAGTCAAAAGGCCGACCTGCAAGCTCTAGAGTTAGAGGTAGGTGGTCACTCAGAGTATTGTGGCCTACTTGGAACTTCCTTACAAAGCTGTAGGCAAATCTTGAGATTAGAATATAATCTATGACGCTTCCCCCTGCCTTGGAAAAATGGGTATATTCCCCGGGGCGATCCCCCTCTATGTTGCCGTTTAATATCAGCAGTTCCCTCCGTCTGGCAGCCTGCACTAAGCAGAGACCTGAAGAATTGCTTCTGCTATCTTTGGACAGTCGTGTCGCACCGATATCCGTCTGTTCTTCAGGGTCCATAAATAGGTTGAAATGAGTGTATAGACTGTTGTCATCTGTTCCTATACGAGCGTTGAAATCTCCACACACAATAGTCAGGGCAGACGGGTAAGTAGATTCAAGAGGTTCTAAAAACGCCTCTAGTTCAGCCCATGAAGCCTTGACAACAGGGTTTTTTTGGCCTGGGGGAATATAGACATTGACCAGTAGAAGAGTAGTTCTCTTGAGGCTAAGTAAAGCGGCTGTTGCTAAGGAATTGCAACTGGGTAGGGCTGTTAGAGAATGCGCCAGCTCCGTGGAAATGAAGCAAGCTAGGCCGCCACTAGATCTGCCGCCCTTTAGAGATGGAGAGGCAGGCAGGTAGTGGCAGTTATACCCATTGAGAAATATGGGATCATTCTGCCATGTCTCCTGAAAGAAGATGATGTCAAATTGCTTAAGGTAGCACAAAAATTGTTGGTTATTTTTCTTGGCGTGCCAACCCGCGATATTCCAAGACAGCACTTTTAGACCCCGGGCCCTTCGAGGAGCTGGATCTATGTCACCACCACGTCCAGCAGTTCTTTGGTGTCTAAAAAAACACACCCGTTGGCTCTTTTTGAGGATGACTGCTTGGAGAGAATGTAGTGATCCTCTCTTCTTGGTGACTTGGGGCTAGGTTTTGGATTAGGGGGGGAAGCTAATTCATTCGGAGACAGTTTAAGGTAGCTATGCCAGGAGCTTTGAGATTTCACACATTGATTTGGTTTTACTTTATTATACATCACAGGGGGCTCAGATTGTAATTCCACGTCTACACATTTAAAGGTGCCTCCCACTGTCTTCTTATCCACTAGACATTTGGGAGATATGGGCTGCACATAAGGGTCCTTCATTGTCTCACCTTGGTCATCCTTTTTTACTAATCTGCTTCGAAGTATATCAAGTCTTTTCAAGATCTCAGTTTGGGCTGGAGAATGCAGTGACCAGAAACGCTTTATCAGCGAGAGTTCTTCCTCCCAAGCGGAGTCCTCACTATCACACGTGAGAGGCCAGGCACCAGTTGGATGTGTGGCTTCCTTTTTTTCGTTTGGTACTGTTTGATGGAGCTGATCCTGCTGGAACTTAAGCTTTCTATTTTGATGGATTTGATGGTTGGTTTTTTTCCTTTTGTGAACTTCCATTCCTATACCCTTGGTCCCCATCAGAGAGGTTAAGGGTGCTCTGTTCTCAAATGTTCTTAATAGGACTATTCTTTCTTTTTTAAATAGGTTTTTAGCTCTAAACATAAAACTGGCCAAATTATGATCTAGAAAAGTAATCAATGCTCGTACCGAGCAATCATCTTGATGTAAATACTCTATAGCGGCTATGTCAGTTGCTTTTACTACCCCCGGTAAAATGCCACTTATGATGGACAAGAAATGGTCTATACGGTCCGATCCTACATAAAATCTGGGCGGTTTGGGGTAATTAGCAAAGACAAGCTTTTGAGGGGTTAGGACTAAACTCCATTCTCTTTTGGGACACAACATCTGTCGAGCTTGGGAGGGGTGGTTCCCCTCAGTAGTTTGAATCGCCAGCTCACCTCTGCCTGCAGATTCTCTGTCTGCAGATTCTGTGGTGGTCATACGAGGACTCTGAGGCGGTATGATTGTGGATGGATTGGATCCTTTGTCCCAGCTCGGAGTTAATTCTTCAAAACTTGGTTTAGATTCTTTTGTGGATATATCTATTTTGCGTGTCTCATTGATGGCGCTCGAGTTAGATTTGTTTGTTCCACTTGTGGAGAGAGATGGAAGAAGGTTAAAAAGCTTCTGCCAATATTTTTTGCAAGTGCGGTGAGTTGTCTTAGACCGCCTTAGGTTTTTCATGTTTTTGCTTCTCTTCGTCTTGCGCTCAGCTTTTTTCCACCGAGGTTTGGGGGACTGTAGTGGATCCGGGTTGGCTAGGGGATTTGTGATCTGGTCTGAAGCGCTCACATGTTGTTTGAAATTGTCCACTAGAGTCAGGAGGAGCCCGTTTGTTATCGCTAAGAAATTTTTGACGTTAAGGAGATCCATAGAAATCTGGTGTATCTGCTCCCGAAGATAATCACCCCGCGTTTCTGTTCCGTTGTCATTGGCTTTCAGCCAATAGGTTGAGAGGTCACTTCCAAGTTCCAGCGGTGACACATGGGGATTAGCGTCAGGAGTGTTGGCTGTATTAGCCTTTGTAGCATTCTCTGCTACGGCAAGTTCTTGGGCCAGGTTTATTGGATGGTTTGTCCTCTTGTTGTTTGTTTGCAGGTCCTTTAGCTGTGTTGACCAATCCAGCACTGTGGGTGGCAAAGGCATAGCTACATCTAGAACACTCTCCTTCTGAGTTCTCTTATTCGAGTCTTTTTGAGGAAAGTAGCTAATAATTTTACTTTGACTCCCTCGGCGCTCCATCGGGCACTGCGGAGAATTAAGCAAAATTCCTTGGTCCTTGTATTTTTTCCTAGTGAGGACCATAGTGGATATGCGGGTATATGTGGATATATGGTAGAAGCAAAAGTCCCCTTAGAGCGATTGTCGAGTTAAACTTGCCTTATGTTTCTTGGGGTTATAGCTGCTTCAGTTCCTTCCTTCTTTTTTTTGTAGATAAAAAGCTCGGCGTCCTTCCAGAGAAGCAGCTGGCCTCCCCGTCTGTTAATTGCCGTCTTTGTGAAGGTAGGGCGGCTTGCCGGACCTCTTTTAGATAAAAATAGGCTTTTGGCATTTAATAAAAAGAAAAATATAGTTTAATGCTACTAAGCTCGGTAAAAAAGGAAAAGAAGCTTTAAAAGTGCTAAAAAAAAGCCCTCCTCCAGTCTGCCGGGACTTCGCCTGTTCTCCAGGAATTCTCAAAGATGACTGCCAGTGGTTCTGAGATCACATCTGCCAGTTCTTTTAATACTCTTGGATGCAGTTCATCTGGCCCTGGAGACTTGAATACATCTAAACTGGCCAAGTATTCTTGTACTATCTCCTTAGTTATTCTGGGCTGTGTTTCCTTTGCTGAATCATTTGCTCCAAATTCTTCAGGTCGGGCATTGTTTTCTTTATCGGAGAAGACTGAGGTAAAGAAGGCATTGAGGAGTTCAGCCCTTTCTGTGTCCCCTGTTTGCATTTCACCATCTTCTCCTCTGAGTGACCCCACTGTTTCTTTGTTCTTCCTTTTGCTACGAACATACCCATAAAAGCCTTTTTTGTTGCTTTTAACCTCTCTAGCAAGCCTGAGTTCATTTTGTGCTTTAGCTTTTCTGACTTTGTGTCTACACGTGCTGGCTATTTGTTTGAATTCCTCTTTGGTGGTTTCCCCCCTTTTCCATTTTTTTGTACACATCCTTTTTTAATCTTAACTCAGTTAAAAGTTCTTTAGATAGCCACCCTGGCTTCTTTAAGCACCTTCCATGTTTCCGTCTCATTGGTATTGCCTGACGTTGTGCTTTTACTATCTCCCTCTTAACAAACTCCCAGCCATCATGAACTCCCTTTCCTTTTAGTATTACTGTCCATGGGATCTCACCCAGCACTTCCCTGAGTTTTATGAAGTCGGCTTTCTTAAAGTCAAGAAATTGAGTCCTAGTACGCTTGGCTGCTCCTTTCCGCTGTATAGTAAACTTCAGAAGAGCATGATCACTCGCGCCTAATGATCCTTCCACTTCTACCCCACTAACCAGGTCATCAACATTGGTTAGGACCAGATCTAAAATGGATGTTCCTCTTGTTGCTTCTCCCACTTTCTGGACAATGAAGTTGTCTGCAAGGCCAGTGAGGAATCTGTTTGACCTTAAGCTCTTGGCTGAGTTTGACATCCAACAAATATCCGGGTAATTGAAGTCCCCCATTACTACTATCTCCCTTCCTTTTGCATGCTTGGCCATCTGTTCCAGGAAGGCATCTTCTATGTCCTCCGTTTGGCTTGGGGATCTATAGTAAACTCCCACAATGAGATCTCTGTTATTCTTCTCTCCCTTAATTTTGACCCAAATGCTCTCACTTTGGCTTTGAGGTTCTAAATCTTGGATCTCTTCACAGGTATACACATCCCTGACATATAACGCCACTCCTCCTCCTTTCTTGTCTGGTCTGTTTCTCTGAAATAGATTGTATCCCCCCATTATTACATTCCAATCGTGGGACTTATCCCACCAGGTTTCAGTGATGCCTATTATGTCATGTTTAGTTTGCTGTACCAAGAGCTCAAGCTCATCTTGTTTATTTCCCATGCTTTGCGCATTAGTGTACAGACATTGAAGTCCATTAATCATTCCCCCGTGTCTCTTATTTAAGGATTTTTTCCTCCCACCACTAGGTCTGCGTGCTGTTTGCTCCATTTGGTCTATGACATTTGGATGATCATCTTCAGGAGCACTGTTTCCCTCCCCCACATTAGTCAGTTTAAAGCCCTCCTGATGAGGTTTCTGAGATTTTTGGCAAAAACATTTCTCCCAACCGTTGTGAGGTGCAGCCCATTGCTTGCCAGAAGTCCATCTTCAAGAAACTGCAGTCCGTGATCTAAGAATCCAAACCGTTCCTGTTTACAAACATCACAGACAGTTTGCAGCCAATGGCTACAGCTGGAGAGACATCAGCACCATCTCCTCAGCACTGATTTATTGTTTATTTCTCACCCAGCCCACTCCCCAGGTGTACTGATACTGGAGGTGCTGTGGGGGACACACACTATAAAACTCAGGTATTTGATTTTCCATAAGATGGAATTTACACTACTGTTGAGCTAGATGTATTGAGAAAGCCATTCATTTATAAATGTAAGTTGGGTTGCTTAAGCCTTAAGCACTGCAATTCTCTTCATTGCTTTCAGAGGTGGTCTTGAGAAAACCTCACTGAGTTCAGACATCTTTGGAAAAAGCAAGCTGAGACAATGAAGGGCACGGCTACCATTCAAGAGCATCACCAGGCAGCTCAACTGACTCCAGCCTGGCAACTTCATCCATTAAGATCATCCTTCCAACTTCCAGGGGCTTCATCTATTCATGAATATACACCAGTTTCCTGTCACACATTGCATTCATTCACCACAACCACATCTGAAACCTCCCATTCACACACAAAGACATGCACCAACTGACAGCCATGAAGAATGTCAATGGACACGTTCACTCATTGTTCATTCTCCATTCACATACCCACAGATATCCACTGGCTTCTCCAGACCAGCTTCCAAAGATGAATTGCCCACTTGGGGGTGGGGGACAGCAGCTGCCCATCTGGATGCTGCAGAATTTTGAGGGGGCTTAACCCCCTTTGAATTTTTTTGGGGGGGCTAGGCCCCCTGAGCCACCCTAGATGGTGCCTTGTGTACCACTTAGCAGTATCTGAATACAAACTTCACTGACTTCAATATCTGCCAGCTTCTGCTAGGTCTACCACTAGGTATCAGTCAGCTTCCAGCTGTGGATATCAGCCCCCTTCAAGCTGCAATCCCACTCAGCAAGTTATTAGTGCTCCAGCAATGGTCACCGCCATCCATCTGACAATTTGCCTCCTACAGGTGGAAGAAAATCGGGCAATGCTGAATGTCACATGTGTTGCTTGCTGTGTTCAGTTGGGTAAAAGGAAAAGACACACACCTAAAGCCATTCAGCTGTGATGTGCCTTTGTGACATCACAGGTAGACCCTAGCCAATAGTACCAGGCTGGAAAGCCTCACAATTGTGGGTGCACCTCAGCAATTATTTATTTGTGAGCCCCTTTATTACTAAAAATATTCATTTTAGCCCACCTTTCATCTATCAGTATAGATATACTTGGGGGGGGGGGGCCACACACCATAAAGTTGTGGCAGGGGACTATTTTAGCACAATCTCTTGCAGGCAACCTTTCCGGGGCTGTAGGCCAGAGTTGGGCAGGATCAGAGGCAAAAGGGAGTGGAACAATTAAGGTGACTCCTCTTTGTACAAGGGGCTTCATTCCAGCTGTGCAAAAGCCACACTTTCTATGCCAACACCCCCACCCTGATAATCTCTCAGTCTAGTTAAGCAAGAAGCATCATCCCAGTTCAAGGGAACTAGGGAAAAACTCTTGAGGAGGGTGCAGAGCAAGGCTGGTGAGGGGCATGAAACAAATAAAGAAATAAACAACTACCTGACTTTTAGAAGACATCTGAAGGCAGCCCTGTTTAGGGAAGCTTTTAATATTTGATGAATTATTGTATTTTAATATTTTGCTGGAAACCGCCCAGGGTGGCTGGGGAAAGCCAGCCAGATGGGCAGGGTATAAATTGTTTTGTTGTTGTTGTAGCCTCTTGAGAAGATTTGGCTTACAGACTAAGGTTCTCTAATAGAGCAGCCAAGTGAGATTTCATGGCCCAAAATTGAGACCTGAAGCAGCCCCAGTGATGTTATTAAGCATTAACTACAGTCACCAAGAGCATGTCGTTCACATTAAAAAACCACAACATTTAACAAATGAGCAAATATGCCACTGGTTAGAAAGATAACGATAGAAAGCTTAGCAAAAAGGTGTTTTCCCAGGTCCAGCTAAAACACTGTGCTTATGGCACAGGATGGAATGGGAGTTGTAGTCCACCAAAGTAGAAATTGCAAGGATCCTCTTTTCACACTAAGAACAGATGTTTCCAAACTTCTGCTTTACACATGTAGCAGGAAAGCCCCCCCCCCCAATCATTCAGTTTGTACAAACTTCACACACACTCACACACTACATACGCTACACTTCTGTTATAAATTCATAGAAAATCAACCATACATCGGATTTGCACTGTTCCACTTTTATTTTACTCCATGAAGGAAGGACTACAAAATGGGGAAGGTTTGATACAGGGCACCCATAATCCCTTCAGCATACCAGCACATCCACAGGAACCCTGCCCAGTTGCTATGCCAACCCTGATGGTCCTAGTGTGGTGTAGTGGTTAAGAGCAGTAGACTCGTAATCTGGGGAACCAGGTTCGTGTCTCCGCTCCTCCACCTGCAGCTGCTGGGTGACCTTGGGCCAGTCACACTTCTCTGAAGTCTCTCAGCCCCACTCACCTCACAGAGTGTTTGTTGTGGGCGAGGAAGGGAAAGGAGAATGTTAGCCGCTTTGAGGCTCCTTAAAGGGAGTGAAAGGCGGGATATCAAATCCAAACTCTTCTTCTTCTAGACAGAAGGCCATCAAGATCACAAAGAACTTGCATATGGTAGTGGATTCAGCACAGACTGGAACAAAGGACAATAATCAGCTCTTCCCTCTGGGGGCAGGAAACTGCCAACTCCCCTCTGTCACCTGGAAAGTACTCATGGGGAGGGGGAAAGGGGGAACCAGCCAGGTGACAGGACACTCAGGTTACCACCACAACTCCTCCCTCAGGCCCTCCTTTCTGTGATGTATGCATGATGTTTCTGGGGTTGGGCTTGATCTACAGGATGGCAATTTCAAAAGTCTTTATAAGACCTTGCACACCATTTTTTCTGTGTCCTTCCTCTCTCCTGCAAGTGAGGGGAGCACCCTGTTGCAACAGTTTAATAAAGGCCAAGCCTACAGGCTGCTGTTTTGCTCCAAGTTATCCTGGTTGGTGTCTTTGTTTTTGTCCAAGGGAGCCCTCGGATTTTTCCGGTAACACACATCAGCACAATTTATTTCCTTTTTTTTTAAAAAAAAAAGATATTTATTAAGCATTTTAAAATTACAGAAAAAACAAAAAGACAAAGAAGAAGAAAAAAAAGGGAAAAACAAACAGCAATCAAACAATACAAATCGATAAAAATCAAAAGCAAAACCAAAACACATAACACATCAAAATCAAAAAACAAAAGTAAACCACAAAAATTTAAAAACAGATCCAATATTCTCAAATCCTTAACTGTCATTACCTTATTTCATCGACGACCTCACACCTCGCTTTTTTGTATTCTAGTTATTAATTATCAGAGCAAATCCTTCCCATTTTTCATAATATTCTGTCATTAAATTACCTTAATCTATTTTAACCTTATCTTACTATAAAAAACCCTAAAACTTAAAACTTAAATATTATTTATACCAATTTCTCATAACCATAACATATTCTTGCATAGTTCTTTTTAACATTTCTGCTAAAGCCAAATAATTTCGTTCCAACATTTTTCTAATACTCATTAATTTTACAAAATAAAATTTTTTTAAATAAAAATTTTAAAAAACTTTCTTCCAATCTTCATCCAACGTCTCTTCCTCCTGGTCCCGGGTTTTGTCAGTCCTTTCTATCCCATCCATCTAGTTCATTAACCTGGTAATCTTATGTCCGAGGCCCTTAAGTCTCTTCCATGTCCCTTCCGTAGATCTTCTTCATATTTATACCTGTACTTTACTTTGTCTCCTGGTCCTTTCACTCGTGGAAACTCCAACTTGACAGTATTTTTATCCCTTCTCGACAGATCAGCCCCTTTTCCATAGTCCACACTGAACTCCATGTGGTATTTAAAAGCATGTTTCAAGGTCCCTCCAGAGTTGAGGACCCCCACAACCCCAAACTCCTCACGGCCCATTGCCAGACTTGAAAAGTCAAGACATACCTGCATAGGGGGGTCTATCCAGCCCCCCATCTTCAAGCCAAACAAAACTCTATCTCTCCAAATCTGGCTTTTTCCAAGTTCATTTGCCAGATCCAACAACTCATGTTCCTGCTGGGCCACAGCTCCCTCCATCTCTGCCACCTGAGGTCCAGCAACAACCTCCTCCCTCATCTGATCTATCAGAGCACACTCCTGAGTTGATTCCTGGGTGGGCTCTATATAGATACCCACTACCTGTCCAAAATTTCTAATCGCAACAGTCATCAAATCCATCTTCTCATGTAACTGTTCCAATAAAGCACTTGTCTTGCAGAAAGCACGCACCAGAGCCTCTGAATACATTGTTATGCAAGGCCAGAAGTCTGTTCCCACGATCTTAATCTGTTTGCAGCTGCGAAGCTCCCCAGTTCAAATTTAATAACAGTTTCACAAGCTCCCTCTAGGGGAAGAACTTCTATTTGTATCAATCTCTTTTCTTTCTTCTTCTTTTTTTTAACAGCAGATCTAACAACAAAGTTTCCTTTTTCAGATATTTTGTCAATATTTGTTCCTTTAAAATGCGAAAGAGAACAATGGAATCACTATGTTTCTCTTCTTTTAACTGTCTGTCAAAAGCATTTGTCTATAGTCAATGAACTTCCCAAAAACGTCTGTCCTGACACCCCGCTCCCAGGTTCAAGACGGTGGAAAATTACTTTTCTTTACACTCTCTTCTGCAGGTTTAAACAGTCCGGAAAAAATCCCCCCTCTTCTCCTGCTTCCGAAGGGGGTTCAGTAGTTTTAGATGATGAAAGTTGATCCTTTAGTGACGATTTTCTAAACTCTAGTTTGCCATGTCTTTGCTTTAATCTATCTACAAGAAACGGAAGGCTGACTTCCTGTTTAGACCTTCCCGCTTCAGTGCCGAATTAAGAGGAATTTCTTAAATCCAATTTTCCGTTCTACTCACAGATCGTTGTTTAAAGTCCCATTGTCCAAATTTGATCTGCTCACGGGTAGTTGTTTTTGTAGCCAAATTGTCCCAGGAAAAAGGTAGTGCTCTCCGGCAACGGCTGTGTGGCTTCGCTCCATGGAAGAAGCAGTTGACTCTCAGCACCACGCCACTAGCCCCTCTTCGCTCCAGAGCCCGTAATTGGGTTCCTTTACGAATTGGGGGGCGCGAAAGGTGCCCGCCGAGTCCCATGGTCACAGGCTTCATCTGCCTGTGATTTTTTAAAGGGTCCCTGCTTCACCGTAGCGGAACAGACCCGTTTTCCGTGGAGCCAGTCCCTCCGGATCAGAGGGAATCCGCCATTACCGATGGCGCCACCCCGGAAGTAGCACAATTTATTTCCAAAGCTCTTTGGTGGGATGAGGAGAACCAAAAATACCACTGGACTAGCAGAAGCTAGAGAACACTCTTTTTAAAAGCCCCACATCACCCTTCAGTTGCCAGGCTATAGGCCCATTCTTAATCATTGAGACAGTGAAAATGTGTAACAGCATTTAATCAGGGACATTCTGTCATGGAACAGTTCGTTTTTCAGTTGGGCTAATACAACCACAGGTACATGTCAAACCTTTGTAATGCTCTTTTCCTAGGCACCTTTCACAGGCATAAGCAGCTGCATCACCCTTTACTTATGTCCCAAATTTGTTTCCTTATTTGTTGGCCTTCATGAAACACTGCAGTACTTAGATTTTTTAGATGATTTATGATGGGTGTTGTCTCTGCACTTTTTTTAGCAGCAGTCTGGTTTGCGGGTAAGTTCCCACAGGCTTTTGTGCAGGCATTTGACATATCAATTTGGCACGACTGCAACAGAGATGAGAAGCATGATTGCACTGTGTAGCTAGCAGTGCTGTAGGTATCCAGGTTGTACAATGATCTGTCTTGGCCTGTCAAACCTGCACCCTCTCAAAAGGTTATGATAAAAGGACTGGCATTTATATTTTGAAGCATTCCTACCAAACAACAACAACAACAATAATTTATTATTTGTACCCCGCCCACCTGGCTGGGTTTCCCTAGCCACTCTGGGCGGCTTCCATAGAAACCAAAAAACACTAAAATATCACACATTAAAAACTTCCCTGAACAGGGCTGCCTTAAGATGTCTTCTGAATGTCAGGTAGTTGTTTATCACTTTGACATCTGATCGGAGGGCGTTCCACAGGGTGGGCGCCACTACCGAGAAGGCCCTCTGCCTGGTTCCCTGTAGCTTTGCTCCTCGCAATGAGGGAACCCCCCGAAGGTCCTCGGCGCTGGACCTCAGAGTCCGGGCTGAATGATGGGGGTGGAGACGCTCCTTCAGGTATACTGGGCCGAGGCCGTTTAGGGCTTCAAAGGTCAACACCAGCACTTTGAATTGTCCTCGTAAACGTACTGGGAGCCATTGTAGGTCTTTCAAGACCAGTGCTATGTGGTCTCGGCGGCCGTCCCCAGTCCCCAGTCTAGCTGCCGCATTCTGGATTAGTTGTAGTTTCTGAGTCACCTTCAAAGGTAGCCCCACGTAGAGCCCTGTAGTGCAAGCGGGAGATAACTAGAGCATGCACCACTCTGGCGAGACAGTCCGCGGGCAGGTAGGGTCTCAGCCTGCGTACCAGTTGGAGTTGGTAGACAGCTGCCCTGGATACAGAATTGACCTGCGCCTCCATGGACAGCTGTGAGTCCAAAATGACTCCCAGGCTGCGCACCTGGTTCTTCAGGGGCACAGTTACCCTATTCAGGACCAGGGAGTCCTCCACACCAGCCCACCCCCACCCCCCAAAATAGTACTTCTGTCTTGTCAGGATTCAACTTCAATCCATTAGCCGCCATCCATCCTCCAACTGCCTCCAGGCACTCACACAGGACCTTCACCGCCTTTACTGGTTCTGATTTGAAAGAGAGGTAGAGCTGGGTATCATCTGCATATTGATGGACACCCAGTCCAAACCCGCTGATGATCTCTCCCAGCGGCTTCATAAAAAGCATGGGGGAGAGGACGGAACCCTGAGGCACCCCACAAGTAAGAGCCCAGGGGTTTGAATACTCATCCCCCACCACCACTTTCTGAACACGGCCCAGGAGGAAGGAGCGAAACCATATATAACAGTGCCCCCAGCTCCCAGCCCCTCTAGATGGTCCAGAAGGATGTTATGGTCAATTGTATCAAAGGCCGCTGAGAGATCCAGCAGAACTAGGAAACAACTCTCGCCTTTGTCCCTAGCTCGCCGAAGATCATCAACCAGTGCGACCAAGGCAGTTTCAGGCCCATGATGAGGCCTGAATCCCGATTGGAAGGGATCCAAATGGTCCGCATCCTCCAGGCGTGCCCGGATTTGTTCAGCAACCACACGCTCAATCACCTTGCCCAAGAATGGAAAATTTGAGACTGGGCGATAGTTGGCCATACTGGCTGGGTCTAAATATGTTTTTTTAAGAAGCGGTTTAATGACCGCCTCTTTCAGTGGATCTGGGAATGTTCCCTCACAGAGGGAAGCATTCACCACCCCATAGAGCCCATCGCCCAGCCCTTCCCGGCTTGCTTTTATCAGCCAGGATGGGCAAGGATCAAGGAGACAGGTGGTTGGTTTCACGCGTCCAAGCAGCCTGTCCACATCCTCGGGGGTAACGGATTGAAATTGATTCCATGCAACTTGACCAGACAGAGCTCCAGCACTCTCCCGCCCCAGCCCTGCTCCCACGGTGGTGTCTAGCTCCTTCCGAATATGAGTGATTTTATCTGCAAAAAACTTTGCAAAATCGTTGCAGGAGATCTTGGGGTCTTTACAAGGCCCCGGTGGTAAAGGTGGTTCCGTTAAGTTGCAGACCACCTGAAAGAGTCTCCTGCTACTATTTTCTGCAGATGCAATAGAGGCGGTGAAGAAAGTCTTTTTCGCTATCGCTATCGCCACTTGGTAGGCTCGACGTTGAGCTCTAACCTGTGTCCGGTCAATTCGGAGTGAGTTTTCTGCCACCGACGCTCTAGCCGATTGTTTCATCACCCTCAGCTCCGAAGAAAACCATGGGGCTGTCCAGGCTCCATGCAATCGGAGAAGGCGCTTCAGAGCCAGACAGTCAATAGCCCTGGTTAACTCCGCATTCCAGCTGGCCACTAGGGAATCAGCTGAAAGGCCATCAACATGGGATAAAGCATCCCCTACCACTCTCTGGAAACCATTTGGATCCATTAAGTGGCGGGGCGGACCATCCAAATTGGTCCCACCTCCCTGCAGAGGGGAAGGGTCACGGAGAAGTCCAGTTGCACCAGGAGGTGATCTGACCATGGCACTTCTTTTGTTTCACTTTTACTTAGTGTCAAATCACCCACGTCACTAGAGGTGAATACCAGGTCTAAGGCATGTCCATGACTATGAGTTGGGCCCAACTTATTCAGGGACAGCCCCATGGAGGCCATGCTTTCCACGAAGTCCCAAGAGGCCCCTTGTAAGGTTGTGTTGGTTAAAATCCCCTAGGACAACCAAACTAGGTGTCTCCAGGAGAACATCCGCCATGACCTGAAGCAGCTCGGACAGGGAATCCTTGGTGCAGCGGAGAGGTCGGTACACCAAAATGAATCCTGTACTGCCCCTATTGCCCAACTTCCAGAACATGCACTCAGAAAACTGGGTCTTCCCAGTAGGACACCTGATGCAATTGTATATATTCCTATTTGATTCTAACTTCACCCATCCTCACCATTGTATATGGTCCTAGAGATACTTGCAATCTCATGACTGTAACTAGGCAAAAACAGGGATGTTGCAAGATTGGGCCTCTGAAATTCTGCAGGCTACTTTCCTAGGGGGCACCTCTGCAATGTATGTTATTTGCATAATAAAATTATTGCCTGAGAAACCACTGGGAGTGAATCAAATCATTTTTAGCTGTCTCCTACCAAACAAAAAAAATGTAAACTTTAAAGGTGCCTTTCACATAGACCCATATTGGTTTGCCATTTGGTCAGGCTTGTTTGCGTGTTTGTTTAACTAGGGGTGCCTCCCATGTGTACAATTATCAAATTTATTGTTCACAAAACATTAAAGGAGATTAAGTGGTTGATTTTTAGCTCATCTTAAAACTATAAAGGCTGCCCTTGTAGGAAAACTACTGTAGCTATCCTTCCACAAACTGACAGGACAGGCCTGATATCTTCAGAAGGGTATACTATGTTTGCAAATTTCATCAATTTCTATCACGAAATTTAAAAAGTGGTAGATGTTTCCCTTTAAAAAGAAGCAAACTTTAAGCACATCCAGAATAAACAAATAAACCAAAACTGGATCTATTCACCTGTAATTAGGACTGCTATATGAGCTGTGCAGTGGTTACAATGCCTGCAAATTCCACTCACTTCTGCCAATAGAGGGAAAATGTTATATCCATTTTTTAGTCCTCATAATAGAAGAAGAGTTTGGATTTGATATCCCGCCTTTCACTCCCCTTCAGGAGTCTCAAAGTGGCTAACATTCTCCTTTCCCTTCCTCCCCCACAACAAACACTCTGTGAGGTGAGTGGGGCTGAGAGGCTTCAGAGAAGTGTGACTAGCCCAAGGTCACCCAGCAGCTGCATGTGGAGGAGCGGAGACGCGAACTCGGTTCCCCAGATCACGAGCCCACCGCTCTTAACCGCTACACCACACTGAGCAGGGCAGGAAGTAGCTTCATTTTCCCCCAGAACTGGATTTGGACCCCGAGGTGAATCAAGCAACCTCAGAAGTGCTTCAGACAAAAGTGAACTATTTCCCAAACAGCTGAATCAGGATCTACCAAATACTGTGGTGGGTTCATACTTCTAACATTGTAAGCAGCACTTAAAATGCACAAGTCTGGCTAATTAAAAAGGAAGATTTATTGCAAAGAACAAACAGAAAGTCCAGCAGGTCGCTCCTGAGCAGCCTCCATTACAGCCTACGATGACTCAACTGGACTTTGGTTTCCCTTTCTCTTACTACGGAAGAAGCAACGGAAGTACGTCTTTTTCCTGCGCTGCTTCTCCCTCTATGTTGTAAGCCTCCCCTCCAGTGACGTCTGTGATTGATGGGCTCCGATTCCCTTTCTGACAAGCTGTCACTCTGTGACACTCTACCACTTGACCCCTCACCTAGATCCTGCCTGCTTGTTTCCTTGGCAGCTTCCAGTCCATTCTCTCCTTGCCCCCTCTCTTCAGACTCTGCTGGCATGTGCTCTCCAGACAGTGGCAAATTCTTATATAAGGGTTCTTCCATCTTGACAAACAGGTAAAATAATAATGACACCTGAGACTGGAATTCCAGGTGTGGAATCCCTAGTCTGACATTCCAGTCCCAGAGACCCAACATTCTAGTCCCAGGCCTGTCATTCTATCCTCATGGGTCTTCATCTCACTCCAAGCAGTCCCAGGTCTATAATTCCAGTGCCAGAGGCTGGAGAACCCATAATCCAAACAAGTTAGTCACAAGTCATCTATCCAAGCTAGCCTCACTTGGGAGAGCCTTCTCCCAACCAAACAGGTTTATTTTCATCCATCCCAGACAACCTGTGATGGAGAGGCATAGCAGTCCACAGTCCTCTAATCAAGGCGCATTAAGCTCTTGTTCCAAGTCTGCATCAATCTTCTTTGGTGATCACTTGTAGCCAAGTAAGATTGTTTTCCAAAACAGGGTTTTAGCAGTGAGTCCTTAAGTGACTGTGCAGGCCAATTCTGGATCCACACGTCCTTGGATTTGGATTGGATTTGGATTTGATATCCCGCCTTTCACTCCCTTTAAGGAGTCTCAAAGCGGCTAACATTCTCCTTTCCCTTCCTGCCCCACAACAAACACTCTGTGAGGTGAGTGGGGCTGAGAGACTTCAGAGAAGTGTGACTGGCCCAAGGTCACCCAGCAGCTGCAGGTGGAGGAGCGGAGACGCGAACCCGGTTCCCCAGATTACGAGACTACTGCTCTTAACCACTACACCACACTGGCTCTTCCACAGTGGGGACACTGGTTTCCGGGTGGGAGTTGATCACGGTGTGGATTTGCCAAGCGTGCCTTCCTCTTAGCACGTTTGTCCCTTGCGTCCTGAGTTCGAGTGTCTTCAAAGCCCATGACACATTTGGTAAGGCTGTTCTCCAACTGGAACACTCGCAGGCCAGTGTTTCCCAGTTGTCAGTGTTTATACTACATTTTGTTAGATTTGCCCTGAGACAGTCTTTAAACCTCTTTTGTTGACCACCAGCATTACACTTTCCATTTTTAAGTTGGGAATAGAGTAGTTGCTTTGGAAGACGATCGTCAGGCATCCGCACAACGCGACCAGTCCAACGAAGCTGATGTTGAAGAATCATTGCTTCGACACTGGTGATCTTTGCTTCTTCCAGTACACTGGCATTAGTTCGCTTGCCTTCCCAAGTGATGTGTAAAATTTTCGGAGACCCCGTTGATGGAATCTTTCGAGGAGCTGGAGATGGCGTTTATCAGTGGTCCATGTTTCACAAGCATATAGTAATGTTGGTAGTACAACAGCTTTGTAAACAAGGATTTTGGTTTCCCTGCGAACGTCCCGGTCCTCAAACACTCTGCACTTCAGTTGGGAGAAAGCTCTTGCGGAAAGAGGCCCTTGGGAAAGAGACCTGCCCAGGCACACCCCCCCCCCGCGCTGTGTTTCCAGCTCTTCAGGCGCCCATTAAAGAGCCAGAATGACGCGCCCGCTGCGGCTGCTCCTCGATGACGTCACTGCCCTCCCGCCCTCTTCCTCGCGCGAGGCCCACCTGAGCGTCACGCGCCGCGCGTGCGTGGGCGGACGAGGGGCGGGTTCGGGCGACGGCCCGTTGCTAAGGCGCCTCGGCCAGGGCCGCGGAAAGAGCCCCCCTGCTGCCGACCAATCGCCAGCCCCGCTCTCCGCTGCGGTCGAGGCTCACGGGCCGCCGCGGCTGCCACTCGGGTAGGTCGCCCCGCTATTGCCCCTTCGCTCCAGCCTATCAGCAGCCGACGTGGAGGAGCTCCGCCCCACGCAGCCGCCCCCTTCTCAGCTGGTGCTGCCGGCGGGGAGGGGAGGGCGAGGGGCTGTCTGCCGCGAACCAATCAGCGGAGACCGCCGGGGCAAGGGGCGTGGCCAAAGCCCTGGCGAGGAGAGGGAGCGTCCGGTGAGCCGGGGCGGGGGGCGCGGGCGGGCGGGCGGGCGGGGGGGCCGGACCCTGGAGCCCCGGGGGGCTGGGAGGGTCGCAGGCCGAGACTCCCGGGCGGGAAGGCGGGGCTGCGGCCCCCTGGGGGTTCAGAGCCGCAGTCTCGCGGGGTTCCGCCAGTGGGGAGCGCAACATTGGCCAAGGTGGCGCCCTCCCAAGCGTAGGCTGCCAGCTGCTTTTGGACTCCAGTTCCCATCATCTCTCACTGCTGGTATTGCTAGCCGGGGATGGTGGGAGTTGCAGTCCAGAAATAGCTGGAGCCCCAGGTTTGGGGAACACTCTTCTAGGTGGTGTTCCACTCCAACTCCCCTCTGCGGAGGGCACCACCTTTGGCAAAGGCTGCTTGAGCCAGTATGTGCAGCAGCTAGAGCGCTGGTCAGGGTAGGACCTGGGAGACCAAATCCTGACACAGCCATGAAGCCCCTTTGGGCCAGTCACTGTCTCGGCTTAATCTCCCTGGCAAGGTTGCTATGGGGATTCAATGAGGTCATGTGGGTGAAATCTGTGGGGTTGCAATGGAGAACAGGGAGTTGAAAAGGTACATAAGATATAGGGCTCTGCGTTCCGGAGGTGTGGAGGGTAAGTGGGAGGGGGGCTCAGGCTGATGTGCTGGTATGTTAGGCATGAAGGTGTCCCAGTGGGATGCTTAGGAGCTCCATTAGGGTCTTCAGCTTAGCATCCTAGAAGACAGTAGGGCCGTAATAGCGATGTTGAGTTGAAAAAATTCCACATTTTCCAGCTCTTTATTTTTCTATGAAAATGCTTCCATTTTAAAAGTTTGTTACTAAGAATTAATGGATACCAAGTGCAATAATTCAATATTAGGCTACTTTGGAGTTTTAATTTTTTAATCTGTTTGCTAAATGCAAGTAAAACGAATGTGCTA
The DNA here is from genome assembly GCF_964188305.1 of Podarcis bocagei. Lineage (NCBI taxonomy): Eukaryota > Metazoa > Chordata > Lepidosauria > Squamata > Lacertidae > Podarcis > Podarcis bocagei. The sequence continues at coordinate 92,616,423 of NC_138132.1, read as the reverse complement.
AATTAGATTACTCCAATGCATCACAATATCTTCTGATGGAAAAAGAAAACTATTCAGTGCAAATTTCCCTAAGTTGTATGGGGGAGGGGGAATTCATTTATTTTATTAACCCACATCACTAAGTACCGTATTTTTTGCACCATAACACTCACTTTTTTCCTCCTAAAAAGTAAGGGGAAATGTCTGTGCGTGTTATGGAGGGAATGCCTACGGGTGGCATGCCTACGATTTTCCTCCTCTAAAAACTATGTGCGTGTTATGGTCGGGTGCGTGTTATAGAGCGAAAAATACGGTAATAGTCGAGTTTGCAGAAATCCTCCCTGTGCTCTGGGGCAATTGGAATAGGAATTCTTAGAAATACCACAGGCTCTAATGGGGGTAGAGCTCTTGGTTCTTAAAAACAACAACCCTGTGGATTTCTAGCTGTGAGCTATGCAGTTGTAATGAGGATTTTAAGAATTACAAGCAACATCCACGGACGGGCTTTTTATTCTGGAGAGCTGAGAGACTGCAGCTGGGGTTGCTTGCAGATTTACAACCTGTGTTGTGTAGGGGGTTGACTTACAGCATGGGTAGGGAAACTAAGGCCCAGGGGCCGGATGCGGCCCAATCGCCTTCTCAGTCCGGCCCATGGACGGTCCAGGAATCAGCGTGGGGCCTGCCTGGTGTTTTTACATGAGTAGAATGTGTGCTTTTATTTAAAATGCAAGGGGTGAGAATACCTTGACATCTTCCCCAACTTTGAGGTGGGAAGGGGGGGGTGTTGTTTTTGTTGCCCTGAACCTCAGAGCCATTTGGAAAATGATGAGAAGTCTACCTGCTGAGTGCCTCTTAGGTGCAATGTGGCCCCTCCACTCCTCCCAAGCAGAGAAGCTCAGAGCTTATGCTATCCTTGCTTTTTCTAGGGGAAGACTGGCAAGTGCAATTGTGGATCCCTGAATAGAAAAACAGGAATGTGGATGCTGGAGACCCTGGTGATTACTAAGGGAAAGCCTGGGAGAAATTCACAACAGAGCTTTGGGGTCACATAGTATACTATTATCTGGTAGCACATTAATTTGTAATACTAGCATTTTATTATAAGCAGCTAAGAAAGGAAACATTCTTGTAAATTTAAATAAAGTCTGCAATCCCAGCTGTCAAACAACTGCACAAATAAAATAAGTTTTATTCTGCTCTTGAAACACATTGAGGTTTGGGTTCTGGCAAACCCTAAGCGAGAATCTGATCCATAAATGTGCATCATTGTCAGAAATGCCTCTGTGCATTCCCTTGATATTTGACATTGGTGCATGGATGTCATTGTAGAGAGAGTGCTTGCTGGTCAGGCTCAAGCCTTCACAAGGTATGTGACCCTGTGGAGAAAGCCTAACTGGAACTGATCAGTACATGCAGAAAACATAACACCATTTCTGCAAATACTGTCGCTGTTACTTTCCATCCATGCAATTGCATCGTAATCACATCACGTTTCCTGCCATGGTCCCACACCTGAAATTCTCACTCCAATTCTCTCTTGGTTGTGACTGCAAGTGTGAACCATCTCTCAGTTTGCTGTAGTCTCCAAAGCTTAACACAGGATGAGCTAATTGGATGAAGGCTAGGAATGAAAGGAAGGTATCTTACTTGTAATGGGGCACCTGGAAGTGAAGGGACAAGACTGGCTCAAGCTTAATAGATGATTGATAAAGTGAGCAGTCTGAAATTTGAGGAGGTGGGGGCTGACGTAGAGGGACATGAGAGGGTGTGTGAATGGAGACTGGCCAAGGGTTGCGGGGGATGATGGTGTGTGTTTTTTGTTTTGAAGATCTATTCTGCAAGTTGTCATTGACACAGTAAAGGGGCATTAGTGGTGGGTGTATACTGGACCAGCCACACATCATTTCCCCTCCTTGGTTATTCTGGGATGCCTCCTCAGCATTATTGCCGCCTGGAGGGGCCCCTCATTGCAGCATAAAGAGATACAGGGTTTCAGCAGGAAGTTAAACATGGAAACAAAGCTGTAGGTCTGTCCTTAAACTTCTGAAGGCACAAACAGTATTAAAACTGAGATTGCATATAACCACCCCAACACCCTCATGAGCTGCTGCTGCTGCTTCTTTGGCGATCACTCGTAGCCGAGTGAGATTGTCTTCCATAAACACTGTTTTAACAGTGAACCATCTTGAGCAGCTGGGTGGGAGCTGCTGTGGCTGCTGGGCAATAAGGACTGGGTGGGGTGAAATTACTTTGGTCCTGAGATTTATTTGTTCTGATTACTCCTTTTATATCCCATCTTTCTATCCTCACAGCAACCCTGTGAGGTAGGTTAGGCAGAGAGACAGTGAGCTTCATGCTTGAGCTGGGATCTGAATCCTGGTCTCCCAGGTGCTAGTACAACACTTGTGAACTGGCCTTCCTCAATAACACTCAATGAAGTAATATATATTTTGTCACTGTTGATTTTTTAAAGATCTGAAGTAGCACAGTCCCACTTCCTCTGGACTTGGCAAGGCATCTCCAGCGTTGTGCTTCCCTGTTGGACCAGCCATGATTCACAGCCTCTTCCTGATCAACTCTTCTGGGGACATCTTCCTTGAGAAACACTGGAAAAGTGTGGTTAGCCGCTCGGTTTGTGACTACTTCTTTGAGGCACAGGAAAGAGCCTCAGAGGCAGAAAATGTGCCCCCCGTCATCCCCACCCCTCACCACTATCTCTTGAGTGTCTATCGGCACAAGATCTTCTTTGTGGCAGTGATCCAGACAGAGGTACCCCCGCTTTTTGTCATTGAATTTCTTCATCGGGTTGTGGATACTTTTCAGGTACGTAAAATGGCAACGAGGACTAGAATCTGGTGTAGGATTCTGTGTTTTGTCACAGGGCACCTCATGATCAGGAACATACGAAGCTGCCTTATACAGAGTCAGACCACTGCTCCATCTAGTTTTCCATGGTCTACACTGCCGGAGTGGGGGGGACGACTCAAAATCCTCCAGATGGTGGACTATTTGTTTGTTTGTTTGTTTGTTTGATGGGTTGTTGTTGGACTGTTGTTAAGCTTTCAGACCGCTTTTCAGGAGATGTTTGCAGCTCATGCAATCTCTTGCCATTGGGCATGGTGACTGGGGAGGATGGAAGTTTGAGTCCATCGACATCTGGAGGGCCACAGGTTGCCTGCCACCAGTCCCACTGACTGGCAGCAGCTCTAAAGGGCTTCTGGAAGGAGTCTTTTGCCACCCCACCTGGAGATGCGTTCAGAGCAGGTGCTCCACCACTGAAGAACCACCCTTCTTTCGGGCTCTTGGCCGTGCGGGCTCCTAGACCCCCATTTAAAAGGCCACCTCAGAGATGCTCCAGTTCTCTTTCCTAATTTTTTACCCTTCCTTACAGAAAAATGGCTTTTGCCTCCTTTCTTACTTTGGGCATGCTCAGACTGCACACCCACCACAATTTTCTAACTACCTGTCAGCACATGAGACCCAGTGATGGAATCTGAGTTGTAATCTGATGAGCTGAGCATCAGGGATGCTTCTCTGCACTCCTTCATTATTTATGTGCCTCATTTTCTCCTCCTCCAGTTACCACTGTAGCTTCCTGGTGACTGTAAGAAAAGGGCCGGGGAAGATGGAGGAGAGTCCACCCTCCCAAATTTGGGAAACTCCAGACCAACTTGGGTCATAATCCAGGGTGATGTTCTGATATCAACAGGACCAGATGCTTCCTAACTTCTAATAATTTTATACTTCAATTCTTCCAAATAACTTGTGGTGACAAGCATGGGTCTCTCCCCCTCGCCCTGTCCCTGCCCCCCACCACACAAAATATTCCCACTTTATCCTCACAAGACCCTGTAGGAGTAAGGTCAGTAAATAGTCACTGGCTCCAAGATGCCTTGTGAGCCTCATGGCTGGGTGACATTGAAACGCTTGTCTCCTTGGCCCTATTCCAGCATTCTCACCACAATTACAGAGTGCTCTGGTTCACTTCCAGGTGGACCAGCGTTGTTCCCCAATTATTTTACTTCACTGTGTGTTTTTTTAAATACTGAAATGCTATTCTTCATTTATACATTTTATAAATCTCAAAGTGGTTCACAGTATACATAAAAGCAATAAATAACACCAGTTAAAACACCGACAAGCCATATACAGTACTTTTCAACAACAGCAGCAACCAAGAGAGCAAAATTCTGCCTGAATTCCAGTTGCTGGGAGCACAGTGGGTGAGACTGCGCTTGCACTGGAGTGCTGCTTTTGGGTTTCCCACAGACCTCTGGTTGGCCACAGGTTTTTGGACTAGATGGGCCATTGGCTTGATCCAGCAGGTTCTTAAAATGTTCTTAAAGGAGTTCTATACCAATAGTCAAGGAATCCCAGAAAGGTCTTCAGTTGTCTGCAAAAGGCCTCCATTGTCTATGCTCACCTGGTCTCTATAGGGAGCTCGTTCCACAAAATGGGCTCCTCAATGGAAAAGGCCCTCCTTTGAACCCATGCCAAATGGACTTTGGTATGGGGAGCAGTGCCCCCCCAATAGATTGCAGTCACCTGCATGGACTGTGGATGGAAAAGGCTGACCTAACCTGGTCCCAAGCAGTACCATTCGTTCCTTGTGATCCCGTGTATCCCATGTGTGAGAGGTGAGTGCTGCCAAAGCCGGCATAGATAAAACTCCAGGCTCGCTGCCAGTTGCTGTCTTTTAGATTCATTTACAAAGTTCAAAAGAAAGTTTCCAGAGCTTCAAAGCATGTCTGACCCTGTCGGCTAAGATGCCCCGTAGGGTGTTTTTTTTTACTTTTTCTTCCCCAGCAGGCTGGTCGGTGGAAACCCCGCCTCTGATTTCCTCTGTTCAAAGAATAACTAGTTCCGGGCTCAGCCTCCCCTCTCCCTGCCTCTTCTTCGCTGTCGGACGACAGGCTACTAATTATCTCTTTAGGCTCTCTATAAGTGCTGGTCTCTCCCCTTAGCTCTTTTGCCGTTTCCATCTCCCTGACACCATGGGCCAGGACTCTCCATATCTCACTGTGCTGCTCCCAGTGATACCTCAAAACTCCTGCTTGAAGTGGCTTCCTCACCTTGCTACACAGGAAAACCACCTCTGGCTTTTCTTTTCATGGGGAATAAGCGGAGCTCTCCCTCTTTGGCCTGTTTCAGCAGACACCCTGAGGAGGCTTGTTAACCTTGTTTCCACACACAGGATTATTTTGGAGTCTGCTCCGAGATTGTCATCAAGGACAATGTCGTGGTGGTCTATGAGGTGCTGGAGGAGATGCTGGACAATGGATTCCCATTGGCTACTGAGTCCAACATTCTGAAGGAGCTGATCAAGCCCCCGACCATCCTACGGACAGTTGTCAACACCATTACAGGTCTGTGATTTTGTGTATGTGTGTGTGTGTGGTCTCCAAATAACCTATTTATTGAGCGTTCACTCTGATTTGTTCGCAGGGAGATTGGATGGCGTTAACTGATGAGCACGCATTCTCATTTGTTGGTGGGGTGGTTAAACGATGATGCAGTGCAGCGAGAGTTATCTCACACTTTTCTCTGGATTTTCCCAGTGGGCGAGGGCTGAGCCTTAACAGGTGAACTAGTGGAGAACTGGTGTAAGAGCTTTAAAGTAAAAAGGTTTCACAGCTGCATTTTGCAACTGGAAGTTTGTCCCCACTGAGACAAGTAGGATTTGCTTGCAAGTAAATTTTATGCAGGGTTGCATCAATTAGAGATACATTTGATGAGAGATGCATCAGACTCTGGTGGTGTTCATAACTTCCTGAAGAATCTTCACTGCATGTGCTAGATGGATCCCATGACTTACTGTTTTCACTGGGGAAGCGCAGGTGGCATTGTGGACCTCCTCTTGACAAAGAGCACAGCCAGGTTTATCCTCCTGAACAGCTGGAATGAATGGAAGAGGCAGCTCTTTCAGCTCAGTTCAGATGATGTCAAGAAGACTGTCACGAACAAGTTTGACAACTGAATGGTTCTGAGACACTATTCTGCATCTAGACAACCTGACAACTGACCCATATTCAGTTCAACAGCTGTTCTTCATATTTGGCTTTGACCGCTTTCTACTTCTAATTTTTAGAATCATAGAATCATAGAATCATAGAGTTGGAAGAGACCACAAGGGCCATCGAGTCCAACCCCCTGCCAAGCAGGAAACACCATCAGAGCACTCCTGACATATGGTTGTCAAGCCTCTGCTTAAAGACCTCCAACGAAGGAGACTCCACCACACTCCTTGGCAGCAAATTCCACTGTCGAACAGCTCTTACTGTCAGGAAGTTTTTCCTAATGTTTAGGTGGAATCTTATTTCTTGTAGTTTGGATCCATTGCTCCGTGTCCGCTTCTCTGGAGCAGCAGAAAACAACCTTTCTCCCTCCTCTATGTGACATCCTTTTATATATTTGAACATGGCTATCATATCACCCCTTAACCTCCTCTTCTCCAGGCTAAACATGCCCAGCTCCCTTAGCCGTTCCTCATAAGGCATCGTTTCCAGGCCTTGGACCATTTTGGTTGCCCTCCTCTGGACACGTTCCAGTTTGTCAGTGTCCTTCTTGAACTGTGGTGCCCAGAACTGGACACAGTACTCCAGGTGTGGTCTGACCAGAGCAGAATACAGTGGCACTATTACTTCCCTTGATCTAGATGCTATACTCCTATTGATGCAGCCCAGAATTGCATTGGCTTTTTTAGCTGCCGCGTCAATAAGTCAATAAGTTTTGTCAATAAGTTTTCTCACACTGCAATACAGGCCAGTGAGCTGATTGTCTGCACTGAAGGCAGGGAACCTATGGCTCTCTAGATAACATTGGGTTCCAACTCTTATCCGTCTCAGCTCACATGGCCTGTGGTCAGGAATGAGGAGATTTGGAGCCTTAACAACATCTAGAGGGCTTCCCATTCCTGGTTTGCATGCAGATTATATGCCCCCACAGCTCCTACCTTCAGATAGTCTCATTTGGTCATCAGTGGCTATGTTTGGATGATCAAATCTTGGCTTAATATGCCAAGTTATGAGCCAGCGTTGTTCCTCCACATGCAGCTGCTTTGCTGCTCCCTTCATAGAATGGGGAAATGAGCCAGGAAGCCACAGTTTAAAAATAGCTTCTCATTATGTACCAACCTGGAAGCTATGATTAATGGCTTCTCAGCAAGCCAGAATATGGAGAGACAGCCTAAAGTTGGTTGGCTTGGAAGCAGTTAACCATAGTTTGTTGGTTTGAATGTAAGTAGAAGCTATGGTTAACTGTTGCACGTACCCATTGTCTCCAACTGTAGCTTTGGGGACCTAAACAAAGCTTTCCTGAAAAAGCAGCTTCTCCCCTTCATCCTAGATCTCTGTGAGGATGAAGGTAGCCAAGAGGTTATGCCTTAGTTTGAGAATAATGTTCTCAGGGCTAATGGTGATGGGATCTGTCTTGCCAATGTGGAGAAGATTTTTATTTTTATTTGATTTTATTTATAATTTGTTCTGAACCACAAATGAACAGTCAGAATCCCAGCAGGGATCTTGCCCTCCCATGTTCCCACACTGTAAGATTTATACACAGTTTCAGTGTGCATAAGACAATGTTCATTTCTCTGTCCAGTTCTGGGCACCACAGTTCAAGAAGGACACTGACAAACTGGAACGTGTCCAGAGGAGGGCAACCAAAATGGTCAAAGGCCTGGAAACGATGCCTTATGAGGAACGGCTAAGGGAGCTGGGCATGTTTAGCCTGGAGAAGAGGAGGTTAAGGGGTGATATGATAGCCATGCTCAAATATATAAAAGTTTGTCACATAGAGGAGGGAGAAAGGTTGTTTTCTGCTGCTCCAGAGAAGCGGACACGGAGCAATGGATCCAAACTACAAGAAAGAAGATTCCACCTAAACATTAGGAAGAACTTCCTGAGAGTAAGAGCTGTTCGGCAGTGGAATTTGCTGCCAAGGAGTGTGGTGGAGTCTCCTACTTTGGAGGTCTTTAAGCAGAGGCTTGACAACCATATGTCAGGAGTGCTCTGATGGTGTTTCCTGCTTGGCAGGGGGTTGGACTCGATGGCCCTTGTGGTCTCTTCCAACTCTATGATTCTATGATTCTATGACTTCTCCTACTGTACCAGAAGTTGTCCCTGGAGGGCGAATGCCTCACAGACCTGCAAGAACATATGCAAAGAAGATTTTTCAAGAAGACACAAATACCCCCAAGTTTGGTGCATTCCTTGCCATAAAAATGTGAGCAAATTTATGTGTGAGTAGCTCTCATTAACCTCAGTGAGACTTGGCTGCTCCCTTTGGGCTGTGGGATATTTTGCTGCAAGAGTTGCAAACTTCCATATGCATACAGCTTCTGCCCTATGAATCTGGTATGCAGAAGCAAAATATTTTGGCTCTTCCTGGTGGGAACTCCTTGCACTAAATGCAATCTGAAAATACTGCTGTTTCTGAGAGAGAGAGCAGTGTTTTGCTGTGGTACAAGAGTATGAGAAATTAGGAAATGGGTTTGGCTGGCCATCTCTTTTAACCTTTTCAGGAAGCACCAATGTGGGAGAGCAGCTCCCCACAGGACAGCTGTCTGTTGTTCCTTGGCGAAGAACCGGTGTGAAGTACACCAACAACGAGGCCTATTTTGATGTGATTGAGGAGATAGATGCCATCATTGACAAATCAGGTACATAGATCTGTATTCACATGGCATCGCCTCTAGGCAGCAGTGTCCTTGCCTCAATAAGCAGAAGCAGCAGCATTTGGGGCCAAAGGAAGACACATTTCAATGCATTCCCCTCCTCTTGTTCATTTCATTTCCCTCGCCAGTGATGGTGTTTGCATGCTACTTTTCAGATGTAACTTACAAAGTGATCTACCATTTTGAAAAGTCTCGACTACTGTTAACCATAATCAGTGTCCAAAGTGATTTCCCCGGGTTTCCTGACCTCCTTTGTGACCCACTTGGGTTTTATTTCCCATGGCAGGTTCCACGATTACGGCTGAAATCCAAGGGGTGATTGATGCTTGCGTGAAATTAACTGGGATGCCAGACCTTACCCTCTCCTTTATGGTAAAGTTTGAGAGGGCCATAGGACCTCTTGCTTGCTTTTTCCATGCTCTGAATAGACCTACTGGAATTAAGGATCATCACAAGCTTATGGTACCCTCCGTATGTCCTTTCTCTTGTGCCTTAATGATTATTTGCACCCATGATGTTGATGGGACAGTTAAAGGCAACCCCACTTGCTGTACTGCTTGTGCCTGCAAAACATTTGGGGCAGACATCCTGCTTCATCTCCAATCCATGCATGTCTTGTAACTCTCTGCTGAAATCTTGTGTATTTTTTTATACTGTAAATATTCTGTTTGTTTTTTGTCCTTCTTTTATTGCGCTATAGTGCAATAATGGCCCACCAGGCAGCAGTGATGTGGTCACGTTGGGCAAACATTGCAGAACAAATGAAGTAGAATGGTGTGGGTGGGTGGTCCATTAATCTCAATGGTTCCAGTTTAATTGGATACAACTCTGTGCTGCTCTTCCGTATAAAAATGTCAGGGTGGCATATGTAATATAGTAGAACAGTTGGTGTATAAAAACATTCACATGCCAGATTGTAAAAAAGCAGGAGGAGCCAAGCAGGAAAATTGCTGCCTACAGCGATGCTTAGGCAATTTTTAAAATTATTTGCCTAGCAACAGTATAGCATCAAAGTCAGCACCAGGCAAGCACCCCTAGGGAAGGCATTCCATACCTGGCTATATGGAGCCTCACAACAGAGAAAGACCTTTTTCCTGCTCTCTCTGTGCCTCGCTTCAGATGTCAGGGAAGCCTGGAAGATGGCCATCAAGCCCAAGGGGGCTTGTGTGGTCCTTCATCACTTGATGACTGTTGAGGTCCAGGCATTCAAGTGGGGCTTGTCCTGCAGACCCGCCAAGGTTCCCTGGGGGAAGATGCCAGAGGAACTGGCTGGTGTGGGTGGAAGGCACTGCAGAATGTTGTGGTGGGAAGGAGGGTTTAAACTAGGGGTGGGGGACACTTTTTCAGCTGAAGGGCCATATTTCCTTTTGGGCAACCCCTTGGGGGCCACATGACAGTGTTGCATGGAGACAGAGGCAAAAGCAAGCAGAGCAACAAACCTTTGTCTAGTAGGCTGGTTTCTGCACATGCTCATCTCTCCTCCATCCAGACAAGCAAGAGTCACTACCAAAGTTCAAGGGCACCCATCCAAGTGAAAGCACCCAAGGAGGGTCCAGTGCCTGGCCGGGGAGGGTGTGTGACCTGGGGAGAGTCCCAAAGGCCCAGCCCTCAATTAGACCTCTGAAATGGGTATTAAGACAACCCACTGATTTCAGGAGAGAGAACAGTCTGGTTAGAAATCTCTGCTGTCTTTATCTTGCTTGCATTAGAATCCCAGGTTGCTGGACGACGTCAGCTTCCACCCTTGTGTGCGTTTCAAGCGTTGGGAATCAGAACGAATCCTCTCCTTCATTCCTCCAGATGGGAACTTCCGTCTGCTGTCATATCATGTCAGCGCTCAGAAGTAAGGAGCGGGGTTGGGAGCAGTCATTGGCTCCCAAGGTCCAGGAGCTTTCCCTAAACCCTTGGTTTGAAACGGAATCCCTCGTGGTGACATTCTGCTTCTCCCCCACCCAGGGGAACTGCCACCCTCTTATTGGCTCCATTCCCTTTTCGATTTTATTTTTATTTCTCTTCATTGCCCACCCTTCATCATCAAGTCCCAGGGCGGGTTACAACAACTTAAAATTCTGAATTAAAAACAGAACATACTACATTCACAAGAATACGGTATGTTCTGAAAACACACATCTCAGGCGTCTAAGGGTAAAGAGGTAATGTCTCCAGCATTTGCCGAAAGCTACGTAGCAAAGAAGCCAGTCTGTAAGGAAGGAGGCAAGGTTTAAAATATATATATATACTTGAGGTCTGAGTCATTTAGGGTTTTAAACATAAACATGAGCACCTTGAATTGGGCCCAGAAACAGATCAGCAACTGTGGGGCATGAAGTCAACCTTGGCTTGGAAGGTGCCACATGGAACCTGCAACAAAATGTTACAGCATGGTGTATTACTGTTCAGGATACTCTGCTTTGTTCCTCATCCCCAGCAGTCAGTCCGTATTCAGTGGTCACTGCAGACACTCAGTCCTGGAGGTTTCTGTTTTTGCTCCATAAGCAGTGACATCCCTGAATGCTGGAAATAGAGGGAGTGATGACACGGGATATTGCAGACCCTTTGCTAAAACTGAGCACAGAAAGAGCAGAATTAAGACAAAGGAGCAGCTCCTTTGTCCTGGATCAGCGGGAAGACTAGGTGCTAGGGGTGTGCACAGATGGACCCCACCTCCCTCCCAGTGACCTTCAGAAGTGCCATTTGCCATTGTCAGACTGGCTCTTGAAAAAGCAAGATGACAAAGCTAATCTGCTCTATAGTAGAGCTGAAACAAAACCTTACACACACTAAAAATGTTGCCATTGCCATTCAGTGTTGAGAGTTGCTTTTGGGATGTAACAGTACTCATGGATTTTAAGGTGATGATGCTTAGGGACTAACTGACTGACTGACTGACTAAAATCTATAAATCTGACAGTAGTTGTCATTGGGAATGCTGACAATGTAAATTCATAGTTTTGCAAGCCAAATTTAAAAAGGAAAAAAGCACTTGGGAGCCACCATCCCTCCCCCAAATTTGTTTCAGATCTACAATGCATCTTTGGCTCTACAAAAATCCTTGTCCTCCACAAGGCATTCCCAAATGATGCACCTGGAACACATTGTGCAGAGGAAGCTTACAGGCAACTCCGCTTGCACAGGGGTTGTGTTCCAGGTCATTGCGTGCTTGTGAGAAATTGTGTGTAATCAGAGCACCCATTGAAAAAGCCTGCAAACACCTCATTCAGCCCCTGCCCCACCCTGCCCCTTTTTGTGACTTTTTGGGTAACATCAAAGTTTAGCACAGCGCACGCATGTGCGGTCGAGCACATAACAGTCACTGCCTGTACTGTATATATATTTGGCAAAGATTAGAAGTCACAGAATATAGAGAATCAAAAATAAATAGCCTTGGGTGCAGAGGCCAGAGAGAACTAACCACAGGTGTGGGGGTAAATACAAGGAGCTGCCCAAGGATATTGAAATCCCACTCCTCAGACCACCAGAGTGCTGCTCAACAGTCCCTTCTGGCTTCTTGCATATTACTGCCAATGCATTTGGAATTACCATGGAAAACCTGGGGAAGATATTCTTTCAGGTGTTCCTCTGCAGTCATAAGAACTAGAAACCTTTAAAATATAATAGATATCATTGTGCAAGGAAGACATCAGAGCCTACTTCAGAAGGACTCTCCCCTCCCTGCCCTGCTCCCCACAGACACCAGCTAGCCCCAGCTATCCTCTGGGAAGGACCATCGCATGTGACTGCTGAACATTAGCCTGCTACACAGGACCGGGCAGGTTAGGGAGGCTTTCTCCAACCTGGTGCCCTGCTCCAGATGCTTTTAATTGCCATTCCCATCATCATTGGCCAGCACAGTGGGGTGGCGGGGGGGGTGCGGTTTGGACCACAGTGCTGAAACGTGACTGCCCTACTAGCTAGGCTTGATGAGAGTTGTTTTCCAAAACATACGGAGCAGGACACCAGGTTGGGGGGAGCTGGTTTTTGCTGCTGCTGCTGCTGCAATGGTGTCTCCTCTCTTCCAGCTTGGTGTCCATCCCTGTTTATGTGAAGCACAACATCAGTTTCCGGGACAGCAACTCCTTGGGCCGCTTTGAGATCACCGTGGGTCCCAAGCAGACAATGGGGAAGAGCGTGGAGGGGGTGATGGTCACCAGCCAGATGCCCAAAGGAGTCTTAAACATGACCCTCACGCCTTCGCAGGGGACGCACACATTTGATCCTGTCACAAAGGTGAGAAGGGAGGTGCGGATGGGGCAGCAGAGTCTGGTTCTTGAACAATTTCTCTCGTCTTCCAGGAAGAGAGGAGATGAGAGCCCCTTGACCCATTTAGATGCTTTTCAATGTCTTTTCAAAGTAGGGCAATTAGAATGGCACAATTTCTGCATGCGGTTCTCCAGCCAAATAACGTGTACAGAAATACAGTGGTGCCTCGCAAGACGAAATTAATTCGTTCCACAATTCTCTTCGTCTTGCGGTTTTTTCGTCTTGTGATGCACGGTTTCCCATAGGAATGCATTGAAAATCAATTAATGCGTTCCTAGGGAAACCGACTTCAGACCAGGTCTGGGGACAGTCTGTCCCCGGACCTCTTTTGAAGGCTGGGGGGGGGGGACAAGGGCCTTTCTTCCCACCCCCAGCATTTTAAAAAACCGTGGGACAGCGGAGGACTTCTCCGCTGTGCGGGGCTATCTTAAAATGCTGGCGGGCGGCATTTTAAAATCGCTCCGGACAGCGGAGGACTTCTCCGCTGTCCGGGGCGATTTAAAAGCCCCTGGGAAGGCAGGCAGGGGGGACAAAGACTTTTGCCCCCTGCCCGCCTTCAGAAGGTGTTCCCGCCCCCCGCCCCACTTCGGAAGAGCTTTCCGAAGTGGGGCGGCGGGGCCAGGTGTTCCCGCCCCCCCTCCCCACTTCGGAAGAGCTTTCCGAAGTGGGGCGGCGGGGCCAGGTGTTCCCGCCCCCCCTCCCCACTTCGGAAGAGCTTTCCGAAGTGGGGCGGCGGGGCCAGGTGTCCCCGCCCCCCCGCCCCACTTCGGAACAGCTTTCCGAAGTGGGGCGGCGGGGCCAGGTGTTCCCGCTCCCCCTCCCCACTTCGGAAGAGCTTTCCGAAGTGGGGCGGCGGGGCCAGGTGTTCCCGCCCCCCCTCCCCACTTCGGAAGAGCTTTCCGAAGTGGGGCGGCGGAGCCAGGTGTCCCCGCCCCCCCGCCCCACTTCGGAAGAGCTTTCCGAAGTGGGGCGGCGGGGCCAGGTGTCCCCGCCCCCCCTCCCCACTTCGGAAGAGCTTTCCGAAGTGGGGCGGCGGGGCCAGGTGTTCCCGCCCCCCCTCCCCACTTCGGAAGAGCTTTCCGAAGTGGGGCGGCGGAGCCAGGTGTCCCCGCCCCCCCCGCCCCACTTTGGAAGAGCTTTCCGAAGTGGGGCGGCGGGGCCAGGTGTTCCCGCCCCCCCTCCCCACTTCGGAAGAGCTTTCCGAAGTGGGGCGGCGGGGCCAGGTGTCCCCACCCCACTTCGGAAGAGCTTTCCGAAGTGGGGCGGCGGGGCCAGGTGTCCCCACCCCACTTCGGAAGAGCTTTCCGAAGTGGGGCGGCGGGGCCAGGTGTTCCCGCCCCCCCTCCCCACTTCGGAAGAGCTTTCCGAAGTGGGGCGGCGGGGCCAGGTGTTCCCGCCCCCCCTCCCCACTTCGGAAGAGCTTTCCGAAGTGGGGCGGCGGGGCCAGGTGTTCCCGCCCCCCCTCCCCACTTCGGAAGAGCTTTCCGAAGTGGGGCGGCGGGGCCAGGTGTCCCCGCCCCCCCGCCCCACTTCGGAACAGCTTTCCGAAGTGGGGCGGCGGGGCCAGGTGTTCCCGCTCCCCCTCCCCACTTCGGAAGAGCTTTCCGAAGTGGGGCGGCGGGGCCAGGTGTTCCCGCCCCCCCTCCCCACTTCGGAAGAGCTTTCCGAAGTGGGGCGGCGGAGCCAGGTGTCCCCGCCCCCCCGCCCCACTTCGGAAGAGCTTTCCGAAGTGGGGCGGCGGGGCCAGGTGTCCCCGCCCCCCCTCCCCACTTCGGAAGAGCTTTCCGAAGTGGGGCGGCGGGGCCAGGTGTTCCCGCCCCCCCTCCCCACTTCGGAAGAGCTTTCCGAAGTGGGGCGGCGGAGCCAGGTGTCCCCGCCCCCCCCGCCCCACTTTGGAAGAGCTTTCCGAAGTGGGGCGGCGGGGCCAGGTGTTCCCGCCCCCCCTCCCCACTTCGGAAGAGCTTTCCGAAGTGGGGCGGCGGGGCCAGGTGTCCCCACCCCACTTCGGAAGAGCTTTCCGAAGTGGGGCGGCGGGGCCAGGTGTCCCCACCCCACTTCGGAAGAGCTTTCCGAAGTGGGGCGGCGGGGCCAGGTGTTCCCGCCCCCCCTCCCCACTTCGGAAGAGCTTTCCGAAGTGGGGCGGCGGGGCCAGGTGTTCCCGCCCCCCCTCCCCACTTCGGAAGAGCTTTCTGAAGAGGGGCGGCGGGGCCAGGTGTCCCCGCCCCCCCGCCCCACTTCGGAACAGCTTTCAGAAGTGGGGCGGCGGGGCCAGGTGTCCCCGCCCCACTTCGGAAGAGCTTTCCGAAGTGGGGCGGCGGGGCCAGGTGGTCCCGCCCCCCCTCCCCACTTCGGAACAGCTTTCCGAAGTGGGGCGGCGGGGCCAGGTGTCCCCGCCCCCCCGCCCCACTTCGGAACAGCTTTCCGAAGTGGGGCGGCGGGGCCAGGTGTTCCCGCCCCCCCTCCCCACTTCGGAAGAGCTTTCCGAAGTGGGGCGGCGGGGCCAGGTGTCCCCGCCCCCCCGCCCCACTTCGGAACAGCTTTCCGAAGTGGGGCGGCGGGGGCAGGTGTCCCCGCCCCCACTCCCCATTTCGGAACAGCGTTTTAAAATGCTGGGGGTCGGGAGCGAAGCGCTGCCGACCCCCAGCATTTTAAAATCTCCCCGTGTCCCGGGGAGGTTTTAAAATGCTGGGGGTCGGCAGCGCTTCGCTCCCGACCCCCAGCATTTTAAAATCTTCCCAGGACACGGGGAGATTTTAAAATGCTGGGGGTCTGCAGCGCTTCGCTCCCGACCCCCAGCATTTTAAAATCTTCCCAGGACACGGGGAGATTTTAAAATGCTGGGGGTCGGCAGCGAACGCTTCGCTCCCGCCCGCCAGCATTTTAAGATCGCCCGGGGCAGGCGGGGGGGAGGCAGGCGGGGGGGAGCAAAGACTTTTGCCCCCCGCCGGCCTTCAGAAGAGGTCCTCTTCTGAAGGCCGGCTGTGGGCGAAAGTCTTTGCTCCTGACCGCCAGCATTTCCCTATGGGCTTTCGTCTTGCGATGCAAGCCCATAGGGAAATTCGTCTTGCGAAGCGCCTCCAAAACAGAAAACCCTTTCGTCTTGCGGGTTTTCCGTCTTGCGAGGCATTCGTCTTGCGGGGTACCACTGTATATACTAAACTGTGCATAGAAACATGTGTATTAGTGAAAACAACATACAATAATGTATTATATTACAGGAAATTGCTTGTGAAATTGTGTATATTACTAAAAATAGTATACCAAAATGTGTTCACTAGGAGAAATTAGCACTAAGATGCTGGTGAATTTTCAGGAGGATTAAAAAATAATAATCCACAAGTTGCTGCAGAAATTTGGAGTACAGATATTACGACTGAAAAAATGAGAACCTGAGATCCATTCCTACTTGCCACACAATGTTTTTTCTTTCTTTGGCGATCACTTTTAGCAGAGTAAGATGGTCTTCCACAGAGTTTTAGCAATGAGTCCGTAAGTGACTGTGGAGGCCAATTCTGGATCCACCCATCCTTCCACAGGGGGACATTGGTTTCCGGATGGGAGTTGATCATGGTGTGGATTTGCCAAGCGGGCCTTCTTCTTAGCACGTTTCTCCCTTGCGTCCTGAGTTTGAGTGTCTTCAAAGCCAAGACACTTGAAGACAGGCCACACAATGTGCATATGCACTGATATATTGAAACCAAGTTAAAAACAATTTGCAGTCGCCAAGGCAGTCAAGTGAGTAGAGTGGAACTGGAGATGGCAGCAATAGGAATGACCAGTTTGCTTTAAGAGAGGAAAGGTCTTGGTCAGCCCACTAGAGGTATCCAGTGAGCAAACAATGAATTCCCCAGGGAGGGCACCACTGCTTAGAAGCCCCTGTTCTTACTGTTTCCTCCCAGGCAGCAGCACCCTGGGAAGGGTGTCTTGGATGATTAACTAAAGCTTCCTGTCCACACTTAGGTCCTCTGAATAGAGCAAGAACTTGCTTCTGAATAAGCACACAAGAGGGGTGAGATGTAAACTCAAATTAATTCACAGTGCATTAGCTGCAGATTGGTCTGCATGTCTGAGGTCAAGGCAGAGGCATATTCTGATACCCTTCCTTCCTGTGTGTCAGCACTGCAAGTCCTACAGTTTCCAGGCCCCAAACCTTATTTTATTTTATTTATTCATTTATTACCTTTATATTGCAACTTCCTTCCAAGGAACTCAAGGTGATACACTTCTTTTTCTCCTCCCCGTTTTATCTTCACAACAATCCTGTGAGGTAGGGTAGGCTGAGAGTGAGCGACTGTCCCCAGGTCACCCAGCGAGCTTCATGACTCAGTAGGGATTTGAACCCTGGTCTCTCCCAGGTCCTAGTCCAGCCCTCCAGCCATGACATCACACTGGCTTTCAACCTTCCGCTGTCTTACTGACTCCAAGCTCTGTGGTTGCCTGTCTTCTGTTTCTCCTGTGAAGCTGCTGTCTTGGGATGTGGGGAAGATCAACCCCCAAAAGCTGCCCAATCTGAAGGGGACCATGAGCCTCCAGGCAGGAGCCTCCAAGCCGGACGAGAACCCCACCATCAACCTGCAGTTCAAAATCCAGCAGCTGGCCATTTCCGGTATGTGGGCAGAGAGTTCAGTGACACTCCGCTTTTTTAAACTTACGCACTTCCGTTTGAAACATTTCTCTCTCAGTTGACCCAATTAGGATAAATCAAAGCAGACGACAGCAGAGGGTGGTGGGCCTGCAAGGCAATTTAACAGCCTGTTGCTGACGCAAAAGCCACCCTTATTCCATCTTAATGGTTGCTTTGAGCCGCCTTGAAAAGCTCCCACTCTGTTGGGCAAATAGGTGGGGGGATTGGTGTTTTAATGAATGCCCAGTGTCCCCTTTGCCAGTTTCTTAAAAGAGACACCTGACCAAAGCAGGTAGGTCTTCCTAGGCCAAACGTTCTCTACCCTGGACGCCATCCTTGAGAATCCCCTTTCTTCTGTCATGCCCTATCAGTCTGGTGCCTGGAGGAGCTCACGCATCCAGGCCGGTCAGCGTGCCCGGTGAGTGACTTGCTACGAGAAGGTTGGGAGTGAATGGAGGCCTCTTCAGCCTCTGCCTTCCGTCCTGCCTCTTCTGGCTCCACGTCCTTTGGGGAAGCAGTGTCCTTAAAGGGGCAGCCTCTGGCCTAGGTGCTGTGGCCTCCTGCCTCCTGTGGTCCCTGGTCAGGTCATTTGGGAGGGGCAGGCACTTGGTTCCTCGAGCTCAGGTGAAGCATCTTGGCTCTGGTTCTCTGACCCCTGGTGTTGTGGGAGCTGGGCTCAGAGATTCCCTTACTACCTGTGTCAAGCTTGGAGCCAGGAACCAGATCTGGCTCCTTAACCGAAGGATTAAGGAGGTATCCTGATCGTTGCTGGACTCTGTTCTGGGGCACCTAGCCACTCACCTAACATTTATTAAACTTCTTAATGACATTATCTTGCCCAAGGCAACCCAAAGCGACTTAACAACCCACTCACCCACCCCACAGAGATACACTAAAACCAGGGGAGGGGATACATTAAAAACATCCCACCCCCTTCTAAAAGGCCACAGATAGTTAAAGACCAAAGTCCTGGTTACAGAGGATTTATTTATTTATTTTGCCTGGTGCCTAAAGACAGGGATGTACAAAGCAGCAATCTTACTGCTACAGGGGGACATGTGAAAGAAACTATATGGCTCAGTGGACTGCAGCAGACGATTAGTCCCCTCCTTTGCTCCTTCCCATCTCTAGCATAATAGGTTTCATGAAGATTAAGCAGTTCTGTGCATATGTGCTTAACAGTCTCAACATCCCAAGGGGCTAAGAGGAGCCCACTGGATCAGGCCAGTGGCCCATCTAGTCCCACACCCTGATCTCACGGTGGCCAGGCAGATGCCCTGCGAAGTGCAAGAGCCCTCTCCTCACCTGTGGCTCCCAGAAATGGGCACTCGGGTCTTCTGCCTCCGTCAGAGCCGCCATGTCTGGTCTTCCCCAGTTGCTCTCCCCCAACCTCTCTCCTTACCTTTTCCGCCCTCCTAGGTTTGAAAGTGAATCGCCTGGACATGTACGGAGAGAAATACAAGCCTTTCAAAGGGATCAAATACATGACCAAAGCTGGGAAGTTCCAAGTGAGAACCTAACGGTGGCCCTGCCCGCAAAAAGGCTTGCGTGTGCCCTGACTTTCAGTCTGACTGTGTCCCACCTCCCAGAGCTGCTCCTTGCTATGGCCCACCTGGAGTAGGTCAAGGCAGGTATCTCTTCCCACCCCCACCCCTGCCAGCTGGGCAAACCTAGCACTTACACCTGGATCTTAAATTGTGAAGCTCTTGGGTGGGATTGAAGAGCAAACGGGAAACTGTGAACCATCTTCCCGGCTTACCAGCGAATGTTTCAGCTCATGAAAACCCTGCCCCCGTCTCCCTATTTTTTGGCTGGCATTTGCTTAGTTATTTGCTGTCTGGCGTTCCAGTAGCATCTGAAGACAGGAGGAGACGTCTTTAGAGATTGAGGGGTTTAATCCTGAAGATGCTCCTCCTCTTTTGCATCCGGTACTCTTCTTGTTTGTTTCAAAGACTGCCTAGGAAAGAACTCCCCACCCCATAAATCCTTGACAAAGAGCTGGCTGAAGAGGACTGGAGAGGGGAACAGGATGCTCTCCTCATTTCCTCCTGTCCCGTTTTAAATGTATTGCTTGGGGAAGAGGTTGGAAAGAGCTAATAGTCTTGCGGGGCCTGAGGGTCCCGTGGAAGAGGCACTTGAGCTCCTTGCAGATCTGCCAAGGGCCAGTCCAACACTCATCTGTCTCGAATGGCTTTTTGCAGATTTCTTGGTCATGCTTTGAAAACCACAAAGCCTGTTCATCCAGAGATAGCAGTGTGACACAAAATGCAACTGTGTTCAGGGCTGCTGCTGCTGCTGTACCATCTTTCGCTGTCCAAAAAATCCCCGTTATTTTCTTTGCTGAAGGGTTGTGGTGGGAGGGGAGGCTGTGTCCCCTGTGTCCTTCGTCTTGCTAAGGCAGCCCCTTCACCAATCTGGTTGACCTCCAGGCACTTTGGACCACCCTGGGGCTGATGAGAGTTGCAGTCCCAAACATCTGGAGGGCACCCAGACAGTGAAGGCTGGATTCAGGGAGTGGAGTGGTGGCCGGAGCCTGGGGCTTTGCGGGGGCTGCTTTGTGGCTCCTCTTCCTGCATGCAGTGGTGTGTTGCTCACCTGGCTGTCCTCTCTCTCAAGCATATCGCTCCTATGCAAGTAGATTATCAGATTATAGTTGGGTGCATACCGGTCAGAGCTTACATCAATTTGCACGTTTGTTTGTTTTATAAAACACAGCAAAGCCAGGTTGTTTCCTTTTTGACACAGCAAACCATCTTCCGAATGTCCCCATTGTTGAGAACTCTAAAAGCACAGCATACAGCTGTGAGCCACATGGGGAGAATCCACGAGGCTGGTTAGTTACTGTGCCAAAACAATCCTTGCACGCTGGACTTCACGATTCAAGTGCCCATTTTTTTTTAAGACAATAATTATTAAAATGGCAGTGTACCCTGGATCGCTTTTTCAGGACTCTGGTGGGTCAGAATCTCAGAAGACCCTTTCGCCCGTCAGATCCTGCCACTCTCTGAGTGCAAAGAAGACAGAATTAGGTGCATCCCCTTGGAGCAGGGGAGGTTTTCTCTTAAAGGAATTTCCTCCACCCTCAATGATCACCTTCCTACAGTGAGACCCCATATGTAATCACCAGCCCATTGACTTGCAGCCGCTAGCAGATTATAAGGTGGTGCCATTTTTAGCAGAGTGTTGTAATGTGGTAATCTGTCTGCATGATTCTGCAGCAGCTGTCATTTCCAAACACTTTTGAATGATAATGTGTAGATCTGATCCAAATGTGACTTAAAGTCCCTGGCCAGATCTGCTTTCTCCAGGGAGGGGTGCAGCTGACACACCTGCTGAAACTGGGCCAAAGCACTCCTTGCCACCTGAAGATGTGGAAGCAGCTCCAGATCTGAGAGCACCTACAAAACTTGAATTGGGTCCTTCAGAGGGAGCACAAGCCCACCAGGAACAGGCCTGCCCTTCTGTTCTTGCCCCAGCATTTCCACAGACCATTGCCTGGCTTAAGCCTTAGCTTCCCATGCAAAGGGGAGTCCACATCCAGACAGGCTGCAGGGCCAGCCCTCTGTCCTCAGCCCCAAGATGGTGCATCACTCCTGAAGTTTCTCCTACACATTAAGAGTGGACATCTGCAAAGAAAAGTCTACATGTATAGACTTCCAAACACATTAGACTTTCTGTGTGTTCTGGAATCCTGCCTAGATGTGAACATGGGGAGGCTTTCCTTTGCAAATGCCTAATTTGTGGGTGTTGTGGAGGAGGCCAATGTTGGGGTGTGGCTTTGGCTGTGTGTGTGTGTGTGTGTGTGTGTGTGTGTGTGTGTGCGCGCGCGCGCGCAACCTTGAGTGCAGCCCTTTTCTACCTACAATTTCCACTCCCCACATCTACAATCCTTGTGTGAAAGGAACTCTGGTCTCTGATATTTCCATATAAAAGTGCATAACAGTAGTGAACTATTTAAAAACAACAACATCTCAATAAAACCAGATGAACTCTGGCATAAAGACAGATCTACAGCAAGGGTGGGCAGGCTTCAGGCTTGTGTGATCTGCTTTGTTGTGTGTTTTATTTATACTGTAGCCTCAAGATCTGTCAACTGGAGCCAAGTATGAAAGACATACACTTAAATGTAAAAGAATTATTTTGAGTCTTGGAACCATGGGTGAAGCGGTCAGGGATTACGTGAGCTAGACGGTCTGTTCCTATTTCAGCACTTGGTGCAGGCAAGAAATGAGAGTTGGTGTCAAGAGAGCATTCCATGAAGACAACGGAACAGAGCCTTTTCCTCTTGCTGCAAAGGACATGTGGACTTGCAGAAGCCTCCCAGGACAATCTTAGAAATTCAGGCAGATTTAAGCAGGAGAAAGGAGTCCTTTAGGGTCCTAAAGCACCGTATTTGGGAGGATGATA
Organism: Podarcis bocagei; assembly: GCF_964188305.1. Taxonomy (NCBI): domain Eukaryota; kingdom Metazoa; phylum Chordata; class Lepidosauria; order Squamata; family Lacertidae; genus Podarcis; species Podarcis bocagei. The sequence continues at coordinate 92,594,479 of NC_138132.1, read as the reverse complement.
TTCAGTGCATGCTGTCATTAGCAATGGAATTGGATATGCACAGCAGAGCTGAAGCCCACCACACCCATGTGAGTGTGTGTAAAGGAAAGAAAAGCTTAGGTGTGGTTTTGGCACATGTGAGAAGTGCACTCTCCTCTTTCTGTGGGAGGGAGAGATGTGCTTGCTTCCCATGCTCAGTAGGTGGAGCTGCAACTCCAGGAATTGTGATTCTGTGCCCTTGTATAGTTATTCCCCTTCTGCAAACCAGTGGGCCTTCTCAGGTGGGAGCCAAAAGGAAGGCCTAGTTTGGGTGGGTGATGTTTGGCACCATTTAAGGACAGTAGAGCAAGAGGTGCACAGATCTGGCTCGTCAGGTACAACAAGAAGGAAATCCTGCACCTGAGACCATGCTCTTCTGCAGCTCCCCCCATTGATGGAAATGTCTTGCTTCATTTCAAGGGAGCAGGCGCAGCACTTCTGCATATGTTGTGCCCTAGGTTAGCTGATGACAGGGTTGCAGGATGTCCCGATGGAGGGCTTCCCAAGGGGCACCTGCGATGGCCACAATAGGATGATGGACTAGGCAGGAGCAGCAGAAACTGCTCTTCTACCCTCAGACCAGCATTCCTTCTAGCCCACTATTAAGGAAGGGCCAGAGCTCAGTAAGAGAGCATCTGCTTTGCGTGCAGAGGGTCCCAGGTTAAGTCCCCACCAGGTCGGGGTGAGAACACCCCCTCTCTGAAATGGTTGGGAACTGCTGCCAGTCAGTGCAGACAGTACTGAGTGAGATGGACCAGTGGATTCCAGTGGACCACTGGAGAAGAGGAGGTTAAGGGGTGATATGATAGCCATGTTCAAATATATAAAAGGATGTCACATAGAGGAGGGAGAAAGGTTGTTTTCTGCTGCTCCAGAGAAGCGGACACGGAGCAATGGATCCAAACTACAAGAAAGAAGATTCCACCTAAACATTAGGAAGAACTTCCTGACAGTAAGAGCTGTTCGACAGTGGAATTTGCTGCCAAGGAGTGTGGTGGAGTCTCCTACTTTGGAGGTCTTTAAGCAGAGGCTTGACAACCATATGTCAGGAGTGCTCTGATGGTGTTTCCTGCTTGGCAGGGGGTTGGACTCGATGGCCCTTGTGGTCTCTTCCAACTCTAGGATTCTATGATTCTATGATTCATTCGTCTACATTGGCTGGCCAGCAGCTCTCCTAAGTTTTCAGGCAGGGTCTCCCAGTCCTTGCTGGAGATGTCAGAAGTTGAATTTGTCAGAAGTTGAATCTGCATGAAAAGCATGTGCCCTACACATTCCTGCCTGCAGATCTCTGGCACTTCTCAAGTGCTTGTGTCTAATGGGAATGTCTCCTTGAACTTGAAAGGGTCAAGAGATGTGTGAAGAAACCTCTGACTTTGCATGGCTCAGATATAGCCTCCTGCATAAGACTAAGAGTCATGTCCGTTGAGCTGCTCGCTTGCTTCTCTGGCGGTGCCCATCTTTGTCAGGAAGCCCCTGCCAGGTTGCCTATGAGAGAATTGGGCTGGAAAAGATTCCATGCCTCTGCTCTAACCACTCACCGTGCTGGTTTTAGTGTAAAACACATGGACCCAGCACGTGTGTCAATCCACTTGATGCACTGTTACCCCACTCTTCCAAACCAGTATGTTTACTGGACTTCTGAGGAGGAATTGTGGAGGACTAGATGTTGACTGCTGACACTCCTGTCAGCAGAGATAATCATGTTCGGGCTCACTAGCAGTACATGTGGAAAGGATCAGCAGAAGTCTAGTGTCCAGATCAAAGGAAGTTATAGTCCCACGCTATTCTTCCTTGGTCAGACCACATCTGGAATACTGAGTCCAATTCTGGACATCACAATTTCAGAAGGATGTTGACAGGCTGGAAGGCGTGCAGAGGAAGGGTGACCAAGATGACCAAGGGTCTGGAAACCCAGCCTGATGAGGAACGGTTGAAGGAGGTGGGTATGTTTAGCCTGGAGAAGAGGAGACTGGGGGGAGATAGGAGAGCCATCTTCAAATATCGCAAGGGTTGTCACATGGAAGATGGAGCAAGCTTGTTTTCACCTGCTCTAGGAGCAATGGCTTCATGTCACAAGAAAGGAGATTATGACTCAACATCAGGAGAAATTTTCTGACAGTAAGAGCAGTTTGGCAGTGGAACAGACCCCCTGGGGAGTTGGTAGCCTCTCCTTCCTTGGAGGTTTTTAAGCAGAGATTGGGTGGCCATCTGTCAGGGATGCTTGAGCTGGGATTCCTGCATCGCAGGTGGTTGAACTGGATGAATCTTGGGGTCCCTTCCAACTCTACAATTCTGTGGTTCTATTCTTGCTTTTCTCTCTCTCTTGCTTTCTCTTTAGATTAGCTTGGCTTTTATTGTATTTTATGTGGAAAACTTCCAATAAAAATTGATAAAAACAAAAGAACAAACCAGTATGTTTACTGTGGTAACTTGGAAGCATTCTGTTTATTTTGATCTCTGAGGGCACGTTCAGCTTGCTCAAAGGCCTGGAATTTGATGTTGCTTCCAAGTTTAATCCCGGGATGACCCAGTTCTTTATCATAATCAGGCCTTCCTGATGAGTTTGCATCCTCTTCAGTTTTTGACCTTGGAAAGATGAGGGTTGGGCTGGGCTGCCTGCCAGGTGCTGCCGCTGCCGCCACACTCCCTTCAGTGCTGCTGTCTCCTGGTGCCCGCTGAAAGCCTGGTTCCAGTTGCTGGATCGGATGGTCTCGTGCTACTCACCTTCAGTCTAATGGGAATATAGGAAGCTGCCTCCTGTCAAGTTGGCCCGTTGAATTAAGTGTTGCTGACACTGACTGGCAGTGACTCTTCAAGGTTTGGGGCAGGGAAATGTTGAGGACTGTAACTGGGGACCTTCTCTGTTTAAAGTGTGCACTCTGCTACCTCCAAAATAAAACCCTTCCCTCTCATAATAAAGTAAGATTCCAGCCCTCATGATTCTGAATAAAGGACTGATTTTAAATGAGACAAATCCTTATTCCATTGAGCCAGTTGCAAAGTGTGTGCTCTGAGCTATGGCCCTCCGCCAGCAACTTCTGCAAGTGAGCTTTCCCTACAAACTGGTGTCCTCCCCACCCAGGTGGGTCAGATTTCACACCCAATTTGTGGTGGTGTTGGTTGACAGCCATCTGTATCAAGAGACAACTGCATATGCCTTGGCAGGGGTGGGAATCAAACCACTGAGAATCACAGCACCTGCTGTGGCTGCTGAGAACAGTAACTTGTGACTGCTGCCTCCTGCCTTGTTTTTGCTGCGTTGGTAGCACCAAAGTGACCTTCCCAGGGCGCCAGCCTGGGCCATGTGAAGGGAGGTCTTTGGCTTCCCAGACGACAAGACCCGCCTCTCGGCCTCACTGGTGGGGTCCAAAGGAAAGGAAAGCAATACATTTGGCACCAGCTGGGCTGCAGGAGTTGCTGAAAGGAGACACCTCTGGTACTACACAAAATCAACAGCCTCTGCCCCCCCAGATCTCAATGGTAGAGATGTGGCCCTTCAGGAATTGCTGGATTACAAGTCGCATCATCCCTGACTATTAGCTATATTAGGATTTCCATACGTCTGGAATTTCCCGGACATAGCCAGGATCCATCCCTTGGGAACAGCGTCTGGTTGAAAACCACTGAAATGTCCAGGAAAATCTGGACGTATGGCAACCCATGTTGGATTTTGGCTAATTTCCTTTAAAACGTCATATATAATTTTGAGATTTTGCAAAAGAAGCTCAACAACCTTGGGCAAAAATAAAAAAGCTCAACAACTTTGCCCCCCCCAACCCAAAAAATATGTCAACCCTAAGATATGCTGACTGGGGCTGATGAGAGTTGTACTTCAACATCATCTGGAAGACCATGGCTTATCTATGCCAAGGACACAGCAGAGGGAGCCAAGCAAGCGTCCACATTCCTGCCGTCATTTGTTCTGTTGTTGGGGCTTCTGGAGAGGGAGAAATGCCCGTCTCATTTCTCTGAGTCAACAAGCCTCCCGCCGAAGGCCTTGTTCACTGCGTTGGAGTGAGGCCTTCATTCCTGAAAGGCTAAATCACCAGAAGGCCAAATCAGCCCTGGCTTGAACTTTGAACAGCAGCAGAGCAGAAAGACCTTGTGAAGCTGGGAGGAGAAAAGCCTGGAATTCGCAACCCTGATACCTCAATACAGATGCAAGTCCTCTTGAATTCAGTGGGACATGCCATGCCCAAGTAATTGTGTATGCCATCAATCTCTTATTTTCAGAAATAATAGTACTGTAATATCCTTTTTGCATGATTTCTGTTTCTTTTCTTCACCTTTAACTGCCCTGAACCATTTTGCGTGTTTTTCTTTTATCTTACTTGCTACTCTCTTTCTCCTTTCATCTATTTCTGTCATTTCTATATATGAGGACTATTTGATTCCTGCAGTTGACCTTTCGCCAACATTTGCTGTTTGTGCTGTCCTCAGCATCCTGCTGGGCACCACGCAGAAATCAAAGAGGGGCACATTCTGACCCCCAGGCTTGCAATCTAATAAACTATGGTATGTAAGAGAAAGGGAATGCAGAGGGGAGAAAGGAAGATCATGAAAAAACAGCAGGACAGACAGAGAGAGAAAATGCACTTTCAATAAGTAGCTGTTTGGCTCAAAGGTGGAGAAATATCCCAGGCTTATGGAGCAGCAAGTTCAAAAAATGAACTGCTGAAAAATGGCACACGAGAGCTGGGTTATGAAATGCAGGTTAACATTGGAAGTTAGCGTCCTTCAGTCTTGAGACAATGGAGTGCACCTCTGGGGGTGAAGTCCACCTGCTGCTATAGCAGCACTGGAGTGACTTCCCTGGGGCACAAGCCTGGGCAGTGTGGACGGAGGTCCTGGGCTGCCCAGGTGACAAGACCCTGCTCTGGGCCTCGCTAACATGGTCCAAAGGCTGCCAGAAGGAGGCATACAAGGGGCCATCCAACTGTCTTGGGGACTCCAGGTTTGTGTAGAGCCTTTTCTTCTCCCAAAGGTATCCCACATGGCAGCGGAGGTTTAGGATCAGGCCAGACCAGGCCTAGTGAGCACAGCAACTCATCCCTGTAGATCTAGCCCCTATGAGGCAGTTGTGTGGATTGAAGATCCCCACCTTCCCACAGTTGCCTAAGTCTCCTCTCCCAGCTCTTTCTCAAGCAACCCGACTCCATTGCTGTGCCTGTTGGTGTTCCGCCCTCTCCACACCTCTTCTGGTTCTGGGAGATCAGGGGGAAGGGAGCTGGTCACAGGAGGGGGGCGGACCCCCCAGCTTCTTCAGCAGCCAGGCTCATCTCTGCCTCTTGGCCCCTCCCCTCCTCTCCAGCCTCCGCTTCTGGACTGCTCTCTGCCCCAGCCGCTTCCCGCTCACTAAGCCCTGTTGCCTCTTATACAGTAAATAGCTCTGTGATCCTCAAAGGGCAGTATAGAAATTTAATGAATAATACGAAAGAAAAATGTGGAACAGGACTGGGGCAGATTCTCAAGGGAGGCCCTGAAGCACCACATTTGGCCCAATCCTTGCACTGTCGTGTCAATTCAAACTCCACCCTCCAAGCTGGTCATCGAGCACACAACCTAGGAGAAAGATCTCCTGCACAACCCACCTCAAAATGCGTGGGAACTGGGCAAGCAGAACTACTGTGTTCTTGATTTCAGTGGGACTCTGGATCGGTCAATACACACTGTGCCCGTATCTTTTCTTTGTAACCCTTTTTAAAAAAAAAAAAATGAAAAAAAAATATTGAAGCAAATTAATACAATGCACACCAATTAATTAAAAGACAAGGTAGTTTAATGCCCTAGGAACCACACACAGAAGGACAATTTTCAGCACAGAAGTATTTTCAAGTAGCGGCAGAAGACAACTCTGCCTTTGGACAGATGGTTAACATTGTATTAAAGAGTGTTTTATATAAAACATACACAGAAAGGTTAAATACCTGCAAACAAACTTTTGGATTAAAAGGATCTGAATGTGTTCCTGACTAGAAGTGTGATTTGGTCCCCGGCAGGGGGAGCCTTGGGTCTTTCAGGTCATAGAATCCTAGAATCATAGAGTTGGAAGAGACCACAAGGGCCATCGAGTCCAACCCCCTGCCAAGCAGGAAACACCATCAGAGCACTCCTGACATATGGTTGTCAAGCCTCTGCTTAAAGACCTCCAAAGAAGGAGACTCCACCACACTCCTTGGCAGCAAATTCCACTGCCAAACAGCTCTTACTGTCAGGAAGTTCTTCCTAATGTTTAGGTCAGGGGCCTTGCAGGAGAGAAGTGGCAAGCCGGCTTGGAGAAGTGGTGGAGCAGATCAGGGCCCTTCTTTGCAATGCCCACGTTCTCTTCGCATACCTTTAGGAAACTGGAGCTTTCTTCATTCAGCAGGCTAAGCGTGAGAGAATTTATTATTACTGGCTGCTGCCCACATATCATCATTGTGTAGCCTGCTGCTAGAGTAATATACTCTCTGTCTTCTCCTGTTCATAAACTGCTCTTTACAGCGCTTCCTGGTTTGAAAAGTTCTTAACTGTGTGGAAGTGGGAAAGATATACACTCCTTTAAACAAGGCAAGTGTAGCTCTATGCTGAAGATTTCATTCCTCTCATAAAGTGCATGTCGGGGTCATATGCATGCTGGACACGCAGGTGCCTTCAGACATGCACATGCCTGCTTTCTGCCAGTTTCCACTCCATACATATGGAAGCAAGTTTCGTGTTCTGCCATCCACTGTCTCTCCTTGATGCAAGGAGATTCCAATGGGAGGAATGACTGGCTTGCAGGTGCCATCAAGGCTTCATGTTCTCCTGAATCCAGCTCAGATAGTGAACCACCTTTGTGTAGACGCCCGGAATGCCTTTCTTCCCACAACCCACGCCCCAGCTGATGATCCCCAGCAGGTTCATTTGGCCATTGTTCAGACAAACCAAAGGCCCACCAGAATCGCCCTGCAAAAAGAAAAGAAAAAGGAGGGGGTGAATTAAGTGAGCAACAGGTTCATTATTCATTTTAAGGCTCACTGAAGACAAGTCTTTAGCCACAATTAGCCACCTAGTCCTCCTACGATCAGCAGATCCAGGAACCAGTATCTAAATAAGCTGCCTATACCCAGGCGCCCAAATGAGCTAACCTTTAAGTGGGTCAGTGGGCTTCCTTGCTCCTTTCATGAACACTGTTTGCAAAGGTTGATACCAAAGAGATATGGTGATCTAGGAGGAAAGGGTGAAGCAGCCTTCCCCAGCCTGGTCCTGAAGGCTAGTTCAAAATGTTTGCATCCACTCAAAAAACTATATTTTAAAAAGGGCCCCAAAAGGAAATACAACAGAATCACAGAATTGTAGAGTTCATCATCACGAAACTCAAGAGGTTACTCAGTTAAATTGATTGGCAGTGTTTCTCAAACTTGGGTCCTCAGCTGTTGTTGTACAACACCCATCACCCTTGGCTAGCAGAACCAGTGGTCAGCCATGAGGGGAGTTGAAGTCCAACAACAGCTGAGGACCCAAGTCTGAGAAACACTGCTCTATGCGATTCACTACTGCAAAGTGCAGGGATGGTCGACAGCTTAGGCAGACAAAATTCGTGGCAGATAAAAGGCCTTATGGGTAGTGGCACCCAACCTGTGGAACACTCTCCCATCATATGTCAGATAAACAAATGACTTTTAGAAGACATCTGAAGGCATCCCTGTTCTGGGAAGTTTTTAATGTTTGATTGTGTGTTTATATTTTGCTGAAAGCTGCCCAGAGTGGCTGGGCAATCCAGTCAGATGAGTGGCATATAAATATCATCATCATCATCATCATCATTATTATCAAACCATGGCTATAAGCCACAATGGCTATTTATTTTTAAAAATCCTATGTCCAGCTTCCCCCGCCCGCTCTGAAATATGGGATCTCCAAAGTCAGATGTTATTTACCTCTGATCTAGAGACAAAAAATAGGACATTGCTTTGATGTCCTCCTTGTGAGCTTTGCAGGCGGCTGGTCTGATCCAGCAGGGCAATTCCTAACATTCCTAGAACTGGGATTACCTTGCAGGCATCGTCAATCTCCCTGGTGTCTCCTGCACACAGCATGTTCTCAGTGACCGTCCTGTTTGAGAGGAGCTTGGGTGTGCATTGGCTGTCTGGATAGAGCCTCACATGTCCTTCCTTCAGACGCTCCGAGAAGAAAGCAGAAACTGTAGATAGAAAGAGAACATATTCATCTGGATTATTGTCTTAATACAGTGGTGCCCTGCAAGATGAATGCCTCGCAAGACGGAAAACTCGCTAGACGAAAGAGTTTTCCGTTTTGGAGGTGCTTCGCAAAACGAATTTCCTATGGGCTTGCTTCGCAAGACGACAATGTCTTGCGAGTTCCTGCTGGTTTTTTTCCTCCCCCCCCCCCTTTCTAAGCCGCTAAGCTGCTTATCAGCTGATCCGATCAGCAGATAAGCCGCTAAAAGCCGCTAATAGCGCTAATCCGCTAATCCTTCAATGGGCTTGCTTCGCAAGACGAAAAAACCGCTAGACGAAGAGAATCACAGAACGGATTCTTTTTGTCTTGCGAGGCACCACTGTACATAATCACAGTGAAGAAACTCTGGAGTGAATAAAGAGCAAGGACTGAATACTTCTTAATATTAGAACAAAAGTTGTGATGTTGGATTGGCAGAAGGTTACGGCTGATGTTTATCTATAATAATCATCAGAGAACCTCTTTTGGACTTCTTGTCTTGAAAGAAAATTGAATGCCTGAATTGAAGACTGGAAAAACATCATCTAGCAGAGGGAAGAACAGCTGGAAACAGGACTTTGAATCATTCTTCCACCCCTCTTTTTTCTTTGTTTTTGTTTAGATTAGTTTGTTGTTCAATTGTATGTATTATGAAAAGTCTTAATAAAATCTTTTTTTCAAAAAAAGAAAAAGAAAAAAGGAACAGGTGCCTGTAGCCAAAGCACAGCACTGGGGCTGTTTGCAAAAGGCTTTCAAACCATCCCATATACTGCACTTTGAAGTCCTGGCAAATTGGAGCGTCAAAGTGCAGCATCACCTGACATCATAGTGATGTCAAGCGACTGACCCAAGTCTGGCCGGGCAGGGGTGGGGAGATAAAGATATTTTCCCCCAGTCAGAAAAGGTTCCCCACCCCTGATTCAACAAGTCTCTGCACCATGTTCTGCATACTGCAGGATATATATGACCACTGACTGTAGAGTCAACCATGAAGGCAGTTAAGAGTCAGAGGCTCAAATGGCAGAATGTTCCTCAATACCAAAGAAAAACAAAGAATTCACTGCACACGGAAAACAAGATTTCAGAGAAAAGCCAGGTTTCTGCATACAGAGATAGGCTTTTGTTTGAATGAGCTTTCCCTCATGCAAGCTCTCCACCCCAGCCCTCTCAAGAGAGGCATCCCAGGCACAGGTGGGCATGCAAGGCCCAGGGCCAGGCGCTGGCTGCCTCTGCTCCAGGTAGCTGCCTTTTCATGGGCTTGGAAAGCCATGGCACACAGAAATTTGGAAAGAAGAAATGAAGTTCCCAAAACACGTAGGATAAAGGTCACCACTTTCGGGATCTGGCTAGCTCTAATAGAAGCCAGATGCTCTGCTGGTGTAAACTTGGTTCAGTCATATAGATCAGTTAGTAAGCAGATAGGAATTCATCTCACAGACAAACACTGCATCAAATTAGGAGCAGGGAGATGTTTATTGAGAGAGGCTGATTCTGCAGCTGTGCAACAGACGAAATCTGGCAACTGGACAGTCCCATTCCAGACCAAGTGACCTTAATTTCAGCAAGTACATAAGGCATTTGTGAAACAACCTCCCCCCCCCCCCCGCTGCTACCTAGGTGAGTGGTAGTGAAGCTATGGCATGCGTGCCAGAGGAGGCACTCAGAGCCCTCTCTGTGGGCACGCACCCCGTCGCCCTTTCCGACTCCCCACACTCCTATGACTCAATGGCTGGCCCGCCGGGCTACACTTCTCAAGCCCAGTTGTGCAGGAGGGAGCAAAACGCCCCCCGGCTTACTGGCACTTCTGTACCGAGGCGCTTCAAGACAGCGGAATGGAACCTTCCCGTTTCAGCTGCAGCCCGCGGGTGGCAAACCGGCTACTCGCACATGCGCAGCTCTATTCAGCGCGCGTGCTGCCCCTATGAACTGTGCTGGGGCTCCTCCCTCCCAGGCTGCGACCGAAATTTCCTTTTTGCCTGCTTGGTCAGGCTGGGAAGTAAACTTTTGAGCTGGACTCTCTCCCCTCGCCATGGGTAAGTGCCAGATCCTCCCGGCTAGGGGACACACAGTGGAGGCCAAAAGAGACTGTTTTGGTTTTCTCATAGGATTGTGGGGAGTTGGAAGGGAACTCGAGGGTGATGGAATCCAACCCCCTGCGATGCAGGGATCTCAGCTACAGCATCCATGACAGGCGGCCATGCAGCTTCTGCTTTGAAATCTCCCAAAGAAGTTTCTGGAAGGGAAACTATCAAAACGGCCATGTTGTCTGGGAGTAATTCCCTTTTTCATGATTTCCCAAACAAGGATAATGCAAATTTTTACCTTTCAATAAAAAGTTGTTTGTATCATTGAAAGCTCTGTAATTGTGTTTTTCTTTTAAGACAAAATATGTTCATGTATGAGTTGTTTTTTCTAAACTAAAACCTCAGTATTCAGGTTAAATCGCCGTGTTGGCACTTTGCGAAAAATAAGTGGGTTTTGGGTTGCAGTTTGGGCACTCTGTCTCTAAAAGGTTCGCCATCACTGGCCTAGGACTACTGCAAGGAAAGGGAAGGTTGCACAGTTTTTTGGGGGGGCTGTCAAAGGCAGTGAGAGACACCCAGAATCCACTGGCAAGTTCTCCAACACTGCTCAACATTGCTCAAAATGCAGAAGAGGGGTTTGGGATGCAGAATAGGAGAGGGAGAATTTTGCTTGGTTTGATTTGAAAAACTAACTTACATATTTGCATTTCCCAAACCACAATACAATTATCTTTTGAGATTCACCCTTCTCCAATTTTTGCAAAGCACTTTTCCATACAAAAGATGCATACACCTTAATAAACAAACATTAGAAAAATCATACACAGGAATGCCTATATTAATTAAAACAAGATGACTTTCATTATTTTAGGGGAAACTGCTTAGAAAATGGACATGTACAAAAATTCTCAAACTGATGCAGAAGTGTAACAAACTGGAAAGATGAGAGAGAGAAATGGACGGGGTTGGTGTCTCCCTAGCTAGCTACCGGGATGGGGCTTAGGAGCACAACTCTCAGAGGCCACCGTCTGAAGCAAGCCAGAAGTTCTTACATTCTTCATGCTTGCCGTAGCCTGAGATCTCACATTCTGTCCAGTCAGGCAGCTTCAGGCCAGGCTCTGGGAGGCAGACAGGACGAACGGAATCTGTCTCCATTGCACACTCATTGTACAAGGACTTCAGCTTCAGAAGAGCTAGCAAAAAGAGAAAAAGCAAAGAAAAAGGCAGGGTGGGTCAAGGCAAGAGGCTGGAGCAGGTGCAGATCTAGGTCTGTGTGTAGGGGGGGAAAGGTATTACCAATATCGTTGTCAAAGGTGCTTTGCACAAAGCTTTTATGTACAACGTATTTCTCCACTGAGAATGTCTGTTCAGACCATTCCGGGTCTCTGCGGGAAGTCCTGCCCAACACAACCTTGAGACGACTGGTGTCAAACCTACAGAATCGGGGGGCGGGGGGGGGGACAGCTTTGGTGACTGCCAAGTTCAGGTGTAATTTATGCTCCTAAAAATACAGACTTCAAGCTCCTTGCTCAAGCGTTCAAGGCCTTCAAGGTCCAGTTGTAACCATGGCTTTGCAGCTAACTGACCACCGTGGTTGTCCAGAAGAGGAACTGGAAGGCCTTTGCTCAAGCTTCAGCTCAACCATGTGCAACTGAAGAAAGACAGTCAGTTAAGGTTACCCTAAAACCCCAAAACTGTTTATGAATTCCCCCTCCCCAGCCAGGCCTCAAAGCCTCGCCTCGAGCACTTTTCAAATAAGGCTAAAAGCGTTAGCTAAGCATATTCATCTTGCTGTAACAAAAAGACTCTAACGAAGGTAGAGAACAGAGTCCATTGATTCTCAGAGCCTTTTTGTTTCTAAGGCCAGTGGCCCTGTTAAAACCAGATTGCAACTTTCTTTCCGGGAACTATGCCAGGACAAGAGAATGAAACATAACTGGAACACTCTGAAACCCCCTTTGGTTTCTCACCCCCTTTCTGGGAAGAGTCCAAAAAGAGTCCCAAGACAGGAACTTTCTGTTCATGCTCAGGAGACATGGGGCAGAACTTTTCAGAAGGAGGAGAAAGGGGAGGGAACTGGAAGAGGAATATATACTCTGTGCAAATGGCTGTGAAATCGTGCTTGTTTTGTGACTCTATCACACTTGCTCCTCTGCCCCCCCCCCCATGGCAGAATAAAAGCTCTTTCTCTGGATTTAACCCCTTGGTGTCGTTTGGCTCTTTTCGTCCCTGCTCGGGTGCAACATTTCCTATCCATTTTAAAGGGCCAAGAAAGGCTACATTTCTTGGTGCGTTAGTTAAGGACCGACTGTCTTTCTTCACAACATCCCTTACAGGGGGAGAAAACTGGCTGCCTTGCAAAGTTGCTGGATGGATTACTTTCATATAACAACAAAGCAAACATTTTGTGTCTTGGGGGGAAAAACAAAAAACCCTGCCCCAGACCTTGAAGGGATGTTTCCTGTCCGGGGGGGGGGGTGTATTGAGGTAGATGGAGAATTGGGACTTGCCTCTCAATACAAATAGCAGGAAGAGGAGCGGGGGAGATCCGGACTGCAGCAGCAAACCCTCCCCACAGCAGAATCCCACCTGCTATTACTCCAAGAAAAACCTGCACGAACGAAACAATTGCTAAATGCACAAATGTTGCTAACTCCCACTTGGCTCTTCATCTCCAGAACCACAAATTGCCTCTGACTTCAAGAGACTTCCTGAGGGGGCAGCAAGTGCAGAAGAGATGGCAAATCAGGCGCTGGACTCTTACCTTTCCACAAAGCAGTGGGCAGCTGAGAGGACCCAACAGGAATGGATCAGGACCCCACCACAGAGGTAGGCCTCCACTCCTTGTACCCTGACAAAGATGGCCGCCTGCCACGGGTGGGACTGGATGTATGAGTAGAGGCCTCCTTTGATCCGAAACTGAGACTGACGGTACTTTCTCGTTCCACACGTGGCTGTAGGTGGCCAGGAAAACAAGGAAAATGTACCCCAGACTCAGATACAACATTAACTCTCCGCTTGGGGCAAAATGCTCTCACAGGGCCTCTTCATTTATTTAGCACATTGCTATCCCATCCGTCCTCTCAAAGGAACCAGGGTGGCAAACAGTTCAATGATAAAAGCATCTTCAAAACAATTCCACTACAGATGCAGACACAGAAAGATCTCTGCTTAAAAGTTGGAAGAGGAAGGTCTTTGGTAGGTGCTCATAAGACAATAGACAGCAGTAGTATTTATCCCACCTTTCCTCCCAGAGCTAGAGCCAAGGTGGCTCACAACATTTAGAAACATTATGATAAAATACAAAGCAATGAAAACAATAGTAAAGGTACATCAAAACACCATTGGAGCCAGCAACTGAAATGCAGTTTGCTGGCATTTTGCCCCACGGATAAGGCGGGCACTTACAGCAAGCTGGCACATTGCAGTATTCCCATTTCCTCTTGCCACCCCTGAGCACGTGGCACCAAGGCTGGGTGCTATTATCAGGATTCCTGCAACACAAAAGTGGAACAGGATTACTTCAGAGATCAAATGCTCCCCCCTCTCTGCCCCTGCAAAGAGCAGCAGTGTGGGCTACCCAGGTTTGTATGTCCCCTGAGGATGATGTTCTGGAGTTTACGGAGGGCTGCTTGATAACCTTCTTTGTTTTTTGCATGTACTTAGAACAGCTTTTTCCCAACACTCCTGACGTTTTGGCCATCAGCCCCATTCAATGCAGATTGGTCAAGGCTCTAACGAAGGCGCCACATTCTCACCATACATTTAAAACACTATGATACCACTTTAGAGGGCTTCCTGCAAAGAATTCTGGGAGCTGCAGTTTGTTAAGTAGCCTGAAGGTTAGTAGGAGACTCCTGTTCCTGATCCGAGAGCTAGAATTCCCAGAGTTCCCTGTGAAGAGGGATGAATATCATAGAATCATAGAGTTGGAATAGACCACAAGGGCCATCGAGTCCAACTCCCTGCCAAGCAGGAAACACCATCAGAGCACTCCTGACATATGGTTGTCAAGCCTCTGCTTAAAGACCTCCAAAGTAGGAGACTCCACCACACTCCTTGGCAGCAAATTCCACTGTCGAACAGCTCTTACTGTCAATAAGTTAAACCACTCTGGGAATTGTAGCTCTGGGAGGCAAATATGAGTCTCCTAACAACTCTGAGCACCCTTAACAAACCATATTTCCCAGAATTATTTGGGGGAAAGCCATGACTCAAGCGGCCCTCCAGATGGTGCTGAATGATAGCTCCCAACATCCTTGGCCCTTTTTGTGGGTGCATGGGAGTTGGAGTTCAGCAACAACTGGAGGGCCAATGGTTCCCCACCCAGCTTAACACAACATGAATTTGAAACTGGTCCACGCCACAGAAAGCTCTGCATCAGCCGTGACTTCCTGTGTCCATCCATCAATCCATCCTATACTATAAAGTCACAGGCAGGCCTGGAAACACTTGGGGATAGTCAAAAGCCATTAAATCCAGCATCATCTCCTCCTCCTGGTCGGCTTTCACAGACACTGTGTGAAGTGGCCTCTGGCCTCAGCTGTGATTCAAAGCCTCACTCAGAGTCCTTGGGAAGGGGGTGCTTGAGAAATTGTCCTCATCCCAATTTTATTCTAAAATATCTGAATAGTTTCTGCACTGGAAAGCAATGCTATTGAAACTCTCCCTTGTTTTTACTGTTTTCAAGTTGGACAGAGCACTAGGCAGGCATGTTTTGCAACAGCTTTCCATTCTTTTGCACTTCTTCCCTTCCCTGCAATGTGTTCCCGGTGCACAGATGTGCCCTGGTAACACACTACCAATGCATTGCCACAATGCGTCAAGGTTGCCTTGGGACAAGTCAAGGTACATTCAGGGATGGACCACAGGTCCCAGGTTCAGTCCCTGAAATGTTCAGTTAAAAGGATCCCAGATAGAAGGGGACTCTCAGTGAAAGTTGGAAAGTGGCTGCTAAACATGCCCTCCAGATGTTTCCCACCAGCCTGGCCAATGGTGGGATGCCAAGGGACCCACGTTCCATCTCCAGTCAGTGCCAATGCCAGTCAGTGCCATATTGTGGTGGGTGCAGGGAATGTACAAGTCCACTTCCTGAGTTTCTAGATAACTGCATCGAGATTCATTGTGTGTGGTGTGTGGTTTTTTACCAGTGTGCAAGATCATATATGCGTACACCAGTGGAACACACGCCAAGACCCTGAATGCAATCCTACACATGAGCACATCCAAATTCGGGTTTTCACCAATATTTTATCAACAACCACATAGGCATTTGTAGCAAACATGAATGAAATGGCACAAATGGATTGGATGACCCAAAAAACACAGCCTCATCTAATTGCAGAATTATTTCTATGAATTCAATAAAAGCAGCACACAGGGCAGAGCCAATCAGCAGGTTATTGTTCTTACACTAGATAAGGCAGAGTGGTCCAGAGCCTTTTTGGAAAAGCCAAACACATATCTTATCAATAAGCCATGTTTTGCATTTAGTTTTTCTTTTTGGACAAAAAACTGCAAGGAGAAAAGGTGAGGGTCGGCTTACCTGCAGAAGTTGTGGCTGGTGAGACCGAGCTGCTCTGCATCCTCCCGATGGGAATTGAAGACCAGCCCAGTAAGGAACTGGGAATCCCACCTCAAGCAAGCAGCACCCGATTCCGTGCGGTTGTGGGGACCTCGATAGTTGTTGCCTCTTCCAGAAATGCAAGTGTGGCTTTCTGTGACAAAAAAGGCAGGTTTGCATCAGTCCCGAACCACATTCATGGGGCATATAGTTTGAGTTTTTTTCTCACTGCAGATTTTCAATTGTGAAGCCTACATTAAAAGCACATCCCCCCCACAAGAATCATAGGAGCTATAGTTTACCTCTCACAGAGCTACAATTCCCAGCACCCCTGATGACCCACAGTTTCCAAGTTGGGGGGCGTGTGCCTTAGAATCATAGAATCATAGAATCATAGAATCATAGAGTTGGAAGAGACCACAAGGGCCATCGAGTCCAACCCCCTGCCAAGCAGGAAACACCATCAGAGCACTCCTGACATATGGTTGTCAAGCCTCTGCTTAAAGACCTCCAAAGTAGGAGACTCCACCACACTCCTTGGCAGCAAATTCCACTGTCGAACAGCTCTTACTGTCAAGAAGTTCTTCCTAATGTTTAGGTGGAATCTTCTTTCTTGTAGTTTGGATCCATTGCTCCGTGTCCGCTTCTCTGGAGCAGCAGAAAACAACCTTTCTCCCTCCTCTATGTGACATCCTTTTATATATTTGAACATGGCTATCATATCACCCCTTAACCTCCTCTTCTCCAGGCTAAACATGCCCAGCTCCCTTAGCCGTTCCTCATAAGGCATCGTTTCCAGGCCTTTGACCATTTTGGTTGCCCTCCTCTGGACACCTTCCAGTTTGTCAGTGTCCTTCTTGAATTGTGGTGCCCAGAACTGGACACAGTACTCCAGGTGTGGTCTGACCAGAGCAGAATACAGTGGCACTATTACTTCCCTTGATCTAGATGCTATACTCCTATTGATGCAGCCCAGGATTGCATTGGCTTTTTTAGCTGCCGCGTCACACTGTTGGCTCATGTCAAGTTTGTGGTCAACCAAGACTCCTAGATCCTTTTCACATGTACTGCTCTCAAGCCAGGTGTCACCCATCTTGTATTTGTGCCTCTCATTTTTTTTGCCCAAGTGCAATACTTTACATTTCTCCCTGTTAAAATTCATTTTGTTTGTTTTTGCCCAGTTCTCTAATCTGTCAAGGTCGTTTTGAAGTGTGATCCTGTCCTCTGGGGTGTTAGCCACCCCTCCCAGTTTGGTGTCATCTGCAAATTTGATCAGGATGCCCTTGAGTCCATCATCCAAGTCGTTGATAAAGATGTTAAATAAGACCGGGCCCAAGACAGAACCCTGTGGCACCCCACTAGTCACTCTTCTCCAGGATGAAGAGGAACCATTGATGAGCACCCTTTGGGTTCGGTCAGTCAGCCAGTTACAAATCCACTGAGTGGTAGCAGAGTCAAGCCGCATTTTACCAGCTTCTTTACAAGAATATCATGGGGCACCTTGTCAAATGCCTTGCTGAAATCAAGATAGGCTATATCCACTGAGTTCCCTTCATCTACCAGGCTTGTAATTCTGTCAAAAAACGAGATCAGGTTAGTCTGACATGACTTATTTTTCAGAAATCCATGCTGACTATTGGTGATCACAGCATTCCTTTCTAGGTGCTCACAGACTGTTTGCTTAATGATCTGCTCCAGAATCTTCCCTGCTATTGATGTCAGACTGACTGGGCGGTAATTATTTGGGTCCTCTCTTTTCCCCTTTTTGAAAATAGGGACAACATTTGCCCTCCTCCAGTCTGCCGGGACTTCGCCTGTTCTCCAGGATTTCTCGAAGATGACTGCCAGTGGTTCTGAGATCACATCTGCCAGTTCTTTTAATACTCTTGGATGCAGTTCATCTGGCCCTGGAGACTTGAATACATCTAAACTAGCCAAATATTCTTGTACTGTCTCCTTAGTTATTCTGGGCTGTGTTTCCTTTGCTGAATCATTTGCTCCAAATTCTTCAGGTCGGGCATTGTTTTCTTTATCGGAGAAGACTGAGGCAAAGAAGGCATTGAGGAGTTCAGCCCTTTCTGTGTCCCCTGTTTGCATTTCACCATCTTCTCCTCTGAGTGACCCCACTGTTTCTTTGTTCTTCCTTTTGCTACGAACATACCCATAAAAGCCTTTTTTGTTGCTTTTAACCTCTCTAGCAAGCCTGAGTTCATTCTGTGCTTTAGCTTTTCTGACTTTGTGTCTACACGTTCTGGCTATTTGTTTGAATTCCTCTTTGGTGGTTTCCCCCCTTTTCCATTTTTTGTACACATCCTTTTTTAATCTTAATTCAGTTAAAAGTTCTTTAGATAGCCACCCTGGCTTCTTTAGGCACCTTCCATGTTTCCGTCTCATTGGTATTGCCTGACGTTGTGCTTTTACTATCTCCCTCTTAACAAACTCCCAGCCATCATGAACTCCCTTTCCTTTTAGTATTGCTGTCCATGGGATCTCACCCAGCACTTCCCTAAGTTTTATGAAGTCGGCTTTCTTAAAGTCAAGAAATTGAGTCCTAGTATGCTTGGCTGCTCCTTTCCGCTGTATAGTAAACTTCAGAAGAGCATGATCACTCGCGCCTAATGATCCTTCCACTTCTACCCCACTAACCAGGTCATCAACATTGGTTAGGACCAGATCTAAAATGGCTGTTCCTCTTGTTGCTTCTCCCACTTTCTGGACAATGAAGTTGTCTGCAAGGCCAGTGAGGAATCTGTTTGACCTTATGCTCTTGGCTGAGTTTGACGTCCAACAAATATCCGGGTAATTGAAGTCCCCCATTACTACTATCTCCCTTCCTTTTGCATGCTTGGCCATCTGTTCCAGGAAGGCATCATCTATGTCCTCCGTTTGGCTTGGGGATCTATAGTAAACTCCCACAATGAGGTCTCTGTTATTCTTCTCTCCCTTAATTTTGACCCAAATGCTCTCACATTGGCTTTGAGGTTCTAAATCTTGGATCTCTTCACAGGTATACACATCCCTGACATATAACGCCACTCCTCCTCCTTTCTTGTCTGGTCTGTTTCTCTGAAATAGATTGTATCCCCCCATTATTACATTCCAATCGTGGGACTTATCCCACCAGGTTTCAGTGATGCCTATTATGTCATATTTAGTTTGCTGTACCAAGAGCTCAAGCTCATCTTGTTTATTTCCCATGCTTTGCGCATTAGTGTACAGACATTGAAGTCCATTAATCATTCCCCCGTGTCTCTTATTTAAGGATTTTTTCCTCCCACCACTAAATGTATGAACCTTGGGGCAGGGATCCACTTTTCATCTGTACAGCCCCATAGATGTTACAAGGGATGGGGCTGGTTCTTAAATTAAATTTTACATATTTTATTTAACTAGAAAAGTTTTAAATGATTTTTATTTAACTAGAAAACCAACACAGACAAGAAGAAAAAGAAGGAGGAGGAGGAGGAGGAGGAGAAGAGTTTGGATTTAATATTCCGCTTTATCACTACCCGAAGGAGTCTCAAAGCGGCTAACATTCTCCTTTCCCTTCCTCCCCCACAACAAACACTCTGTGAGGTGAGTGAGGCTGAGAGACTACAGAGAAGTGTGACTGGCCTAATAAAAAGCCGAAAGTTACTGTACATGTCTTAGAACAAAGCTTACACATACCTTATGAATACGAGCCCTATTAAATAATTTGTAATAAACAAGATAATACATTTTTCCTGCAAGCATGAAGGTATCAATATCCAAAATGCAACATTAAGAAAATGTTTAAGTTGAATGCCATCAGAACATTGCAAAATGATTATTTGAAGCCAGCACCCTCCCATTTTTATTTAATTCATAATCAAGTCTCTTTTAGTATATACTGCATCTTCTCATTGTCTCCTTTTTCTACCGTAATGAGCGAGTTTGGTCATTGAGGCCAACTAACACAAGTTTTCTACTCCATTTTCCCGCAAGCATGGCAATAACCATAGATGAAGCCAATTCTTTGTTTCTGCAAAACTAAACATGCTGCACAAATAGGGAATGATTGTGGTAGAACTAGAGCTCCAGATTCCACGCAAGATTCTCGGAGTCTGGTGCATATTTCTATTGAAAAGGAGCAGACCAAAATACAAGTGTGTGGGTGTGGAATTCACACAAGTTAATTTGGATCAGGGCCGTGATGTGGAGAGAAACTGCTAAAAGCCTTCTTCCCTTCGGCTCCAATGCTCATAGCACAACATTTTCACCGCCCCACCTGGCTCTGCCCCACTGCAGAGGAGCCTTGAACCTACTGTTGGCGCAGGGAGGGAGGCTGCAGAACTCAAAGCTGTACTTGTTTCCTTTGTAGACAAAGCACCAGGGCATGATGTCGGAATCAGGGTTTCTAGAGGAAAGGAAAGGCAAACACTGGGCATTTTGTACCATTAAGACATTTATCATAGCAGTGTGGAATTGTAGAGCTGGAAGGGACTCCAGGGGTCATCTAGTCCAACCACCAACCTTCTGGTTGATAGCCAGATGCACTGGCCCACTGCACTACTGGGGACAGCTGCAAACTCAGCTGCAACCTCAAAAATAAGGGAAAAAATGGGGGGGAGGCCAACATTTATACTCAAAATAATACACTGATAATTTTAAGAATGTAGGAAGAGTCTTGCTAGATCATACGAAGAAACATCTAGACAGACACTCGGTTCTCACAGCAGCCAACTAGAAGTCAGTGAAAGGCTTGGAAGCAGCCTTTCCTGGGTGCAACAGCACTTGCCCTGTCCCGCCCCCCACTTGCTATTCAGAAGCCGACTGCCCTCCCCCCCCCCCCGGGAAGCATCACCTCCGTCAAGGCCAGTAGCCACTGACAGCCTTATCCCCCAGGAAAAGGTCAAGAAAAGGGCTGCCAAATTAATTAAGGGATGGAGTGACTCTCCTATGAAGAAAGGCTGTTGCATTGGGGACTTTTTAATTTAGAGAAAAGGCAAGTGTGAGGTGACACGATGAAATTTTATGAAATTATGCAAGGCATGAAGAAAGTGGTTGGAGACGTTTTCTTCCCTCTCTCATATCACACCCAATGAAGCTGAATGTTGGAAGATTCAGGATAGATTTTTTTTTAAAAAAAATTCTTCATGAAGTGCAGAATTCAGCTCTGGAACTCACTCCCACAGGGGCAGTGGTAACCACCAACCGGAATGTCTTTAAAAGAGAACTGGACCAATTCATGGAAGAGGAGGAGGAGGCAGCAGCGGAGAGGGGCTCTTGATGGCTGCCGGCCATTTTGACTCTGCTTTGCCTCCACCGGCTCCCACAGGCTCCTCTTAGGCTCGTGGAAATTGGTCTTCTCAACCCAAGTTGGTGGTTGACACTACGCCTTGGGGGAAGGAGCTCCATAGTTTAATTCTAAGCCCTGAGGGAAGACGTCCTTCCTGTTGTCAGCCCTGAATCTTCCAATCTTCAGCTTCACTATATGGCCTAGATGTCTTCCTATTTATTCCCTTTCTCCACAAAGCGCACACAGTTTCATGAAATTATGATGAAATGATATTATACACCTCCACCTTGTGTGTCTTCCCAAAGTCTCACTTACACTAAACTAAAATGTTGTAACCTTTCCTCACAGTGGAGATGCTCTCAACCATTTTGGTCGCCCTTTTCTGAACCTTTTCCAGCTCTGCAGCATCCTTATTTGACAATGTCAATATTTCTCCCGCTCAGAGTAGATTTTGCCTACAAGGATGTATTTGTGGGAATGGATTTCGGCACTAGGAGAGGATACATGGTTTAGTTATTATTCTTCCTTGCTCACATTTGTGAGATCAACAGAGTACCATCCTTTGCAGCTTAAACTTTGAAGCTAAGAAAAGTTTGATTTAAGCTTTTACAAACAATAATCCAGGATGCTCTAAAGGCAGACTGGATTTTCCTGGTATTACCCATTGTCTACCCCTTAAAAACAACAATCACAACACTGTTTTGTAAAGAAGTAAAAGTAGTATTTACTTACACAATCTAGGTTGAAGTAGCAATTGCAGCACCAAATAAAAGCATGTTTATAACTACAGTCGTACCTTGGAAGTCGAAAGGAATCCATTCTGGAAGTCCATTTGACTTCCAAAACGTTCAGAAACTAAAGCGTGGCTTCTGATTGGCTGCAGGAAGCTCCTGCAGCCAATCGGAAGCCGCAGAAGCCCTGTTGGACGTTCAACTTCCAAAAATAGTTTGCAAACTGAAACAGTCACTTCTGGGTTTGCAGCATTCAGGAGCCAAAATGTTCAGGAACTAAGCTGTTCCAAAACCAAAGTACGATTGTACTATCTAAGTTACCAAAGTACAAAAGGTAAGTTCAAAATTGTGTCTGAGCTGCAGACCTCAGGCATGGACATGTGGTCAGCTTGGAAGCATGACGAAGAAAGAGGAGGCTGCCCAGGCTGGAAGGATGTAGGGCTACAGCTTCCTGCCAAAGCAGACAAAGGAAGTGATCTCACAGAGTTCTCTCTAGCAAATTTGACAATAAAGCTCTATGAGCCCCTTCATGTGCCAATCTGGTAAAACATGTATTATTGGTTTGACTGCAATAATGTCCCATGGTATTGGGGGGCAAGAAGAGGAAGAGGCCCCTCCTAAACTCACTTTCTCACCTGCAATAGTTGTGGTTTCCAAGGCCCAACCTAGCGGCATCTGCCCGGTACGCATTGTACCGCTTATTCCTCAAGGAATCGAGCTTCCAGTTCAAGCACTTGGCTCCACTCACAGTTGTGTTCCATGTCCCCATGTAGCCCTCTCCAGCGCCCTGGTAACACTTGGCTTTGGTATCTGAAAAAGGAGGAGCAGAGCATTCAGTCTCCCGCCTGTTCTCCAAAGGTACTCTGCACACATCTTGCATCCATGGGGCTGCTCGGGATCAAGATGGGAGATTGCAGCCGTGGTCACTGGGGGCTAGACAGCAGAGGCCTATGGGCCACATGTGACCCCTCAGGTCTATTCTGTTTCGCCCCTGGGACTCTCTCCAGGCCCCCCTGCACTCAGAATCTCCACTCCTCTCACTAGCCCTACTTTGCAACCTCTCCTCAAATGTTTCTGACTTGCTGGAATGTGGTCTTGAACTCTGATAATGGTTCTTGCTTGTCTGGCTGGAGGATAGAGCGGAATGCCACAGTTTTTGTGTAGAAACCAGCCTCATGAACCAAAGCAAAATTCACATTCACTCCTGTGCCCATTTTTGCCCCCTGCTAGATGAGGTGGAGGATGGAAGAACCACAAGGCCATCTCCACCTATGTCCTCCCTGCTCTGTGATGCAGTCCTCCTCCTTCCCCACTATTCCAGCCATCTTGGACTGGAAGAAGCAGGAAGCTCATGACACTTTATGCCAGATGCTGCTTCCACGCTGCCTCTCCCTCACAGGCACAGCTAGCAAAGCCAGCAGGCCTGGCAGCCAAGCTACATACAATTTATTCTTATTACAATTTATTTATTACATTTCTATACCACCCTTTTCTTCCAAGGAGCTGCTTGGGAGTAAAGGTGGTATATAAATGTAACACACACACACACACACACACACACACACACACACACGGTGGTGTACATGGTTCTCCTCCTCCCCATTTCTTCCTCACAACAACCCTGTGAGGGAGGCTGCAAACGCCGACTGGCCCCAGGTCACCCAAGGTGCTTCCTGGCTGAGTGGGGAATTGAACCCTCCTCTCTGGGAGTAGGAGCTGGCACTCTGACCATCCCACCCCAGTCACATCTTGGAACAAGGCTGCTTAAACTTGCTCGCTTTTATTTTGGAGAGAAAACTGCTGCAGGTATGTTTAGCCTGGAGAAGAGGAGGTTAAGGGGTGATATGATAGCCATGTTCAACTATATAAAAGGATGTCATATAGAGGAGGGAGAAAGGTTGTTTTCTGCTGCTCCAGAGAAGCGGACACGGAGCAATGGAGCCAAACTACAAGAAAGAAGATTCCACCTAAACATTAGGAAGAACTTCCTGACAGTAAGAGCTGTTCGACAGTGGAATTTGCTGCCAAGGAGTGTGGTGGAGTCTCCTACTTTGGAGGTCTTTAAGCAGAGGCTTGACAACCATATGTCAGGAGTGCTCTGATGGTGTTTCCTGCTTGGCAGGGGGTTGGACTCGATGGCCCTTGTGGTCTCTTCCAACTCTGTGATTCTATGATTCTAGGTATACCAAATTCAGGTATTTCTTCTTGAAATGAAAGGCAGCATATGCAGTCTTGTACTAATTAATCATAACAGCAGCAGCCAGGCAGGCAGGGGGCCATTTTCAGTGGGGAACCAAAGCAGGGTTCTGATCTGGTTCAGGAGTGTTCTCCAAATTGGGGACCCACAGCTATTTCCCCCAAAACGGCTGCAGGCAAAGAAGTTTCCAGTTCATATTATGGCTTCATTTGTGTCAAACGCAGATGTGGTCTTAAGCAGACCAGAATTTTTCTGTGTACGCACCTGCAGGCATTGGTTTTGTTTCTTTTAAACTGCTTTTTGTATGTTGTATTTTAAATTGTTGTGACCCAGCCTTGGATCTTACGCTGAGGGAAGGTAATAAATCAAATGTGGGAATGTTGTGGATACTAGAAGAGGATATATTGATTAAATATTATCCTTCCTAACTCACGCTAGTGAGTCGTACAGCAAAGTTCATTCCCCAATATATAGCAGGAAGCTAGTTGGTGGATTCGGTTGGATCTCTATACTTAAGTAATCCAATCTGGATTTGTTCAGGTTAGATTTTGCTCCTGGTAAGACCCCTTTTATCCCTCCTAAAAAGAATAAATACACAAGAAGCTTCTTTTAAAACTTTGCTCACATTCAGTTCACAGCTGGATCCTGAAGGCAGGCTTCAGCTTAGAGTTACAGAAGAGAGCTTGAGTTCATCCTATATGGGAATGAGCCCCTGTCGTGGTGGCTGAGAGCCAGCAGACAGCAAAATGCATCAGGATCAGGAGAGCATGGCATCAAGAGAGGAGGGCGGCTGCGTGACTGGACCTTTTGTAGGGTCTGCAAGGGCCACGCCCACCTACCTGGTCACATGCAGGGGGAGGATGTTCTAGACCAGGTGTAACAGGAAGTTCAAGTGGCTGGATCAACTTCCCCCTGTCTGTGTCCACTCTAGGCAAACAAGGAATGTTGTATTTGACTGTG
This sequence comes from Podarcis bocagei, assembly GCF_964188305.1. Taxonomy (NCBI): domain Eukaryota; kingdom Metazoa; phylum Chordata; class Lepidosauria; order Squamata; family Lacertidae; genus Podarcis; species Podarcis bocagei. Next base: position 92,569,524 of record NC_138132.1, on the reverse strand, counting down.
CCAATGGATTACCGTATTGGCCCAAATATAAGCGACATCCACAAATAAGCCACACCTTTAAAATTCAAGGCTTATTTGCAGGTGCAGCCCACCTCCTGGTACTACTGCCCTCAACGGGGGGGGGGCAGTCGGCACCAGTGCTTGCCACCCTGCTCCCCAAGCCGGTGCTCAGTTCTGAGGGTGCTGCGCGCCCACCTCCCAACACTACCGCCTCCTGGCACTATCTCCCCAAGCCGACAGCAGAGGCGGCTTGGCAGTGGTAGGTGGCCTGTGCGCCACTGCCCCACATTCTCAGGCTGCTTCCTTGGGGGGGGGGAGCTACACCGCTTTGCCGGAGGCCTCCCCCCCTCCCCCATCCTTACAGTGGCTTAGGGGAGGCTTGAGAGATGCGGTTGGGACGGGAGCTGTTTTCCCACACCCCTGACGGCCCTCGTGGGCAGCTGTTTCAGCAGTGATACTGTAAGGTCATAAATATAAGCCATACTTTAACTTTTCACAATCAGAATTTGGGGGGGGGAGTATGGCTTATTTTGGGGCCAATACGGTACAGTGGTACCTCAGGTTAAGTACTTAATTCGTTCCGGAGGTCCGTTCTTAACCTGAAACTGTTCTTAACCTGAAGCACCACTTTAGCTAATGGGACCTCCCACTGCTACCACACAATTTCTGTTCTCATCCTGAAGCAAAGTTCTTAACCCGAGGTAATATTTCTGGGTTAGCGGAGTCTGTAACCTGAAGCATATGTAACCCGAGGTACCACTGTATATCCCACATCAAATGCATCCAATAATAGACAAGCAAGGCAGGGGAGAATAATGCCTGCATGCCACCTAGAACTGTTGTAAGGATTACCAAGATGAAAGCCAAATAAAGGCCAAGCATCTGCACAGTGGCTTTCAACCCAATTCAGGGCTCCTTATATTGCAGCCCACAATAAATGTGGTGCAGTGGTTAGAGTGTCAGTCCTGGGAGATTGGGGTTCAAATCCTGTTCGACGCAGAGCCAGTCACTGCCCCTCAGCTTCACAGGGTTGTTGTGTGGATTAAATGAGGAGGGGGAGGCCCCCGTATAATACCTTGAACTCCTTGGAGAAGAAGGTGAACTATAAATGCAATCAATCAATTAATCAATCAATCAGCCATCCAACCACATTGCATACCAATTACTCACCAATCTCACAGCGCTTCCCAGAGAAGCCTGGGCGGCATAAGCAGATGAAGAAGTTAGAAGAGTATAATGCTTGCTTGCAGCGGCCCTCATTGAAGCACTGTTGCCTCCTGCTGCAGGCTGTCAGACAAAGAAGAAAGAGAACCTCAGGTTTCCCCCGCCAGCAGTCAAGTGCTTTCAGTTCCTGGGCCCATAACCTCTTGGGGTGGAGGAGCAACTCAAAGGCAGAGCGGATACGTGGCTTGCAGAAGGTCTTAAGTGCACTACTTGCTGGCCTCTGCAGTTAAAAGGGGTTCTAGGGAGCCACATCGTGGATTGGGCGTTTTCAACTACCCCACTCACTGCCTTTGGAAGCCTTGCAAGTTGCTGCAGGAGGAGGACGACAGTGAGCAACATCACAGGAGAGGTGTTCCTAGGACCAAGGCAAGACTGTCAAGCTCCCGCCATCGGGTCCCAGGGTCCTATGAAAGAAGCTGCAAAAGTTTGGGTCACCCGCTTCATTGTCACATCCTGCACCCAAACTGTCTCCCATATCTACCCATCTAATACCCACCTGTGCCTGGCACGATATGACAAATGATGCTGTTGGTCGCACACCGACAATATTCAAGTTCTTTTTCTCTTTGGCGTAGCCAACTGTCCCTGAACTGGTAGATCTCTTGTGTTACCGGGTCTTTACATACAACTGCAATCAGGAGAGAGGAAGGGCTCTTGAGAAGAGTCCCCCACACCACCACTTCCCACCCTCCAGGCACCAAACTTCCCTTTGTTCCCTGCTCAGCAGCAATGGCGGCTGGAAGTGGGAGGACATAAGCCAGGAGGTCAACAGTAGGTGGTGCCAGGTCGCCAGTGACAGGCAGAGCTTGGCAGGAAGCTGTTACACTACATCCTTCCTTCCTGCCTGGGCAGTCTCCTTTTTCTTTATCCTGCTTCCAAATTGACCACACGTGCCCATCAGGGGTCTATAGCTCAGACAGTACTTTGTACTTTGGTAACTTAGCAGTTTTAAACCTGCCTTCATTTTGCTACTCTAACTCCTGCTTCAAGACCTAGATTATGTAAGTAAATACTACTTTTATTTCTTCACAAAACAATGTTTGTGTGATTGGTGTTTTTAAGGGGGAGAAAAGGAGTAACATCGGGATATCCAGTCTGCCTTAAAACATCCTGGATTATTGTAGTAGAAGGTTAAATTAACCTTGCCTTAGCTTCCAAGTTTAAAAGCTGCAAAGGATGGTGCTCTGATCTTACAAATGTGAACAAGGAAGGATAACGACTAAACAATATATCCTCTCCTAGTGTCCTTGAAAGCAGACTGAGGATGTAGGGCACTGCCCCATATGCCCTCATGAACCAGCCTCCACGGCTCAGCAGTCACCCTCTTTCTGCCCCACTGCTGTCTGTGGGTGATGGGGCCATTTTGGAGCCTGCCACTTGCCAAGGTCCATGTGTGCTGTAAAGGAGAAAGGGAAATGTCCACCTTCTCTTCCAAGTTCTTGGAAATGCTTTCAAACCTTGTCAGACAAAGGGAGGGTGGTAAATCCAAAATATTTTTCCTCCAGGGCAGTGCATTATTTGCATCTGCATAGGGCTGCCACGTGATCGTAACAACTAGACAGTCCCTGTAATACTCATATTAATCAGAAGCAAGCTTCTGCCTGGTCCTCATGGCTGCAGAGAAAAGTTTGAAAAACCATGTAGGGCAGAGCGTCCTGAAGTCCCTGGAGCCTTGGGGGGCAAGGAGGCAATAGCTGGTGATTTTGGCGAGGGGGAGCAATGCAGGATTAGCAGTTGTGCTGCCTGATTTAAGCAGCCTGCTTTCTTCCAGCACACTCTGCAGTTTTAAAGTCCCCAGTGCTCACTCTTGTTGCAAGCAAACGGATCGTGCCATGTGGGTATCCGGGGTCAGCAACTTGGAATACTTGTGCAGCTAGTCCTGCCTGCCCGTGACCGTTCTGCTTTGGCCCTACGGTTCATTTATCCTCAACTTCATAAAACTGCTTGGCATTAAGCAGTGTATGAAATATTAATATTAATGGTGTTTCCTTGTATCCAATGCTAGTCAGGCTCCAAGCAGCCTCATTGAAATTAAAGCAGCTCAGCCATGTCCATTAACGTCCATAGGTCTACTCAGAGTAGGACTAAGCTCTGGATAAATCCCAATATTATCATTAGCAATAGCTACTTTTACGCTACTTTTGGCCTTGCCAAATGAATCCCAACCTTATTCCATTTACAAAACCCAAGTTATGAACAAGTTTTTGAACAAGTTAGGTCACAGATTTCCACGCTTGCTTAAAATTCCAGTTACAGATCCTGAGCACAGAACGGGGCTTAGTTTGGTGTTCTGTGTGGGGACCAAGAGAGCAAAATCAAAAGAGACCACCCAGTTTGTTTGTGTCTCTCTGCTCATAATAGCACACCCCACTCATTCATTTTGGAACTGGGGTGCTAATCCTGGCTACTTACCCTTTGGCCGAGCTCCCAGTGCAGCATAAAAAGAAAATTCCTGCCAAGACACAGAGGGGAAACGTTGGCTTTTTTAAGGAAAGACATTGTCAGAGAAAGTCCTATTTCACAGCTACTTCCTAAGCTCTGGAGCAGCCTTCCCCAACCCGAAGCCCTCCAGATATTTTGGGCTGCAACTCCAATCAGTCCCAACCAGCAAGCGAGAGATGCTTTGCAGCAGGGAGAGCTCCATCTCCTGCCATTCCCAAGTGAAGCAAAATGAGTTACGGGTTCTCAGGTGGTCCCTTTGTTGTTTAACTCACTTAAACACTGTTTTTTAAGAAGAGATAAATTGGCTGAGTAACCTAGCCCCCACCCCACCAGAGAGAATTTGATTGGGTGGAGGTGCCACTGCAGGCTAAGATGGCATCCTGCCTGAGGGGTGAGCCAAGTGTCAATCCACCAGTGCAGAGCACCCCCCCTCCAAAATCCAGGCAGGTGATGTTCCAGAGGCAAGGAGGGGCTGAGTCAGCCCAGGATCTACTGGATCCCAAGCAAGTCCCATTGATGTTGCATGATAGCATGGGGTCCAGTTGGACTACTTCAAGCTGCTGCAACAATTGTCTGCCTCTCCCCCAACACATCTCCGCCCACCAGCCTCTGCACCAGTTAGGATTGCTCCCCCAAACAGTGTGCAGCGCAGGACTTAAAACTAAGCACTACACACCTACAACATTCTCTCTTGCTCCTTCTTGCCGTTCTGGGGGGGCGGGTGTGTAAGGGATTGAAGCAAGAGGCCATGCCCCCTAGTGCTGTCAGGGTTGGACTTTGGGACAGACATCAGCAGCAGGGGCAGAAGGGGTCCCCCAACAGAGCAGAGCTGGCCTTGTAATGGAAGTGAAGCAATACATGACCATCTCAAGAAGCTCCCCATCCCTCAAACCTGCTAAGGTGATTTAAGGGCAGAGTCTAAAATTACCCGACTGCACCGCAAGCTGGAAGTCTGCTTATCCCTCTTCTAATGCGCTGCTAAGGCGGCTGGAAAGAAAAGCCAAAGTGAACAGACAGGTTGGCAGGATGAGCTCTTACCTGGCACTGAATTGTGGCAAATCCTCCCAGCAGCAGGAGAAATGGGGAGAGTCCTTGTCCCAGCCTCATTCTGAAGTCTTTTCAAGGCCTTCTCTTCCAAGTGTAATCAAGAACTCTAAAAGAAAACAGAGGGAGGAGAGAAGGCAACTAAGGAAGACCTAACCCCTCATAAAACTGCAGACCTCTACTTTGAGGAAGGGAGCTGCCATGGCAAACTCTGGCCCGGGAGCTGACTGGCTTCTTCTAGGAACTTTGCCCAAGACTCGTGAAGCACACACAACAACGGATGGCCGGGCAGCAAGAGTGGATCTCTCAGCTGGAGAGCTCAGCCTGGAAGCGCAGCAGCAGCAGCAGCAGCAGAGCATATTTACTGGCAGATTCCAAGCCAGGCGCATCTGCTCCAGCATTTCAGCCCAGTCTGGCTGCTTGCGTTCTGGTCCCTCCCTTTGGCTGGCTGATGAAAGTAGGTTACTTGGCCTGGGAGCAACGGGGCTTGTGGTCTGGGCTCTCTGCTTTCACCTCCTTGACTCACTTCCCTGCAGCCACAACAAGCCTCTTGTAGCCTTGAGTCGAGGCCAAGAGCCAGGCCTTTGACTGCTGCCCTTCTGGTTTAACTCTCCTGCTGCCATATTCATGGCATTGTGCCCACCCCAAAAGAAGTTGTGGCTGTGGGTGCTCCATTATCCAAGTCTTCCTCCAAAGGCAAAATTTATTTTCTCCTTCCCCTTATCCCCATACTTTCCCTATTTTAAAATTGCCCTCTAAAGCTGCCTTTCCAGGCCAGCTCTTTAGGCAAATTGGCTGAAACTGAGGGGAGTTTTGGTCCAAAATTTCTGGATGGAAATTTGAGCCCAAAACCTTGGAGGGCACACGGTTTAGAAAGGTGCTGCCATCCAGCAAGGTCACTGAAGGTTTCTGAAGGCCTCCTTCTGCAGAGCATCTTGGCTGTGAGTCCTGGAAGACTTAACCCCTGCCTTGCCGGCCTTTTCCCACCTGGCCTGGGAGGAAGGGCCCTGACTGACTCCAGCTACAAAAGCTGAGGCTGTTGAAGAGGCCAGAGACCATCTTGGTTTTCTCTTAGCACAGATGCAGTTCTTCAAGCCTGAGCTTTCACAGCCAGCACCAACCACCACTGGCAGGACTGGCAGCAACAGTAGCAGGTATGTTCTCTGTTTAAGACAAGTGCTTTTTTCTGGGGGGACGCAGACCCCTAAACATTTTATGAATCTAAGTTTGGCCTCATTGGGGGGCAGTATTTCAATAGGAGTAGGAAAATGAGAGTAACCCTAAACATATTTTTTAAAGAAAAAAAGCACTGGCTTAAGGTAAAATTTTATTCTCTTGCTAATTGTGCTGTTTTAAATGTGCATTTTATATCCAACTTCCTTCTTTGAAATGTTTAAGTTTTTTTGTTAACTTTGCCGCGTTAAATGCACATTCTGTAGTTGACCACCTTTATAAGGTTTTGTTTTGAAATCTTTAAGGTAATACTTTAGTTTCCTGTTAACTACACTGCTTTGAATTCATACTTTATCTTTGACTTTCTTCAGTAATGTTTTATTCTGGATTGTTATATTTGATGTTTTAATGTGCTATAAACGGCTTTGAGACTTTTTCTTAAAAATATAAAGTGGTATAGAAAAGAAAAGAAAAGAAAACTAATAATACTACTCTGCAAACATTTTATTTGGAGGTCCATAAATACCTGAGTTTACTAGAATCATAGAATCATAGAATCATAGAGTTGGAAGAGACCACAAGGGCCATCGAGTCCAACCCCCCTGCCAAGCAGGAAACACCATCAGAGCACTCCTGACATATGGTTGTCAAGCCTCTGCTTAAAGACCTCCAAAGAAGGAGACTCCACCACACTCCTTGGCAGCAAATTCCACTGTCAAACAGCTCTTACTGTCAGGAAGGTCTTCCTAATGTTTAGGTGGAATCTTCTTTCTTGTAGTTTGGCTCCATTGCTCCGTGTCCACTTCTCTGGAGCAGCAGAAAACACCTTTCTCCCTCCTCTATGTGACATCCTTTTATATATTTGAACATGGCTATCATATCACCCCTTAACCTCCTCTTCTCCAGGCTAAACATGCCCAGCTCCCTTAGCCGTTCCTCATAAGGCATCGTTTCCAGGCCTTTGACCATTTTGGTTGCCCTCCTCTGGACACGTTCCAGTTTGTCAGTGTCCTTCTTGAATTGTGGTGCCCAGAACTGGACACAGTACTCCAGGTGAGGTCTGACCAGAGCAGAATACAGTGGCACTATTACTTCCCTTGATCTAGATGCTATACTCCTATTGATGAGGCCCAGAATTGCATTGGCTTTTTTAGCTGCCGCGTCACACTGTTGGCTCATGTCAAGTTTGTGGTCAACCAAGACTCCTAGATCCTTTTCACATGCACTGCTCTCAAGCCAGGTGTCACCCATCTTGTATTTGTGCCTCTCATTTTTTTTGCCCAAGTGCAATACTTTACATTTCTCCCTGTTAAAATTCATCTTGTTTGTTTTGGCCCAGTTCTCTAATCTGTCAAGGTCGTTTTGAAGGGTGATCCTGTCCTCTGGGGTGTTAGCCACCCCTCCCAGTTTGGTGTCATCTGCAAATTTGATCAGGATGCCCTTGAGTCCATCATCCAAGTCGTTGATAAAGATGTTGAATAAGACCGGGCCCAAGACAGAACCCTGTGGCACCCCACTAGTCACTCTTCTCCAGGATGAAGAGGAACCATTGATGAGCACCCTTTGGGTTCGGTCAGTCAGCCAGTTACAAATCCACTGAGTGGTAGCATAATCAAGACCGCATTTTACCAGCTTCTTTACAAGAATATCATGGGGCACCTTGTCAAATGCCTTACTGAAATCAAGGTAGGCTATATCCACTGAGTTCCCTTCATCTACCAGGCTTGCAATTCTGTCAAAAAACGAGATCAGGTTAGTCTGACATGACTTATTTTTCAGAAATCCATGCTGACTATTGGTGATCACAGCATTCCTTTCTAGGTGCTCACAGACTGTTTGCTTAATGATCTGCTCCAGAATCTTCCCTGGTATTGATGTCAGACTGACTGGGCGGTAATTATTTGGGTCCTCTCTTTTCCCCTTTTTGAAAATAGGGACAACATTTGCCCTCCTCCAGTCTGTCGGGACTTCGCCTGTTCTCCAGGAATTCTCAAAGATGACTGCCAGTGGTTCTGAGATCACATCTGCCAGTTCTTTTAATACTCTTGGATGCAGTTCATCTGGCCCTGGAGACTTGAATACATCTAAACTAGCCAAGTATTCTTGTACTATCTCCTTAGTTATTCTGGGCTGTGTTTCCTTTGCTGAATCATTTCCTCCAAATTCTTCAGGTCGGGCATTGTTTTCTTTATCGGAGAAGACTGAGGCAAAGAAGGCATTGAGGAGTTCAGCCCTTTGTGTGTCCCCTGTTTGCATTTCACCATCTTCTCCTCTGAGTGACCCCACTGTTTCTTTGTTCTTCCTTTTGCTATGGACATACCCATAAAAGCCTTTTTGTTGCTTTTAACCTCTCTAGCAAGCCTGAGTTCATTCTGTGCTTTAGCTTTTCTGACTTTGTGTCTACACGTGCTGGCTATTTGTTTGAATTCCTCTTTGGTGGTTTCCCCCCTTTTCCATTTTTTTGTACACATCCTTTTTTAATCTTAACTCAGTTAAAAGTTCTTTAGATAGCCACCCTGGCTTCTTTAGGCACCTTCCATGTTTCCGTCTCATTGGTATTGCCTGACGTCGTGCTTTTACTATCTCCCTCTTAACAAACTCCCAGCCATCATGAACTCCCTTTCCTTTTAGTATTACTGTCCATGGGATCTCACCCAGCACTTCCCTAAGTTTTATGAAGTCGGCTTTCTTAAAGTCAAGAAATTGAGTCCTAGTATGCTTGGCTGCTCCTTTCCGCTGTATAGTAAACTTCAGAAGAGTATGATCACTCGCGCCTAATGATCCTTCCACTTCTACCCCACTAGCCAGCTCATCAACACTGGTTAGGACCAGATCTAAAATGGCTGTTCCTCTTGTTGCTTCTCCCACTTTCTGGACAATGAAGTTGTCTGCAAGGCCAGTGAGGAATCTGTTTGACCTTATACTAAGTGAGGGTAGCACTGTACTTTTTGATAATGTTTGCATTTTAAAAATCGTATTTATCTACCTCAAGCCTGAGGCAGAAGACTGGAGAAAGATTAATTAAAACCTTTGCTTAAAGGTAGCCACCTGCCTAAGGAAAAGAAAAACCTCCCAAGAGGTTTGCATTTGCATTACTTCATTAAGCTACCAAAGCGAGGCATCAGTCCATCCTGGAACCTGAAAATCAAGGAATGGCTGGTGAGTTTGCAAGCAAAAGGAATACACGTGTTTCAGTTTGCTTATTAGCTTAGGAAGGGCAGATTAGGTTTGCATGAATGAATCTCTCTCCCACAGCCTTATTGAGAAGCTGTCTGCTTTCTATAGGCACAGAACACACACACATTTCTTTTGTCTGTGAAAAGGTTTTGCGAACCCACAAACCACAGACAAAAACGGGATGAGCAAACTCTTCCTTCAAGCAGTGCTCTGCATCCTCCTTGTCTGGCTGGAATATGTCCTTGAAAGCTGATAGTGACTCTCAGCTTGCAGGGATGGAGAACAGAGAAGTAGGGGGGTGTGTGTGTGTGTGTGTGTGTGTGTGTGTGTAAACCAGCCTCCTGTGCAAAGGCAAAATCCACATTTATTGCTCTGCCCCTGCCCCCCACAGCATGTGTCCCCCACCCCAGAAGGCAACAAGGCCCTTGGACAAAGAAGGGGCTGCTCTACACAAAGTGCCGTTTTGCAGGGCCCCACAAGGTCCTTTTCCATGGTGGAATTGCTTCCCAGAGTCTCTCTTACCTCCCTTCCGTACTAGCACTCCAGCAGAGAGACTGAGAGGGCTCAGTCAGTAGAGCAGGAGACTCAGGGTTGTGAGTTTGCGCCCCATGTTGGGCAAAAGATCCCTGCATTGCAGGGGGTTGGACTAGATGACCCTTGTGGTCCCCTCCAACTCTACAATTCTATGATCTATATCCTCTGCACTTTGTAAATGGATTTGAACCTGCACTCTTGCCCTCTGTTTTTAAAAAAATCATTATTGCTGTATTATGGTAGAAAAGTATTACGGCAATTTGCACATCTGAGTGCTTGGCACAAAAAGTTGACCAGCATTTTTTTAAAAAATAAACCCAGACACCACACCTGCTGTTCCCAGTGGCCAATGATGTGCAGAGCCCACTCTCCGTATGCTGGTGCCTGCGCCCTTTTCTCCAGCCAGCAACAAGGATGTTCCAAAAAGATAAAGCAATCTAACTGGATCCACATGTCAGAGATACAGCTGTGTTTACAGGGGTGGAAACTGAGTTTGGCAAGCACATCTCAAGGAAGCAAATGGTTCTAAGAACCCAAAGGCTGCCAGCTCCAACCTGCTTCCTGCCCCCAAAGCCCCTGCCAGCCAGCTCCAAGGATCAGCCCTACCAGTAGGGAGTCAGCCTGATGCTTGTATAAATATAATCCCGTATTAGAAAGAAGGAAAAATAACTTATTGAGCCACAAAGAGAGCTGCTGCATGTAGTTCCCTTAGCAACGCTCTTGCTTCCAGCGTAGGACTTGGCCGAGCCTGAATGGAAATTGGGAGCTCTGTAAGATGCTCTTAAATAGACTGAAAGCAGAAGGTTTGTTTTGAAAGAACTGGTTCCTAGTCTGAATTTAAGGAGGGCAAAGAGCAGACAGCTGACCTTCCTCTGAGGTACCAGAGGACATTGGAAAAATGGGAATCTGCCTTCTGTTGAGGCAGACCGTTGATCCACCTAGGTCACTATTGTTTACACTTCCTTCAGCCCCATCCTGGACCAAATGGAGCAAACAGCACGCAGACCTAGTGGTGGGAGGAAAAAATCCTTAAATAAGAGACACGGGGGAATGATTAATGGACTTCAATGTCTGTACACTGAAGTCCCATGATTGGAATGTAATAATGGAGGGATACAATCTATTTCAGAGAAACAGACCAGACAAGAAAGGAGGAGGAGTGGTGTTATATGTCAGGGATGTGTATACCTGTGAAGAGAATTCCTCGAGAACAGGCGAAGTCCCGGCAGACTGGAGGAGGGCAAATGTTGTCCCTATTTTCAAAAAGGGGAAAAGAGAGGACCCAAATAATTATCGCCCAGTCAGTCTGACATCAATACCAGGGAAGATTCTGGAGCAGATCATTAAGCAAACAGTCTGTGAGCACCTAGAAAGGAATGCTGTGATCACCAATAGTCAGCATGGATTTCTGAAAAATAAGTCATGTCAGACTAACCTGATCTCGTTTTTTGACAGAATTACAAGCCTGGTAGATGAAGGGAACGCAGTGGATGTAGCCTACCTTGATTTCAGCAAGGCATTTGACAAGGTGCCCCATGATATTCTTGTAAAGAAGCTGGTAAAATGCGGTCTTGACTATGCTACCACTCAGTGGATTTGTAACTGGCTGACTGACCGAACCCAAAGGGTGCTCATCAATGGTTCCTCTTCATCCAGGAGAAGAGTGACTAGTGGGGTGCCACAGGGTTCTGTCTTGGGCCCGGTCTTATTCAACATCTTTATCAACGACTTGGATGATGGACTCAAGGGCATCCTGATCAAATTTGCAGATGACACCAAACTGGGAGGGGTGGCTAACACCCCAGAGGACAGGATCACCCTTCAAAACGACCTTGACAGATTAGAGAACTGGGCCAAAACAAACAAGATGAATTTTAACAGGGAGAAATGTAAAGTATTGCACTTGGGCAAAAAAAATGAGAGGCACAAATACAAGATGGGTGACACCTGGCTTGAGAGCAGTACATGTGAAAAGGATCTAGGAGTCTTGGTTGACCACAAACTTGACATGAGCCAACAGTGTGACGCGGCAGCTAAAACAGCCAATGCAATTCTGGGCTGCATCAATAGGAGTAGAGCATCTAGATCAAGGGAAGTAATAGTGCCACTGTATTCTGCTCTGGTCAGACCTCACCTGGAGTACTGTGTCCAGTTCGGGGCACCACAGTTCAAGAAGGACACTGACAAACTGGAACGTGTCCAGAGGAGGGCAACCAAAATGGTCCAAGGCCTGGAAACGATGCCTTATGAGGAACGGCTAAGGGAGCTGGGCATGTTTAGCCTGGAGAAGAGGAGGTTAAGGGGTGATATGATAGCCATGTTCAAATATATAAAAGGATGTCACATAGAGGAGGGAGAAAGGTTGTTTTCTGCTGCTCCAGAGAAGCGGACACGAAGCAATGGATCCAAACTACAAGAAAGAAGATTCCACCTAAACATTAGGAAGAACTTCCTGACAGTAAGAGCTGTTTGACAGTGGAATTTGCTGCCAAGGAGTGTGGTGGAGTCTCCTACTTTGGAGGTCTTTAAGCAGAGGCTTGACAACCATATGTCAGGAGTGCTCTGATGGTGTTTCCTGCTTGGCAGGGGGTTGGACTCGATGGCCCTTGTGGTCTCTTCCAACTCTATGATTCTAAAATGCTGAGATTCTAAGATCCTACAAGTCAAGGATAAGGGAAGTGGTCGTGCAGCAGTGCCTGTGGTGGCACAGGCTGGCTGCCCCTGTTGTTCACAAGAAGCTTCCACTGGCCCATCGAGAGCAGTGCAGTCTACACTCAGCGGCAGCAGCTCCCTGGGGTTTCAGGGCAGGCCAGCCACACCAGGATAGGCAGACGACTGAAGCCAGGACTTTCTGCATGCAAATCTGATGATGTCCTTTGGCACAGAGCTATAGCTGCCCTTCTGTGACTGAGTTAGACCTTCCCCGGGCTTTTAGATTGCATAGTTAGCTGGATAAAGAGTGGCACAAGCAAATACTGACAATTAAATAACAATACAATTACAGTGGTACCTTGGGTTACATACGCTTCAGGTTACAGACTCTGCTAACCCCGAAATATTACCTCGGGTTAAGAACTTTGCTTCAGGATGAGAACAGAAATCGTGCTCCAGCTGTGCGGCGGCAGCAGGAGGCCCCATTAGCTAACATGGTGCTTCAGGTTAAGAACGGTTTCAGGTTAAGAACGGACCTCCAGAATGAATTAAGTACTTAACCTGAGGTACCGCTGTATTTTAAAAAACTTATTTGGGCTCCTTTTAAAAAACCTCATACATACACACCAACACCCACCCACTGTATTCTTGCTTACTGTGTCCTAGTACTGAGTATGAGAAGTAGATCCAAAATCTAGTATTTTGGAGAATGAATTAACTGCGAAGGGTAGAATATACAAAGCAGATGCCCAAGTCCGGCTTAACTAACATGGTCGTCACAAAACTCAAAACTGAACATCTACTGGGTTATTTTGCATTGCATCAGAGTGGGTTGTTGCCTTACTATATTATGTTCTTGTTATACAAGTCTTTTATTTGTTTCCAGAAGAGACCAGCCTCTTTGAGGTACCCACCCAATTCCCTGCCCAAACAAGTGATCCAAAAGAATTGCTGTCCTTGGGGAACTTCATGCTCTTTAAGAACCCTCCTGGGTCGGTCCAAAATCCTACCTAATGCAGCACCTGCTCTTCCTGGAAGCCCCTGAACTGGGCCTCGAGGCAGTGACCCTCTCCCTCACACTCCTGCCTCTGATCCTGGAGATAAATCAGCAGCCACTGATAGTTTTATCCTCCACTGAGTTCAGCAACCAGAGCTACACGCAGCAATCCAACTGCAGTTGCACCACAGATTTGCATTCAGGCATCCTTTTCTCAGCAGTTTTATTTTTTACTCCTTTCTTATTGATCCCCAACATGAAATCTGACTTTTTCACACCAGCTGTTCAGCATTCACACTGAGTTGTCCACCACAAAGCCAAGATCCCTTTAGTGGTCAGTTATTGTCCATTCAGACCACAATCATATACACACACAGGCTCGCAAAGTTGGGATTCTCCCTCCACCCCCTGCCTGTGCAACATTTTACCCCTGCATGCATCAAACCCCATTTGCCATTTGGCCTCCCAGCATGCATCAAACCCCATTTGCCATTTGGCCTCTCCTTTAGAGAGACAATCAGGAAAATCCAGCACCTCACAGCTCACCCTGGACTCTAGGCTATGTATGAGGAAGTTAAAAGGCAAAGTGAGACAATACAGATTCTCTGTGACAACTGTCCATACTTCCATTCTGCTTCCTGCTGTTTCAATTGGTTATTGATCCACATGAGGATGCCTTAGCTCATGGCTGCACCCCACATATAAAAACTTTTAAAACATGTGGTTCCTCCCCAAGAATCCTGAGAACCATAGTCTGTTAAGGGTGCTGGAAACTATCTCTGTGCCAGGTAAACTACAGCTCTTGGGTGGCAAAAGCCATGCGTTTTAAATGTGTGGTGTGGTTGTGACCTTCGTTTACTCAGGACAGGAGCCTTGGGTGAGGGATTTCATGGAAAGAAAGCCCTCTAGATTTCTCATCACCTGAGGAAGTGGGAAGGCTAACAGGCCTTGATACCAGCATCTCACTGGCAAACATAGAAACGCAATAAACAAAATAAATAAAACAGCATTGATTGTGAACAGGCTACACAATAGCAGCACCTGTCTGGGACACTTACAAAATTCCTTGGCCCATCTGTGTCCTGTGCTGACACAGGGCTGCTCTGGGGGATTCACCCACTGCAATGGAGGCCACTACAAAACCTTACGTGGGAGCAACTGGGCATCACAATGATGCACCTGGACAGCCTGGCGTCTCTCTTCACTGCTTCTTTATCTCTCTTCTCATTCAAAGGTTTCCTGCCCTTACAGTCTTCTCATTATGGGTACGGCTCACTAGCAATGTATCAAGAGAGAGAACAAACACATCTTTTAAAGTGTTGCTTTCTAGAAAGGACTCAAATAGCAAAGACTTGAAAAGGAATAGCCATCCAGAAATGGCATAACAGAGAGTCCGAGAAATTGGCTTTAACCAAAAAACCATCCCAGAAGTTGTGCATCACCAGAGGACAAAAGACAAAGGGAGCATTCTCTGCAGTCTGGTGAACCTTTGTTGCCTTTACAAACAAAGGAGAAGATAGTAAATCCAGTGCCAAAGGCAGTCTAAAACCATGTGGACTGGATGGCCTTTAGGGAACATCTGCAAAGGCAGCCAGAACCCTCAGAAAGACAAAACAACATTATGTGACTCTCAAATTCCTGAGTGCTGTCTGTGCAGAAAGGGGAGGAGGGAGTTTTCCCCCTCCCACATATATGTACTTGTAAAGATGTATGATGATAATTTGGATATTTTATTTTTATTTTTAATTATAAACCACTTGGAGGTGGTTAAAAAAATT
Organism: Podarcis bocagei; assembly: GCF_964188305.1. Taxonomy (NCBI): domain Eukaryota; kingdom Metazoa; phylum Chordata; class Lepidosauria; order Squamata; family Lacertidae; genus Podarcis; species Podarcis bocagei. The sequence goes on along the minus strand of NC_138132.1, from coordinate 92,554,503 downwards.
AAGCAGAATATCAGTTCTGTCCTGGATGCTTTAGCTGAGATCCTTGCATTTCAGGAGCTTGGACTCGATGACCCTTGGGGTCCCTTCCAACTCTACAACTCTGAGATTCTATGAAATAGAATTAATTACAAAATAAAGTGTGGCTTTCAGTTCTATTAGCCGCGATGGCTACTTTCAGTGGCGCTGAAATCTCCAGAGGAGAGATCAGTTTGTGCCTTGATCCATTTATGCCCGGTGCTCGTGGCAGAAGGCATCTATGCAAGAGGGTGCTGAGTGGGAGACGTGGAGGTCCTCCGGGCATTCGCCCCGCGCACGGAAGGTTAGAGGGTCGGGTTCTGTGTCGGCTTCTTCGGACAAGCCGGTTCCCCTCCTGGCAGGGAGGTTGGGCAAGGCGGGGGTCCCCCACAGAAGCAGCCCAAGAGAAGCTTCGCCCGTCCTCCCGGGAGGCGGCGTCGGGGGCTTCCCCGCGGAGGGCGGAATCGAACCTGCCTCGGCCGCCTTCGACCACGACGCCCCGCAGGCGGTCGGAGCTCTGGCGCTGGGGAACGGGAAGGGCGGGCCGAGGCGCCGGCGCCCGGGCTCGCTCGGCTCCGAGGGGCTGCCTGCCTGCGCCCCGAGCAGCCAGGGCCGAGGGGGCATCCCGGCCCCAAGTCCGAGGGGCCGCCCCCTCCCGGCCCCACGCCTGCTTTCACGCGGCCCCCTGAAATCTCCCTCCTCGACTCGGAAACAAGCAGCACGTGCGGAGCGCCGTCCCAGTCGGAACCCGGCTCCGCTCCCGCCCCGCGGCCCCCGGCCGGACTCACCTGCCTGCCTGCCTGCCTGCCTGCCGGGTGGGCGTCCGCGCCTCGCGCTCCCGTCGCGGCTCCTTCTTAAGACCCGGGCTGCCCGGCGGGCGGGGCCAGAAGAGCGCTGAGCTGCCGGCGCCGCCCCGGGGCGGGCGGAGGCCGCCGGCGACCCCCTCGGGCCGGGAAGGGTCCGGCGAGGCCCTCGATGCTCCCCCGAGAGACCGCCCGGCTCCCAGGGGGACCCCCTCCCCGGGCGCGGAGGTCTCCGCGGACCCCCCAGGCCACCTTCGAGGGGAGGGCGGCGCGACCCCCGCAGCGTCTCGAAGTTGGCCGGGCCGGGGGGGGGTGAGGACCCCTCGGGGGCAGAGAGGCTCCCAGCCCCTTCCAGGCCGCTCGGGGCAGAGTTCTTCGTTACAGGTTCCGTGGTTACTTTCAGAGCCTCTTGTGAGTCAGGCGCGTTACGGAATGAAGCTGGGGAAACTGGGCTTCATTTTAAGAATAGGGGGGAAGATTTGTTGCCAATTAAGACTATCTGAGCGGGGTAACGTGTACGGTCATTTATTCCAATGGGAAGCAGGGGTGCGGTGGGGTCTCCTGCTGTATTTGGGGACCCCCTTCACTCGGACTAGACATCTGCCTCCAAGTCCTTCAGCTCCGCGAAAACCCCTTCCATGGTCGGCGGGGAGAAAAACAGGGCGTCACCCTCCACATCCCAGGTGCTGCACCAGCAGAGAAAGTCCAGGCCAACTGCAGCAAAGACGAAAGCCTTTGACTTCTTTGGAGGTCTTCAAGCAGAGGCTTGACAGCCATATGTCAGGAGTGCTCTGATGGTGTTTCCTGCTTGGCAGGGGGTTGGACTCGATGGCCCTTGTGGTCTCTTCCAACTCTATGATTCTATGACTTGTCCCAATAACTCTACCAAGAGGAGCCAGGCTGCAAGCAAAAATATTCTGCTGGCTTTTCATGGGAAACTAGGGTCGTGGCTGCAAGAGGCACACAAGGAGCAAAGGCAAGCAGCGGACCACCATGTTGTGGCCCAGATGCCTCCAGAAACCCTCGCTCTGGGTTTGGGTCATGGCCATGCTAGATGCATCATGCAGGAAATGGCGCCTCAGCACCAAGGGGTTGCCACCTTCTTATTTGTAAGCACACCCTCTGCCCTTGTGCTAATTAAGTTGATGGCTCACCATACCATAGAATGATAAGAGTTGGAAGAGACCCCGAGGGTCATCTAGTCCAGCCCCCTGCAATGCAGGAATCTCAGCTAAAGCATCCATGACAGATGGCCACCCAACTTCTGCTTAAAACCCTCCAAGGAAAGCGAGGCCACAACCTCCTGAGAGAGTCTGTTCCCCTGTCAAACAGCTCTGACTGTCAGAAAGGTCTTCCTGATGTTTAGTCAGAATCTCCTTTCTTGCAACTTGAAGCCATTGGTTTGAATCCTCCCCTCCAGAGCAGGAGAAAACAAGCTTGCTCCATCTTCCACGTGACAGCCCTTCAGATATTTGAAGGTGGCCCTCATAGAACCTCTCAGTCTCCTCTTTTCCAGGCTAAACCTACCCGCTCCTTCAAGTGCTCCTCACAAGACTTAGTTTCCAGACCCTTGATCATTTGCATTGTCCTCACCTGTCAACGTTCCAGCTTGTCAACATCCTTCTTAAATTGTGGTATGTCCAGAATTGGACACAGTATTCCAGGTTTGGTCTGACCAAGGCAGCAGAGAGTGGTAGATTTGGATTTGTGGGTTGCAATACCAAAAGTTTGAGAAGCCCTTAGGGTGGTTTAACAGGAAAGGGTTATCAAGGGTTATCAATTTCATTCCATGAGCCAGCTGTGTGTATCACCAGCATTAGCCTCACTGAACTCCTTGGAAGGTGCTAGCCAAGATCTCTCGTTCAAAGACTTGAAACTTTAGTTTAGTAGCAGTGTACAGTACATAAAAATAGTGCAGAAATCAGAGGCACACACCAGAGGTCTTTCCTTGGACTTAAGGTATGGTTAGGCTTGGATTGTTGCCAAAGCTAAAAAATTAAGCTGTCTGCTTCAAAAAGCACAAAGATGCACAAAAGCAGACAATTTCCCCCTCACTTGGTTTCTTCTTCTTCAATTGATTAGTTCATCGGAACAGAGGCAGTAACCACCAGCCACACTTAGGCACATGTGGCAGTTCAGTGCCACTACTGCAGCGGTTTGACTTCACCCCCAGAGGTGCACTCCATTGTCTCAAGTCAAGACAGACAGAGGCTAGAAACAACAACAACAACATACTAGCAGCCGGTGCACAGAGTGAGGAACTACCTAGCAGGAAGGGTTGGTACATATAATTTTTATATTTATTTGCTTCCATTTCTCTTCATTTATACTCAAAGCAGTTCATAAATGGGTGAAAACACAGCATTCACAAAATGTTCATTAGAGGTTTTTAAGCAGAGGGCTGGCTGACCACCTAGCAAGGATGTTGTAGGCTAGGCAGCGGGTGGACTAGATCACTTTGAGATCCCCCCTCTGTGATTCTGTAATATACACATTAAAGTCAGTTCAATTTGTATCCCCTTTTACAGCCAAACCCAGAATTGGCTTTATTACTTGTATCTGATGGACAAATACTTGGCAACTTTTAAATTCATCAGTTCAAGACTTATTATTGCTAAAAACTGGAAGGTTCTAAAACCCAATCTACAGTATTACAAAGCTGGCATCAAGAAGTGTGGAAACTAATCTGATGGGGAAATACACACATAAAAGCACAGTGAAAAGGAACAGAGACAGGCAAGTTCACTAGTAGAGGGAAATATAAGTGGAATCAGATTTATTGTGAGATAAAGCATTCTATTGAACTTTCATAAGAATAAGACTTTGGGAAAGCAAACTATTATTGCCAGCATAGAAAGCCAGCAACATCCTGCTTTTCATAAACACATCCTGCTTTAGAAGGCAAGGCAAGAGAGGTTAACTGCCTAGCGGGCATGCAAAAGTGTGTTACAAATCTCCAACAGCCAGTTTCTGTAAACAAAGGCTGCATATGTACCATGCATTTAAAGAAGCCTGGGAAATGCAGGGGTGAACGCAGTTCCCAGCATTCTGAGGGTGGGGGGGGGCATGTGCTTTAACTGTGCTTCCAATATATGGTGTGTGTGCAGCCAAAATGTGTGTGGGGAGGGCACACTTTTGCGTAGAGAAATAGTGCAAGTGATTTCTTGTAAGCCACTTTGAGATTTTATTGCAATCATGCAGTATATACATCTTGTGATATAAATCAACACATTAAAAAAAGGTGTTTTTCACCTTTTCCCTGCCCACCATTTCACAGTTGATGGGAAGGTTGTCACTTCGTGGGAAAAAATATGCTTTGCTGCAGCGATAACCACACAGGAACAACAGGAAAGCTGATTCACCTTTAATCTCACCTTGGATCTCGGCAGCAGTTTTTATGCAAAAACTGCAGATCAATTGCTCATCCAGGGAAGCCAGGGAGAGAAAAGGGCTCTTTCCATCAGGAAAAAAGCTGGAACGCCCTAGGGTGAAATGTCATGCCCTAGCTTTCTCAGGGAGGAAATCCTGGTGAATCTCCAAAGATGACATGATTTCCATGTGTGCCCCATCTGTAGCTTTGCCCACGTCAGTCCTAGGCCTTATCACAACACTGGGGAGTCGTCACAGGACAACAATCTGATAGGAGTCACAGAGACACATAATGTATCTGGACCTAGTTATTACTCCTAATGGGCAGTGATTCAACAACTAGAATCATGATCACCTATTGCTCATGCCAAGGAGAAACTGTACAAGTTAACCAATAGGTTGTTGGCATGAAATAAATAAACAGTGAGGAGGACTCCATTTCCAGTACAAAGAGCCTTGTGACTTGCAATAATACTTTTGAAAATGTCAGGGTACAAATTACAGGGTACTGTTACAACTGGATTTTGAAATGTTACCGTGTGAAAGCTTTTAAAAGTTATGGGGAAGTGGGCTAAGACGGGAGCTGATGACAAATGAGCAAGATAAAGATGTCACAGACATATGGGGCAAATATATCTAACATCAGAATTCCTGTAGCTTCACAAAGTGCAACCAGACTCAAAAGAGATATTGCAGAGATGGGGAAAGTCAGAAATGGCACTCAGAATGACCAGGAGACTGGAGGAAGCAGGGGGGGGGGGAGCAGGCAGAAGCTCCAGACAGAATGCAAAATAAATCCAGTCACTGTGGCTCTAAAACTGAACTAATCCTAACCTATTCACTCCACTCATTCAAGTTTACTGACAATGAATCACAGAACCAAGACAATAATGCCCATTTACACCACAAAGAACTCATAACCAGAACTCAGAACTCAGCAGCCAGAAACATCATAACCAGACACTGGTATGACCTGTCAGGAGTAAGCATGGACCAATGGTACCAAATAGTATGGGAAACAGCCTTATTAGAAAAACTAACCAACAAACTGAAACTGACATGGGGACTAATAGAAGAAGACGCCTCCCCTTTATCACATACACAGCCCAACAAGACAGTAACAAAAATCCACCAACAGCAATCAAATCAATACAGTGGTACCTCAGGTTACAGATGTTTCAGGTTATAGACTCCGGTAACCCAGAAACAGTACCTTGGGTTAAGAGCTTTGCTTCAGGATGAGAACAGAAATCGCGCAGCAGCAGTGCGGCAGCAGTGGGAGGCCCCATTAGCTAAAGTGGTGCTTCAGGTTAAGAACGGTTTCAGGTTAAGAACGGACCTCCGGAACGAATTAAGTTCTGAATCCGAGGTACCAGTGTATGGCTAACCTGATCCAAAACACACACACACCCCCCACTCATACTTGAAAACAAAGATCACCACAGCCAATCACAAATGAACAGCCACACTCTAGGCCACCCCATCCTCTCTCACCACCAAAGGAACACAAGCAAATAGCAGAGAACCTGCACAAGCGACGCTGACACAAAACCCCATATATATATTAAGTAAAACAGAAACATTGCCACCTGACCCCACTCACCTTTCCCCCTCCGCCTCTTTCCCCCTTTTCTTCCTAATGTTTCAACAAATGAAACTGATCTGTAAAAAATGTTACTTGAAAAAAGAGAGGGAGAGAGAGACATTGCACATACTTTTGTAAACCAAGAAAATCTTTAATAAAAATACATTTAAAAAAACCCAATGAATCACAGAATTGCAGAGTTAGAAGGGATCCCGAGGGTCATCTAGTCCAGCCCATCAGGTCCAATCAGCAAGACTGGGCAGCTTCAAAGAAGATCCCCTCTTGGAACTCTGGCGCTGGGAAGGGAGCTGATTTTTCTGGTGATGGAAGGGGCCCTTCTTCACAACCAGGAGGCCAAGTGGAAAGTTGCCATGTCATTAGCTAAGAAGCCAAATCGGGTTCTTCACTCTGAGCCTGATGCCAGAGCAGGACCCTCACAGGCACCTTTCTTTGAGCCCAGTGAACCACATTCCTCTCCCCCTGCGTCACCAGTTCCCTGGCACAGAGAGCATGCCAGGCGGGAGGCCACAGAGGCCGTTACCTGTCCAGTGCAGCCCATGATAATGACCTGGCCCACAGAACCCACAAGGGGTTCCAAACAGCCCAGCCCTCTGTGTGTCAGGGATTGGGGGGTCTGGCCCTCTTAAGCGCCTCAGTGTCATTTGCCTCCAGATGAGGGCATGGACTCTGAAATGGAAGGGTAAGCAGGGCCAGCCCCACAAATGCTCTCAGGTGAATCTGTGGGGCCAGTGCCCCACCCATTCCTGCCTGGGGATGTAGCACTGCCATTCTCTGACTCAGAGGACTCCGCTGGAGAAGAACAAGAAAGACCTGGGGCTTCCCCCACTTTGTTGCAGTAGATTACTAGATTACTGGAGGAGGATGGGCCCCTTTAGGTAGGGCAACATCTTGTAGCACAGGTGGAGCTAACAGTTATATTGTACCTGCTGCTACTTCTGTAAATGGACTCAGTTTCAGCTTGTTCCTTGCTGGAGCAGCTACAGAGCTTTGTTCTTCAGAGCACAGCCTTCAGAACCTTTACTTACACCCATGTTGGGCCTTGCTGCACAGAGGAACACAACAAACACTCCGGAGAGCTCACTGAAGGCAGAGCAAGTTGCTCCCTAGGAGCTCTCCATGGTGCTGAGACAACAGGCCTGCCTTGCTCAAAAGTCCTCAGAGGAAATGGCTCACTTGAGATGTCTTCCCTGCTTCCTAGACTCTGATGTGGGACCAGAACAGGGCGGCAGTCTTCCTTGGAAACATAAGAAATGCACTGGGACTAAACTCGACAAACCAAGCATTCAAATTTGGCCTGTTAGGGTATTTTCCCTAAGCTATGCTCACCTGCCTCACAATTGATGGCATACCTGATGTTAGATGTGAGGGCAGGTAGAGACAGGGCTGCCAGTGCACAACTAGGAGCCTTAAAGAGCACTCCCAATTGTGCACCTGGAAAGGAAAGCAGGCTTTGGCTCTACTGCCCATCAGCTTGATGGATCGGTTGTATTAGCGCGCACCCCTGGCCCGCCTCCACTGCACAGCTCACTTGCACAGCCAATGCCTGCAATAAGCAGGCTTCTACTTTACCACACATCAACTGAAAGGCAATAATCAGAAGCTTCATGTGCCTTAAAGCATTGCACCCATCTCTTTGCAGCCCCTTATGGTGTTTTGAATTCCTGATGTCATTGTGACATCAGGAAATTGTCATATGCAAGGCTTCCCTTACATGTCCAGTTCAGCCCACAGAACCCACAAGGGGTTCCAAACAGCCCAGCCCTCTGCGTGTCAGGGATTGAGGGATCTGCATGCAGCTGCCCCGTGTGGAGGTTCTATGGACTGCAGGTGGCAGATTCCCTGTGAAGCACCTGCTCAGTCCACCCAGGCTGGCCACTGGTTCGTCTAGAACAGGAAGTATACAGGGGCTTCCTGCTCTAGCCAAGCAACAAGATCTCACTGAGTTGCGGTGTTGAACCTGGGACCATCTGTGTGCAAAGCAGATGTTCCAACTCTGAGCTATTGACCTTTTTTGTTTTTAACAGAGCACATATGGAATTTGCTACAAGATGGTGGGCATTATTCAAATCAGTGGCTGCAAGTCCTAATGGTTGTACACTGCCTCGGATGCCAGTTGCTGGGAACAAGAGTGAGAGAAGGCTATTTCATTCATGTCCTGCTCTTGTCCCTGACCCTTTCATGGGTATAAACGTGGGGGAAAGTGTGCATGCCTCACTCCACCCATTAAGCACGTTAAGAAGTAAGCAGGTTTCGACTGGTCAAGAGTTGGGCCAAAATGGGCAAAGCCACTGAGATAACAGGCACAGCTCAGGCCCTTATCTGTAATTTGCAGGCTGCAATCCTATAGACACTCCCCTGGGAGTAGGATTGAACTCATTTAATTCTGAATATAGGATTGCACTGTAAATGCTATTTTATGAATATTTGACTTTATTTCAAAAATTGGAACATATTAGGCTGCCTGCATCTGGGACGTGACTGTTCTGCCTCAGCCCTCCACCTCCAGCCTCTCCAAATTGGTGGTTGTGGTAGATCTATTCTAGTTTATCAGTTGTTCTAAGATGGGCTCTGATTGCTACCATATTGCTGTCTGGGAGGGGGGTGGGCTATCGTACAACAAAAGCTTGACAAAAAAAACACCCTCAGAACATTTCTGGTATGAAAAGTTACAAGGTATGCACTGGTTGGAAATGAATGAGTAGGCCCACCCCAAAACCTTTGCAGGAGCAAACAATACAGTGCTGCTGCTGCAAGGCTGTTGAAGAGAAGAAGTCAGTTGCAAATGGCTGCTTAGCAGAGGACCAGCTTCATTGTGAAAGAACCTTGCACAAGAGCCGCATTGACTCCCGGCCTCAGCTGGACACAGCGCCGCCTATAGTTGAAATAGCCATATAACCGTTAGCTCTACACCACAACTGCTTAGAGATGCTAATGACTCCGTGATATATAAATGCCATAAATAAACAAATAAATAAAATGGTGTTGAAAGTGGGCATGTGTATGACCACCCAGATCGCGTCCTGAGCACATCCTGAGTGCATAATGAAAAGGATGTCTGCAAGGCCCAGGTACTCCTTTAGGTTCCCCACCACAATACTTCTGGCTACCAGCCTGCAAGAATCCTTTCCGCCTCACTACACAGGGGCAGAACTGAAAAAGAGGAATCTGCTGGTCAATTACAAATTCACATTTTCTCAATCAGTTGCTACTGATGAGTTTCGCTGCAACAAAATGCTGCTTCCATTGCTTAATTCCCCAGCCACGTTGGAGAATATCAAAGAACCATGTAATCTTTGTGATATTTTGAGAACTTGCCGTTCCATGAAGCAACTGGATGACATCAGAACATTTTATCTGTGCAGCACACATCTGAAATGGCATTTCCCAGTAGATATGAATGCAGCCAAAAAGACCCCTCTTATCGGTGTCATTTTAACATTCCTTATGGAAGCCAAGGGAGGGGTGAAATCCTCTACTACTGACTGCATCACCCTCATTCTTTTTTTAAAAAATAAAAGCATAGGCCCATGAGAGGAGCCTCAGTGCTGCATCAGCCCCACAGCCATCGAGCCCCACTTCCTGTTCTCACAGTGGCCCCTGGATGACTCCGGGAAAGCCATAAGCCAAACCTTACTCCATCAGCGCTCTCTACGCGGGAGACTTCCAGCAACTGGTATTCAGAGCCCGTTTGTGAGCCCTCTGTTCTTTGTGCCCAAACAAGTAGGAGGCTGGTGTGGTTTTTTTTTGGTTTTCAGTTTATCCCCAATTTTAATTCTTGAATGTGTTAAGTAGTTGTTTTTAACTGTTTTACCAATAATTGTATTGCTTCATTTTTTGGTAAACTGCTTTGAGGTGTATAAATTTTATGAAATAAATAAAATAAAGTGCAGTGCAGTTCAGCAATGAAGGCAGGTCCCTGTACTAAGAAGCTTACAAACAACTCATTTACATTTAAGCCCTACGTGATTTTTCCAGTTCCCCACATAATCAGAATTACACGGAGAGGCAAGGACGGCCACGTTATTGGTCCATGATATGAAAATGCAGCTCTGGGGCAGACTCAGAGGAACAAGAGAGAGCCTGGGAGCCCGTGCCCCCTCCTCATGGACCACCCAGGCCAGAAGATGGAGGACTGCCCCACAACCCTGGCTCCAAGGCCAGCCTTCCCCATTCCCAGGGCTGAAGAATAGGGCAGTGGTCCTTTCAGCTCCTTAGAGTGGCAGGGCTAACAGGAGGTATCAGGTCAGTCTCCATAAGGCTGTGCTTCTCAAACTTTGTTCTCTGGGCCACACTTTCAGAATAAAAATTTGCTTGTGCCACACCAGTTTTTTTAATAGGTAATAAATACATTGGAAAACAAAAAGAAACAACTAGTAGTGCTTGATTTATAAACATAGAAGAAAACTCTTTTAAAGTATGATCATGGCACATCCAGAAAGTATAAAACAATGCAGCTACATAAGAACATGAATCATTCCTAGAGGTCCCGGGCCCTAAGGAAGTCAGATTAGCCTCAACCAGAGCTCAGGGCCTTTTCACCACTGGCTCCGGCCCGGTAGAACGCTCTGTCTCATGAGACCAGGGCCCTGCGGGATCTGATTTCTTTCCGCAGGGCCTGTAAGACAGAGTTGTTCCGCCTGGCCTTTGGCTTGGAGTCAATTTGATTCCCTCCCCCTCTTTATTTTTCCTTTCTCCTCCTGCGATGAGGCTGCATTTTAATGTTTCAATGTTGTATTTTAATCTTGTTTTTATTATTGCTTGTTAGCCGCCCTGAGCCCGGCCTTGGCTGGGGAGGGCGGGGCATAAATAAAATGTATTATTATTATTATTATTATTGTTGTTGTTGTTGTTGTTGTTGTTGTTGTTGTTGTTGTTATTATTATTATTATTCCAGAGGCATTGACTTATGCCCAAGATTGTGTCTGACGTCATGTGCCTGGCCTGCAATGTGCGGGACATGGCATTGTCAGCCCAGAGCGCTGTGGCCTCAATGGCCGGCAGCCCCTCCTCTCCTGCTCAGGAGGAACTGGCCACTGAAGCTCTGCTCCATGCCTGGACTCCTGTCCCAATCAGCATTGAGGGGGGCCAGCCAACAGATATTAGGGGAGCAAAGGCACCTCGTCCCCATAGAGTTGGTGGCCCTGAATCATTCCAGAAATATAATTACAGTGGTACCTCGGGTTACATACGCTTCAGGTTACATACGCTTCAGGTTACATACTCTGCTAACCCAGAAATAGATTAAGAACTTTGCTTCAGGATGAGAACAGAAATTGTGCTCCGGCGGCGCGGCGGCAGCAGGAGGCCCCATTAGCTAAAGTGGTGCTTCAGGTTAAGAACAGTTTCAGGTTAAGAACGGACCTCCGGAACGAATTAAGTACTTAACCTGAGGTACCACTGTATAAACGAGTCTCTTACATATGTACCTTAAGTATGTATACAAACTTGTTTTAGCAGGGTAATCTCATTTTGCCGGCTAAGCTCCACCCTCTTAATCATTTTGCTTGTCCTTTTCTAAACCCTTTCCAACTCTACAATATCTTTTTTGAGGTGAGACAACCTTAACTTTACAGTACTCCAAATTATGGTTCCCACCATAAGGAAACTCTGAGCTGGACCCAAACTGAAACTGTACCAACATTCGGCATGTGATGTTATCCAACGTGGCATGAACAAAAGTCTCAGCTGGAAGCAAGGTGGGAGCCTTTCTGCTATTGAGAGAGGAAAGAAAGAGACGCTGTGGAGCCATAAGAATCCCTGCCCTCGCGCTTTCCTGCAGACAACAGCCTGGACGGCCCTCAAAGAAAAACCTTTTCCATAAACAGGAGACCTGGCCTAAGTGGAGGCGCAAACCACATAAAACGCAGGAGTCCAGTGACTGGAGCTCCCAAAGCCCCCCTTTTTAACCTTAAATGCAGGTGTGGCATTTAATCAAGATCTGATTGGAGCAAGGGGAGCAAGGTAAAACATTTCCTTTGCAACATTTTTCCAATTAAATTGGTTGTGGTTATTATTCTGTATTAAGTTACATACATTTTGCTTGCCGAAATGGCTTCTAGACTCTCACAGGTAGTTATTAAACCTTCTCTGAAGATTATTAGACCTTCAGTAGAAAAAAATTATCCTCCTTTCCCCCCATTCTAATATCAGCTTGAGTAACAATTGTTTGTGGGGGGAGGTTGAAACCCCTTTCCCCTTGCAACCCTTCTCCAATCAGTTTCTGAAACACACACTATGGCTGTTTTACGGTACTTAGGGAGCTGCCTTATACCAGTTCAAAGCACAGATCCCTTGAGACCAGGAGAAGATGACAAGTGTGGCAAGAAGATTCAAGGACAATCAAAGAAACATTTATGTGTAGTATAATATAGTACACACACACACACACACACAATTATTTGCAGAATATGGATAGGTACGGTATCTTTTCAAAATGAGAGCAAGAGCATCAAGTGATACTGAGGAGCATCCTAGTTCTGATCGAGAATCACCATTCCTACAGAGTGCTGGAGAGGCCCGTTTTATTCAACACCAGGATTTGATATCCTGCCTTTCACTCCCTTTAAGGAGTCTCCAAGTGGCTCACATTCTCCTTTCCCTTCCTCCCCCACAACAAACACTCTGTGAGGTGAGTGGGGCTGAGAGACTTCACAGAAGTGTGACTGGCCCAAGGTCATCCAGCAGCTGCATGTGGAGGAGTGGGGAAGCGAACCTGGTTCCCCAGATTACGAGTCTATCGCTCTTAACCACTACACTGTGACAGTGGAACCGACTCCCTCGGGACGTTGTGGACTCTCCTTCCTTGGAGGTTTTCAAGCAGAGGCTGGATGGCCACCTGTCATGGATGCTTTAGCTGACTAGATGACCCTCGGGGTCGGTCCCAACTCTTAAATTCTGTGACTCTATTTTTATTTGTTTGTTTGTTTATAAAAAAAATTATTGGTTTTAACACATATTTCCCGGCATATCATCCTTTTAAACATCATTTCAAAATCTTTGGCTATCACAGCCTTAGACCTCCTTCAACCTCAACTGAGGGTTTTCTAAAATCCTTTCTAATTATGCATTTTGTTACTACACTTGTTGCTATAAATTCAAATCTTAATACCTATTCTTAGTTCTTTTCACAATAATTTATATATTATTCCTTACAAAACTTCTTTTAACCCTACAAGCGATGTCAATTGGTTACAGTTACTTTCCAAATACGTCAAAAGCTTCTTCCATTCCTTTAGGAAAGTCTGGTCCTGCTGGTTCCAAATTTTCCCGGATAATCTCGCCATCTCAGCATAACACTGGGCTACCGCCCTTCCCTGCTGTGAAAATATGGGTAACCATAGGAACATTAGCTGTTCCAGTAATTGATCGCCTGTGCAGACTGACCATCCTATCCACCAACAATCCAAATTTTGTTTAGAAATTCTTTGCCAAGTCTTTGCAGCGGCAGAGCAAGCCGATCGGGCACCTGGGGCAGCGCATGTGCCACCGCGTCTCTCCCACGAGAGACGCGTGGGTTAGGTGCACTGCAGGCCCCTCAGTGAGTGCCACCCAGCAATTTGTAACCCCCCTCAGTGGTGACACCCAGGGCGGACCGCCCCCCCACCCCCTTCCTCCGCCCCTGAGCCTTTGCATCTTTTAGTTTTGTAATACAGTCAAAGAAAACACTGCAATTTCATTTGAAAGATATTTGAGTATCATACAGGCAGGTGATGCTCCTGCCCACAAAAGTTTGGAGGTAGGTGTTCAAGTATCACATGGTACCCAAGTGCCCTGTGGTTTTTGTGTCTTATGAGCTGGAGTGGGAGAGACGCTTGAACGATTTCCTGGGAAAGCAGCTGTGGGTGGAACTTTTGTACCTACTCAGTGAATGCGGATTCCAAACAGCTCTTGCCAGAACTACTCATTGCTCTCTGCATCACACATACTGTCCCCACCCTGATTGCACATGGTCTCCTACCGGGATCCCACGGACCAAAAAGACACCCTGTTGCCACCAGCAGAAATGTACCACCCTCCCCACATTCTTCCTGAATTGGAGCTATCCAAACGACGTTGGGTATTGAGGAGGTGCCCTCCCACCCATGCCCCCCCCCTGCAAGGCTACCATTGCTGTCTGTTGCTTCTTTCTGTGGAGCATTCTTGTCTCCTTTGGAAGGTTCTGCAAATGCCAGCCTAAGCCCAAGGGTGTTGCTTTCCTTTCGCAAGTGGCCAGCTAATTAGTTAAATTCCTGGGATTCCTGGAGGCCGAGGGGGAGCCGAGCTGCAAGTGCAGGCCATGTTGCTGGGAGCGGAGTTGGTGGCTCTGTGCCCCCGGCTGCCCAGGAAGTCCGCATTTCCATGCAGAGGGACAGAGGGAGCCGCCTGGCCGCCCCCCACGCCCGGGGTCTGCGGCAGATGAAGCCCGTGCTGGGCGGGGAGGGGGGCAGCGCGGGACTGAGGCCTTTCTTTATGGAATCCCAGCAGGCACTTGAATCGCATTCTGTTTTTCATTTGTGTTATTTGCTTGTTTGGTCCCACAAGGGCGGCGACGAAGCCCCCCCTCCCTCCGCGCCAAGGAGGCGGCGGCGGCGGCCCCTTTAAGCGCCGGCCCGGCCCGCCTCCTGGCGCCTCTCTGCCAAGGCGGAAGCCGCGGCGGGCCCGAGAAGGAAGGCCCGGCGGGAAGGAGGGAGGCCTGGGCCATGGCGCCGCCTCTGCAGCCCCCGGGCAACTGCGGACCCTGGGAGATGCGCGAGCGCCTGGGCACCGGAGGCTTCGGCAACGTCCTCCGCTGGCAGAACCAGGTGAGGGGGAGAGGCGCCCACGCATTCACACGCACACGTGTACCCCGCGCGCGGCTCTCGGGCCTGCGACACGGAGAAGGGGCGCCTCGGAGGCCTCCGGGATCCGCTTCTGGAGTCCGCCTTGAGAAACAGCCCCTCGGAAGGCGAAGGAGAAGACTTTGCTCGGCCGCCTCGCCTCCCGCTTGGTTTCCGTGGCAGCCTCCGTCCCCCCCCCCCCCGGGCAGGAGGCCACCTCGGTCGACTCCAGGCATATATTAAAAAGAGGCAACTTGGCCCGATGTGGCATCCACAGTTATGCCCTGAAATGGGCAGGTGGCCCTTGAAGGCGCCATTTGCCTCCAGTTGCGCTTTTAGGGCTGCGCTGCTGTGCCAAGACATCCAGGATCCCCTTTCACCTAAAACGGCAGTGTGGATCCTGAATGTGTGGACTCTTGGAGTTTTAGGAGAGCTTTCACATGGCAACATTTCTACCCGCAAGGTATTTCCACATATGATTTTTTAATAAAAAAAACCCCGGCTGCAGATAGATGGTACATAAGACATAGGAAGCTGCCCTGCACCAAGTCGGAGTATTGGTCTGCCTGGCTCTGTGGACACTTGAGTGGCAGCCGCTCTTCAGGCTTGGAGACCAGCTCTGTCTGGAGATGCCGGGGATCAAACCAGGGACATTCTGCATGCAAAGCAGCTGCTGCACCACTGAGCTAAGGCCACTCGCCACACATAATAATGGGTGTCACTTCTACGCGTGGGGTTACCAAAGGACGTACAGGGAGCATACCACCCTCATTTACAGATTCACACACCTCTGTGCTCATTCCACACATAGCTCTGTGCCGAACAATGTCCAGTGCTGTTGGCTCTTTCCTAACTGCTCTGAGTCCGTGTTCTGTTATCTCTGCAATAACTGCTCCAGCACTGGCTTCTGAAACAGGGCACGTTAGTAAATTGACCAAGAGTTGGCAGATTTATTACTGAGTAGATTGGCTTCAGTAACTTGTGTGTGTGCATATACAACAAAAGGGCCATTTGTAAAATAATCCTGATAGAGTCTGCACTTGGTTTTCTCCTCAGAGAGCCAGTGTGGTGTAGTGGTTCAGAGCGGTAGACTCGTAATCTGGTGAACCGGGTTCGCGTCTCCGCTCCTCCACATGCAGCTGCTGGGTGACCTTGGGCCAGTCACACTTCTCTGAAGTCTCTCAGCCCCACTCACCTCACAGAGTGTTTGTTAAGGGGGAGGAAGGGAAAGGAGAATGTGAGACGCTTGGAGACTCCTTAGGGTAGTGATAAAGCGGGATATCAAATCCAAACTCTCCTCCTCTTCCTCCTCCTCCTCCTCCTCCTCCTCCTCCTCCTCCTCCTCCTTCTTCTCAGATTCATATAACAATGGCACAGGAATTTTGCAGCATCTGCAGCAGTACTAACACTGTCAGGGTTCTGAGAGTTTGAAGGTCAGAGCACTTGGTTCACATGAATAAACTCCCCCTTTTTTAACAGGAGAGTGGGGAAGAAATTGCTATCAAACAGTGTCGTCAGGAGCTCAGCCCACGCAACAGAGAAAGATGGTGCTTAGAAATACAAATCATGAAACGGTGAGCAGTATTGGAAGATGTGTGGCTTGTGTAAATGTCATGGGCAGTGAACTTTGCCTTCTAGTCAATGCATTTAGCACCAGGATTTTAATCCTGTTTATTTACAGAGTTATCTTTTAGTTTGCCCCATCTTGAGAACAGAAGAGTAGGAAGGTGTTGCAGCATTAAGCCAGGCTTTGGTTTTCCAGGTGAGGATGGGGAACTTCTGGTCCACAGGCCAAATCAGGCCCTGCACAGGTCCCAGTCTGGTCCACAAGGCCATTTCCCCCAAACTGTGCCCACCTGCCCAAGCCATATGTGGCATTAAGGGAAGCACAGGTAGAGACACACTGCAAAGCACAGCCAGGAGCCTTAAAGTGGCAAGTGACGCTTGCTGCCAGTACCAGTCAGCAGACTGACAGTGACAGCAGGCCCCAGTGGGACTCTGCTCAACATGATGCTTCCGCCAAAGAGTTTAATATGCAGAATCTACTTTCATGTTTTTGTCTTGATGAGAATGGTAAGGACATTGATTTTAAAAAGCTTAAAAAAACCCACCTCCTGCAACATGAAGCTCCAGGAGAATGTTTTAGAGCAGCCTGTCAGTTCGCCTGGGGGGATTGTTGGGCCCAACAGGATGACCTGTTCTGAAGAATATGCTCCAGAATCTGTTTCTACACTCAAACGTTTCGTGGTGGACATTCAGGAATTGCATAGCAAGACAGGCCAATGTAGAAAGTGTTTCTCAGAAAGTTAGAAAGCCACTGCTTAAAGGTAAAGTGATAGATCCACCTGAGATCTTACTGTGTTTTCTTCTCCTCAGGCTAAACCACCCCAATGTGGTGGCTGCCCGGGATGTCCCAGAAGGGATGCAAAACCTTGCCCTGAATGACTTGCCATTGCTGGCTATGGAGTACTGCCAGGGAGGAGATCTCAGGAGGGTGAGTGAGGGGTGTCCTGTGCTTTGGGGGAAAGGGGGGGGGGGAGACTGAGAAAATGGACTGGGTTTAATCAAACGGCTGCTCTGTATTCCCAGTCATAGTGAGGGCTTTGCCTGAGTTAGTGGCACAGAGGGAGGAGCTTCATTCTTCTCAAATAATGTGCCACCCATTAGTGGTTTCTTCTGAAGTTATCATTTAAGAGATATTTATTATTAAGCTTACATACAAGGTACGAGTATCTGCAGGCAGCAAGTGACAGGCTAGCTCCAAAGCCCTTGAGAGCAGGGATAGAGTGTTGGTGCTGTTTTATGCTTGAATGCCCATTGAGGCCTAGATGGTGGAGAGGCAGGTGGTCAAGACTCCCTCCACTGTAGGGAGGAAGCAGGAGGCCCTGAACATTCCTGGGAATCACAAGTGGGGGGAGCGGCTGCGGCTGCGGCTGCGCTCAGGTCCGGCTTCTAGAGGCATTTGGTTGGCAGCCGCAGGAGAAGAGAAGGCTGGCCGAAATGGGCCGTCTGCCTGATCCAGCAGGACATTTTTTTGTGAATTCTGCTTGAATACCTTCCTGCTGCAGTTGCCGTCTTGCTCCCAGAGAAGGTTGCTAGAAATATGTGGTTGGTTTCTGCAGGAGGGTAGAGAAACTGGGGAAAACAGGATGCCAGAAGGACTGCTCTTATGTTCTTATGGGGAAAGAGGCAAATATGTTATTTGTTGCATTAAAATCCTAAATGTCTAAATTTATATTATTCTACTTACATTATTTAAGAATGCAGGTGGAGGATAGCATGAGTGAAAGTTCCACTATATCAATTTCTCTGTGGAAAGCTACTTTGAAAAGTGTGTTCTTTTCCCTGATGTGGAGATATTGTGCCTTCAGGATAGCTCAGTTGGCTAGAGCATGGTGCTGATAATCCCACGGCCTCAGGTACAATCCCCATCAGGGTGGATAAAAATCAATAAATTTTTAAAGAAAATTTTTTAAAATGGATTTTTTTATTTAAATCAGATTTTTTTGATTTAAATCAGATTTTCTTGATTTAAATCAGTTTTTTTAAAAATAAAATGCTTTTGGAGGAAATTTTTCTCTAAAGAGAGTTTCTGTTTAGGTTACATTGTAGTCCAAAGGCTATTCATCAAGAAATAAGGATTTGTTTTAAGTTTTTTGTGTGTGCTAAAACTCAGTCTAAGTTGGGTTTTTTTTTAACCGTTTAACCACATAATGGTTAATACATATGGAAGCTCGACAGAAACCTTTCTCATGTCTCTCGTTACACCTTTCAGCACCTGAATCAGCTTGAGAACTGCTGTGGCCTGCGGGAAAGAGCTATCCTTATCTTGCTGTCAGACATTGGTAAGTGACCAGAGGTGGCTCTGTGGGGAGGTAAGGAGCCTCAGACGGTGGGTTTTGAGTGGAATTAAGGACAGCATATCGGGATGCGGGTGGCTCTGTGGGCTAAACCACAGACCCTAGGACTTGCCGATCAGAAGGTCGGCGGTTCGAATCCCCGCAAGGGGGTGAGTTCCCGTTGCTCGGTCTCTGCTCCTGCCAACCTAGCAGTTCGAAAACACGTCAAAGTGCAAGTAGAGAATAGGTACCGCTCTGGCGGGAAGGTAAACGGCATTTCCGTGCGCTGCTCTGGTTCTCCAGAAGCGGCTTAGTCATGCTGGCCGCATGACCCGGAAGCTGTACGCCGGCTCCCTCAGCCAGTCGGTCACGACTGGACCTAATGGTCAGGGGTCCCTTTACCTTTACCTTAAGGACAGCATAGTGAGATGCAGACACCTGTCAGGGAACAAGAGCACTGAAATGAACTGGTGTGTGCAAGAACTCCTCATTTCAATGAGGATTTGGTGCCCCCGGGTGGTGTGGTTGCAGATCCCTATCAGATTTTATGTCTCTGGTACTATCTCATCTTTTGAATATGTCCTTATCAAAAAAAAGTATGTTCTCATACATGCAAGGGCTTTATTATCCCTTGGCAAGAGTAGGAGTTAGAAATCAGGGCAGGGCAAAACAGATTCTCAGGAGAAATGTGCTCTAGCAGCTGGTCTGGATGCCCCAGCTGTTGGGCTACTGCACCTTGTGCGTGTGTGTTCTGGCTGCTGCACGCCAACTCTGCTGCTCTGCTTCTAATGACAGACGCTGCACTTCTGGTGCTCTGAGCAGGGCCAGATTTAGGTCTGATGAGGCCCTAAGCTACTGAAGGTAATGGGGCCCTTGATATGTCCAGCTGTCCTTTGTCAAAAACAAATTGTCGCTGTTTTTTGTGTTGAATATATGATATATGGTAATTTATGGACCTGCCACTGTTGCTGTATGTAGGTCTTATTTTATTTGTTTTTTACCTTATGTTTTGGAAATGCACATCCAGGTTTTTTTCCCTTTAATTTTTTGGGGGCCTCCAAGAGAGTGGGGCCCTAAGCTGTAGCTTGTTTAGCTTATAGGTAAATCCGGCACTGGCTCTCAGCCTTTACAGTGCTGTTGCTGCTTTTCTGCGTTAACAACAGAATGCACTAATTGATTAATACGGATAGATTTTGGTGATGACAATACATTCCTCTCTCTTTCCCTCTTTCTCCACCCCCCTTCCGTCTCAGCCTCTGCTCTCAGATACCTTCACGAGAACAGGATCATCCATAGAGACCTGAAACCAGAAAACATTGTCCTTCAACAAGGAAAAGAGAGGGTGGGTGATGCTCTTCTGCTAAGCTTCCCCACCTGTCACCACTACTGCAGGGTGCTGGGCAGAGTTGTATCCCTCCTGCCAAAGGCGCTGTTTGAGAAGACTCTGTGAATAGGGGTTGGGTATGCTTCGGCTAAGATTCTGATCTAGCAGAGTTACTTATAAAAGAAAAGACTAAACTGGCTGGAGGTTTGTAGTGATGTGAGTTGCTTTCCTGCAGCATGTTCTGGTGGTCTTGCTCAAATCACTTTGAATTTTTTTTTAAAATTAATATTTATTAGTTTTCCAACAAATTAAACACAACACTACAAAACACCAAAAAAGAAAAAACATACAATACAATACAAAAAAACAAAACAAAACAAAACAAAACAAAAACCATTTAAAACACAATCCAATTTCAACATCTTATCTTTCTTTCCCTTATTTCCTCGACCTCCTCACACCTCCCTTTTTCTATTCCACTTCTGTTAATTGTTTCAGCAATTCCTTTCCATCTTCCTCTGTTTTCTATCCTATAATTGTCTTAACACATTCTAACCATATTTTTCCCTTTAAAGCTCTATTAATCTATTTATACTTAATTCCTTGTAACATTTCTACTAAAGCCATTTAACTTCATTCCAATATTTTTCTAACATTCATTAATTTTACAGTATTTCTGTAAATAGTCTTTAAACTTTTTCCAGTCTTCTTCCACCGACTCTTCCCCCTGGTCTCGGATTCTGCCAGTCATTTCCGCCAATTCCATGTAGTCCATCAACTTCATCTGCCATTCTTCCCTGGTGGGTAAATCTTGTGTCTTCCAATATTTCGCGATGAGTATTCTTGCTGCTGTTGTTGCATACATAAAAAAAGTTCTATCCTTCTTTAACACCAATTGGCCGACCATGCCCAGGAGAAAGGCCTCTGGTTTCTTAAGGAATGTATATTTAAATACCTTTTTCATTTCATTATATATCATCTCCCAGAATGTCTTAATCCTTGGGCACGTCCACCAAAGGTGAAAGAATGTACCTCCAGTCTCATTACATTTCCAACATTTATTATTGGCCAAATGATTGATTTTTTCAAGCTTAACTGGTGTCATGTAAATCATTTTCATTAACTTTTCTCTTAGGGCATTACATGCTGTAAATTTCATACCTGTGGTCCATAACCGTTCCCAGTCAGCCATCATTATGTTATGTCCAACATCTTGTGCCCATTTAATCATAGCTGATTTCACCGTTTCATCCTGAGTGTTCCATTTCAACAGCAAGTTATACATTCTTGACAAATTCTTGGTTTTTGAATCTAACAATTCTGTTTCCAATTTTGATTTTTCCACCTGGAAACCAACTTTTTTGTCCAATTTGTATGCCTCCATTATTTGATAATAATGGAGCCAATCTCGCACTTTGTTTTTCAATTTTTCAAAGCTCTGCAATTTTATTCTCTCTCCATCTTGTTCCAGAATTTCCCAATATTTCGGCCATTTGGCCTCCATATTGAGTTTTTTCTGTGCCTTCGCTTCCATTGGTGACAACCATCTTGGGTTTTCCCCCCTAACAAATCCTTATATCTTATCCAAACATTAAACAATGCTTTTCTAAGAATATGATTTTTAAATGCTTTATGTACTTTTACCTTATCGTACCACATATATGCATGCCAACCAAATACATTGTTAAAACCTTCTAAATCCAACACTTGAGTATTTTCAAGAAGCAGCCATTCTCTCAGCCAGCAAAAAGCAGCTGATTCATAATAAAGTTTAAGGTCTGGCAGGGCAAATCCACCTCTTTCTTTAGCATCCGTTAATATCTTAAATTTTATTTGAGGCTTCTTGCCCTGCCAAACAAATCTAGAAATATCCTTCTGCCACTTCTTGAAACAATCCATCTTATCCAAAATTTGCAATGTTTGGAACAAAAATAACATCCTTGGCAGCACATTCATTTTTATCACAGCAATTTGGCCTAACAATGATAACTTCAAATTTTTCCATACTTCTAAATCCTTTTTCACTTCAGTCCAACATTTTTCATAATTATCCTTGAATAAGTTCACATTTTTAGCAGTCATGTTAACCCCTAAGTATTTCACTTTTTTAACCAATGTTAGTCCTGTCTCCTCTTGAAACGTCTCCCTCTCATTCATAGTTAATTTTTTCTTTAGAACCTTGGTTTTCATCTTATTCAACTTGAAACCTGCAACCTGTCCAAATTCTTGAATCAGTTCCAATACCCTTTTAGTACTAGGTTCTGGCTCCTGTAAAGTCAATACTAAATCATCAGCAAATGCTTTCAATTTGTACTGTTCAGTTCCCACTTGTATACCTTTAACCTCTTGGTCCTTTCTAATCATGTTTAGCAAAACCTCAAGGACCGATATAAAAAGCAATGGAGAAATTGGGCAACCTTGTCGTGTCCCTTTTTCAATCTTAAATCACTTTGAATTTGTTGGTGTGCAGACATCCCTTTGCAGCGCAGCTGCTCTCTGGTTGTGGCACTCTGGTGTGAATCATGGGGTCTGGTATATGGTGGGCTGTGGCAGGTTGGTCCTGCTTCTCCGTTTGGGAAAGTTGTCGGCTGTAGGGCTTAGTCCCTTTCAGCTCTGAAGGGCTGGCTGTTTTTTTGGCACCCTCTCCAGACTTGATCACACTACTTAACAATACTTTCGCAGTCCTCGATCCTTCCAAGCACAGAGATAGGATGAATGGGATATTGTGCTGGGTCCAGAGCTGACCCAACTCTGTGCTTGTGCTATATATTTATCAGCCCTTTGGGTGTTGCTTTTTCCCAAAGCTCTCAGGTTCTAGTTCTGTTTACCACAACTGCCCTCTCTGCTTTCTCTCAGCTAATACACAAGATCATTGATTTGGGGTATGCCAAAGAGCTGGATCAAGGCAGCCTTTGCACTTCCTTCGTTGGGACATTGCAGTATCTGGTAAGGACTTGCAAGTGCAAATAGTGTGCTTGCACCCAGGAGGGCACAGTTAGGCAGGAGGGGTGGAAGCAGCACATTAAAGGCGGCAACAAATGGATGGGAAGCTGAGCTGTTAGGAACCAGGAAGCCAAAGCCAGTATCCCGAAGAAGCATTTCAAATGAGTTGCAAAAATGTTGCTTTCCTGGGTCCGACCAAGGGTCCATCTGGACACTTCTAAGTGGGACAAGGGAGGTGGTGGCCTTTCAGTACTATTTGTCCCCAGGATCTGATCCTTGGAGGTATATTGCCTCTCTATACATGGCAGTTCCATTTCGCTCTCATGGCCAGTAGCCAGTGACAGACCTTGAACCGATATGAACCCATTTTTATACTGTGATCCTTGGACGAAGGGTGATATATAAATGTAATTAATAATAAGAAGAATAGTATTTTTTGTGTTTCTTACAAAAAAAATCTGTCCAGGCTAGTATCTATCGCCGCATCCTGTGTTAGTGAATTCCACAACAGATTTACATTGTGTTATGGAGCCCTTCCTGTCCTTAGTCCTGGCCATTGCTGTTTTAAAATTTATTTAAAATGCTATTTTAAATAAAGTCTGTCTTAAGGAAGTAGAGGGAAGGGATCATATCTCAAGTTCTGCCTTGGTTTGAGGGAGCCTTTTTAGGAAGCTGGGAGCTTGTGGAGTGTAGGATTGCATTCCACCTAGGAGTGAGTCTCATTGGACTCAAAGGTGCTTACTTCTGAGTAGACGGGTAAAGGATTGCACTGCTAGTCTTTTCCTGGTTCTCAATGTTTCAGGCCCCAGAACTTCTGGAGCAGCAGAAATACACAGTGACTGTGGATTACTGGAGCTTTGGCACATTGGCCTTTGAATGTATCACTGGCTTCCGGCCTTTTCTGCCCTCCTGGCAGCCAGTGCAATGGTGAGTAACTCTGGCTCCATTGTGGGGTTCTTAGGAAATGTCCTTTTCACTTGAAAACTGATAATACAACGGTTAGTATTTTTCTTGGCAGGGAGGTGAGAGGAGGAGTTAATGCTGATCAGGGTGATCTGTAAGAAATAACTTAATAATTTCTATAGCGGTGTATAAAAAGAGGCACATTTTGCATCTGAGAGGTGAGCCTGGCTCCAGCTTCAAATAACATGTCTTGGCAGCAACCAAGATTTCCTCACCTGTTTGGCTATCCTGCCTGTGTCTGGTGGGTGTCTTCTTTCATCTAGCCATACTGCTTTTATTCACTATTACATTTGCGACTTCTGATTTAAACTGTGGCCCTCCAGGTGCCGTTGGAGGCAGGAGCTGGTGGGAGTTATAGTTCAACAGCACCTGGAGGCCACGGGTCCCCCATCCATGGTTTAAATGTATAATTGTACAATCATATGGTGTCTGATTAAAAACAAAACAAAATCCGAACAGTCTTAGTTTTTTAAGCTGAAAATCTACTCCAGAGGCTGGAGAAAAGGGTGTTCATTATGTCGCAGGTGCCAAGCCAGTTGGTCTTCTGCACAGCACCATCGGCTTCAGACGGAGAGAACTTTTCCTCCAGTTCCTAGACACAGTCCTCAGAGACAATTCTCTGTGTGGTAATGAGTGTGTTTAGATGTATTTATTTCATTAACGTACAGACTGTTTGATTGTAACAAAACCTCGAAGTGGTTTCCAAAAAATAAAACATCGCAATTGTCAATAAAAGACCGTTGAAAATAGATATTTAGAAAACATTCAGAACTACTGAAAATCAACAGTAAGCTAAAAACAGATTAAAACACATGTAGCTTTTACGTGTCTGGGTGGCTTGATGAAAAGAATGTTTGAAGCAGATGCTGGAAGAAGGTGCAGTGAAGACACGCGCCTGGTGCCAGGAGGCAAGAGCGGCAGACGCTCAAGTGCTGCCACACTAAAATGCGGAACGGATATTATTTGGTAGCTGCAGCAGTGCTAGTTCTGCAGATCAGAGCAGTCAAGGGGGCACATGAAGGGTCAGGCAATCCCACGAGTAAATGGGTGCCGAGCTGTTAAGGGCTTTATATTCTAAGAGTGACACATTGAACTTGGCCCAGTAGCAAACGGGCACTCAGTGCAGACTTCTGAGCAGAGCTGTACTATTTTGGCAAGGCCAATATGGAAGACACCACTGCTTGGACTTCTGGGGTCAAGGTATGGCTTAGCGTGACCAGAAAGGGCTTGGTGAGCTCTGGGCTCTTCCACTCCCTCCCATTTCCTCTGGAGTGGCCACGAGGGGCAGTCTGAAAGCTTCTGCTTCCATTTTAGCTTCACCACAGCTTGCCTTTTCTTCCAGGCAAATTGGTTAATGTTTAGTATGGCTGGTTGAGGTAAGCCATCCTCATAAACTCTGGTTTGATGTTGGCATGTTTCAGTTAACCAATTTGTGTGGGTTTGTATGACACTGCAAGCTGTGATTAATTTAAAATGGAACCGAAAGCTCCTAAATACTTCCTCTGCTGTAGCAAAAGGCCTTGGTGCAGATATAAGGGTAAGCTAAAGTCTGAACCAGCCCAATGTGTGCTTCTTCTTAGGCATGCAAAAGTCCGGCAGAAAAGTGAGCTGGATATTGTTGTCTATGAAGACTTGTCAGGAGAAGTGAAATTTTCTAGCAAGCTGCCACACCCCAACAATCTGAACTGGTAAGGAACGACTGACACCTCAAGAAAAACTCGGTTGCCCATTTTGCAGGCTGGCTGGGACTTTCCTTGTTTCTGGTTCTGCAACTCTCAAATCACAGTTATGAACTGACAGCAATTTATGCAAATGAGTTGTTGTTAAGAAACTTCCACTGCTTATTTTATGACTGGTCAACCAGGACTTGAGGAATGTATTTAGAGCCAAAAAAGGCGAATGCTATTCTATACAGAAGTCTAGTTTCCAGATCAAGGGAAGTAATAGTCCCACTTGCCCACACCTGGAATACTGGGTCCAGTTCTGGGCACCACAGTTTAAGAAGGATGTTGCCAAGCTGGAGCATGGGCAGAGGAAGGTGACCAAGATGATCAAGGGTCTGGAAACCAAGCCTTATGAAGAACTGTTGAAGAAGCTGGGTATGTTCAGCCTGAAAAAGAGGAGACTGAGAGGAGATATGATAGGAAGAAGAGTTGGCTTATTTATTGTAGTTCAGTCTTGCCCTCCCTCTAAGTGGCTCAGGGTGAGGTTCTGTTCCCTGTGGGGCAAGTTAGGTGAGTGAATGTTTTGTCCAAGGCCATCCATTGAGCCTTGTAGCTAAGCAGAGGTTTTAACTTGGGTTTTCCTTGCTCCGAGCCCCACATCTAGCACTTTATGCAGCAACCAACAACAATTATAATTAAAACATACCACTATCAATGCATGCCTTCATTTTTTGGATAACATTTGTAGGGGGAAAGGATCCCTGCCCCCAAAAGCTTACTAGTTAATTTGAGGGAATTGGGGAGGCGGGAATCACATGGGATCCATCCTGTTGTTAAGGGGACCGTGAATGGAACCATGGAGAGAGAATAGCAAGTCTGCAGAATATGTTATGTCCCTTAAACATAACTTTTAGGACTCTTCTCTGCAGAAAAAGATGTTTGAATCACCCCCCTGCACCCCCACCTCAGCATTTTCTTCATTCCAGTGCTTTCTTTTTCCTGCTTTCCTTCAGTGTTTTGGCTGAGCGGCTGGAGAAATGGCTGCAGCTGATGCTCCAGTGGCATGCGCGGCAGAGAGGCACCGACCCCACATATGGCCCCAATGGTTGTTTCAAGGCTTTGGATGATATCTTGAATTTAAAAGTAAGTGTTATTAATGGGGGGTGCCTGTAGATTTCACTTTATTTCCTTTAGATGTGACATTGCAAAAAATAGGGAGTACCGTATTTTTCGCACCATAGGGCGCACCGGACCATAGGGCACACCCAGTTTTTAGGGGGGGGGTCAAGAAAAAAAAATCCCCCCCCAACCCCAAAGAGCAGCGTACAGGCTGCGCACAACCTCTCCCTGCCGGAGGGGTTGTGCGCGGCTATGGCACAAGCCAAGGCAGCGAGCAGGGTGGATCCTGCTCGCTGTTTTGGCTTCCCCTTTAGCCCCGTGCATCCTCTCCCTCCCGGGAGAGGCTGCATGGAGCTAAAGAATCCATAGCCCCGTGCAGCCTCTCCTTGCCGGGAGACGCTGCGCAGGGCTTTCCTGGCTTTTCTGGGAGGTGGGGGGATTCCCTCACCTTTCGCAAAACCGGCAGAAGCCGCGCACACTTTAAAAGGGGTGCACGGCTTCTTCTGGCTTTCCTGGGAGGTGGGGGGGATTCCCTCACCTCTCGCAAAAGCCCGCAGAAGCCGCACAACCCCTTTAAAGAGATTGCGGCTTCTCCTGGCTTTTCTGGGAGGTGGGAGAAGCAACTGATGCGGCCAGTCAGTCCCTTCTCCCTCCTGGGGAAAAGCCCGCAAGAGCGCACGGAGCTTGTGTGCGGCTCTTGGGGGCTTTCCCCAACTGCCTCCCCCCTGCATTCGCTCCATAGGACGCACACACATTTTCCCTTGCTTTTTAGGAGAGAAAAAGTGCGTCCTATGGTGCGAAAAATACGGTAATCTAAAGTGACTTATTGAAGCAGTTGTGATACAGAAACGTCTCTTGCTGCAAAATGGGCACCAGGAGTTCTGGACACATGGCACCACTTTCGTGCCAGTTGCACTGGCTGTTGCCGCACCCCCAAGCTCAATTTGAAGAGCTGATGTTAACATTTAAGGCCATAAATGGTTTAGAGCTGAATTACCGAAAGAATTCCCACTCCTATAAAACCCCATAGTCAAAGTCTGTGCTTGAGGTCCTTCTTGTGTCTCTGCTGGTGACATCCATGTGGCTGGTTGGTGAGCGCCCAAGACAAGGTCAAGGCCTGGCAGAACTTCATTCCACTTGATATTCATTTGGCTCCTTCAGTCTTGGCATTCAGGGAGGCCCCAAAAGCTTTTCGTTTTACTCTTGCCTTTCCTTCACAAAATTTTGGTGAATCAGTTTCCCTCCTGCCTTATTTTTGTCTGTATCCATTCAGTGTTTAAAATTCTGCCTGGAGCTCTATTATTATCTACGTCACTTGGTGTGAGCTTGATACAGTAAATAAATAAATTATATGTGTACGTATTTTCTGTTTTTCTGAAAGGTAATGATATTTTTATTTACTCAGTGCCACCAATTAGCTAAACTGACATGTTTTTATTAACTTTTTAAAATTTATTTGTTGAGAGAGTTGCATTACTGTATTCAGTATATTGTATTACAGAGTAATGTATCAAATATTAGGTTTGTTTTTGTTTTTACTGTGCAATACGTTTATCAGAGATTTTCTTTGGAAAGAGGCATGACAAATATTTAAATATAGATAAGTGTGAAAGCATTTTAGTGGCAGTTTCACAGCTTTGCTGAAGTAGGTTTGAAATTTCCCTATAAGCCACTTAGTGTCCAGAGATACATTTAGTTTTCTGGCTGATGCAGAGAAAGGGAGAGAAACTGGTCACCTGGGTTAATATATGGTTCTCCATCTGGTTGCACCACCTCAGAATGGCTTGTTTGGGCCAAAAACATTCCCTCTGCATGGAGTCCCAGAATCTGAATTGCTCTGAAACAGAATTTACCCCTGCCGATTATCCTTTCTCTTACTCTGGCAGAGAGGGTGGTCTTGCTATTGGTGGCCTTTATTTCTGGACAAATTCTCAAACTGGAGCAAGTTGGGATGTGTCCTGTCCTGGTTCCAGTTTCTCTCTGTTTTGGGGTTTTTTTTTCTTTTGCAGCTGGTGCAGATCCTAGACATGGTAACGGGTACTGTGCATGTGTATCCTCTGGCAGAGGACGAGACCTTGCAGAGTGTGAAAGCCAAGATCCAGGCAGATACTGGCATCCCAGAGCAGGAGCAGGAGCTGCTTCAGGAAGGAGGGTTGGCATTATTTGCTGAGAAACCAGCCACTCAGTATCTGGCTGACATCAAGGTGTGTCCAATAACACTTTCACCCATGGGTACCAAATTACGGTAGCTCCTGTTGCTTTTGTAATACTCCCAGCTAGTGAAATTTCAATTTTGTCCTTTACCTTAACTACAAAGCCTTGGAAGCAATTGTCATTGTTTTAAAGGGATGGGGAGTGCAGAAGCAGGGGAATGGATTCCCCTTTTTGTGGGAGATGGTTTGGTTGAGAGTAAATTTGAGCAAAGGAAACCACTCAAGGAAAGATAACAAGGGAAACAGAAGAGGCTTGAGGGATGAGGAACAGGACTTGTGTAGCAATGAATGAGGTACTAATTTTCTCATTGTATTAAAAACACTGCATCTTTTCCCTACATAATGCTATTTCTTTGAGATAGCACACTTGGTAGAATGACTTTGAGTGACTCCTTTGGAGAACTAGCTATTAATATCCTATTTCTGTTGGCCGCTCTTAGTCCTTTGGATAGGGCATGATCGTAGGAGGTGTTTCCAAGTAATAGGCCCCACAATAAGGGATTCGTGCTTCTTTTCCTTGCAGCTAAATGATGCCACAGTTGCTGACACAGGCCTCTTCTTCCTGTTCGACAACCGAAAAATTACATACAGGCCTCAGATCTCTCCCCGACCTCATCCAGAAAGCATTAACAGTATTCGTAAGACCCTTTTCTGTGTTTTAGTGCTACTTGGAGGGGGGGGGGTTGAGAGGATTAATTGTTTTCAGGTGAATAGATAGTGAGGAATACTTGCTGCCTTTGTGACTGATTGGAAATATATGTGTGCTCTGTGCTTACAAAAATAATAATCCAAATTCTGCTCCAAGAAACGTGTAACGTACAAATTAAGCACCTTGTTTTATTTGCTATATTTATAAAAAGCTGCCCAATATATCATTCTCTATTCTGGTCACAACATAAAATGATAAAATACAGTTGAAAATGAAGTATCATAAAATAACAATTTATGGCATAAAAACTTCCAGCATATAGTTTTATATTTCCTTACCTGGCATGACTGAGGAGGGGCAGTGAGCAATCCTCCAGCCACCAGACGTCCTCATGCAGCCGAGGTCTTCTCTGGCTGGTGAGATTCTTCCTGGTTTTGCCGACACACTTTCAAGCTTATCTCTGCAACCGTATGGGGTAGGAACTTACTTAAAAATATTTTTTTTTAAGAACTCGGGACACCATACAATGACAATTCAGGTTTCTGTACATACATGAATTGCAGAATACATACCACACTGAACACAAGGCGACACGGTGGCAACCTCTAGATGTGTCATTCCACAATTTCTGTATTACACGCTTTTCATCATAGGAAATATATTTTTGTATATTTTCTTGGCTACCTGGTGAGCTAGTTTAGCCTAAGGAGGATTGGCTTCCCCAAAGCCACCAATGATCTTCCTGGCTAAGCGGGAATTGGAAGCTGAGTCTTTCACTCCCCAAGCCAAGGAGGGAATTATTCTAAAGTGCACAGACCCATGACGGACGTGAGCCCCAAGCTCAGCGTGGTTTTTTGAAACATCGTTTATATTGATCAGTAAGACTGAAATAACAAATTAATTCAGCCCCTAATGTTTTTACTGCAGAAGTTGGAATGAACTGAAAGAGTCAGGAAATGCTGGCAAGATAAGGAGCTTTTGGAATTCCTTGCCTGTGTAGACAAAGTTAGTTACCATATTTTTCGCTCCATAAGGCTCACCTAGTTTTTAGAGGGGGAATTCAAGAAAAAAAAAATATTATTAAAAGGGAGCGCTGAGCAGACTCTGCTCAGCGCTCCCTTTCACGAGACACTTTTCCCTCCTCAGGGAAAAGCCCCCAAGAGCCACACACACACTCTCCGCGCGGCTCTTTAAAAGGGCTCTTGGGGGCTTTTGCGGGAGGTGGGGGAAGGGACAGAGCCACACTCTGTCCCTTCCCCCACCTCCCGCAAAAGCCAGGGATAGCCGCACAAAGCCTCCTTTGAGAGCCAGTGTGGTGCTGTGGTTAATAGCGGTAGACTCGTAATCTGATGAACCGGGTTCGTGTCTCCGCTCCTCCACCTGCAGCTGCTGGGTGACCTTGGGCCAGTCACACTTCTTTGAAGTCTCTCAGCCCCACTCACCTCACAGAGTGTTTGTTGTGGGGGAGGAAGGGAAAGGAGAATGTTAGCCGCTTTGAGACTCCTGAAGGGGAGTGAAAGGCGGGATATCAAATCCAAACTCCTCCTCCTCCACAGGGCAGCAGGATGAAGGCAGAAGCCAAACAGCTAGAGGGAGCGCTGAGCAGCGCTCTCTCTAGCTGTTCTGGCTTCTGGGGTAGCGCAGCCTGTCCGCTTCTCCTAGAGCTGGTCGGGGCTGGAGGGGAAAGCCCGGGCTTCCCCTGCCAGCCCTGATAAGCTCTGGGAGCATTCCCTACCTCCCACAAAAGCCCACAGGAGCCACGCACCCTTTAAGGAACTCACAGCTCCTGCGGGCTTTTCTCTGAGGTGGGGGAATTCCCTTTAAAGAGCGTGCAGCTTTTGCGCGGCCAGTCAGTCCCTTCTCCCTCCTGCATTCGCTCCATAAGACGCACACACATTTCCCCTTACTTTTTAGGAGGGAAAAAGTGCGTCTTATGGAGTGAAAAATACGTTATCTCAAAACCTAATGGACACTTGTAAGTTGTGTGATGACAGGCAGGTGGACTGTGTAAGACACAGACAATGGATGTTCTCTCATTCATTGGTTGTGTCTGCATCTCCTGGGAGATGAGCCAACAGGTGGATATTTTTGCCACTGATGTCTGTGGCAGCGGTAGAACCCACACCTATGATTGACTAGATTAATTATTCGGTTTCACCGTGCAGGCAGGGGCTGAAAGAGACAAGTCAGGGAGTAGTTTTGGCTTGCTGGTTGCAGGACTTGACTCCTGAGAGAGCTTTTTGTAGCATCCAGCTAATTAAGAGACCAGTCAAGTCCTGGGATAGCCTGAAAAAGTCCAGACATATTCTAATTTTGTAGAAACCAGCACTTGGCATGTAAAGCATACAAAATCCTAACTGTGGGTTTGTGTTTCCCCACTTGTGTCCCTCTTCCCTGTCGATCCTTCTCTTCTTTCTTCCGCAGTTCAAGATCCAAAGAAGAACCTCTCCTTCCTCCAGCTGCGCAAAGTGTGGGGCCAGGTCTGGCATACCATCCGAAGACTGAATGAGGACTTCCACCAGCTCCAGCACGGGCAGCGGGCAGCCATGTGCGTGATGGGATCCTGCTACCTTGGGGGCTGCCAGTTCTGTCCACTGGGCTCAGACCTCGCTGGCCTGTTCTATGAGCAGCCTAAGTGAAGTCTGCACCACAAAGGAAATGTTCCCTGTTCTGTGCCCAGAGACGCTTCTGTTCCAAAGCCTTGGACATTTCTGCAAATGTGCATTATATTTATTTGGCCAATTGATCTTTCTTAGGCTAGCCCAGGGTGAGAGGGTGCAGAGAGTCTGGGGCTGGGGCTGGAAGGCCTGCCTTCTGAAACTTCAAGAGGGCTCCCCAGTGTTGTTCTGCTTATGCTTGTAGTTCTTGGGGCTGGAAGCCTTGCTTTAAAAAGGAAAGGAGAAACACGGAAATTACCAAGGGGCTAATTTTTTGCCCTCAGTAACCACATTTGTGTACCCCAGCTGTGTGGATTGCATGCCACTCTAAATACAGGTTATATGAAATAGGCTCCTGCTTGGCTCCTCTTTGGCTTTTTCTGTGCCAAGGTTTTATTGACCAAGGCTTTTTGCTTTTTTAGTTTAATCCAGACTGTAAATGTTTGATGCTGTCTCTATTGTTGTTTTTTCTTGGCTGGTTTTTTATTGCTTTTTGTTGGTTTATATTATTATACGCTGCAGTGTTAGCAAGCCACCCCAGGAATATTTATAGATAGACAGTCGTATAAATTTACAATACTGTCTTTGAGACTGAGAAAGAACTACTGGTTAAAAGGTGCGCCATGTCAATGTGCTGACACTGGGTGGGGCTGATGGCTGTGGAGCCCAAGCCAAGGGGAGCAGACAAGGTCTGGTCAGCTGGGACTCCAAGGGGGCAACTCTTTTTCTCTCTTTCTGCCTGGCTTTGTAGGAGGAACCTTCTGCGCCACAACAGTACCCTTTCCAAGATGAAGAACACGATGGCCTCCCTATCGCAGCAGCTGAAGGCAAAGCTGGACTTCTTCAAAGCCAGTATCCAGATTGACTTGGAGAAGTACAATGAGCAAACTGAATTTGGAATCAGTGAGTTTGGCTGTTTTTAATGATAGGAAAGCAGTTGCTAGGACAGACCTCTTCCGCGGGTTTTGTTTGCCTTGATGCCAGGTCACACTCCCTACAGTATCACATTTTGCACTTCTTCCTTGACTGGACCACCAGAGACTGCTAAGAAATGATTGCAAGTCTCAATCCTTCCCCAGGCCAGAAAGCATGGGCTGGGTGACAGCAGGTTAGGCTAAACTTCTCCTTCTTCATCAGCCAGGATATTTTTGTGCAGGGAATTCTTGGAGGGAGAGAGAACTTAAACAAACAACAGAATTTTAATAGTGCTTATTTGCTTTATACGCTTAAGAAATTATGTTTATCTTCTTATCTGTATTATTGCATAGCTTGGCGTTGGTTGAGGAAAGCGGTTCCTGGCCTGCTCTCCACCACCCCCCACCCCCGCATGCCCTGCAGGGACAGAAGTCGTGCCCCATGTGCTCCCACCCCATTGTCAATGTCTGATGAGAATCTGAATACTCTTGGACAGCCTCCCTGCCTTCACAAGCTTTTCTTTTGTCTGTGGTGCCTCAAAGGCTTCCTGTTGACTTCCAGGACGGCCTTTGATCTTGGACTTCCCACCTTTATTATATTGCATGTCAGAGCTCTCTAATCACCTCCTCCTCAGTGTGAACAGCAACAGACCCCTTCAGTCCTAGCTCAGTTTAGAAAAGGGTTTCTGTAAAAATGACTTGTTCTGCAATGTCGTGCCTCTTTTCAGTAAACCATGCCTTGCACCAGCCCTGCCCTAAATTCCCATCTTCCCCCATCAGACTTGGTTTTCACCAGCCACAGCATCTAATGTTTATGGTGACTCCTTGAGAAGGCTCAAAGTGATACTTTTGCTGGACTTCCGGAGGCGGCGCGTTCAGCAATGGCGGTCCTCTTCAGTTGCTGAGGAGGGGCTCCGCGGAAAAGGGTCGTGCGCTGCGGCACAGCGACGACCCACTTAGAGAAACCACGGGTAGAGTGAGCCCGTGGCCGTGGGGTTCGGCGGGCACCAGAAGCGACCTCGGAAACGCAGAAGAGACCCCGTAAGGGGTATCGGAACGTGGAGGGGGTAGCGGTGCTGTGAATCCATCGCTCTTTCCGCGGAAGCGAAGCCGCGCGGCTGCTGCTGATCAGCGCTGACCTTTCTTCCTTTAACAACTGAACTGAAACAACTTACTCGTGAGTAAGAAACCTGAGGCTTTATTTGAACCTAATCTGGCGGAATTTGGCTGAAAGCGGGAGACGCTAAAAAGGAAGTCAGTCTTCCGGCTCTGTTTAAAGTATCGAGCAAAGACTTTTCTAAAGCGGAAGCTTTGAAAGGAGGTTAAAAGAAGTTGGAGTTTACTTTGCAAATTCGGTTTGGACTGTCTAAAATCTAAAAAAAAGTGATAACAGCTTTACAAGTGGACAAAGACTGTGGTTCCTCTTTCTATTTTTTTGTGGATTACAAAGTTACGAAGCCTGGCTCCCGGGCTGCCTGGATACAAGTAACATCGGACTGCGGTAACTGTATATAAATATAAAGTTATATTGGGCTACTTTGTAGTGGCAAAAAAAGGAACTGTTGCATGCACCTTTGCCAAGAATTTTTATTCTCTGCAGTTAAAACTGAATGTGGAGGGTTCCCCCCTCTGTTTTGGATTTTATTTGGCTCTTTTTTGGGGGGGGGAACTTAATAGTAGGAATTTTCCATCCCTTTTTGGGAGCTCCCCCTACTGGATTGCAGAACTATTAGTCTCTGAGAACTGCTGGTTGACTTGGAACTTTTTATATCTGGATGTTTACTATCTTTTGGATTGTTTCCCATGGGATTTACAATTTGACCTTGACTCAGGGACAGCTGTGGAATGAGTGGCGCAGCAAAAACAAGGGCTGGAAAGAAAGCAAAACAAACTGAACTTTTGCAAACAACTTTGCCTGTGCAGCTACGTAGATCGTCTGTTCCAATTGTGACAGGTCTGCAAGAAGGACAACCTATACAGCCACCTCTTGGGGAGATGGCTGCTGGAGGGTTAGATCCTGTCTCCAAAGAAATATTGGACCAACTGGCAGCATTGAATAAGAAAGCTGATGAACAAGCAGCTAGATTTGATGAACAAGCTGCTAAATTTGACCAGGTGACAGCTTCAATCAATAAATTGACAGACCAAGTCACGAAGAATACACAGGCAATAGGCAATATTGAAAAGACTACAACAGAAAACCGAAAACTAGTCGAGGAAGTCAATACAAAAGCAGACGAAAATAAAAAGAGGATAGAGGAATTAAGAGGGGAGGTAAGACCACTGAGTAGACAGGTTACTGAACAGCAAGCGTACCTGTCCCTGGCAGAACTGAAAAACAGGGAAAGCAATCTGAGGCTTAGAAATATCCCAGAACTAGAAAAAGAGGACTTGATTAGCTTCTTGACAACAGAAATATCCAAGTTCTGGGGATTGGCAGAAGAGAAGGACTTTAAAATTGTCACCGCTTTCAGATTAGGAAGAGTGGTCAAGAAGGATAAACCAAGAGATTGCCTGATCATTTTGAGATCTAAGCAAGAAAAGGATAACATACTCGGCCTGCACTTTAAAAATTCATTGGTGATACAGGGAAAGACGGCAGAAATCTTTAGAGCTGGACCACATTGACTATACCAACATCATTTTGATGGGAGATATGAATGGGGTAGTCTCCACTTACATGGATAAGTCACAAAACCAAAATTTGAACAAAGATGGCAGACTTCCAAAGACTTTTTTTGAACTGACAGACAATATGGACTTGATTGATATTTGGAGGACAAAGAACCCTCTAGGTAAGGAGGGAACATTCTTTTCTGAGGCCCACCTATCTTGGACAAGAATCGACCAAATCTGGATATCTAGAGGACTGGCACCTAAGACAAGAAAAATAGAGATCTGCCCTAAAACTTGCTCCGACCATAACGCCTTGAAAATGGACTTGAGACTCACACCAGCTGGATCCTTCAGATGGAGAATGAATGACCACTTGTTTAGAGATCAGGAGATCGTGAAGAAGGCCCAAAAAACGTTGAAAGACTATTTTGAAATAAATTTGAATACTTTGGTGGAAAAGAAAATAATCTGGGACGCGAGTAAAGCTGTTATGAGAGGGTTCCTGATACAACAGAACACCATCAAGAAAAAACTATGGAATGGTAAAAAGGACAAGATTCTGGACAAAATAAGAGATGGAGAGAAAAAGCTGAGACTAAATCCAAAATCAAAAGAAGTTTTAAGAGAAATAAAATTCTACCAAACACAATATACGAAATTGATAAACCAAGAAATTGAATGGAAAATTAAACAGATGAAACAAAGATCATTTGAATCGGCAAACAAATGTGGGAAGCTGCTGGCATGGCAGCTGAAAAAGAGACAAAAATTGAACTTTGTTACCAATCTGGAGGTCGAAGGTGAATGTATTCAGAAACCAGAAGAAATTAGAAAGTGTTTCCAGAGATATTTTAAAAAACTCTATACCCAAGGACCCCAAGCAGAGATTGAAATAAATAATTTCTTAAAAAGTCATGGCCTTCAAAAGCTAACACAAGACAAACAAACAGCTCTGAACTATAAAATAACACAACAGGAAATTGAAAGTGCCATTCAGAACATGCAAATAGGCAAATCCCCAGGCCCAGACGGACTTACCTCCAAATACTATAAGACACTGAAGGAATATTTGATACAGCCACTAATGGAGGTATGTAATCAGATTTTGGAAGGGAAGGGGGCACCAGAATCGTGGAAAGAGGCATTCATCACCCTGATACCAAAATTGGAATCTGAAAAGACTCAACTTAAGAATTATCGTCCCATCTCACTCCTAAATGTGGATTACAAAATTTTTGCTGATATTTTAGCAAACAGACTGAAAAAAGTTTTGAATGAAGTAATTCATAAGGACCAAGCAGGCTTTCTCCCTGGTAGACATTTGTCTGATAACACTAGGAATATTATTGATGTTTTGGAGTTACTACAGACAAATATGAATACGAAAGCAGCTTTGATTTTTATAGATGCGGAGAAGGCCTTTGACAACATATCTTGGAAATTTATGAAGAAAAATTTGGAAGGGATGGGAGTGGGAAGGGCGTTCCAAAATGGTATCGAAGCAATTTATTCAGAACAAAAGGCTAAATTGATAGTAAACAGTGTGGTGACAGAGGAATTTAAAATTGAAAAAGGGACACGACAGGGGTGCCCCCTATCACCCTTGTTATTTATTTCTGTCCTGGAGGTGTTGCTGAATCTGATTAGGAGGGACCAGCTGGTGGAAGGAATACAGGTCGGAGAAAAACAATACAAACTGAAGGCCTTTGCAGATGATTTGGTTTTGACATTACAGGAGCCAGAAACCAGCACAAAAAGAGCTTTAGAACTAATTTCTGAGTTTGGTCGGGTGGCGGGATTCAAGTTGAACAAACAAAAAACCAAGGTTCTGGCAAAAAACTTGACACCTTCAGAAATAGATGGGTTCCAGAAGGAAACAGAATTAAATGTGGTTACAAAAGTGAAATACCTGGGGGTTAACCTGACTGGGAGAAATTTGAATTTATTTAAGGATAATTATGAAAAATGCTGGTCGGAAATCAAAAAGGACTTAGAAACTTGGTCAAGATTGAAACTTTCCTTGTCGGGAAGAATTGCAGCAGTTAAGATGAATGTATTGCCAAGAATGTTGTTTTTGTTTCAAACCCTCCAGATCGTGGACAGAGTGGAATGTTTTGGAAAGTGGCAGAGGGATATTGCGAAGTTTGTCTGGCAGGGCAAAAAGCCCCGAATAAAATTTAAGATATTAACAGATGCAAAGGAAAGAGGGGGGTTTGCCCTGCCGGACTTAAGATTGTATTATGAAGCTGCATCCTTCTGCTGGATGAAGGACTGGTTTTTGTTAGAAAACACTGATGTCCTAGATCTGGAAGGGCATAGCAATGCTTTTGGGTGGCATGCATATTTGTGGTACGACAAGGTAAAGCTTCACAAACTGTTTAAAAACCATATTGTCAGGAAAGCTCTATTCATTGTCTGGACTAAATATAAGGACTTACTTGAAAGTAAGACTCCGAGGTGGTTATCACCGATGGAGGCTAAGGCTATAAAACTACGGAACATGGAGAGTGGCTGGGTAAAATACTGTGAGATAATAGAAAGAGATGGTGATACCTGGAGGTTGCAGAGTTTTGAAAAATTGAAAGGAAAGGTGCGAGACTGGTTTCATTATGCCCAAATTTTAGAGATTTTTAAAAAAGATAAAAAAATTGGTTTCCAGGTGGAAAAATCAAATTAGAGACAGAACTACTTGAACCTAAGACGAAAGTGCTTTCAAGAATGTATAACTTGCTGCTTAAATGGAACACTCAAGATGAGACAGTTAAATCAGCTATGATAAAATGGGCACAAGACATTGGGTACAACATTATGTCAGAAGACTGGGAAAGGTTGTGGACCACCGGTATGAAATTCACGGCATGTAGTGCCTTAAAAGAAAACATTATGAAAATGGTATACAGGTGGTACATGACCCCAGTCAAACTTGCAAAGATATATCATTTGTCTGATAATAAATGTTGGAAATGTAAGGAGGCTGAAGGAACATTCTTTCACCTCTGGTGGACATGCCCGAGGGTGAAGGCTTTTTGGGAAATGATTTACAATGAGTTGAAAAAGGTGTTTAAGTATACCTTTCATAAGAAACCAGAGGCCTTCCTCCTGGGCATTGTGGGCCAGAGAGTGTCAAAGAAAGATAGAACCTTCTTTTTATATGCAACTACAGCAGCAAGAATTCTTATAGCCAAATACTGGAAGGCACAGGAGTTACCCACGCTGGAAGAATGGCATTCGCAGCTGATGGACTACATGGAATTAGCCGAAATGACAGGCAGAATCCGAGAACTGGGAGAAGAGGCAGTGGAAGAGGACTGGAAAAAATTTAAGGACTATTTGCAAAAACACTATAAGTTATATGAATGTTGAGAATTTGCTAAGCTTTTGGGAAAAACATGCTTCAGTATTGAGATTGGTAAATGATGGAAACTAAGTTATGATTTAGAAAAGTATAAATTGCAGACTATATAACCAAATGAAAACACAAAAACATTTGAATTAAGGTATTAATTTGCTGTTTATTTTTATTGTAAAGAAAGCAGGGGATGGAGGACGTGGGGAAGTCCGGTTGATCATGAAAATTGATTTGAAAAAGTGAATTTTCTTCTATAATTTCTTCTTTTCTTTGTAAAACCGCTTTTGTTGTGTTACTGACGATGTATTTTGACCTTGGAAAAAAAGCAATAAAAAATTATTATAAAAAAAAAAAACAAAGTGATACTTTTGCTGATTTAGGAAGGGTCTCTTGAAAACCAGAGCTCTTTTCTTTTTACAGCTTCTGAGAAACTGCTGCTTGCATGGAAGGAAATGGAGCAGACGGTGGAGCTCTGTGGGCGGGTAGGCTTGGACTTTTTTATCTTTTGTTTTGCTTAGATGAGTGTTTTGCCTTGCTCTCTTACAGGATGCTTAGAGTTACCAGGCTGGGATCAATTTCTTGGCAATCCTGTCTGAATTGTTGGACTTTGGGAAGCAGCAGATTAATGGACGAGAAATAAACCCAAGATGTTCCTTGTTTCTTTCAGAGCTTGTGGGCAAGGGGTAGAAAATTAGCTGGAGATTAACAGAGTTGTTGTGGTCACAGGAGGAGAAAGGCTAAGAGGACCCAGTAACAATAAACAATAACAAGCACTTGAGTGATTTGTAGTAAACCAGAACGCATTTCTGACTCTCAGTTGCTTAACCATGGCAGCAGCAAAATGACTCTCCCCTACCTGTCCTAAATTATACTGCTGGAATGAAAACATTTTGAGGCAAGCAGCTTTAATATGAAAATAGCTTGGGAAGGGGCTGGAG
Organism: Podarcis bocagei; assembly: GCF_964188305.1. Lineage (NCBI taxonomy): Eukaryota > Metazoa > Chordata > Lepidosauria > Squamata > Lacertidae > Podarcis > Podarcis bocagei. Next base: position 92,514,727 of record NC_138132.1, on the reverse strand, counting down.
CTCAATGGTAGAGGATCTCTTTTGCATGCCAAAGGTTCAGATTCAATCTTGAATAGCACCTCTGGCTAGGGCTGGCAGAGAACCCTGTCCCAAACCCTCAAGAGTCACTGCCATCCACAGTGTAGATAGCAGGCAGTATAGACTGTGAGCTCCATCCTGTTCTGGAACATACAGTAAATTCTTGAGCTAAGAATTCTCTTCATTGTGCATCTTTTGCATCAGGTTCTGGGTGGTGGATCTTGGTGTTCTAGTAACAAGCAAAGTGGATCCCCAAGCCTGATGTCTCCCCGCCCCTGCTTTAAAGTGTTCCAAGTATCTCTAAAAAACCTTGTCTACGTATCCTTGTACCAGCCCTGTAAGACAGGCTAGTATTGCACCCATATTGTTGATGGAGAGCTGAAGCTGAGAGTGAGGGCTTACCAAAGGCCACTTACTAGGACTGTGTTACAGAGCTTATTAGTCTCCAAGTGACTTAACAGGGAAAGCAATGAATAAACTGTTAAAAAACTGTTATCTGTTAAAAATGAGCAATATAAAAATGTAACTCTTTCAGCCAAACCACTTAAAATAATCATTAGAATTAGTTCAGTCACATCCCCCAAGCTGCAGAAGTTCGGCTAGGTCTTTTTATGGGCCATTGTGATGGTTGTGATATATTCTTTTTGGCTCTTTTTCTGGTAAGGTATTTAGAGAGACTTTTGAAACAAACAGCTAAGTCCAAATAATATTCACAATCACAATCAAAACTGATCTGGCTAAAAAGATACCCAACAGCAATAAGACCTTAAACAACATTCCAAATCATGAGCCTGGCATCTTAAAGATCTTAATGTGGAGGCCAGATGAGCCTCTTTGCAGAGGGCAAGCCGTAGGAGGAAGGCCAGAATGCAAATTTCCTTCTTGTCAGCACCTGCTGTGCTTTTGCAAGAGGAGCACACAGGTGAGAAGTGCTAGGTTTAGGTACTAGAATTATGCCAACACCATTGTCTGTCTTGCTGGCTTCAGAGGTAGAACTTCAAGTATTGTCAAAAGGCTCTGAAAATTATACCTTCCAGTGTGTTGTCCAAAAGCTAACAGTGTGGCAACAAAACATCTGTATATTTGTTTGTTTCACTTGGTTGGTTGGCTTTGAAATTTGTTTCCCCTGGCTGGATCTTAGGCAGCCTTCACTAACCTGGCACCCTCCAGATGTTTTGGACTACAATTCCCATCAACCCCCAATAGCATGGCTGTCATGGCTGGGGCTGATGGCAGTTGTAGCCCAAAATATCTGGAGGGTGCCAGATCGGTGAAAGCTGCTCTCGAGGAGTCATCAGGTGGGCTCAAGACTGCAAGCCCCTCACAACACCAGCTCTGGCTGTGAATTTTGAGTCAGTGGCAGAAGGCAGAGCGCAGGTGCCTGGTATTAAAAGGGCATCTCCTCCAGCTTCCTTGGGCATGATGCCACTGTCTCACTGCTAGCCTGGGATTGTTTAAGACTGGCTGGAAAGAGTTGGGTTACCTGCAGCCTAAGCTACTGGAAATAATGTCTTGCAACATGACCAAACCATTCCTGGTTTGCTGTCCTTTCCTTGTCCCCTCCTCTGCCTCCCAAGGAGGAGGAAGTTGAGCAGCTGGTGAAGAAGACGATGGCCCTACAGACAGACATTGTGGACCTGCAGAGAATCCCACAGGGCCCGAAACAAGGGAGCTCTCTGGATGCCCTGTAAGTAGTTGCTTGTAGTGCCTTGGGTTGTTTTAGCCCTTTCCTAAATACCATTCTCTCCAGTATCCATCATCCTGGGGCAGCATAAAATCACAACTCCTTTGTTTGATAGACATGTACCCTCGGAAGAGGTCAGGTATGCATGTGTAACACGTCAGACATGATAGCTTTTATTTGGGTTGCCCTATATTTAAAGGACAGCATAGGAAACTTAGAAAGTTAGGCACACCTAAGTCACTGAATCCAGTGGCACAGCACTTAAATATACCTATTTTAAAAAAATGATTTTTAGTTTTTTTTGGTGCTTACCTTTCTCTAGGTTGCACTTATAGCCAACCCAGCCAGGTCTGATCCAGCCCCACAAGCAAATGTTTATGCCTCCTGCCCATCAAGACTCCACCAATTTTGTCGGTGGTGGCAGAAAAGAAAAAATTAAGGTACACACCATGCTGGAGTGGGTGGCGCAGCTTAAACCTCTCTGCCCTGCCCAGGCCCCAGTAGCCTGATGACTATGGGAGGCAAATTGCCCCTTCCACAGCCATCAGAGCAGCCATTTGTTGAGCTGGGAGGGGCCATCACTTTCACCTCCTCATCTGATCCGCAGCGATCAGCAGATTTTTTTTGGGGGGGTGCCCTACAAATGCGGGTGGTACCCACGCCTACTGCTGTCATGCGGCCCAAAGGAGGTTATCCACGCCAACACACAACATAGCCAGGTTGAAGGAGCGTCTCCACCCCCATCATTCTGCCCGGACGCTGAGGTCCAGCGCCGAGGGCCTTCTGGCGGTTCCCTCATTGCGAGAAGCAAAGCTACAGGGAACCAGGCAGAGGGCCTTCTCGGTAGTGGCGCCCGCCCTGTGGAACGCCCTTCCAGCAGATGTCAAAGTGATAAACAACTATCTGACATTCAGGAGACATCTTAAGGCAGCCCTGTTCAGGGAAGTTTTTAACGTGTGATATTTTATTGTATTTTTGGTTTTTATGGAAGCCGCCCAGAGTGGCTGGGGAGGCCCAGCCAGATGGGCGGGGTATAAATAATAAATTATTATTATTATTATTATTATTATTATTATGAAAAGGCTGGTGCAACTCATCCAAATCTGGAAGGCAGCAGGCTGGGGGAGGCTAATCTAATCTCTCTCCCTCCATATCGGACACTAGGCCATTGTATACATTCAGCAGAGTCTCACCTGAACTCTACCATTTCAGGCTGCAGATGGGTTAAAGCTCCATGCACCAAAAAACCAGCAACAGCACATCATGTAGAAGACTGGCCAGAACCTTTCTTCTTGTCTAGTCTTTCTAGTTACGTGTGTGCAGGGGGAGCAATCAAAGAGCATCCTCCTGGTCACTTGGAATGGCGATGTTAAGGGATAGGTTTTCCACTATTCTAAGAAATGTATAGCTGAACCTTGTGCTGGCTAAGGAAATTTGCATTTTAGATTAAGAATCTTCTGGGTCTTGTTAATCCTGCGGATTTAATCCTTGAGATTGAATCTAAACTGGCAGATGAACAGCACTTACTCCACTGAGAGGCTGCAAGATCATATGGCACAGAATTTGAGTTGCTCCTTGTTCCCCCCTCCCTCTCCATACTGAAGAGTGCCATTGTCAGTAAGAGAGGAGTACTAGAAAAGGGGGGCAGGAGAGGCACTGAGGAAAATCATGTCAAAAGAAAGGCTGATGTAGTTATGTTGTTAGTATTCTGTTTGTTCTTGTAAGTTGTTGTTAAATGATATTTTTATAGTAATTTTATTTTGTAAATAATTTAAATAAGTGGAGCATTGAACTGTAGCCAAATGGGATTTATGGGAGAGAAGGGCAAGCTGTACAGGGGATACGCTCGAAGTTATCATTGCAACTTAAAAGTGCTCTACCAATTGTAATGTGTGTAAGTCCCTAGGATTCTCACTTCTTACAGAAGGGTAACAGGCTAAGAGAGCAATTTTTGCCCAAAGCCATGCAGGTCTTGAACCATGCTGAGCACTCAGTTGGTCTGAACATGGTGTTGGGTGGGGTGGGCTTGCTTCTACACTCACAAGTGCTGGAGAAAATTTGTCTTTCCTGTTTCTTTTATAGAGAGGGACAAGCAAAGGACTTGTACCAGAGACTGAGAGAAAAGCCAAGAGGTAAAAAAAGCCTTTGTAGCATAGGAATCTTGTTGCCGCATGATCAGTTCCAAAGGAAACTGACTACAGCTGGGCACAGGAGAGGAATTGCCGCAAGACCATGTGCTAGCACTGCTTTCTCATCTCACCATTTCCCCAACCTTGTGCTCCTTGACAGTGCTGTGGAGATGCATGTTTACAATCCCAGTTCTTTTAGCATCAACATCCCCCACCCGTCTCCTTTGAGACTTCTGTAGTACAAAACACAACACAGAATAGTGCGTTACTAATAATGAGAAGATTGTTACCCCTTAACATGCTTTTGCCCCACTTTTTTATGGACATGGTGGGGGATGAATACTAAAGAGCAGTGATTTGCGTTCTGGCAACCACTTCAACAGCATTTGGTATTCCATTCACATTTCACTCTGATGAACTAGCTGTTACCAGTTGGCTCCAAGTTTTACTGAACAATGTTGAAGAATGCCGCCAGATATAGAGCGGTGATTTTAATCTGCATTAGTGGCAGTGATGCCAAATCCAGAGAGGGGTATTAATTTATACTAGAATAGATCCAATCTTGCGGAAGCTGTGCAAGGGTTTTAATTCCTTTGCCTGTTGCCCAACAGTAATGGGGTCTGTTTCCTTTCTTATGTCTTTCAGGAGCTTTCTCGCCCCTGCCCCCACCCTCTGCCTAACATGCCACTTGATTCTGCGTACCGTACTTTTCACACCATAACACTCAGTCCCCCCCCCCAAAGGTAAAGGGAAATGTGTCTGCGCGTTATGGAGCGAATGCAGGCAGGAGGAGCCACTCTTGCTGGCTGTTCGGCAGCCTCTCTTCCTCCGCTTGGCTTGCTGAGAAGCCGGCAACAGCTGAGCAACAGCTGAGTGTTGGGAGACAGCCTCTCTTCCTCCTGTCTGCCTGCTCTACGGCTTTTTGGCGAGGTGGGCGCTCGGAAGCCGGCCAGAGCTGCGCACAGCGTGTAAAAGCCAAGGTGGGGAAAGGGAGACAGCCTCTTTTTCTCAGTGTCTGCCTGCTCTATGGCTCTCCCTTACACAAATGTAAGCGGCTCTTACTCTGCTTTCTTTACAATGAGCCGGAAGGAGGGACAAAGAGGGCATCCCCTTCCGTCCCTCCCCCAGCACCTCACCGGTAAATTCAAACAAAGCGGCTTACAAGGCTCGTGTCCCTGAGTCTCCTCCTCCTCTTTTTGCTCCGGTTCAAGGCAAGGCAGCTGCACAAATGTGAGTTCCCCCTCTCTCTTCCTTCCCTCCCTCCCTCCCTCCCTCCCTCTTCCAACTTCAAAAAATATTGGGGGGACAGCCAGGTAAGCCCCACTCACATACCACAATGGGGGGTGGGGGATGACTCCCTCAAATATTTAATGGGGGGTGAAGGCACGTAGGCCTATAGGAGTTGGCTGCTTTGCCTAGGACAAGTGTGAGCTCCCCCCTCCTCTTCCTTCATCACTGTATTGGAGATACCATACATTACTGACAGTTCCTTCATTCACGTGGTTACAAAGCATGGATCCACATGGATCCTCAGGATTTTTGCACTGGGTCACCCCAAATTCACCATCAGATCACATAGCATGTCCATGGCTACAGCTTGCACCAAAAAAATCACGCACCCACTGTTGCCTGGGGCCGCAGTGGTGCAAAAACATGGTTACAAAGCACGGGTCCACATAGATCCTCAGGATTTTTGCATTGGGCTACCCCAAACTCTCCGTCAGATCACATGTCTGTGGCCACAGCATGAACCACAAAAATCATACATCCACTGTTTTGTTTAGAATTTTTTTTTCTTGTTTTCCTCCTCTAAAACTATGTGCGTGTTATGGTTGGGAGCGTGTTATAGAGCGAAAAATACGGTACTTTTTGTCTAGACCAAAGGACTAGCGGAGACAGCCAAGAAGTCGTGAGGCTACTTCTGCAAGCAATCCAGACCTTTGAAAAGAAAGTTGGCCTCCTTTATGCTCAGCTCAGGTAGGACACCCAAAGACCCACTGTAGTGAGGTTGTCCTGGTTACTGGGAATCAAGTTGAATGGGGGAATGCTGTTTCGTGGAACTCTGCCATTGTCCCACACCTCTCAGAGTTCTCTGTCTCTCCCCCTCTCCTTGTGCTAGTAGAGCTGATGACACGTGATTAGAAGGCTATCTCTTCTTTACAGTAAAACAGTTGTCTGCAAGCAAAAGGCACTGGAGTTATTTCCTAAAGTGGATGAGGTGATGAGCCTGATGAATGAGGATGAGAAAATGGTTGTTGAGCTTCAGGATAAACGACAGAAAGAGCTGTGGAACCTGTTGAAAATTGCCTGTGTGAGTAAAGTGGAAGATATTTTTCTGGTTAGGAACATCAGATTCTTCTCCATCTGGCGAAGATCAAGTAGAATTAACTGTGCCCACGGCTCCCTCCCAACTCTCAAAATCTTCTGACAACCCTTTCCCCATCATCTTGTCTGCTAAGAAACCAGTGGGCTTCACAAATTCTGAGGGCTCTAGGCCGGACTTGTTGGGCCTCACATTAACTGAGTATATAACCCTAGAGCATGCCCCGTCCTTTCCTGTTGCTGCCCCCTGCATTGTGAACTTTGTATTACTGATATTCTTCAGGGATCCTGACAGCTGTTTGGCAGTCACTGGCAGCAATGCCTTTAAATGAAAATAGTGTATTTCTTCATATTGCATGTAGAAAGCTTGATCTGTGTTCTTCCTCTCCTGCAGAGCAAGGTGCGTGGGCCTGTCAGTGGGAGCCCAGACAGCATAAGCGCATCACGCCTTAGTAATCCTGGTCAACTCTCATTGCAGGTTCCAGCCCTGCACAGTAATTTACAGGATCCTGGGATTAAAAGGTAATATTTAAGGCAATGGTTTGCTCTCATAGTTATTGGTTACCTCTGCACTGGTCTTCAGCAGGTGGTTTGGGACCACTAGTGTGTCACGGCCTGATCCAGAATGCAGCAGCTAGACTGGTGACTGGGAGCAGCCACCGAGACCACATAACACCAGTCTTGAAAGACCTACATTGGCTCCCAGTATGTTTCCGAGGACAATTCAAAGTGTTGGTGCTGACCTTTAAAGCCCTAAACGGCCTCGGCCCTGTATACCTGAAGGAACGTCTCCACCCCCATTGTTCAGCCCGAACACTGAGGTCCAGCGCCGAGGGCCTTCTGGCGGTTCCCTCACTGCGAGAAGCAAAGCTACAGGGAGCCAGGCAGAGGGCCTTCTCAGTGGTGGCTCCCGCCCTGTGGAACGCCCTCCCACCAGATATCAAAGAGAAAAACAACTACCAGACTTTTAGAAGACATCTGTTTAGGGAAGCTTTTAATGTTTAATAGACTATTGTATTTTAATATTCTGTTGGAAGCCGTCCAGAGTGGCTGGGGAAACCCAGCCAGATGGGCGGGGTATAAAAATAAATTATTATTATTATCCACAGTGGGTCATAACAAGGGCAACAGCCCCATGCAAATATATGGTAGAAGAGTAAGAATTGGATCCCCAACTGCATGTTTGGATTAAAAGTGGGTACTGGGTCTGAAATGATTGAAGGTACCTCTTCTGCATTACCCTTTTGTCTGCAGTTAGTTGAACTGGGTAATACTTTGCTGTTTTCCTTGCGCATGCATAGACTATGTCATCTTACAAATGTGTCTAAAGTTCCTGTGTTGCATTTTTGTATGTTACATATGTGCTGTAACTCGTAGGCAATACTCGTCACAGGTTACCTTGACACCAGTGATGGATACTCAGGACAGAAGAAAGGTGTGTGACTGGTAGCATGCTTGGTTGGAGCTGGCTGACTTCACAAGGAAATACTTTACTGGCTTCCAATAACATTCTCAAAGACAAACAGATTCATTCCTCTGTTCAGCATTGCAATGTACATGCTTTTTTTCAAGCAAGGAATGAATTATTTTTAAAACATGCACTGTATCACTAGTTATCCTTTTTATTATCTGTTCTCACAAATACAGCCAAAGGGAGCAAGCTTTACACTTCCTTTGAAGAAGACCCCTTTAGTCACACAGCAAACTGAGGGCATTTAAAGCAGTTTATGATTCACTTTTTAAAAACAAAACAACAAAAATAGGTTCCCACTAGCCTAGTGAAGGCATGAAGCAGCTCTGCTAATCCTGGCAAAAGTATGCTGTGATGAAAAAATGGACCTGTGATGAAAAAATGGACCTCCTTTATCCTTTTGTTGTGATATTCTTAAAAATCTTCTCTGATTTGTTTTAGTGAGGATTTACTGATGGAATCTCGAAGTCTCTGCAATCAGCTAGAGAATGTGATGCATCACACAATGAAGGATCAAGAGCACAGCTTTATGGTAACATCTTACGTTTTCTGTTGTAAAGTCACTGGGGCGAGGGGAGCAGAGAGACTGATGCTTTGCCAGTACAGTCCCTGCAGGTCAGTTTGACAGTGGGTGGCATTGCCCCTCTCTCAGAGACCTGATGTTAGATGGTTGAAAGGTAGGTGGCCTTCCCCATATGATAGCACCAATAACTTGTTTCTAGCCAGCGAGAAAGCACTGTTATTTAGACTAGCTTATAGTCACACAAGAGAGGATCTAACCTGAGCTGAAAAATACTTTGGAGGGAATTGGACAGGAAGTCACACAGTTTTTATGAATGAGGTGTCTTAATAAGCACTTGTTTTGTTTTTAGGCTCTGGACTGGAGTTGGTTGAAACTTCAAGAGGAAGAAAGAGGGAAAGGCCTAGAACAAACCCAGATGTGAAAAGGGCCACTATTAAATCGCTTAAAAGCTAACATTTTAAAAGTTGGTAGCCTGCTATGAATGGAGGCTGCTATCATTGTTGAGAAATCTATGCCTATTGCCCACTGACTGATTGTATTCATTTTTTACTCTTAATCATCTGTATATATAAAATATACCATTTGTGAACTATGTTTGAGTGTAAATTCTCTCTAGACCTCCCTAAAGCGTAAATTGCCCACTCTAACCATTTCCCACTTGGTATTTATTAAACTTCTGACTTGGAAGCAAACTTAGAAGCACCAGTTTTAGAAATAGCATACATGCAGGATATGGGTCAGTATGCACTATTACAGATCAGGATAGCAATTCAGGAACGCTTACTTCTTCCACTTCTACCGTAAGTTGGTCTCTGCAATTAGCTTTGAACTTAATGGTTACCCAGGTATGATTCTATATTGCTGCACAAGAACTCAACAGAGATCGTGAAAAGAACTTCAGACCAGGCAAACACTGAACCAATCCAAGTAAATTTCCTCTCAAGTTGCTGCCCTGGAAATACTTGTTCTTAGTTGTCATAACATTGGCCAGACAAATTTCAGCCCTTGTTGTTGTATCAGTCAGTGCTGACTAAACTAATCATTCCTGCACCCTGAAGGTCAAAACGTTGCTTCATATGCCTCAGGAGTTTCTAGATTGTGTTCAATGCTACACACACAGAGTTCCACGAATGGAACAGGAGTGTCCCTTTCTCTCCCCACACCCCCCAAACCTGCTCCAATCTTCTGGAGTGGATTTTGAGAGTACGGGAAGGGGAGAGTTTTGTTGTGCAAGCAGGTCTGCTGCACTTGGGAAACAGCAGCACTGGATATGACCCCATGTCCCTATCCTTTTGTCTAAAGCACACAGGCACCGAAGAGAACTGATGGCATACTTGACTTTGGTAAACATTATCAGCTGAGTACTCTCCTCCCCAAAGGCACCCCCAGTCTTGTTACTCAAGAAAGAAAATGGCAGAAAGGCTAGCCCCCCACCCAGGATGGTCAGTGCTGCTATCCAACATCCCTTGTTTGGATCCCCCACCTCAAAGCACCTCAGCTGAATTACATGCTGAAACTACCAGACAGGACTTAGTCCAACGCTTTAGCATAGGCCAGCCTACAGTGCAAGTGGCGAGTGGGACAGTAGCCTGGTTCCCTTCCATCTACTGAAGAGAATGAACATTCAGAGTAACGCAAATGCCCCTCTCTAATTGCCAGGTCTAGCAATGTGCTTTACATACAGCCACCCTCCAATTAGATATGAGAGCAAAATGTAATACAACCCTCTCTCCTTGTCTCCCTATTGTAGCTTAGTCTTTGGCATTTTACCTGTGTGCTAAAAGAGACAGTAACCATACAAGGAGTAACTTCCAAATGTGATTTTGATTTATTTCCACTTTGATGCAAAACCAAAGCTTTCACTACAGCACAGAGACCAGTTATACAAAAGGTCGTGAGGTGCAGGACATGCAGGATGTGATGTAGGAACACAGAAGGATGGGAGATTATTTCCTTTCACCAGATGCTATGCTGTCTTCTGAGGAACACATTTTAAAGAAACTGAGGAACTGAACTGAAATGTAGCACAACCATTACAACTTCCATGCATGCCTTCAAGTATTGCCCTTCATGGTAGGTTTGCACTCTCCAGACTTCAAATGTTGGGGGTTACAACAATTCTTTGGAAGAATATCAAGTTCACACTTTTTGAAGTTTCACGGAAGAGTTTAAGGCCAGAACATGTGGGGTTTGTTTTCTCCTTCATCTTCCAAATAAAGATCTAATACTTCATTAAAACCTACATTAAGCTTCGAGCTCAAATCCCAGCCCAATTTTATGGCCGCCAGTACTGAAATTCTTGCCATCAATCAGAGCAGAGAGAGTCAGCTTCACACCTGGGAGAAACACAGTGCCATTATTAAGAGAATACAGCAGACTATCAACCAGTAAGGGAGCACACAGGGGGGAAAGTCAGGAAAGAAGACTCGCAGCTGAGAGAACCAGTGTGTGCTAGATCTCAAGGTAATTCTTTGGTAAGACTCCCATGCACCGAGGTTTCTCAGGCAAGTTGTTCTCTAGACACACACTGGCTACATTAGCTTCCCTTTGTGGCAGGATTTACTCAAGGCATAATCCAAAAATAGGGTGACGCATACTGTTCTTTACAGGGTTTGGAACCACTACCCCATGATGCCCTGGAAGTATCACTGGAATTTTCTAACTCATTTTTCCTACGGCCAAGATGCAATCAAAATTAAGCTATGCATTCAATACATTCAACAGTTTACATACCAGGTCGTAAGGTCTGAGTGTAGCCAAGTCCAATGAGGCTGGCATTATTGACTTTGGCCTAGAAAGAAAAAAAAGGAACATTCAACAGTGTTACCAGTTTTTACTTGCTTTCCTGAGAAAGTTTATGAAGAGTCAGCAGTCTTCTAGAACTAGATCTATCAACAAAGAGATGGAAGACGCTGGTAGTTATATGTTGGCAACTGCTTTCTGAGCATAAAAAGTCCCTCCTTCACCAGCCCTGGGTAAAGGAATGGTGCCTACAGTAATGGAAACATTAATGTTATTGCCCTTAAGCATCAATGTAGTCAAAATCCATTCTCCTGTGTGTCACGAAGGGGAAATGATCACATGCAATATAGTCAACATTACCCAGAAGGAAGGAAGACTGGATGTTAAACAAAACTTACGGTAAAGGTAAAGGTAAATGGACCCCTGACCATTAGGTCCAGTCGTGGCCGACTCTGGGGTTGCTGCACTCATGTCTCTTTATTGTCTGAGGGAGCTGGCGTACAGCTTCCAGGTCATGCGGTCAGCATGACTAAGCCGCTTCTGGCAAACCAGAGCAATGCATGGAAACGCCATTTATCTTCCCGCTGGAGAGGTACCTGTTATCTACTTGCACTTTGACGTGCTTTCGAATTGCTAGGTTGGCAGGAGCTGGGACCAAGCAACGGGAGCTCACCCTGTCGCGGGGATTCGAACTGCCGACCTTCTAATCGGCAAGCCCTAGGCTCTGTGGTTTAACCCACAGCACCACCCGTGTCCCTAAAAAAATCCTCAAAAACACAAAAGGCTTCATTCTTACTAAGATGATAAACCTAAGCCCTCAACCTACAGGTGGAATACTGCTTCATATAAAACAGTACCCTGCATGCAGAAAGGCTACATTCAAACCCTTCTCCCAGAGGACATATTCTATATGTAGGAAATTCAATAAGAGCACTCACTCCACCTGACGTTGGACCTGGGTGAAGACTTATCTACCAAATGAGATCTCAATACAGTACGTAGGATTGATACCACTGCCAAATACACCAAAAATCTCACAAATAGTGAAAGTCTTCCTACTCCCTAAGTTGATTCTACACAAACAATTCACAGCTAGCATAAAACAAACAAGTGAATTTGTTTTGTAAGACACTAGTCCATACTGAAACTTTCACTTGAGGGTTCATACTAGAATCACAAGGAAAAGGTTAACATAAAACTTTTGCTATTGTTAAGACTGCTCCAATGACATCTGAGGCATAAAGCCAAGAGGCAAGGAAAATGGGACGGTGCTATACAATTAACTTGAAATTATCAGCACACATGTATAGCATACTGGGAAGATGGCAAAATTCTTACCGAGACAGAAGCTTTATCATCCAACTGGTACTTGGTGGCAATACCAAACCGAGTGTTATTACTGCCAGCGGTCCAAGCAAGACTGACAGATGTTTCAATGTTGTTATTAACCTTCTGATAGATGGAGCCACCAAATTCAGTGCCATCATTCCTATTTTTTAAGAGATCAAATGAAGATTCCATTTTGCCTTTATAGAAGTTTTTCAACAATTGCAAATATTTGCCCTTATTCTCTTTACCTCTACCCCAGCCTTATTCTAGCTTGTATTGATTTTCTGTTTCTCTAGTCCGTCCCCACCCCACCCTGCTTTTAGGGCTAAGAGTGGCTGACAACAATTTTGAATAAAATGGTTAAATCCATATATATTCCCTTCTTGTCCTGACATTTTTCCTACTAGACTAGAGGTTCTGTAGCTAAAGTTAGACTTAGGTTAATATATGAAGATGCACCAATTATCAGCTGGCATAGGGAAAGATCTGAAATAATGAAAAGCATATAAATGATATTTTTCCCCCAGCTGGGTTGAGAGGGAAGCACTTTCTGATATGAAGCAGAAAGACCAAATATAAGCCAAAATGTTCCTTTCTAAACTGCACTCTGAATGCAAGAGCAAGTGAATGGAGATTGGAAGGAGCCATTTCCCATCCAGATCTCCTTAGCTTCAGCATGGGCCTTCATGATGGAATATACCGTGCTCCATGCAAATTAACTGCCTTGGTGCTAGCATAATGTGCGAGAACCAACAGTAATTCAACTGTGCAGTCATTTTCTTTTTAATGAGTTCCTGGATCCTGGCAAATGCTCTAGAAATCTACGGAGACTAAGAATTGTGCTCTTTCTGGGAAAGAACCATAGGTGGTCAGCGAAGACTTGGTTTGCAACCTTCAACACTGAAGGCAAAGGTCATCTTCAATACAACCTCAACTTTAATCCCTTTCATGTATGCATATTGCCTGTCTTAGCAGAAAGCTGATATTGTATATTTTATTGATTATGTTTTATTATGTTTACTGGTTTCTGTACATTCTGGCCCCCTGACCACAAAGAAATACTTACACATTTGTGTGCAGCTGGAAGTCTGCTGCCTTATATCCCAATGCAAAGTTATTCTGTGAAAGTTTGGACTTGGCTGTGTCGAAAGCCATCTGATACCCAGCAAGCCAACCTTCATAGCCCAGAACAGCCCAGCCATGGATTGTTGGTCCAGCGAGGTCAATGTCAACATTACAACCTAGGTTTAGATACTCCCGTTTATAGGATGTCTTCAACTTTCCACTCTTCTTCCTGGGAAGGTGTAAGAACAGGGAATCAAGTTTAATCCCATCTATAACCTCTAGTAGGTATTTCTTACAAACCCATACATTTAGCAGAAAACTGGGCATGCATTACCCCTGCGTGCTACCTGATGTTACATAATTGAGTCAGTGTCACTGTCAACATTTCAATACATTCATTTAAAGACAGCCTTAAGCAAAAGAATAGGAAAGCACCTCCTATGTGAGCTAGCAGCTCCAGTACAACAGTCTGCAAGTGGTACCATCACCTATGAGGCAAGCACCCAGCTAAAAGTAGCCCTCTGGAGGGATGAATACTTACCCTGTGTTTGGTACAAACATGGTTTCAAGGGTCAGCTTCAGTCCCTCAGCCAGCTGAAGTGAAACAAGAAAAATACAGTACTCGTCTTTAAAAAATAATTACTTAATAAGTGGTATTTTCTTCCTACTTTAACTGCTTCTATCTAGCATTTCTTGTTCTTTGTAAATTATGGTAGTCTGCAGCACAGAAAAATGAAACAAAATGTATGATGGAAATCCTAGAGAATCAAAAGTTTTCAAATGTTACAGTCTTTGAAAACCGGGCCATTCTACATTACCTCATTATTTAGTACCACCTGTGATAAAATGGAAGGCTCCCAAATTACATATAACTGAAACTATCTCACACTTTTTGCCTCAAATACCTAACTAGCAGCCCAAGTACTTGTTGTTTCTGCATATGTGAATTCATTGACATACTAATGATATTTCTTGGATTGAAACTCAAGAACTCACAAAAGCACATCTAGGCATTAATTTTTGATAGATTATAAAGCAGCCTCACCATTTTACGGTCAAGGTATATTCAGAACACCAATTTTCCCTACCTTCAGAGGTAAGGTGGCTGATAAATGGTGAGAGGACCTTTTCAGCAATGGTGTCTATCTGTAGATATAGTCTGTAGATATCTCCAGATGTAATCTACATTACATTACTACCAACCACTAACTTCAGAATCCCTCACCCCCACTTAAAAAACTCCCCACAACATAGAAAAAGCTACTTCAGTCTGGATTTTACACAACCCATTCTTTCCCCATAAGCCTTTGCTTAATTTCTTCTAGTTTACCTGCTATGCTGAAGTCATGATTCCATTTCCTCTTACCTTATTCTCCATGGACAGTTCTGTCCCCAAGGTGTTGTCAGTGTTCCATTTCTGAGTGAACGTAAGTCCATAGTCCTTGAACTTATATTTGGTCTCTAGGCTGCCTGAGGCTTTGCCTGTGTCTGTGTTGGAGGAACCAGTGGTGATAAATTCCTGTAAACATACCACATTTGAATTACAATGCAATCATGTTTTAAAATGAATATGCAATTCCAGGAATCATGCAAGCTTTAGTTCCGTCTACACAATATGCTTTATAATCACCCTGTAACATTTATTCACATCTGCACTGGATTTCATGGTCCTACCACATCTAACTTCTCCTTTCTGATGTCTGGAACCAACAATTTAACAACAAACGCTTCATAAGGTACAAAAAGTTACAATATACTGGGTGCTAGACACAGCCACCAGAGTGTTTACTGAAGGGCTCTCTAATAATACAGTTCCAATCTTTCCTGATCTATATCCTGCCCTACTTCCAAATATTATTTTAAGTAATCAGTTTGTATGCATAAAAGAATTACACATTTGGAATCTTAATACACGGCAGATTTTTAAACAAGTGTGCAACACAGAAGTTGTGTTACATGAGGCTAACACTTCTTTTCTTCAATAGTGTTGAAAGACTCATACTGCAACTGCTCCATCGATCATCTTAATGGAGCTTGCAGACCACCATTTGAGAACCTCTGGTCTAGGACATTACTGTTTGTTTATTTATTTATTTAAAAGCACCTATAAACCACTTATTTTTAAAATGAGCCTTGCATGTCAGGCAATATATGTTTGTTGTTGTTTAGTCGTTTAGTCGTGTCCGACTCTTCGTAACCCCATGGACCAGAGCACGCCAGGCACTTCTGTCTTCCACTGTCTCCCACAGTTTGGTCAGACTCATGTTTGTAGCTTCAAGAACACTGTCCAACCATCTCGTCCTCTGTCGTCCCCTTCTCCTTGTGCCCTCAATCTTTCCCAACATCAGGGTCTTTTCCAGGGAGTCTTCTCTTCTCACGAGGTGGCCAAAGTACTGGAGCCTCAGCTTCAGAATCTATCCTTCCAGTGAGCACTCAGGGCTAATTTCCTTAAGAATGGATGTGTTTGATCTTCTTGCAGTCCATGGGACTCTCAAAGAGTCTCCTCCAGCACCATAATTCAAAAGCAGCCATTCTTCGGCCATCAGCCTTCTTTATGGTCCAGCTCTCACTTCCATACATCACTACTGGGAAAACCATGGCTTTAACTATACGGACCTTTGTTGGCAAGGTGATGTCTCTGCTTTTTAAGATGTTGTCTAGGTTTGCCATCGCCTTTCTCCCAAGGAGCAGGTGTCTTTTAATTTCGTGACTGCTGTCACCATCTGCAGTGATCATGGAGCCCAAGAAAGTAAAATCTCTCACTGCCTCCATTTCTTCCCCTTCTATTTGCCAGGAGGTGATGGGACCAGTGGCCATGATCTTCGTTTTTTTGATGTTGAGCTTCAGACCATATTTTGCGCTCTCCTCTTTCACCTTCATTAAAAGGTTCTTTAATTCCTCCTCACTTTCTGCCATCAAGGTTGTGTCATCTGCATATCTGAGGTTGTTGATATTTCTTCCGGCAATCTTAATTCCGGTTTGGGATTCATCCAGCCCAGCCTGTCGCATGATGAATTCTGCATATAAATTAAATAAGCAGGGAGACAATATACAGCCTTGCCGTACTCCTTTCCCAATTTTGAACCAATCAGTTGTTCCATATCCAGTTCTAACTGTAGCTTCTTGTCCCACATAGAGATTTCTCAGGAGACAGATGAGGTGATCAGGCACTCCCATTTCTTTAAGAACTTGCCATAGTTTGCTGTGGTCGACACAGTCAAAGGCTTTTGCATAGTCAATGAAGCAGAAGTAGATGTCTTTCTGGAACTCTCTAGCTTTCTCCATAATCCAGGGCATGTTTGCAATTTGGTCTCTGGTTCCTCTGCCCCTTCGAAATCCAGCTTGCACTTCTGGGAGTTCTCGGTCCACATACTGCTTGAGCCTTCCTTGTAGAACTTTAAGCATAACCTTGCGCGGTAGTTGGAGCATTCTTTGGCACTGCCCTTCTTTGGGATTGGGATGTAGACTGATCTTCTCCAATCTTCTGGCCACTGCTGAGTTTTCCAAACTTGCTGGCATATTGAGTGTAGCACCTTCACAGCTATTCAACAAAAAACCCTTCTAGTCAGCTTGCCTACAGTGTGCCTTTGTTGGCTATTTGGAGCCTAAGAGGCACACACAGACACCTATAAGCTTTTGTGGCCACCTAAAGCCTATTTTTATGTGCCACAGGAACCAGGCAAGTAGCTGATGATCAGGGTTATAAATAGCCAACTGCCTAATCTAAAGTTATGAGTCTGTGGGCACAGCCCATCTTTTTAGGTTATTTTTGTACAGTGATTAGCTTGTTGGTGCTAGATGCTAATGCTGCCTTAGATGCTGTACAATTTCACACACATACAAGTGCCTGACAACAACTTACAAGCTAATGAGGAAGAGAAGCAATTGGAAAAAAAGAAAAGAGGAAGGCAATTTTATTTCAGAAACATGGTTCAGCTTCAACATAGATTTTCCCTGGCTTAAGAAGGATATGACATCTTGGGTAACTTTGTGTGTGTGTGTGTGTGTGTGTGTGTGTGTGTAGCGGCCAGTTAAAAATAATTCCCAGATCCTCTTTAAAAAGGTTGAGCTGGCGCCAGTGGAGGAGAAACATTTCATTTAACTTTCTTTGTTTGCTGAGTGGAGAGAAAAGAAAGAATCTTGCAGTCATATGATCAGACCAGGATTTTCCTGGCAGCTGCAACAAGATCTGAGTGGGGAAAGCAAGAGTGCACACAACATATGTTACTTTTCATCTGACAACTGTCATATGTGATGGTTGCTTAGACCCCCATATGTCTAGAGTGCCAAGTTCCACTTAATCTGAGCCAATCCCCAAATTCTGCTTTTGACGTGACATTTCAGCTCAGCACATACATGTGAAGTTATAAGTCTTCATGATGTCAGACAGATCAAAAAGAAAGGCCACAGCAGCATAGAGGCCTTCTAGCTTTACATGATTTTGTTGAAACACATGATGGCCAGGAACGTAACCCCTGCATAAGATGTGAGTTACCTGTACTGTGCAGTTTGCAGAAATAAATTTTCTGAAACAATTGAGCAGAACTTGAATACTAATGGTCAAAGGGGTGGCGCATGACAACCAACAAACACCTTGGGAAGGAATAGAACTCCAAGGAGGGCAATGAAGTGCCACACACCACACTAAAAAGTCTTTCTAAGATCCCTGCATTTAAGAGCCTTCAGAAGATGCTGCTCACATATCTTCAGGCTTCTCATAAAGTGTGAGAGTCAGCAGCTAAAAAAGTTAACTCCCCAGACATTCTCAAGAAGCTGAATTTCATGCCTGAGGTTCCACAGTAAGCAATATGAATATGCATAAGAAGTCTTGTCATTATAAATATACAAACTGCTGCAACTTCCAGGACCACCCTCTTTTCATATACAGTGGTACCTCTAGATACGAACGGGATCCGTTCTGGAGCCCCGTTCGCATCTAGAAGCAAACGTAACTAGCGATGGCACGTCTGCGCACGCCGCTTTTCGGCGCTTCTGTGCATGACGTCATTTTGAGCGTCTGCGCATGCGCAAGCGGCGAAACCCGGAAGTAACGCGCTCCGTTACTTCCGGGTTGCCGTGGAGCGCAACTCGAACGCACTCAACTTGAAGCATATTCAACCCGAGGTATGACTGTACAAGCTCAGCCCTGGAAAAAGTCATAGATGTTTTCAAGCATGTGAAGGCCATTTCGCTCTCATCTCCACATGTGACATTTGGAGGGGCCAATGGCTGCCAAACCTTGAGCACCCCTCTTAAGAGAAAGGGGGTGAACCTCTTTCAGCCCAAGGACCACATTCCACATGGGTCACCCTCTCTGGGAGCCACAGCCCACACACATACACCCTGCAAGCAACCAACCAAGCAACCACACACACACACACACACACACACACACAGCGTTTAGGATTCCAAGAGGAGGTTTTCAAAAAGCTCAAGTCCTGCTGCAAGGTGAGCAGGGATGCTACTGGCTGGATGGGGAGCTCTCCATGAGCCTCCAGTTCCTCACCAACTATTTCAGAGATTTAGTCACCAAGTGATACTACTCAGAA
This sequence comes from Podarcis bocagei, assembly GCF_964188305.1. Classification (NCBI taxonomy): domain Eukaryota; kingdom Metazoa; phylum Chordata; class Lepidosauria; order Squamata; family Lacertidae; genus Podarcis; species Podarcis bocagei. Next base: position 92,495,895 of record NC_138132.1, on the reverse strand, counting down.
ATACTAACTTCTAAATTTGAGGCTATCAAAAATAGCATGCCTGTGATCACACTGCTGTCTCCAATTCTTTTGACAGTTCAAGTGCAAATGCTACTGATGTATGGAGCTGTACACAATGCAACATTTACTGTCTGGTTAACCACATTTACGGGACGCGGTTGGCGCTGTGGGTTAAACCACAGAGCCTAGGACTTGCCAATCAGAAGGTTGGCGGTTCGAATCCCCGTGACGGGGTGAGCTCCCGTTGCTCGGTCCCTGCTCCTGCCCACCTAGCAGTTCAAAAGCACGTCAAGTGCAAGTAGATAAATAGGTACCAATCTGGCGGGAAGGTAAACGGTGTTTCCATGCGCTGCTCTGGTTTGCCAGAAGTGGCTTAGTCATGCTGGGCACATGACCCGGAAGCTGTACACTGGCTCCCTTGGCCAATAAAGTGAGATGAGCGCTGCAACCCCAGAGTCGGCCACGACTGGACCTAATGGTCAGGGGTCCCTTTACCTTTAACCACATTTACTTAGCCATTAGAATGGATTAGGAATGGCAGTGGGCCAAGGTCCAAGTACACAAACCTGAAGGAGAGATATATAACAAGAAAGCAAATATGTGGTTCTCTTACCAGCTGAATAAACATCCAAAAATCAGTGTTGCATGTAAAAGGGAGAAGTCACGTTAGAAGTTAGCATCTTTAATAAGTCAGTAAAGGTGAACCAATCAAAGTATCCACACTGCCACTTCCACTTGCAGAGTCAGATTGTTTAAGCCATAGTTCTAGCGCTAAACTCCTTCAAATGATCACCTCTCCCACTACAGCTATTCTGAACATGGCAGACAAGTAGACATTTCATTTTTCACCACTCCAAATCCTTTCTTCACAGTTTACTAACAGCTGCTCTATGAGATGTCAAGCACTCAGGAGTCAAGCCTCAAAACACTAAAGCTAATACTGCATGGAGGGGTCCTAAGTATAACCTTCAGGACACTCCAAACATACAGGAGAAGCAGAATGTTAGGTGTGTACATTGACTCTGCCAGTGCTGTAAAGGTAATATTAGTGCTCCACAAACTCTCCTGTTACAACAATAATTCAAAGTACTCATTGCTTACCACTCCGCTGGAAGACTTGGTCTTCAACTCTAGCTTGACCATTCCAAACCCTGAAATTGCCAAAACATTAGTTTCTTATTTATACCACAATAAATGAATGAGAAACAAAGCCCAAGAAGTAACAAATTGGGTGCATCTGCCTTTAAAAGGTGCTTGAGATGAGCACCAATAAAAAGAGAGGCCAGCTTAGCTCTAATGGTAATTCTAGGAATCACTTGACAGAGACCCACAGATTTTGGCAGGCATTGGAAACATCAGGTTGACTGAACAACTCTGATTCAGGGAACTAATGGCTTCTCATCTCATTACAAGGATCCTGTTGGATCAGATCTAGCACTCAACTACCACAGCAGCCAAACAGATGCCTATGGAAAGGCCATAAACAGGATGTGAGTACATGTTCACTTTTTGGAATCATGCCAAGATTTGGACGTTTTGGGTGCATTTTAATTACAGTACCTCCAAAGAACAGCTAAAAGACAATCAACAAACCCCTTTAAACTCAGGGAAACTGATATGGGGCTCACCTATGTTATGCCACACTTCATATTCTCAAAATTCCACTAAAGTTGCAGCATTGCTGCAGAGACAATCCCAGAGCTGAATATGCAAGCCAATATGTGGCGCAGAGCCCGCTTTAATAAGCCTAGAGTAAGCCAATAGGAGGTTCCATGCCAGTTTGTGGAATCTGCAATCACCATAGAAAGGAGGCCCTCATCCATCTTGAGAGATTATGGACAAAGTCAGATGAGGAGAGTCAGAAAGCAGAAGACTGAAATGCAAGTGTTGCAGGCACCAGCTCAAAACCAATTGATTCATCTGAGAATTTAAGAGATGGCCTTTCCTTCCTGCTAGTGCTAGTTTTTAGCTAGTTGTGTTGCATTTTTGGAGAAAATGAATATACACTTTAAATAAAATATAGCATTTAAATAAAACAAGCATTAACTAAAACATCAAGGGATGAAAGCAAGGCCATCAATCCAATAAAAACTCTTAAGGATGGATGACAGATTGATAGTGAAGAAGGATAGAGAAACTACGCAAAGGAGCATGAACACTTCAAAGCTGTGAACACAAACACCGTATTTTTCGCACCATAGGGTGCACCTGACCATAGGGCGCCCCTAGTTTTTAGAGGAAAACACACACAAAAATATTCTGAATCAAATGTTGCACTGAACTATTTAAAGCAGCAAAGCGGGCGGCTCCTGTCTGCTTTGCTGCTTTAAACTGAGCCTCAGAGGAGGGCAGGAAGGGGAACCATGGCTTATCTAAGTCCAGTTAATAATGCTGAGCCAGACTTATGGCCATCGAGATTAGCCTGGCCGTCTCAGTGGAAATCTGGGGAGGCTGGGGTGGACTTTCAGTGGTCAAAGTGTGGTTGTGTCTTCCTGCCCGGCATCTATTTCCTGCCCTCTTTTCCCCCCGCACCCTGCTTCGAGGGAAGGAAGCGGAGTGACCATGGATCCTCTGCTCGCAACTACAGTGGATTCCCTCCACTTTGAAGCAGGAAAGTGGGAGAGGAGCTGCTTACACGAGTGTAAGCTGCTCCACTCCCACTTTGCTGTTTCAAAGGGAGCCGGGGAGGAGGGAATCCACTGCAGCTTCCCCCACCTCCCACAGAGCCCGCAGAAGCTGCGCGCTCTTTAAAGGGGCTGCGCGGCTTCTCCTGGCTTTTCTGGGAGGTGGGGGGATTCCCCCACCTTGTAGAAAAGCCCGTAGGAGCCGCGCAGCCTTTAAAGAGGGTGCCGCTCTTGGGGGCTTATCCCCGAGGAGGGAGAAGGGACTGATGCGGCCAGTCAGTCCCTTCTCCCTCCTGGGGAAAAGCCCGCAAGAGCGCATGAAGCTTGTGTGCGGCTCTTGGGGGCTTTTCCCACCTGCCTCCCCCCTGCATTCGCTCCATAGGACGCACACACATTTTCCCTTGCTTTTTAGGAGGGAAAAAATGCGTCCTATGGTGCGAAAAATACGGTATGCCATTCTTAACACATCTGAAGATCTTTAGCAACAGATTTCCAAAATATTTAGAGAATATATGCATAATGCTAGCATTTGTGGCCATTGTCCTACTTACCATATCCTTTGTTGAATACATCCCTGGCAGATTTCCCCAGGTCACAGTAGGATGGTGGGATAGCCATGGGGTCTGGAAGAAGCAAAAAAACCAGTACATATTTGGAAATAAATGAGCATGTATGAACACCATTCTCAGCAATTTCTTGCCACTACCTTACACATCACATATGATGAAGAACCATGAGTCTATTCATAAATCTTCCTTTTCGACTATCAGGAATTTTTTCGGGGGCAAAAAAATAATCCAAAATTTGATAGAAAGATTTAATAGTTCGAGTTCAACAACATATTTATTCCACGGCACAGTCTGTTAAGCCAACAACTTCTTTCTCTTGTGTATGGTTCCAAGAGTAACAGAATGGCTCCTTTGTATCAACAACTTCCTCATCAACCTTAAAAGCCTTTGATCCAAAATTCATATTGGCTCCCCCCACCCCACTGCCACCCACAGAAAATTGCCAGGCCTGTGGGAAGTGACAAGTCTTTTTACAGCAAAGCCAAACTCCACTAAAGATACTTGCTGCTTGATTACTTGGAGAAGTAGTTTCGTTGCATTATTCCCAACTCCATGTACTGGAAAACCTTGTCTTAAGGAAATAAATTTATTGGTAAAAATTAAATTGGCTGTTGACTCTACCCTATGCGGTGTTGATCTATTGGGCTGTACAGAGAAACGTAGCTTATGCATAGCTATCTTGCTACTCTCAAGCTTCTATTTCCATTTCCCCCATAAAGCATAGCAGGGGTTCTTCTGAACTTTGCTGAAGAAGAAATCTATTCTTGGCACATTCCTCTCCAATGTCACCTTCAGGAAGATAGCAGCGGTCAAAATGCAGAACTGCTTTGCAAGTCTGACATGTGGGATATCAGCAAGCCAGCTTTGTGCTGCTGGATAACATAACTCTTGCTTTTAAACACATCATCTTAGTATTAAGGTTCTAAAAAAAATTCTTTAATCTCTGAACTTCCATATACATATAAATACCTGGGGGTCTAGCAGGACCACAGCCGAACATGGTTGCAGACTTCTTATTTCACAATTTAGCTCCTAAATCATTTACTTCTCAACGTGAACCTACAGGACTCTCCTCTAGCTCTTTGATATACACCTGTCAAATATGGGGGGGAAATGCATGCATCATTAAAGATCAAAGCTATCACTTATACCTGCAACCACTACTTTTATACTCACTGTAACGCAATGTTTATACCAAGCCTTCAAGGACAGCATGACAGGCAAATTTTAAAAAAATACACATTAATTAATATCACTGCCCTATTAGGTTTAACCCCTGAAGGGAAGGAGCCGCTTCATATAAGTCCAGAGGTGTGAAAAGCATGTATGTGCAATATGTGGGGGATAGGGACAGGGAGATAGGATATGTGGGCATGTGCACTGGGAAACTGTTTACAACTGGCTTCTCAAATGTACACATAAGTTATACATAACATTCACATATGACAGGTCTACTTGAAGGGACCCTTACCTTACTATACATCAGAACAACCTTGGAAAAGGGAATATGATACCTATAAGAATTCAGGAACAACCTTAAACTCATGGGATAGGCAGAGGGAATGAAAAGTTACATTGTTTAAGGTTAATTTTCCTGAATATTGAGAATTCTTTTTTAAGGTGTGTTTTTTTTTGTAATAAGGACCTCACATAATCACAGAATTGTAGAGCTGGAAGGGGTCACAAGGGCCATTGTCCAACCTCCTGCAATGCAGGAATCTTTCACCCAACGTGGGGCTCAAACCCACGGCCATGGGGTTAAGTCTCATGCTCTACCAGCTGAGCTATCCCAGGTATAAACTCAGAATGATTCATTATCAAACGCCTGCCAGCTATAGAGGCTCCAAGCCTCCTGCTTGGGGGGAAAGGGAGTATCTGTATGCAGTCAGCTCTTGTAATTACTGGCATCAGTGCATTCTGAATTCAGCCATTCAATTCCTAATCCAGCTCTTCAGTTCACTCAGGTGAGTCAATTCTTTCTATAAAGCAGATTCACTAAAAAGCATGGATCCAACCTAAGCCTGACCATTCTCTGTGTCTAATTCTTTCAATAATAAATAATAGTTCCAATACATGGAGGTATTTCTAATCAGCCCCCCCATTTTAGGCAGAATGTGTTAATCTGGACTCTCCAAGTGGAGGTGGCTTTTTATTTTATGTTTGTCTGCTTGCTTCCTATATGCCTCTCAAAGTATTTTTAACACCCCCCCCTTCGATTTCTTCTTCTTTTTGCGTTCACATGTAATTTGTGCCCTATTCCCACCCCTAAGTACAGGCAATTTCTTCCATCCCTCCTCCCTGCTCCTTGTACATTCACTTCCTCCTATACCAACTACCCTCTCTATTCCCAGTTTATCATGACTTTTAGAGCTGCTGCTTGAATCTGTCCCCTGTGAGAGGGGGTGGACTGCAGTGCTAACACTGATCTGGAAGTGGGCTAGTTCTTCTTCTTTGGCGATCACTCGTAGCCGAGTAAGATTGTCTTCCACGAACACGGTTTTAACAATGAGGCCCTAAGTGACTGTGGAGGCCAATTCTGGATCGACACGTCCTTTCACAGTGGGGACAATGGTTTCCAGGGGGAGTTGATCACGGTGTGGCTTTGCCAAGCGTGCCTTCCTCTTAGCACATTTCTCCCTTACATCCTGAGTTCGAGTGTCTTCAAAGCCCATTACACCTTTGGTAAAGGCTGTTCTCCAACTGGAACACTCACAGGCCAGTGTTTCCCAGTTGTCAGTGTTTATACTATATGTCAGGGGTTCAGGAGCAGAGGCAAGGGCAAGGGAGGAAACAGAGAGCGAGGGGGAGGAGGCAGAAGAAAAGATGAGTGATGACGACGACCCGAGATCTCCGAGTCTTTCCAGTGAATCAGAAGATTCACAGAAAGGAGCACCAGTGGCCAGGGCAAGGGGGGAGCCTAGGGGGACACCCCAGGAAGAAGGGTCCAGAGGGGACTCAGAGGGGAGCAGTTGGAAATCGGGACCAGCGTCACCAACAGAGAGCAGGGGAGAGGAAGGGCGCCAGGTATCAAGCGCTGGCAGCTCACAACAGGAGGGAGGGCACGAGTCAGGAGTGGCCACACCTCCATCGGGGAGCGAAGAAACGGTCAGGCGGAAAGTGGAAGGTTGGGCGCGCGCGCCAAGTTCAAATGCACAGGAAGGTGGCGCAGTAAGCAGCCCGGAAAGGGAGCCAGGTCCTAAAGCCCGGCGCAAGGAGACAGGAGGGTCCGGGGGGTCAGCGTCAGAAGAATCCCGGAAGGAAGAGACCACGGGGGGCAGAGGGACCCAGAGAAGAACGGTCAGGCGGAAAAGGTGGAGTAAGGCTAGGTTAGTAAGCTGGTGCACAGGGGGCGGAGACTCAGACGGAGCTTCGCCGGTCTAACCCTTAAGACGTAGAGCTGCGCGCAGCAGCTTGAGAATGGAAACTGTAACTCAATAAAGACTTTTACAAGTGACCGCTGGCTAGCGTGATCCTCTGTGAGCTAGGATCTGGAAGCAGCTCTGACACTATATTTTTTTATATTTGCCTTGAAACAGTCTTTAAACCTCTTTTGTTGACCACCAGCATTACACTTTCCATTTTTAAGTTCGGAATAGAGTAGTTGCTTTGGAAGACGATCATCAGGCATCCGCACATGACCACTCCAACGAAGCTGATGTTGAAGAATCATTGCTTCAACACTGGTGATCTTTGCTTCTTCCAGTGCGCTAGTGCCCAATGGTGGTCCCCAGTCCTCAGTTTCAGAAATTATGATCTATACTAATTGGCGCCTATAAAAAACCCTTGTCAACTGAATGCAAGGCAGGAAAAGGAAAATGTCTGAAGACATTTATACTCCCAAGAAAGACAAAGCTACTAATCACCAGAGTTTTCTTTTTCCCAACCCTTCCTTTTCTGGTGAAATTCTGTACCGTGCATCCATCATTTCAGCCTAATATAATGTTTTACCACCAAGCCAGCCCAATGAAAGATACTGACCTACTGTGCGCCATCCATGTACATTGTAGTACTGCACTTTAGGAATATTTTAGATACAGTGGTGCCCCGCAAGACGAATGCCTCGCAAGACGGAAAACCCGCTAGACGAAAGGGTTTTCCGTTTTTGAGCTGCTTCGCAAGACGATTTTCCCTATGGGCTTGCTTTGCAAGACAAAAACGTCTTGCGAGTGTTCCGATTTTTTTCCGCTTCCCCCCCTTTTTCTAAGCCGCTAAGCCGCTAATAGCCTTTTAGCCGCTAAGCCTTTAATAGCCGCTAATGCGCTAAACCGCTAATAGCACTAATCCGCTAAGCCGCTAATAGGGTTGCTTCGCAAGACGAAAAAACCACTAGACGAAGAGACTCTCGGCGAGGCACCACTGTAAGAACAATTTGTTTTGCTGTAGACATAATAGCTTTCAAAGGTAGCATTAGAAGCAATTATTATTATTTTGTTTTTTTCTTTTTGCTCTTCCGAAGATTTTTTTAAAAAAATTCACAATACAATAAAATTGTATTCAGAACAAACAGTATCAAAGACAAAAAAAGAGAGGAGAGGAGAACAAGTAAAGAAAGAGGGAAAGAGAAGAAAAGGAACATCAAGAAACATTAAAAATAGCGCCAATAATGATAGTAATAATCATCATCATAAAGTTTATTTACATCTTGGCTTCTTCCACCCCCTGCCTCAAATAAGAGATTGTATTTTTAAGGAAATTAAATTGTAACATATTTAGCATTATTGATCTGCAGTGTTGCAGTTTTGAGACTAAGAGATCAGTGGAGAGAAAACCAGAGTACTAATTTATTGGCTTTTACAAACATATTGTTTCATTCATGATTATTTTTTTAAGTTTTCAAATTGAAGCACACTCTGCTTTCAATTAATGTGCTATTTCTAACAGGTTTCCCAATTGGTTAATTTTCAGCTGAACCAGAAGACAAGGCAAAAGAGTTATTGTAAGAAAGCAGTACTGAGTTATGTGGGGGCTTTGTGCTCCAACCAATCCTTGGGACTACCACCTGTCAGGGTCTGTACAGACTTAACGTCCATCAGGTATAGTGCCCAGCCAGCCTGTATTGATTCACATCTCAGCCATTTCTGTATGTGCCAATGCCACATACTGAATGAAACATGGATTGGATTTTCATATTCCAAAACTGCAATTGTTGTGCAGCTTTTCAAGAAGTTGCAGTCAAATGCCAGACATTCTGACATCAAATCATTCCAAGTTCAGTGCTGGCACCAACATATCCAGCATACTTAGTGTGTGGCTACTCACCTGGCTGCATAGCACAACTATGAGAAGCTCAAAGGCTACTTCTGTCATCGCCAGCCAGCATGGCTATGCTGTCTGTTGATGGGAGTTGTAGCCCAAAACGTCTGACAGGCAACAGGCTGACGAAGGCTGAGCTAAGACCTGCCTGTTTACAGCTCTCATACAACAGGGTTTAAAGTAAGCACTCAAAACCACCCACCCACTTCTCCAGTCTATCCTGGGTGTAAAAAAATTGCTTCCTTGAGACAGTGACAAAATTCACTTTGATATCTATAACTATGATAAGGTAATATTGGCCTCTCCTGGCAAATCTGCCTGCCAATCCAATGCTCCTATTATCTTTGCCACTCAAAACGTTTCCTATAGCTCTAAACCAACTTCCTTGTTAGCGATAACATTTTAAAAGGTTGGCATTTCAGAAGCAAACCAAAGCAGCATGAGTTTAACCATACTACCCTTTCATTTTCAGCAGCAGCAGCAGCTCCCTCTTTGGAGTTGCTCTGCAAGGAATCACAACTAGAATGACCATGAAGAAGAGAGGTAAGCAGGTGTGGATGAACCTGGGGACACACGACTGCAAGAATAGATATATACACTTGAGCAAGATTGAGAGGTGCTACTGAATGCAGTCCACCTGCAGATTTACAATAGTCCTGGAAGCCAAAAGAGCCGGGCAACCCCCATGTCCACCCAATACAATCATTGTGGGGTTACTACAAATTTCAGGAGGTATCACAGACACACACAAAAAGCCCTATGGCCACAGCACTTATTGTGGAATTATCAGTATGGAACTTCCCACCCTTAGTTCTGCATCAGAATAGTAATATTTTTCTTTAAAATAAAATGCCCAATTGCTGAGATTCCAAGCAATTCCACTGAAATTTTGACGAATGTGACACCTCAGGAGATTTCACAAAAGTTGTATGTCTATCTACAACTCTCATTCTTCTATTTAAAGATGGATGAATAGGAATTCTGTTTACGCTCTAATTCAGTTATTGCCAGGGCTTAAGCTTGCAAAGATTTACTTTTGACTCCAGTTAAACATTGCTCTCTCTTACATCCATAATTTACCAGCATGTCTGTCAGACACAGATAAGTGGAGGCCTTGCTTAAAATTCTTGCTCAGCCTCAAAGCTCTTTGGATAACCATGCCCCTCCAAATGAGGGGGCAGTACAAGCTATCCTGAGCTCTTTGAAAGAGATCAAAGCAGAAAATACCATGCATGTACAAATGAACATCACCATCTCAAGACTCTCTCTGTGCAGATATTAATATCTATGCTTTTCAGAGGAAGGCCAACACATTTTTAAACCAAGCCACTGAATTCCAATAAGCCTACTGACAACTGCTGACACCATGCAAGTACGAACCACCTTTAACTGTGGTTTTATTGTCACATATTCCCTTTTGCTGTTACCCAAAAGCAGAGTTAGAAACGCAGATATGTAAACTAATTGCCAAATGGCACCTTAAACCTGGGTTACGGTCACCACAACAGAATATTTAAGCACTATCCTTATCTCTATACTGCTTTACATTTTAAAGAAAAAAACTCAAAATGATTTACAACACAACACATTAAAACATCAAATAAAACAATCCAGAATAAAACAAATTTAAGCCTCAAGGAAAATATTTCAGATTCCTCTCTAGGTGACATTTTGCTTTCCACATATTTATTTATTTACCTACTTAATTTATAGAGCTGCCCCATAGCAGAAGTACTTTAGGAAGCCAGTGTGGGATAGTGCTTAGAGTGTCGGACTAGGACCTGGGAGATCAGGGTTCAAATCCCCACTCATTCATGAAGCTCACTGAGTGAACATGGAGTCAGTCACACTCTCTTAACTTACCTCAAAGAGTCATAAGGTAAAGGTAAAGGGACCCCTGACCATTAGGTCCAGTCGTGACCGACTCTTGCGGTGCTCATCTCACTTTATTGGCCGAGGGAGCCGGCGTTTGTCCGCAGACAGCTTCTGGGTCATGTGGCCAGCATGACAAAGCCGCTTCTGGCAAACCAGAGCAGCGCACGGAAACGCCGTTTACCTTCCCGCCGGAGCGGTACCTATTTATCTACTTGCACTTTGATGTACTTTCGAACTGCCAGGTTGGCAGGAGCAGGGACCGAGCAACAGGAGCTCACCCTGTCGCAGAGATTCGAACCGCCAACCTTCTGATCGGCAAGTCCTAGGCTCTGTGGTTTAACCCACAGCACCACCTGCGTCCCACTCAAAGAGTCATAGTAAGGATTAATTGGGGGTGGGGGGAAACAATGTACTTCTTGGAGGAAAAGGTGGGAGATAAATACAATAACTAAGTTATTCTGCCTACCTGCTTAAGAAAGCTGGAGGGGCCAGCCAGATGGAGATGTCAGTTGCCACCTGGCATTCAAAGATCTCCATGTGGTCACAATTGGACCTGCACAGTTCGCAAAATGCACCTGATGCCTGGCTAATTTTGAACACTGCTCAAAAGAAGAGGAAGAAACCATAATAGCTTGTGCTTTGCACAGCAAAGGTCCTAGGTTCAATTTCTTGGTATCTCCATTTAAACAAAAAAGGAGGATCCGGAAGCAGGTGATGTTAAGCCCTGGAGAGTTGCTACCAGTCAGAGAAGGCCATGATGAGCTACACCAGGCTCCCATCACCCCTTGCTATGGGCCATGCTGGCTGGGGCTGATGGGACTTTCAGTCCAGCAACATCTGGAGGCCACTACATTGGCTAACCCCGAACTAGACTGATAAACAACCCGATGCCACACAAAGCAATTTCACACATTCCCATAGTTCACCCGTCAATAAACTGCATGTAGAATTATTAATTGCATCTTTATCAGCCCACCTTTACTCCTTGTTCTCTAAACAGTGTTCAAAATTAGCCAGGCGCCAGACTACTGGCCACTTGTGACCAAGTGAAGCTGCTTGGGCACTGCCAGGATGGTGCCTGACATCACCACCATCTGGAAGTGCATACCTGGGAAGCTTGGGGTCCTAACTGTTTTCACACACTAATGCCACATCTTGCAGAATTCTATCAGTTACATTTTATCTGCACAATCAGAATGAATTTCAGGAACCAATATGCTTTTTCTGTGCAGCCTGAGCAGAAGCAGTGAACAATGTTATAGTGAATTGTTGCTTGTCTTCACTTACCCCAACCCACAGTTCACAGTTGTGAATAATATTCTTATGTTACGAATGGTCTGTTACCATTATGAAAAACAGGTTGGAATAGGCTTCAGCTGCTGTATTTCAAAAAGTGAAAATCCGGACACACACAAAATACCACTTTTGAGCTATTTTTTTGGGAAATCAGCAAAAACGACACTGCTGACACGGCTTACCATACATCTGGATTCTCCCAGACATTTTGCCGATTTCTGCTGGGACAGTGCTTCCAACTACAGTAGTCCAGGAAATTCTGGACGTATGGCAACCCTAGAATAGGCCAATATATATGTGGGCTGTCCCTGGATAAAGTGACTTTTCTTCTTTAAGCTCTCAAAGTTCTTAACCTAGCTCAGGCTTCCTCAACCTCGGCCCTCCAGGTGTTTTTGGCCTACAACTCCCATGATCCCTAGCTAGCAAGACCAGTGGTCAGGGATGATGGGAAATGTAGTCTCAAAAAATATCTGTGGAGGGCTGAGACTGAGAAAGCCTGACCTGGCTCAAAGTTGTCATCTGTTAGCCAGATGTTTAACTGATAATCAATCATGTTCAGTCCATCATTTGAAAAATAAAGACTTTAGAACAGTCTTGCCCCAAAATGGAAACCAGATGTTCTGTTCTGGTGGCTATAACCTTGATTTAATGAGCCATTTGGTGCCTAGCTTATATATCTGAGTTTCTGACACTACCTCTGAAGAGCTTGAGATGGCAGACAAGCCTGCACACTTTAACCTGACAACAGCCCTGTGAAGCAGCCTATGCAGAGAGATGGGGGGTGGGAATCCCCAAAGCCACCCAGTGAGCAGAGATTTGAACCTGTGGCTTCCTCTTGCTCTCAAAGTTTTTTCTCTGGAACGCACTTGCATAATAAAAATTTGCTGGCACCACACTGATTTTTTTATACATTGGAAAGCACGATTAGCAGCGCCCTCGGTACCTTGACACTTGACAGTCTTGCTCTCGTACTGAAACTATTCATATTCCGCAAGTATTTTTTTTAGAAAAATACTTTGATGCCATATTATATCATACTACACTAAAGGTTCAGATGTTTCCTTGGTTGCCCTTGAACCTTCCCGCCCCGCTTGCCAGCTTCTCCCTTTGGGATCCACTGCCTCAATTTCTTCATTGGCTTTTATTCTCGTTTTGTCTGCCGAAGATCGCAGGGCGCTTCACAACGCCAAATACATAAGACGCCGCCGCGGGGTACAGATGGGGGTGGGGTGGGGGTGTCTCAGCGTCTCCCCGCCGCCCCCTCCCCCCTCGCGAGCGCGGCCTTGGCAACAGCCCTCAGGCGGCCGGCGGGCGGGCCGGCGGGCGGGCGGGGGCTGGAGGCCCGCCCTCAGAGGAGCCCCTCGCTCGCTCGCTCGGCAGCCCGGGAAGGGCGGCGTAGGCGGAGGCGGCGAGGGGGCAGCGCTTCCCCACAGGCCCTCGGCGCCCCAGGCCAGGCCGGGCCCTCTCCGCGCCCTCCGCCCGAAGCCTCAGGCGGCCCGCTCGCCGTTGCGAGGGCGTCGCCGGGCTCCGCCAGCCGCCTTCCTTCCCTCGCCTTCCTTCCCTCGCCGCGCACCTCAAGGGCCGCCGCCTCCGCCGCCTCCGCCTCCTCCGTCAGTCCGTCCCTCCTTGTCAAGCTGAAGGTCTCGCCTCCGTCTCCGCGCACTGCGCAGGCGTAACGCTCGGGGCCCGGCTCTGGCCCCGCCTCCCTTGCCGGAGCTGGCGTCTCAAGGCGCAGGCGCGGCGGCACTAGCCTCTCTTTCTCTCGCGACATCTCTGCGCAAGCGCACAGATGCCTTCCCTCGCCGCCGGCTGTTCTTGGGGCGGGCAAAGCAGCCCGTGGAGTTGCCGAAGGGGAAGGGACCCCGGGGGTCATCTAGTCCAACCCCCTGCGAGGCAGGAAACTTGCTCCACGTGGGGCTCGAACCCACAACCAGGAGATTAAGAGTCTCACGCTCCACAGACTGGGCTGCCCCCGTTTTTTGTTTTTGATTTTCAATTACAAATGAAAAAATTCCTTCCTGTAGCACCTTAAAGACCAACTAAGTTAGTTCTTGGTATGAGCTTTCGTGTGCATGCACACTTCTTCAGATACTTCTTCTGTATCTGAAGAAGTGTGCATGCACACGAAAGCTTATACCAAGAACTAACTTAGTTGGTCTTTAAGGTGCTACAGGAAGGAATTTTTTTATTTTGACTATGGCAGACCAACACGGCTACCTATCTGTAATTACAAATGAATTAGAGATAAAAAAGAGAACAGTAAAGATAATACCAACAATAACAACATTTGTCCATTTATTCCTGCTCTGCATTGTCTCGTTTCTTAACCAATTACTGAGTCACAAGAGAACTGTTGTTCTATGACTTCTAAGCTTAGGAGTTTTTAGTGAGTTACTTTGTCCAAAAAATTTGAGAGTCTGTGTACAGTGTCCACTGGATCACCTTTATACACATGTTGACACTCTTAAAAAGCTCTAGTTAACAAGTCATAGTAAACTCTTACAGAAGTTATACTAGTTTTACTTCTATATGCTTGGTAGTTCTATCTTTAACAATACAGTGGTACCTCGGGTTACATACGCTTCAGGTTACATACGCTTCAGGTTACAGACTCCGCTAACCCAGAAATAGTGCTTCAGGTTAAGAACTTTGCTTCAGGTTGAGAACAGAAATCGTGCTCCAGCGGTGCAGCAGCAGCCAGAGGCCCCATTAGCTAAAGTGGTGCTTCAGGTTAAGGACAGTTTCAGGTTAAGAACGGACCTCCGGAACGAATTAAGTATTTAACCGAAGGTACCACTGTACTTTACACCAGTTTTCTTGGATCAGACATTAAATTAACCAACCAACCAACCAACCTGTAATTTCCAGCAAAAAGCCCTGGATTGCTTTTTTAAAATGGTGTTCCCTTGACTGCTTTCCAGTCCTCAGATATGGAGGCTGTTCTTAGCAACAGGTTAAATATTTTTGTTAGAAGATCAGCAATTGCACATTTCTGTTATTTAAGAATTCTTGGGGGCTTGCCATCCAGACCTAGTGATCTGTTAGTTCTTATTTAAGAAGGCCCATTACTTTGATTTGTCTAATTTTGTGTTTTTGTTTTCCTCACTGGACGAAACTACCTGAGCTGCTAGTGCTTTGTATGTTAGTACCAACACCCTGTACATGGGCCAGCAGCAGATTGGCAGGCAGTGCAAATCCTGAAAGCATGGTTTAATATCCTGGCAGGAGGGAGTGGGTGGCACTGTGGTCTAAACCACTGAGCCTCTTGGGCTTGCCGATTGGAAGGTGGTTTGAATCCATGCAATGGGGTCAGTTCCCATTGCTCTGTCCCAGCTGCTGCAAACCTAGCAGTTCGAAAGTATGCCCAAAGTGCAAGTAGATAAATAGGCACCGCTGCAGCGGGAAGGTAAACAGCATTTCCATGCACTCTGGTTTCTGTCACTGTGTCCCATTGTGCCAGAAGCGGCTTAGTCATGCTGGTCACAACTCAGAAAGCTGTCTGTGGACTGGACCTAACCATCTAGGGGTCATTTACCTTTACCTTACCTTATATCCTGGCTGAAGCCTCCTGTCCAACCTCAAAGAGTAGCCCCATATAGAACGCATTACTGTACAGTAATCCAACCTTGAGATTACCAATGCATGGACAGTTGTGTCCAAACTATCCCAATCCAGGAAAGGCTCCAACTATCTTACCAGCCTAACCCATTTTAGCAGTCTGAAGTGGTATAGCCCACCCAACACTTTGGTTCCATCACCTCATTTATAGAACAGGCATCCAAAGGGTATTCTGCAGAGGTGTGTCTGTCATGTCAACATCATTTAGGAATATACCTGTGTCTATGATTTTATGGGCAAAGGAACAATAGATTTCGGGGGCAGGGAAATGGTAGATTCCAGACTGAGGTTCTTGGGGCTGTGTCCTATTTGCCGAAACAGACCAGCATCCATGGTGCAGAAATATTATGAAGTTTTTTGTTGATCTCTGGAAACTGGAATTGCTTTGTATGGATAGTAGGAGGGTTAGGCAACAGAGAGCAGTTGTCTTGTTTTTGTTTAGTAGTTTAAAATGACATGGCTCTAGATAATGGCTGCTGCAATAACCCCTTTTTGACTTCCTGCTTTTATCAGCTTTGAAAGCTCTGTAATTTGTCAGATTGACAGGTGGTAACCCTAATGCTGCACATGTAAAGGAAAGTGATGCAAGCACCAGCCTCCTCCTCAAGTTGAAGTCTGCTATCCATTCTGTAGTCTCACAAATCTGCACAATGTATTCTTCGACATTTCTTCTACAATGTTTACTATTTTGCATTATTTATTTTTATTTTGCTAGTTATGGGAAATGCAAGAACATAAACAAATTTTAAACCTTCTCTGTGGCTTCGGATATTTCAGCAGGCATGACCCATATTTTCAAGCAATTTTCACAGCTATGAAGTCTAGAAACTTGTTTATTAAAAACAGAAAGCTGAGACACTCAGGAATCTGAACTCTATACCTACTATTATATTCTGCCCTTGTGAAACCTTTGTATATACACAGGGTCTCTCCAGACTGATGTCTTTGTGGGGGGGGGGGTGACTTGATCGTGGATGGAGGACTTGACCTGGCATGTGTAACAGACTTGGTTGGATGAAGTAGATGGGCCTGTCTTGCCACTGCTTGTCTGCCAGCCTTCTCTTACGCACAGCAACCCAAGTCATATGGGCAGGGGAGGGGTTTGCAGTGATTTTTAGGAAGTCATTAGCTTGCACCAGGCATCCTATTGGGAAGACCCAATTTTCTGAGTGCAAGTTCTAGAAGTTGGGCAATAGGGGCATGACAGGATTCTTTTTGGTGTACCAACCTGCCTGATGCACCAAGGATTCCCTGCCCGAGCTGCTTCAGGTCATGGTGTATGTTCTCCTAGAGACACCTAGTTTGGTTGTTTTAGGGGATTTTAACATCCATGCCAACAAAACTTACAAGGGGCCACTCAGGACTTCGTGGAAAGCATGGCCTCCATGGGGCTGTTCCTGAATAAGTTTGGCCCAACTCATAGGCGAAGACATGCCTTAGACCTGGTGTTCACCTCTATGGATGTGGGTGATCTGACACTAAGTAAAAGCAAAACAAACGAAGTGCCATGGTTGGATCACTTCCTGGTGCAACTGGACTTCTCCGCAACCCTTCCCCTCTGGGAGGGAGGTGGGACTGATTTGGATGGTTCGCCCCTGCCACTTAATGGATCCAAATGGTTTCCAGAGAGTGGTAGGAGACGTTTTATCCCTTTTAGCTGATTCCCTGGTGGCCCGCTGGAATGTGGAGTTAACCAGGGCTATCGACTGTCTTTGTCCATGTCCATGGAGTTTTCTTGGCAGGGATACTGGAGTGGCTTGCCGGTTCCTACTCCAGGTGGATCACGTTTGGTCAAAACTCTCCACTATGACCTGTTCATCTTGGGTGCCCTGCTCGGCATAGTTCATAGCTTCTCTGAGTTCTTCAAGCCCCTTCGCCACGGCAAGGCAGTGATCCATGAAAGAATTGATGCTTTTGAATTATGGTGCTGGAGGAGACTCTTGAGAGTCCCATGGACTGCAAGAAGATCAAACCTCTCCATTCTGAAGGAAATCAGCCCTGAGCGCTCACTGGAAGGACAGATCGTGAAGCTGAGGCTCCAATACTTTGGCCACCTCATGAGAAGAGAAGACTCCCTGGAAAAGACCCTGATGTTGGGAAAGATGGAGGGCACAAGGAGAAGGGGACGACAGAGAATGAGATGGTTGGATGGTGTTCTTGAAGCTACCAGCATGAGTTTGATCAAACTGCGGGAGGCAGTGGAGGACAGAAGTGCCTGGCGTGCTCTGGTCCATGGGGTCACGAAGAGTCGGACACGACTAAACAACAACAATCGACTGTCTGGCTCCAAAGCGCCCTTTCTGATTGCATGGCGCCTAGACAGCCCCGTGGTTTTCCCCAGAGCAGAGGGCAATGAAACAATCGCTGAGATGGCTAAAGTGCCAGTGGTGGAAAACTCATTCTGAATCGGACCGGACACGTCAAGCATACCAAGTGGCGATAGCAACGGCGAAGAGGACCTTCTTCACCGCCTCTGTGGCATCTGCAGAAAACAGCAGAAGGAGACTCTTTTAGGTGGTTTGCAATCTAACGGAACCACCTTCATCATTGGGGCCTGGTAAGGCCCCCAGGATCTCCTGCAATGATTTTGCAAAGTTTTTTGCAGATAAAGTCGCTCAGATTTGGAAAGAGGTAGACTCCACTGTGGAAGCAGGGCCGGGGCAGGAGAGTGCTAGAGTCCTGTCTAGTCAAGTTGAATGGGATCAGTTCCAGTCTGTTACCTCCGCGGATGTGGACAGGCTGCTTGGAGGAGTGAAACAGACCACCTGTCTCCTGGATCCTTGCCCATCCTGGCTCATAAATGCAAGCCGGGAAGGGCTGGGCAATGGGCTCTGCGGGGTGGTGAATGCTTCCCTCTGTCAGGGAGCCTTCCTAGACCCGCTGAAAGAGGCAGTTATTAAACAGCTTCTTAAAACAACATATTTGGACATGGCCAATATGGCCAACTATCGCCCAGTCTCAGATCTTCCATTCTTGGAATGGAAGCACGCCTTAGATCCCTTCCAATCGGGATTCAGACCTCATCACGGGAATGAAACTGCCTTGGTCGCGCTGGTCGGTGATCTCCAGCAGGTTAGGGACAACTAGAGGGGCTGGGAGCTAGTGGCACTGTTATACAGTGGTTCTGCTCCTTCCTCCTGGGCCGTGTTCAGAAAGTGGTGTTGGGGGATGAGTGTTCAGACCCCTGGGCTCTCACTTGTAGGGTGCCTCAGGGTTCCATCCTCTTCCCCATGCTTTTTAACATCTATATGGAGCCGCTGGGAGAGATCATCAGTGGGTTTGGGCTGGGTGTTCATTAGTATGCGGATGATACCCAGCTCTACCTCTCTTTAAATCAGAACCAGTAAAGGCGGGGAATGTCCTGTGTGAGTGCCTAGAGATGGTTGGAAGTTGGATGGCAGCTAACAGATTGAGGTAGAATCCTGACAAGACAGAAATACTGTTTCTGGGATACAGGGGGCAGGCAGGTGTGGAGGACTCCCTGGTGCTGAATGGGGTAACTGTGCCCCTGAAGGATCAAGTGCACGGCCTGGGAGTCATTTTAGACTCCCAGCTGTCCATGGAGGCACAGATCAATTCTGTGCCCAGGGCAGCTGTCTACCAGCTTCACCCCCATCATTCAGCCTGGACACTGAGGCCCAGCTCCAAGGGCCTTCTGGTGGTTCCCTCACTGCAAGAAGTGAGGTTGCAGGGAACAAGGCAGAGGGCCTTCTCGATAGTGGCACCCGCCTTGTGGAATGCCCTCCCATCAGATGTCAAGGAAATAAACAACTATCTGACTTTTAGAAGACATCTGATGGCTGACGTATAAGGGTAAAAGTATTTTTTAAATTGTTGTTGGCATATTAATAGGGCATTGGTGATAATTTATTCTGCTGTATTAGTTCTGTGACACTTCCCCGATACTACATTATTGCTGTCTGGACAAGCTGTAGTGCAAAATACATGGGGGGGGACCCAGAACATTTGTGATATTGCGGAATTTTTGTGGAATTTCAGTGGAAGTTTTCACCCACTTCTCTGACCCCACTGCGGGGCTGCCCACCAGATCTCAGGTTTCGGAAATCATTGTCAGTCTCTCCGCTCCGCTTCTCCTGTTGTGTCCCTAGTCAGGCTCAAATCTTTTTGTACTCTTATTCCTTTAAGCACCAGAGGGCAGTGCAGGGTCCAGCAATATGCATTGCCTCTTTTGACATGACCCAGTGCTCACCTGTGAACTACTTTCAGTGGGCAGAACAAGATTAGTGTTTTACAAGAGCACTCAGGCAGGAATACCTTGGGGAAAGGGGACAAAATACTTAGGGTGACACGCTATGCCTGCCTGTTCCATTCAGTGCCTCTGCCAAAGGAGTGTAGTCTTAGCAGGTTCGCTTTTTGATTTTGCTGCTCCTTTTAGCAACCAGTTTCATTGCTTGAATTTTTGTTAAATGGCAGGAAATAAATCCACAAGTAAATAATAAAGACTGCAAACCTATGTAGACTTAACTAAAAAAATAACCTCCACTAAATGCAATAAGGTGTTCTTGCTAAATGTGGTTCAGATCAAGCTGCAAAAAACAATCCGCTGGCAACTTTCCCGAAGGAAGCTGAAGGGCTGCGCTGGGAAACCTTTGTTGGATCACAACTCCTAGCAATCCTTCCTGCTGGCCGCTGGGGGCTGATGGGAGCTAGACTCCAACATGTGAGAAATGTGGGAACTAAAGTAGCATATCAAAGTGGCCGGGTTGTTGTCTTGTTTTTTTACCTGGAAAGTGCTAGGCCTCGTTTTTTCATCTACACCAGTTCCTAGTTTCCAGGGTCAAATCAAGATGCTGGTGTTAGCCCTGAATGACCTGGGACTCCCGTCCACTTGTTTCCACATCTGAAACACTACACAACACCATGAAGAATGGTGGGCAGCCACAAGGAGCAGGTTTATTGCTTGAGTGGCAAGTGTGACTTGCCAATGGAGATCCTTTAGGCAACAAATTCGCTGAGCTGAATCTTTCTTCTGGTTTTTTAAAAATGCTGTTCCCAGAAGCTCTTTATACACAGGCAAGCAAGTGTAAATCGCTTAAAATCAGTGGAAGAGGCCTTGTCCAGTGATCTACCTTTTGTGAATGAGAGCAACTGAGCTGATCAAGTCTGCCTCTTCAGATGTATGGAATTCCCTATTTGGAGAGATTTGCCGAGCAACAGTGGTCTCCAAAATATCACATGTAGAACTTATCTGCTGCTTTTGTGTGTTCAAAGTGTTTCATATCGATTAGCTTATAATCCTTATAAGCAACCCTGTAAGGTAGGCCAGTCACATTACCTCTATGTAGCAGATGAGAGGCTAAGGCTAAAGGGTCTTTCCTACGACCAAGTGATTTCAGAGCAGAGAGGACTTAACACTCTGACACAGCTACAGGTCAAGACAGTCAGATTTTTAATGCATTTCCCAGCTACTGGTAAGAGTCATTCAGTTTTTAACACGCAGGTGCCTGTACTGTTGTTTTCACCAAGTGTATCCCATGCAACCCGGTCCTATCACAACTGCTCTCTTCCAGCGTGGTCATGGCAGTGCTTTTTCATAGCAAGTTGGATTAAAAAGGGAGGCTCTAGACAGCACTTAAAATAGCTCTATATTATCAAGCAAGTCTCCACAGCCAAGATCCTCTTACGTTTGCTCACTGTGAAATCCTATTCAGCAAAGTCTCCAATGTTGAGTTTCCTATTTTATTGCTCCCTGATGAGAATAGCTGCAATAACAGCAATAAATTGCTGCTTAATTTTGTTGCTTGGGGCAAGGTGTAATCTTACAGATTCCCTTTCATTATTATTTTTTTCTTGCAGAATAAGAGCCATTTTGCTATAAAAGGGGAAAAGGGGGTGCTGAGGAAGGAAACCTGTTAAGGGGCAAATTATAACTAATCCCCTAGTCACTGGAACGGAAAATATTAAAATGACTTGCAAGGAGGAATCTGTCAGTAAGACACTAGTCCTCAAACTGAGAAGTTTGCGTTTCTGCATTCAACAGCCTAGAACTGCAACTGCATTTTGTTTCACTAAAATGCTGCAAATGAGGTCTGAAAAACAACAGAATAAATTTAATGCAATGAATACTTTAATGCACTGAAGTGTGTGAATGAATAATGGACGTTCTATTTTAAAGGCTAACTACAAAATTAGTTTACAATGAAGCTTATTCTCAGAACTGCAGCTTCAGGCTACAATCCACCAGAAGGAAGGAGAGTACTCAGCCCAGGTCTGTATCGAGCCCATGATACAGAACTGTATTTAGATTATTCATTAATTCACATTCCAGTAGCTTAGAACCAGGAGAGATCAATTTACAGGCCAGGCAAAGCGGAAATACTTCAATGGTCTTTCTTTAAACAGTATTTCTGCATGTTCCTGCACTTACACTAAAATCTCATCACAGCCACAAAGCTGCTGTTGAGACTGGCAGCTGCCACCAAGGCCTAGAAAGGATCTCATGGGCCTGCCTGACACACTTTAGAACCAGAGCTGTGGGGAAAGCAGCTTAAAGGCTTTAGCTGAGGAAGCAGTTTACACAGGCAGTAGGTCAGGGACTGGGCACAGCAGACAATGTGTGACAGGCTCCCACAACAATGAGCCTTTTTAAAACAGCACATTGGTTGCCTATTTGCTTCTAAGCCCAATTCAAGAGGCTCATATCCATATAGTTGAGGTAGCAGAGTCATGGCTTGCAGCCAATAGCCTTATTCTTCACGATGCCTGCCTGGAACTAGGGATTACCCCCCCCTTGATGTCACACTGGCCTTTTTGCAAATATTAGAAGCCCTGTTCAGATACCATGTCTCTTTCCCTACAATCCCTCACAGATGTTAGTAACAGCAGCATTCTAGCAAGTTTGATTATCCAGAGCAGCACAGGGAATGGCAGACTGGGGGGAAAGCTTCTCCGAAATGACAGAAATCCCTCCCCACAAAGGTGCATCTAATGATTATTGTATAGCATCTGACATATGCTGAAAATGCACTTCTTCAGGACCTTCAACACCAGATACATATTTCAGGACCTATGCTACGGTTCTGATGGCAAATAGTTTTGAACAGTGGGCCTTGAGCCACATTACTGTCATAGATGCTTCCTGGTGACTTTGCCGACTCTGCTTTGTCCAAAATTAGCCTTTTACCAGCTCCCATCATCCCCAACAGACATATGGTGCTTGTCCTGAAGCTTCCTAATGGAATGTTTTATACTCCACTTGTGCCTGGAGGGGACCCCTAGATCTAAGACAACAGGAAGGTGGGGCTGAATGATGCCTTACAGCAACAAAGGAGACACAGCAGGCAGCTGTTTCTGCTCAGATCTGAACCTGCCTGCAGAGGTAGAAGCCCATTAACTGCTAACAAAAGAAATGAATTTGGGCCAAATAGAGCAGGACGGCAACAGCCAGATGTGCTCTCCAGTCAGTTACAGAATCAGTGGGCTTGGGCAATGAGCTAAATGTTCAACCCAAATGCACCACAGAATGTTCACCCTTATTGCACCAGGTTCGCAGGAGGGAACAAGCTGTACAATGCAATAAAATTTGAATCCGAGAAAGTTTCTGGCTATCTGGAGAGTAGCATCAGTGAGCTCAATAAAGTAGCAGCTAGACAGCACACCCCACCATATGCAGGATGGTGCCATATTCAGCAAGTCAACCTGCTCTAAAAATATGAATGGAATAGAAACATTTCAAACACTCAGAATAGGCCAGCGAAGTGGGTGGTATCTGGGAAGTTGATCAGTACCCGCAACATCAAGTGGTCTGTTCATACACCCTTTTTTCTTCTCACCTTCATTACTTTCTCTGTAATTGGTACCTCGGGTTACATACGCTTCAGGTTACAGACTCCGTTAACCCAGAAATAGTACCTTGACTTAAGAACTTTGCTTCAGGATGAGAACAGAAATTGAATGGTGGCAGCGTGGCAGTGGTGCTTCAGGTTAAGAACGGACCTCCGGAACGAATCAAGCACGTAACCAGAGGTACCACTGTAGTTTGCTGCCACAATGGCGGTGGTGCTACTGGCAGCATATGAAGCTTAGCTCCTTCCCCTTACAGCTCCAGGTGATCTATGTCCATAGTTTTTATGTTTGTTGCTTGCACAGCTGTTTTAAGCTGCCACCTGCATAACCAATTTTGCACAAGTTGACAACAGCACAGTGTGCATTCTGCAGGTGTGGATTCAGTCAAGTATTAAAATAATCCTAACACAGGTAGCGAAGCAAATGCATTGGCATCAAGCTCCAACTCAGGCATGAATTCATAAAGAATGGTGCGCTTTCAAGAAACTTCCAAAATGCAGGTAACTTCTGCATCCTGCTCAACCTTTGTTTCCCCTCTTCTGTATACAATACAAGTTATAGCAAGAGCCTCTTATTCCCGATTTAGTACACCTCCAACCTTGACATTCAAACCAGAGACACACAACACAGTAAGATAGAACCTAGCACTTTATTAAGAACTTTAAAATCAACTTGGAATTGAACCAGACATACGTAATAAACGCCCAGAAAAAAAATTGGAACGCAAAAGGCACTTCCTGCTTAGGACACTTGCCATGGAATGGGCAGGTAAACAAGCTGGTTTCTCTGTACAACACCAGCCAAGTCAGCCTCTCCCAAGGCCAGTTATCCTGAGCACTGCCCTCCCCTGTTTTACACAAGCCAGACCCCCTGCAGGTTGTGACCCAAGGCTTTTCTGTAGGACACCTTGGCCTATCAGGGAATGCTGGGTACTGTCAAGGAATTTATGGTGTCAAAATAAAGTTAAAAAGCTGCCATTTGAGACCAGGGCTTCTCTGTACTCACACCCTATCCCAAACACAATAAATAAGCAAGTATAAAAAAATTTCAAGTATGTAGGGTTTTCCCCCACGTCCTTTCCAAATGCACTTACACTCTGAAGGGAACTGGCTTCTCTGTAGCTACGCCAGTACTTCAGAATGCAGTTTGGACCTGGCTTTGAAAATAAACCCTGGGAGTTTTGTGCAACATGAAATTCTTGGCTCTTCTAAAGAAAAAAATTCCAGGTGCCAAAAGTATGCAGCCTACAGACCTCAGGTACAACCCTGTGACTTCTCTGCAGTACATCACAAGGCTGGCCAAGGGCCCGCTTAATAAAAGATGGCGAGGTTTGGCTAGTGCTAAAACTGTGCATAGGATTTTTTTTTTAAAAAAAACCTTTATTACGTACATCCCCCAAGAAGATAAGAGCAGAAAATGATTAAGGTATGGTGCTGACTGATTTTAAGAGAATAATACCAGGAGTTGTGGGACCAAAATTGCCTCAATTAAAAAACTACACAAGACTAGAGTTCCAAAATGGAACTTGCGGAGCATGCAGGGCCATCTGCTAAGGCGGCGATGACTCACTCACAAGAGATCCGGGGGGGGGGGGGGTCCAATCATTGCACCATCTTGCTCTAGATATCTGGACAGAGACTATGTGAAACCACGCAGTGCACATTAGGAGGGAGGCATCTTGCTCATTGTTGAAAGGAAATTCTCATTAGCATTTGGGCAATATAAAGGATTAGACTGAAGCACTGTTTTGACTACAGCCTGTTCTTCTGCTATACATATAGCGCCTACGCTCAACTGGCTCTACACATACGTCAAGCACACCAGGAAGAGGAGAAAGCACAGTGCAATTGCGGTCCCCGGAGGACTAATATTCATGGCAATGGACAGAATGTGCCAAATTAAGAGCAGAGGACAGGACCAGTTTAGGGAATGGTGCTCTTTCCCACAGAAAAGCCTGGAGGTTTCTCTGTAATGTACACCAACAGGTCTGGGGAAAGAAGCCCAACATAATTCAGTATTTAAGCTTTTTGGGCACTTCCCATGGGAAGTTGTCCCTACCAAAGTGGCCATAGGCTGCAGTCTTCTGATAAATAGGCCTCTTCAGATCCAGATCCCTGGAATATACAAGTCCGTAACTCAATACAAGGCATTTATCAAGCAAAGCAAAAACCAGCTACACTGAAGGGGCCACTTGATGTTCAATGCTGTAGTCCCAAGTCATGGACCAACGGCTACTTTGTGCACAGGAAGTAGATGGGACCCATTTGCTCCCAATTCTGGGTGCCAATGCAAATACATCCCAAGGAAACTAAGCCCCTGGGCTCAACTGACATTGCAGAATACTTACCCTCCATTATGAGTGGCTACATCCAACTGTAGATCACCACAAGTTTCTCCACTGGGAATGGTACTCCCTATCTGAATAATCAGCTCATATTACAACCAAACCTGCCTACTTCCAGCTTGGAGCTTTTAGAAGCAGTTAGTCAGTGTAGGCAGCAGCACCACTCAGAACACCCATGTTTGCAGAGCTAAGCACCCACAACTTCACACTTTGATTCCAGGACAGTACAACATAGCTGGCCTTGGGTGTCAGTGGATGGGCCAAAATACCCAGATGATCTCTGGAAAATGAGCTTTAATACTCAAAAGCACATGACTGAAGTGCCCAAGAGGAGTCTGTAACAACTCACAGAAATCCTCATATCCCTGCACTATCCATACTTTCCAAATCAATGCAAGAGCCACAAGGGCTGCGCCAATTTGCAAGGGTGTATTTAATATTACTGTATCTATACACCACTTGCTGCATTAAAAGAGAATAGCTTTTCAATCTTGGGTATGTATGCCAATGGTGCAACTCCAAACTGGCTGGGGATCATGGCCGGACAGCAACAAGCTACTTTGTTATCAGCCACCTTTGCCCCAAAATGTGCTATTCTAAGATATTTCTCATTTTCTGTGCCTTCCCCTGGCATGTGACATCATAAACTCTAATTTGCCTTACTATACAGTGACAAAGAGGCACAGGCTAGCACACCATTCTGCTTTAACTACTACATATTAAAGAGCAAGCACTACTTTGTTTTATCTCTAGAAAAATGAACCACCCCAAAGCTCCTCTACAGCAGTGCTGGGGCACTGTCTCCACCACTCCCCAGGAGACTAGGTGTTTTGACAAGTGTCTATGGTAGGAGATTGTGCAACATCATGTACATTTAGGGCAGACTGCCAAATGGTAATGCCTTGTTTATGCCTAGTCCCATCCTTATTACCTCTTTTTTATCTGTCTGAATATTATGTGCATGCACCACCATGTTTTACCTGACAATAACCCCTGGGCGGAGGTCAAAGTTCTTCTTCACAATGTCTAGCAGCTCATGCTCAGTCTTTTGGGAGGTGCCGTAATGAAAAATGGAGACTGACAGTGGGTGGGCCACTCCAATGGCATAGGAGACCTAAGAGCAAAGTTAATATAAACCAAAGGCATTAAAATGTGTGGTTTCAGCTACTTTGTAGGGTATCCCATTTTTCTTCTCCCTCTTCACACACCATTATTCCAATATTTTCCTCTCAACTTTCCTTTCAACCCACACTCCCTGGCCAGTTGTTTTTACTACTAATCCTTAAGCTGTACCTCCATAATGAATTCTGAATGCTTATTTCATCCAACTTACCTTTCCTACTGTGTTTATTTCAGAACCCAAGCTTTGAAAAGACACGTAACAGCACAGCCACACATCAAGTTGGCAAATACTGCATGGCACCCAAGTAACTCTTGCCAGAGCAGGAGTTGGAAATGTGGCATCATCCAAATGCTGCTGGGATGCCCATGAGCCCCAGCAACCATGGCCAATGGTCAAGGACGATGGGAACTGTAGTCTAAGAAACCTGGTAAGGATTGCAATGGCCACTGCAAGGCAGCATTTGAGATTTACTGTGGCATTGATTACAGGTGCAAGAATCATGGAGGTGCTGGGTGTATTAATACAAGGACCGCATTTTTCAGAAGCAGCTGTTATACAGCTGAGCATTACCAGAACCTGATTTACATCTCTGCTGCATTGCAGCTGCCTAAAAATCATGAAAGTGCCAACTGTACACACTTCCCAGCTTCTAATAAATTGTGCAACTACACCATCAAAGTCTAACATCTTAAACCCCAAATACTCATTTGAAGAAAACACTAATGTTGCAAATCTTGGGAAAATGCATCTTGTTGCCCAGAAACAACAGACTGAACATACCTGAACCAGCACTCTCCGACAGAGACCAGACTTCACAAGGGATTTTGCAACCCAGCGAGCAGCGTAAGATGCTGAACGGTCAACTTTTGTGTAGTCTTTACCAGAGAAAGCACCACCTCCATGAGCTCCCCAGCCACCATACGTATCAACAATGATCTTCCGGCCAGTCAAGCCAGCATCTCCCTGAAATTGGCAATTTTTTTCATTATTTATTTGCCAACCTTCTTGCAGAGTCAATCTCATCTGACTGGACACAACACCACCTGTCTATGAGAGTGGAATGAGGAACCCGTAGCTCTCCATATTGTGAACTCGCACCAGCCCCCAGCCAACGTGGCCCATGATCAGGGGAGGAAGTTTTAGTCCAATAACATGTGGCAGTTCAGAGGCTCTCCACCCCTGGTCTATAGCAAGGCAAAGCTACCAGAAGGAGAACTGTGCTGTGTGACACTAGAACTCTAGATGGCATATGGAGCAAAGGCATTTGATTTGTCATAAAAGCATGATGCTTCTGAACTGTAACAATGTAGCTGAGATCTTCCAATAAGGTACCATCAATTGTACAGATTAGGCAAGGGACAAGAATCCAACCTTCATCATACCTGGGGGCCACCAATTACAAAACGGCCACTAGGCTGCAGGTGGTAGACAGTATCATCATCCAGGTATTTTGCAGGTACAACAGTTCTGACCACTTTCTCTTTCAGGGCATCCCTCATCTCATCCAGCCCAATTTTATCATCATGTTGAACAGAAATAACAATTGTATGGACTCTAATAGGGATGACTGCACCTCGGTCTTGTCTGTACTGCACAGTCACCTAAAAGGGAATCAAGGAAAACATATTTTTTGCATTATTTCATGTCCAAGTTCTTCATACACTTTGATTGTAGTTTAAAAGGCCTTAATAGAAGATTGAATATGGTTTCCATTTTCAAGACCTTTCAATGTTAAGACAACGCAAGTTAAAGACATTTACCTGAGTTTTAGAATCTGGTCGTAGCCAGGGCAAGGTATGGTTACGACGAAGCTCTGCCAGTTTGGCGTTCAGCTGGTGTGCAAGGAGAAGAGTCAGGGGCATGCACTCTTCCGTCTCATCCGTAGCATAGCCAAACATCAAGCCCTATTTTTGTAACCAAACCAAGATATGAAATTTCAGCTTCCTGAGGTGAAGTTTTAAGAATGTTCACCACAAACAAATTTTGAGTAATCCGCAGCCTCTTATAACACTGACCTGATCCCCAGCACCAATGTCTTCTTCCTTTCTGTCAAGATGAACTCCCTGAGCAATATCAGGGGACTGCTGCTCCAGGGCA
The DNA here is from genome assembly GCF_964188305.1 of Podarcis bocagei. NCBI lineage: Eukaryota > Metazoa > Chordata > Lepidosauria > Squamata > Lacertidae > Podarcis > Podarcis bocagei. The sequence continues at coordinate 92,467,290 of NC_138132.1, read as the reverse complement.
ACCAATACATTGCATGTCTTGTAGTCAAAACCTAGGACGCATACATAATGCTTGTAAGTCCCAATCTTATTAACGGTCAACATTTCTATTCAAAATTAAAACGGCCAGAAGCAATCCAATCTGCTTACCTTTCGAGGAATCATCATAGCCAATGTGCTTTATTGTTTCACGAACAATTTTCTGATAGTCAACCGCAGCTCTAGACGTGATCTCCCCAGCCAGAAGGATCATTCCTGTCTTTGCAGCAGTTTCTGCAAAATAATACAGAACCAGAACTGTCAACTCAAAGTACAGAGGAGTTGCAGTTGACCACACTCCCAATAGATTCCATTTCTTCCCTTAATGGTCAAGGGAACTTACCACACGCTACTTTGGCATCCGGATCTTGTTTTAGGTGTGCATCAAGGACAGCATCACTAATCTGGTCACAGATCTTATCTAAAATCAGAAACAGCTTCCATTACTTTTCAGACCTCAAGGTTGCCACTATTTCACATGTTAAAAAGTATTCAGCCAACACCCACGCAGGTTTGAGCCTTTTACCACTTCTTTCCTGGTATCACCAACCAATTAAAGAACAGCTGTTTGTGTCAATATGGAACTCCCTTTCCCAGGAAAGCTCGATCTGCTTGTTTTCTGGTAACAGACATGGATAGAGGACTTTATAGGAGGCCTTGGTTTAGGAACAGCCACTGGTTCCTGCTGACCTGTTGCAACTGCTAGTTTTGACATTAATGACTTATACCAACAATTCAACAAAAAGACCCAGCATTCACAATTAATGGTTCAGCAGAAACCCTGGGAAGTAATTAGGCACCAATGAATGAAGTGGGGAAAATTATAATTAAGCAAAACTTGCCAATGCTTGATAGCACAAGTTCAAGCTTTCCCCATTCCCTCTAGGCACACAAACAAAATTACCCTCAGAATTGCACAGGTGTCCCGCAGTTCTCAAGCTAGTTTTGGTTGACTAAACCTTGCAGCTCTCTGTATTTCCTACCCACTGGTTTCCACATGGAAACTGCACTGTTTGAGATGAAATAATGTTGCCTTTTATTCTGTTGCCCTTATATTTGCCCTTTACAAATAATGCCTCACACCCAACCATGCATCTTGGCATTAAGATTCAATCGCTCCAATACTGCATTGATGACTCTGAGTTTCTATAAGCAGAATGAAAGGACCTGGTTACAAAACACCCACTCAATTCTGTAGAACTTTACATAATCTAATCCTACAGTTGTACCTTAGATCCCAAATGCCTTGGTACTCAGATGTTTTGCTTCTGAATGCAGCAAACCCGGAAGTGAGTGTTCCAGTTTGTGAACATTCTTTGGAACTCGAACATCAAAGTCAGCCAATCAGAAGCTGCACTTTGGTTTCCAAACGTTTTGGAAGTCAAACAAACTTCCGGAACGGATTCTATTTAACTTCCAAGATACGACTGTACTTACCATTTTGAAATTGGAACTGCTTTCAACCAGCAAAGTCAACCCACACTGCAATGAAATTTATTATAGAGCACTCAAGTCTGGAATGCCAAAATGCTTTACAACCCCTTATGTGTCAACACAGCCTGACACATAGTCCTTAACAGCCATTCTTCAGATGTGATCTACCATTTCATTCAATGGTCAAGATTTAGCCATCTCTGTTACCTCTGAGGCCCCAACGTGCCACAGATAAGGCTCCCCACCACCAACACTTCAGCTAGTGGTCTAGACATATGAAGTCTTTATTTAAGAGAAATATTTAACAGAAATTCTAAGGCATACTTCAAAAGCCATCAATTTGTTTAATGTGTATAACCGGTTACTGCCAGAAGCATTGTCTGCACACAAGGCTGCAGGCTATAAATGCAGACTAGTGTCATCCTATATCCTATATCTAATCCAGAGAGAACAAGTAAGGATAAATTCCCACCAGCACAGGATTCCTAAATATGGCTAAGTCTGAGACAGAAGATACACAGCTGCACACACCACTAGTACTAAATGAACATTTTACAGTATTATAAAATAGACCTCCAGCTTGGAGTTCCACCTAAGCCAGAAACGAAGAAATCGTGCCAAAGGTGGATGTTGTGCTTAAAGTGTTTATTCTATCAAGAGGTACTAAGTCGTCAATACAAATGCCTAATCTACATAAAGTTCAGTTGCATGACATACTCATTTGACTAGTTTCACAGTATAAAGAACTTGAACATAGTCAGAAAGCCCAAATCAGAATATTTTACAGAAATTTAAGCACATAAAAATAGTGGGCAATTTTTAAACAAGAAACTAAAATAGCTCTCTAGGGGACTGAGTTACAGAGGGAACAAAGGTCTAGCAAGTATAAAGAACAGGCACTTAGAATTGTGGATTTCAAAGTCAGAAGAACAGATGTCATTCACTGTGTCTTGGAAAACAGAATAAAAGCACCAGCAATGCTTTTCTGCCCTGTTCTCTGCATACTACTCAGGCAAAAAGAAGCCGGATATCCAGCAGTCGTCCCCCCAACTGAAAACCCTACAAGGTGCTATTCTTCAATGGAGCCACATGGGTTCAACCACCACATGGCAGAAACAGAGGTGCAACACCCCCCCCCCTTTCCTGCAGCAAAGGAAATGGCCAAAGCTGAATTCCCCTGCATCAAAGAGCCCTTGTTCCCATGCAGCCTCCGGGCAAAGGCTATCTTTAGAAGAGTACAAAAAAGCACATATGCCCAGCCATCAAGATCGGGGAAAGCCTTCTCCAACTCCCTCCCTCTATCCATGCTGCAGGCTCTGCCCAGACATCATGGCGGAGAAGGACAATGAAAGCGCAAGTCTCCTCCTCCTCCAGCGTCGTTGGGCATCCAGACCCTTTTGAGCCGACAACGAATTCTTCCGCTCTGTGTAGTTTTGAATTGCTTTTTGACTCTGTGTATGGTAGACAGATACGTGATTGTGCATACTTACATGAAAGCCCACCTGCTTCTGTATGTAAAAGGCAGGCGCCTGGTCCTTGTCTCCCCCACCCCCGCTGCAGTTTTGGGCTTCCGGCTTCTTTCTTGCATTTCCCCACACACGAAATCCCTTTTCTCAGGGGCTGCTCCCTTCCTACCATCCATCGTCCCTCCCAAGATCGCGCCATGCGGCTACCACGTGGTCGTCTGCAATGCGGGGCGCGTCCCCGACACCGGGCGGGAGCGCGCGCTCCGAGCCCGCGCTCACCGTCTCCCTCCCATGCCGCCATCGCGCACTTTCCCTTTGTTACCCTGCCCCCCCCCCCCGGAATCCAGGGGGGCAGCGGGGAACTCCCGCTCCTGTCCGGGGCGGTCGAGCGCAGCCTGGAAGAGACGCCCGAGACCCCAGCCCCCCCCCGGGGCGCCCTCGTGGCGCTGCCCCCGCCCTCAGCCGCCGAAACGGGCCTCCGAGAGCCGGACGCGAGCCAGCCAGGCAGCCGGAGGGCGCGCGCCCCAGCACGGCAGCCAATCAGCGAGAGAGCCGTCGGCCGGCCGCGCGCGCGCCCCCTCCCCTCCCCCGGCCCCTCCGCCGGTTTTTTCGCCCCCCGCGGGCGCGCGCCTCCTTCTGCCGCGAGGGCGCTCACCTGGGTGCCCCTCCCCCACCGACTCTGAGGTGAAGAGGAAGGTGCCCTCATCGATCCTGCTGTCGCGGAAACCGTTCATCATGGCGCCGGAGGAGAGTCGCTGAGGAGAACGAGGCGGAAGCGTGGTCGGAGCGCGCCGCGGAAGAGCCCACAAAGCAAGCAAGCGAGCGAGCGAGCGATCGCCGGAGAAGCGCAAGTGAAGAAGCCCTGGCCCCTCGCCGGAATGGAGGAGCCGGCCCTCCGGCGCGGGCATTTATAGCGCCTGGCCCCGCCTCCTCCCGGCGAAGCCCCGCCTCCTGCTCCTCTGCCCAGGGGAGGGGGCGCCGCCCAATGGCTCCGCCTCCTTCAGGCGAAGCCCCTCTGCCCCGAATCTCCTCAGGGCGGCGCCGGCCGGCCGGCCTGCTTGGCATTTCCCCGGCGCGGGCTCCGAGGACGAGGCGAGGCGCCGGCCGGGCGGCCATGTTGGCCGCGCGGGCCCCTTTTCGAGGGGCTGAGCTCCCGCCACCCGGGCGCCGCGCTGGCCGAGCGCATTGTCCCGAGGGCGAGCCGAGACGCGGCTCGTCGCTCCCAGTGTCGCTCGCCTCAGGTGGCCACTTCCTCGCCCGCCCGCCCGCCCGCAAAGCTGAGGGCGCTCCCTTCCCTCCGAGCGCGCCCCCAGGACAAACACGTTTTCAAATAAATTGGATCCAGACGTATAGAGCGCTTTCGTGTTTTGAGACGTAGGCTGAAAGGATGCCGTGGGGCTCCAGAGTAAACGGGCAGGGGATCGAAGGCCTCCTTTCTCCGTAAAACTGATGCCCGAAGCAGTGAGATACCTTACAGTCCTTGGAGGGCGAGATTTTAGAGCCGAAGTCCTTCCAATACAGCATACCCTCCAACATTTCTCTGCTGAAAATAGGGACGTCCCATTCCATAAGGATAATATTACTATTTATACTCCACACATCTTACTGGATTGCCACCCACTCTGGGCAGCTTCCAACATACATAAAAACAATAAAGCACTAGACATTTTTTAAAAAAAAACCCTTCCCTTTACAGGGTTGCCTTCAGATGACTCGGGGGTCAGATAACTCCATCCCCTCCCAACATTTCTCCAATGAAAATATGGACATTGCACAAAATTCTGAGGAGGCACAGGAGCCAACTCCTGGAGCCGAGGGGTCTTTGGCCTGCCTAATAAAATATATGAGGGGGTGGCCCTGCCAAGTTGATGGACATTGCCATTCAAATGCTTGATTATGTGCTGTGGGGTTTTTATTCAAGTGGGCACCCCTGTGAGGAGGGGCAACCCCCCTTCGCTGAGGGGGGATTCTTTCACCAAGGGCCACGTCAACGGGCGTGCTCCTCCTGCACGGGCAGGCGGCACAGCATGGTACCACGTGGCTGTGGCAGCATCAGCGGCTTGCCCGCCCTGGGCACTGGCAACATATGCTATGCTGCTGTATTGACCCTTTCACACCCAGAACCCATAGAAAACATTTATTGTACTCCTGAGTTAGCCAAACCTAGCAGATGCACAAGTCACTAGATCATGTTAATGCAACAAGTAACCAAAGAAGAAGAAAAACCCACCCAAATCATCTTCTGATGCCAATTCTGAACCACAGATGATATTCCAGAAAAGAATGGCCTGGCACACCAAATTCTGAGCAAACCAACAAAATTGAAAAGTCATTTCATGAATATCAGCTTCTAAGCTAACAAAACCAAATTTACGCATCACACAGCATTAGATGGGATTGATTCAGCTATTAGCCTTCACCCCACCCCACCCCCGCAATGCAGTAGATGTTAGTTATGCAGGAAACCTTTTCAATCTCACCTTTAGATTTTTCATGTGTTGCAAATTGCTGCATATGCAATCCATAAGGTCATTTATCACACCCCAGGCTCCTTTTCATTCCCAGACAATAGCTACAGTAGCCTCAGCCCTATCCACTTGAAGAGGCAGCTTAAAAGAGAAAAATATCTTATAAACTGTGATTATGATTATTAATTGAATTTCTATACCGCCCTCTACCCACAGGTCTCAGGGTGCTTCACAGAAAATAGCTTCCATACGATGTAACATGAGAAGCTGATTTGGGGACAATGGATCCTTTAATTCTTATATGCATTTTTAAATGGACTCTTGGGCTTGGAGGCACATTGGATTTGTTTAAAGTTTAAACTATTTGTATCCCTCTCCACAAGGGATGCGGGTGGCGCTGTGGGTTAAGCGACAGAGCCTAGGACTTGCTGATCAGAAGGTCGGCAGTTCGAATCCCTGTGATGGGGTGAGCTCCCGTTGCTCAGTCCCTGCTCCTGCCAACCTAGCAGTTTGAAAGCACGTCAAAGTGCAAGTAGATAAATAGGTACCGCTCCGACGGGAAGGTAAATGGCGTTTCTGTGCGCTGCTCTGGTTCGCCAGAAGCGGCTTAGTCCTCCTGGCCACATGACCCGGAAGCTGTACGCCGGCTCCCTCAGCCAGTAAAGCGAGATGAGCGCCGCAACCCCAGAGTCGGCCACAACTGGACCTAATGGCCAGGGGTCCTTTATCCCTCTCCACAAAGCAGATGCTTCTCTCAGCAACAGTAATAAGAGAATGAGGTTAGCATTGGGCACTAAAAATTCACCACAAAACAGTGGGATTTGGGGGATTTAGATGTTGCTGCTCAAGCAAAGCAACCGGGGAATTTTGAGGGAAACAGAAGAGTTTTGTATTAGGAGAAGTTCCAGCGATAACTTTTTGAGCTTCTTTCATGGCTTTGTTTAAAAGCAAATGTTTTCCAGATGGGCTAGAAATGCAATTTTAGAGATAAAAGCTTCCAGAATTCTGTAATGGATCTTTCCAGCTGCTTGAGCTGACGGAAGAAGCTGGCTCTCTACCCACCATGAGGGAGGGTGAAACCTACCATTAGGCAGAGTGAGGAGGGGGCAGCAGTGGGAGCCATTCTGCAGGTAGAGCGGTGAATGAGTGGCAGCAAGCAAGGTGTAGCAAGCAAGTGCAGTGGAGGACGCTGCCCCATGGTCGGTTTAGAGGTGAGGTGCAGGAGGAATGCCAGTTCAGATTCTATTCACTGAATCATCGAATTGTAGAGTTGGGTGGAACTCCACCTAGTCCAACCCCTTACAATCCAGGAATCCTGCCCACAACATCCCCTGGGTGGGCTCGGACCACCCACCTTCTGGTTAACCTGGGGTTAACCACTCCAGGCAGCAAAATATATTGGACAAGGGCCTTGCTGGCGTCATGTGAAACCAGGGCTGCCTTTATTTGTCTGACAAATGTTGCCCCACAACCATCTCAACAACATTACACCCATCTTCATCAAACCTGAAGGCTTTTAGTACAGTTGAATAGGAGTGCTTCTGTCTATGTTAGCAAGTGAATGAAAAACATAAATTCAGTGGTTCCAATATAGTAGTGGTGATTTATATTATTGTTCTCCTGAGTAAGTGTGTTTGGGTAGCATTGCATTGGAATTCAGTAAACCAATACCTGTGACAGCTAGTTTTGCCTCCACCTTCTGACACCATTGTTTTATGGGGCTGAGAGCTCATTCAACCTCCTCTGATTCTGCAGGCAAAGAAGCTGCCACAGCAGAATCGGTGACCTCATCCATGGTGGATCCCTCTGGGTCTTCTGCTGCAGGTGAGGCAGCCATTGCTTTTCCATAGATGCTGGAGGTATCTGAGGTAGTCTGAAGCAAAGATACCCAAAAGCTGCTGAAAATGTCAAATATATCTGTTCATTTATGCCAAAGGTGAGCAACTTTCTCCCCCTTATGACTACGTTTTCTTATCACTACACTGTAGTATCACCTTACCCCATGTATGCCCACCAAATCTGCACAGCTGTAAAAAGCTGATCTCTTAGTGTTGCAGTTGCAGCAGCACCTACTTTAGAAGTCCCTGCCTACTGGATCAGGCAGGTGACTTTGCTTCACTCTTTCCAACTCCTGCTTAAAACATTTTTATTTGGCAAGCCTACTCAGACATTTCTGGCTCGCCAGTTGCAGCTTCGTCACACTGGCCCCGTGACCCGGAAGTGTCTTCGGACGGCGCCGGCTCCCGGCCTCGTGAGCGAGATGAGCAGCCCTAGAGTCGGTCACGACTGGCCCGTACGGGCAGGGGTACCTTTACCTTACTCAGACATGCAGAATGTGGACATGTGTTTTAATCTCTTTTTAGCTTACCTTTGATTTGAAGTATCTTTTGAATATTTTCAAATACCTGTCTTTTATTGATCGCTTTAATGTCTAATGAGGGTTTTGCTTGTTTGTTTTTGTAAACCAACTAGAGGTTTCATTAAAATCAAGTGGTAATTAAATTTAGCTAAATAAATATGTATATTCCTTAGAGACAATTTGTCAGGGGCCGCATGCCAGGTGGCAGCAAGGGCAGAGCAAAACATTTATTTCTCTCTCTTTCTGCCACCCCCTTCTCCCCCACCCCTGCTTCCTCTCCCTTCCTCCCCACCCAGAAGGCTGCTAGGAAAGGGACAAATAGCTCTTGCAACAGGTCTTGTTGAGGTCAAAGGAAGTATTATATTAGGCCAAGGGAGGCAAATGAGCCTAAGAGACACAGGTTGCCCATCTCTGATTTATTCTAAGAACTTGTGTTGCACTTCCCATTTCCATTAGATGACAGAGCTGACAATAGACACTGGATTTATTAAGTGCTCTTCAATAAGCTACAGCAGCTAAAACCTTTCCCATGGTGCAATATATCTTTCTCAAAAGTGCTATTAGTGTGCAAGCCTTTGGGGCAGAGAGATGTTTTAAAATGAAATAAGATGAGGTCAGAGGAAGTGCTGGGGACAAGACTCTATGACAGAAACAGGTGCAGCCAAATGAACTAGTTTTACACACAAGGATGAACTGTATGCTAGTGAACTACAGTGGTACCTCGGGTTACAGATGCTTCAGGTTACAGGCTCCGCTAACCCAGAAATAGTACCTCAGGTTAAGAACTTTGCTTCAGGATGAGAACAGAAATCGGGCAGCGGCAGCGCAGCAGCAGCAGGAGGCTCCATTAGCTAAAGTGGTGCTTCAGGTTAAGAACAATTTCAGGTTAAGAACGGACCTCCAGAACGAATTAAGTTCTTAACCCGAGGTACCGCTGTACAGCAGTTGAGTAGAAAGCAGCATTGCAGGGTGGGGTGGGGACTCAGTGCTTACCCCACCCCCCCAATAATCTGCTTGGTCATTCTGGTGCATCTAAAGCAGAGGTCAGCAACCTTAATTGGAAGATGGGCCAGTCGATGCTCTGTCCGTCGGAGGATGGGTTGGAGCGTGTGCACACATGTGCTCTTCCGGGTTAGAGGAGCACCTGTGTGCGTGTGCACACGCTATTTCCGGTGCTTCTCCGAACCAGAAGTGCACTGGAAATAATGTGTGCGCATGCGCACGGGCGCTTCTCCGTCCTGCACACATGCACACATGCTATTTCTGGCACACTTCAGGGTCAGAGGAGCACCTGTGTGCATGCGCACAGGCACCATCAACCTGGAAGTCGATCTCTGCACCACACCACTCCAGTAAGAGCAAACGGGGGGGGGGGCGGCAGCAGGGGTCACCATGGGCTGGTTAGACAAGGCTCATGGGCCACTACCGGCCCATGGGCCTTAGGTTGCCGACCCCTGGTCTAGCAGATTCAGAACAAAATGTTTCCACAGCAATTGTTTTAAACTACTTTCTTCTGACCTCAGGCGCTTAAAAAATATGTCAAAAATTTTCTACAATTTCTACTTTTAGTTAAGTATTTTTATTTATTTACTTGATTTAGTGGGGGCAGCTACCCTCCCCCCACTACGCCCATGATACAGTGGCCTAGTTTGCTGAAGGTACTAAATTGTTCAGGATTGTTAAAAGAAAAAGTGCTTGCAGATAGCTCCCATTTGTCCCATAATTCCTAGGCGTGGGTTGGTCTTTCGTCCTGCTGCTTTCTCTGGGAAAATCCACCATTTACTGCTGAATCAGAACAAATGTCATTTGGATTTTTGCAGATTGATGTTTGTTCTGATTCAGCAGTGAGTAGGTTTCCCTGGGGAAAGCAGTGGGACTAAACAAAAACCTCTCCAACCCATGCCTAGAAATCATGGGACAAATGGAATAAATTGTGGGACATGGAAAGTGTGGAGGAGCCCTGAGTGAATGGGAGATAAGATGGCAAATTCAGCTGAACGTGTGAAACAAGTGCAAAGTATTGCCTGCTGAGAGGGCGGGAGTCTTCATTTTACATATGTGCTCATGGGATCTGAACTGGTGGTGTCTGGCAACTGTGCAAAATCAAATCCCATGCTAGGGATCCTTATAGGAAAGAACTTAAAATAAAATTGCCAATATCATCATTTGGTTATGCAAATTTCTGGTGCAACATTTGGAATCCTGCCTACAGTTCAGGACACCTCACCTCAAAAAGGATATTGTAGAGTTGAAAAGGGATCGGGAAAGAGCAGCTAAAAGCTGTGCTATTTTTCTAGAAAAAGATGTGTCAGAACTCACCATGAACGTCTCCCTTCTTCTCTTATCATAGCAATGGCACCCACCTGAGAGTTGCTGGAAATGAATTCTAGTTCTAAAAAAAAGCCCTGGCTAAAAGTATCAAGGTGGTGGAATGACTCACTTATAAGGGAAGATTGTAGCATTGGGGGCGTTTGTGTTTGGAGAAGAGGCAAGTATGAGGATACATAAAAGAGGGGTATAGAATGATGTATGGCAAGGAGAAAGTGGACAGGGAGAATATTTCCTTTCTCAGAATACTAGAATTTGAGGAAGATGACTGCTGGAAGATTCAGGTCAAACAAAAGAAATAACTTCACAGTGCATAGCTAAGCTATGGCACTCACTTCCACAGGCCACCAACTTGGATGGCTTTAGAAGAGACACGTTCATGGAGGTCAAGGTTATCCGTGGCTACCAGCTGCAATAGTTATGCTTTGACTCCACGGTCTGAAGCTTCTGAATGGCAGCTGCTAGAAACCTCCGGCAGCAAGCGGGCTCTTGGTCTCAGGTCCTGCCGGCAGCCTTCCCATCTGGCTGGCCACTGTGAGAACAGGATGCTGGACCAAAGGGATCGTTCCCCTGACACAGCAGGCTCTTCCTATGTCCCTGTCCTGTTGTGACTTAGGAAATAGTGCATCTTGATGTGTGTGTGTCCCCCTGCAACAAAATGTGATGCAAACTGAGAAAAAGAACAACCTACCTGCATTTTAAGCTAACGATGCACACACAGACAGCCAGGACTTCAAGAGGTACAGCTTGTCATACAAGAAAGCTGTGCCAACTGAACCTTGCTCTCCTACACTACCATTTCAAACAATAAGAAGAGTCCTGCCTTTCTCATTTGCAGCCAGTTACCCTAGCTAAGCAGCCCTGCTTTCTTGTCTGCTGTGATAGTGCCAGGCACTTGGTTGGAGCACAGATCCAATGTCCTTTTCCTTAGATAGACTCTTCAAGTGACAGAAACATCACTCCTTCATTAAACTTGCCTCTGGCAAGCACAACCCAAGGCGTGGGTTGGCTCCCTCTTTTAAATTAATGAAGACCCACTTATGACAGAGTCAGCCTGGCAGGTGACAGGAAAGGCCAACCGACCAGAGAAAGGACTGCCCATATGTTTGTTGATGAGATGTGGTGTGTGGCCTCAGGGGCATGTCAGGCTGCCCCATATGATGCAACAGAGCCTTTGCCTTGCCACACTTATTCTCTAGCTGTGAGGCAGGTCTGCCTTGGACAAGGAGCATTTGGAAGGGAGGGGTCTGGTTCCTGAAGAGGGATAGGATCCTGAGGGAGGGGCTCCTCCTTCCCTATCAGCCCAAAGTGGACAGACTTGGACAGTGGATTGAAGTGGGATTTATGATCCCACCATCCCAACATGATGTGTGAAGAAGTGAGCTTAAGAAAAGCACATCCCTCCAAAGAATCCTGGGAACTTTAGTTTATGAAGGGTGCTGGGGATTCTAGCTCTGTGAGCAATAAACTGCAGTTCTCCAATTCTTGGCAAGGACAGTGCTTTAAATGTGTTGTGCGCATGCAGCCTTTGGTTGCTTCCATAGTCCTTTTATCCAGCACTTATCCTGATTTGTTTGCACAAAGTTTCCAGGAGGTTACACAATGTGAACTATTTATTGAGCATCCATTTTGATTTGTTTTCAGGGAGGTTATACAATTGTTATCCCATACTTTCCAGTGCAGTTCTCCATGACTTGTTATTGCAAAAAGTTCCAATAATCGGTGGGTGGGATCAGGTGTGTTGTGCAATGATGCCCGATCAACTGCAATTATGCAACCTGAATTTGCTGATGTGATTGAATCCCACCTGAAAATGGCAGCAATGTAGAAATTCAACAGCCAGTTGAGAGCCTGTTGAACATAGTAGAATCAATACATAACACTGTGGTCTCCAGTTGACCTGTTTCTTGCCTTTTCTTCTGATTTGCTTGCACAAAGCTTCCATGGAAGTTAAATTATATTTGGTGTTTATTCAGAATTTATTCTGATTTGTTTACAGGGAGGTTATATGACAATGAATATTAATCTTGCATTCATCCATCTTACAAAAGCAATTCATCCTTTTTGCTTGTGGGGTGTTTCTATGTCTTCCTGATAACATTTTGTTAATCCCACACATTTAAATGCGTGTTCCTGTCACTTTCCTATAGCCAAAAAAGTCTGATTAATTTTTTAAAAGTGGATTTGCTGTGCTAGGGTGACCAAGCACCTTAATCAATTTCTATTGCACAAACCTAAATTTTTCAGTAAGCACTTGAATTGCTCCTGTAAGATACTGGCAGTTTGGAAGCACCCTAGAATCATAGAATCATCTAATTGCAGAGTTGGAAGGGACCATAAGTGTCATCTAGTCCCACCCCCTGCAATGCAGGGATCTCAGCTAAAGCATCCATGACAGATGGCCATCCAACCTCTGCTTGAAAACCTCCAAGGAAGGAGAGTCCACAGCCTTCTGAGGGACTCTGGTCAACTGCTGAACTTCCTCAAAAGGCTTCATTTCCAGACCCTTGACCAGCTTGGTTGTCCTGCTCTGCACACATTCCAGCTTGTCAACTTCCTTCTTAATTGTGGTGCCCAGAATTGGACGCAGTTTAACAGGTGTGGTCTGACGAAGGCAGAATAGAGTGGGACTATTACTTCCCTTGATCTGGACACTATGCTTCTGTTGATGCAGCCTAGAATAGCATTAGCTTTTTTTGCTGCTGCATCACACGGTTGACTCATGCTCAGCTTGTGGTCCACCAAGACCCCCAGATCCTTTTCATGTATTGTCAGGCCAACCCCCATGGCAGGTTGCCAGGAATGGATAAGACAAGGAAAAGTCCTTACCATCTGCTTTTTATTCAGTATTTACAGAGGCTTGGAATGCAGCCTCTTGGAATAATGGTGTTGCCCTGAAGTACTCTCCACCCCCTTTTCTCCTACTTCCTCATTTGTCATCATCTCCTCCATGGGTGGCACTGAGGGCCCTTTGCTCTACTATCAATGCCCGTCGGGTTCTGGGGGGGGGGGTCTGGATGCTTTCTAAAGACACTGTGTCCATCAACTGTTGCCCTCCTGGTTCTTCCTCTTCCTCCTCCTCCTCTCCCATTATTTCCCAGTTTTCTGGAAGGGTCAGGCTGGGGAGGGGGTCTCCACCATTCCTCTTCTTCTCAGTTCCTGACACATGTACTGCTAGTAAGTGTCCCCAATCTTATTTTTGTGCGTCCGGTTCTTCCTGCCTAAGTGCAGAATCGTACATTTGTCCCTATTGAAATTCATTTTGTTCATTTGGGTCCAGTTTTCCAATCTGTTAAGGTCATTTTGAATCCCAATTCTGTCTTCTGTGGCATTAGCTACCCCTCCCAGTTTGGTGTCATCTGCAAATTTGATGAACATCCCCTCAATTCCTTTGTCCAAGTTGTTTATAAAGATGTTGAAGAACAACAGGCCCAGGAAAGAACCCTGCAGCACCCCACTTGTCACTTCCCCCCAGTGTACAGTATAAGGTTCTCTGTACTTGTGGAGCATATATGATTGGTGCTGTGTTGTTTGGGTTGGGAGGCAGAAAGCAGAGGGAGTTTAGAAGCCCCCACACCTCCGCTTGGAAAGCTTGAGAAGAACTGCCTCTGCCTTCCCAGCACTTTCTGTTCCATCCACAAAGCAAAAATAGGTCAGGGCAATCCAGCTGCCTATATCCCCGGATGATCCAGCTGCCTTAGTTCCAGGTAGCGTCTGCAAGATCTCAAAGAAGCAGACAGACCTGCTTTGCCATAGTAGGCAGGCTAGGATACCTTGAGGCAATGCAGGTAGTCCATCTGGGCTGATGTAAGACAGGATAACTGTTGCCAAATGCAGGCAATGAGCAAAGAGAACTAGGAGCCCAGCACATGGAGGCAAAAGGTTTTCAAACACCAATAGAATATGTAACTAGAAAGGGCTGCTCCACATGACCTGCTTATTCATCCTGATTTGCTTGCACAAAGCTTACGCAGTGGTTAGACTATGACCAGTCTTTACTGAACATTTGATTTTGCAAGGAGGTTATGTGACAATTTGCTTACAGGATGCTTACAGGATGCTCCTGTTCATCATTTGCTTGTCCCATACTTTTCAGTGTATTTTCTCATCACTTTCCTAACCACAAAAAAATCTGTTTCTGGTTTTTTTTAAGTGGATTTGCTCTGCAGGAGCAATGGAGTACTTTACTTTACTCAAGTACTACTTGCCCAAACCCACATTTCCAGTATGTGCTTAAATCTGTCATGCAAAATAGTGACAGGCTGGAGGCACCTTAGGTTGCTGACTTTTTTAATGGCATTACCATGTAAAGGGCTCCTCTGTAACTACGTAAAATTATCCAGCTGCATCACTGTGTGCCCATAAAGATCATGGAACCTTCCACAAAATCTTATTTTACACCATTGTGTATATTCTCTTGGCACAGGCCTGCCAAGCCAAACACAGCTGGCCAGGGGCTCAACAAACCTCCTGCTTTTGCTGCCTTAAAGGCGAAAAGCAGGCGCCCAGGAAGCTCAGAGCTCAGTATTATCCACTGACTGGCAGCGGCTCTCAAGAGTTTCAGGCAGAGGTCTCTGCCAGCCCTACCTGGAGATGGAGCCTGAAACTTCTCCATGCAAAGGAAATGCTCTAACTGAGCGACAGCCCTTGCCTCAAGTATCTGAGAGGCCACAACATACATTTGGTGCTCTGTGCTTACAGGGGAAGACTGTAGTGCCCTGTGCGAGGTCAAAACTTGGCACCTCCGCCCGCCTCTCTCATTCTATTCTGCCCAGTTCACTACACCATAGTTGCAGTGCCCCCTAGGCTCAGAGCCCAGTGTGGCAGAAGTGCTTGCACTGCCCTAACTCTGCCTCTGGAGTTTGGTTAGGTGTGGAGGCGGATTTAGGGCAGCATGACCGGTTCCTCTGCATTGGATGCCAAGCCAAGGGGGGCACCACTGGGTGTCACAACTATGACCTAGCGCATGCACAGAATGGAAGGCGAGAGTTGGGGGGGGGGTTGTTCTCCCACAGAGCTCCACTGAAATTTGAAAGACAAAAGTCTGACCCCTTTTGGTGGGACACAGTCATGCAGGTCTAGTGTGGTGAAAGCATACGTATTAGCCTTGTGAGCAGCTCAAGAGTGAGGCAAACAAGCACAGAGGAAGTTGATATGGAATAGCAGATGCTGAGGATCAAGAGGGGGAGTGCCTTCCCTTCACTGCCTTGCCTGAGGGGGCCCAGAGGCACCCAGCGGACTGCAGTTGGAAGCAGAACAGCAGATTAGCTGGGTCTTGCTTGCTCTGACCCCTCAAACTAATTATTATTGTCCTGTGTTCTTAAGCTTTGAGCAACAGGACTCTCATCATATGTACCAGATATGCTTCGGAACGGACCCCTTTTTATTATATCCTTGTGGGTGTGGCATATCAGGGTCCCAGGTCTTACAGAGATCAGTGAACAGAGGAGAAAACAAAATACTGACATATGTAGCATTTCAGATGCCAGTTGCCAAGCCCAGTTTTTAAGCCATAGGGATCAAATGAGGCGGCCCTTACACTGGCATAAGCTCTTAGTGACATAAGCTCTCCAGGGTTTCAGACACGGGCCTTTTTCCAGCCCTGCCTGGAGACACCAGAGGATGAACCCGGGTCTTTCAGCAACCCAAGGTTGTGCTCTACCACGGAGTGACAATTCTTCCACAAGTTGTGGGGAGCAGCTACCTTTTACAGTATACTCTGGCAAAATGGCCATCCACTCTCAACCCAGTGTGACATACATATGGTCAAACCAAAAACAAGTTATCAAGAAATGGAACTGGCACTTTTTGCATCCATTAAATCACCAAAGTAGCAGACGCTTTCCTCCGAGAACAAAAGATTGCAGCCACCATGATGGAAAGTTTTGGGATGGGTTGCGTGGTGGTGGTTTTAAAGTTACCGAATCATGGATACATCTGAGCAAGCAACTTGGTCTAACAAAGTTTGAGAGAATTCCAAGCCTTTATAAGCCTCTGCCCACAGACCCTTTCTCCTCGACACCCCCAAAGGTACTGTACTACTTCCCTGGCCTCTCACCTAATGCACTCCCTGCACTGCTGGGCTGGTGAGGCAAAGTGGGAGCTGCTTGCTTCCTCTAACTCAAGGGTCCAGGCTCTCTCCCTGCAATTACCGGTATCTTCTGATCTCCAACACCAGGAGCAGAGCCCTGCACCTGGTCTGGCTCTTTAGCAACAGACTCTGCAACCCTCACACCATCTTGGTTGTTTGTGGACTCTGAAGTCATGACAGGGATGAGACAATTCTTACCTACAACATGCAGCCAAATGAGTTAGCGTTTAAAAGCCAGGAACAGATTAATACCACACTCTATTAATACCGGCACCCTAGAGATGTTTTGCCCTCCTGATCCTCCAATGTTAGCTGTGGGTGATGTGAGTTGTAGTCCACAACATCTGGAGACCACCAGATTAGTGATCGCTGTGTTAATACTATTTCCAGATAAATAAACTGCTTTGGGAGAAGGCCTCATACTTCATTAGTTTCTATTCACAATCCATACTTTTTCTGGTTATTTTTGGCCCCTATTTTCTTTTTATTTTGGAGATATCTTATTAAAATATGTCCGGAAAGAAGGCAAAAATTAGGTAATTGCATTGTTGGCACGAAAGACCCGTGCCGTGCAGTGCAATATGTGCTGTGCAGTGCAATGTGTCCAATTCTTTTTTATAAACTCAGGAAAATAAAGTTTTTATCTTGAAAATAGATATCTCTTATTTTTTAGGATAGTATTGTATTTATATACTGTATCTTACATTATTGATGTATTATTATTTACCATTTTTTAGTAGTAATTGCTAAGGTACTAATTTATATTTGTATTTTAAAATTAAAAATAAGTAAATATAATATAGGAACGCAAGTTGCTGAGGTGGCAATGCCAGTCCAAAACATTCTTTGGGTGAAGCAGAGCCCAGATAGTCCCCGACACGATGTCAAAATGGTGCTGCTGCGCTATTCAGACACCAGTTACGGCCTTCATATATTGCCTGATCCCACCCCATCCCTGCTGCCTGAAGGTCAGTTTTTGCCATGAACGGAATAGTCCACATGTGCTCTCTAGCCATGACATATTTGTAGTCTACCGAGCTCCAACGTTTGCTGCGGTAGCTCAGGTAGCTTTAATGCAGAGAACTGGTGGCCCTCCAGAAGTTGCTGAACTCCAACTTCCATCAGCCCTGCTCAACCAGCAGGGTCATGCCCAGAGATGATGGGAGCTGCAGTCCAACGACATCTAGAGGGCCATGGACTCCTGAGCCCTGCTTTATTAAATATACTTTTTAACAATTGGTGCCATTAATTGTAGTGATATGGCTTCCTCTTCTGCCATCTGACAGAGGTTGATATTGCAGCACGTCGGATTTATGATTACTCTGTTGTTTTTCCATTTAAAAGAGTTGTGCGGAGTTTTCCACTGACTGAGGTCATCAGACTGTCAGTATTTTGTGGGAGGGGTTGAAGCTCATATCGTAACTTTTGGTCTGCAAAGTCACAGTTGATTAAAGTGATCTGTTGTCCTGGTGCAACAAATTCACTTTTAAAAAGCTTTTTGCAGTTAGGAAAGTGATGGGGAAATGCAGTGGATTAATGAGTTTGTAGGGCAGCAGTTGAAGAAGGAGCAAAAAGGGTTTTCTTGTGTGTGTGTGTTTCTTGTGGCTGATTAGCTCTTTTCCCTGTGTAAAGGTCAGAGGGGGCAGGGTTTCTGTTGAGGCAGGGGATTAGCTGTGGGAGGAGCTTATCAGAGTTTGTAGGGCAGCAGTTGAAGAAGGAGCAAAAAGGGTTTTCTTGTGTGTGTGTGTTTCTTGTGGCTGATTAGCTCTTTTCCCTGTGTAAAGGTCAGAGGGGGCAGGGTTTCTGTTGAGGCAGGGGATTAGCTGTGGGAGGAGCTTATCAGAGTTTGTAGGGCAGCAGTTGAAGAAGGAGCAAAAAGGGTTTTCTTGTGTGTGTGTGTTTCTTGTGGCTGATTAGCTCTTTTCCCTGTGTAAAGGTCAGAGGGGGCAGGGTTTCTGTTGAGGCAGGGGATTAGCTGTGGGAGGAGCTTATCAGTTTGTAGGGCAGCGGCGCGCGCCTAGCGGCGCGCGCAGTTATATCCATCTTTTAGATTTAGGGGAGCTAGTCTCAAACGTTTGTTGGGGGAGACCTAGGTTTTTTTTTGTGGGCGAAGTTATTTGTCCTGTCTTCAAGCTTTTTATGATGGAGGACCTCTGTAGCCACCCCCAACAACACGATCTCAAGATGGAAGGGGAGGGAACAGCTGCAGTCGCCTGCGATTCCTGCGCAATGTTTGCCATCTTGCCAAAGGTTGCAGGCAGCTTCACCTGCAGCAATTGCATGTTGATTGCCCTTTTAAAAGACAAAGTCCAGCAACTGGAGGAACGTGTAGCTACGCTCCAAAGAATTAGAGAGCTGGAGCTCTTCTTGGAAGCAACAGAGCACACCGTCCCCACCAAGGAGGAGACAGGGGACTCCCCTGAGAAGGAGGCTAGTTCATCAACACAGGAGCCAGATATATGGAGAAACGTGACTCAAAGAAGTAGGAGGCCCAGGGTTCACTCTGATTGTTTAGAAATACACAATCGCTTTGAGGTCCTCTCCCCTAGCATGGAAGACGAAGAGCAGACTCCATTTGAGGATCTCTCCCTCATTACAGTCGATCAGGTATATGAAGACGAGCAGCAAAGTCAGTCCTCAGGGAATGTGCAGGCGACCTTGGAACGGACAGCTCACAGAAGAACCCCGACCAAACCCAAGAGGAGGCGTGTAGTGGTGATAGGGGATTCCCTACTGAGGGGAACAGAAGCAGTGATCTGTGGGCCTGACAAGATGTCTCGGGAAGTGTGCTGTCTCCCCGGGGCTAAGATCCAAGATGTAACTGAACGACTGCAAGGAATCATAAAACCCACTGACAAATACCCCTTCCTCTTGGTTCATGTGGGAACCAATGACACTGCAAGCAACAGCCTCCAGAAGATCAAAAGAGACTACGAGGCTCTCGGCAGGAAATTGAAGCAACTAAATGCACAAATTGTCATCTCGTCTGTCCTCCCAGTTGAACGACGTGGCCCAGGGAGAGAGGGGAAAATAGTGGAAGTGAACAGCTGGCTTCGCAAATGGTGTAAACAGGAACGGTTTGGATTCTTAGATCACGGACTGCAGTTTCTTGAAGATGGACTTCTGGCAAGTGATGGGCTGCACCTCACAACGGTTGGGAGGAATGTTTTTGCCAAAAATCTCAGAAACCTCATCAGGAGGGCTTTAAACTGACTAATGTGGGGGAGGGAGACAGTGCTCCTGAAGGTAGGAGTCTATCAATTAATGAAGATGATCATCCAAATGTCATAGACCAAATGGAGCAAACAGCACGCGGACCTAGTGGTGGGAGGAAAAAATCCTTAAATAAGAGACACGGGGGAATGATTAATGGACTTCAATGTCTGTACACTAATGCGCAAAGCATGGGAAATAAACAAGATGAGCTTGAGCTCTTGGTACAGCAAACTAAATATGACATAATAGGCATCACTGAAACCTGGTGGGATAAGTCCCACGATTGGAATGTAATAATGGGGGGATACAATCTATTTCAGAGAAACAGACCAGACAAGAAAGGAGGAGGAGTGGCGTTATATGTCAGGGATGTGTATACCTGTGAAGAGATCCAAGATTTAGAACCTCAAAGCCAATGTGAGAGCATTTGGCTCAAAATTAAGGGAGAGAAGAATAACAGAGACCTCATTGTGGGAGTTTACTATAGATCCCCAAGCCAAACGGAGGACATAGATGATGCCTTCCTGGAACAGATGGCCAAGCATGCAAAAGGAAGGGAGATAGTAGTAATGGGGGACTTCAATTACCCGGATATTTGTTGGATGTCAAACTCAGCCAAGAGCATAAGGTCAAACAGATTCCTCACTGGCCTTGCAGACAACTTCATTGTCCAGAAAGTGGGAGAAGCAACAAGAGGAACAGCCATTTTAGATCTGGTCCTAACCAATGTTGATGACCTGGTTAGTGGGGTAGAAGTGGAAGGATCATTAGGCGCGAGTGATCATGCTCTTCTGAAGTTTACTATACAGCGGAAAGGAGCAGCCAAGCATACTAGGACTCAATTTCTTGACTTTAAGAAAGCCGACTTCATAAAACTTAGGGAAGTGCTGGGTGAGATCCCATGGACAGTAATACTAAAAGGAAAGGGAGTTCATGATGGCTGGGAGTTTGTTAAGAGGGAGATAGTAAAAGCACAACGTCAGGCAATACCAATGAGACGGAAACATGGAAGGTGCCTAAAGAAGCCAGGGTGGCTATCTAAAGAACTTTTAACTGAATTAAGATTAAAAAAGGATGTGTACAAAAAATGGAAAAGGGGGGAAACCACCAAAGAGGAATTCAAACAAATAGCCAGCACGTGTAGACACAAAGTCAGAAAAGCTAAAGCACAGAATGAACTCAGGCTCGCTAGAGAGGTTAAAAGCAACAAAAAAGGCTTTTATGGGTATGTTCGTAGCAAAAGGAAGAACAAAGAAACAGTGGGGTCACTCAGAGGAGAAGATGGTGAAATGCAAACAGGGGACACAGAAAGGGCTGAACTCCTCAATGCCTTCTTTGCCTCAGTCTTCTCCGATAAAGAAAACAATGCCCGACCTGAAGAATTTGGAGCAAATGATTCAGCAAAGGAAACACAGCCCAGAATAACTAAGGAGACAGTACAAGAATATTTGGCTAGTTTAGATGTATTCAAGTCTCCAGGGCCAGATGAACTGCATCCAAGAGTATTAAAAGAACTGGCAGATGTGATCTCAGAACCACTGGCAGTCATCTTCGAGAAATCCTGGAGAACAGGCGAAGTCCCGGCAGACTGGAGGAGGGCAAATGTTGTCCCTATTTTCAAAAAGGGGAAAAGAGAGGACCCAAATAATTACCGCCCAGTCAGTCTGACATCAATAGCAGGGAAGATTCTGGAGCAGATCATTAAGCAAACAGTCTGTGAGCACCTAGAACGGAATGCTGTGATCACCAATAGTCAACATGGATTTCTGAAAAATAAGTCATGTCAGACTAACCTGATCTCATTTTTTGACAGAATTACAAGCCTGGTAGATGAAGGGAACTCAGTGGATATAGCCTACCTTGATTTCAGTAAGGCATTTGACAAGGTGCCCCATGATATTCTTGTAAAGAAGCTGGTAAAATGCGGTCTTGACTCTGCTACCACTCAGTGGATTTGTAACTGGCTGACTGACCGAACCCAAAGGGTGCTCATCAATGGTTCCTCTTCATCCTGGAGAAGAGTGACTAGTGGGGTGCCACAGGGTTCTGTCTTGGGCCCGGTCTTATTTAACATCTTTATCAACGACTTGGATGATGGACTCAAGGGCATCCTGATCAAATTTGCAGATGACACCAAACTGGGAGGGGTGGCTAACACCCCAGAGGACAGGATCACACTTCAAAACGACCTTGACAGATTAGAGAACTGGGCAAAAACAAACAAAATGAATTTTAACAGGGAGAAATGTAAAGTATTGCACTTGGGCAAAAAAAATGAGAGGCACAAATACAAGATGGGTGACACCTGGCTTGAGAGCAGTACATGTGAAAAGGATCTAGGAGTCTTGGTTGACCACAAACTTGACATGAGCCAACAGTGTGACGCGGCAGCTAAAAAACCCAATGCAATTCTGGGCTGCATCAATAGGAGTAGAGCATCTAGATCAAGGGAAGTAATAGTGCCACTGTATTCTGCTCTGGTCAGACCACACCTGGAGTACTGTGTCCAGTTCTGGGCACCACAATTCAAGAAGGACACTGACAAACTGGAACGTGTCCAGAGGAGGGCAACCAAAATGGTCCAAGGCCTGGAAACGATGCCTTATGAGGAACGGCTAAGGGAGCTGGGCATGTTTAGCCTGGAGAAGAGGATGTTAAGGGGTGATATGATAGCCATGTTCAAATATATAAAAGGATGTCACATAGAGGAGGGAGAAAGGTTGTTTTCTGCTGCTCCAGAGAAGCGGACACGGAGCAATGGATCCAAACTACAAGAAAGAAGATTCCACCTAAACATTAGGAAGAACTTCCTGACAGTAAGAGCTGTTCGACAGTGGAATTTGCTGCCAAGGAGTGTGGTGGAGTCTCCTACTTTGGAGGTCTTTAAGCAGAGGCTTGACAACCATATGTCAGGAGTGCTCTGATGGTGTTTCCTGCTTGGCAGGGGGTTGGACTCGATGGCCCTTGTGGTCTCTTCCAACTCTATGATTCTATGATTCTAATGTTTTTCCCGCCCTCCACTTCCAAGATTGCCAACTTGCTGTGAGGCAGGCACACCTGGTGTCTTGCTCAGAAGAGAGTGCAGAAAGGATCCTGGGGAAAACATGCATTTCCCAGTTCATTGTCACATGTGAATTGAGGGAATACCTCGGTCACAAACTGGCAACATGGGAGTGGAGGATGAAAAGGTGGGAAAATATTATCCTGCTTGATTTTGGCCTGTGAGGCTGCTGTTAAAGACAGCCTGGCAGTAAGAATCATAGAATCATAGAATCATAGAATCATAGAATCCTAGAGTTGGAAGAGACCACAAGGGCCATCGAGTCCAACCCCCTGCCAAGCAGGAAACACCATCAGAGCACTCCTGACATATGGTTGTCAAGCCTCTGCTTAAAGACCTCCAAAGTAGGAGACTCCACCACACTCCTTGGCAGCAAATTCCACTGTCGAACAGCTCTTACTGTCAGGAAGTTCTTCCTAATGTTTAGGTGGAATCTTCTTTCTTGTAGTTTGGATCCATTGCTCCGTGTCCGCTTCTCTGGAGCAGCAGAAAACAACCTTTCTCCCTCCTCTATGTGACATCCTTTTATATATTTGAACATGGCTATCATATCACCCCTTAACCTCCTCTTCTCCAGGCTAAACATGCCCAGCTCCCTTAGCCGTTCCTCATAAGGCATCGTTTCCAGGCCTTTGACCATTTTGGTTGCCCTCCTCTGGACACGTTCCAGTTTGTCAGTGTCCTTCTTGAAAGTTGGCCATGCTAAAGAAATAACACATATAGACATCAGAGGAAAGAATCATACTCGTTTGACCGAACAACACTTTGAAGCATTGCTCTTTACATCCTAAATAAATCTTCTATAACAATTGTTCAGTGTATACATCACTAAAAAGGATTAGGTAATATTTAACTACAGAAATACTTCAAATTAATTCTTGGCAGGCACATGTTGCATCAGAGAAGTAATTCTGCCTGTACTTACAGATAAATATCTCACTGTGTGATACATACGTCTTTGGTTCCATGCTTCAAAATGCAAGCACACACATTTGTTATAATTACTGACGTTGAAGATGGGGAGAAGCAGCTGCACACAGACAGGAAGTGACTCAAGGAAGGCCCCAGGAGAGAAATGGCTTGTGCTTTAGTTTATAGGGTCAGAAGTTTAATTGTTGGATAGCCTTTGTTTCGAAAGGAGCAACATTCCTTTCAGAATATGCCCCATACTCCAGCAAGCTTTGGAAAACACCCCATAAAACAGACAGAAAGGTCAAAATATACTAAGCAGAGAGATTTCAGAGCACATGTGATTATTCCTTAATACAACCTTTGTCATCCTTTGACGCCAGATGTGCTGGACTGAATCTCCAGCTGTGATAGCTGGGGCTGGTAGGAGTTGTGATCCAGCACATCTGGAGGGCACCAGGTTGAGGAAAGTTGCCTTAGGAGAACTTCTCCCTGTGCATGCTTCACTCTTTGGGAATATTGAGCAATTAATAAGAGTTGCCCACAGTACAGTGGTCTTCCCTGCTGGGTGTGCATGAAAAAAAGCCCATAGATTCTGATAGAATGTCTGTTTGGCCCATGTGGGCCCATGACTATAGTTATTAAACAAGGCATCCATCAACCAGGGGTATTATTTCCCTCACCTTCCCTAGTAGGTAGGTGGTTTCAGAGAGCGTTCTCCAAGGTCATTTTCTATGCAAGAAGAGAATTCTGGGGGCTTAGGGTGCCCTCTGTAGTATTTGTCTATTTAATTCATTTCTCAGTGCTGGTCTTCAAAGCCATCTCAGACTTCTGTCTTTCCACCCACCCACCCACCCACCACTGCCACAACTGCACACACTTAAAGCCTCCCAAGATTGCTACCTGAAAATCTCAGATTCCTTTCTCTTTCTGAACAAATTCAAGCTGTCTCTTTTCTTGCCTTCTCCCACCACTGTGTCCAACCCTTGGTCCACCAAGCTCAGTGCTGTCAACACTGACTGGCAGCAACTCCTTGGGATCTCTCCCAGCCCTATGTGGAGATCAGTGCAGGGATCAAACTTGGGATCTTCTGCAAGCAAAGTAGGACACAGATTTGCATATTCTTTAAGCATACAGATTCACATTTAGAAAGAGTTACTATAATGTACACAGAAATGCAGCACATTTCCCATAGCTGGGAAGAAATTGTGCCCAGGTGAGCTGCGTGCCTGCAGCCATCTGCTCAGTGTTGATGGGCTACTTTAAGGCCCCACCCCTCCGCTCTCTCTTCCTGAGGTTCTTTATCTTTAATCTTAATTAGACTGATTAGTCCTTAAAACAAGAGGGTGCCTTCAAACACAAAACTGCCCTTTAAAGTAGGGCACATGCCCACCCTGCCCAAGGGCCAGCAAGGTTCACGAAGCAAGCTTATTTAGGTTGCCTTCTCACTTTGTATGGCACCAAACACTTTTGGCAAAGGCTATTTTGTCATTTACTGCTGTCTTCTGAACATGTTCTCATCTAAATTATGTCTCTCCCCCCCCCCTCTTTAGAACTCACGGTTGTATGATACAATCTTGATTCATTTAGACATGAAAGCTGATGCCATAATAAAATGGTTAGTTTTTAAGATGCCACAAGACTTTGTACTTTTTTTTCCTTTAGAGGAAAAGGTCATTCTTTGGAACAGCCGCTCAGGAAAGCTGATGCAAGCCAACTCTGAGCCTGCTTAATCCACCATGGTTAAATGGAACATCCAGCACTGAGTAGCTGCTGACCAGCTAATGATATGGACTCTAATCCACAAAAGCAGGAATTGCCAAAGTGGTGCCCTAGGGGGGCCAGTGTCCAACCCAGTACCTCCTGTGGCATTCATGAAGGGTCTTGGGAAATCTTCTTCTTCTTTGGCAATCGCTTGCAGCCAAGTAAGGCATTCAACAAGGTGCCCCATGATATTCTTGTAAAGAAGCTGGTAAAATGCGGTCTTGACTATGCTACCACTCAGTGGATTTGTAACTGGCTGAGTGACCGAACCCAAAGGGTGCTCATCAATGGTTCCTCTTCATCCTGGAGAAGAGTGACTAGTGGGGTGCCACAGGGTTCTGTCTTGGGCCCGGTCTTATGCAACATCTTTATCAATGACTTGGATGATGGACTCAAGGGCATCCTGATCAAATTTGCAGATGACACCAAACTGGGAGGGGTGGCTAACACCCCAGAGGACAGGATCACACTTCAAAATGACCTTGACAGATTAGAGAACTGGGCCAAAACAAACAAGATGAACTTTAACAGGGAGAAATGTAAAGTATTGCACTTGGGCAAAAAAAATGAGAGGCAAAAATAAAGATGGGTGACACCTGGCTTGAGAGCAGTACATGTGAAAAGGATCTAGGAGTCTTGGTTGACCACAAACTTGACATGAGCCAACAGTGTGACGCGGCAGCTAAAAAACCCAATGCAATTCTGGGCTGCATCAATAGGAGTAGAGCATCTAGATCAAGGGAAGTAATAGTGCCACTGTATTCTGCTCTGGTCAGACCTCACCTGGAGTACTGTGTCCAGTTCGGGGCACCACAGTTCAAGAAGGACACTGACAAACTGGAATGTGTGCAGAGGAGGGCAACCAAAATGGTCCAAGGCCTGGAAACGATGCCTTATGAGGAACGGCTAAGGGAGCTGGGCATGTTTAGCCTGGAGAAGAGGAGGTTAAGGGGTGATATGATAGCCATGTTCAAATATATAAAAGGATGTCATATAGAGGAGGGAGAAAGGTTGTTTTCTGCTGCTCCAGAGAAGCGGACACGGAGCAATGGATCCAAACTACAAGAAAGAAGATTCCACCTAAACATTAGGAAGAACTTCCTGACAGTAAGAGCTGTTCGACAGTGGAATTTGCTGCCAAGGAGTGTGGTGGAGTCTCCTACTTTGGAGGTCTTTAAGCAGAGGCTTGACAACCATATGTCAGGAGTGCTCTGATGGTGTTTCCTGCTTGGCAGGGGGTTGGACTCATGGCCCTTGTGGTCTCTTCCAACTCTATGATTCTATGATTCTAAGTAGGATTGTCTTCCATGAATATGGTCTTAACCGTGTGTCCATAGGTGTCTGTGGAAGCCAGCTCTGGATCCACACATCCTTCCACAGTGTAGTTGATTATGGTGAGAGTTTGCCAAATGTGCCTTCCTCTTAGCTCGTTTCTCCTTTTCACCCTGAGTTCATGCTTCTTCAAAGTACATGACACCTTTGGTAACGGCTGTTCCCCAATTGGAGCAGTCGCAGGCCAGTGTTTCCCAGTTATCAGTGCTTATAATCCTTTTTTAAGATTTGCCTTGAGAGTGTCTTTAAACCTCTTTTGTTGTCCACCAGTATTTCACTTTCCATTCTTAAGTTGGGAATAGAGTAGTTGCTTTGGAAGACAATAATCAGGCATCCGCACAACATGACCGGTAGGGCTGTGCAATAAATCATCATATAGTTGAATATACCGGTGGAGACATAACAGCTTCCCAGGGGGTAGGTCAGCTGAATACAAATTTTGCAAATAATTTTCAGGCACAGTGTCTCCAGCTTTTTTTGCTCTCTCGCTCCTCCCTCCTAACCAATAAGGAAGATAAGCCCTCACACAAACCAGCAAATGCTTTCAGCTTCACAGGTATCTTTCCACTTAGAGCTCAGCTAATTATGCAGAGCCTGCTAACAATCCAGGAGGGACCCCCCATGGCTAGAAAAGCAAAAAGGCAAAGTAAACAAAGACCTGGAAAGCACTTCTGTTGATGCATCCTAGAATAGCATTCACTGACTCATGTTCAGCTTGTGGTCCACCAAGACCCCTAGATCCTTTTCACAGGTACTGCTAGTAAGCCAGGTGTCCCCCATCCTATATTTGGGCATCTGGTTCTTCCTGCCCAAGTGCAGAACTTTACATTTGTCCCTATTGAAATTCGTTTTGTTAGCTTGCACCCAGTTCTCCAGTCTGTTAAAGATGCTGAATTCTGATTCTGTCTTCTGCGGCATTAACTACCCCTCCCAGTTTGATGTCATCTGCAAATTTGATGGGCATCCCCTCAGTTCTTTCATCCAAGTCATTTATAATGTTGAACAACAACGGGCCCAGGACAGAACCCTGCAGCACCCCACTTGTCACTTTTTTCCAGGATGCCAAGGAACCATTTATGAGTACTCTTTGGGTTCGGTCAGTCAACCAGCTACAAATCCACCAAACAGTTACCTTGTTCAACCCACATTTACTAGCTTGCTCCCAAGAATATCGTGGGGGACTTTGTCAAAAGCCTTACTGAGATCAAGATACACTGTGTCCACACCATTTCCCTGATCCACCAAGTTTGTAATTCCATCAAAAAAAGAAATCAGATTGGTCTGGCATGACTTATTTTTGAGGTGTTTGTAAGTGGTACAGTAAAGTTGGTAGTACAATAGCTTTGTAAACAAGCATTTTTGTGTCCCTGCGAATGTTCTGGTCCTCAAACACTCTGTTCTCCAATTGGGAGAATTGTATCAGATAAATACCCCCTTAGAAATTCACAATGCACTCGATACAGTTTGCTTTTCCTGCTCAGTTCCTGCTTGCACTCCCCTTTCCATTCTGAACAGAGGAGAAGGGCAGAGTGAGTGAGCACAGTGGCAGCTGATGTTGGTGCCCTTTTTCCTGTTGATTCAGACAGGGGAGACTGATGCAGGAGCCTGCCCACAACATTTTGTGGCACTGTCTCTTTTTCTGCTCCTTAAAATGTAGAAGTCTTATGTGTTATGTAGGCTTTTGTTAGGGGGACAGGCTTTTGTTAGTGGAGGCAGAACCTCTGATTTGCACTGATTTGTATTGATTTAGGGGGACAGTTGTCCCCCCCCCCCCCCGGCTATGCCCATGTCACCCACAGAAACCTTTTAATGTTAAGCCACCCACCTCCACAGTTGTTTTGTGATTGGTCACCACAGCACTTTCTCAGATAGGCCCACTGTCTTAAAAAAAAAGCTGGATACCCCTGGTTTGTTGTTTAGTCGTTTAGTCGTGTCCGACTCTTCGTGACCCCATGGACCAGAGCACGCCAGGCACTTATGCAATGATAAAAATGTATTGCACTTTAAGGTGCTTCTCAATGTTTTCAGTCTCTTTTTTATTGTCTCTTCATTGTTTTTGCAGCAAAAAACTTAGACAGCAATCCCTCTGGAAATTGCCATTGCACAGAACTCTAAGTGGACCCATAAAAAAACGTGTTGAGTAGCAGCCCTGGCAATTATTGGCAGACAATTTCACTCAGTAAACCAACATTTCCTATCCAACCTTATGTTTATGAAATACAGCAACACCAAGAAGTACAAAGGGCAGCTTGCAGAGATGGATACTTGCTCCCACCCCTTTAAGTGTTCTGCTGATCTATAAAGCTATTTTTATAGCGGAATTCAACTGAGGCTGATATTCACCAACAGAGGTAGAAGGAAGAACCTTCATATCCGCCCAGATTGTCAGTCATTCAGATTGTTTCTGCTAACATGGCACTTTTCGCTTTCTTAGCTCAAGGGAACGGAAAGACTGCAGAAGTGGAAGTACCAGAAATGGACAAAGCTTTGCCTCAGAAGGTGTAAGAACAGGTGATTGGCATAAATAACCAATTTCAGTGGATCCTCAAATCAGAACACAAAGCATTACTATACTACACCACTGGTTAAAGAGGAAGCGCTAGTGAGCAGATGTGGGGTAGATGATGATGATTCTTTCTGCCCGACAGAGCTGGCCCTTTTGTTGTTGTTTAGTCATTTAGTCATGTCCAACTCTTCGTGACCCCATGGACCAGAGCACGCCAGGCACTCCTGTCTTCCACTTCCTCCCGCAGTTTGGTCAAACTCATGCTGGTAGCTTCGAGAACACTATCCAACCATCTCGTCATCTGTCGTCCCCTTCTCCTTGTGCCCTCCATCTTTCCCAACATCAGGGTCTTTTCCAGGGAGTCTTCTCTTCTCATGAGGTGGCCAAAGTATTGGAGCCTCAGCTTCACGATCTGTCCTTCCAGTGAGCACTCAGGGCTGATTTCCTTCAGAATGGATAGGTTTGATCTTCTTGCAGTCCATGGGACTCTCAAGAGTCTCCTCCAGCACCACAATTCAAAAGCATCAATTCTTTGGCGATCAGCCTTCTTTATGGTCCAGCTCTCACTTCCATACATCACTACTGGGAAAACCATAGCTTTTACTATACGGACCTTTGTTGGCAAGGTGATGTCTCTGCTTTTTAAGATGCTGTCTAGGTTTGTCATTGCTTTTCTCCCAAGAAGCAGGCGTCTTTTAATTTCATGGCTGCTGTCACCATCTGCAGTGATCATGGAGCGCAAGAAAGTAAAATCTCTCACTGCCTCCATTTCTTCCCCTTCTATTTGCCAGGAGGTGATGGGACCAGTGGCCATGATCTTCGTTTTTTTGATGTTGAGCTTCAGACCATATTTTGCGCTCTCCTCTTTCACCCTCATTAAAAGGTTCTTTAATTCCTCCTCACTTTCTGCCATCAAGGTTGTGTCATCTGCATATCTGAGGTTGTTGATATTTCTTCCGGCAATCTTAATTCCGGCTTGGGATTCATCCAGCCCAGCCTTTCGCATGATGAATTCTGCATATAAGTTAAATAAGCAGGGAGACAATATACAGCCTTGCCGTACTCCTTTCCCAATTTTGAACCAATCAGTTGTTCCATATCCAGTTCTAACTGTAGCTTCTGAGCTGGCCCTACCAGGAGGCCAAATGAGCAGCTGCCACAGGCAGCAGATGCTGGTGGTTGGGGAGCTCAGCTGTTCCTGTTAATAATAGTAATAATAATAACAGCAGCAACAACAACAATAATATTTTTTTTATTATTTATACCTGGCCCATCTGGCTGGGTTGCCCTAGCCCAGGGGTCCTCAAGCTACAGTCCGCGGGCCAGATCCGGCCCGCCAGGGTCCTGAACCCGGCCCTCCGGCAGGGGTGAACGAAGGGGGAAGGGGCGTGGGAGGGAGGCCTACAGCAAGCGGCAAAGCGGGGGCAAAGCATTCTGACTGAACGCAGTGAAAGCATTTGGCAACAACTCCACGCCTGGCCTAATCATCCTCTCTGTGACCGCATTGCATGCTGGGATGATTTGTAGTTTCCGGCTAAGGCGGAGGGGTGTCTCTGCATAGCTCCCTCCCTCCTCTTGCCTTTCGAGGTTCCGTGGAACTTTGCTCTTGACCCCTCCACCTTCCCGTAGTTGCCCGCTCCCGCTAAGGCAGAGGCGCCAGCCAGGCAATGGCACCGCAAACCCTTTGGCTCCAGGCTCTCCGTTCCACCTGCCTTATCGCAGGCCCAGCTGCGCTGCTTAGTCCTTGGAGCCCCCTCAGCCCGCAGGCGCCTCCCTGCAGAGCGGGATCCCATGGGCTGGAGGCGGAGAGAAGGGGCAGCCTCTCCCGACAAGCAGCCAGCTCTTGCAGCAGGAGGAGGAGGAGAAAGAGGCATGGGGACCTGCCTTATACCGAGCCAGACCATTGCTCATAATAATAATAATAATAATAATAATAATAATAATAATTTATTATTTGTACCCCGCCCATCTGGCTGGGTTTCCCCAGCCACTCTGGGCGGCTTCCATAGAAACCAAAAAAACACTAAAATATCATACATTAAAAACTTCCCTGAACAGGGCTGCTTTAAGATCTCTTCTGAATGTCAGGTAGTTGTTTATCGTTTTGACATCTGATGGGAGGGCGTTCCACAGGGCGGGCGCCACTACCGAGAAGGCCCTCTGCCTGGTTCCCTGTAGCTTTGCTTCTCGCAATGAGGGAACTGCCAGAAGGCAAGACGAAAAACTCGCAAGACGAAGAGACTTGCGGAACGAATTAATTTCGTCTTGCGAGGCACCACTGTATAGTCCGGCCCCCAACAGTGTCTGAGGGACAGTGAACTGGCCCCCTGTTTAAAAAGTTTGAGGACTCCTGCCCTAGCCACACTGTGCTTCTAACACATATAAAAACATAACATAACACCACACATAAAAAACTTCCCACTGCAGGTCTGCCTTCCGGTGTCTTGAGGCGTCATTCTGGCAGTGACGCTTGCCTGGGCACTGTCTCCTAACACAGTATGGTTGGAAAAGGCGCCGCAAGGAGGGAAGGAGACAGCCAGCTCAGGCCAGGCTCTCCAGCAGACGTTGTGAATCTCTTGCTCGGCTCACGTGACAAACCTTAGTACCACTGCTGCACTGCAACATTTCTTGAGCAGATAGAAGAAATTTGATCCAGCTCACATTTAAAGGCAAATCTACATAATTTGCAATATCTGAAACAATATGAGAACAATAAGCCATTCTGGTATATCCTCAGAATTTTGCAGTGTAGCTCCCCAGCCAACTTATGTACAAAAATGCATATACTGCAGTAAAGTATGCATAAAAGTGCATGTATTAGTGAAAATATCATACAAAAATAAATTGTATTACGGGAAATTGCCTTGCAAAAAAGGCATATATTAATCTAAAAACTGCTAAAATGCTGGTGAATTTTCTTGAAGACTTCCTTTTGTGAAAAAAAAGAAGAAAACTATTGTGAGGTGAAATATTTGGGGATTAACATGACAGCTAAAAATGGGAACTTATTTAAAGACAACTATGAAAAATGTTGGTCGGAGGTTAAAAAGGATTTAGAAATATGGTCAAATCTGAAGCTTTCCTTGTTGGGTCGAATTGCTGTTATAAAGATGAATGTATTGCCAAGAATGTTGTTTTTGTTTCAATCACTACAAATTTTAGACAAGATGGACTGTTTCAAGAAGTGGCAGAGAGACATTTCTAGATTCGTCCGGCAGGGCAAGAAGCCCAGAATAAAATTTAAAATACTAACGGATGCAAAAGAAAGAGGGGGATTTGCCCTGCCAGACCTTAAACTCTATTATGAATCAGCAGCTTTCTGATGGTTGAAAGACTGGCTACTTCTTGAGAATACAGACATTTTGGACTTAGAAGGTTTTAACAACGTTTTTGGGTGGCATGCATACTTGTTAACAAGGTTAAAGCACATAAAGCATTTAAAAACC
Source organism: Podarcis bocagei (assembly GCF_964188305.1). Classification (NCBI taxonomy): domain Eukaryota; kingdom Metazoa; phylum Chordata; class Lepidosauria; order Squamata; family Lacertidae; genus Podarcis; species Podarcis bocagei. The sequence goes on along the minus strand of NC_138132.1, from coordinate 92,434,893 downwards.
ATATTGTCAGGAAAGCATTGTTTAATGTCTGGGCAAGATACAAAGACTTACTTGAAAATAAAACCCCAAGGTGGTTGTCACCGATGGAGGCGAAGGCTCAGAAAAAGCTCAATATGGAGGCCAAGTGGCCAAAATATTGGGAAATTTTGGAGCAGGAAGGAGATAATTTGAAATTGCAGAGTTTTGAGAAACTAAAAGATAAAGTGCGAGATTGGCTTCATTATTACCAAATAAGAGATACTTTTAATCTAGATAGAAAAATTGGCTTCCAGGTGGAAAAATCAAAGTTGGAAACAGAACTGTTAGATCCTAAAACAAAGATACTTTCAAGAATGTATAACTTGCTGTTGAAATGGAACACTCAGGATGAAACAGTTAAATCTGTTATGATTAAATGGGCACAAGATGTTGGACATAATATCATGTTTGCTGACTGGGAACAGTTGTGGAACACTGGTATGAAATTTACGGCATGTAATGCCTTAAGAGAGAATATTATGAAAATGATATTTGGTGGTACATGACACCAGTCAAGCTTGCAAAAATCTATCATTTGCCCGATAATAAATGTTGGAAATGTAAAGAAACTGAAGGTACATTCTTTCACCTTTGGTGGACGTGCCCAAAGATTAATGCTTTCTGGGAGATGATCTATAATGAAATGAAAAAGGTATTTAAATATACCTTCCTGAAGAAACGAGAGGCCTTTCTCTTGGGCATAGTCGGCCAATTGGTGCCAAAGAAGGACAGAACTTTTTTTATGTATGCAACAACAGCAGCAAGAATATTGATTGCAAAGTACTGGAAGACACAAGATTTAACCACACTGGAAGAATGGCAGATGAAGGTGATGGAATACATGGAATTGGCAGAAATGACTGGCAGAATCCGAGATCAGGGAGAAGAGGCGGTGGAAGAAGACTGGAAAAAATTTAAAGACTACCTGCAGAAATACTGTAAAATTAATGAATGTTGAAGTGACATTGGACTGAAAATAAGCGGTATTGGCAAAAAGTCGAATAAGAATATGTAAATGTGGATTGAGAATGGTTGGAAATATATAGTTATAAAAGGTTAAGATAATAAGTAAAGATAAATGATAGAGGGTAAGGATTTGCTGAACTAACTACGTGAATTGGAATACAGAAAAGGGGTGTGTGAGGAGGTCAGGAAATAAGTAATTGAAAGATACGACATGAAAATATTGACTGTTTTTCTCTTTTTTATTAATTTTCTTCTTTATTGTCTATTTTTGTATTTTTCTCTTTCTCTTTTACTATTGTTATGTTTTTTTACTTTCTTATTTATAATTTTGTAATTATTACTGTCTGGAAAAGCTTAATAAATATTATTTTTTAAAAAATGAAAACTACTGTGGAAGTGCAAGAATTGAACTTAACGATTCAGAAAATGAGAAAGTGTCACATCACAGAAATGTGTATTTCAGTTTCTGTTTCACATAAATCTTCCCACTGGACAATGTCATGGTACACTTCTACCCATCAGCACGTTTTGTGAGTGTAAGATGGTAACAGGCAAAAGATGTGTCTAAAGCTACCCTGTAATTTCTTTTAAAAATTAATTTCTTTTCTCATCAAATTCATTCTTATTAGCCATTAATGGAGGCTACCCATTATTTTCCTATTTTAGTGGCACTGTGGTCTAAACCACCGAGCCTCTTGGGCTTGCTGATCAGGTTGGCGGTTCGAATCCCTGTGACGGGGTGAGCTCCCGTTGCTCGGTCCCTGCTGCTGCCAACCTAGCAGTTCGAAAGTAGATAAATAGGTACCGCTCCGGCGGGAAGGTAAATGGAGTTTCCGTGCGCTGCTCTGGTTTGCCAGAAGCAGCTTAGTCCTCCTGGCCACATGACCCGGAAGCTGTAGGCCGGCTCCCTCAGCCAGTAAAGCGAGATGAGCGCCACAACCCCAGAGTCGTCCGCGACTGGACCTAATGGTCAGGGGTCCCTTTACCTTTACCTAACACAGGAAATGCTTATAGTCAGAGCCTGGGTCCATCTAGCTCAATACTGTCTGCGCTGACTGGCTGCAACTCTCCAGGATTTCGGACGGGGAGTCTCTGCCAGGCATTGAGCCTTCTGCATGCACTGCAGTTGCTCTACCCCTGAGCTATGGCCTCTACTCAAAATGTTAGCTCCCAAGTCATCTCCACAGCACATACTATTTTAACAGTCATGACGGTGGTGAAGGTTCCTAAATTATTGGTATTACTGGCTTGCACCAACCAGCCCAAAAGCTTTTCACAGGTTGAGTGTCTCTGGAAGACTGGAAGAGAACAATAGGCCTGATTCCCTTGTTGCTCCCAAGGGGAGCCAAGCCTGGCAGGACAGCCTGCTCTATGGTCTTAACCCCTGCATGCATTAATTCGACTTAAGCATGTGGGCTATATGAGGTTGGATAAGTCGCATGTTCTACCTCCACCTCTGAATATGAGTTGATGGAAACTGTGGGACAGGTGAGTGCTATTGAGCTCGGGTCCTGCTGGTACATTTGCTGCTGAGGCACCTGGATGCTGGCTCCAGAGGCCCCCTTGGCTCTTCTTAAGTTCTTATGCCACAACTAAGTGGTATAAGAAGAATCTGTGGGATGAGGCCAAGGGGGCATCTAGCTGATTGCCCCACTTTTTACATTTTCTAAATCACAGGTCCCCTCAGGGGAGTAGCTCTCTCCCTCTGCATGTCCAAGGCTAGCCTGGCTACCCCAGCACTGGGGTCCAGCTTCTCTTCCTCACTGCCAGCAGCCTCAGGCTTCAGACCATCTCCGTTGCCCTGGTAACTGAGGATTTGAAAGGCCTTTCGGAGTGTGCCTATGGAAGCAGGGCTAAAAGGAAGGAGGCCGTCAGCCGAGGTGAGGAAAGAGGGGGTTGCAGTGAGTTCTCTCTTCTGTTGACAGTGCAGATCATTCTAATCTCTTGCAGATGGGCTGCGGTTAATCCTATTCAAAACTGTAAAATAAATCACATTAGAGAGAGGGGAGAAAGTCCTAATTTTGCTGACGAGTTTTCTTTGCAGCACAGTAAAAGAACAAGGTGGTATTAAGACTTGGCATTCAGCCCAATCTGTCCCAGACAGTTCCTAGGAATATTTGCCCCCTCCCCATCCCTCCTTCTTGCTATCACTTTTACTGCTCCACAAATTATCTGGGCAAAGAGGTATAATTGCTGTTCTGAATGAGGCCTTGCACAATACATATGGATTGCAAGTGTTTTGTTACTTCTTCTCCTGAGTTAATAATGCCGGGCACTTCCAGCCAAACTGTTTACTGAGCATTCATCCTGATTTGTTTGTGAGGAGGTTAGATGCTGCACCAAAGCCAGACTTATTTCCCCCACTTTCCTGTTCCTTACTGAGGAAAGTCCAATCTTTTGGGGAACCTGGTTTGTTGCAAAACAATAATTTTGCTTCTGGAATTTGACAGTGACTGAATCCTGCCCGAAAGTAGAAGCAGTCTGGAAGCGCAGCCTGTCTCCACACAGGACTGAAACTTAAGTCGCTGTTGTGTTGTTTTTATGTTTTAATGAATTTTTCTATATTATTTTCACTAATATATGCCGGGAGGGGCACAATTTACCCCAGTATATCCATGTACAGATTACTTGGCTGGAGAGTTGCATTGCAAAAGGATGGCTCTGCTTGGGGACTCCGCTACATTAGTAAAGAAAAAGCATTTTACAGTATCTACGTTTAACACTGGGGCACCAGATGGTGCTGTGGAGTTCCGTCGTTTGCCAACGTGTTTTCCCACTTTGAGGTTTACAATGCGTTTCCCTGAAACACTTTTTTAATGTGTCTAGATCCAGCCTTGGTTCTCATATTGTTTCAGAGAGTGCAAATTAACCTTTAAATGCAAATTGTTTCAATGTTCTCTCTCTCTCTCCTCCCCTGAATTTGCTGGTATGAGTTTAACAGCCTGGCAGTTATTTTATTCCTAGGAGCTCAACTCCCACATACTGATGCTGATATTTTTCACCACCACTTTTCCCTTCAAAGATAGACTGGAAAGTATAAGAGCCGGGTGCTATTGTTTATTTATATAGCCCAAGTACATGGTGCTTAACATAGGGGGAAATGAAAATTTTGCCCCAAGGAAGTGATACATCTTCCTATCAATCAGGTGTTTATCCCACATTTTAGTGCATTCTTCTAATTGCAATAAAATCTGGGCTTTTTATATAATCAACTTCAATTGTGCAAACCTACATTTATGGTTTGCAATTGTGTCTCTCCAATAAATGTGTCTCTCCAGTAAAATATTAACAGTTTGGATGTTTAGAAGCACTCACACCTCTGTTCAAAAACTTTGAGAAACATTGCCTTCCCAGCACTTTGTGTTGTGCCTACAAAGCAAAAATACATCATGGCAGTTCACCCACCCAGTTGTGTACATCCCCAGTCATATTGCTTCCCTCTGCTCCAGTTGCCTTAATTCCAGCTAATGTCTGTAGGACGTCAAAAAGAAGCTTGAAGCTGACCAAAGTAAGGATACACTGCAACATTGTGTTGCAAACCTCTGCAAAAGTAACATGCAGCTCTCACCTCAGTGGGCCCAACTAACTAGAGTTGGACCAGAGGAGAATTTGCTGAATAAACTGGACTTCTGATTAACTACAGGGCAGAGGTTGCCCAAACAGGACCCTCACCTCCCCAAAGAACATGTGTGACAGTTTCCATTCCAGTGATTCTTTTCTGCCCCTTGCGGTTAATGCCTTTGTCTCCCTCTGACTGGCCCTTCTTGCCTGCTCAGCGTAATAAGATAGGGAGGCTTTCCCCTTGCAGGCCACTGCAAAGGGACAGCAGCCATGTCCCGTGCCTGAACGTGGAAGCGGGGCTGGTGGAGCAAGGAAATGCTCCTTCAGCCCTGGAAAGAGGTTCTAAAATAGCAATGTAACAGTATGGAGAAGATGGTGGAAATGCTGCAGTGCAGACACTGTCGGATAACAAAGAATCCAGGACTAAGAAGAAATGCCTTTAGGTTGCCATACATCTGGAATTTCCCTGACACAGCTGGGATTCATCTGTCAAAAATGGCATCCGGGCGGAATTAACGAAAAGTGGCTAAAATATCCAGGGACTCTCATGTGTATGGCAGCCCATATGAGAAGCGTAGGGTTTTTTTTTTTGACGATTTCCTTACAAAAATGGTAAAGACTAAAAACTAATTTTTTTGAGATATTGCCCAAAAACAAACTCCACGAAAAATCTCAACAACTCAACAACTTTTGTGTCTGAATTTTCACTTTTTGAATTACAGTGGTACCTCGGGTTAAGAACTTAATTCGTTCTGGAGGTCCGTTCTTAACCTGAAACTGTTCTTAACCTGAAGCACCACTTTAGCTAATGGGCCTTCTGCTGCCGCCACTGCGCGATTTCTGTTCTCATCCTGAAGCAAAGTTCTTAACCGAGGTAATATTTCTGGGTTAGCGGAGTCTGTGACCTGAAGCGTATGCAACCTGAAGCATATGTAACCCGAGGTACCACTGTATGGCAACCCTGTTTTAGGAAGCACATGAGGGAAGGGCTTCTATGATGTAAACCAGCCCCTCATATCAGTGGCACAAACTTTTGCATGTGGTCAAAACTGTCCCAGGCCTGCGGCCTTACTTCCTTCTCAGCCTGGTTTCAGGTCGCATGTGATGACACACAGAATCACAAGAAGATGTGTTCTACTGTGTCAAACCATTAATCCATCTAGTTCAATATTGGTGACGCTGGTGGTCACAGTTCTCCCGGATCTCAGGCTGGAATCCTTCCCCATTCTTCCTGGACATGCAGGGATGGAACGTGGAGCCTTTTTGGATACAGAGCATGTGCTTTGCCGCAGGGCTATGAGCTTTCCCCAAAGGGCCAGAGGGCCAACGATATTTCTAGATGACCCAGAGATTCTACACACTGTCAGTCTGCTGTCACAAGCAATTAAATAGGAATACATAGGGCTGCCTTGTTATAAGAACAGCTCCAGTGGCTAATGGTCTGGTTCCGGACACAGACCAACAAAGCCTTGTATGGCTTAGGTCCAGGCTATTTGGAAGACCATAGTTTCTCATATGAACCTGCCCAGGCTCTGAGGTCAGAGGAAACCCTTCTCTCAGGCCTCCACCCTCACAGGTAAGAGGGAGAGGGCCTTCTTGGTGGCTGCTCCCAAACTTTGGAACTCCCTTCCTAGAGAAGTTAGACTGGCTCCCTCCTTGTTCCTTCTGCCAGCAGATGAAGACCTTTTTATTCCAACACCCTTTTAATGCTGTGATGATTTTATTCTTGGTATTATTTTTATTTTTAATAGAATTAAAATAATATATTAAAAAGATCTATCATTGTTGAATTACTTTTAAATTATTATATTCTTATGTTTTTAGCTTTCTCTAATTTAGCTGCATTGTTGCATATTCATCTAAAAGCCACCTTGTTTCCCAGTCTGGGGGAAATGTGGGATACAAATAAAAAATATTATAATAATAATGAATGCAAGGGCACATATGGCTTTGCTGCTGGGCTTGAGCTGATAATGTTGCTACAAGGTTATTACAAGGTGCAGCCCCCCCCCCTTTCGGAACACTGGGTACCGTTTTGACCACTGCCTCTTAGAAAGGCCCTTGGAGAGCAAACAACGCGCAGGAAATGATCAAGGGATTGGAGCACCTTTCCTAATAAGGAAGATTGGTGCAAAAAGCTTTCTGTTGTCTTTAGGGTGTCACAAGCCCACTGTGGAAGGACGTGTGGATCCAGAATTGGCCTCCACAGTCACTTATGGACTCATTGTTAAAACCGTGTTTATGGAAGGCAATCTTACTCAGCTACGAGGGATCGCCAAAGAAGACGAAGAACAAGCCCCTTCATTGTGCTTGAGGTATTTGGGGCTCTTTCGCTCAGACAAAAGAGGTGGAATGTGACAGAGGTAATAGAATTATGAACTGTGTGAAAACGAAGAAAGTGGATAGAGATTGAAAGCACAGAGTCTGAGTCATCATGACTGAAAATTCCTCCCTGTACACACACAGAGAGAGAGGGAGAAAAAGAGGGTTTAAACCTATTTTCTGCTGAGTTCTGCTGAGTCATAGCCAACAAATTGCACACAGCAACGCCATAGGTGATGTTCAGTGGGAGGGAAAGCCCCCACATTCCAGACTTCGGGCCCTATTTAATGTAGGAGTCTGTTCTATCAGCACAGCAACCTCCCTCCTCTCCTGTGCAGACAAGCTCATGGAGCATTTGATTTAGGCTCAGCAGCTGTTTCAAGGCATCTGGTGCGGTCTGGTGCACAAGAAAAGGACCTGTTATGTAAAAATCTTTCACTGCCTCCAGGGGATGTGACTTTTGCTTTGTGACTCTAGGACTGTAATTCAATGTGCACTTACTTGTGTTGTGAGCAAATCCCATGGAACTCAGTTGAACTTGTTTCCAAGTGTTTCAGCCTTTAACCTTATGCCCAATACAGTGGTACCTCAGGTTACATACGCTTCAGATTACAGATGCTTCAGGTTACAGACTCCACTAACCCAGAAATACTACCTCAGGTTAAGAACTTTGCTTCAGGATGAGAACAGAAATTGCGCGGTGGCAGCAGGAGGCCCCATTAGCTAAAGTGGTGCTTCAGGTTAAGAACAGTTTCAGGTTAAGAACGGACCTCCGGAACGAATTAAGTACTTAACCCGAGGTACCATTGTAAAGAAGTTACACACATCAGGAACTAAAAAAAGATTGGTTTATTGCTTGAAATGAAAATGACAGGTGCTGCTTCAGACAGTATCACAGTTCTGTGGCCAGCAAATCATGCATACCTTGATTTTAAGAGTAAACAAATTCCTAACTGCCCCAAAGCCTGAAGAGTAGGCACACAACTTGCCACAGGCCCACACTCAAGAGGGTGGGAGTGGTATACCTGTCCTGAAGTGCCGTATTTTTTGCACCATAACACTCACTTCTTTCCTCCTAAAAAGTAAGGGGGGGGGGAGGTTTCCTGGATAAGTGTCATAACAACTTTATTCCTTTGCTTCATTGTTTATTTCCTGCCAGTTCCTGTCTTTTTGCTATTTTGTTCACCTTGCCCAGTTTGAAGTTGAAAGGACATGACCTTTGTGAGAAATGACTAACTGGTTAACTTGCATATATTCTGAATCCATGACTTTACTTTCTAATTACAGATAGGTAGCCGTGTTGGTCTGCCATAGTCAAAATAAAAAAATTCCTTCCTGTAGCACCTTAAAGACCAACTAAGTTAGTTCTTGGTATTGCGGCTCAATGTGGTGCCTTCCATGGTTCCAGTTACAGATAGGTAGCCGTGTTGGTCTGCCATAGTCAAAATAAAGAAATTCCTTCCAAGAACTAACTTAGTTGGTCTTTAAGGTGCTACAGGAAGGAATTTTTTTATTTTTACTTTCTAAGTCATTTAGGATTTTAAAGACTAAAATGAGCCCTGTGAATTGGGCTTGGAAACTAAGAGCCCCAATGCAGCTGCTGTAGAACATGTTTTAAATGTGTTTGAGCAGCTGTCCCCACCAAAAGCTGGCTGCTGCCTTCCGCACCAGTTTTCTAGGACAATATCACACAGAGCACAGGCAGCCTTCTAATCTGCAAGGAACTACAGTCTGGCTGTAGTTACAGTGTGGCTACATCATCTCTTTCTAAGAGAGTCCATAGCTGGCGAACCAGTCATAGCTGGAAATAGGCACTGCTTGCTACAGAGGCAAATCCGAGCCTGCGGGGACCCTGTGGGATCCAGGAGTAACCCCAGGCTATGCCCTCATCAAGAGCAGGCTGCCATCCCACCTCTTGGGCCCAAGAATTCGAAACACACCATGTCTACATTTAGTTTAAGTTTCTTGGCCCACTTCCAGCTCACTACCACCTCCAGACACTGATCTAGCACCTGAAGCGCCTCTCCTGATTCAGTTGGGACAGAGAGCTAGAGAGTCATCCGCATATTCATGGCAAATCGCCTGGTGACATTTCCCAGCAGCTTCATGTAGATATTAAAAAGCATTTAGATCATTAAAATAGTGTTACACGCCTCCCCAATCTCCACAAGATTCCAGGGGCTGCAGGCACACTTTACCCAGGGTCTGTGTTTCCTTTGGAAATGAGGCCTAGCGGAGACAGTGGTGTCTTTGTTATATATGGTTTATTTACACTCATAAACAGCCTGCATCTAAATGCAGACAGTTCAGAGCATTCACATTCCAAAAGGGTCTCTGGTTTCTCCCATAGACACAGCAGGCGTAGGTTTTAGAACAGAGAATTCAGCCATGTGTGATCTCTCTCTCTCTCTCTCTCTCTCTCTCTCTCTCTCTCTCTCTCTCTCTCTCTCTCTCTCTCTCTCTCTCTGTCACAGTTGGCCCATGTGGTGCTCTTTGCCCCTCTTCTTCTTCCTTGTCACCATTTACAGACTGAAAAGGATTTCTCCCCAGCCTACACCATCCACAACTGAAATCCTAACCCCTTTTTGTCTCTGCCCACCAACACACAGCTGGAAGAGCCAGCACTGAATGTTCTGATGGCTCATCTTTTGTTAGGTTAAGAACCTGGCCATCATCTGGTGCCCACCTCGTGAGGAAGCTGACCTCTGTTATTTCAGCCTTGAATCCCTGCTGGATCTGGGAGTTCAGGGCTGGCAGTTTAACACCCCAAACCTTGATTAAATTCTAACAGTTACTAAATCCATAAATTATGGGTGCCTTGTGCCCACAAACTCTGGAAAGGGTTAAGCATGCACCCCTTCAGTGCTACTGCTCTGATCAAAGAGAGCGTCTGCAGGGGCTCTAAAGGGAAAACACACATGGAAATCTGATTACAGCCTCCAAGCTCTTGCAAAGTTATTGGATAATGCCTGTGTGGACTGGAACACTGGCATTTCATATACTCTGGAAGTGGGAGAAATCTATATTCTGCATTGGGTGTTAGTACTTTACTTGCTGGGCAAACTCTGCCAAGCACCTTTCTGCAGTCAAACACACACACACACACACACACTGTCCTTTCCTGTGCTCCACGTCTTCATTCCTGGGATCCACTTACGGTACAAGCAGCTCAGGGCGAAGAGAGTTCAGGCCGAGTTCCTGGAGAGAGGACAAAGGCACGTGTCCAGGAGTCTGCCAGCCTTGGCAAAGTGACGTCTGCTACTGTACCCTCTCGTTCCAGGAGCACCAGGAGCTCAGAGGACAGATCTGGGAGGTGTGAGCGGGGAGGCCGTGAAACCGACACCTGCGTCAGATGCAGAGCCGTTTGGTGCCAGCCTCCAGATTCATGTTGCAGGCCAGTCTTCACCCTCGCGCTGGGCCTCCTTGTGACGGGATGGCGGGGGGAGGGGGGGAGAACCAAAGGCAGCTGCACATTAAGAAGCCTCCTCCGCGCTGTCCCCTTTTTGCAGTCAGCAAAGAAACAGGTGGTTGCTTAGATCCCTGGGGGGCCTCCCCACATGGTGACCTTGCATTCATCCTGGTCAGTTACAAGCTGCCCAAGCCTGCCTCTGCTCAGGGAGCAGCTCCCTTGTCAGGCTGCGACTGCCATTCATGTTCCGCCATCTGGATGAGAGAGCCTCTGAACATGCCTGGAGGGCCCTCCCCTTCCTACTGTATCACCCCAGCATGCCTCCATGCACCAGCCTTCAAAGTGCAGCATTTCCAAGGGAATAGTGTTGCTATCCTGTGCTGTTAGGAGCTCTAGGATAAGCAGAAACTCAACGGGTAAAGCTTGACCAAGCACTGTGTCTCTGTGCACAAGGAAAGTGCACCACTTCTACCACGGAAGGCAAAAGCCCCAATTCCTGTGTCCCCACCCACCTGCAGATCACACAAGAATGAGGCCACATTTCAAGATGCTGAGGGATTTTTATCAACAGCCCAACACCTTTTGGCCCCAGTGCGTTCTTCAGCAGCTTCCTATAATGTATGTATGTAACCCGAGGTACCACTGTAAAACCAAACAGTGTCAAAGTGATTTTTTTCACCTTTCACAGCCTTCACTCTTCCTGACAACTTTTCAGCTAAAGCAATTTGACAAATGTTTGTGTTCCAAAGATAATGTTCGTCCTAGACCAGTTTTCCTGTGCTTACTGATCAGATGATGAGCTGCCATTTGACGGTTCATTTTCTAGAAACCAGGCATTGATAAAATTTGTATTTATTCATTTTTTAAAAGAATTATAGCCTGTTTAATCAAAATCTCAATAAAGCTCTAAGTGGTTTATTCATAAGGAAAGCATTGATAAAATCAACAGACTTTAACAATAAGTAGACCTATTAAAATGATCAAAACGGAGATAAAATCTACAGAGCTTAAGAACAAATATACATCATAAAATTGCATGTCCAGTCAGGCTTGCCTAAACAATTTATTTTAGCAGGCACCTAAAACAATGCCACAAAGGTTCCAACCCAATATTATCTGGAGCAGGTGTTCCAGAGCTGCTGCCACACTATAAGACATGATTGCTCCATGGTGTGTAACAAATACTGTAAGGCGCTTTCAAAATTAGCACTTGCCTGTGAGCACCAACTTATTGTGCTACCTCCCTCTGCAGGCAGGCAAGACAGGCATTGCATTAGGCCTTATCTCATTCCTGTGTGCTGCTGTTTCTCACGCAGGAACTCTTATGACCCTGTACATGCAGTCTCTCTCCCCCCCCCCCTCTCTCTTTTCTTTTTCCTTTTGATAGCCAGCTGCGTGAATCATTTGTTTGGGCCTCTTTTCAGCCGGAAAGAGATCAAAGGTAGGCAAGTTTGTGGATGGCAAAGAGATCAAAGGTTCAGGAAAGGGGCAAGGCATGGAAGCAGCGCTGGCCAGTGGACCCCACACCAGCTACTCTGCAGGGCTGCTTCAAGACATTTTGCTGCCTGAGAAGATACACACGTGCAATTCAACAGGACTGACAAATGAATCTTACGAATCTCGTACTTCCACACCAGAGACAAGATAGCAGCATCAACAGGCTTTCTTAAGAGGCACAGGGCAGGTAGAGGGGCACAACCTGCTCTCTCACTGCCCCCACCAACTGCCTGAGGCAGCCCCCTCACTCTGCCTAATGGCAGAGCCCTATCGGCTCATAGAAGCATCTATAAGCACCCTGCGTAGCCTGCTTGCCCAGAGCCCATCTCCTCCCAAGCCCCTGGGGCCTGTTTTCTCAAGCATCACACATGGAGGTAGCAACAGCTGCACCGATTAATAATAATAATAATAATAATAATAATAATAATTAATAATAATAATAATAATTTATTATTTATACGCCGCCCAGTTTCCCCAGCCACTCTGGGTGGCTCCCAATCAAGTATTAAAAACAATACAGCGTTAAATATTAAAAACTTCCCTGAACATGGCTGCCTTCAGATGTCTTTTAAAGATAGGATAGCTACTTATTTCCTTCACATCTGAAGGGAGGGTGTTCCACAGGGTGGGCGCCACTACCGAGAAGGCCCTCTGTCTGGTTCCCTGTAGCCTCACTTCTCGCAATGAGGGAACCGCCAGAAGGCCCTTGGCGCTGGATCTCAGTATCCGGGCTGAACGATGGGGGTGGAGACGCTCCTTCAGGTATACAGGACCAAGGCCATTTAGGGCTTTAAAGGTCAGCACCAACACTTTGAATTGTGCTCGGAAACGTACTGGGAGCCAATGCAGATCTCTCAGAACCGGTGTTATGTAGTCCCGGCGGCCGCTCCCAGTCACCAATCTATCTGCCACATTCTGGATTAATTGCAGTTTCCGGGTCACCTTCAAAGGTAGCCCCACGTAGAACGCGTTGCAGTAGTCCAAGCGGGAGATAACCAGAGCATGCACCACTCTGGTGAGACAGTCCGCGGGCAGGTAGGGTCTCAGCCTGCGTACCAGATGGAGCTGGTAGACAGCCGCCCTGGACACAGAATTAACCTGTGCCTCCATGGACAGCTGTGAGTCCAAAATGACTCCCAGGCTGCGCACCTGGTCCTTCAGGGGCACAGTTACCCCATTCAGGACCAGGGAATCCCCAAACCCGCCCGCCCCCTGTCCCCCCAAAATAGTACTTCTGTCTTGTCAAGATACAACTTCAGTCCATTAGCCGCCATCCATCCTCCAACCGCCTCCAGGCACTCACACAGGACCTTCACTGCTTTCACTGCTTCTGATTTCTGCATACTGATGAACACCCAGCCCAAACCCCCCTGATGATCTCTCCCAGCAGCTGCATGTAGATGTTGAAAAGCATGGGGGAGAGGACAGAACCCTGAGGCACCCCACAAGTGAGAGCCCAGGGGTCTGAACACTCATCCCCCAACACCACTGGACACGGCCCAGGAGAAACGGCCCACCGATAAACATTAAAAGCCATGATGAATCTTGTGACACTTTAAAGACAGAATGCATGGCACAAACATTCATGGACTAGAATTATTTTCACCAGATTTGAAAAGCATAAATTTAGCAGTTTTCTGCAGAAGCCATAGACACACCTGTGTATGGTAGAGCAGGGAGCTGTAAACAATGGGGTTAAATAGGCAGTGAAATGCGAAAAGTACAGTCTGTGCAGTCTTGACAAACAGTACAATGCTTAGTGTTTGAAATTATCAGATCCCCGTCCTTCCAAAGGCAATAACACTCCTCAGGGAAAATGTGAGCTCAGGAACAGGAGTCGTTTCAATACTTGGCCTTTATCCCCAGCTCCGCTTCTCTGAGACCATTGAAGGTGCCTCCAGACATTTTGCTGGGTCAAGGGGGGGGGGATTCCAGTTCATGTCAGAAGTTAAGCTTTGCTGAGTTAAAGCAGATTTAAAAAAAGAACAGACGTTTTATGCTTACCATGGGGAACAAATAATTAACAGGAAGATGTGTAAAGACCCTGCAAGCAAATCTGTATAAATTCAGGATGATTGTCATAAACAAACGAGAATACTCGATAAAGACATAGTGTGACCACTGCAGAGTGTTGTGGAAGCAACTCATGATGAATGCTGACTGAACAGGTGATCTGAGGAGCCCTGAGCTCGCTGAAGGGGATCTGTCTTTATCATTCTGTTGCTTGACCTGCAAATCTAATCAACACATTCCCCAAGCTACCCAGTTTGGCCTCTAATGCTTTTAACTTGAAATTAACCTTCAGCTGCGTTAATATTGTTATAGGATTCAGAAAGGTGATTCTGCATAATACCTATGGGTCCCTTCCAAGCCTGTGTAGCAGCCCAGCCAGTTCCTTTCCACTCCTGTTCTGCCCTGATGAAGAATTCTGGAGCACTCCAACAATTGTAAACTTTAAATATATTTCATTTAGGCTAGCAGGTGGCTGGAGGGTAGGAAAACACAGCCAATTGCAGCAAGGAATACTTACTAGCTCAAATGCAAACTGTTACCTTTGCCACAGAAGTTTATGTTATTTACTGATGGCATGGGTGAAGAGCAAATCCAGTCATTGATTCCCTTGGATCCTAAGGTAAATGAACTTAAGGAAGTTTGTGGAAGGCAGTTTCCCATCCCTCTTTTCCTTCCCCCAGCAGGAGAGTGGCTTGGAATCCTACTCTGCAGAGGACAGTCCTCTGTTTGAAGCTGCCCTCTGTTTGCAGGGCTTCCCAGTCCAAGTCCATCTTAAAGTTTAGGAACCACAAGAACCAAAGAGCATAAACCCTTTATGTTGCCCATCAACAACACACTGAGTTGGCACATGACTCACCTGGTCACATTCTTTCTCACTGTGGTGAGCTGTATTGTACAGTGGTACCTTGGTTCTCAAACTTAAACTTTTCTGGAAGTCTGTTCCAAACCCAAAGCACACATTTCCCATAGAAAGTAATGGAAAATGGATTAATCCGTTCCAGACTTTTAAAAACAACCCCTAAAACAGCAATTTAACATGAATTTTACTATCTAACTAGACCATTGACCGCTAAAATGAAAGCAATAATCAATGTTCTGTACTATAAAATAAATAAGACAGTATTGTAGAAGATAAAAATTAAAATTATTTTTTTTTCTTACCTGCATGATGATAGTCATTGTTTGGATGGGGGGCTTTTATTGATTTCCACAGTCAATCAATCGATCAATCAATCAACCATAAAACGAAAAACAAGCCACAGTCATAAAAATGAAAAAGCCATACAAACAAAAATGCAAAAATAGCAAAAACAAAAGCACCAAATATCACCTCAGAACACTGCAATCAGAAACGGAAGGCTTTAGTTATGATGGGGGCGGGGCTTAAATTAGCTGCTCAAGGAAACAGAATGAAAAAAGCCTTTATTATGATGGCGGGGGGGGGGGGCTCAAATGAGCTGCGCAACAGTGAAAACGGAAGCTCAAGAGCAGGTTTGGCTTCCAAGGCAAATTTCAAAAACCAGAACACCTACTTCCGGGTTTGCAGCGTTCGGGTTCCGAGTTGTTTGGGAACTAAGCTTTTTTGAAAACCAAGGTACCACTGTATTTCTATTTGAAGTATGGAAATTGTTTCTAAATTTGCAGCTATACATACTGCGAAGGAATCAAACTGTAGTCCCCGACTGCTTACATTTATCCTTGTATTTACTGTAGCGTGGGAAATTATGTGTTACACACCACCCCAATATCTGAGTGTCAAGAGACTCCAGGGGCGCCAGCACTTGCCCAGGGTTCCTTGGAATGAAGGTCAGTGGAGACTGTGGAGTCTTTAGGATATCTGGTTTTATGCGCGCGCGCACACACACCCACCCACACCCACACCCACACCCACACCCTGAGCATAGGATGGAGGGGCTCACAGCATTAACACACCAAATGATCTTGCTTCCCCATTAGTCACAGCTTTGGATCCAGCACAAAGCAGGCATGTCTCTGTGTCTCCACCTTCCAGCCTCTTCCCAGCTCATTCACACACAGCTGTGGCCATTGTTCTCCTACCTAGCTGCTAGGTGAGCTGGCTGGGGTGTGGGGAGGCCCACTCTTCTGTTCTATTGTGCAGAGCAACTTCATGGTGCTTAACTAGTCAGCCAAAGCCATTGCCCAGAGAAGGAACTGGTCTGGAAAACGTGCTCTTACACATTCTACCCCCACAGATACAGGATCCCAAGAGCTGGAAGGGACTCAGGACGTCATCCAGACTGACCTACCAAACTCACCTTGTTGCCCCTTATTTGGGGAGTATAGGGTCAATCCAGTTTTTTTTATTGTGGGAATAGATCACAGTCTCTTGGAAGCTGGACAAGCCTGATCTAGGTATTCCCTCCCATAGAAATAAACAACAACCATGTCATCACGGGATGCAGTAAGAAGGTGGCAGGCGGAGGGGGAGCTCAAATGAGGCGATGATTCAGTCCTACCTCCACCCTGGCCAAAGCTTTCCCTGCCCAAGTCCCTTCTCAAGCTGCCTTCCCCTCCCTCGTTGCCAAGGCAACACGATGGCTCAGCGTCAGGTGATTTGGCATCGAGATCCCTGCCTGGGGTTTGTTTGGGCTGCCAAGAAACAAAAGAGCTATGTGTAAGGATGGCACAGATAGCCTTTTCTCTCGTCCTTTGTCAGTGCACTTTTTAGAGCCAAATGTGCTCTAAGGCTGATTCCAAAAATTATTCAGCCTTTGATCACGCACACTCATTGAACAACTCACTAAATGGATGAATGAGTAAAAGAATGAATGAGCAAACAAACAGCGCATGTGCATTTATATGTGAACTGTGTCACAAAAGCAACCAAGTATGCACATTTGACACATTTCGCAGAAAACTCAAGAAAAGTGGAGCGGATACCGCTCTCAAACAAACTGACCATGGGCTCAGCAGCAGCTGCTCACATCTCTTTACTGCCTAATGGTCAAGCTTATTAACACACCTTGTAATATATCTTGGCATTTGGAAACAACAACCCTGGTTACCTGCCAATAGAATTGTCCGAGGACAACCAAGCGATGTTGATAAATAAAATATCTCTCTGACCATAATTTTAATTTACACAGTAAGTACCGTATTTTTCGCCCTATAGGACGCAATTTTTCCCCTCCAAAAATGAAGGGCAAATCTGGGTGCGTCCTATGGGGCGAATGCAGGCTTTTGCTGAAGCTTGGAGAGCGAAAGGGGTTGGTGTGCACCGACCCCTCTCGCTCTCCAGGCTTCAGGAACACGTCCACAGCCTAGGCAGCCCTACGGGAGGTCCAGCAGGGATGTCTAGGCTGCGGATAGCAGCCTGCCGCCCAGTGCGAGGGGCGCCCTGAAGCAGAGCGCCCCCCGCGCCAGGCAGACATCCGAAGCGTGGGGAGCCTTGCAGGAGTTCCCCGTAAGGCTCCCCACGTTGCGGATAGCAGCCTGCTGCCCCGCAGGGGGGGCGCCCTGATGCAGAGCGCCCCTCACGCGGGGCAGACATCGGCCAGCCCCACAAGCTCGGGGGACAGCAGGGAGGCGCAGCGCCACCATCCCGCTGTTCCTCGACCTGGTTCTGTTTCCCCGACCTGCTTTTGGGGGGGAAATAAAGGGGATTTTTTTCCCCTTTATTTCCCCCCCAAAAAACTAGGTGCGTCCTATGGGACGGAGCGTCCTATGGGACGAAAAATACGGTAATGGAGAGAGAAAATTTGTTACCATTGACTAAGGTGCAGGCACCAGTGATCACCCATAACTGGACAGGGTGGGGGGAGGGAAGAAAGGCATATGTAGCCGGAAGAAAGGCAAATAGCAAATGTGGAGAAGCTTGAGGCTCAGGTGGCCTCAGCGGCCCAGAGGGCCTTCCATTAGCTTCAGCTGGTGGACCAGCTCTGCCCCTATCTGAACAGAGAGAAACAGCTTTACTTCTCTTGTCTTTGCTCTAGTAGCCTCTGGGTTAGATTACTGCAACACGTTACAGGTGGGGCTGCCCCTGAAGGCGGTTCAGAAGCTTCAGCTGGTGCAGAATTTGGTGGCCAGGCTGCTCACCGGGGCAAGACGGTTAGAGCAGATTATGCCAATCCTGACCTGACGGCACTGGCTGCCAAATAGTTTCTGGGCCCACGGTAAAGGGCTCGTTTTGACCTAGAAAGTCTTAAACCTCTCAGTAATACCTCAAGGACCGCCTCTCTCCATACAAACCTACCTGGACCCTGCAAACACTATGTGAGGCCCTTTTCTGTGTGCCTCCTCAGCAAGAGGTCTGGAGGGTGGCGACATGAGAATGGGGCCTTTTCTGCAGTGGCCCCCTGCTTGTGGAATGCTCTCCCCAGGGAGACATTATGGGTCTTTAGACACTGGGCAAAAATGTTTCTCTACAACCAGGTCTTTGATTTGTCGCCGGAAACCCCCCCCCCCACACACACTGACACGTGTTACATAAGCACCACACTCACACATGCACACATCTTCCCCTTCCTGACCCTGGGGACGTCCCTTTAGAGGGGCATCCCTTAAAGCCTTCCGTAAATAAGGAAGCGCTAGCTTGACAGCTTCCCGCTATGGCACTCCGCGCAGTCCTATTCTTATTATAGGTAGACCGGCCGACCGAGTTCCGCTGTCAATCGGCGCCCGTCTCAGCCAATCAGCATTACCGAACAGCGCCCCTCGCGGCGGCCACGCAGGTACTGCAGGCTACTGCCGCTCTTTTCCTGACCCTTGACAGCTCTCAATACAAAGTTTCCGAGTTCAATTGACCGTGACTGATCTAATCAAAATGTAGCAAGCCGCTTCCTGAAGACGACAGTGTTTTGAACTTCAAAGACAATATCCTTTATAAATTCACTAAAAATCGGCCGTATTTCGGATTTTCACCGGACCACTTTTATTCTACTGCATATTGCAAGGACTATCAAAGGGGTGGCCTGATATCAAACGGCCATAATCCCTTCACCGAGCAGTCACGTACTCTGTGTTCCTTCCTGGTATACGTGACAACCTTGATAGCCTTCGGTGATGGGCTCAGACAGAAGGCTATCAGGGACATAATGAACTGCATATCATAGTGTATTCCGCGCGGACTCTCACAAAGGACTGTGACCGGATTCCCCTCAGGGGGGCAGGAACTTTGCCCTTTTCCTTTGTTCTTGAATATGGCTCATGTAGGGAGGGGGAAGGAGACTCCGGCCAGGTGTCAGGACACTCAAGTTACCTGTGCAGCTCCTCCCCAACTCCTCCTATTTTTAATATAATCATGATGTAAATATGATGTAATTCTGAGGGTGTAGCTAAGGGGATTAGTAACTAATAAAAGCTAGGGTCTCCCTTTGTTCGGGGCTTCCATCTTGCTTCACCTCGTGGGCGGTGGGAGTCCTGTCGCGACAGTCTTTCTAAATAAAGACCGAGCCTACTGGCTGCTGTTTTGCTCTGACTTGCTCTGGTCGGTGTCTTCATTTGCCCAAGAGGACCCTCGAATTTTCCGTTAACAGTTGGCGATCGCGACTCAGGGACACTTGGTTCTCCTGTAAAGGTGAGAGGGGAGATAGAGGGGATCGGGCGCCACCGGGCAACCTTAGCCCGGGGATCCTTTTCTTCCTCTCCCTGCCTCCCCTTTGCGGGCGGTAATCAACCGTCACCAGAAGCCCAACCAGAGAGAGCAAAGGCGAGGTAAAGCCGGCTAAGGAAGATCCCGGGATCTGCGGGGGACATCAACGAACGTGAGTATGGTCTGAAGTAAATACAGAGGGAGGGGGGTTGGAAAGGGAATACCTCCACGACAGCCAGACTTTCTTCTTTCATTTCTGACGTTACCCTAAACTTTCCCTTCTCTCCCCCGATTTCCCCTTCGGAAAGTGGCCAAGGAAATCGTGGTACTTTTACTGATTTTCTGGCGTTACCTCTCGGAGTCGTCCAGGAACGCTTAAACCTCTTCCTCTCTCCTTTTCTCCCCCGTTTTCCGTCTTGGAACTGAGTCCGGGAAAGCGTGGCTCTTTTACTATTTTCCCTGACGTCCCTCCCTCGGAGTCGTCCGGAGGCGCCTTTCAAATATTCTCTTACTCTTCCCCACCCTATCCATGCAAACGAAGCCGCCCCTCCTGCCTGGCGACCTTTGTTAGGGATGACCCGGGTACGTGAGAACGCAAGGTCGTTTGCTTCCTTTCAAACTTTGGTTCTTCTCGGACCCCGATCTGGCATTGCACTGCGCAAGCGTCCAGTAGGGAATTCCGAACCTAGTCTCAAAGGATAGGCAGGAGGCTGTCGTGGAGGGTAGAAGGGGTGGTTCACGAATTGGGGCCCCACACTAGGATTAGTCTTGTGAACAGCGCTGAGGTAGTGAGAAAAGAAAATAGATGTACTAAAACTTTCTCGGGCCAAGGTGTCCCGTGGCAGACGGGCCAAGGTGTCCCGTAACTAAAACTTTCTCGGGCCAAGGTGTCCCGTGGCAGACGGGCCAAGGTGTCCCGTAACTAAAACTTTCTCGGGCCAAGGTGTCCCGTGGCAGACGGGCCAGGGTGTCCCGTAACTGAAGCTTTCTCGGGCCAAGGTGTCCCGTGGCAGACGGGCCAGGGTGTCCCGTAACTGAAGCTTTCTCGGGCCAAGGTGTCCCGTGGCAGACGTTTCTTAAGCTCAATCTTTGAGGTTTTCTAGAAACAAAAATTGTATTCTATAGATAGGAACATTCAAAATACTGAAAGGAAATTTTCCCCTTCTCTTCTTCCTCCCGTCCCCTCTCTCTTCCCCTCGTGTGTGTCTCTACCCCCTCTATCTTTAACGTAGGAAGAATGGGAACCCAGGCTTCCAAACATTCTGACTGGGCTCCTCCAGGCGATAAGGCTTTCGCGAAGCCTTCCCGCCAGAAAGAGGACTCCGATACCCCTCTCCAATTTGTTCTCTTAAACTGGAAGGAGCTGAGAGGGAGGAAAGGACTCTCAAAATCCAAATTGAGAGACCTCTGCAACATTTCGTGGGTCGCTTCTACTCACCATCTAGATCCGGCCCAGAGATGGCCACCTCACGGCTCTTTTAACGTCACCAGGATGCAAGCACTTAAATCTTACCTAGCCGACGAGAAGCCCCGCCAACTTTACTATCTGAATGCCTTTGCCGAAGCCCGTGAGTTATTCCAACAACAACAAGCTAGGATAGCCCGGCAGATGGCCGTTTTAAAACCTACGAGACCCCCTCCATATGATGAGATCAGGACTCAAGAGGAACAACTGGATAGGACCCTCGTCCCTTTCTACTACCCAGAACCACGAGCCCCCCCTTCACCGGGACCTGGGGCAAGGGCTGGAAGGGGGGGTGCGGGACCCAGGGAAGACACCGTGAACGTCACCCCGGCCCCTTCTTCGAGTGCATCAAGTATACCGCCGATAGTTACCCAGCCGGCTAAGCCCCTTCCAAGTATGCCCAACTTAACCGAAGACCAGACAAATCTAGACGTGGAACCTCTACTTAATGGGCAACTTCTAAACGGGGAAAGGGAGGGTCCCGTCGCCAGTAGAACACGAAACAAAGATAATCCGCCAAATGGAGAAGTAGAGGGTGCTTTCCCCTTGCGAGCGTTACCCATACCCCCGGAAAGGGCAGGGGGTCCACCCCGTATGGTCTTCACACACCAACCCTTCCTTACATCGGATTTAATGAATTGGTCCGACAAAATGCCGTCCTTGCGGGATGACCCCGACAAATGCCACCGCCAGGTGGCCACCATTTTCTCAACCCACAACCCCACGTGGGCAGATGTACACATGCTCCTGGGGGCTCTCTTTAATGAAGCAGAGAAAAGAGAAATCTTCGCCAAGGCAGGGGAAGCCCTGGCTCGAGAGGGTTCCCAACCAAATCGACCGACATCTATGGCCCCACCAACTACTCAGTCTATCCTTAACGACCCGGACTGGGATTACAATACAACGGACGGGCTGTGGGGTTTAAAGATTTTCAAGAAAGCCATCCTAGATGGAATCAAGGCTGCTGGTCAGCGAACTGTAAACTGGACAAAAGTCCAAGCTGTCCTTCAAGGACCTGAGGAACACCCATCTGACTACTACTCCCGCCTAGTTTCTGCCATTAAAACCTGGGGTGGGATAGATCCGGAAAGCCCGCAACACGAAGTGATAGTCAAAGGATTCTTTAAGGACCAAGCCACTGCCGACATTCGGAAGGCTTTAAATTCCCATTTAGGTTACGATGGAAAAACCATAAGCGAAATTCTTTCCATCGCAAAATCCGTCTTCAACTCGAGAGACGAACGGAAAAGGAAAGACCAAAAAACCGATTCCCCGCGTGTGCTAGCTTATGCAGCCGGGATACCAACCTCCAAAGAAAGGTTTAACTCAAGGGGATCTGAACTATTAGATGACCGCGTCTGTTACAATTGTGGGGAAATAGGACACATCCGGAGAAATTGCTCCGTCCGGGTAGGAACCAAGCGAAATGAATATAAGGACGCCCGACCCTACAACCCAGATTATAGGGAGACGGCACACCTCAGATACAGAGAGCCTACCCCTTCACACAGTCCCAGCCAACTCCAAAACCAAATACAACCCCGCATTGACCCATCACTACCACAACCTCGCCCACGCAGTCAACCTCATGGCACAATCAACCCCTACAAACAGGGAAACCGCACTACAGACCCAACTCATGAAATGGTAATGGAAGAATATCAGCCACATTGACAATTAGAAGCAGATCCCGCCTCTTTTTCTTTCCTCTGCCCAATATTACAACTGTCCTCTTCCGACCCCATCTGCACCATGCAAATTGATGGCCAATCCTATGATTGCCTTTTGGATACCGGGGCCACCTACTCCACCCTCACAAACAGCCACCTAACCCCTGGAGAAGAGACCAGAACTGTAATGGGACTCGATGGAATTCCTCGGGATTGCCCTCTTTCTAAACCTGCAAACGTTTCCGTTGGACCCCTATCCGTAAAACATACTTTCCTATTAACCTCCAGCCCAGTCAACCTCCTCGGTAGGGATCTGCTATGTAAACTAAATGCTACTATTCAATGTGGCCAGGAAGGAATTTACTTACATATGCCAAACGACTCCATATTCAACTTCCAAGGAGTCCTGCAAGAAGCTAACAACAAACCCATTGATCTTCCTCCTGAACTCCTAAATAGTGTCCCTTCCTGGCTATGGGGAACTGAATCGACCTCTGTCGGACTCCTAAAGTCTGCGACCCCAGTTAAAGTCAACTATAGGAAAGATCTACCCTTTCCCTGTACTAAACAATATCCCCTACCTCCCGAAGCAATCGACGGCCTCACTCCGATGATTGATGAGTTTCTCAAAATGGGAGTTCTAGTTCCCTGTGCCTCACCATGTAATACCCCCCTGCTTCCAGTCAAAAAACCAAACACCAACCCTGTAAAATGGCGCTTGGTGCAATACCTTCGATTGATTAATTCCTTCGTTATTCCCAGACACGCCGTGGTGGCAAACCCACACCACATTTTAAGCACCATCCCGGAGGGAACTGTAGTTTATTCCGTAATAGACCTCTGTTCCGCTTTCTTCAGTATCCCCGTGGATCCAGAAAGCCAGTTTCTCTTTGCCTTTACCTGGCAAACAGGCCAATTAACGTGGACCCGGTTACCCCAGGGATACGTAGAGTCCCCAGCAATTTTCTCCTCCATATTACACCAGGATCTTCTTGATGTGAACCTTCCGGGTGGCTCAGCCATCAGACTTTATGTAGATGACATCTTACTCTGTGGACGAGATTTGGAATCCTGTAAATCAGATACTATAACTCTCCTGACGATATTAGCACATAAAGGCCACAAAGTATCCCCAAAGAAGATACAATACTGCCAAAAGGAAGTAAAATATCTCGGCCACATCCTCGGACAAGGTACCCGTGCCCTCACCACCGATAGAATCGAGGCCATAACCAGACTACCCCTTCCAAAAACCAAGAGACAACTCAGGGGCTTCATTGGAATGAGTGGATTTTGCCGAGCATGGATCCCCCGTTATGGTGAGTTCACTCGGCCCCTCACTGCAATGACGCATGATAGCGCCCCAGACCAGTTGCAATGGACTGCAGAGGCACTCGAAGCCTTCGAATGCATCAAACAGGAATTAAGGTCATCGCCCGCTCTTGGACTCCCAGATTATAGACTGCCCTTCTCTCTATTTGTCCACGAAAACAAAGGGGTAGCCTCAGGCGTTCTTACACAACCGTTCCAGGGGAGGAACAGACCCGTGGCTTATTACAGCCTACAGCTCGACACTACGGTACTCGGAAATGTAGGATGTCTTAGAGCCGTAGCCGCTGCAGCCTTGCTTCTAGAAAAAGCCCAAGAAACGGTTTTGGGACATGAATTGACTGTAAACGTTCCCCATGCGGTGGCTACCCTTCTTAGCCTACAAGGCTGCCAACGCTTCACGATACAGAGACTGAATAGATACGAGGCTATCCTCCTAAGTCCATCAAACGTAACCATTAAAAGAGTAAATTCCCTCAATCCCGCAACCCTCCTGCCCCTTCCAGACGACGGAACCCCACACCACGACTGTAGCCAAGTGGTACGACATGCCGAGAAACCACGGGGAGACCTTGACTATCTCCCTTTAGATAACCCCCACCTAGTACTGTACACTGACGGGAGCTCGAAAGTAGTGGGAGGAGAGCGGAAAAGCGGGTATGCGGTAGTTAGTGACACTAATATCCTGGAAGCGCGCCCTGTCCATGCCAAGTATAGTGCACAGGCGGCCGAACTCATCGCTTTAATCCGGGCATGCGAGTTAGCAGCAGGAAAGAGGGTAACAATCTACACAGACTCCAAATATTGCTTCGGTTTAGTTCACGCTACTGGACAAATCTGGCTGCAGAGGGGCTTCCTAACGGCCGCAGGCACTAAGATCGCCCATGCGCCCCTAGTGCAGCGCCTTATGGACTCCATACACCTTCCCGAGGCAATAGCGGTAGTCCACTGCAAAGCTCACACCAAAGGGAAAGACCCAGTGTCCACTGGGAACCGCTGCGCAGATCACATGGCACAAGAGGCAGCCCTTCAACCACTATCCTCGGACAATGAATTCCAGGGACCCCAAATTCCATCGGACATAGACTTTAATCTAATGTATAACACCGCCACCCCTGAAGAAAGGCAAGGATGGGAAGAACACGGAGCCATCCTTGAAAATGGCATCTGGTACCTTCCCGACAAGAGACTTATAATGCCTAGACTATGGGTACCCAAACATGTCAGAATTCTTCATCAGTGTACTCACTGGGGAAGAGACAAGCTTATAGACTCAGTACAACGCTGCTGGTATGCCCCCGGGTTAGCCCTCGCCGCGAAGACGGCAGTGAAGAACTGTCACACTTGTCAAACCTTTAACCCTAAGCATACTGCCAGAAGTCCACCCGGAGCAAGACCATGGGCTTTCGTCCCTTTTGAGAGTCTTCAAGTCGATTTCATAGATTTGCCCCCTTGTCAAGGTTATAAACATGCCCTTGTCATCATCGACCAATTGACTGGATGGGTAGAATGTCTCCCAGCCCGCCGAGCTAATGCCCAAACAGTTGCAAAAACCCTACTGCACGAAATAATACCACGCTTCGGGGTGCCGAGACACATAGACAGCGACAGAGGCTCCCATTTCACCTCAGAGATAGTTCAGCAAGTCGCCAAAGCCCTAGGGATCAAATGGAAACTGCACACCCCATACCATCCCCCATCCTCAGGGCAGGTTGAAAGAATGAATCAACAGCTGAAGTCACAACTAGGAAAGCTTTGTAAGGACTCCGGAATCAAGTGGATCAACGCTCTCCCCTTAGTTTTGCATAATCTCAGAGCTTGTCCCCGGGGAAATTTAAACTTATCCCCCTATGAAATACTTTTTGGTAGGCCCTCCCCTGTATATAATACTCAATTTCCAACATCCGAGTTAGAGGTAGGAGAGTCAGAACTAACACAATATGTGATGCACCTACAGAGGCAACTCATTCGTCTCCACAGATATGCTGCCTCAAGCCAGAACATCCCTCTAGATGAAAACATCCACTCGTACCTACCAGGGGACTGGATATTAGCAAAAACATATCACAAGGTACCCCTGCAGCCCACCTGGGAGGGCCCCTACCAAGTACTGTTAACCACTCCAACTTCTGTTAAGGTAGCGGAAAAGACAGCCTGGTTGCATCACACCCGCTGCAAGCCGGCTTTGCCACCTGAACCCGCACTTGACGAGTCGCCCTACCACGTCCCACGCCAACCAGCAGACGACGACAACTGCAACGAGCAGGACCAACAGACCGGACCAGATCGGGGCACGAATCGAGCCCAACAGACCGGACCAGATCGGGGCACGAATCGAGCCCAACAGACCGGACCAGATCGGGGCACGAATCGAGCCCAACAGACCGGACCAGATCGGGGTACGAATCGGGCCCAACAGACCGGACCTGACTCACCTCTCACATCAACACTTTGGTCTTCCGAACTCATCACTACACCTAGCCAAAAGGATAAACCCCCCATCCGCCTGAGACTCCGCAAGGTATCGCCGCTCCCCATTTGACAGCTCTGCAGTTTGACAGCTCCACCGCTCGCCGCTCCCCATTTGACAGCTCTGCAGTTTGACAGCTCCACCGTTCGCCGCTCCCCATTTGACAGCTCTGCAATTTGACAGCTCCACCGCTCACCGCTCCCCATTTGACAGCTCTGCAGGTTGACAGCTCCACCGCCCGCCGCTCCTCATTTGACAGCTCTACTATGACAACCACCATACCCATCCTACTCCTCCTCCATTTCACCACCACCTTTTCCCAGAACTCCACGATCACACATCCTTCTTGCCCTGGACTACAAACTGAATACAAATACCTGAATTTTGGCATCGTTGATATGGTAAAAAGAGGAACATTAGACCGCCTTGGGGATTTCGAATTCTGCTTGCCAGAGACCCGCGTTCTCCTTCGGCACTCCGTTTCACCGATCCTCTCCGCACACCAAACCTGGGAACTCTTTGTTCGCTCACCATCCTTCCGACCTCTGGGCAAATTCACACTCACCAGAGACGGGCCTTGGAACCGTGCCAAATGCCTCAATGGCTCTTACGTACTTTTCTCCGATGGTACACCACAACAATCGCTGAACTGGACTGTCCTCGACAACGGTGGTGGAGAGTCAGTCTATACTGACCAGAACCACCCCACAGATCGTTTGATCCACGGATTTTACTGCCAGAGGGTAGATTCCACCCCCCGCCAAACCATTTTACAAGGCATCTGCCTCCGAAGGTACTGCTGCGTCTGGGATATTGGATTAGCCTCCAATTGGGACGGCAAAATGTACCTAGAAGGATGGCACTACCCCGTACCTCCAACAGCAGAATGGGATACCACCGGCCCCCAGAGATGTGGAGGCCTTGCCACAAACTTAACCTACTTGTTCCGCCAAGACCCCCTTCACCCGGCGGGCACTGCACCTCGACAAAGGGGGGAACTGTCAACGTCCCAAGACCCCAACAACAACGACCTCTTGTCCACCTGGCATTCCAACTCCTATCTGAAACTGATCTCCCAAATTGCAAAACAAACAACTGCCAACGAATGCTGGATCTGCGCCAACGCTCCTTCACACCTCCACAGTGGCATACCATTCCTTGGAGTACCCCTCACTTTAGAACAACACCTTTCCGCGGATGTACGCTCCTGGAACCTGACCGCCGTGAACTTAACCCACCAGTACATCTACCTGACGGGACCCACAACAGGCGACCTCTGCCGGAAATTCAGTGGCAACGACAAAGTTATCGGCGAAAGCACCTGTAAGTACACCCTCGATATTACCTTAAGCGGCAGGATTACCCTATGGCACCAAGGCAAACCTTCCACCCACCCTACCCTATTGTCCGCATGGAAACGTGTGATGAACTTGCCTGACCCCTGGGACCCTTCCCCGATCTCCCAGTGCTTTTTCCGCACCTTCCACACTGGGCGCATAGACTCGTGCTTGCAGGGGCTGTTCTGGATTTGCGGCCACCGCGGCTATACATGGGCCAGCCCCCACTCCCGTGGCACCTGCTACCTTGGACTAATTTTACCTGGCGTCCGTGTTACCAAAGAACTTCCCTCCGGAAAGAGGCGCAACAAGAGAGCGAAAGATTTGTCAGAACTCTCCGATGTAGCGGCCAACGGGGAAACTTACGGCCGGGCCCTCTTTCCCGCTTATGGGGCTGGCTCCAACCACGTCGACATCCTTAAACTGACCGACATACTACTGAACTTTATGGAAGAATCCAATGCAGCCACCCAATCCATTTTAACTGAATTAACAGAGGTCAGGCAGAATTCGATACAGAACCGCCTTGCTTTGGACTACGTACTCGCCTCGACTGGAGGGGTTTGTGCCCTCATAGGAACCGAATGCTGCACTCACGTCACAGATCAGACCTTGAACATCACAGGACACCTCAATAACATCCACAAACTGACCGATAAACTCAGGGATATCCAACACGAAGGCCTGTCCGACACTCAGCTCTGGAACTGGCTACCTGGGTCGGCTTGGATAAAACAACTCCTGGGGAACGGCCTCTTAATATTGATCACTGTTGCCATCTGCATTGCTTTCTTCTGCTGCATGATCCACTGCTTCCCAATGTGCTGTCAAACTTGTGGCTCTTGTCTTCCTATCCTTCGTCCGCGATCGACCACCATTTACAGACCACCGGCATCAGAAATCCAATCAACTCCCGTCGAGATGGGAGCCTTACACCACCTCCGGACTCTGGACTCTAGGTATGATATGTCAAGCCTCTATTAATTATGCGGAGAAAAGGATTGCGCGGTTTCCCTACCCACGCAATCTTATCTCCGAAGGGGGGAACTGTCGCCGGAAACCCCCCCCACACACACTGACACGTGTTACATAAGCACCACACTCACACATGCACACATCTTCCCCTTCCTGACCCTGGGGACGTCCCTTTAGAGGGGCATCCCTTAAAGCCTTCCGTAAATAAGGAAGCGCTAGCTTGACAGCTTCCCGCTATGGCACTCCGCGCAGTCCTATTCTTATTATAGGTAGACCGGCCGACCGAGTTCCGCTGTCAATCGGCGCCCGTCTCAGCCAATCAGCATTACCGAACAGCGCCCCTCGCGGCGGCCACGCAGGTACTGCAGGCTACTGCCGCTCTTTTCCTGACCCTTGACAGCTCTCAATACAAAGTTTCCGAGTTCAATTGACCGTGACTGATCTAATCAAAATGTAGCAAGCCGCTTCCTGAAGACGACAGTGTTTTGAACTTCAAAGACAATATCCTTTATAAATTCACTAAAAATCGGCCGTATTTCGGATTTTCACCGGACCACTTTTATTCTACTGCATATTGCAAGGACTATCAAAGGGGTGGCCTGATATCAAACGGCCATAATCCCTTCACCGAGCAGTCACGTACTCTGTGTTCCTTCCTGGTATACGTGACAACCTTGATAGCCTTCGGTGATGGGCTCAGACAGAAGGCTATCAGGGACATAATGAACTGCATATCATAGTGTATTCCGCGCGGACTCTCACAAAGGACTGTGACCGGATTCCCCTCAGGGGGGCAGGAACTTTGCCCTTTTCCTTTGTTCTTGAATATGGCTCATGTAGGGAGGGGGAAGGAGACTCCGGCCAGGTGTCAGGACACTCAAGTTACCTGTGCAGCTCCTCCCCAACTCCTCCTATTTTTAATATAATCATGATGTAAATATGATGTAATTCTGAGGGTGTAGCTAAGGGGATTAGTAACTAATAAAAGCTAGGGTCTCCCTTTGTTCGGGGCTTCCATTTTGCTTCACCTTGTGGGCGGTGGGAGTCCTGTCGCGACAGTCTTTCTTAAATAAAGACCGAGCCTACTGGCTGCTGTTTTGCTCTGACTTGCTCTGGTCGGTGTCTTCATTTGCCCAAGAGGACCCTCGAATTTTCCGTTAACAGATTAACCTCCTGTATCCTTTTAAATGTGATTGTGGGAGGGGTGGGGGGGAGGGTGGTAATTAGTTTGTTCTGTTCTTGTTTTTATGATATATTTTGTGTTTTTTATATTGTATATTTATGCTGTGAACCACCCTGAAGGGCAGTGTACAAACTTAATAAATAAATAAAATACAAATAAAATAAATGCAGCCCCTCCACATTGCACATTCAGGGTGTTTTGGGGGCGGTCACACACAGTTCTACTTTCAATACTTTTTGCGCTTGTAAAGGTTTTGTGGTTTTCATACTGCTTCGTTTCCATTCAGTGCCTATGCTGTAACATCCTGCTGAAATCCCAAAACTTTCCATGCCTTTCTCTTGCTGTGTTCTCCCAGTTTTGTTGTGCTATAGCAGTCTGAATACTTCAAGGTGCTGTGCACTGAGGCCTCCCCACACCCACATTTCATCCTCACAGCGTCCCTGCAGGTAGGCTAGATTAAGAGTGTGCGACAGGCGGCTCAAGTGAACTGAACCTTTTGATGCTGCTGCAGACACTATAACAGGGGTCTGCAACCCGCGGCTCCGGAGCCGCATGTGGCTCTTTTACACCTTTGCCGCGGCTCCGGGGCGGATACTAGCGAGGGGAGGAGGCGCATTGTGCGCCCCGACACTCCCCACTGTGGCGGGCGCTGTACTGGCTGTGATGTCGCATGGGGGCGGTGCATGCGTTAGTCACGCACCGTCCCGACATTGCCTTCCTGCCCGCTGTCAGATCGCGGCTCCGGAGATATATTTGTTTTAAATGTCGCAATGGTTTTGCGGCTCCCAGTTTTTTTCCTTCGGAAACAGGTCCAAGTGGCTCTTTTTGTCTTAAAGGTTGCAGACCCCTGCACTATAAGGTCCTGTAAAAGTGTTCCTTGAATAGAAGGTCCTGTAAAAGTGTTCCTTGAATAGATATGGGCACAAAGTTGGTGACTGGATTTGTTGTAGGATCCAGGCCCGGTCTTGGTGCCTCTTTAGAGTGGCCTGTTGCTGCTGAGGAGCTGCGCTCGGTTGGAGGACTGCCTAAATATGTTGAATCACAAGTCAGAAAATGTAACATCTTGTCCTGGCAAAGAAAACACAAGGAATTGTGAAAGGTTCCGGCCCTCTGGGGTTTTGTTTGCTGTCCCTTATTGGAGAGGCAAGATCTAGTGAGATTCCTCACTGGCCTTGCAGACAACTTCATTGTCCAGAAAGTGGGAGAAGCAACAAGAGGAACAGCCATTTTAGACCTGGTCCTAACCAATGTTGATGACCTGGTTAGTGGGGTAGAAGTGGAAGGATCATTAGGCGCGAGTGATCATGCTCTTCTGAAGTTTACTATACAGCGGAAAGGAGCAGCCAAGCATACTAGGACTCAATTTCTTGACTTTAAGAAAGCCGACTTCATAAAACTTAGGGAAGTGCTGGGTAAGATCCCATGGACAGTAATACTAAAAGGAAGGGAGTTCATGATGGCTGGGAGTTTGTTAAGAGGGAGATAGTAAAAGCACAACGTCAGGCAATACCAATGAGACGGAAACATGGAAGGTGCCTAAAGAAGCCAGGGTGGCTATCTAAAGAACTTTTAACTGAGTTAAGATTAAAAAAGGATGTGTACAAAAAAATGGAAAAGGGGGGAAACTACCAAAGAGGAATTCAAACAAATAGCCAGCACATGTAGACACAAAGTCAGAAAAGCTAAAGCACAGAATGAACTCAGGCTTGCTAGAGAGGTTAAAAGCAACAAAAAAGGCTTTTATGGGTATGTCCGTAGCAAAAGGAAGAACAAAGAAACAGTGGGGTCACTCAGAGGAGAAGATGGTGAAATGCAAACAGGGGACACAGAAAGGGCTGAACTCCCCAATGCCTTCTTTGCCTCAGTCTTCTCCGATAAAGAAAACAATGCCCGACCTGAAGAATTTGGAGCAAATGATTCAGCAGAGGAAACACAGCCCAGAATAACTAAGGAGATGGTACAAGAATACTTGGCTAGTTTAGATGTATTCAAGTCTCCAGGGCCAGATGAACTGCATCCAAGAGTATTAAAAGAACTGGCAGATGTGATCTCAGAACCACTGGCAGTCATCTTTGAGAATTCCTGGAGAACAGGCGAAGTCCCGACAGACTGGAGGAGGGCAAATGTTGTCCCTATTTTCAAAAAGGGGAAAAGAGAGGACCCAAATAATTACCGCCCAGTCAGTCTGACATCAATACCAGGGAAGATTCTGGAGCAGATCATTAAGCAAACAGTCTGTGAGCACCTAGAAAGGAATGCTGTGATCACCAATAGTCAGCATGGATTTCTGAAAAATAAGTCATGTCAGACTAACCTGATCTCGTTTTTTGACAGAATTACAAGCCTGGTAGATGAAGGGAATGCAGTGGATGTAGCCTACCTTGATTTCAGCAAGGCATTTGACAAGGTGCCCCATGATATTCTTGTAAAGAAGCTGGTAAAATGCGGTCTTGACTATGCTACCACTCAGTGGATTTGTAACTGGCTGACTAACCGAACCCAAAGGGTGCTCATCAATGGTTCCTCTTCATCCTGGAGAAGAGTGACTAGTGGGGTGCCACAGGGTTCTGTCTTGGGCCCGGTCTTATTCAACATCTTTATCAACGACTTGGATGATGGACTCAAGGGCATCCTGATCAAATTTGCAGATGACACCAAACTGGGAGGGGTGGCTAACACCCCAGAGGACAGGATCACACTTCAAAACGACCTTGACAGATTAGAGAACTGGGCCAAAACAAGCAAGATGAACTTTAACAGGGAGAAATGTAAAGTATTGCACTTGGGCAAAAAAAAATAAAAAAAAAATGAGAGGCACAAATACAAGATGGGTGATACCTGGCTTGGTGTGATGGCCTGGGATTCCGAGTCTGAGAGTGAACCGGAGGAATCCCAGCCGGCACAGGAGTCCCCGCCTCCAGGGCTGGCTGAACTGGGGCAAGGCCTAGATGTTGAGGAGCCTGCACCTGTGCCAGATCCTCAGGGGCAGACACCAGGTGAGACCATTCTGGCCCCAGAGGTGCTGGAGGACTCAGTGTCTACAGGTGAGCCTCCCCCGGGGCCCAGTAACCCTTCGGCCTCTCCTGAACTGCAGAGGCTTAGGGCAGAGAGGCGAAGGGAACTGGTCTCTCCCAGGAGGAGTGCTCGCCTTAAGGCCAGGAGAGGCGGGGCTCCTGGGGGCCGGGACCGCCCCCGGCCTTAGAAGGAGATAAAGGTCAGGCAGCCCGGTCCCAGGTTGCGGGAGCAACGTCGTTGTGGAGTACCTGCTTTACCCAGACCTAGATCTGCACTCCCGGTGTGCCTGTTCCTCGCCCGGCTTCCTGCTCCTGACTCTCCGGTGTTCCTGTTCCTCGCCCGGCTGCCCGCTGCTGACCCACCAGTGTTCCTGTTCCCCGCCTGGCTCCCTGCTTCTGCTCTACCAGTGTTCCTGTTACCCGCCTGGCTTGCTGCTGCTGCCCTACCAGCGTTCCTGCTCCCCCGCCCGGCTCCCTGTTTCGGACCTCGCGTCTCATCTAGTGATCGTCTACCCTGCTAGTGACTCTGGACTGAACTTCGGATACGGTATTAGTACCTCCCCTCCTCCCCTCAATAGGAGTATAGCATCTAGATCAAGGGAAGTAATAGTGCCACTGTATTCTGCTCTGGTCAGACCTCACCTGGAGTACTGTGTCCAGTTCTGGGCACCACAGTTCAAGAAGGACACTGACAAACTGGAACGTGTCCAGAGGAGGGCAACCAAAATGGTCCAAGGTCTGGAAACGATGCCTTATGAGGAACGGTTAAGGGAGCTGGGCATGTTTAGCCTGGAGAAGAGGAGGTTAAGGGGTGATATGATAGCCATGTTCAAATATATAAAAGGATGTCATATAGAGGAGGGAGAAAGGTTGCTTTCTGCTGCTCCAGAGAAGCGGACACGGAGCAATGGATCCAAACTACAAGAAAGAAGATTCCACCTAAACATTAGGAAGAACTTCCTGACAGTAAGAGCTGTTCGACAGTGGAATTTGCTGCCAAGGAGTGTGGTGGAGTCTCCTACTTTGGAGGTCTTTAAGCAGAGGCTTGACAACCATATGTCAGGAGTGCTCTGATGGGGTTTCCTGCTTGGCAGGGGGTTGGACTCGATGGCTCTTGTGGTCTCTTCCAACTCTATGATTCTATGATTAGTGAAAACTGAGGCCGTAGTGGGAGCGGAGACGGCAGAGGAGGGGGAACTCTCAGGAAACAAAGGCGGTAGACTATAGTTTGGGACCTCGGTTAGAGGTACAGTAACGGATAAAGGAAAACAATAACACACGAATTAAAGTTTTTGTCATGGAATGTGAATGGGTTGAATGAGAAAGTGAAAAGGAATAAAATTGAGAAAGTTTTGAAAAATAAGAACTATGACGTAATCTGCTTTCAGGAAACCCACATTGCCAAGAAACATAAACATATCCTGGTGAATAAAAAACTGGGAGTAGAGTTTATTAATTCGGAGGTAAATAAAAAAAAAGGAGTAGTGATATATGTTAAAGAGAAGTGGGAGCCTGTACAGATATGTAAAGATGAGGAAGGAAGAATCCTAGGTGTTCAACTAAACTTCCGGGGGGGAAAAATTAACGTTGTGACCGTTTATGCACCAAATACAAACAGAGCAGAATTTTTCGAGAAACTTGAACGTATTCTATTAGAATTAGATGCTCAGAAATTAATCCTGCTCGGGGATATGAATGGAGTTCCAGTACCGGATCTGGACAGGAGTGAAAAGAAGGGGAAATTGAATAGGGGAAAATTGCCGAAATCTTTTAATGATATGGAGGAAAATTTAGATTTAATCGACATTTGGAGGCATAAACACCCCACTGTTAAGCAGTTTACTCATTATTCTGAACCCCACCAGAGTTGGGGTAGAATCGACCAGATCTGGATGACAAGAGTGCTTTCGTTGAGAGTAAAGAGATGTGAAATTCAACCTAGGACACTTTCCGATCACTGTGCTCTGGCTATGGAAATTAAAAATGAAGTAAGGGGACAGTACAGGTGGAGGATGAACGAGAGTCTAATCGAAAACGATGAGGTGAAAGAAAAAGTTAAAAATACTATGAAAGAATATTTGGATTTAAATCTGAACAAGGAAGCCACCATTGATATTGTATGGGACGCCAGTAAGGCGGTCTTAAGGGGACTCTTAATACAACAAAACAATTATAGGAGGAAATTAAGGGAACAAAAAAAAGAGGACATCCTTACTAAATTGAGAGCCTGTGAGAGGAAACTGACTATAAATCCGACAGATGATGAGACCATTCGAGCCTCTAAAGTGCTGCAGTCTCAATATTCAGCGATTTTAAACCAAGATATAGAATGGACAATTAAATTTATGAAGCAGAGGTATTTCGAATCCGCGAATAAAATGGGGAAGCTACTTGCGTGGCAGTTAAGAAAAAGAAAGAAACAAAACGTGATAAATAAAATAATAGTGGAGGAGAACATCATTGAAGACCCAGATGAAATAGAAAAAAAGTTCATTCAATTTTTCGAAAAGCTGTATAAAAGAGGGGAGGAAGATAGCGTAGAAATTAAAAATTATTTGGATTATAGCGGAAGGAAATATATAACAGAAGAGGATAGAGTACAACTGAATAAGGAGGTTTCAGTAAATGAAGTTACAGAGGCTATTAGCAGGATGAAGAATGGAAAGGCCCCCGGACCGGACGGTCTGTCCTCAAAATATTATAAAACACTAGGGGAATATATAGCGCCGGTGCTTAGAGATGTCATAAATAACATCCTCCAGGGAGGGAAGATTCCTGGTTCCTGGAAAGAGGCATATATAACCTTGATTCCAAAAACAGAAACTGAAAAAACAGATATAAAAAATTATAGACCAATTTCATTGCTTAATAGTGATTATAAGATTTTCGCTGATATTATGGCTAGTAGACTTAAGAAGCTACTAATGAGATACATACATAAAGATCAAGCGGGGTTCCTTCCTAACAGACATCAGAAAGATAACGTTCGCCATATATTAAACATCATCGAATATCTAGATATGAGAATAGATATCCCAGCTACATTAATCTTTATAGACGCTGAAAAAGCTTTTGATAATGTTTCCTGGGAATTTTTATCACAATGTTTGGATAAGGCAGGCATAGAAGGCCCCTATTTGAAAGGCATCAAGGCAATATACTCAGAACAACAGGCCAGGCTGATTATAAATAACAATCTGACCAAACCCTTTAAGATTATGAAAGGCACAAGGCAGGGCTGCCCACTGTCCCCCTTGTTATTTATAGTGGTTTTAGAGGTGATCGCAAATAGAATAAGAGAGGCAGATGACGTGAGGGGAATAAGAATTGGGAAGAAAGAATTCAAGCTGAAGGCGTATGCCGATGATGTGGTCCTGTCCTTGGAGAATCCAGTGGAGAGTGCTGGTAGGGTGGTAGAATTACTGGAGGAATTTGGTAGACTGTCAGGATTTAGATTGAACAGGAAGAAAACAAAAATCTTAGTAAAGAATTTGGATGATCAGGAAAAAAACCAGTTGGAAACAAAGATCGGCATTAAAATTGTGAATAAAGTAAAATATCTGGGAATTTGGTTATCACCGAAAAATATAAATTTGGTTGAAGATAATTATAATAAGGTATGGTATGAAATAAAAAAAGATTTGGACACCTGGCATAGGCTGAAACTTTCATGGACGGGAAGGATGGCAGCAATTAAGATGTGCATTCTGCCGAGACTATTGTTCCTGTTCCAAAATATCCCGATAATAAAAGGCACCTCCTGTTTTAGGAACTGGCAAAAAACCCTGACCAAGTTTATTTGGCAGGGGAAGAGAGCCAGAATAAAATTTAAATACTTAACAGACTCAAGAGAGAGGGGCGGCTTTGCAGTCCCAAATATAAGGCTTTACTACGAGGCAGCTTGTATATGCTGGATAAAGGACTGGGCCACCCTTAGGAACACAGACCTATTAGATTTGGAGGGCTTTGATATAAGGTTTGGGTGGCATGCCTACCTATGGCAGGAGAAAAGGGAAGTTCATAGAGGTTTTTCCAACCATATAGTCAGAGGCTCATTATTGGAAGTGTGGAATAGGTATAAAAAAGTGGTTGAAAAAGGTATCCCGTGGTGGCTCTCCCCAGTTGATATTATCAAAATAAAAAAAATAAATATGATGGGTGAAAGATGGGCGTACGAGGATCTTTTAGTAAAGACAGAGGAAGGGTGGAAAGTAAAGCCCTACGAAGAGTTGAAAGGAAAAATAAAAGAATGGTTACACTTTCACCAGATTAATGCACTGTGGGGTGAACATAAGAAGCTGGGAATGAATGAAAAAAAATCGAGATTCCAGCTGGAAATCTTAGAGAGTAATGACAAACTCCTCTCCAAAATGTATAAACAATTATTAGAATGGGATACTAAAGAGGATTTGGTGAAGGGAGTAATGATAAAATGGGAGAGAGACCTCGGACATAATATTGAATATAATAAATGGCAGACACTCTGGAGAAAAGGTATGAAATTTACAGCGTGTGCAACTCTTCGCGAAAATCTAGAGAAAATGATGTACCACTGGTATCTAACCCCAGCAAAGTTAGGAAAAATGTATACCGTATTTTTCGCACCATAGGACGCACTTTTTCCCTCCTAAAAAGCAAGGGAAAATGTGTGTGCGTCCTATGGAGCGAATGCAGGCTTTCGCTGAAGCCTGGAGAGTGAGAGGGGTCGGTGCGCACCGACTCCTCTCGCTCTCCAGGCTTCAGGAAGCTATCTGCTAGCAGAGGGAGACCCAGCTCTCCCACCGCTAGCGGAGCGCTGCATTAATCCCGAAGCTTGGGGCGTGCGGAGCTCAGCACGCCCCAAGCTTCTGGGTGCCGGCAAGGTCTCCGCTAGCCCTGGGAGAGCCCCGCGACGTCGCACGGCTCTCCCAGGGCTAGCGGACCACTGCGCTAATCCCGAAGTTTGGGGCGTGCGGAGCTGAGCGCGCCCCAAGCTTCTGGGTGCCGGCAAGGTCTCCGCTAGCCCTGGGAGAGCCCCGCGACGTCGCGCGGCTCTCCCAGGGCTAGCGGACCACTGCGCTAATCCCGAAGCTTGGGGCGTGCGGAGCTCAGCACGCCCCAAGCTTCTGGGTGCCGGCAAGGTCTCCGCTAGCCCTGGGAGAGCCCCGCGACGTCGCGCGGCTCTCCCAGGGCTAGCGGACCACTGCGCTAATCCCGAAGCTTGGGGCGTGCGGAGCTCAGCACGCCCCAAGCTTCTGGGTGCCGGCAAGGTCTCCGCTAGCCCTGGGAGAGCCCCGCGACGTCGCGCGGCTCTCCCAGGGCTAGCGGACCACTGCGCTAATCCCGAAGCTTGGGGCGTGCGGAGCTCAGCACGCCCCAAGCTTCTGGGTGCCGGCAAGGTCTCCGCTAGCCCTGGGAGAGCCCCGCGACGTCGCGCAGCTCTCCCAGGGCTAGCGGACCACTGCGCTAATCCCGAAGTTTGGGGCGTGCGGAGCTGAGCGCGCCCCAAGCTTCTGGGTGCTGGCAAGGTCTCCGCTAGCCCTGGGAGAGCCCCGCGACGTCGCGCGGCTCTCCCAGGGCTAGCGGACCACTGCGCTAATCCCGAAGTTTGGGGCGTGCGGAGCTGAGCGCGCCCCAAGCTTCTGGGTGCTGGCAAGGTCTCCGCTAGCCCTGGGAGAGCCCCGCGACGTCGCACGGCTCTCCCAGGGCTAGCGGACCACTGCGCTAATCCCGAAGCTTGGGGCGTGCGGAGCTCAGCGCGCCCTAAGCTTCTGGGTGCTGGCAAGGTCTCCGCTAGCCCTGGGAGAGCCCCGCGACGTCGCACGGCTCTCCCAGGGCTAGCGGACCACTGCGCTAATCCCGAAGCTTGGGGCGTGCGGAGCTCAGCGCGCCCTAAGCTTCTGGGTGCTGGCAAGGTCTCCGCTAGCCCTGGGAGAGCCCCGCGACGTCGCGGGGCTCTCCCAGGGCTAGCGGAGACCTTGCCGGCGCCCAGAAGCTTGGGGCACGCTGAGCTCCGCACGCCCCAAGCTTCGGGATTAGCGCTCCGCTAGCCGTGTCTAGGCTGCGGATAGCAGCCTGCTTCCCGGAGCGTCGGGCGCCCTGAAAGCAGAGCTCCCGGCGCTTTGGGAACACATCCGCAGCATGGGGACCCTTGCAGGAGCTCCCCGCAAGCTTCCCCACGCTGCGGATAGCAGCCTGCCGCCCGGCGGGTGGGGCACCCTGAAGCAGAGCGCCCCTCGCGCCAGGCATACATCCGCAGCGTGGGGAGCCCTGCAGCAGTTCCCCACAAGGCTCCCCAAGCTGCGGATAGCAGCCTGCCGCCCGGCGGGTAGGGCGCCCTGAAGCAGAGCGCCCCGCGCGCTAGGCAGACATCAGCCAGCCCCACAAGCTCGGGGGACAGCAGGGAGGCGCAGCGCCACTATCCCGCTGTTCCTCGACCTGGTTCGGTTTCCCTGACCTGCTTTTGGGGGGGAAATAAAGGGAAAAAATTTTTCCTTTATTTCCCCCCCAAAAAACTAGGCGCGTCCTATGGTCCGGTGCGTCCAATCGTGCGAAAAATACGGTAAATCTGTAGACAACAGCTGTTGGAGATGTAAAGACAAAGTTGGGACCTTTATCCATATCTGGTGGACCTGTGATGTAGTGAAGGACTTTTGGGGTCAAATTTATGAGGAATTGAAGAAAATTTTAAAGTATAATTTCCCCAAAACTCCTGAGTTGTTTCTTTTAGGGATGATTAGTGAGGAAATTAAAAAATTAGATCAAATTTTTGTACAATACGCTATGGCCGCGGCAAGGATTTTAATAGCGCAAAAATGGAAATCCCCTGATGTCCCCACAATTGGTGAGTGGCAACTGAGGCTATATCAATATATCGAGCTAGCTAGACTAACACAAAAAATAAGGCAAAATAATACAGTTAAACATAAAGATGAATGGATTAAATTTTTAAATTACTTTGAGAAAAACATGGGAATTAACAATTTATCAGTAGACAATAATTAAAGCCCTCGACGTACAATGTTAATGACAATATTACTGCAGAAGTAATGTAAGGATATGTATTCCAAGACCGAGATGAAAGGAAGTTTATTTTCTGGTAGAATTTCTGTGCTTTTCTTTTTTCTCTTTTTTACTGTTTTTTCTTGTTTGTTTTTCTTTTTTCTTTTTTCTTTCTTGATGGATATATACGTATATGTATATGTATATGTATATGTATTTTAGAGTGTAAACTGTATTTATCTCAAATAAAGAAATTTTTTCTAAAAAAAAAAAAAGAAAGAAAACTGAGGACAGCTTCGGGTCATTCAGTGGGTTGCCAGTAGACTGACATTTCCAATTTTTTAAAAAATGCTTGTTGAGCTCTGCAAAGAAAAAACCCTCCCAAATGCACAACAGGCCAAACCTTTATTAGGACCCCTCAAAATGTCACAGGACAGGCATGTAGTCTGGCCAGATGCAGAAGAGACCAGGACTCCTGCACCTTTGATAATTGCATTGTCCTTCTGCATGCAAGACAGTTGCTCCACCACAGAACTCCAGCGCTCACCCTTCTTAGTGTTCCTTTTCTTTAAACTGGACTTGGACTGGGCAGGCCTTCAAATAAAGGATGGCTTAGAGGACCATCCTCTGTAAAGGAGGGCACCTGGCCACCTTCCTCTTTATAATGTTTTATTGAGTTCATATGACAGGTCATATAGAAAACAACAAACAGAACAAACCCACCCTACTGACAAAATGAAACAAGATGAAAATAAGCATTATCATTTTAGAAAAATCACTACAAACTAGAAGGCAATATATTCTGATGCAATCAGTACAGCTATATAGTTTTGTACAGATTTAGCTGGTTCTCGTGGGCATTCTCTACATGTCCCTGGAAGCCATTCTCCCGATGCTTCTTTGTGCTGAATGGGGGGGGGATGCATTTCTGCTAGATGGGCTGCAATTTGCAAGTCATGCTGGGCCTTGCATCAATTTCATGCAGAATAAAATCCTTGTAGTTATTAGAAAATACAGCAAGAGATGAGTTGAGTTACTCTGTTACCGTAATTCATTTTTCTTCTGAGGATGAGCAGCTAGGGAAATTGGAATAATGTTTTCAAAATAAAAGCCTGGCCTTTGCAATGTAATAGATTTTAACATACATTAAAACAAAACTGTATATCAATACCATATACGGAAACCAAGATTTTCTAGAATTGGGGTGAGCAGAAGGGAGACGGGGGTCTACTGGCAGATTTCAGGGTGATTTGTAGTAGATCAGAAAGGCTTTATGACTCCCAATCTTTTAACAATTGCAAAAGGAAACTTACATTTTCCCCCAGATAAATTAGGTTACTAAAATGAAGGCGAAAGCCTGCCAGGAGTGGATTCTTGCGTCAGCTGATATTGGCAGTTCTTGCGAATTTAGGAAACGACAAAGTAGATCCAACAAGCCTGAAAGCTACCCACCTTTGAGTTAAGAATGTAGTGTTTTGAGTTTCGGGCTGGGGCTAGTGGGTCTGAGTCCCTTCCAATTCCTGGATTCAACAAGGACTAATTTGTTGGAACGGCCTGACAAATTTATTGGTAGTGGCCCCCTAAGTATGGGTTGTTAATGTAACAAAGGAAGTGGGTCCCCATTCCTCAATTGTCTATTAATTAGAAAGACAAAATGCTGAAATCCAGCGTTGCCTGAGCTCTGCGAGTGCGGCTTACTCCTGATTGAAGTGCAGAGTGTTTGAGGACCAGGACGTTCGCAGGGAAACCAAAATCCTTGTTTACAAAGCTGTTGTACTACCAACATTACTGTATGCTTGTGAAACACGGACCACTGATAAACACCATCTCCAACTCCTCAAAAGATTCCATCAACGGTGTCTCCAAAAAATTTAACACATCACTTGGAAAGACAGGAGAACTAATACCAGTGTACTGGAAGAAGCAAAGATCACCAGTGTTGAGGCAATGATTCTTCAACATCCACTTTGTTGGACTGGTCACGTTGTGCGGATGCCTGATGATCGTCTTCCAAAGCAACTACTCTATTCCCAACTTAAAAATGGAAAGTGTAATGCTGGTGGTCAACAAAAGAGGTTTAAAGACTGTCTCAAGGCAAATCTAAAAAATGTAGTATAAACACCGGCAACTGGGAAACACTGGCCTGCGAGTGCTCCAGTTGGAGAACAGCCTTACCAAATGTGTCATGGGCTTTGAAGACACTTGAACTCAGGACGCAAGGGAGAAACGTGCTAAGAGGAAGGCGTGCTTGGCAAACCCTCACCATGATCAAC
Organism: Podarcis bocagei; assembly: GCF_964188305.1. Taxonomy (NCBI): domain Eukaryota; kingdom Metazoa; phylum Chordata; class Lepidosauria; order Squamata; family Lacertidae; genus Podarcis; species Podarcis bocagei. The sequence continues at coordinate 92,392,859 of NC_138132.1, read as the reverse complement.
TCCTGCCCCACTGTGGAAGGACATGTGGATCCATAACTGGCCTCCACAGTCACTTAGGGCCTCATTGTTAAAACTGTGTTTATGGAAGACAATCTTACTCGGCTACGAGTGATCACCAAAGAAGAAGAAGAAGAAAGACAAAAGGCCAGAGTTGAGGTGTGTGAGTGGGGAGCTGGAAGCAGGAGGCTGCAGGCTGGGCAGCTGAGAGACAGGGCCATGCCTGGTTTTTGCTTGAATCCAAGGCTGTGCCTTTGGGAGAAGCAAGACCCTCTTGGGGTGTGAATGCTGTGAGCCCTTCCATCGTAGGCTCATCGTAGGCACATATGTGTACATAAGCCACATATCCTAAAGATGCCACAGTCTCCGCTGCCCCTCATTCCGAGGGAACCAAGCCCTGGAGAAGCGCCTGGAACCCCTGGAATCTCGCATTGCTCAGAGATTGGAGTGCTGTGCAACAGTGTTATTACAGTGGTGCCTCGCAAGACGAAAAGAATCCGTTCTGTGATTCTCTTCGTCTAGCGGTTTTTTCGTCTTGCGAAGCAAGACCATAGACAGATTAGCGGATTAGCGCTATTAGCGGCTTTTAGCGGCTTATCGGCTGATCGGATCAGCTGATAAGCAGATTAGCGGCTTAGAAAAAGGGGGGAGGGAAAAAGGGGGGGAGGAACTCGCAAGACATTGTCGTCTTGCGAAGCAAGCCCATAGGAGATTCGTTTTGCGAAGCACCTCCAAAACGGAAAACTCTTTCGTCTAGCAATTTTTCCGTCTTGCGAGGCATTCATCTTGCGGGGCACCACTGTAACTGGGTGCAACGTTTCAATTTTGTAACAAATAAAACCAACCAACAGCAGGACTGGTGCCTTAGGTGGGAATCCCTGCTAAACTCTCCCTTCCATCCCACCAGCCCACAAGTTCCTTTGCTTTGCCGTTTCAGTACCAGTGGAATATATTTGCAGATGCACTGCTGTTTGCCAGAAGAAGGCTACTGAGGAATATTGAAGAATGATTCACAAGAACCTTTTGCAGAATGCCAGGGTGCCACGCAGATCCTTTGGCCTTGTGTCGGTCCAGCCAGGCAAATGAAGCCGTTGGTGCCTGAGGTCAGGGAGGACGTCCCATCTTCCCCCGTAGCTGGTCCTACTCCCCAGGCCCCAAAGTCATGGCTTCACTGGAAACAGCAAGCAAGTCTGTTCCTTGGCAGAAGTGCTGCCATCAACCAGCACCAAGGGGCGCTCGCTGTAGCTTTGGATGATGCTGGAAACGCTGTCAAAGAGCTGGCAAGGAAAAGAGCAGAACAGGGAGCAGGTCAGCTTCTTTCTGTACCTCAAGGGACTAGCGTTTTTAGTCCAGTTTCCCTCAAGTCATGAGGTGGCGGAGCTCTGCTGACTGAGGTCACATTCACCCTATATACTGAACACACACCTAGGCCACTTTAAGAGTCATGGCTTTCCCTCAAAGAATCCTGGGGACAGTAGTTTGCCAAGGGCGCTGGGAATTGTTAGGGGGTCCTCAACCACTACAGCTCCCAGAATCCTTTGGGGGAAGCCGTGGCTCTTAAGGTGGTACAGAAGTGCTTTAACATGCATAGTGTGGGTGGGAGCTGAGAGGGAGACGGGCACATTAGTTTCTTCCATCATGGAACTCGGGGTGGTGGGCAGGGGGTTACCAGGTGCTTATCCAGACACTGAGGAGACCTGGACCTCCTTGGCTTCTGCAAGGTGGCCCTACATCAGGTGCCCTCCGGCTGGGGATGGGAGAGAAAAACAGTTCAGTTCACATTTCAGTGTACACTTAACTAATTTGACCCCTTCTCCTAGGGCAGGCATCCCCAAACTCGGCCCTCCAGATGTTTTAGGACTACAATTCCCAGCATCCCTGACCACTGGTCCTGTTAGCTAGGGATGGTGGGAGTTATAGTCCCAAAGCATCTGGAGGACCGAGTTTGGGGATACCTGTCCGTGGGAGCCCACACTGAGGGAGGCAGGGAGGCAGGAGGGGCAGGAGAAGAAGGAGCAACAGCTGAAGCAAGATTAAAGTGGCCTGCAACCAATTTTTGGTGCCATTCCACAACTTAGTTTCCGGCATCTCTTTGTCATAAAAAGGAGGCTAAGCACGGTTGGAGCATTCTTCCACATACCGGTAATCCCCCTGAAATGAAAAACATGAGAAATACAGGTGACAGGACTCAGTGGACCTGCTGAGCATTGACTAAGCTGACTGCCAGGGGAGCTCCAGTATTGCAGAGAGAGGGTCTCTCAGCCTTTCCTGCAGATGCTGGAGAAGGAACTGGGAACCTTCTGCCTGCTCTACGGCTGCGCCACGGCCCTCCCAACATAGAGAGAGAGCACTCGCCTCTTCGTGGCTCCTGCCATCCTTGCCAAGCGTGTATTGATGACTGCTCTCTAAGTAGCGGATGGGGATGTTGTAGACGTGCTTCTTGAAGAGCACAGCCAAAGTGAATGGCTGGTTCCAGCCATGTCGTGAGCTCTGCCTCACCAGGTAGGCACTGTCCTTTTGTGAAAAAAGAGGGTGGAGACATTCAGGTTAAGGGAGGAGACGTCAAATGCAGGTGAAAATCTGGATCTTGGAATCGGAATAGGCTTTCTTCCCCCAGCCCATAATTTAAGTCTCAGTTTCGCTGCTTAACAGGGCAAGTGTCTCATCATGTGCAGCCGACACCTGCTTTCTGTTACTTCCCTTGACTCTAGTTCTCCCTTGTGGAGCAGCAGAAGAGAAGCCTGTCCATCTCCTCCTTTTCAGCCCTTGGGATAACCTCTCCCCCCCCCATTTTTTTTGTTGATTTTGCATTGCATGTATACAATAAATTCAACACAAAGAGAAAATGTAAACCCCCATTTCCTCCTCTCGTTAAAAGCCAGTAGCTATTATTCATATTCTATTGTACAATCTTCAATCCTGTTTTACTATACATTCTTATCATTCCTTCAACCAAATCTTGTATACCAAATCATCATGGTCTCCATCAACCAAAGGAGACAAGACACACGTGACCTTAGTTTTAACAAAAGGTAAAACCAGTGTGAGAGACAGTGTGGTGCAACGGTCACAGTGTCAGACTAGGACCTGGGAGACCAGGGTTCGAATTCCCACTCAGCCATGAAGCTCACAGGTGACCTTGGGCCAGTCACCATCTTTTAGCTTAACCTACCTCACAGGGTTGCTGTGAGGAAGAAATGGGGAGGAGGAGAACCATCTACAACAACTTTAGCTCCTTGGAAGGAAAGGTGTTATATAAATATAATAAATAAATTATTATCTCCACAAGTGCCATTCTCCATACAGTCTTAAAACATTAATCTAGGCCTATACCTTGTAAAATCTGTCAGGTTTGGGCTATGGAGATTCTTGCTGCAACTAGTAAAATTCTTAACAGGCCCTTTGCCTCAGTATCTTTATTTACTCCCTCAGAAGCAGAGAGGACGGCCATTCTGAGAACTATGCTGCAATGTCTCCCCTTCTTCCTTCTCATTTTTCCCCAGGCATATCCAGCTGGATATCATTCCTTATAGGCCTGGTTTCCCAGCTCTCACCATCCTGGCTGCCCCCCCCCCCAGCTGGTCAATGTCCTCTGGAGCACAGGAAGCTTCCTCATGCAGAGCGCTGATCCAGCCAGCCTTGTACTGCCAACACTGACTGGCAGTGTCTCCACAGGATTCCAGCTCTCCCTGAAGATGCCGGGTGTGTGTGTGACCCTGGGGCCTTTGGGATGCAAGGCTTGTGCTGTGCCCCCAAAAGGGGCCCTTCTTGAAACATGGTGCCCAGAAGTGGGCACACTATTTCAGGTGTGCTCTGACCCAAGGCCAGCCCACCCATGAGGTAGGCCGAGGCAGCTGCTTCAGGCAGCAGAATGCCCAGAGGCGGTGCGTGCCCAAGGGCATCTTCTGTGGACCACAGGATATCCTATCTTTGCCCAGCTCCTGCCAACCAGTGGGGTTAAGCAAGAAAATGTATTGGTTGATTGTGCCCAGTATCAGATGATCTGTCCATCCTGCTACACAGACGCCTTTAAAATGGAGCCCCTAAACTTGCCTCCCAAACTGGCTCCCTGCAGGGTCTCTCTCTCCTCTGGTCTCAGGACACTCAGAAATCCCATTCAGCCACAGCTGCTGGACCTCCGAGTTACTGAGCTGCAGCTAATTCAGCTGGTGAGCACCATGGAGACTTTGTGGCTCCAGAAGGCAAAGGGATTGGAAAAGCCTCTCCCTTGAACAGCAGCTGAGTTATGAGGGTGCTGCAGGGCAACTTCAGGAGACACACCTTTACCTTATTAAACCGGAGGAGGGCAGCCTCAGCCGTATGTCGGTCACAGCTCCCTGCATACCAGGCCTTGTTTTGCATGCAAAAATCCTAAGGGAATGTAACAGATGATAAGGCAAGCGCAATCACAGGGAATGGTAGGGGCACAGACTAAAGTGGCAGTTCCGTTCGGAACCATGTCTTTCCACCGTCACTGAAGACCTCCGCCCACAGGTACCATTTCAGATTTCTCTGGGGAGGTGGCAAGGTTACTGCAGCAGCTACAGAAAACGTGCCCTGCCAGGTACCCTGGAACACCTGGAAACCATATGTTAAAAGTGCTCTTTGTTCTAGTAAGAGGAGCAGAGAACAAGGGCAAATTAAACAAATGGCATGTCAAGCAAAGGTGAAAGGCTCCCTCCCGGGGTGTTTTTAAAGTCCAACTGCAAAAAAACAGGAGCAAAGCAAAACTCAACAAACAGTAAAGTTTTATGAGCACTGGTTGAGATCACACACACACACACACACACACACACACACACACACGTACCACAGAGGGGTTCAGTGGGAGGGTGGGGAGAAATGTGATTTTGCTTGCATTTTAATCAGAAACTATCTAAATTTGCACTTCTCAAAATTTTGCAGTGCATTTCTCAATCAAACAATGTGTACAAAAATGCATCCGCAGGGTCAATTGTGCATATTAATGCATAAGTTTTTGAAAACAACATACAAAGTTTATATTGGGGGGAACTGCTTTTACATGTGTGTATTAGGAGGAAAGGGCACTAAAATAACGACAATTTTTAATGGGGCCTTAAAAATAATAATCACAAACTGAAAAAAACCCATGGTGGAATGAATGGACAGATTTGCCCACCCATAATACCACTCTTGGGCACATTGCAGCAATAAAGTAAACTCAAAACCCCACACCCACTGCAATACTAAATAAATTCATATGTGCCCTGATAATGAGGCATGGGAGGCGAAAGACGAGGCATCGCTCTTCTAGAACACAAACCCTTATGTCATAATAAATGCATTATCCTTAAGATACTGCACGACTCTTTGCTGTTGGTAACAATCCTGTGTTAGCTACAGCAGTGACCCCCCCCCCACAGCATTGCCCTTCTCTCTCTCTGTTGTTATGCTTAGTCTCATGGGATTAGGGAAGTTAAACTTTAACTGCTGCTCTGTAAGCAAGAGGACAGGGCAGCCAAAGAATCCTCAGGCAAGATCTCCTTGCTCACCTCTGGCACAGATCCACTCTTCAGACACACACCTGAAATAGATAGAACGGTTCAGGGTTTCTGAGATATGTATTACATAGGCAAATATTCCTTGCATAGGCGCCGACTCCATGGGGCTTGAGGGGGCTCGAGCCCCCTCAAAAATTTTTTTTGGGGGGCTCAGCCCCCCCAATAATCTCGGGCAGGCGCCCTTCCAGCAGAGCGCCGCCGCCGTCCCCCGCCTCCTCCCCACCTGCTCCTTCGCCAGCCAGCCAGCCGCGCGCCCTAATCGGAGAGCCCCGGCCGTCCCCCGCGAGATTAGGGACTCCCCGGGGGCGGGGGCTCCTGCCTCGCTGCTTCGCAGCACCACCGCCACTGCCAAGGCACTGCCGGAAATCCCGCGAGAACAGGGGAATCCCGACTGGCCACACCTCCCAGCCAGCCAATCGGCTGGCTGGGGGGGCGTGGCTTGCCCTATTTAGGGCCGGAGCCACTTTATTTGCATATTCATGAGCTTATTTATTATTCATGAGCTTTCCCGGGCCCCCCCAATATTTTTTCTAAGTCCGCGTCCCTGATTCCTTGTGCCACATCAGTGCATGAATGACACACACATCGCATGAGCAATCAAGATCAGGGCACAGCTGTTGCTTGGGGATCGGGAATCTGCTCTGCATGAAGATGATCCCTGGTCCAATCCCTGGTCCAATCTTCATGTACAGCTGAGCAGGGGCACCAAGCCCCCCTGCAAAAAAAAATTCAAGGCAGGGCCAGACCCCTTCAAAATTCCATGGCAGCCGTGCAAAGAGATACTCAACACACTTGGCTAAAGTCATTAACTCAAAAAGAGACTTATTTGATCATTTTAGCAATCTCTGTTTTTACAGAATTTCATCTTACAGATGTGAAACCACAGACTAGGAGGGGATCCCAAAGATGGCCACTAGAATAAGCCCCCAGTCCTCAGCATCACATGGCTGGGGCTGGTGGATTCTCCCCACAAGTGTCCCAGAAAAACCAGGACATCCCATCCCCCGTCCCCCAGGTCACCACGATGTCACACAATTTTGCACCGAGATCTTGCCCCAGAAACACGCTTCTTTTCATGGCCACAATCTTGTGCAGCACCCCAAAACACACATTTTTGGGCATAGTGAGAGCACGGTCCTGAAAAAAGCACATCTTTTGGACTCCATGATCTCGTGCACCCGAGTTTTGGGACTCCACATGTTGAAGGCTATGGTGGTGGGAGCTGTAGTCCAACAACATCTGGAGGGGCCAGGTTGGCAAAGGCTGATGCAGAGGCTTCAGAGTGTGGCACTTACCTTTGCACAGGTTTTCCACAACGGCCTGGAAAGAAAACGAGCGCACAGAGTTTTCACCTCCTGTTCCCATAACCTAGGTATCTCTACCTGTTGCCCAGCAATTGCATAGGGCTAACTCCATGCACCCCTGTTCCCAGACATCCTCTTCCTCAACACAGGCCTTATTTATAAACCACCATACAAAAAAATTACCAACTCACTAAACTAAAAGCAATAAATGCATTTATAAAAATTCACAGGTTTCATTCCCTAAAATGACTGGGTCACGCACTTCAGGGCAAGCCTCCTTAAACAAAAATGTTATCAAGGCGCTAGGCACCTGTCTAATTTCAGTTCATGGTTTACTCCAGAGGGCTGGAGCTGCAACACTAAAAGCCAGCTTATCAAGTGCTTATTAAGTGCAACTCTAGGACACTCGGTTCTCTTAGTGATGCCTCCTCTGAGGAGTGCAATTGCCAAGCAGGAAAATCTGAGACAAAGTGGTCCCATAGGTCCCTTTAGTTATCCTGCCCTTTCTTCTCATGAACAAGTTCCTCTCTTCCCTCCCTCCATTTTCTCAGCACAACAGCCCTGTAGGGTAGGTTAAGCAGTCTGGTTTGCTGCATCCTGAGTTTGTGGTGGCCTGCCCTAGCATAGCATAGCAAAACAAAACAAAACAAAACAACAGTTAAGCCCATGAATGCAAAGTTCCAGAGACCTCCCCTGGCCATCATCCTCATCTCAAGCTCTCTAGTGCTCCCTTGCCAGCCCCCACACCTACCTTCTGGGGTCCTGATGGAGTGATTGCTGGCCTAACATCAGAGAGAGAGAGAGAGAGAGAGAGAGAGAGAGAGAGAGAGAGAGAAAGAAAGAAAGAAAGAAAGAAAGAAAGAAAGAAAGAAAGAAAGAAAGAAAGAAAGAAAGAAAGAAGGGGGGAGAGAATAGGATTGTGGTGTGACATTAGCCCTGTGACATTTAAGATCTAGAACCCCTTGATCCACAGATTTGCAAACCCAGGTCTCAGACTGAGCATTTGATTATGAAAAGGGAAAGAACTGTGAACATGCCCAGGTCCCTGGTGAATTTCAGAGAGCAGTTAATCTCTGTTCAAGACAGCACTACTACTTCTTAACAACAACTACTATGTCTTTGTTTCATGCACTTACATGCTGTTTTTGATCCCATTGTGACCTCAAAGTGAAATACAATGCCATTCCAATTCATAATATGTAGTTAAAACCAGTGCTTTTTTCCCTTAAAAAAAATGTTTAGGGGTATTCTCGTTTTCCTACTCATATTGAAATACTGCCCCTCAATGAGGCCAAACTTAGATTCACAAAATGTTTAGCGGTATGCGTCCCCCCCAAAAAAGAAACACTGGTTAAAACCATTAACAGTTTAAATGGCAGCAACAGTAAAGAGAAGCCTTGGTAGACACACTTCAGAAATCTGAGCAGGAGCAGCTCACAGGGCGAGGCAAGAGCTTCTGGGCAGGTGAGTCGCTGTCACGGGGGGGGGGGGGAGAGGGGAGAAGGGTTGGGGAGTCCATGCCCTGCAAATGTGCTGGGGGCAGTTCTGGACTGGCTGCACTGCTGTCCTTGCACTGCACTGACCCCTCTGCCTCTCACCCTCTTAGTAAGCAACAGTGACCCATTGGGTAGTTAGCGCAGCCACATTCTGCAGCTCCTGAATCGGAACAGGAAGTTCCTAGAGCATGCAACACTGTTCTCAGACCACCTTGGACCAGGGGTGACCATAGCTGCTGAACCAGCTGCAGCTCCTTGGCACAAGACCTGGGTCTCAAGCAACAAGGCTGAATCCAGGAGCACAGCCAGCCTGGGTACTGGTTCCTCCAGTCTAGAACAGGCCAGCCCACTATGCTGATTGCTGAGCACTTGGTCAGGGCAGGGCTAGGAATGGCCAGGGAGGCAGTGCAGGGGGCCCCTCCCTAATACTGAGCATCACCACTGAGAATGGGGGTGCGGTGCAAGTACAGAAGCAAGAGTGTCGGATTGACCCCTGGCTCAAAGAAAGACCACTTCATTCAGCTCTCAGCCTCTCCAGTGCAGTGAGTCCCAGAATGCAGGGCTAAAGTGAGAGATACCCGCCAAGGACCCTGGAAAACTGCTGCCCCTCCGAAGAGATAGTAAGGGACAGAGAGACTAATATCCTATCTCAGTGTTCATGGATGTTTTCACGCTCATCCTTCCTGACTAATGGCCATGGTGCAGTGGCTGATGAGGCTGGAGCAGAGGCTGGATGGCCGTCTGTCCTGGATGCTTTAGCTGAGATCCCTGCCTTGCAGGGGGCTGGACTGGATGACCCTTGGGGTCCCTTCCAACTCTACGATTCTATGATTCTTTGAATATCTGGAGGGCACCATGTGGGCTACCCCGGTGTACAGATACTGGGATTTTCTCTTCTGGAAGGAGGACACACTCACCTGGCTTGCTTCAGAGGCTGGGCAGGAGGCACTGGGGTTGGACAAGGAAGCACTTTGCGGGGCACGGAGGCTGGAAGGGGAAAAATGAGTATCAGGCCACAAGGAAGGTGGCAGGCTGGAGCTCAGCACCCCTCTTTGGGCGGGTTTGGTCCCAGCTGGCGTCTGCTGGATACAAGCACCTAGCACCACTGGGGACAATGTGAAGCTGCCGTATTCCAGATACAGCAGACCATCCATCCATTTGTCACATGTTTGGATCACTCAGATGATGATCACCCTTAACAAAATAAAAAAGCCCTAGTGGGTCAACAATAAAGTCCAATATGCAACAAATAAGCAAAATCACAATGAAGATCAAAGACAATGTTAAAATGGCAGCTGCTTAAAGGACATAATTAAAGGAAGATAATATGGCAAACAGAGTTTCCGTGTGCTCTGGTTTCCATCACGGTGCCCCGTTGTGCCAGAAGCGGTTTAGTCATGCTGGCCACATGACCTGGAAAGCTATCTGTGGACAATTCCGGCTCCCTCGGCCTGAAAGCAAGATGAGCACCACACCCCATAGTCACCTTTGACTGGACCTAACTGTCCAGGGGTCCTTTACCTTTTTACCTTAATATGGTTTAAAACACAGAGGATTGTTTTGCTGTCAGGAGGCCATCAGTGGGGGGGACGGGGGACGGGACAAGATGAGTCTGGGAGCAGCCCTTAAGAAGGCCCCAAAGGTCCTGGACAAAAGGTCTTTCCCATCATAAGTCAGAGATGGCAGGCGTTGATGACCCCGGGACCTTCTGCTTGCTAAGCCTGCGATCCAGAACTGAGCTACAGCCCTTTCCTAGAAGCATCACAGTGGTGGCTTCTGGTGGGGAAAGGGGCTTCACCTGCTCTGGGCTCACATTCCACGTAGATCGATTCCTCTTGGGTCTCCTCCTGGGGTGGAGAGAGAGAGAGAACACCACTCACATGCTGATCACTTGCTTCCCTCTGATTTCTTCTTCTCCAGCCAGGGCTGGCCTTATCATTAGGCCAAATGAGACAACAGCCTCAGGCAGCAGATGCTGGAGAAGGAAGTGGCAACAGCCCCCTGGCAGTTCCTCCTCAGCTCCTCCCGCCATTGGAAGACAGAGCTATCTATGCAACACGGCCTGCCTTGGTCCCCTAAATCTAGCCTGCTTTCTTCAGGTTCCTTGGGAGAACTATTCTCTCTTCAGTGCTGGAGATTCAGCAGCCAGACAGGTCAGCTTCTGCCCATGGAATGGTGAGGGAGTGCCCATCTTGTCCTTCCTATGGTCTTGGTCGTGTCTCCGGCTGCCCACAGGGAAACTTGCAAGTTACCCTTGCTGCAAATGTGCTAACCAGGGACAGTAATCTGAAGCAGCAAATATTCTAAATGGCAGGTGGGTTCTTAGTTACCTCGTCATCTTTCAGGGCTGGTAAAGGATCTGCAAAGTGGTGCAAAGGAAGACAAGAATTAGCAGCCAACAGCAAAGTTTTGCAAAGTTTTTTGCAGATAAAATCGCTCAGATTCAGGAAGAAGTAGACTCCACCGTGGGAGCAGGGCCGGGGCGGGAGAGTGCTAGAGTCCTGTCTAGTCAAATTGCGTGGGATCAATTTCAATCTGTTACCTCCGAGGATGTGGACAGGCTGCTTGGACGATTGAAGCCAGCCACCTGTCTCCTGGATCCTTGCCCATCCTGGCTTATAAAAGCTAGCCGGGAAGGGCTGGGTGATGGGCTTCGTGGGGTGGTGAATGCTTCCCTCCGTGAGGGAGCCTTCCCAGACCCGCTGAAAGAGGCGGTTATTAAACCGCTTCTTAAAAAAACATCTTTAGATGCGGCCACGATGGCCAACTATCGCCCAGTCTCAAATCTTCCATTCCTGGGCAAGGTGATTGAGCGAGCGGTTGCCGAACAACTCCAGGCACGCCTGGAAGAAGCGGACCATCTGGATCCCTTCCAGTCGGGATTCAGGCCTCATCATGGGACTGAAACTGCCTTGGTCACACTGGTTGATGATCTCTGGCGGGCTAGGGACAAAGGTGAGAGCTGTTTCCTAGTTCTGCTGGATCTCTCAGCGGCCTTTGACACCATTGACCATAACATCCTTCTGGACCGTCTAGAGGGGCTGGGAGCTGGGGGCACTGTCATACAGTGGTTCCGCTCCTTCCTCCTGGGCCGTGTCCAGAAAGTGGTGGTGGGGGATGAGTGTTCAGACCCCTGGGCTCTCACTTGTGGGGTGCCTCAGGGTTCTGTCCTCTCCCCCATGCTTTTCAACATTTACATGCAGCCGCTGGGAGAGATCATCAGGAGGTTTGGGCTGGGTGTTCATCAGTATGCCGATGATACCCAGCTCTACCTCTCTTTTAAATCAGAACCAGTGAAGGCGGTGAAGGTCCTGCGTGAGTGTCTGGAGGCGGTTGGAAGATGGATGGCGGCTAACAGATTGAGGTTGAATCCTGACAAGACAGAAGTACTGTTTTTGGGGGACAGGAGGCGGGCAGGTGTGGAGGATTCCCTGGTCTTGAATGGGGTAACTGTGCCCCTGAAGGACCAGGTGCGCAGCCTGGGAGTCATTTTGGACTCACAGCTGTCCATGGAGGCACAGGTCAAATCTGTGTCCAGGGCAGCTGTTTACCAGCTCCATCTGGTACGTAGGCTGAGACCCTATCTGCCTGCGGACTGTCTCGCCAGAGTGGTGCATGCTCTGGTTATCTCCCGCTTGGACTACTGCAATGCGCTCTACGTGGGGCTACCTTTGAAGGTGACTCGGAAACTACAACTAATCCAGAATGCGGCAGCTAGACTGGTGACTGGGGGCAGCCGCCGGGACCATATAACACCAGTCTTGAAAGACCTACATTGGCTCCCAGTATGTTTCCGAGCACAATTCAAAGTGTTGGTGCTGACCTTTAAAGCCCTAAACGGCCTCGGTCCAGTATACCTGAAGGAGCGTCTCCACCCCCATCATTCTGCTCGGACGCTGAGGTCCAGCGCCGAGGGCCTTCTGGCAGTTCCCTCATTGCGAGAAGCAAAGCTACAGGGAACCAGGCAGAGGGCCTTCTCGGTAGTGGCGCCCGCCCTGTGGAACGCCCTTCCAGCAGATGTCAAAGCGATAAACAACTACCTGACATTCAGAAGACATCTTAAGGCAGCCCTGTTCAAGGAAGTTTTTAACATGTGATATTTTACTGTATTTTTGGTTTTTATGGAAGCCGCCCAGAGTGGCTGGGGAGGCCCAGCCAGATGGGTGGGGTATAAATAATAAATTATTATTATTACTATTATTATTATTCCTCTTCTGCCTCTCTCCCCAAGCCCCCAGCCCCCATTCTCTTCACCCCCTCCCAAAGGCAGCAGAGCTCACTTCCAGCCCCTCTCAGGGGGGCGCCATTGCCACTCCAAGAGAACAAGGGAAACGTTCATGGTGAGCTCTGGCCCCTCTTTTTCTAGAAAAACAGCAATGAGCATGAGCCCCTGCATTCCAAAACATCTGGAGGGCAGCAGGTTGTCTGAATTGGACTCCAGTTTTATATGCTGCCTTTCCATAAAGGAAATTGTGGTCAAGACAGCTTACAATATGCAAGGTATCGAACAGCAAGAACAGCAATACATAAAAATAACCATTAAGCAGTTCAATAATATCAACCGCAGTATATTTCAAACATGTAATAATATTTCAATAATGTCCAAATAAAAATTCATTCATTTTTTTAAAAAGCACAGTTCAAACCAAAATATCTGCATATATATTAAGATCTAACTCTACAAAGGTACCACTAACAACCAGTAATGGGAATTGTTCAGTCTTGTACCTCCGATATTGGTAGGGCAGAAAGCAGGGAGTCCCACAGCTGGTGGCGCCAGAGCCAGTGACAGGCAGAGACAAGGAATGCTCGTTTGGCCCCCATCTTCTTCCTCCTTGTATGTCAGAGGGCAGGCAGTTGGGGTTGAGTGGGGGGGGGCAGTGCCCTGTTTTCCCACTGGAATTGCCAAAAACCCAACACACTCTCTGGCAACTTGCCTCACACCTGGGATCCCTCTCCCCCCACCTATCACCTGGGGCCCTGGCTCTCCCCTCCCCACACCAGAGGCATTCTCAGCGTGTTACCCCATTTAGCCCTGGGAGGGGTTAGAGCTATTTAGCTGTCACTTTGGCAGAGGCTCCTCCACTGGGCTCTGCCCCCCCCCCCAACCTCAGTCAGCTTCCACCTGCCTGCCAGGAGGTAGCACCGTCTGTCAGCTTAGAATCTTAGAAGGTTAAAATCATAGAGAGGGGCGGGACCCCTGAGGGTCATCTAGCCCAGCCCCTGCAATGCAGGAATCTTTTGCCCCAACGTGGGGCTTGAACCCATGACCCTGAGATTAGGAGTCTCATGCTCTACCAACTGAGCTATCCCAGCCCCCTCCTCCTTAGTCTCAGGTTGTAGATATGTGTTTATGAAGCCATATATCCTAAAGACACCTCAGTCTCTCGTGACCTTCATTCCAAGGAACCCTGGGCAAGTGCTGGCGCCCCTGGAGCCTCTTGACACTCAGAAATTGGGGTGGTGTGTAACACATATGTTCCCACACTTCTCAGCAAGTGGCATGTGCGCATCAACCCACTAACATCTCATTCCTTAGCCTACTTTTCCCACCGGGCCTCAAGCAGCCCCTCTGCGCCATTCTTAGACTCCTAGAGGCAGCCCTGGGGCGGAGAGTCTCCCAGGCCCATGAGAGGACCAAGCTACAAGGCGTGGGCTCAGCCTGCCGTGGGCTCTGGCTCCACCTACTGTTGCAAATGATCCAACATTCTGCTGATGAAAACGGGGACACGGGCCTTGCAACTGATTCCCAAAGCGCTGCCAGCCCTGCCTGAGGGAAGAAGGCACCCTGCTCTGACTCTTCCCAAAGCCAGGCAAGCGCTTGGCGACTTAGGAGAAGAGGCAGGCGCGCTCCAGGAGCCTGCCAGAGTCTCACACCTCCTTCCCAGAGGCCGGGAAGTGCTCCTTCACAAGGCCACTGCTGTTGCAGGAGCCGCTTCCGCCAGCCCCACCGCAGTCGGTGCAAAATCAGGGCACTCCAAGACGAAGCTTGAGCCCAGGGCGCCTTGAAGGAAAGCATGGTTGTCCCGGATAAATTGGGGCACCTGGAAGGTATGCTGTGGGTCTCCCTGCCTTCTTCCCTTCCCATCCCAAAGACCACTGGGCTGACGGGAGTTGTAGTCTAAAATATCTGGAGAGTACCAGCCGGGTGAAGGTTGGTAGTCTAATCGAGGAGACAAGGAGACAAGCAGGCAGAGGATCTTCAGGTATAACTTGGGAATGAATTTTACTTACTAATCTGAAAGACCCTTAGCTGCCTGTCTCCAGTCCACTGAAGTAAGAATTTACTCAAGCAGCCTTCAGTCACAGATTCCAATGAGGCCACAACTGGCTCACAATGCCACCTACCTCTGCTGGCGACAGCTTTCACTTGGGACCCAGAGGGACCCAGGACTGGCAGAGACCCCCGTCGGGCTGAGAGAGGAAGAGGCGGCAGCACAGACGGCTTCATCATCCCTTTTTGTAGAGCTGCAAAGAAAGGATCTGCATTACTTCTGAGCATGAGCAAAGTGCTTTCCACACACCACCCAGTAATTGCAAACCAACATGTAGGATTTGAGGAAGGGCTTCTAAGCAAGGACCACCACCTCTCAGGTTAAGAAGAATATTTATTTCATAGCACTTTGAGTAAACTGTTCGCCTCTGTTCAACAACCCTGTAAAGTAGAGCTATGCTGTCAAAGCCATATTACAGAGTCTGGGTTGAGACTGAATCAAACTAGGCTACCTTGTGACTTCATTGTGACATTTAACCAGAGAATGCCCTGGAGGAAACTGACAGCACAAGTTTAACCATGAAGCTTAACTCAGAAATAAGCCCAATTGAATTCAATGGAGCTTACTCACAGAAAAGTAGGGTTAGGATTTCAGCCTTAGGCTGCATATACACCATACATTTGAAGCACTTCACCCCTCAAAAATCCTGGGAACTGTGGCCTACCCCTCCAGCACTACAATTCCCAGCACCTTTAACAAACTACAGTTCCCAGGAGTCTTTGGGGATGTTAAGTGTTTTAAATGTATGGGGTGCTTGGGGGGCCAGTGCCTCTGGTGGGAGCACGTCATGTCCTTTTGGGGTGGTTTGTGAGCCTTTGGTCCGTGTACTCATAGAATCATAGAATCATAGAATCATAGAGTTGGAAGAGACCACAAGGGCCATCGAGTCCAACCCCCTGCCAAGCAGGAAACACTATCAGAGCACTCCTGACATATGGTTGTCAAGCCTCTGCTTAAAGACCTCCAAAGTAGGAGACTCCACCACACTCCTTGGCAGCAAATTCCACTGTCGAACAGCTCTTACTGTCAGGAAGTTCTTCCTAATGTTTAGGTGGAATCTTCTTTCTTGTAGTTTGGATCCATTGCTCCGTGTCCGCTTCTCTGGAGCAGCAGAAAACAACCTTTCTCCCTCCTCTATGTGACATCCTTTTATATATTTGAACATGGCTATCATATCACCCCTTAACCTCCTCTTCTCCAGGCTAAACATGCCCAGCTCCCTTAGCCGTTCCTCATAAGGCATCGTTTCCAGGCCTTTGACCATTTTGGTTGCCCTCCTCTGGACACGTTCCAGTTTGTCAGTGTCCTTCTTGAATTGTGGTGCCCAGAACTGGACACAGTACTCCAGGTGTGGTCTGACCAGAGCAGAATACAGTGGCACTATTACTTCCCTTGATCTAGATGCTATACTCCTATTGATGCAGCCCAGGATTGCATTGGCTTTTTTAGCTGCCGCGTCACACTGTTGGCTCATGTCAAGTTTGTGGTCAACCAAGACTCCTAGATCCTTTTCACATGTACTGCTCTCAAGCCAGGTGTCACCCATCTTGTATTTGTGCCTCTCATTTTTTTTGCCCAAGTGCAATACTTTACATTTCTCCCTGTTAAAATTCATCTTGTTTGTTTTTGCCCAGTTCTCTAATCTGTCAAGGTCGTTTTGAAGTGTGATCCTGTCCTCTGGGGTGTTAGCCACCCCTCCCAGTTTGGTGTCATCTGCAAATTTGATCAGGATGCCCTTGAGTCCATCATCCAAGTCGTTGATAAAGATGTTAAATAAGACCGGGCCCAAGACAGAACCCTGTGGCACCCCACTAGTCACTCTTCTCCAGGATGAAGAGGAACCATTGATGAGCACCCTTTGGGTTCGGTCAGTCAGCCAGTTACAAATCCACTGAGTGGTAGCAGAGTCAAGACCGCATTTTACCAGCTTCTTTACAAGAATATCATGGGGCACCTTGTCAAATGCCTTGCTGAAATCAAGATAGGCTATATCCACTGAGTTCCCTTCATCTACCAGGCTTGTAATTCTGTCAAAAAATGAGATCAGGTTAGTCTGACATGACTTATTTTTCAGAAATCCATGCTGACTATCGGTGATCACAGCATTCCTTTCTAGGTGCTCACAGACTGTTTGCTTAATGATCTGCTCCAGAATCTTCCCTGCTATTGATGTCAGACTGACTGGGCGGTAATTATTTGGGTCCTCTCTTTTCCCCTTTTTGAAAATAGGGACAACATTTGCCCTCCTCCAGTCTGCCGGGACTTCGCCTGTTCTCCAGGATTTCTCGAAGATGACTGCCAGTGGTTCTGAGATCACATCTGCCAGTTCTTTTAATACTCTTGGATGCAGTTCATCTGGCCCTGGAGACTTGAATACATCTAAACTAGCCAAATATTCTTGTACTGTCTCCTTAGTTATTCTGGGCTGTGTTTCCTTTGCTGAATCATTTGCTCCAAATTCTTCAGGTCGGGCATTGTTTTCTTTATCGGAGAAGACTGAGGCAAAGAAGGCATTGAGGAGTTCAGCCCTTTCTGTGTCCCCTGTTTGCATTTCACCATCTTCTCCTCTGAGTGACCCCACTGTTTCTTTGTTCTTCCTTTTGCTACGAACATACCCATAAAAGCCTTTTTTGTTGCTTTTAACCTCTCTAGCAAGCCTGAGTTCATTCTGTGCTTTAGCTTTTCTGACTTTGTGTCTACACGTTCTGGCTATTTGTTTGAATTCCTCTTTGGTGGTTTCCCCCCTTTTCCATTTTTGGTACACATCCTTTTTTAATCTTAATTCAGTTAAAAGTTCTTTAGATAGCCACCCTGGCTTCTTTAGGCACCTTCCATGTTTCCGTCTCATTGGTATTGCCTGACGTTGTGCTTTTACTATCTCCCTCTTAACAAACTCCCAGCCATCATGAACTCCCTTTCCTTTTAGTATTGCTGTCCATGGGATCTCACCCAGCACTTCCCTAAGTTTTATGAAGTCGGCTTTCTTAAAGTCAAGAAATTGAGTCCTTCTTAAAGTCAAGAAATTGAGTCCGATCTCACCTGTGGCTTTTAGAAGCTGTCAGCAGGTGACAGCAGCCACATCCCAGGGAATGGCTTCCACTGGCTGGCTAAACCAGGTGAGGGGAGCTGATGGGTCTGAAACCCTTGGCTAGTTAGGGACTGCCTATCCCATGCATGCAAAGAGAGGCTCCAGCAGATTGAGCAGATGAAAACAACAGGGAGTCCACCAGTCAAGAAGGGAAGTGAGGGGCAGGTGGGGCTCATTCGCCTGGGAAGGAAACCCAACTAGGAGAAGAAAATCTCTGATCCTGAACCTCCACTGCCTTGCGGGATATTTTTGGAGAGGTAAAGGCTAAGGACTAAACCCTACTCAAATCTGGATGGAGTCCCTAAGAGGGTTGGATGGCGCCTTGTACGCCTCCTTCCAGCGACTCCTGCAACCAAGATGGTGCCAAACGTCCTGCTCTCCTTCACTTTGGACCCCATCAGCCAGGCCATTTGGTGCCGCTAAGGCAGCAGTTTGATTTCACCCCCCGCCCCCGGCACACTCCATTGTCTCTCGAGACAGACGGATGCTAACAATGCTGCCTTTGTCCATTCGCTGCTATAAAACAAATTAAGCGCTCCCTCCTCTTTGTTGAAGAGCCTCGGACTCAGATATTTAATCTGGAAAGTGGCACAGACCTGCTTCGTGCTTCATGTTCTGAGCCTGTCTGTCTCTCGCGGTGCCACAGCTTTCCCCAACCCCCACTGGCCCAGCCTGACTTTTCCAGGGTCAGGTGAAAAAACAGCGAGACTCTTTGCCTTGCCAGCTTCCAAACATGACAATCACCCCATAATAATCACAAGACCTTAGGGCTGTACTGGATAGCTCAGTGAAGAAGTTGACCCAGTGTGCAGCAGCTGTGAAAAAGGCAATTTCCATGCCAAGGACCATAGGAAAAGGAATTGAAAATAAAACTGCTTATGTGATTATACAACCCCAGAGCACACTTGGAGTCCAGTGCACAGTTCTGGTCGCCTCTTCTCAAAATGGAGATTTAGAGTTCAAAAGGTTCAGAAAACGGCAATGAAAATGTTCAAGGGATGAAGCGACTTCTCTTTGAGGGCAGGTTGCAGAATTTGGACTTTTAAGTTCAGAGAAAAGGTGAGCAAGAGGAGACATGAGAGGAGTACACAAAATTATGCATGTCCTGAAGAAAGTGGAGAGAGTGTATATCCCTCTCTCATGGTGCTGGAACTCAGGAACATCCAATGAAACTGAACGTTGGAAGATTCAGGACAGAAAAAAGAACAATGCACAGGTAAACTATGGAACTGCCTGCCACAGGACACAGTGGTGGCCGCCAACTTGGGTGGCTTTCAAAGAGGACTGGGAGGATTCATGGACTACGAGTCCCGGTGGCTCCCCAGCAATGCTTCTACATGAGAGGAGAGCGTTCTTGGGCTCGGATCCTGCCTGCTGGTTTCCCTTTGGGCCATCTGGCTGACCATTGTGAGAACAGAATGGAATAATAATTAATAATAATAATAATAATAATAATAATAATAATAATAATAATAATTTATTAATCTGGCTGGGTTCCGCCAACCACTCTGGGCAGCTTCCAACAAAAGATTAAAAATACATTAAAACATCAGTCATTAAAAACTTCCCTAAGCAGGGCTGCCTTCAGATGTCTTCTAAACGTCAGATAGTTGTTTATTTCTTTGACATCTGATGGGAGGGCGTTCCACAGGGTGGGCGCCACCACCGAGAAGGCCCTCTGCCTAGATGGGCCATGGGCCTGGCCCCGCAGGTTCTTCAGACATCCTCAGTCCCCAGGAAGGCATCATCCCCCCTTCCACCTGCTCCCCTTCTCTGCCCAGCCCCTTCCTCTGACCTCTTTCTATGGCCAGGAAGTTGAATGTCCCGTCACTGGAGTCGTCACCATCTGCTCCAGGCTTGGACAGGAACTGCAAGGCATGAAAAAGAACTGAATTGCGCTTCACATTGAAATGGGGGCACTCCAGACATTCTTTTTATTCTGTATTCGTGATGATTTCTGCTCCTGGTGGTATTGGTAGGGCTAGACAAGATTCCGCTTTCAACACTGCTTGTGCTTGTGAAAATTTTGGAGTGGACAGACATACGGTTTTGCATCCTGTCAGTACATGCCCTGTAACTTTTCATGCCATGCATTTACGGTGGGGTATTATCCTGATATTTATAGGGCTCTCTTGCCATCTGGAGGGACACCCACGCAGTAATACCAGGGAAGCAACACAGAACAACTAAGAAAACAGAAGGGAGTGCGGACGGTCCAGTATAAATCCACCGCTAATGCAACTGTTTTTGGGGCCAATGGTGCTGCAGAGAAACACCAACCTGGAGAAGGTCCTTTTGTGTCTTGAGCCCTTGTGCAAAAGAAATTTTGCTTTTCAAAAAAAAGGACACATCCCAAATCCAAAAGATTTCATTTCTTAACAAAGCTTATAAAAAGTAGGAAAATGAACATACAATTTCTCCCTGCAGTTTTAATGCCCTGCAAGTTAGCCAGAGAGATGATGCTTGGCTGTCTGGAGAGCACAGCTGTCCCGCCTGTGCAAGCAGCACATCACTCACCGGAAGGGACTTGGGCTGGAGGAGGTTGTGTGGCTCAGAGAAGCGCCTCAAGGCCGGGCGATCTAAGGACAGAGAGACAACCTGAGAGGGAGCTATAACTCTTGTGCCCCCACAAGCACCTTTCACTTCTCCCCTTTCTCTTCCTGGTCAACATGGCTCACTCCACCCACCCACCCTCTTCCCTCTAGAATCCAGGGGGGGGGGGCGGCTTGCAGGTGATTGCAGTCACCTTGCTCAAGGCAGGTATTCCAGAGACAGAGCTTCTTCAGCAGACACCTGTGCAGCTTCTGCTTAAAGACCTCCAATGAGGGAGACCTCGACCCATCTAGGTAACTGATCCCATTGACAAACAGATCTTCTTATCAAGTAGCGATGGGCAAATCTGCCAATTTCAGTTTCTTTCAGTTTCTCAGTTTTCTACTCTTCTATTCAGTTCTCTACATTTCTGCATCAGTTTGTAATTATTGCTATTTTGGATCCTCATGAAAATTCATTAGCTATTTAGTACAATTTTCTCCTCATAAACACATGTTTTTATGTACTTTTGCCTAATATGCACATTTTGCAATGCAATTTCCCCTAATATAATACATTTTTCTACATCATTTTCACAAATATATGCATTTTTATGGAAACTTAATCCCAGTGTATGTATTTGTTACTTGGCTGGACAACTGCAATTTCGAATGGCTGTGTTCCTGTCTGCATAGAGTTTAGGAAAGTTCAAATTAGGTGGGCTTTTTTATAGATATGAACTGAACTGAACTGTCCCCTATCCTTATTGTCAAGAAAGTTATTCTAATGTTCAGCCAAAATCCACCTGCAGCTCAAACCCATCTAGTTCTGCCCTCTGGGTGGCAGAAGAGAAGAAGTCCTCGCTCTCTTCTGTGTGACAGGCAGATACTTGTGACATCATTGTGCCCTCTTAGCTCTCTCTTCTCTAGGCTGTCCACATCCAGTTCCTTCAGCCCTTCCCCTCCATGCCCCCAACCATCTGCAAAGCAGTTGTGCGTCATTTGCACATTTGTTAAGAATCCTAATGCCAGTGTACTGGAGAAAGCAAAGACCACCAGTGTCAAAGCAGTGATTCTTCAACATCAACTTCGTTGGACTGGTCATGTTGTTTGGATGCCTGATTATCATCTTCCAAAGCAACTACTCTATTCTGAACTTAAAAACGGAAAGTGTAATGCTGAAGGTCAACAAAAGAGGTTTAAAGACTTTCTCAAGGCAAATCTAAAAAAAAAGTAGTATAAACACTGACAACTGGGAAACACTGCCCTCGAGCGCTCCAGTTGGAGAACAGCCTTTACCAAAGGTGTCATGGACTTTGAAGATGCTCAAACTCAGGAAGAAAGGGGAAGAGGTGTGTGAAGAGGAAGGCATGCTTGGCAAACCCTCGCCATGATCAACTCCCGCCTGAAAACCTATGTCCCCACTGTGAAAGGATGTGTGGATCCAGAATTGGCCTCCACAGTCACCTACGGACACACTGTTAAGATTCACTGATGAGCACTCTCTGCGTACAGTTTTCCAACTTGGAATAAGCCTACCTGGCAGTACTGTCATTTAACCTGCAATTAACCAGTTTTTTAATCAAAATGGCACAGGGAACTTTGCTGGTTGTGATGATGGCTCCAGAGTATGGATGGGGGAATCTCTCAATTAATTCTGTTTCCTCATTTTTCCACTCTTAAGTTTATTTCTCCACATTCCCACATCAGTCTGCCATTTTTTAAAAAGTCCTCATAAAAATCCAGCAACGTTTCATTTTTAATTGCTCCTAATATAGAATTGTAGACCCGAGGATCATCTAGTCCACCCCAGCTTTGTTTGCAATTCTGCCTGATAAACACATTTTTTGCAAAGCCATTTCCCCTTATATGCCCTTTTGTATGCTATTTCCACCAGTATGTGCAATTTTGTGGACACTTTGCCCCAGTATATGCATTTTTTATGCACATTACTTGGCTGGAGAACTGCATTGAACTGCTGCCTTCAAAGGAGGTGTTATGTACTGAGTTGAATAGGATCCAAACTGCAGCAGTCTGATTGGTCCTAGAACAATAGGATCCAAAATGCAGTCTGATTGGTCCTAGAACAATAGGATCCAAAATGCAGCAGTCTGATTGGTCCTAGAACAATGCAGCAGTATGATGTATGATTGGTTGGCAGGAACCACCCAATCCTGCTCCAGATAGAAGTGAATCCACAACCTGATTGGCTTACAGTAGAATTCCGGAATTAGCCAATCATGTGCAGCCCATTGTGTAAATAATGTATATAAAGCAGATACTGTGAGGTGACATTCATTCATTCCTCCTCACCACTATGAGCTGAATAAAGAGCATGAAATCACTTTGCGACTCTGAGTATATTTCAGGAGGGCTGTGCTTTGGTTCACATATTATTTCAGAAAGTTCAAAATAGGCAGGCTTGCCTATCAATGTAAACTAAATCACATCCTCCCCCCCCCCCATACTCTGGAGAGTCCCGTTTCCAGAGTCTTACCCACCCATCCCAACTTACCAAGATATATGTTCTCTGCAAGCGCTGGAACCATTTGCTTGCTCTGTCCTTTACTTGGGGGCACTTCATATGTATACAGATTGTCTTCCTCCTCCTCTTGAGTATCACTGGGAACCTACAAGAATGGAAGGCAGAAGCTCTCAAATATTCGGTGGTCCAGGCTGTGTTGCAGTCATGGAAGGCTAGGGAGCAGCCACAAAAGAAACCGCTTATGAACAAAATCGAAGCCAGCAAATAGCCAGGTCCAGAGGGCATCCACCTGAGAGTGTGCAGCACGCATTGAAAGTGCCTTCTTTCCCTCAGAGAATGTTGGGAACTGTAGTTTAACACTAATAGAGCTACAATCCTGGCATCGTTAACAAACAATAGTTCCCCGGATTCAGGGGGAGTGGACACACAACCATTGGGCTGGTTTCCATAGATTTTTCTCAATCTCTCCCAAGGCAGAATTGAGAGCTATCCATAGAAAGCGGTAGAAAAACACTGGGCTTTGCCTTTGCTATGACTGGGTGGCAAGTACACACACAACCCCCTCCCCAAGGAAAAGGGGGAAGCAAGTAGAGAAATTCAGGTTCACTTGAACATAAAGATGGTCTGCCCTGGGGGGCTATCTAGGGGCGACGCTGGCATTAGGGAGCAGACGTCAAGAGGGCTCTGGGGTTAAGATGGCAGGGATAGTGCTGGGAGTTGGCTGGTGGTGCAGAATACTTACCCCCTGCAGCTGTTTCTCTGAAACACACAAAGGGCTTTGGCTCAGCCATGTTTTTATCAAAACTTCCCACAAAGTGTTTCCCAAAAAAACAGACATCAGCAACAAAATCAACAAGAATCATAAGGTACCATTTAAAACTTTCATATTAATAAACAGATTCAGTCTCTCAAGGCTTTGGAAAACACCACTGAAAGCATAACTGGGCAGCTCAGCTCAAAGGGGCTGATGGCCTTTGTGCCCAGGGACTTAAGGACACCGCAATAAAGGAGTTTTGGAGGCTTCCTTATATTCTAAGGTCACATTTGCACCAAATGTTTAAAGCATTATGATACACAGCCATGGCTTCCCCAAAGATTTCTGGGAGCTGAAGTTTGTTAAGGGGCTGAGAGTTAAAAGGGGACACGCACACCCCACTTCTTTGTGATGAACGCAACACAGGCATCCCTGTGTTATGTACTCCACTGCTTACCTGGTCGCTTGGGAGGCACAGGTGGGACTCTGGACCTTTTAAGAAGGGCAGGAACAAAATTAGACATTCAGAAGCATCATGAGACAAGATGGCAATCTCCCTGTTCCTCTTCCACTTGGCTCTGGGTAGTTGTGTCCAAAAAGGACTGAACAAGTATCTGCTAGAGATGCTCTGTAGCAGTGCATTAGACATAGTCTTCCCTCAGGACCCTCCTCCTTTCCCCAGCAAACTGTCTATGGAAGAACCTCTGTGCCTTGTATAATCCTCTGGGGACGGACAATGTGTTTTTCTTAAGAATCAATTTCTATTGAAAGTTTTCAAGATAAAATACAACAAAAGCCAGGCTGATCTAAGAGAGAAAGATAGAAAAGAAACAAAAGAAGAGAAGAAAAAAGAGAGAAAAGAAAAAGAAAAGAAGAAGGGGGGAAAGAGGACAAGAATACCAATCTCTTTATCACAATTATACCTTAACCCTTATTCCACACACTGAAGAGTGAACCCTCCAGTCACTATTTCATTTCCTAGAAGGTGGAAAAAGCAGCAAGGGGGTCAACTATTTTGGACCTTATTAACAGCTAAGAACTGATCAATGAGGTGGAAGTAGTGGGAACCTTGGGAGAAAGTGACAACGTCCTCTTGGGATTCATTATACAGTGGTACCTCGGGTTAAGTACTTAATTTGTTCCGGAGGTCCGTACTTAACATGAAACTGTTCTTAACGTGAAGCACCACTTTAGCTAATGGGGCCTCCTGCTGCCGCCGCACTGCCAAAGCACGATTTCTGTTCTCATCCTGAAGCAAAGTTCTTAACCCGAGGTACTATTTCTGGGTTAGTGGAGTCTGTTACCTGAAGCGCATGTAACCTGAAGCCTATGAAACCTGAGGTACCACTGGACAGAGGAAATGAAAAGCTGAGTGTAGCTGGACACACACACTGCACAACCTTTCTCCCTCCTCTATGTGACATCCTTTTATATATTTGAACATGGCTATCATATCACCCCTTAACCTCCTCTTCTCCAGGCTAAACATGCCCAGCTCCCTTAGTTGTTCCTCATAAGACATCGTTTCCAGGCCTTGGACCATTTTGGTTGCCCTCCTCTGGACACGTTCCAGTTTGTCAGTGTCCTTCTTGAATTGTGGTGCCCAGAACTGGACACAGTACTCCAGGTGAGGTCTGACCAGAGCAGAATACAGTGGCACTATTACTTCCCTTGATCTAGATGCTATACTCCTATTGATGCAGCCCAGAATTGCATTGGCATTTTTAGCTGCCGCGTCACACTGTTGGCTCATGTCAAGTTTGTGGTCAACCAAGACTCCTAGATCCTTTTCACATGTACTGCTCTCAAGCCAGGTGTCACCCATCTTGTATTTGTGCCTCTCATTTCCCCCCTCCCCAAGTGCAATACTTTACATTTCTCCCTGTTAAAATTCATCTTGTTTGTTTTTGCCCAGTTCTCTAATTTGTCAAGGTCGTTTTGAAGTGTGATCCTGTCCTCTGGGGTGTTAGCCACCCCTCCCAGTTTGGTGTCATCTGCAAATTTGATCAGGATGCCCTTGAGTCCATCATCCAAGTCGTTGATAAAGATAAAGGTCAGGTGGGCTAAAACTCAGAACAAGCTCAAGCTTGCAAGGAGGTTCAAGATAATAAAAAGGTTTCTTCGACTATGTTTGAAGTAAGAGGAAGAGCAAGCAAGTGGTAGCCCCTCTGCGTGGAGAAGACAGAGAAATGCTGTTGGATGACCGAGAGAAGGCAGAACTGTTCAACCTGTACCTGCCTCTGTCTTCTTCCTAAAGGAAAACAGTGCCCAACCTGGTGATAGTGAAATAAAGGATGAAGAGGGAAAAAGGACAAATGGGCTTCCACAGGCCCAGTGTTGCTCAGCATCTTTGGATATGACTTGAATGAAGGAATTAAGGGGATGCTCATCAGATCTGAAGATGACACTAAACTCGGAGGGGTACCTAGCTAAGATAGAACCAGGTTCAAGAGGATCTTACCAAAGTAAAGAACTGAGTCAAAACTAATAAAATGAATTTCAACAGGGACAAATGTCAGGTTCTGCACTTAGGCAGGAAGAACCAGGTGCACAAATGTAAGATGGGGGACACCTGGACTGCCTGTAGCACATGTGAAAAGGATCTAGGGGTTTGGGTGGACCACAAGCTTAACATGAGTCATCAGTGTGATTGCAGCAGCAAAAAAATGCTAATGCAATTCTGGGCTGCAACAACATATGTATAATGTCCAAAGCAAGGAAAGCCATAGTCCCACTCTATTCTTCCTTGGTCAGACAACACCTGGAATACTGTGCCCATTTCTACAGTTTAAGAAGGATATTGACAAGCTGTAAGGTGTGCATAGGAGGGTGACTAAGATGATCAAGGGTCTGGAAACCAAGCTTTATGGGGAATGGTTGAGGGAGGCGGGTTTGCTTAGCATGGATAAGAGAAGTGATATAATAACCTTAATGAAATATCTGAAGGACTGCCATACTGAATAGAATAAGCTTGGGTTTTTTGCTGCTCCAGAGTGGGACCCAAACAAATGGATTCAAATTACATGAAAGGAGATTCTGACTAAATGTGAGGGGAAAGTTTCTGATGGCAAGAGCTCCCCCCCCCATCAAATAAATAAATAAAAATACGTAACTAAGTGACCAATCACGTAGCAGATAGCTCAGTTCTACCCCAACACAATTCCTGGCTACACCTATGCTTCCATCTCTGCCATTCTACGATTCTATGGCTCTATGATTCTAAGCCCACTTTTCTGCTTGCAGTTGATTATAAGCCACAAGTCAATAAAAGGTTGCTCACGGAGTCTTATTCTTCCCAAATATGTTCTGCAAAAAGAAGGAAAGGAAGTTATAGAGAGAAAACAAAATTAAAATCTTCCTCTTATATTTGTTAATCAAGAATCCCCTTGGGTAGTATGGAGCCAAACTGTTTGGAAACAAAATAAAGGTAAAGGTAAAGGGACCCCTGACCATTAGGTCCAGTCGTGACCGACTCTGGGATTGCAGCGCTCATCTCGCTTTATTGGCCGAGGGAGCTTCCAGGTCATGTGGCCAGCATGACAAAGCCGCTTCTGGTGAACCAGAGCAGCGCATGGAAACGCCGTTTACTTTCCCGCCGGAAGCACACTTTGATGTGCTTTCGAACTGCTAGGTGGGCAGGAGCTGGGACCGAAAGATGGGAGCTCACCCCGTCGCAGGGATTTGAACAGCCGACCTTCTGATCGGCAAGTCCTAGGCTCAGTGGTCTAACCCACAGCGCCACCCGCGTCCCTTGGAAACTAAGTAGTGATTGATGCATATAAGGACTCACATTAAAAAGCTACAGAATATTGAGGGTGTTTGGTGCAGGGTGAAGGTGGCCCAATAGAGACTACAGTATTTTGGAGGTGTGGTGCTTATGGGGATGCTTGCCTTGAGGTTCAGCAACTCAAGTGTTTAATTGTCCCTTCTATACCACCTTCTAAAATAGTACAGTTTTGCTTTAATGGGAAAAAAGAGAAAAGAAATATTGGAAAGAAACCAGGAATTTAACACCCCCCTCCCAAAATAGTTCCAGTACACACTTATGTCAGAGTTGCATTTTTAAGCGCACAGACAACACAAATAACCAAGTCTCAAAAAGCCCAGGAGGACAACACAGACAACACTGGAATGCAATGATGTGATGACAACGTTGCGCGGATGCTCTGTAAAACGTGAGTGAACAAAGGATAACAATCCTGCAGTAAAAAGCAATACAGAAGCAACTGTGGATTGGCCTGACCCAGTCATATGAATCCCACAGTCTGTAACACACCTCTACAAAGAGTTCACATGATATATTCCTGCCTTATATTCCTGCCCAGCCTGGGCAGACCTTGCAATGTGCACGTCCTTCTTCCACATACTCTCCACCCATTATAGTGGCAGCTGCCAGTCCTCAGTGTTTAACAGATGTGACATGAAATCAGTCACAGTTCCAGTCCCCTGACAACTGAGGGGCAGAGGACCACCACCAACTGCATATGACATTTTATTCCCAAAGAAGACAGCTTCTCTGAAACAAGAAGCGTAAAGATGGTTACCACAATTTTTATTAGGCTTTGGTAACATCTAGGAATGTCGATTTCATTTTCTCATTTTTCAAATCTTCTGTTTACCACATTTCTCTATCAGTTTGCCATTTTTAAAAATAAGTCCCCACAAGCCACACAGTTGGACTCACTTTTAGCTGACCCAGATTCCCAGCAGAAAGCTCTCCCGAACACCAACCCTAAAATACCTGGGCAGAAAGCAAACGTCAATCTTACCATTGTGGAAGAAGTGGAGCTCCACTCAGCCCAGCCATGGGCCATGCAAATGGGGGCCTGGCCTTGCCAAGCAGGCACAAAACACCACTGTGCCTCATATTTGCATACACCTTCCAAAGGATAGATTTACACAGAAATGGCAACAACAAAGGGGGGGGGGAGCTTAAAAAGAAGGGAGGGGTAGCTAATGCTGCAGAAAACAAAATCAGAATTCAAAATTACTTTAACAGGTTGGAGAACTAGGTGCAAGCTAACAAAACGAATTTCAATAGGGACAAATGTAAAGTTCTGCACTTGGGCAGGAAGAACCAGATGCCCAAATATAGGATGGGGGACACCTGGCTTACTAGCAGTACCTGTGAAAAGGATCTGGGGGTCTTGGTGGACCACAAGCTGAACATGAGTAAACAGTGTGATGCAACAGCAAAAAAAAGCTAATGCTATTCTAAGCTGCATCAAGAGAAGTCTCTAGTGTCCCAGTCAAGAGAAGTCATAGTCCCACTCTATTCTTCCTTGGTCAGACCACATCTGGAATACTGGGTCCAATTCTGGGCATCACAATTTAAGAAGGATGTTGACAAGCTGGAAGGTGTGTAGAGGAAGGTGACCAAGATAATCAAGGGTCTGGAAACCAAGTCTTATGAGAAATGGTTGAAGGAGGTGGGTATGTTTAGCCTGAAGAAGAGGAGACTGAGAGGAGATATGAGAGCCATCTTCAAATACCTGAAGGGCTGCCATATGGAAGAGGGAACAAGCTTGTTTCTCCTGCTCTGGAGGGTAGGACTCGAACCCATGGCTTCAAGTTGCAAGAAAGAAGATTCCAACATAACATTCAGAAAAGCTTTCTGACAGTAAGAGCTGTTCTGCGGTGGAACAGACTCTCACGAGAGGTGATGGACTCTCCTTCCTTGGAGGTTTTCAAGCAGAGGTTGGATGGTCATCTGTCATTGATACATTAGCTGGGATTCCTGCATTGCAGGGGACTGGACTAGATGACAGTCATGGTCCCAGTCTACTGCAGAATCAAAGCAAACATCAGTGAGGTTTTCTGCAAACTGACAATTGTTCCGATTCAGCGGTAAACAGTGGGTTTTCCAGGGAACCTGACGGGACAAATGGAAGAGATTTTGGGACAAAAAGAGTGGGGATGATCCCACAGAGAGCAGCTGCCTTATACCTAAGCTGACCATTGGTATTGGCAACACCAATAAATTGAGGGCGGTGTGGGAGGTTGCCCCATACAGGGCGCCAAGCCAAGGGGGCGCACAGTTGAGAAGATCCCTCACTGAGAAGATCCATTTGGGGGCACCAAATTGTGGCCTTGCTCAGGGCGCCCACTACCAAAGAGCCCCAAGGTCCGCTCCAAGTGGGATCTTCCCAGCCTTACCTGAGATGTTGAAGTCAGGAGACTCTACCACTGAAGCAACCTTTAAAAATAATGTTTGAATCAGCCTTCTGTACTAATTTATGCTTATTTAAATGTTATTTCCCAATTACTCTTCAGGACTTGTACAATTTTTTAAAAAATTAACTAGCATGTTAAGAGTAAATGTGAAACACGCACATCACTAGAATGATAAATATAAGGGTTTAAATGGGTTTAAAATACATATATTTAAAAATAGGATTACAATTCTCTTTCATTTTAGTGCAATTGCACAAATTTTACATTTTAAATAACCATTTTTTGTGCTAATTAAAGTGTTGATTTTAAAAAGTGTGTGTGTGTGTGTGTTATAATGGCACCAACCAGAAAAGTATTTGTGATGGTATGGCAAGTGGCTATAGATGGACCATCCTGATCTGTCACACGTCAAAGCCAAGACAAGAGGAATTGCAGCACTGAGGTCCCTCACAGCTGAGAGAAACTGCCTTGCTCTGCTCGCCTTTCCAAGCAAGCAGGAGAAATGGAAGCAGAATGGGGAAAACACAGGGCAGCAACTTGATGAAAACGTGAGTGAATGAAGAAACATGAAATGCCCCTATGGCAATTTGTATCACTGCTTTTAAATATATCATGTGATATTGTAATGTGGCACATTATTGTGTATTGCTTTTAGGACTCTGAAAGCTACTTTGAGTACATATTTGTAGAACAGAGGGACATAAATTCTATCAATCAACCCATAATTACACATCCATATGCACCAGGGAAAAACATTTCTTTTTTAAAAAACATATTTTTATTAAACAATTCCAACCTAACAAATTATCTGACCATATACCGTATTTTTCACCCTATAGGACGCACTTTTCCCCCTCCAAAAATGAAGGGGAAATGTGTGTGCGTCCTATGGGGCGAATGCAGGCTTTCGCTGAAGCCTGGAGAGTGAGAGGGGTCGGTGTGCACCGAGGGTTGCTCCGAGACCGGCTCCGAGGGTTGCGCAGAGCTGCCTGCAGTCCCTGGCTCAGCGCAGCTCTGCGCAGCCACCGGGAGCCGGGCGCGAAGTCCCGCCCCGCTCTGGATGGCCGCGCAGAGCTGCCTGCAGTCCCGGGATCAGCGCACTTCTCCCCATAGCCAGCCCCACAAGCTCGGGGGACAGTGGGGAGGCCGCTGTTCCCTGACCTGGTTCTTCCAGCCCCGCACCTGGGGGGGAAAAATAATTTTATTTTTCTTTATTCCCCCCAAAAAAACTAGGTGCGTCCTATGGGCCGGAGCGTCCTATGGGGCGCAGAATACGGTAATCATTTCTCTTCTGCCGGGACTTTGGCTTTTAATGATCTATGGCCTCTTTTAGTGGATGGGATGCTTTGATTCTGCCTTTTAAAAATACATTTGAAAGATTTTTCTGTTTTGTTTTATAGTTTTAACATAAATGCTATTTAATCATTGTTGTAAATTGCTTTGCAGTACTTTTGGTTAAATAAAAGGCAACTCATAAATTTCATCCATCATGATGATTTCAGTTCTTTCAGGCACATTTTTTGCTTCCAGCTCTGTGCAATGATGGCACACCAGAAATGAGATTTTGGGGAGACTCTGTCTCAGGGACCAGACCTCTCTCATCTGACCCTCAGGGCTCATTCGAGAACACGCTTCTCCCTAGCGCTGCTTCTTGCTCTCCCGGAGTGTTTCTGCCCGCCTGGAATGTGTCCTTGCACCCTGATCCTTACTTCTGCTGAGGTGGGGGGGGGGTGTGCGTTAGAGAGACTGTGCATGGAGCCTGTACAGAGGTAACATTTCTATTCCTTGCTCTGGCCTCTTTGTGTCTCAGGCCCAGCCCACCACTGTGGACATGTGGCCCTGGAAGATGGTCCAGAAGGAAATGTCATTCTCAGGCAGAAGCTGGTTCCCCACCCCCGCTACAAGACAGAATGATTTTCAGGCTTTGGGTTTCTTAATGCTTTTGCATTAAGAACTATGGGTGGGATAAAATAAAAAAATTCTTCCAGTAGCACCTTAAAGACCAACTAAGTTAGTCCTCCCAGAGCTTGAGAAAGAGAACTGTCATTGTCCAGGAGAGGTTGTAGATCTCTGATGATGCGTTGTACTCCCATTCCCATTCCCACCACCCTTCTGAGTAATACCCCTCCCCACCTTCTCACTATATAGAAGGATCTGGCAACTTCTGTTTCAGTGTATCTGAAGAAGTGTGCATGCACACGAAAGCTCATACCAAGAACTAACTTAGTTGGTCTTTAAGGTGCTACTGGAAGGAATTTTTTTAATTTGACTATGGCAGACCAACACGGCTACCTATCTGTATATGGGTGGGATAGAAAATCAAAGGAAGAAATCCGTTTGTTAACAGTTTTCAGGTATAGCTCTCCATGAAGCTTTAGCACAGAGGTAAATGCCCCTACCTGCACCGTAATTTGGCTTGGAAAAAGTTCTCTCTTGGCTCCAAGAAAAGGCTTTCCTCCCAAGCCTAAAAACTGCTTGTGGATGAACAGGGTTCTCTAACCCTGCTTTGGTACATGTGTCCAGCTGGCTAAGCCCAGTCCATGGGCATGCATTGGGACCCAATAAAAACCTTTCATTTGCACCCCAAGGTCTCAGGATCTGGCTTGCAAATGCACACCTTTGCCAGAGGCTGCTGGAGGGGTGTGTGTGAAGGTCTTCTAGGATTAGAAATATAACAGTGATGGGGAGATAAGGAAGCCCTTAAAGAGTGAGCAAAATTCCCCAACCCTTGGAGAGAACATCCCTCCTGCCCCAAATCCTGCCTCCTTCCCTTAGTGCCAGGTATGTTGGTTATGAAACATGCAAATAGGGCTGAGATGTGGTTTGGGATTGGTGTAAAAGCTGATGATGCAACAATAGCACGGATACCTCCCCTTACGGAAGGGGATGGGGTTCCAGCCCAGAATGAATGTTACAGGTTCCCCAAACACTCTTGGGTACATGACTCTCTTCTCAGAAGTCAGTCAGCACTCGCAGCTGACACCGTGGATTTTTTAAACCAGCACAACCGCGGGAAATGACATTTACTGTAGGAAAGCAGGTCTTTGTGAGGCTCTTGAGGTCTGGCTCCTGTCTCTCCACATATAGAGCAGCAGCCATCACAGTCCATGCAAAGTCCAGATCGGTTTTTCTAACAAACAAGTCCTTTATTCCATTCTATTTCTTTTCACAGCACTTAAGGCAGAGAGGCACAGGCGAGACAACACAGCAACTGCCCGAGCTGCTGCAGGAGTTGATCAGAATCAGAACTTCTCAAAGCGGAGGAGTTACAAGGCACATGACAGTCACAAAAGGACAGGCAGCACCTCCAGATCTCGGGGGGGGGGGGGAGAAGGTGCTGCAGGGCAGAATCTGCAATACTGATTCGTGATTAAAGGCGGGATCCCACACACCCCCAACAAGGCAGGGGAGAGGAGGGGAAGCAATCTTTCACCAGCTGGCCATGGGGAACGCCTGAGAGTGGGGGGGCTGGTCAGCAACTGACAGCCTAGGTATCAGCCCCCCCCCCCCCCGGTGGTGAAATCCAATCTGCCAGTTGCCAAGTCTGGTGGCAAAGGCAAGGTGTAGGTGAGCAGCAAGAGGCAGGATGGGATATTGGAGAATTTTGATGGGGAAATCTGGCACAGGCACTTTCACCCCCCCCCCATCCCTCTCTCCCTCTCTTCTGCCAACCACACCCTCCAGGAAAGGATCCAGAAAGGGAAAAATCAACTTTGGCTTAAGAGCAGAGAAAAGAGGGGAGGCCAGTAAATGGAGAGAGAGCAAGAAAGGAGAGACCCAGAGCACATGTTCCCCTCGGCACAGACCCACAGCAAGAGCTGTGCTGCTGCTCCTCCCTCAGGAGCGGCAGGTGACCCCAGAGCAGGCCTGCAGCTTGATCAGCCTCTGATTCATCTGCTCCAGCTGTGAAGGGTCCACAGTTTTCACCACGTTGAAGAGCTGGTGTGGGTCTGAAGTCAGGTTATAGACTTCTACAAAATTCTGCAAGAGAAAAGACAGGGAGAAAGAGAGTCCCCCCCCCCCAAGGGGAGGGGCAGAAGTCACAGTTTGCTAAAGGAAAGAAGACAAAATCCTCAACAACGTCTACAATGTACTATATGTGGGGCTGCCCTTGAAGACAGTTCAGAAGCTGCAACTGCTGCCATAGATTAGCAGCCAGCCAGCAGGACACCTACTATTCCTGTCCTAAAAGACCTGTACTGGTTGCCAGTTTGCTTCTGGTCCAAATTTAAGCTGGTTATGTTAATGTAGAAAGCCTTAAATGAGCTGGGTTCGAAATACCTGAAGAAGTGCCTTGTCCCGTACAGACCAGCCTGAATGTTATGATCAGCAGAGGAGGCCCTGCCGGTGGTGATGGCAGGTGCTATCAGAAGTGACTCTCCAGTTACGGAACTCCCTCCCCTCAGAAGTACATCTGGCACCGGCGTTGGACTCTTTGCATCCCTCAGGGGGGAGACACCTCTTCTCCCAGGCTTTGGGGAGCTATTTTAGATCAGCTTGTTCCCCTTGCCACTTCTGCACAGTAATGATTGTTGAGTTTCAATTATGGTTTTAAGCAATGCTTTAATTGTATCTCATATGTTCTACTGCATGTATGCACCCCATGGGAACTTGTGATGAAAGGCTGGAAACAAATTCAGTTCAACAGAATATTTTAAAGCTAAGCCTGACCCAGGCCAAGAGTGAGGGCACACCCTTCTGTGATCTACACGTGCACCCCAGAATATGCACCAGACTCCTCTGCTATGGCTCCTCAGTGAATGACGTCTGCATGAAGAGGCTGGGAAGTTCTGAAAAAGGTTGCTGTGTGGCAGCATCCCTTGGAGGCCACTGTTGACCATCAACAGGGAAAGGGTGTGGCCCTCGCTCCGGGCCTCGCTCAGGACAGGAGGGGCAGACGGTGCTCACCTGGGCATCCGCAAACTCACAGTACTGCAAGTTGATGGGGCTTAGTGTGCGCACACAGGCATAGGTGTTGTTGAAGGCATCCTCGCACACACAGTCAGGGAAGCATTGCTGCCAAAGGGAGAGAGGGGGAAAGAGGCTTCATTCA
Organism: Podarcis bocagei; assembly: GCF_964188305.1. NCBI lineage: Eukaryota > Metazoa > Chordata > Lepidosauria > Squamata > Lacertidae > Podarcis > Podarcis bocagei. The sequence continues at coordinate 92,358,180 of NC_138132.1, read as the reverse complement.
AATCTAACACCTACCCAAGACTGCAACATTCCCTCCAACAACAAACTCGGCTGGCGAGTGCCCACGGGGCCCCTGAGGAGCACGAGGGAGACAGAAATACCCAGAATCAGAAGCATCCTGATACCAAGGGAGACCACTGGTCCATCTGCTTCAGAACTGTCTACATGGACTGGGAGCAGCTCTCCAAGAGGCCAGGGATCAAACTTGGGGCCTTTTATCCACACAGCAGAAGTCCCTATCACTGAGCTATGCCCCTTGCCCACTTTTTTGTGGGGAGGGGGCCTGAGAAGGTAGCCTGCCCTTTTCAAAACAGGCCTAGTGAGGGCTGAGTGTGCTCAGAGGCCATGCTGAGCATTCCACAGGAGGAGGGGATGGAATGGAGTCTCCTGCAGAGGGCAAGGGTGGCTGAAGCACGCTGTACTGAAGCATTGCGCAGGTCCTGGGTTTCCAAAGAACACAACTTCCAGCCCTCCCCCCCCTCTTTCAACCCTTTGAAAGCAGGTTTGGAGAATGAAGTTAATGGACTATGCAGAACTGGACAAACTAACTGGAAAAATAAGATATCAACGAGATCACAAGTTCATTGAGGACTGGGGAAAATTTACAGATTATTTGAAGAGTGTATGTGATGAACAAACAACGCTAGTGGGTTTTAAAGAAGCTTTGTGAAAATATAAGGAATATTTCAAGAATGTAAATATGTTTGAAAAGGTATTTTAAAAGGCGATACTAAATTTTGGGAATGCGTAGATAAAAATTTAAATACGGATGATTGTCAGAGAAGCTGAGGAAAGTCCAAAAGATGAAAATATGTTATTTGTGAAATTGTTTGATTGGCGATATTTGTGCAAAACTTAATAAAAATTTATTTTGGACATGTAAAGAAAAAGAAAAAGAAAAAAGAAAGCAGGTTTGGAGGCACTTCCGCTCCAGACACGTGGGGTTGTCTCTAACCCACTGAAATCAATGGACATGCCTAATTTAGGGCCACTAATTTCAAAGGGTCTAATCTGAGAACAACCCCAATGTGATGGGCAAAAGGCATAATTCCAACCTGTGCTAAGCAACTGGACACTCTAAGTGGGAGATGAGGTGGGAGCTGGGAATGTGGACTGCAAGATCCACGTGCAGGAATGAGGAGAAGAGCGTTGGCTTCTGTGGGCAGGGGGACTGAGGCTGAAGCAGACTTTATGTAAACTAAGGTGAGCAAATCCCCTTTGCATAGGCAAATTTCAAGCCCTGCAAGCCTGAGGGCAAAACTTCCTACTGCAGAGGCCAAAGCCTGCACCTCCCTTTAGCACCACCTCTGGGGGAGCGGCAGAGCAGAACTTGGTTCTCTGCTGCACAAAGCTAGGCAGAGCTCCTTTGTTGCATTTTTTACCCTGCCCTTCCTCCATCTAAAACCAAGCCTGTGGGAGAGTGGCTAGTTCAAGGTCACCTGGTGAGTGCCAGGGCAGACTGGGGATTTGAACCCAGGTCTAGTCCAACACTCTAAATCTGGGGTGGAGAACAGAAAGCAATAACTAAAAGAGAGAGAACAAAAAAACAAAAACCCAGACAATTTCTGTCTCCACAAAAAAACCCCTTATTTCTTCCTATATACATAAAAAGTAAGACTGTCATCACGCTGCCACCTGCAGCATGACAGCTGCAAGCAGGCAGGTGAATGAGGAAGTAGAACATGTGGCACGAGGGGAAGGGGAGAGGTGCTGTGTAAACATGTCTACTTAGAAGTAGGCTCTCCTGCTCCTTTAAAAGGAGGTGGGGCAAGCTGTGGAGGAGGTGTAAAGGGAGGGGGCTTGGTCAAGAGGAAAGGAGAATGGGAAAGCAGGGCAAGAAGGGGGGCAGCGCCTTGTTTTTTAAAAAACTGTAATCATTGGGAGGCACCAAGGGGAACCACACTGAGTACCCCATGGTCAAATCAAGTAAATTTTTGGGGTGAAATCCTGCCCTCCAGACACAATCAGCAGATTTATGCCACTTTGCATCCTGTGTATAATTTCTAGGCAGTCTGCAGGATCCAGTTTCCCTTGTAGCAGAAGATTTGGACATTTGTAAGAAATGCAGAGGGCTCTAGACATCTCTGTGCCTCCAGAGCAAGTGCTCACCGACACGCCTGGCCCCAAGGCAGGGCAGTGGGGGTCTTGGTGAGTGTGGCCTTCACCAGTGTACTCCACCAGGAAATCTGACCGCCACTTGCTCTTGTGCGTCTCGTTCACCTGGAGCCAAGGAAACACATTTCAGAAAGCATCACCCGCTGTGACAAATAAAAACAAAAACTCTCAAGACCACATCCCTGACAGGGCTCCCTGGGTTCTCTGGCCCAGTCTAGACATCCAGAGCATATGCCCTGAAATGGCAGCCTGTCCCCTCTACTGTTGCATGTCAAGAATACAGCCACAGGTGAAGGTGAAGGTGTGCTCTGGAGCAGGGATAGGGTACCTGTGACCTTCCAGTTGTAGGGACTCCCACTCTCATCATCCCCAGACAGCAGGGTCAAAGGACAATGGGAGTTGATGGGAGTTGTAGTCCAGCAACAGCTGAAGGGCCGACACGCCCCATTCCAGCTCTAGAGTTTGCGTGGGAGCTCCAAGGGGTCTGCAGAAGTCCCACAGCAGCAGCAGGAAGGGCAGACAAAGGCATAAGCCAGCTCAGGGAGCGGCAGCCAGAGGCTCACCAGCAGCAATCTAGCCCCACTTCCAAAATGTCATGCATACCACAATTCTTATAGCACAGTTCGTGGTTTCTGCCATATGCTTCAAAATGCCCTTCCTACGCTGCATCTATCGCTCATGGACACCAAATGCATATGGCAGCCCACACTTCCCCCTCAGAGCCCAGAATCCCCTTCAAGCAAAAACCTCTGGCTTTATTCTATTAAAAAAAGAGGGCTGCTTCTGTGCAGATGTGCAGACCCCTGACCTAGGCCAACCTGGGGTCCTCTGGGGATTTTGAACTCCAACTCTCATCAGCCCCAGCTGGGATATATTGCAGATATCCACCCTCAACATGCAGCTGTCAGGGAAGAGGCCAGGGAAGTCTCAGGAGCAGGACCGGTGGACGGGTCCCGCAGTTCCTTGTACACAACAAGACTCTCAAGGCAAGCAATATGCAAAAGGAGCTTCAGAGTCTTTTGCTTCCAATGATGCACAGAAACTGAAGATGTGGAGTTATATTCAGCCGCATCGTTGTCCATAGCAGAGTTTCCTTCAGGACTTACATGACAAGAGTTCTGAGCAAAGGATCCTTTGGCAGAAAGAATACTGTGTAAAGTTTGAAAATTTGCTTGTCTACAGCAGTGTTTCCCAACCACTGTTCCGCGGCACACTAGTGTGCCGCGAGATGTTGCCTGGAGGGAGGCGGGCGAGTCGGGCGGCGAGAGGCGGGGCGGCGGCGGCGAGGAGAGGCCGCCCAGCGCGGGGCTCTTGCCGTCTGCCTGCCTGGCTGCCTGCGAGCTCGGCGGGCAGCGCCTCCGTCCGCAGCGCCCGCCTCGCGGCTCTCATTCCCTGCCCCTGCCAAAGCTCACCCAGCCAAGCCGCGCTCTCCTTCCTGCCTCGCTTTGCTGCCTCCTCCCCCCCACCCCCAAAGCTTGGAGGTTCCCCGGCAAGGGGGAGGGAAAAAAATTGAAACTTACACTTTCGTGCGTCCCTCCCGGCGTGACGCTGCGCGCTGACGTCACGGGGCTGTAATGGTGGTGTGCCTCGAGATTTTTTTCATCAAACAAGTGTGCCTTTGCCCAAAAAAGGTTGGGAAACACTGGTCTACAGGACTCCAGATAACTCCTTTATACAACACACACACACAAAATTCCCCTGTTTATTCTAGAAGGTTCTGGGCAAATTATTACCAACAGGGGCAAGAAAGACTGTCCGTCCATGGAGGTCTGAGATGCATCGATACCTGCGATATCTAGGAAGGTGGGCCCCAGATCGATGTTGAGGACAGGTTGCTGAGAGGAAGACAACACGGGACAGAGTTACAGAAGCCATCCAGCTATCCAGTTCAAGGCAATTATTTCTTCGTAGTAGCCTAGGAATGCCAAGAAACTAAAAATTCCCCTTTTGGAAGGTTCAGCCCACCATCTCATTTCAAAATGACACCCAACTTTATTCAGACAAAAACCACATCGTTGGATTCAGGAACTATCATGTAAAATTTGGTTAAGAGGTTTCCAAATGCATAGCAACAGTTAGTTTCCCAAAACATATTGTAGTTGAAAGAAGAAGACACAGAGATCGACACAAGAATCAAACCCTCCTGACTGTACAGTATGTGACAAAGCCACCTGGAATTATACGCTGGACATTTATTGTAAAATGGGATACATGCCTGTGCATTCACCAGAATGGTTCATTTTATCTAATAGGCTGTTTTTGTTGTTACAATTTGAAAAATAAAAAGATGCTAAAAAATCAAACTCTTGACAGTAGTATGTCAGGAAGGAAGGTTCTAACTCAGCTTTATTCTGGAAATGTTAGAATTCTACATGTTTGGAAGTGAGTTAACTGACTATAGTTCCCAACTCCACAAAATGTCCACAGGGACAGAGATTCAGGCTTTGAGAGCAATGACCGTCCAGCAAATAGGCCTGGCTGAAAATTTAGGGGACACCTTTACTCTCACCCAGGAAGCTGCCTTCTACCACCTCAGGCCCTCCGCCCATCCAGTTCAGCATTGCTTTTTACGCTACCTGGCAGAAGCTTCCCAGGACCTCAGGAGGGGTCTTCTCCCAGCCCTACCATGGGAAGCCAGGGATCTAACTTTAGACATTTGCATGCAAGGCAGATGCTCTGAGCTTATGAAGATATGGCTTTGCCACAGCCTAATACTGAGGGTCCCTAGAGGCTTCAGGCAGAAATCTTTCCCCTTCAGCAACCTGAGATCTTTTTAACTGGAGATGGTCAGGGCAGAACCTGGGATTTTCTGCAAGGAAAGCAGCACTTGAGTCGGGGAAAGAAAGAAAGACACCCACCAGGTGAGTCTGATTGGGCTTGACGCCTGGACCTCGCACCAGCAGGGGCACCCGGATGTCGAACTCATAGAGCTGCCTCTTGTCAATGGGCAGTGAAAACTGACCTGGGGAGGCAAAAACAAGTCCTGACTGGAGTCCCCCCCCCCCAGAAAAAGCAGGACCAATTTATTTATTTCTTACATTTGCACCCCAGATTTCCTTCAAGAAGCTCAAGTGCTTCACCCTGTGAGGCAGGTTAGGCTGAGAGAGTACGACCGTCCCAAGGTCACTGGCTAAGTGGGGATTTGAACCCAGCTCTCCACATTCCTAGTCCAACACTTTTAACCAGCTTTTGACAACCTGCTTTGGACTGCAACTCCCATCAGCCCCAGCCATCAGGAGGGAACCAGGATGGCCAAGACCAGTCTTAGCTATTGAGCTCTCACTGGAGGACAACAGAAGGTGGGGGTGGCACAAACCCCCATTGGGAATGAAACACGCTCCCCTCTGACTGCTCATTCAGCCCCAGAGGTCAAGGGTCCGTTCTTGCTGCCATCAGGGCTCTGGCCCCCTCAGGGCCTTTGAGGGCCCCCTTATGAAATCACCCTTCCCTGCATTTACAGTTTAATTTTCTAAGTAAGCCACTAAACATTTACAGAGATATGAAGAAAAAGGTGTGAATATCAATGTAGTTGAATGTTAGAATGCAAGCAGTTAACCTCACTAGGATCATGTGGCATAATTTTTAATGGAAACCACAGGGTGGGGGTGGGGAATTGACTACTTTTTTAAAAAATAAATCATTGGATGTCAGCCAGAGAGTTAAGTGCATAGCCGGTGGTGAGAAACTAGACCTCAGTCTTAGTTTTTTGCCATTTCTCACGGACAACAGCCCCTTGGCTTCCACCCCCAGCACAAAAGGAGTTCTGGTTAGAGGCCTACACAAGAGGCGGAAAGCAGATGCTGCTGGACTACAACTCCCATGATTCCTAACCCTTGGCCACACGGACTGGGACTGGTTGAAGCAGCAGCTCACAACATCATTCTTTTAGGCCCTAGGAAGAGGTACATAATCTCAAATACATTGTAAGAAGCTTAAAACAGCTGACAATCACAAAATTAGGGTGGGTCCTTCTCCAAGGGCAAGGTAAAGAGGTTCGCTTTCGGCATTTTCCAAAGACCGTAGCTAAGTTGCCAGGCCCAGCTGTGTGAGGAGGAGGATGCACAGAGCCTCAGGGCTGCCTGGGAACGCTCTCTCCCTCGCCCAGCTGCTGAGGGTGGTGGAATGGCCAAGAGGGCCCCACCCCCTGCTGATCTTAGTATTCCAGATGTTCTTCAAGGAAGGAGGCTGTCTTTTCAGATACCCGGAGTCAAAGTTTAGGGCTTTAAACATTAATGTGAGCACCTTGAATTTGGCCCACAAACAAACCGCCAGCCAATGCAGCTGTTTTAGAAACAGGGGTTACACGAGTTCTAAAAGCAACTCCAGTCAGCAATCTGGCCACTGCATTTTGGACCAAGGAAAGTTTCCAAGTTGTCTTCAAGGGCAGCTCCACGGACAGCCCATTGCCATCATCCATCCTGTTGGCAACCCTGGCCTGATTCATCCCTACACATTCCACCAGTTTGCCACTGAAAGAGACATTGGAGCTATTCCCCCACCACCCCACAAGTCCCCCCCAAAGGTTCTGTGGCAAAAGCAGGCCTCAACTCACCTGTGTGGTAACCATGATCTGAAGTATAGAACACGTATGTGCTGTCCAACAGGTGAAGGGTCTTCAATTTTTCAAAAATCTTCTCCACCATGTCATCCACAGACAACAGAGTCTGCCACCTGCAAGAATATGAGGACATACTATATATTGCAGAGGTAGCAATGTGGTACCCTCCAGATGAAGTGGACTACGACTTCCATCAGTCTCAGCCAGAAACAGGATGATGGGAGTTGTAGTTCAACTGCATTTTGGTGCAACAGATCAAGCTATCGCAATAAACTGCATTACTGAAGCAGCAGGGAAGCCACTCAGTGTATGAGGGAAGAGTCTGTGCCTCTGCTGTTGACCCTGCACAAACAGGCAATCTTCCAAGAGCCCTGCTGGGTCAGACCAAGGGTCCATAGTCCAATGTTCACTTTCCAACAGCAGCTAGGCAGATGCGTCTGGAAAGCTTGCAGCCAGGGTCCTGAAAGGGACTGTCCTGTTCTGGTTCCATGAAGATGCCCAGAAAGGAGGTCCAAGTGGGCAGGTCCTAAAGGGCCAACCCTGTTTGAAGGAGGACCCTTCTCCTGGGCTCCATGCCTCCCGCTTAGTGCACTCCCTGCACCGGTTTGGGAGGCACTCAGTTGATCAGACCCAGAGAAAGGGGGCCTGGGAGGGCCTTGGCTCTAGTTCAATGGGTCCTGGAGCTGTGGGGCGTGCTTCAGGGGCCTCCTGCCTGCCAGAGTCCAGCAACATCCAGAGGCCCACACATTTCCCATTCCTGAAGACTCAGTACTACAGTTAGGCAACGTAGAATTGTGCCCATTACTCTTTGACCAGGTACTTCTCACTTCACAGCTTCACTATACATCACATCTCACATCACATCTACACCAGCAATGGCTGGTGGGAGTTGTAGTCCAAAGCATCTGAAGGATGTCAGGTTGAGGAGAGATGCACAACACCTGAGTCTCACTCCCTCTCAGACGTCTGTCTCCATCAGGGTCTCCCAGTGACTTTGGATAAAAGCCTCCACAAATGTCTTCCCCCCATGGCCTCACTCCTTTCAAGCTTCTACAGAGAAGTGGTTTCCCCAGCTCCTACGAGTGGCCTTTTGGACCCTTTCTTACCGTTCCCTGTAGACGTTGTCCAGGAACTCAATGGATGTGTTTGACATGGGAGTCTTTGCTTGCCTTATCAACCAGTGCTTGTCCTATAAAGGGAAGAAAATTGTGGAGACTTTATCAACAGAATCCAGATGGCAAATATTGGGAGAAAAGACTCGGACCCTTACCTGATGACACCAACACCCTTGTGCTCTTCCCCCTCCCCCATGTATTTAACACTTGCCATTTTAAAATTCTGATTTACTTTTTAAAAAACAAAATACAGTAAGAAACACACATAAGTGCCACAATTCTTTGATTATTATTGTCCTTGCATTCTCTGGGACCACGGAATGAAAGCTCCTGCTTCCTCACTTGTCCTCTGCTGTGTACTGATTATCACTCCAGCAGTGGCAGCAACTTGCCACTTAAGAAGGCATCTTCCAAGGCAGAAGAGCCTGGCAAGATGCCCACCTTTAGATCCTGGTGTTCCTGTTGAAGTGACCTCCCGGTTCCCAGCTGCCACCAGAGGGCTACCTGAGAAGCACCTTGCCCTGAGAGGAGCAGAGAGAGAGAGAAGCCTATGGAGCTGCCCATGAGCCCTTCAAGCCCGCTGCCCACATCAAGGCCTGTGAACTCACCTTTCCGTGGACGTTGAAGCTTCCATTGCGTGGCGCTTTGACGCTGCTGTATGCTGACTTGTAGTGGGGGGCTGCTGTCCAGGGGGCGTGTGGAGCAGGTGGAGCCAGAACCATGAGAAAAGGAGGGTGGGAAAGCTTCTCCAGGAACTGGAGGCTCCGGTTGGTCTGCAGGAGGGAAGGAGAGACAGACGGATGGCTCAAGCCATGGTGCCATGGGAGGGATGTCAGTGTTTGTAAAAAGCAAAAAAAGAAGGAAAGGGTTCTGACCTCCCTTTGTCTCCTCAGCCCGGTCCTCGGACCCTTGTCAGCATAAAAGAGCCCACGAAAAAAGTCCTTGCAGAGTTTTATTCTTAAAAGTCTTTGTGCAAAAGCGACTGAACAACTATACACCCCAGCACTAACCAACCAACCAACCCAAACACCAGCCTCAGCACAAACTAACATTTCTCACTTTATATATACAACCTGCTGCAGGCCGCTGAGTCATGCTGACCCAGCTTTATTTGCATTAAAGAAACAGCGGCCATTTTAGCCGTGACAAGGGAATCCTAGGGAGGCATGGAAGGGGTAAAATACAGCTGTACCTTGGTTTTCAAACAGCCTAGTTCTTGAACATTTTGGCACTCGGAAGTGAGTGTTCCGGTTTGTGAACTATTTTTGGAAGCCGAACATCCTGCAGCCAATCAGACGCTGTGCTTTGCTTCCCAAACGTTTAGGAAGTCGAACGAACTTCCAGAACAGATTCTGTTTGATTTCCAAGTACGACTGTACCTTGCTCCACAGGTTAAGGGTTTTGAAAGAGAAATAGATAGCATATTTCCCATGTCTTTTCTCTGAAGTCCCATTTTCACGGATGTGGAAACTGTGGCCCTCCAGATGTTGTGCGGACTCCAGCTGCCATCAGCTCAGCCAGCACAGTCCGTGGCCAACAAGATCCACCCTGTCCTAAGGATTTTGATGGCGTGAACTTTCATGGGATTCTAAAGTGCCAGTTTATCATGCAGTCATATACAATCTTTCTCTCTCTATCGTGCTTCGTTTCCAGGTGCTGGTAGACGTGTGCATTTTCCTGACTTGCAACCAACAGCAGGGAAACTGTTTTGCTTGTCCTGCAAAAGTGCACATGAAAACACTCCACCCACCTCACTGAATCAGGGCTGGGGGAACGCTTTCCAAAAGATGCCTCCCTCCCTCCCTGGGCAATCTTCTGGGGAACCACATGCCTGTGGGGGGCAGGGACAGAGGCAAAAAGTGGGGGGCAATGAATATACAGAGGTACCTCGGGTTAAGTACTTAATTCGTTCTGGAGGTCTGTTCTTAACCTGAAACTGTTCTTAACCTGAAGCATCACTTTAGCTCACGGGGCCTCCCGCTACCGCTGCACCGCTGTTCTCATGCTGAAGCAAAGTTCTTAACCCGAGGTACTATTTCTGGGTTAGCAGAGTCTGTAACCTGAAGAGTCTGTAACCCAAGGTACCACTGTAAATTTTATCTGCCAGCTAGTTTCTACACAAACCCCTCTCCACCCACCATCCAGGCAAATGAGAGTCATGATTTAAGCACCCGTTCTAGCCAGGCAAAAACACCCAAGGAGGATGTGAAGGAAGGCTGGGCCAGAGAGGCCTAGAAGGGTGTCTTTGGCCCCTCGCAGCCTGAGGCTGCCCACCGCTGCTCTAGGCCTGCCTCAGTGCCCCACCTATTACAGACACCAACTGAGTCACTGACTTGGGTGTCTGGCTGCTGCAACAGAGAAGCAGAGGCAGAGGTGGAGGCCTCTTGTTTGCTTGGAAAAGCTCTTCTCCTGAAAGCCAAGAGTGGAGAAGTGGGAGAAAAAGAGGCAGGCAGGCAGGACTACAGATCCTTTCCACGAAGGGAGAGTTTCTGGAGGAAAGAGATGAACGTCAGAGACTTGGCAGGCCGTCTTCCAGCTTCAATGTTCTCTTTCTCACTTTAGTTATTTCCTTGACAGACATAAGTGAGCCAATGCAATAACGGCTGTTTTTTAGACTAATTGATGACACCGAAAAAAAGCATTCTGACTGTCGAATGGGGCTGCCCTTCCAGTGGTCTAGCTACTTGATCGCAGGAGGATCTGGGAAGCCAGAAACGAAGGTGACATGGAGGGACAACTCACAATGACGTCCGTGAGATAGTCTTCTTCATAGTGCTCCCCGTGCTTCTCCTCGTGTCCATTGGCTGAAAGAGTGTAGTTATAGTACTTGGAGTTCCCCACCTATGGAAAGAGGCACAAAGTGACCAAAGAGCCAGCTCTGGAAACTGTTCTGAACACCAGGATCTTGGCACTGGGCCACCCCACAATAAGGAGGAACAGTATTACAGATGGAAGCTAGCCTAGGATATTTTGGTGCCTAGGGGAAAAAACCCAAAGGAAACCCCCCTCCAAACAAAGGACGATCGCTCAGTGGCAGAGCCCATGTTTTGCAGGCTGACGGTCCCTGCTTCACCCCTGGCATCTCCAGTTGAAAGACAATGCAGAAGATGATGGAGAAGGCCTCTCTGCCTGAGACACCCTGGAGAACTGTCATCACTGTGGGAGACACACCAATTGTCTGAGGAGCTAGTGATGATCCTATCTTCCAAATCTGCATTTTTATAGCTGCTCACTCTGTTCCCATAGTCTCACAGTATTGCAATACTAATCTAGCTTTGTCTGCTGCTTCTTTCTCCCATTCACTAGGAACACAGGAAGAACCCCCGTTTATTTGTTATTAATAAATATTACTCCTTTCCCTCCCACTCCCTTTCCCCTCAGAAGAGGGGGACCTCTTTCCCCCCTCTGCCACCTTGACCTTCCCTTTCTCCTGGTCACTTTTACTCACCACGCACCGATGTGCTGGCATTGGTCCACCCAAAAGGCTATGGCCTGGCTAGGGGGCAGGGCTGTGGGAATGAGGCTCCCCTGGTGTGTCCTGACCGACAACATGAAACCTTGGTCTCCAGCAAATCTCAAGGATTTCAGGAAGGGTTCTCTGCCAATCCTACCTGGAGGCACCAAGGATTGAACCCAGGGACCTTTTGCATGCAAGGCCACTGCTCTGCTGCAAGAACTCTGAGAGAATGGCTGGATAGCTCTCTTGGTTTGAGCGTGGTGCTGACAACGCCAAGGTTACAGGTTTGATCTCCGTAAGGGAGAGCTGCGTATTCCTGCATTGAAGGTTGGACTAGATCATGGCTGGCAAACTAAGACCTGGGGGCCGGATCCAGCCCAATCGCCTTCTAAATCCAGCCCGCAGATGGTCCGGGAATCAGCGTGTTTTTACATGAGTAGACTGTGTCCTTTTAATTAAAATGCATCTCTGGGTTATTTGTGGGGGAAAGGAATTCATTCTCCCCCCACCCAATATAGTCTGGGCCCCTGCAAGGTCTGAGGGACCCCTGGACTAGATGATCCTCAGGGTCCCTTCCAACTCTGTATGAGATACCTCTAAGATCTACAAGAATGTAGATTCAGCAGCTTATTGTCTCTCAGCAAAGGCCACCTGGCAAACTTCAGTTCTGAGCACAGGTGTGAATCTGCATCCTGCACATCAAAGTCCAGCACTCTGCCCCATGGATCTCACTGGGTCACCTTGCCTGCTGTGAAATTAGGAGAGAGAGGGAGAGAGAGGGAGGGAGAGAGAGAGAGAGAGAGAGAGAGAGAGAGAGAGAGAGAGAGAGAGAAGGGCACCTACTCACCAGACCTAACCAGTAGCTCCAGCCTGGTGGCATATATTGAATGCCTCCTGCTTTGGGGTCCCCATACTGTAATAGAGGAGAGTCGCCAAGTCAGACGCAACAGGCATGCACACGGCTTTTAAAGGCAAGGAGAGGTGATGCGGATGCCCACAGAATGCCCATCATCTGCGTATAATATTTGGGCATCGGTGGCATTTGTCTGCAGAGGACTTTACCTGGTTGAGATATTTGCCAGCATAGAAGGTCTGGTAGCCTTGCCTCTGTAGGTAAACCGGGAAGGTGAATGGCTCCTGAAACTTCTGCCAGGCTGGGCTGCTGCAGTTGCCCTCCAAGGAATTGTTCCTCACCAGGTGGTTGTGAGGATATCTGCCGGTCAGGATGCTGCTGCGGCTCGGACAGCACAGAGGAGTGACTGCAAACTGGGGGGCCACATGTCCATTCAGGAGGTCAGCCTCTGCCCTACAAATTAGCATCCCTCCCTCCCCAATCTGGGTACTGTCCCAAGCATCTCCCCAAACTCAGCAGGGGCGCCACCAGCATCCAAGCAGGGGTCGTTTGCAGCCGCTCTCTACCAAGAAAGGCTTAATATTAATATTAATAATTTTTTTCTCGTGTCCCACCCATGTGGCTGGGCTGCCCCAGGCATGCCTTCAGGTCTACAGGGCCAAGGATATTTAAAGGTCAGCACCAGCACTTTGAATTGTGCTCGGAAATGTACTGGGAGTCAATCTTTCTGGACTGGTGTTATGTGGTTCCAGCAGCTGTTCCCAGTTCCCAGTCTAGCAGCTGGGGTGTTTTAGCTTAGGAAAAAACCTGAAGTGGACACAAGCTAGCAGTTTATATATAATAAAAAACGGCATGGAGAGGGGAGAAAGAGGAACCCCCCCCCCTCTGCTTCAGGGCTGTTTCCTATTCCCAATGCATCTAGGATTACAATCAGTTTAAACTTCCCAGAGCAATTCTCAGTGGCATTGTCCAGATACTTACTGCATTGGCAAAAGTGGCACCTAACTGACCGATCAGGGATGTTGTCTTCTTCATGGGGGTCTGAAAGATAGAACAAAACAGTCACATCTGGGCCACAGGCCTGAAAATAAGCCTGCGAACACACAGCTGGTCACCTAACCAACAAACTCTCATGTTCCTCATCGCTGCCGCTGGTCATGCTGGCTGCAAGGGACAGGAGTTGGAATCAAACAAAAGGCTACAGGTTCCCCCAAACCCTGATACAGAAGATGGTTGGGATGAGGGCAGAATGGTCTTCTCCTTTCCACGTTCTGCAGCCTACAATCATTTTCAGGAACACCTGCCACAAAATGTTCATATGAGTGTTTGGGGGTAATTTTCTTTTTCTGCAATTTAATCTTCAAAGCAACCCTTTGAGTCTGGCTCAGTACACACATCCACTCCCCAAAATACCTTTGCACCTCATCAATAAAGGCAAAATGGCATGCTTTGTCCATTGTGGCATAATGGTAGCTGAAAATACAGGTCTGGAACCAAGAGGTCAAGACCTCCGCCACTTTTAACATTTTTTATTTTGAGAGAAGAGAGTAAGAGCGAGTGAAAGAAAATGAGCCAGATGGAGATATGTCATAAACGTGTCTTCCCTTACATCAGCCTTCACCAACCTCCAGATGTTGTTGGACTACAACTCCCATCAGCCCCAGACCCCACAGGTCTCCTTTGTGAACCATTTCTCAGGGCTAAGCAACATGTTATGTTAGCTACACAGGTGTTATCACAGCACCTGTCATCGTATCCGTGTTCAAGCTTTCCGAGGGGACTGGCCTCAGCGTTGCTGTGGGGATGCTACCTGCCTGCTACAGCTGCCCAGAATTACTTAATTTCTTTCAGACATGAAGGGAAACTGTTCAAGAAGTTAGTGGTAACCTGAGGTTTGCAAGATGGATACTTAATTTCCTGCTTAAATCCATGGAAATATTTGTCACACACAAAAGCCATCAGACATATTAATTACATTTGTTAACCATTTGTGTAATTCATTTTAAGGAGAACTATAAACTGAAGAACCGAACGGGGCAACCTCTGGAAGGAAGCTCAGCTTTTATGGGTCCAAGGCCCTCCTCCCATTGCATCGCTTCCTGCACATGAGGGTGCCATCAAGTGGGCAGCATGTTGCGTGGGCTTGTTTCTGTATCTCCAAGATGCATGTGGGAGAAGAAGCCAGAAGGTACGATGGGAAGCAACAATTCTGGCTAGGGAACCTCCACAGAGAAATGATACCTGAGGCTGTGGCAGCCCTTTTGGGACCAGTTCTGATAAGCATGGCCCACGGCGATAGTCACTTGTTCTACACTTCAGTTCCAGGTAAATGTTAGAATGTGTGGTGGTTTCAGATTTTCACTTGCTCAGACTCCACACTACTTGAAGACAAGGCAAACTGAACCTGCTCTCATTCCAGCAACCAAACATGATCTGGAAGCATAGAGAACCACCGGCATTCACCTGGGACTTTGTCACATGACTGGCTTCCTGCATGTCACCAGACAGGACGATGGCCAGGACCGGCAAGGCACAGTTTCTGGAGTCAGTTAACAAAGGCCATATCTTGACGCAGAGCAGTGGTCTTCCTGGTTCTCACACAAAGCGCCTGCCTGGAGATGCCAGAGACTGAACATCCACCCACAGCAGTGACCAGAGGAGGAACGAGACATCATGGTGCACCTGCCCCAGCACAACCGGGCGCCCACATCTGCCCCAGATGCAACAAGACATGTCCCTCCCACAGCAGTCCCTGCAGCCCCAGCAGCAGCTGCCGCTCTCCAGCGTTCTGGCTTCACCCCCGTCCTCTTGATGCCCATATGTGGAGCCATAGGAGGGGCGCCATCTTGCTCCTTCCTTCAGGTAGCAAAGGGCTGGGACTGAAGTGTAGAACAAGTGAACATCGCCGTGCGCCATGCTTATCAGAACTGGTCCCAAAAGGGCTGCCACAGCCTCAGGTATCATGTTTGGAACCCCAGTGCCCAAGTCCCACAATTCCCTGCTTCTTCACCAGGAAGTACCACAGAGGGTTGCTGTCACAAGGAAAGAAGCTGGAAGGGCTGCTGCCCATGTCTGTCCCTCTCAGCAAACAGGACCCTTGGATCAGAACCCCTTTGTCCTTACAGACCAACAAGAAGGAAGGCTGTGTGGAAATCCTGTGCTGTCACGTGGGCTTAAACTCAGCTCAGAGGAACTTACTTCGAAGTAAAGCACGCACAGGGATGGCCGTCCAATGTACACCTGGATGCAACAAAGCCCCCCTGAAATAAATGGGGCCTGTTCTATATATGAGTTTGCAGCCAAATAGCCCTGGCTGGCTTTGACTTTGGCAAAGTTATTGATCCCTTCACAGCAGAACAGTAAAAAACCCCACTTACCTACCTACCTTTAGAGGAGAAAGCCTTCATACTATCGGGTATATACATTCCTTTAATGTATACCGGTTTGTGGCTCAGGTGTGCTTTGAGGCCTCAGAGAATCATGGAGCTGGAAGGGACCCGAGGGTCATCTAGTCCAACCCCCCCCCCCCAATGCAGGAATCCTGCCCTCAGCTGTCCCTGGGTGGCCTCGAACCAGCACCCTTCTGGTTAACAGCCAGGTTAACACCCTGATCCACCGAAGCCACCTTGCCGCACACGCACTCTGCTCCTGCAGGGCGTCATTTCTGCTAGGCCGCCGCCCCCCCCCCCCCAGCTGAGCAGCCCGGAGCCACACGTGCATTTCGGATCCCACCTGCCATTGCTGGGCCTGGGAGTAACGCGGACCCCGGCACGTACCATGCCCCCCACCTCTCGGTCCTGGTCATCGGTCAGGATGAGCAGGATGTTGCCCTTGGCTCCCCCGCTCCCCGCTCCGGCCGCTGCTTCCTCCGCGGCCAGGAGAAGCCAGGCCGCCAGCAGGGCGCCCAGGGAGCCCGCCATGGGAAGACCGCCCGGCGGCGCGTCCCAGCGGGTTGGGCGTCTGTTCCGCCAAGCGCGTCCCTTTCCGTCCCCCAAGCGGGAGGGGCGGGGCCGCGGGAAGCTTTGCCGGAAGGGGGCGGGAGGATCCGCGGGCGCGCAGGAGCCGGGAAGCCGAGCTGCGCCCGCGCTGCCGCCGGACCTCGCGCCTGGTGCCGCGGTGAGTCCCCCTGGGCTGCCTCTGGCCAGGCGGCGGGACCCGGGACTCCCGCTGCCCCCCTTGGCCGCTCCGCGCTCCGGGAGGGGGGAGAGCCATGCCGCGGAGGCTCGTGGGGATGCGTTCGCTCGCTGGATCCGCGCATCCTTTAGAGGGGCAGCAGCACCCACCGCCTGGAACAGGGTGACGTTGGGCAGGAGCCTCTGCTGTACTTTTTTCGACAAGCCTACCCAGATATGTAGAATGTTGATATTATTTTAATCTGTTTTTAGCTTTTTATTGACCTTAAATTGTTTTTCAGTGTTTCTGCATCCCTTGGTTTTATTCTTTTTGTAAGCCACTTTATTCAAGCAGTATCTAAACTTTATGAAATAACTAAAAGCGAGTGAATGCAATAATTCTCCAGCTGAGCGTGGGTTCTCCTCACCCTCCTCCCTCCATGAGGTCCTTCCATTCCATTTTTAACTACTATTTTGTTGATAGAAGGTTGGCCTGTCAAAATAATTCCTCTCCCTGCATTTTATTTATTTAGTATCTATTATATCTTATTTCATAAAATTTATACACCGCCTGTTCATAAAAACCTCAGAGCTGTTTACAAAAGAAAACACAGTAAAATCCAGAAAAATTACAACCCTACTTTAAAACAATCTGTGAACCTCCCCGAGACCTTCAAATGGGCAGAATACGAATTTAATAAAAAAAAATCTAAAAAGAAAAAGAAAATATACAAAAGATGAAATACTAAAGCAGATTAAAATTACCTCAGCTTTCTTAGCGTCTGGATAGGCTTGTTTAAACAAGAATGATTCTAGCAGGCACTGCAAATAGAGCGGGGGGGGGGGCCTGCCCTCTTTGCCCCGGTCTCTCGATCTTGACTGCTGTCTTTCTTTTGGGGAAGGGTCTTCCTTCGCTAAGCCAATGATGTCGCAGTTTCCAGTGAAGAAGAAGAAGAAGAAGCAGCGCTTGCACCTGCCCGGCCCGCCAGCTCCCCTGGCGCATCCTGTGCGCTTCCCCAAAGTGGTGCTGTGCCTGGTGGAGAAGAGGATGGGAGCCACGCGCAAGGCTTTCCTTACCACTCTGGCCCGCCAAAGGGGTTTCTGCGTGGAGGATGCCAACAGGTAACAAAGGCCAGGCCAGGCTCTCCCTCTGAAGAAGGAAGAGGTAAAAGGGGGCAGCCCATCCTGGATTTTCAGGCCACAAATTTCCTGGGCACATTTTGTTCTGCTATGGCGCAAAAGTAGCGCTCCAAAGAGCAATAACGTGGTAGCATGAAGAGGCCAAACACCTGATAAAGTGGAGCGATGTGTGAATGGCCCTTCTAGGACAGTGACATGTTGCAGGACACCCCTGCCCCCCCCCCCGAAGCCTGCAGTCCGGCAGTGGTGGAGGAAGAGGTGCGGACTGCCCCGGGTGACATCATTGAAGGGGGTGACAAAATGATAAAAATACGTTTTTTTAAAAAAAATGAGCTCACGAAACTTTTTAGTTCAGTCAACAAATGTAGCAAAATGCACCTGGCACTGGGCACCACATTGCCAGGGCCGGCACTTGCCTCCCTACAGCTGAGGGGGAAGGCAGCGGAGAGGTTCCACGCAGCTTGCCCCACCCCCATGCCCCGCGCCCAGCTTCAGGACACCTGCGATGCACCCGGCACCCGAGTGGCTAGCTACGCCGCTTGCAGTCTGCTTGCTGGGCTGGATTGACTGGGTTGGGTTTGCACAACGATGTTGCTCAGAGTCTTCTTTCCCCCTTCCTCCTCCCCCCCTCCATGTGGTGCTTTCCAGTGACAGAGTTACCCACGTGGTGTCAGAGGGCAACTCTGGAGATGAGGTGGTTGAGTGGCTGCTGAAGAACGGGAGCCGCGGCATCGATGTCTTGGGTGGCTGCCCAGCGCTGCTCAACACCAGCTGGTTCACAGAGAGCATGAGTGCTGGGCGGCCTGCGGAGATTGAGCCCAGGCACCGTCTCCAGGTGAGGAAGGAGCCTTGCAGAGCCTTGTCCTGGGTTCCAGCCAGGTGCAGGCACACCAGGATTGCCATTGTAAGCTTTACAGTGGCACCTCCGGTTGCAGACTTAATTCATTCCCGAGGTCTGTTTGTAACCCAAAACTGCTTTTAACATGAGGAGCGCTTTCGCTAATGGCTCCTCCCGCTGCTGGTGTGCGACTTCCTCTCGCATCCTGGGGCAAAGTTCTCAACCGGGAGCATCTACTTCCAGGTTAGCAGAGCTCGTAATCCGAAGCATACGTAAGGAGGACGGTGCGTAACGAGGTTCCACTGTATTGATTACTTACGGTAGCGCCTTCCTAGGCTCCCAATGCACCTCCCAACAATAAGCCCGCCCTGCTCCTGTCAGTCAGATGCTGAGTTCCAGTGACTGTGTAGTCACAACAGGACTGCTGAGAAGTTGGAGGTGGGGTTCTCAGCATACCTGGCAGGGTGTGGGGGGGGGGTCCGAAGTATAGAGGAGTACAAATGGTATTTGGGAAAAAGTCACCTAGGAGAGCAACCCCCCCCCCCCCATCAAACCTGCCTGTGAAGACTTGAGTTTTGTTTTGTGCGCTGCAGTCTCTGAGAGGCAAGACACTCCGTGGGTGCCAGCGCTTCCCTGGATTTGGTAGAGTATGAGGTCCTTAATCCCGGGGTTCTAGGTTCGAGCCCCACGTTGGGCAAAAGATTCCTGCATTGCAGGGGGTTGGACTAGATGACCCTCAGGGTCCCTTCCAAGTTTACGACTCTGTGAATGTAGGTTGATGGAGACGGTGGTGTCCTTAGGCTACGTGCCTTTATTTACCCATATATGGAACCTGAGCAAAGGATGGAGGGGTTCACAGCATGGAAACTCCAACTGGTGATGCTTTTTTCCTACTGGGTTCCAGGGGGGCTCCCAGACATAACTTTGAGTCAAGCTCAGGGCAGGCAGGCTTGCCTCTGGGTCTCCAGCATCAGCCAAAACTGAGACACCCAAAACTAACTCCCCCTGGCCTATTGTTCTCCTTTGTAGGATGACCACCCAGCCAGGTGGGGGGGAGGGAAAATGCCTCCCCTCTGCTGGAAGCCTCTTCAGTTGTCACTATGGCAACCCATCTCTTCTTTGAGGTGCTGAGGAGGCCAGCCAAGGAACAGGTCTGGACGGGACCCATGGATGTCATGACAGGCTAATCCCCCAAACCCATAGTGATAGGGCTGGCTGATGGCAACCCTGAACAGGAGCTCTCTCTACTGCAACATTTCATTGTGAGTCCTGCAGAGGAACAAGGTCAGGCAAGGCCCTGCATTCTTTAACACTTGCTCTTAACGGCGTTTGTCTAGAATAGCTGTGTGGTGTGGTTTTTTTTTGGGGGGGGGGTGATCTGTAAGTTAAACAGGGAGGTAGACAAAGTCTGCCCAGCCCCATTCCCAGAGTGGTTTAACAATCAATCCCTCTTTTCCAGGGACAACTCTTGGCACCCTTAAGAATTATTTGGGGGGAAGCCATGGTTGTTTATGGCAGTATTATAGCACTTTAAATGAATGTGGCCTAGGAGTGGCTTGAGTACTGTCATTTTTTGTGCAATTAGTAATTCCTTACCAGAAAAACAGGGTGGAGGGTGCCTCTCTAATGCAATTTCTCTGTTTCTCTCTCCGCAAACACAGTTTCCTGCTCGTGCTCTGTTGTGACACTACTAGAGTGTGACTAAGAGAAAGCGTTTGGGGAACTGACACTTATACAGAAGGAGGATGTAAAGTTTAAAAACTATTTTTAGTTACTGACTCTGAGCCCTTCGATGCAGGGGAGCTAAATGTTCTGTCTTTCAGGTGGCTGCCCATGCAGAGACGCTGGAGGCCAGGTGCCAGGTGCCAGTTTATGCTTGCCAGCGCCGAACTCTGCTGGCGCACAGGAACCAGACACTCACGGTAATAATCTGTTTCTGGGGACAGGAATAGTTTGGGCATCCCCTTGGAGTGACTGAGCAGAGAACAAGGCTGCAGGGACAGAGAGTGTCTCTGTCACACTCGTGGCATATTATTTAATACTTACAAAAATTATTGCAGATAAATGCAGAAGCAGGAAACCAGAGGCAAAACATTTTGAGCCCATTGGAATGGATGAACAATAAGGGATGGAAGAAAAGCAGCTCAACCTAAACATGGCAAATCATAATATGAGAGAAGCTCTGGATTTCTTCCTTGCTTACCCAGCTCAAACACTGAGGAGGCCATATGGTGCCACCTCACTAAATTGCATAGCTCAGGTATTGAGGACACCCCCAGGATAGAAATAATGGTTCCACCGCTTTACCAGCCTTGACGAGCAGCCTGACAGCCACAAAACAGGTGAAGAGTTTCCTAGGGCGGAGGCAAACAGCAAATCTTGCATCTACCTCCCCCTCTGCCTGTTTTTAAATCACCTTTAAAATTTTTCCAATGCTTCTGCTTATTGTGTGTGTTGCTGATTTGTTTATGTATTTTTTAAAAAAACTTGTCTTGAAGTGGCATGTGTCTTAAAAGGGGAGTAATAGTAATAATTTTATTATTTGTACCCCGACCATCTGACTAGCTTGCCCCAGCCACTCTGGGCAGCTTCCAGCATAATATAAAAACACAACAGAACATCACACATTAAAAACTTCCCTTTCCAGGGCTGCCTTCAGATGTCTTCTAAAGGTTGAGTAGTTCTTTATCTCCTTGATATCTGATGGGAGGGCATTCCACGGGGAGGGTGCCCCTACCGAGAAGGCCCTCTGCCTGGTCCCCTGTAACCTCACTTCTTGAAATGAGGGAACAGCCAGAAGACCCTCGGAGCTGGACCTCAATGTCCATGCTGAATGATGGGAGTGGAGATGCCCCTTCAGGTATACTGGGCCGAGGGTATCAATTCTCTTCAGAAATAAGTGGTCAGGTAAGGGTCAGGTGCTAAACCTTTTGCATGTCAGGCTGTTGTTGGGGGCACAGGAATGGTAAAGATGGCAACCCTAAGTCAGAGTATCGCTGTGTTCAAAGCTAGCAGGTCAGGGCAAACCCTTCTGCTCTGTCCTTCTCCCTGATGTGCTGGCTTTACCCATGCGGGGAGAGTCTGCCTTGATGAATATGCGGCTGCATTCAGAATCAGGATACTCTGCATATGCAGTTGGTGAGATGGTCAGATCCTCTTTTGAGTGTTTGAACTTGCTTTTGAGAATGATCCTTAATTGCCTTTCCCTTGACAGGAAGGTCTGCAAACGATGGCAGAGGAGGCACACTTTTGCGGCAGCGAAGCCCGCCGCCTGGCCTTCTCCAGGGCTGCCTCTGTCCTCAAGTCCTTACCCTGGACAGTCAGAAGAGTGCAGGAGCTGCGCTCCCTTCCCTGCCTAGGAGAGCACTCCAGGAGAATCATCCAGGTGATGGCGCTCTCTGAATCGTCCTCTCTTTCCTCCACAGCCTTGGCTTCTCTCTTCTGCCACGCTCTACATGCCACCAGAAGGTTTCCTTGCTGACTTTGCACCCAGAAGGAAATGTGACCTTCAGGCTGATAAAACCTCTCCACTTCCACTCCACCCCTCTTCCCTAAAGGAATGCAGACCTCCCAGAGCGGCAGGGAAGGTTATCCCAGCCCTGACGGAGCTGAAATAGTGTCTGTTCTGATGCCGTTGTACACCTCCAGGAAGCACCGTAGTTTAGCCTGCTACAGCAACTAGTTTTTGCCATTACCAGGACACAGGTCTTTGGATAATCTTTTTCCTAGACACAATACTGGTATATTTCACCTTGAGTTGCAGCTGGTAGTTCATTATTCTTGGAATCATGTCTCTTCTGATGTCTTGATCAGAAAGAGGTCCATCTTTCCCATCAACTCCTGCCCAATCCCAATCTCCTTCTTTCAACCGGAAGTGTCTGGAGTGGAAGCTTCCACACGCCAACCTGGGCACTGCAACTGAGCCCTGCTCTCTTCCGGAGTGTCAGAGCTCCGTGCATCTTTTAGCAGTTCTGTGGATGGGGACCGTCATGGCTGAGACAGCTTTGCCTTTGTCTTCCCTGACCAGGAGGTGCTGGAAGACGGTGCGTCTGCGGAGGTGGAGCGAGTCAAGCATTCTGAGAGATACCAGGCAATGAAGGTGTGATGGCTGTTGCTGAATGGCTTTTGGCCTGGTGTGGGTAACCTGTGGCCCACCAGAGGATGTTGGCCTAGAGTTCCTGCCAGCCAGTATGGCCCTGTGGTTAGGGATGATGGGATTTGTAGTCCACCGACATCTGGGAGGCCACAGGTTAGCAATCACTGGCCTAGTGGTTATGGGTGGGTATTGGGGAACATGCAGTGGCCCTTGGGATCAGGGCTTTGCCTGCCTCAGTTATGTGAGAGTAGAGAGGAAATGCTCCCTGTGGGGGGAAGAGTGCTGTTGTGCTCAGGTCCTGCTTTTGGGATTTCCATAGACATTTGGTTGGCCGCTGTGAGAACAGGATGTTAGGCTGGCTGGCCTTGGGCCTGATCCTGCAGGCTCTTCACAAAAATCTTTATTGTCGTAGTCAATGGCCAGCATTAAGAAAGCAAGTTGTTCCTGAAAAACCTCAGTCAGTGATGAACCCATCTAGGCCATCTAAAAACATTTAAATCAATCCTCCCAGTTATTAATGACATGGTTGTCATAACCAGTATCAGCCATCAAGTGCCTCGGTAAATGGGAATATTTTTAAATTTCTGAAAGATAGCAATGAGGGAGATACAGCAGGGTGCGCATTGCACAAACATGGAGCCACCACTGAGAAGGCCCTGTCACAAGTCGGCGTCAGTCAGGTAGCAGCCAGAGGAGGTGCTACCACAATGCAAGTCTCTTTGTACATGGCAGGGCAATGCTAAGGCACATCCTTAGGCCTTTGCCCTGTGCATTGAACGGAATAGATGCCCTTGAATTTGCTCCAGAATCCTTCCATCAGCAAACTTTCACTCGGCAGGTTTTCACAAAGATCTTTGGGGTTGGGGTGAAGACGGCCAGCCGGTGGTATCAGGAAGGACTGAGGACACTGGCCGACCTGCAGGCACATCGAGCAAAGCTGAGCAAGGAACAGGAAGTTGGTAAGTATCCATGCAGTAAGAAGAGGGACTTGGGGGTTAAAGCGGGGTAAGGGTAAAAGGAGCAAGAGAACAACGTGGACTGATACTATGGTGGCCAGGGGCGGGGGGGGGGCAGGAGGCTGTCTCTGTCTATGTCCTTGGCATGTTAGCTTGGCATGTGTTCGTTCAGAGGTCTGCGCTGTCCCATCCCATTTCTCATCAATTTCATGTTGTTGGCATGTATATAAAAATATATCTACACACATGTTGCTTTCCTCATCGTATCAGCAATTTCATTTTAAAACCCATGAAATTATGGATTATTTTTGTACACATTTTGCCCTAAAGTATTCATAGTTTGAATATTTTAACATATAATAAGCACTCTAACATAAAGATCCACATTATTTATATATGCATTTTTGACCCAGGCTTTAGAAACTGACTTTGTGGTTTAATAGCTATAGTTGCTTTTTCTATTTTCATTTATTTTGTTTTGTTTTTAGAAAAAGGTAACTGGAGCTGATCCTGTTCCACTTTAGATGCCAAATATATATTATCAGTGAATCATAAGTTTTCACAGAAAATTGAAATTACTGAAAAGTGGTATAATAACTTGTCAATTTTTAAACAATTAAATCTTTTTGGGTTGTAGCCAACTAAATTTTACTCTGAGTAGGTCCATTGAAATGAATAGACTGAAGTTAGTTGCAATAATTAATTTCAGTGGATCTCCTGGGTATGCCTAGCATTGCATACCAGTTGTTATTTCACAAAATAACACTCATCTAGTTTTTGTTACTTAGCAAAAGTATCAAACCAGAAGAAAATATATATATTTTATTATTGTAAGATTAATTTGCCATTATTTGAGCTGTCAGATGCCTAGCTCTAGTTCTGGCTTGAGTACTTTGTGGAGAGTCACAGGTGTGCCTGCTGTGCGGCTGCCTTGGATCCTCTGCCCAGCACTGGCGTGGAGAAGCAGGAAGTTGCAAGAGCCCAGAACACCATGCCTGATGCCATGTCAGAGTCTGATCCCTTGGTCTATCTAGCTCAGTATTGTCTGCACTGACTGGCAGTGACTCCAAGAGGTTCCGACAGGACCTTCCCTGCCCTCCCTGGGATGTTCTGCATGCAGTGCAGCCGCTCTGCCATTGTGTTGTGCTCCTTTCCTTATCTGTATTGGATGGACAGAAATCTGCTGCCTTCCTGTCTCCTTGCTTTTTCGGCCTCAAGTGCTGAGGGGCTCCTGAACACGCCTGGTGGTGGGTTTCTTTTCTCTGCAGGGCTCCTTCATTATGACGACCTCAACACCCCAGTGGAGCGCTCTGATGCAGAGGCCATTAGCCAGGTGGTGCGAGACGCAGTGGGGCAGTGCTTGCCTGGGGCTTCTGTGACGTTGGCTGGTGGCTTTAGAAGGTGATGATGGGCTCTTGACAAACATGCTGGAAGTCCTGTGCCAAGAATGTGCCAAGCTTGATTCTTCTGATTCCCAGGAGGTACTTCCTCCTGCAGTACTCATTCGCCCCTCTGGCAGAGCATAAGTCACTTTCAGAATCTGCTTATAAATGCCACATTGCAGGGAACTCTGGAAATTGCCCAGTAAAGCAGGATAGGGATCTATCGCAGATATTTCAAGCATGCTCTCAAAATGATGGTCCTTCCTGGGCATCTTGAGAGAGGCTAGGACTGGCTGCCTGTAGCATAGATATGCCTTGCCTTTGCTTCTGATGAGGAACAATTCAGGAAATGATGTTTGCAGTGGGCCAGGGGAGACTGGCACAAAGTACAACTGTCACATTCCGATGAAGAAAGGAACACAGGCGTAAGTCCTCCTCTCCCATTCTTCCTTGGAGGCCAGCAGGTAGATGGGGTGTGCAGAAAGAGGAAGATGTGCAATCACGTTTTATTCAGTTGAGCATTTATTTAACCCAGCAAAGCAGACCTGCTTTTGTTCTCACACTGGCTGCCTTTGCATGTCCTAAATAATAGTTGAGTGTGATGTTGATGCACCGCGGGAAGCCTTCCATTTCCACGCTGCCTCCTGCTTCCCACACGTCCTTGATTACAGGCCTTGATTACCGCTTCAAAATCACATAGATCCAGGGAATTCTGGTCTCTGATTAACAGAAGGGTGAGGAAATACCCAAGGGTAGTCATCCCTGCACCGACATGGGAATTGTTCCTGAAGAAATGTTTCTCACAGGCAGATGCTCCCTCCGACCATCTGATGCATCTGTTTTCCCACCTACCTATTTGGCCTCCCACCGATCCTGACGAAATAGCCAAGCTAATAGCCCAGCTGAAATCGGGCAAAGCCCCAGGGCCCGACCTGATCCCTGCTGAAGCCATCAAACTACACCCAAAATGGTGGGCTGGCATCTTGGCCAAAACCTTCGACGCAATCAACGCTTCTGGTCTCATCCCCAAAATATGGAAGGAGGCCATTATAGTACCAATTCATAAAAAAGGTTCTCCAATGGAGCCGGAAAATTACCGTAACATCAGCCGCCTTTCGATCATAGGGAAAATTTATGCCAGCTTTTTGCTGACGAAACTATTGCGATGGGTAGATGAGACTAACCAGATTGGCCACGAACAAGCAGGGTTCAGAATTAAACGCTCTACAACTGATCATGCGATAGTTCTTTACCATCTGGCACGGAAGTACTCCTCCCCTCCCCAGGGCTACCTGTGTGCTGCCTTCTTAGATCTTAAGGCAGCCTTTGACAGCGTTCCTAGAAATATTCTTTGAGAGAAACTTGCGAAACAGGGCATCGATAGAAGACTCTTATGGCTTATAAGTCAGCTCCACGAAGGTACCCTTGCCAGAGTGAGACTTACTCCTGCGGGCGACCTCACAAATTCGATACCAATAAACAAGGGAGTGCGCCAAGGATGTATATTGGCTCCCTGCCTATTCAATCTATTCATCAGTGACATGCAAGCACCCCTAGTCAACTCATCTCCAAGTACACATGCGCCTAGACTAGCGGATTACCGCTGTCCACTCCTTTTATATGCGGACGACGCGGTAATTCTATCTTATACACGTGTTGGACTAACCAGAGCTCTGAAGATCTTTGCCACGTATTGTCAACTCAACCAATTAACCATCAATCATGCTAAATCTAAGATTCTGATTTTCGCCAGAAGTCGGAGATTATACGAATGGAAGCTTGGTGGAGCAAAAATAGAGCAAGTCCTAAAATTTCAATACCTAGGAGTTATTTTTCAATACAATTTGGGGTGGAAAGCACAAATTCAACACCTACTTAACAAGGCCAAAACTCTGTCATATGCGCTCCTCCGATTTTTCTTTTCGGATGGAGCTTTGCATGTTCCCTCGGCCCTAAAGGTGTTCAAGGCAAAAGTGGTTCCCGTGCTTGCTTATGCTGCCCCGCTCTGGGCCGTGATGACAGACCTTGCTCCTCTTGAGACTCTGCAAAACCAATTCCTACGTCGGCTCCTAATGCTCCCCCTGTGCGTAAGCAACGCAGCCATGCGACTAGAATTGAAGATCGCATCCTTAGAAACTTGCCTGTGGAAGCAAGTCTTCAATTATTGGTTATCATTGTGGCATAGATTACCAGACCATTACCTTGTCCAATGCTTATGGCGAGATGAATTCTCCAGCCTTTGGACTAGTAGAATTCATGCCAAACTCCTGAGCTATGGAATCTCTCCCTTAGATTCCCTAAAACTAGATCAAATCACTGCTCAAAGACTGATCCGCCAAAGACTGGATGACATCGATTTACAGCGAAATTATACGCTGGGGGGAGGTGTTTGTTCGCCCCAGAACATTGGTATCACTTTAACTTACTGCGTTCCATCATACCTCTCCTCCCTTTCGACTGTTGCCCATAGGCTGGCCTTCACCAAAGCGAGGTTTAACGTTTTTCCCTCCAATGTCCTGAGACATAGATTCTCAAAGGGCCAAGCCTCCGCCATGTGCGAATGTGATAAGGAGACGCCAGAGTCGCTTCAGCACATTATGTTCACTTGCCCCTTATTCAACGTCCCACGGGCAAATTTGTTGGGATCAATCATACAGAAACTAGAGGGTACCCCACCAAAATTCCACCTTGCCCAAATCTTGCAGGATAAGGATACCCATACGACCCTGAAAGTGGCTAGGTTCCTGGTCGCCTGTCCTTACCCAAAAGCGTTGCCAAGGAGCACCACAAGCTAATTAAGGCGTAGTATGCCATTCCATCTTATAGTATTTTATTGTTATAGTAGTGTTTTAGCGGCTGTTTTTTCCCACGTGCACAGGCTGTTATTTATGTCTTGTTTTTATCTGTATGGGCCTACGGCCGTAATAAATTATTATTATTATTATTCCCACACGTCCAGGAGGAGGAGATCAGGAGCTTCTGCCTTTCCTCCACCACAGCTTGCGATTTAGTCACACTTCAGGGTCCAGCTAGACAACTTGACAGCGATTTATTTTAAACAAGCCAGACCTGCTAACTTTGGGTGGTATTCCTATAAGTTTTACTCAGAATAAACTCACTTAAATTCATGACCGTGACTAAGCTAGGTCTATTAGTTCAAATAGGTCTACTGTGAGCAAAACATACTTGAATGACAGCCCATGGTTTGAAGTTGACCTGTGTTGTTGGACTACAACTCCCATCATCCCTGACCATCCCTGCTCTTGCTAGCTAGGAATAATAGGAGTTGTAGTCCAACAACAGCTGGAGACTGAAGTTTGAGAAACACTGGCACAGTGAGCCTATGGTTAAACAAAAGCCGAAGCTTCCATATCTCTCCTGCTCCGCCCAGGAGCAGAAGAGTGAGCAAAGAGGCTCCCAGCGCTCCTTCCCATGGCATCAAGCTGTGTCTTA
Organism: Podarcis bocagei; assembly: GCF_964188305.1. Taxonomy (NCBI): domain Eukaryota; kingdom Metazoa; phylum Chordata; class Lepidosauria; order Squamata; family Lacertidae; genus Podarcis; species Podarcis bocagei. The sequence goes on along the minus strand of NC_138132.1, from coordinate 92,330,106 downwards.
GGATGACATGTAAACATATCCATTAAATGAGCAAAGATTTGCCACATGGCAATGAGCAAACCAGGCTAGTTCTGACTTGGATTAAGTCTAGGCTTAGAGGATGCGCACAGCAAGAAAATAAACTGGAGTCATTGTCCAGAGCTGGACTGGACGGAACAAGAGAGCACAGCCTGTTTTGCAGGGGCTTCCTCCCTTGAGAGAGGCGGCTTCCTTCTGCCTGCCTTCCCGTGACTCAGTGATTCCTGCTATGTCTACCCTTACAGAGGGAAAGAAACCGGCCATGATGTGGACTTGCTTCTCACACACCCTACGGAAGGCCAAGAAGTGGGACTGCTGAAGAAAGTCATCAGCTGGCTGGATAAGCAGGTTGGAGCAGAGTTGGGTAGCCCGGGGGGGGGGGAATATGGTGGGGAATCATAAGGGTTACTGGGAAAGCGGCACACGGAACATTTCAGACACTCTCAAAGCAGAGGTAGCACAGTGACCCTCTAGATCACAACTCCCATCATCCCAACCCATTGGCCATGCTGGCTGGGAGCTGGTGTCTGACAGCTTCCCCCATGCCTGTCCTAAAGGCTTGATATTGGCAATTCCCAAACTGTATGGGAGGCTGCGTGGCAGTGGGGAAATTAAGGGATTGACGGCTGCTGTGAGCGCTAAGTGCCCACCTACATAGGAGCCGGCCCTTGCATCTCTGCAGGTTCTGTTGCTCCAGCATTCCCTCATTCCTATCAGCTTCCACACTGTTGGTGGAGTGGGTGGGCCATTCTGTTGTGGATTGCCAACCCAGGATGCTGCTTGTTGCATTTCTGCAGGAGTCATTGTTCTGAGCATGACCATGTGTGTCCAGATCAGAAGCTTCAGCAGGAGCATAGAATCACAGAATTGTAGAGTTGGGAGGGACCCCCTGGAATGCGTAGGGTGTGGGGTCTTCTGCAACACGAAAGCCTATTTCTGCACCTTTTCTAGGTGCAGGTGAGCTACATCCCTCGGCCATCAGGCGTTCAGAAAACCCTTGGCCGTATAAATGCTGAGTGGTGTGACTTCTGCATTCTGCTGCCCTGTCTTCCTAGGGCTTCTTGCTCTATCACAGCAGCCGGAGAAACACTTTCCAGGCTCTTGGAGACCCGGAGCTGTGGAGCAGCAGCAGTGCAAGTGCAATGGACCATTTTGAACGATGTCTCTCCATTTTCCGCCTTCACCTTCCTGGGGGTGTTCAGATCGGTGCCGGGGCTCAGAAGCCTGGTGGTGCAGTGACAGGTTCTGGAGGGTCCAGTTTCTGGAAAGCTGTGAGGGTGGACTTGGTTGTGATTCCCTTCAGTCAGTTTCCATTTGCTTTGCTTGGCTGGACAGGCTCAAAGGTGAGTTCAACAGGTATCTTGCCTGGGATTGGAGTTTTCCATCATGGATCCTGGTTCTGTATTTCAATTTGCATCTTCCTTTCTTTTTCAAAACTTGGAAGGCCATAACACACTGTAAAGAATCCTTACAGCAGTTAGTAAATGTCTCAGGCCAGCACTAGGAACGGCACTGGAATCACCACCCCCTGCTTTAGGGAGCCATTTCTTAGCATTTTATACAAGGCATTTATACCCCACTGTTTAGCCAAAAAGGCTCCTAGATACGTAACATTTCTCCCTAGTTCTGGGTAATCTTTACATCGTAAAGGGACTGTGTAGTCCATTTGCCACTGGTTGCAAGAGATCTGGTAGAATTGCATGCTCTCCACATAAAGCAGATGTGAAATAAAAGGAGGTGAGAACAGTTAATCTTTCAGAGACCCTGCAGACACACTTTAGGGGGGTATGTGCTTCAGGTTTAAGAGCCTTTAATTACAGAATGAATGGAATTCTCATGCAAGCCGGCAGGGACTGCCTTAGCAACCCATCTCCTTTCTTCTCTCCCCTTGGCTACGTCCCAGAATTTTGAGCGCGACCTCAGGCGCTACTCCAAGCACGAGAAGAAGATGGCTCTCAACAATCATGCCCTTTATCACCTGGAGCAGGTACACGGCTTTTGACAGAGGAGCATCAAAGAAGGAAGGGTCTTTCCACCTGGGTTGCCTGTGGCTTTGCGCCTGGTTTATCCTTATAGAACTGGGGAGGGGGGCATTTGGGGCTCTTTTATAGAACAGGGGTCTTCTGTTTGTGGCCCTTCCTCATGGGCCAACATCAACAGGTGGGTGGGGCAACCTGTCTGTCAAATCACATGATGCCACATGATTGACAGGCTTGTGCAGGGATTGCCAAAGTGGTGGGGAGGGCCAAAGAAAGGAGCAGCGCCAGTGGATCTTGTGCTTTGCCTTGACTTGCAAAACACCCCTCAGATTTCTCCCCCCAGCCTTACGCTGGCAGGGAGGGAAGGGAGCGAGGAGGAAGGGCCTTTGTCAAGGGGACTCCTCGGGCTTTGCTGATGCTTGCAGAAGGACCTTTCTTTCTGCTTGCCTTTCCGTCCCCAGCAGGGAAGTGGTGCATGCAGCCAAACTGAGCAGGATGTAGCCCCTGCTAAATCGTTTTGGCTGCAAGTGCCTGTTTCTGCAGCAAAGGCAGAATTGAAACCCTTCCTTCCTTCCCATGGTATCAGCTGGTGGGACAGTGAGCGGGGATTGTGGAAAATTACCCCTCCCCATTTTTCAGGAGTCAGTCCTGAGGAAAAATCTGTACCTGCTGCCCTGCAGGGAATCTTTGGGAGAAGAAAAGGCTGAGGAGCAAACCCTGCACACATCTGGAGTGGAGTCCCTAAGAGGGTTGGGTGGCGCCTTGGACGCCTCCTTCCGGTTGGTGCCAAAGGTTTTGCTCTGCTTTCCTTGGGATGGCATCAGAGAGGGTCTTGCTGTCTGGGCAGCCCAGGACCTCCAGACAGACTGCCCAGGCTTGCGCCCTGCAGAGGTCACTTCAGTGCAGCTTGACTTCACCCCTGGAGGCGCACTCCATTGTCTCTTGAGACAACACTGGCATTGCTGCAGACGTTTCCATTTGTTTTTTTCCAAAAAGGCCGGTTTCCAGGCCTTTTCAACAGCTTGTGAAATGTCACCAGCTGGGATGGTTGCCCTCTGCCTCCGAGGTCGGTGGCAGCAATGCTTCTGGAAGCCACTAGAGGGCGGCAGGCTGGTGTGCTCAGGTCCTGCTTGTGGGGTTCAGACAGGCGCCTGGTTGGCCCTGTGAGAAGAGGGTGCTGGACTAGGTGGGTCCCTGGCCTGATCCAGGAAGGCCTTCTTACACACTTGGACAAGGCGAGGGGTGGAGAAGACTCTCTGGCTCCTGGGCTGCCACATCCTAGTCCTTTACCATGAAGCGTCCGAAGTAGAAGCATCGCCCTTTCTTACAGTTGTCACTCTGAGACAGGAGTGACACAAATTCTGCAAAACAAGGCTGTTTGCATGCAATCTCTTTAAGATGCATAATTCGTGCAGCTTACAAAGTTTGGTGCAAATTTTTTTGTGGTGGTTTTGTTTTTTTCAGAATGGAGTCTGCAGAGCCCTACTTAATGGGCGTCGGGAGAAAGTAGGATGTGGAGGAAATCATTTCAGCCTCTGGTTAATTTGTTTATGTGTGTGTCTTTTAAACCCCCTTCAGAAAATTTTTTTGACCGCTGCCTCTGAAGAAGAGATTTTCCAGCATTTAGACTTGGAGTATGTACCCCCAGAAGAGAGAAACTCCTGATTTCTGCCATGCAAATCACCTACTTCATCCCACGGAAATCACTGGCCCATCCAAGTGAAATGGGAACACATTCCAGCTCCTCTGAATTGCCTGGCACTCTCGCTGTTGGAACAGGAGAACCTCGTGCCTTTTTACACTGATTTCAGAAATAGGCCTCTTGGATCAGAAACCTCTGTGTGTGTGTGTGTGCGCGCGCGCGTGCGCACGTGCGCCTGGGTGTCCTATTCTATGTTCATGGATTTTAAGGAAATAAACAAGCACTTTTTTCTGTGTCTGTGCTGCCTCAGTTTCTGTCTTGAATTTTTCCTAGCACAGCAAATGGTGGAGGCAGCCTGTGTGTTTGCATGGTTCCTGTCACAGTTTGACTGTTTTGCAAATCTGCCCACAAGCCCAAAGGTCTTGGTGAGCCTTGCAAGTAGTACAAGGGGATGCCTCATATTTTGCTTCTGTGTTGGGGACTGGCAGGCAGGCAGACATTCCCAGTGGGGCACAGTGCAGGGTTCCTGTGCTGGTTGCAGTGGGAGTGGAACAGGCCAGGCTCCCCTCGTTTGAGAGGCAGGTGCATGTTTGTAGGGAAGTGGGACTGGGCCCCTCCAACCACTAGGCAGCAGGTGCTGGAGTAGCTGGGGGGTCCTGGAGGACAGAGCTATGTGTGCCCCCCAAGTGTCAGCAGCCAAGGGCAAGTCAGTAATAAGACACCTGGTGTCAGGAAACCAAAAGAGTGCAGGCTTAGTGATCCCAGCAACTCTTCCCAGTAGGTCTGGCCCCAATGAGGCCGTTGTGAGGACTGAAGATCCCAGCTTCCCACAGCTCCCCAAATTCCCTCTTCCTCTGGGTCCTTCCCCAGCAACCTGAGGCTCCTTCACCTGTCTCTTCATTTTGCTTCATGTTCTGGGAGACCAGGGGGGAAGAGAGGTGCTTGCAGCAGGAGGGGGAGGCCAGCTGGCTACTTGATCTCTGCCTCTTGACCCCCCTCCTCTGCAGCCTCTGGACTGCTCTCTGCCACAGCCTCTTCCTGCTCACTAAACCCAGTTGCCTTTTCCCTCTGACCACTCATTGGTGTGGCTCTGAGTCTTCTTCCCCTGGGGCTTCCCCACCTGCTGCCTCCCACCACTCCTCTGCATCCAGCCAGTTCTGCGTAAGCTTGCTGCTGCTGCTGCTGCCGCCGCCGCCCTTGTGGGTGATGCTCTCCTGCCACCAGTCTTCACTGAGATGCAACTCCCAGGCTGATCAGATTTTGGGCAAGGCAGGGTAGGGAACCCATTTTATCGCCCTGCTCAGGCAGCAAAATGTCTTGAGCCATCCCTGAAGAAGAGTCTTCCTGAGCATTATTTCTCAGAGCTGTTAAGAACCTTGAATAATAATAATAAACCACTTGCCCTCTTATCCTGGAGAGCAACTGACTAAAGTTTGGTCTGCTCCTGCTGCTTTTCACTGGATTTTTTTTTGCTGTGATACATCTGGAGGAGAAGGCTCTGCGTGTGCTCCAGGGGCGCTGACTTATAAAAAATATTGGGGGGGCCCATACCGGGGTCCATACTGGCGGCAGGATGGCAGTGGTGCTTTTGCATGCAAGAACCGGCCTGCCCTCCCCAGGCTTCGCGCCGGGAGGCGGCCACCCCCTCCTACCAACGTCACCTTAGCTGAACCCAGAAAAAAAGCCCCGCTCCGGCGGCGGGAACTCCCATCCCCTCCATTCTCCCCTCACCCCGGTCCCTCGCCGGCGACGAATACGCCGTTCCTAGGCCCCGCAGCTCCATTCCTTTCTAAAGTCCCGCCGCTGGGGGTCTTCCTCTGACTGATCGACCTGCCCGCCCCTTCTCAGGAGCTCCTGGTCACTTTGGGAGGCGCGCGCCGGAGTCCCCTGCGCGGTTTTTGGCAAGGTGCCTAATAATTTTCTTAAATTATGGGGGGGGGCGGAGCCCCTCCAAACGAATTTTTGAGGGGGCTCGGGCCCCCTCAGGCCCCATGGAGTCAGCGCCTATGGTGTGCTCTGACACCACTGCTGGAGGCAACATGCCTTCTGAATGCAACTTGCTATGGGTCACAATTGAGGAGGGGGCTCGTGCACTTGGTCCTGCTTGTGGGCTTCTCGGAGGCAGCGGGTGGCCACTGGGAGAACATGATGCTTGACCAGATGGACTTTGCGGCTGATCCAGCAAGGTGCATGCTTCAATGTCAACTGATTCTGCCCCTGAACATGTTTCTGAAGTCTCCCACCCCACCCCTAAAAGAAGAGTTGGGGTAGAGGTTACAAATATCACACCACCAGCTTCTCTCTGGCTGCGGCAGTTGCTGACCCCCCCCCCCCATGGTGGAAACAGGTCAAGCAGGAGGCCCTGTGGTGGAAAAGGTCATGCAGGTTGGATTTGGCGGCATGGTTGGGTGTTGCTCTCGGGTGAGGCCAACCTGCCTCCTTCCCTGTTCCAGTTAGCTCAAGATCTGCATGGTTGCGTGACTCCCCCACCCCAGTGGCACGGCTTCCGTGAGGGGGCCCAGAGTCTTTGCACCGTGCCCAGCTCTCCCCACCGCTAGGGACTCTGCCCAGTCAGATCCAATAAGCGTACACCACTCTCCCCCTGCATGGACTTTGAGGGGGGTCTTGCATATTTCATGGTGGTTCTTGCTGTGACCCTGGACCCACGGCTCCTTGCCATAATCTGCTACCCTCCTCCCAAATGGATTATTTATGGCAGTGTACCCTCAACTTAATGGGGAAGCAACGGGTTTTCCGCTACAATGCTTGGGTGGATGAACAAGGGCTTTTACTTCCCACTCCTCCTGACTGTAAAATGTGCTCCAGGAGATCAGGCAGAGTTCAGCTTCCTTCCTTGAAAGGTGGGCTACCTATGTAGGTGGTGGATGAAAGTCTGGTTGGGTAGCATTTTCTAAGCAGTGTTTTTCCTGTTGGAGTCACCAGTGTGAGAAGTTCCAGGGCATAACACCTGTTTGCAACAAAGGGTCGCAAAACATTTTTTGCCATGTGAAATATGTGACTTTGGTCACGGTCCTTTTGTCCTCCTCTCTAGGGCTTTGTATACACAACCATTTTTGGCACGAGTTCTAACCCTGGCAGTTAGTGCACTTTGCTTCCTTGAAGCATCCTCCCCAGTCTCCTCCAATGCGGTGCTCTCTAGCTGTTTTGGACCACAACTCCCATCGGCCCCAGTCAGCATGATCACACAGTGCTGGGGCGCATGGGGGCATGGCTGGTGGTGCCAGGCTGGTTAAAGCAGAGGTTCATCCAGGTGTTCAGAAAATCCAGAATGAAAATGCACAGAGGGGGCTGGATCCACTCCCTCGTGAGCAGGAGGACAACTGTTTGCCGGGGGAGCCTGCCTTGGCAAGTCCTGCTTTCCCTTTGTCCCTTAAGTCCATTTCCTCTTTGACAGGGAGGTTAAGAGAACAAATTGCGCCCCCATCCCCGCTTGCTTTGCCACTTAGATCAGAGGTGTGGAACCTTTTTCAGCCAAAGGGCCGCACTCCTTATGGGAGGGCGTGGGACAGGACTGGTGAGGTGCGTGGCCATGGGGCAGCGCCAGCTCCCAAGCCCTATAGTGTGACATTTTGCCCTGCAATGGGTGAGCAACAGAAAGCAATGCTGCTGTTTGGATCTGATGCTATGAGAGAGAGAGAGAGAGAGAGAGAGAGAGAGAGAGAGAGAGAGAGAGAGAGTGTGTTGCATCAAGCGTGTTAAACCTGATGCTCAAAATTACCTGTTCAGACCAAAATGGGAAAGGATGCCTTCTTAAGCAGAATTTACCTACCTATGAATCCGGTCTCACAGCTCAAAGCAATAGGAAGTTAATAAATGCTAGAAGCAGATTCCCCTTCATGGATCACTGCCTTGCCGTGGCGAAGGGGCTTGAACAACTCAGAGAAGCTATGAGCTATGCCGTGCAGGGTCACCCATGACGGACAGGTCAAGGTGGAGAGTTTTGACCAAACGTGATCTACCTGGAGCAGGAACCGGCAAGCCACTCCAGTATCCCTGCCAAGAAAACTCCATGGACAAAGACAACAGGCATATAAAAGTTACGACCCTGGAAGATGAGCCCCTAAGGTCGGAAGGCGTCCAACATGCTACTGGGGAAGAGCGGAGGACAAGTACAAGTTGATTCAGAGCTGATGAAGCAGCTGGGCTAAAGCCGAAAGGACGCTCAGTTGCGAATATGCCTGGAAGTGAAAGGAAAGTCCAATGCTGTAAAGAAAAATATTGCATAGGAACCTGGAATGTAAGAACCATGAACCTGGGTAAGTTGGATGTGGTCAAAAATGAAATGGCAAGAATAAATATTGACATCCTGGGCATCAGTGAACTAAAATGGATGGGAATGGGCGAATTCAGTTCAGATGACCATCATATCTACTACTGGGGGCAAGAAACCCGTAAAAGAAATGGAGTGGCCCTCATAGTCAACAAAAGAGTGGCGAAAGCTGTACTGGGATGCAATCTCAAAAATAATAGAATGATCTCGATACGAATCCAAGGCAGACCTTTTAACATCACAGTAATCCAAGTTTATGCACCAACTACTGGTGCTGAAGAAACTGAAATTGACCAATTCTATGAAGACTTACAACACCTTATAGAAATGACACCAAAGAAGGATGTTCTTCTCATTATAGGGGATTGGAATGCTAAAGTTAGAGCCAGTGTGGTGTAGTGGTTAAGAGCGGTAGTCACGTAATCTGGGGAACCAGGTTCGCTTCCTCGCTCCTCCACATGCAGCTGCTGGGTGACCATGGGCCAGTCACACTTCTTTGAAGTCTCTCAGCCCCACTCACCTCACAGAGTGTTTGTTGTGGGGGAGGAAGGGAAAGGGGAATGCTAGCCGCTTTGAGACTCCTTAGGGTAGTGATAAAGCGGGATATCAAATCCAAAGTAGGGAATCAAGAAATAAAGGAAACAACTGGCAAGTTTGGCCTTGGAGTTCAAAACGAAGCAGGGCAAAGTCTAATAGAGTTCTGCCAAGAGAACAAGCTGGTCATCACAAACACTCTTTTCCAACAACACAAGAGATGACTCTACACATGGACATCACCAGATGGGCAGCATCGTAATCAGATTGATTACATTCTCTGCAGCCAAAGATGGAGAAGCTCTATACAGTCAGCAAAAACAAGACCTGGAGCTGACTGTGGCTCAGATCATCAGCTTCTTATAGCAAAATTCAAGCTTAAACTGAAGAAAGTAGGAAAAACCACTGGGCCGGTAAGATACAATCTAAATCAAATCCCTTATGAATACACAGTGGAAGTGAGGAACAGGTTTAAGGATTTAGATTTGGTGGACAGAGTGCCTGAAGAACTATGGATGGAGGCTCGTAACATTATACATTATACAGGAGGCAGCAACGAAAACCATCCCAATGAAAAGGAAATGGAAGAAAGCAAAGTGGCTGTTCAATGAGGCCTTACAAATAGCGGGGGAGAGAAGGTAAGCAAAATGTAAGAGCTGTTCGACAGTGGAATTTGCTGCCAAGGAGTGTGGTGGAGTCTCCTACTTTGGAGGTCTTTAAGCAGAGGCTTGACAACCATATGTCAGGAGTGCTCTGATGGTGTTTCCTGCTTGGCAGGGGGTTGGACTCGATGGCCCTTGTGGTCTATTCCAACTCTATGATTCTATGATTCTATGTGAGGGAGATAGTGAAAGATACAGGAAATTGAATGCAGATTTCCAAAAAATAGCAAGGAGAGACAAGAAGGCCTTCTTAAACGAGCAATGCAAAGAAACAGAGAAAAACAATAGACTGGGAAAACACAGAGATCTGTTCAAGAAAATTGGAGATATGAAAGGCACATTTCGTACAAAGATTACCATAATAAAGGACAAAAGTGGAAAGGACCTAACAGAAGCAGAAGACATCAAGAAGAAGTGGCAAGAATACACAGAGGAATTATACCAAATATATGGATGTCTCGTACACCCCCGGTAATGTGGTTGCTGACCTTGAGCCAGACATCCTGGAGAGTGAAGTCAAATGGGCCTTAGAAAGCACTGCTAATAACAAGGCCAGTGGAAGCGATGATATTCCAGCTGAACTATTTAAAATTTTAAAAGATGATGCTGTTAAGGTGCTACACTCAATATGCCAGCAAGTTTGAAAAACTCAGCAGTAGCCAGAGGATTGGAGAAGATCAGTCTACATCCCAATCCCAAAGAAGGGCAGTGCCAAAGAATGCTCCAACTACCGCACAATTGCACTCATTTCACATTCTAGCAAGGTTATGCTTAAAATTCTACAAGGCAGGCTTAAGCAGTATGTGGACCGAGAACTCCCAGAAGTGCAAGCTGGATTTCAAAGGGGCAGAGGAACTAGAGACCAAATTGCAAACATGCACTGGATTATGGAGAAAGCTAGAGAGTTCCAGAAAGACATCTACTTCTGCTTCATTGACTATGCAAAAGCCTTTGACTGTGTCGACCACAGCAAACTATGGCAAGTTCTTAAAGAAATGGGAGTGCCTGATCACCTCATCTGTCTCCTGAGAAATCTCTATGTGGGACAAGAAGCTACAGTTAGAACTGGATATGGAACAACTGATTGGTTCAAAATTGGGAAAGTAGTATGACAAGGCTGTATATTGTCTCTCTGCTTATTTAATTTATATGCAGAATTCATCATGCGACAGGCAGGGCTGGATGAATCCCTAGCCGGAATTAAGATTGCCGGAAGAAATATCAACAATCTCAGATATGCAGATGACACAACCTTGATGGCAGAAAGCGAGGAGGAATTAAAGAACCTTTTAATGAGGGTGAAAGAGGAGAGCACAAAATATGGTCTGAAGCTCAACATCAAAAAAACGAAGATCATGGCTATTGGGCCCATCACCTCCTGGCAAATAGAAGGGGAAGAAATTGAGGCAGTGAGAGATTATTGGGCTCTATGATCACTGCAGATGGTGACAGCAGCCATGAAATTAAAAGACGCCTGCTTCTTGGGAGAAAAGCGATGACAAACCTAGACAGCATCTTAAAAAGCAGAGACATCACCTTGCCAACAAAGGTCCGTATAGTTAAAGCTATGGTTTTCCCAGTAGTGATGTATGGAAGTGAGAGCTGGACCATAAAGAAGGCTGATCGCCAAAGAATTATGGTGCTGGAGGAGACTTTTGAGAGTCCCGTGGACTGCAAGAAGATCAAACCTATCCATTCTGAAGGAAATCAGTCCTGAGTGCTCACTGGAAGGACAGATCCTGAAGCTGGGCTCCAGTACTTTGGCCATCTCATGAGAAGAGAAGACTCCCTGGAAAAGACCCTGATGTTGGGAAAGATGGAGGGCACAAGGAGAAGGGGACGACAGAGGACGAGATGGTGGGATAGTGTTCTCAAAGCTACCAGCATGAGTTTGACCAAACTGCGGGAGGCAGTGGAAGACAGGAGAGCCTGGCGTGCTCTGCTCCATGGGGTCACGAAGAGTTGGACATGACTAAACAACAACAACAACAGAAGCAGATTAATGACAAATCTTACCACTACAGTCCAAATGGCAAAAAGTCCCTCCAGGGACAAAGCGCCTTCTCTGTGGTGCCACCTAAGCTGCCGAATTTGGTCTGGACAGAGGTGTGCCTGGAACCTTCTCTGTACACCTTTTGGTGAATGCAGAAGATGCAGCCTCTGCCCTGCATGAGATGTGTATTTCTAGAGAAAACGCACCCCCTTCTAGTGACTGTAATTTCACTAAGCTGTTTTTAATGTATTTGTTGTGACTTGCCCAGGGACCTTATGGTGAAGGGGGCCCAATAATATAATAATAATAATAATAATAATAATAGTAATAATAATAGACTTCCCCTCAACCTGCTATGTACATATGACCTTTAAAGCACATTGAGAGCACACTGTCTTCTTCTTAAACATTTCTAGGCGCTATAGTTTACCCATCACAGAGGTACAATTGCCAGCAACCCTAAACATAATTTTCTGAGGGGGCAGGGAAGATGTGCTTTGAAAGTGCTTCAAGGGTCTAGTGTGTGGGCTGCCCTCCCCACTTTGGGAAATGACACGAACAGGAGTGAGGCAGGCAATTAATTTCAGCACCGTTTGTGCCTTACAGAATCTGCTGCCACCAGAGCCGGCCCTACCACGAGGAGGAGTGAGCATCAGCCTCAGGCAGCAAATGCTGGGGGGCAGGCGGGCGTGGAGAATGGACAGGGCTGTGGGTACTATGACCTGCACTCCCTAAACTAGCCTGCTGCCCTCGGGTGCAGGAGAGGCTGGCTGCCCCAATGCCAGAGGAGAAGGGGCAGTTGGCTGCCCTTGGTCTCAGCTTTTAGAACCTGTTATGGAGGAAGAGACAATCTTGTCCTTTGCCTTGAGCCAGTCCTGGTTGCCACAAGATGTGGCAATGGGTGCTAACAGAGAAGGCTTTAAAGGGGAGTTATAGAAGTCCTCCAGGAAGTTGTCTATTTACTATGGTGATGAAATCTGATCTTCACATTTAGAGGCACTGAACCTCTGGGCACTATTTGCTGAAAAGCAGACAAACTGCAAGAAATGGCTCTTGCATCTGTGACCTCTTTGTGACAGACCTGGGGGCGTCTGGCTTGCCTGCTGCTGCCAAAAGGAAGATGCTGGACTAAGTGGATGTTTGATGAGCTGCAGTTTTAAGAACTTGGGCTTGAGTTTGTTTCTCCCTCCTCCCTCCTCTTCCTTTCTCATCATGTGCCAGGTCTTTATAGGCCATGTGCTTGTGCTCAGGCAATGTCTTTATACCAATTTTTGTAAGCCTTTTTGACTGAAGGGTATTAAATGCCATAAATAAATAAGATCCCGGATCCAACAGAGCTCCCAGAGAGAAGGAGGGCAATATTCAATTTTGTCTGCATTTTAATGAGAAGATCTCTACATTTGCACTTCTTGAACCAATATTCAATCCAATATACAGCTATCCTTCAAACTTCACACTTCTCTGAATTTTTGCAGCACAGTTCTCCAACCACTGTGTACAAACTTGCATATATGACTGAAAATAACATACAGTGGTACATCGGGTTAAGAGCTTAATTCGTTCCGGAGGTCTGTTCTTCACCTGAAACTGTTCTTAACCTGAGACACCACTTTAGCTAATGGGGCCTCCCACTGCTGCTGCACTGCTGCTGCGCGATTTCTGTTCTCATCCTGAAGCAAAGTTCTTAACCCGAGGTAATATTTCTGGGTTAGCGGAGTCTGTAACCTGAAAATCTGTAACCTGAGGTATCACTGTATAGAAATGCACATTAGAAAAAATTGCTTGCAAAATAATGAGTGCATTAGTCAAAACTGCATTCTAAAACATGTTTAGTTGCATAAATTTGCACTAAAATACTGAAGAATATATATATCTGTTTAACCATAAATTGCTGCAGAAATGTGGAAAACTGAATTTAATATTGAAAACAGAAGAAACTGAGGGACCCAGAAATTACCAGATTTGCCCATCCCTACCTAGGAAGAACTGGACCCCTGGGAGCAGCACATTAAGGAATGCTGAGCGGAGACTAGAGGAAAGGAGCAGAGCCTTCTCCTCATGTCCTTGTGCAGAGGGGGCAAAAGGTTCATGGAATTACCCAGATTATGTCACGATTGTAACACGCTGATTTGTAAAACCTTCCTTAATTATTTAATGCCCTTCTGGTGAAATGGCAACCACCTCTGGGAGGGGGAGGGGGAGGTCAGTGGATTATGAACTGTGGTTGAACCTGTTCCTGTCATCTGCGTGCTGCATCGCTCAGGACAGTTTGGCGCCTAAGGCAGACAATCCAGCTGACAAGGGCCACAATCCAGACTCATTGTGAGCTCAACCCATGGTCTGCGAGTGCAGTAGGCCAGGCCTGGCAAAAGGGGTGGCCCTCCAGGTGTTGTTGGGCTCCAGCAGCCAGGTGTGATGGGAGTTGTAGTCCAACAACTGCTGGAGAACAACAGGTTCCCCTGCCCTGCTGGACAAACAAACATACATCTGCTCCCCTTTGCCAATCTATCCATGATTCTGAACAGTGAAAACACAAGAGCAAGCAGCTGCTCGCCATATCAGGATTCCTGCATTGCAGGGGGTTGGACTAGATGACCCTTGGGGTCCCTTCCAACTCTACAATTCTATGGGTCCTCAACTGGTGGGCCAGGAGGCCTCACTGGACAGCAGCTACCAGGCCACTGACTAGTTTGGAAAAACTCCTCCTAACAACAGAGGGAGGGACACAGTAGAGGGATGGTATCAAACCACAAATCCCCATACCACAATTAAAAATTACTGGGAACATGACATAGGATTTGAAATAAACCCTACCCAATGGTCAAAATGTGGTCTAAACTACCACTTAAATCCATCTCAAGCAAAAAAAGAGAACTTCCTATGAAACCTATCTACAGATGGTACCTAACACCAAGGAAATTGTCACTAATACACTCAGAAACCTCATCCAAAAGCTGGAGAGACTGCACCTCCATAGGCACATACCTCCACATGTGGTGGGAATGCCCCAAAGTACAATCCTTTTGGATAGCAGTGCTGCAGGAAATCCCCAAAATAACAAAACAGGTAATAGAAGTAACTCCAGAATTAGCCTTATTAAATACCTTCCAGGATAACAATGCAAATGCACATGACAAAGAACTCATAAATCATTTATTCTCAGCAACAAAAAACATCGTAACTAGACACCGGGAGGACCTAGGAGGAGTGAACATAAACCACTGGTACCAAAATGTATGAGAAACTGCCCTACTAGAAGAGATACCAACAAACTTAAATTAGCATGAGGACAAGCAAAGGAGGACGCCTTCACCCCAGTGTGGTTCCCCTTTATCACATACACAGCACAACAGGACAATGACCTACCCCCCCCCACAGCATTTGAATCAGTATGACTAACCTGATCCAACAACCCCTCCCCCCCCCCCACATACAAACAAGCTGCACTGCGACCAACTGAACACAACCAACCAAACTTGGGACCCACTAACCTCTCACAATGTCTCTCTCTATCTCTATACCTCTCTATACCATAAGGGCCTACCCATGTGATGCTGGCATAACCCCTGCACCATGGGTAGGCAAACGAAGGCCCAGGGGCCGGATCCAGCCCAATGACCTTCTCAATCCGGCCCACGGACGGTCCAGGAATCATCGTGTTTTTACATGAGTAGAATGTGTGCTTTTATTTAAAATGCATCTCTGGGTTATTTGTGGGGCATAGGAATTTATTCATTTCTTTCCCCAAAATATAGTCTGGCCCCCACAAGGTCTGAGGGACAGTGGACTGGCCCCCTGCTGAAAAGGTTTGCTGACCCCTGCCCTACACTAACATTAATCAGTAGAATGAAAGAAAAACACCCCCATCTCCATCCCTCTTTCTCTCACCCCTCTTTCCCCCCATTGTACTTTTAACGGCTTATTTGTCTGTTTTGTAACACGATAAAATCTTTAATAAAAACCAATTTACAAAAACTGCCCCCCAAAGAATAATGCCTCATGGGGAGAGGTAGGAAGCAAGCCTCAATCCATCACCTTGCAGAAAGAACAGCTCCACCGGGCACTTCCTGCCTCTGAACTCTGACTGGCTATTTAAAAATTGGGGCCTGGGTTTTATTTTTATTTTTCCTCTTCCCTCCTTGTCCCTTGTGCATTTCTTTTTTTTTTTAAGATTGTAAGCCTGTGGACAGGATCTGTCCTGTTTTAATTGATTATATGTGACAGTTGGGAGCTTTTGGGGCTGGAGAGTGGAGTGCAAAGCTCTAAGTAAATAAGTAGCATTATTATTATTATTATTATTATTATTATTATTATTATTATTATTATTATTATTATTACTGCAAAGTTGGTCCCATGCTACCCTGCATGTTTGGACTAAGCGGGAATTCCAGGTATGAAAAGGCTGATGTCTACTTCTCCCAACAAGCCTTTCTGGAGTTACCAGCACACTTCATGCCTGTGTGCCTCCTTTCGTGAGATTAACACCTGCTAGTCATATGCTGCTTTGAGTGTTCAGCAAAGGCGTCCCATGGATGTGTATTTAAAGCACATTTCTTCTCCCAAGAATCCTGGGAATAGTGGATGGTTAAGGGTGTTGGGAGCCAGAGCCGTCTTTCCCATAGGGCTTAGTGGTGCGTTGCGCCAGGGCGCTGTCCTCTCAGGGGCGCCCCAGTGAGTGGGGGAGCTCTGCGGCTTTGCCAGCGGCCTCCCCTTTCCTTGCATGCCTGCAAGCTGCGCCCGCCAACTATATGGCTGGTGGGTGTGCAGCTTGCTTCCCAAGCCTCTGCCGGAGGTTAGTGTATATCACCCATGCTCAGAGATCTGCTCTGTTTGCCAGTTTGCTACTGGGGCCAGGTTCAAGGTGTTACCATTAGTATATAAAGCTCTTAACAACTTGGGGCCGGTTTACCCGTGAGATAACAATCCTATATGCACCCACACAACCACAGCGATTGGCAGAACCGGCACGCCTACAGGGGCCACAGAATACCCGTTCTGCATTTGTAAGAACTTGATTGTTTAATTCTGTTGTGACGCAGGATGCAGGACACCCGCTGGGACACGGGTGGCACTGTGGTCCAAACCACTGAGCCTCTTGGGCTTGCCCATTGGAAGGTCAGCGGTTCAAATCGCCGTGATGGGCTGAGCTCCCTAACCCTAACCATGTCAGTAGATTTTTTCCCTATTAGACGCAAGGATTTCACATTTTGAGCAAAGTGAGAAGGAACAAGGAGAATGCAGGAGAAGCAGCATGCGAGGCTGCAATCTTACACACCTGCTTACTTGGGAGTAAGTCCAGTGGTTCCACCCCTAAAAAAAGGTTGACAACTCTGGGAAATGGGGGGGGGGCAGAGGGATCTTTGCACCATGGTCCTGGATATGCTTAAGACGGCCCTGATGGGAGTTGCAGCTCTGTCGAGGTTCACTACACTTCCCAAGAAAGTCATGCACCATAACAATATGTAAATATAAGGTGTGTATACAGACAGTTCTCTCTAAGCTTTAATGCTGCTGGGCTTCACCCGTGGAGATCCGGTGGGTGCAGAGCCAGGGTGCTGTTGGCTCAGTCACTTTCTTTGCCAGACCTACCTACTTACCTAGGTTATTGTGGGGATGGCAGTGACAAAGTATACCACCAGGGATGGGGAAGATTTGAAGTGAAGTGGCAGGCTGGAAGTGTGTTGCTAAACATCTGACAGTAAGAGCTGTTCGACAGTGGAATTTGCTGCCAAGGTGTGTGGTGGAGTCTCCTTCTTTGGAGGTCTTTAAGCAGAGGCTTGACAACCATATGTCAGGAGTGCTCTGATGGTGTTTCCTGCTTGGCAGGGGGTTGGACTCGATGGCCCTTGTGGTCTCTTCCAACTCTATGATTCTATGATTCTATGATCACCTTCTCTCTCCCCCCCCCCCCCCCAGCTGCTTCCACTAACCCACATTTCTCATGCAGAGCTTACTTCTAGTCTTGGGACCCGGCCTGCAATCCGTGGAGGGAAGGTGGGATACAAACGTGATACCTATCACAGGCTGCTTCCAGATGAGCTGTTTACTCAGCATTCACCCTGATTTGTTTGCACAAAGTTTGCAGCGAGTTTAGATGACGCCGGTGATTTCAACTGAGCATTTGTTCTGATGGGTTTGCCTCGAAGCATGTTTCCCTGGCCTACCCCATCATTTTCCTTATTGCAAAAAAGTTTGATTGGCGATGGGGAATTGTCCCTCCATCGAGGGTGTCACTGAACAGTCTTGTAAGCAGCGGGAGAAGGCATTGGAGGGTGACTGAGTGTGCTTTGCTTCTGCCCTGCAGTCCCAGAGCAAGTGCCAACGGAAGCCCCTTTTTGTCCTGGCAGGGATGGAGGGAAGGAAGCCCCTTGCAGCTGCTGCTTCTCTGGCCAAACGGTGGGGCCAGGCTGATTCTCTAGTGGTCCATGTATGAGGAGTCAAGACTCTGTAGAGGTGACACAATACAATTTAAAAAATGTTCTGAGATGCAGGTCAGTTTCTGAGGTGCTTCTGTTTAGTTCCTTGTTTTGAAGCCCTTCAGGAGCCAAACTCCCTCAGCATAGCTGTACACTTAAGGGTGGTATGGGGCTTAACCCCCCCTCCCCAATTCCCCTGGAGGGGCTTAGCTGGGCCCCACAGGCACCAGACTGTGCCAGGGATTTTGACAGGCTCACGGTTGGCCTATCCAGCTCCCTGACTCCCTCCATCTTTCATCTTTCTGCCGCAAGCAGAACATCCACCTCTCCTCAGCGGCACAGACCATTGCATTGCTTGTTATTCTCTCTAACACGGTCCCCTGAAGACTGCAATGCTCTCTCTTTCTCTCCCTCTCCAAGGAAAGAGGGCAGGGCAGGATTTCTGCTCAGAGAGAGCGCCATGTGCTTGTGGGCGGGCAAGAGACACAGTAGAAAGAGGCTGTCCCTGGGCAGAGGAGCTAGAGGGAGGCAGAGGCTGATGGAGACGGCTGCTTCCTCTGGAGCCCTTGGCTTGGAACTGGACAGGTAAGAATTTGATTATGGGGAGATGGAGGCGATAGACCAGCCTGTGCAGGGGAAGACCTGGTGGGCAATGCTGCCAAATTGGCTTCTCTTTAGTTTTAGCTAATGCACATTGATCTCTAGTTTTGCTAATACTGTATAAAAAACATAATTTTGCTGTTTATTTTTCCCCTCCCAAGGGGTCTCTGTGTGTTTCAATTAGGAGAAAAAAATGAATAAATACTAGTTTTTATATTATCGAAAATGAGAGAGGGCATTACTGTCATTTTTGGTCCCACTGACCTGGATGCATCTTTCAAAGGGGGCTAATCCTCCTGGAGAGGCTAAATCCAGTTATGTCTGCAAAACCTTTCTTCTTGTATTGTAGTTCAAAATTGTTATGAATTGCAAACTTGGGGTACCCTGTACACTACCCCAGTTTTAATACCCTTGATTAACCGAGTGGGAGAACGCAAAAGTGTGCTCATTATTTCAAGGCATTTTAGTTGGTCCTAATAAAGATCTTGCTTTGGTGTGGGTTTGGAGTTGATTTATTTTGTAATTATCTGGCACTGCTGCCTATGCTCTGTCCCCTCTCCTAAACAAGTCTTAGATGCTGATGTGGGCCATAGCATTTTGGGGTGTAGACTTGGGGTTCTTAGCACAGTGGTCTCAGAGCACCTGCTTGGTCTCTTGGACGGAAATCCAATTATTATACTTCTGAGGGCAAAAACAACACCTGGGAAAGGAAGACTTGTTGTCTTCTGTGTTCCTCTGTGCTTGGCATTGCAGAGAGGGCATGATACTCCTGCAGAAATGCAGCCTAGCACTTCTCATAATCTATGCCAACTTCTTTTCACTTCCAAACATCTTCCTTCTCTTGCATGGCCTCAAGTTCAATGCCCAATGCCCTTCAGGTGGGGCTGGGAGAGACTTCTGCCTAAAATCCTGGTGAGCCAAGGCCAGCCAGAGCAGCCAGCACTCAGCGGGATGAACCAAGGGTCTAACTCAGTATAAGGCAACTTCTTGTGTTCCTCTATTTCGCCTCCACAAATGTGAAATTGCATCCTCCATTCCCTTGCTCCTCCTGGTCTCTTGGCTTATTGTCATCCCCCCACCACTTTGCACTGATGTTTTCCCTTATTTACAATATGTACACACACCTTACCCCTTTGCAACAGACCTCAGACCTCTGCCCCCTTATTTATTTATTCCTGCATTGATATCCTATCTTTTGTCCAAGGAGCTCATAGGGGCATGGGCAGTATATGGTTCTTCCTCCACTCTTTTTATCAAAGCATCCCTGTGGGGTAGGCTAGGGTAAGAGACAGCGATTGGCCCAAGGTCACCCAGTGAACGTCATGGTTGAGTGGGGATTTGAACCAGGGTTTCCCAGGTCCTAGTCTAACCACTACACCACATTGGGTTTTCTCCTGTGTGCCTAGTTACTTGGGTCACAAACCTTCCAACAGGGCTTCTGGCTCATATTCCACCTGATGTACTAGCTTGCTTGATAGCAATGGTAGTGGTTATGATAATGACAGCCTTCACCAACCTAGTCCTCTCCAGATGTTTTGGGCTACAACGGCCATCAACTCATGCCAGGATTGAATACATTTAAAAACTCAAATCTCCAGGGCCTGGTGAGCTGCATCCTAGGGTACTAATCCTGCCCACAGCCATTCCTTGGGTGGGCTCGAACCACCAACCTTTTGGTTAACAGCCAGACACAATGACCTACTGCTCCACCCTATAATAAATGCAGGGAAACTGTGGTATCAAAGGCTCTTCTCCAATTTTCCCTTTTAAGCAGGGAAAACACTGAGCTGTTGCTGGTTCAGCGTCTCAGATAAAAGGCTGTATTGCCTGAGGAAGGAACCTCGGGCCGAACTTGCAGTCCACAACTCACTTGGGATCTTCAGGTCAAGGTTTCAGGGCCGGCCCAAGGCAGAAATTGGACTGTCGTCAGTAAAGTGCCCCAAGACCCTTTGTCGATTTAGCTGAACCTATCTGTCACCAGCAGCTTGATCTGCTGTAATAAGCTGGTAATGCTTTTATCACCATGGGGATAAATATCATCACCTGCAAACTTGTACAGATAAAGCTGCTGTTAAAGGCAATGGAGCAAAGAGAAGGTGGGGGGGAATGGCAACCCCTAAATGACTGGTGCTGCCTGACATGCGCCACAATCACAGGAAGCTTTAACTTTCAAGTTCTCTTTTTGACAACATCTAAAACTAATGCCTCCTTTCTGGCACAGTTAGTATTTTGGCAGTGCTTTGAATTTTTGCCCAGCATTATGTCTGTGTTTCTGTAACTTAAACTTTACTGAATTTTTGTAAGAGATAATATAGAAAAACATTAAGCAGCACTCCCCACCCTTACTACAAAAACAAAAATTAATTGTAATACAATTCCCTTCCCTAGTTGCTCATGCTTATATGCATTCTGGAAACTAAATGAAAGCCATCTATCAGGTACTGATGATAAAGCTGTAGCAAGAGCTCATTTGGGAATAGACTGGCAGCCAAATTAGCCAACTCCTAATAACAAATCCACATGCTAATTAGATTCTCAAAAAGTGCATTTCTTAAAAAATCTGAATTGCAGAATTGCATGGCTTGACTGAACCTTTTTGTTTTAACCTTTTCCTCCTGTCTCTATTTTTAGGAACTGATGCCTCTGCTGTATTCTGATGCTGCACATAGAATCAGCAACCTTGGGCTCACCCATCACTGCCAGCAGAGGTACAGTCGGTATAAACATTTAACACCGTATCTTCCCCATTGAATCACAGAATTGTAGAGTTGGATGGGACCACGAGGGTCATCCAGTCCAACCCCCTACAATGCAAGAATCTTTTTGCCCAATGTAGGGCTTGAACCCATAGCCCTGAGATTAAGAGTCTCGTGATCCACTGACAGAGCTATCCCACTTCCCCCTCAAACACTGCAAATTCTGCTTGCTCCTTCCTCTTCAGTTTTTCTGGTGTCCTGGAGCTTATATATCACCAGAAGCGGGCTGAAGGGCACAGAGGATCGCTGGTCCTTGCAAGTGGAGCTGCTTTTTGTGTTGGTCAGGGGTCTAGGCAAGAGCTGCTGCTCTCTCTGGGTGCATTGGGATCTCTTGCTTTCACAGCAAAGAACCATCCTCTATATCCTTTGTGCTGCTCATAGGCCAGCCTGACAAAGTTGGCTACTCGTTCCGAGTCCCAGCCAGCATGATGGATGTTGAGGTCCATTGCAGGTTTCTTACTCTAGGGTGTCCAGGTGCAAAACCATTAAAGTTTGCTGAGAAGAGTTGGCTTCCAGGGAGTCCTCAGGGCCAGACATCGTTGGGCAACTCTCAGGGCCCAGCAGGGCTCCTGAGACCCGTTATGGGGGGAAATAACAGCCTGCCATTGGAGCAATGTCCTGCCGTGGTCTGACATTGTATGGTGGGAAATTAAAATTCAGCCTGCCTCTCTTATGTTGCTCAGAGCACTGCTGCCAGATATGCCCAAAGATGTCTTACAGACAGAGTTGGGGGATGGGATCCGAAGCTCCTTTGCCCAGGATCCCATCAAACTGGGAGATGAGTCCAGAGATGTTGGCAGGTTCAAGGGGGGGAAACAGCTGGAACATGGGAATCTGCCTTATGCCCAAGCCAGGCCATGTGGCTCAGTATTGTCTACACTGACTGGCAGGGACTCTCCAGGGTTTCAGGCAAGGGTCTTTCCCGCCCTACCTGAGATGCTGGGGATTGAACCTGGGATCTCAGCGTGCAGAGCAGATGCTCTGCCGCTGAGCTGAGGCCTGCAGAAATGCTGCATGCTCACCTGTCCTCCTTTACACCTGGCTTGCCTCTTCCTGGTGGCCTGTTATGTCACACCGGCCTTCTGGTGTTTAGGAAGCACTGCCCTCCCTGTCCATCAGCCATCCTTCAAATCCTTCTTCCTTCTTCTGCAAAGATCTCCCTCAGAAACATCCTCCTCCTTTTCTCTCCTGCCTTCCTCTCAGTGTCCCCTTACACCTTTTTGCAGCTCTGGTTGCCCTGGCAACCCCTGGTACGCCCGCTGCCCGCCCCAGGGACCCCAAACATGTCATACTCTATCATTAGCAAGTCTTAGGAAGTGGAAATCATTCCCCACTGGAGGGATCTTTCTCATTACAGAAAAGCAAGGTGCCAGGAAAACAACTTCCAAACAGTGTCCATTGCCATCAGTCACTCCACCTTACTGCCCACCTGCAGGGGCAGGTAGCAGTAGCAGCAACAGGTCATGACATCCAACAGGACTGGCTTGTGTGCCCCTGTAGTGAGAGCACATAGTTGGCAGCCACAAGGACCCACATGAATATGCAGGCAAAAGCTGTAGCTTGGTGGTAGAGCATGTGCTTTAGGTCCTCAGCATCTCCAGGGAGGGCTTGGAAAGACTCCATGTCTGAAGCCCAAGGGAGCCACTTCCAGCTGGTGTAGTGAAGACAGCACTGAGCTAGCTGTGTCAATGGTCTAACAGCATAAGGCAACTTCATATGTTCCTATAGGGCAGAGAGTAGGAAACTGCTGCCCTCCAGGTGGGGCTGGATTCTAGCTGCTGTCAGTCATGGCCAATGGTTAGGGAAGATGGGGGAGTTGTAAACCAACAATATTAGAGGGCCACATTTTCGCTATCCCTGCTGCGTGGAGAAAGCCATCTCTCAATGGCTGAGCACATTGTCACATGAAGAATGTCCCAAGCCCATTGCCAGCCTCATCTTGACAACCTGGGAACTTCTTCCAGTCAACGCAAGTAACACTGTAGAATGGGTGTGGGGAACCTGTCGCCCTCCAAATGTTGAGGAACTTCGACTCCCAACAGCCCCACCAAGTGTGGCCAACAGCCCGGGATGATGGGAACTGGAGTTCCACAACACAGTGGAGGGCCAAAGGTTCCTCATGCCTGCTGCAGGTTTCCAGCAAGTTGACCTGTTGGTCTCTCCAACACAGTAAGATTGCCTGACTGGTGGCAGACCTCAAAGACCTCCTCCCTCTATGCTGCTCTTGGAGATCCTGTGATCTGAAGACAGGGTCGAATCTGGGGCATTTTGCATGCCGAGTGTATGGTCTACCACTGAGCTGCAGCCCTGCTTATGAAGCAAAGGCAAGACAGCCACCTCAGACTGCTTGATTCTTTTAGGGGATGGCAGAGCGAGAGACTGAGAGATTGCCTTTGTGGGGATGACACATGGAGAGGCTCTTCTGGGCAAGCCCCGTTGAAATGCAGGGAAATTGCAGAAACCCAATTGCAGAAACCCAGTTGAACGACGTGGCCCAGGGAGAGAGGAAAAAATAGTGGAAGTGAACAGCTGGCTTCGCAAATGGTGTAAACAGGAACAGTTTGGATTCTTAGATCAAGGACTGCAGTTTCTTGAAGATGGACTTCTGGCAAGCGATGGGCTGCACCTCACAACGGCTGGGGGGAATGTTTTTGCCAAAAATCTCAGAAACCTCAGCAGGAGGGCTTTAAACTGACTAATGTGGGGGAGGGAGACAGTGCTCCTGAAGGTAGGAGTCTATCAATTGATGAAGATGATCATCCAAATGTCATAGACCAAATGGAGCAAACAGCACGCAGACCTAGTTGTGGGAGGAAAAAATCCTTAAATAAGAGACACGGGGGAATGATTAATGGACTTCAATGTCTGTACACTAATGCGCAAAGCATGGGAAATAAACAAGATGCGCTTGAGCTCTTGGTACAGCAAACTAAATATGACATAATAGGCATCACTGAAACCTGGTGGGATAAGTCCCACGATTGGAATGTAATAATGGAGGGATACAATCTATTTCAGAGAAACAGACCAGACAAGAAAGGAGGAGGAGTGGCGTTATATGTCAGGGATGTGTATACCTGTGAAGAGATCCAAGATTTAGAACCTCAAAGTCAAAGTAAGAGCATTTGAGTCAAAATTAAGGGAGAGAAGAATAACAGAGACCTCATTGTGGGAGTTTACTATAGATCCCCAAGCCAAATGGAGGACATAGATGATGCCTTCCTGGAACAGATGGCCAAGCATGCAAAAGGAAGGGAGATAGTAGTAATGGGGGACTTCAATTACCCGGATATTTGTTGGATGTCAAACTCAGTCAAGAGCATAAGGTCAAACAGATTCCTCACTGGCCTTGCAGACAACTTCATTGTCCAGAAAGTGGGAGAAGCAACAAGAGGAACAGCCATTTTAGATCTGGTCCTAACCAGTGTGGTGTAGTGGTTAAGAGCGGTAGTCTCCTAATCTGGGGAACCGGGTTCGCATCTCCGCTCCTCCACATGCAGCTGCTGGGTGACCTTGGGCCAGTCACACTTCTTTGAAGTCTCTCAGCCCCACTCACCTCACAGAGTGTTTGTTGTGGGGGAGGAAGGGAAAGGAGAATGTTAGCCGCTTTGAGACTCCTTAAAGGGAGTGAAAGGCGGGATATCAAATCCAAATCCAAACCAATCTTGATGACCTGGTTAGTGGGGTAGAAGTGGAAGGATCATTAGGCGCGAGTGATCATGCTCTTCTGAAGTTTACTATACAGCGGAAAGGAGCAGCCAAGCATACTAGGACTCAATTTCTTGACTTTAAGAAAGCCGATTTCATAAAACTTAGGGAAGTGCTGGGTGAGATCCCATGGACAGTAATACTAAAAGGAAAGGGAGTTCATGATGGCTGGGAGTTTGTTAAGAGGGAGGTAGTAAAAGCACAACTTCAGGCAATACCAATGAGACGGAAACATGGAAGGTGCCTAAAAAAGCCAGGGTGGCTATCTAAAGAACTTTTAACTGAGTTAAGATTAAAAAAGGATGTGTACAAAAAATGGAAATTGGGGAAAACACCAAAGAGGAATTCAAACTCTGCTGCTCCAGAGAAGCGGACACGGAGCAATGGATCCAAACTACAAGAAAGAAGATTCCACCTAAACATTAGGAAGAACTTCCTGACAGTTAGAGCTGTTCGACAGTGGAATTTGCTGCCAAGGAGTGTGGTGGAGTCTCCTACTTTGGAGGTCTTGTGGTCTCTTCCAACTCTATGATTCTATGATTCTATGATTCAAACAAATAGCCAGCACGTGTAGACACAAAGTCAGAAAAGCTAAAGCACAGAATGAACTCAGGCTTGCTAGAGAGGTTAAAAGCAACAAAAAAGGCTTTTATGGGTATGTTCGTAGCAAAAGGAAGAACAAAGAAACAGTGGGGTCATTCAGAGGAGAAGATGGTGAAATGCAAACAGGGGACACAGAAAGGGCTGAACTCCTCAATGCCTTCTTTGCCTCAGTCTTCTCCGATAAAGAAAACAATGCCCGACCTGAAGAATTTGGAGCAAATGATTCAGCAGAGGAAACACAGCCCAGAATAACTAAGGAGATAGTACAAGAATACTTGGCTAGTTTAGATGTATTCAAGTCTCCAGGGCCAGATGAACTGCATCCAAGAGTATTAAAAGAACTGGCAGATGTGATCTCAGAACCACTGGCAGACATCTTTGAGAATTCCTGGAGAACAGGCGAAGTCCCGGCAGACTGGAGGAAGGCAAATGTTGTCCCTATTTTCAAAAAGGGGAAAAGAGAGGACCCAAATAATTACCGCCCAGTCAGTCTGACATCAATACCAGGGAAGATTCTGGAGCAGATCATTAAGCAAACAGTCTGTGAGCACCTAGAAAGGAATGCCGTGATCACCAATAGTCAGCATGGATTTCTGAAAAATAAGTCATGTCAGACGTTTTTTGACAGAATTACAAGCCTGGTAGATGAAGGGAACGCAGTGGATGTAGCCTACCTTGATTTCAGCAAGGCATTTGACAAGGTGCCCCATGATATTCTTGTAAAGAATCTGGTAAAATGCAGTCTTGACTATGCTACCACTCAGCGGATTTGTAACTGGCTGACTGACCGAACCCAAAGGGTGCTCATCAATGGTTCCTCTTCATCCTGGAGAAGAGTGACTAGTGGGGTGCCACAGGGTTCTGTCTTGGGCCCGGTCTTATTCAACATCTTTATCGACGACTTGGATGATGGACTCAAGGGCATCCTGATCAAATTTGCAGATGACACCAAACTGGGAGGGGTGGCTAACACCCCAGAGGACAGGATCACACTTCAAAACGATCTTGACAGATTAGAGAACTGGGCCAAAACAAACAAGATGAACTTTAACAGGGAGAAATGTAAAGTATTGCACTTGGGCAAAAAAATAAATAAAAAAAATGAGAGGCACAAATACAAGATGGGTGACACCTGGCTTGAGAGCAGTACATGTGAAAAGGATCTAGGAGTGTTGGTCGACCACAAACTTGACATGAGCCAACAGTGTGACGCGGCAGCTAAAAAAGCCAATGCAATTCTGGGCTGCATCAATAGGAGTATAGCATCTAGATCAAGGGAAGTAATAGTGCCACTGTATTCTGCTCTGGTCAGACCTCACCTGGAGTACTGTGTCCACTTCTGGGCACCACAGTTCAAGAAGGACACTGACAAACTGGAACGTGTCCAGAGGAGGGCAACCAAAATGGTCAAAGGCCTGAAAACGATGCCTTATGAGGAACGGCTAAGGGAGCTGGGCATGTTTAGCCTGGAGAAGAGAAGGTTAAGGGGTGATATGATAGCCATGTTCAACTATATAAAAGGATGTCATATAGAGGAGGGAGAAAGGTTGTTTTCTGCTGCTCCAGAGAAGCGGACACGGAGCAATGGATCCAAACTACAAGAAAGAAGATTCCACCTAAACATTAGGAAGAACTTCCTGACAGTAAGAGCTGTTTGACAGTGGAATTTGCTGCCAAGGAGTGTGGTGGAGTCTCCTACTTTGGAGGTCTTTAAGCAGAGGCTTGACAACCATATGTCAGGAGTGCTCTGATGGTGTTTCCTGCTTGGCAGGGGGTTGGACTCGATGGCCCTTGTGGTCTCTTCCAACTCTATGATTCTATGAAACCCACAGTCCTCCTTTTAAGCAAGGTGAGGCAACCATGTCAGGCAGGAAAGATGGGGTGTGGGCTGAGTGCAACAGAGTAGGATTCAGATCTGGCCTCCTGCAAAAGACCTGTTGACATGCATTGAACTGTATGAGCACAGTGTATGAGCACAGCCATTTGCACCCATTGATTAGCAGCAGGCAGTAATCTTGCCTTCACTTGCAAGAGCCCCAGGAAGCAGCCACTTGGCAGCCGCAGTGCGAAATTTGCCAGAGCTCAGTTAAATGTGTGCAGGAAACTGGAGTTGCCCCTGGAGTCTTCCAGGAGAGTTCATCAAACTGTTTAGAGCAGCAGTATGGCACCAAGTGACGCCACGTCAGGCCCTGGAGAGGAATTTAGACAGATGCACACACCAAGAATCCTGAGTTCCAGCCTCCTGAGTCTCATTTAGGAGGAAGGAGAGCTGAAACATTCTTATGAGTTGGGGAGAAGGCAGGTCCATTATCTCCACAATCAGCTCAGTACACACCTGCCTAGGATGTGTGTGTGTTTGTAGTCATGGTGTAATAGAAGACCTTCCCTTCCTCCATGTTCCCAGCACTCTTGTGAGGTAGACAAGGCTGAATATGACTGACAGTCACCCAAAGAACTTCAGACCAAGCAAAGGTTCAAAACTAGGGAGATAAATAGGATTGGTGGAGATCAGCAGAGATTCCCCTTTGCCTAGAAACCAGCAAGGGGTGCCTGCGAGCTACAATTCCATGCAACAGCAGCTCCCTCTCCCAGAATTCAGCATCCTGAAAATCTGTTTGCATTTAAACCAACTCAAGATAAGTACCTTTTGAGTTATAGGCATGACTCCTCTATATAATTCAAGAGGATGGTCAAAGATCAACCATGGTCATATGAAGCAGGCATGTATGCATGCATTAATTGTCTAACTAAACTAACTAATAATAATATTTATACACCACCCATCTGGGTGGGTTTCCTCAGCCAACTAACTAACTACATATTCTGCCATCCTTCACAAAGACAGAATTTAAAATTTATTTTAAAAAATGAAACCAGAGCGCAATTGTCTAAAAGGTGGAAAGTTCATGTGGTAATGAGCACACACACCCTCCCACCCCAGCTGCTTAAGGAAAAGTCATAGGCACCTATAGACTTCCTCATTCTAGGGTGATTTTTTATTTTTTTAATTTTTGCAGGGCAGGGGAGATTTTAAGCAGAAAACCCACCAGGGGAACCCCCCACCCCGAACCATGTCTCACTTCTGACTTAAAAGTTTTTTAGCTCAGACTTCCAAGCAGCATGACCCTGAATGGTGCTAAAACTTTGGCTTGGATGGTGACTCTAGTTTCTAGGCCTGGCCATAGCAAAGATCTGGGAGAAACGTGCACAATGCCTAGTCCAAGTTCAGGAGCCAGAAAGGCCCCTTGCGAGATTTCCAAGGGTTTAGGCTACCTCCCTTCCTCACAACGTATCAGAAATAAACATGTTCAAGCTGTTTTACATTACTATGCAGCACATGCAAAATAAGAGAAATTGTGCAAAATTGTTTAATTTGTAGACTGCAGAATTTTAGCACTGAGGTGCAGGTCATCTAACCATGATATGGGGCTTTGGGCATAGAAACCCAGGGCTGTGATAAGGGACAAGTGCTTGTGCAGAAAAGAGACACTCCACCCCAAGAGAAACAGCCTCTTTTACAGAGCCTGCACACACTCAGATCTGCTTTTTCTTCTCATGGATAAACACCAACAAGACCTGCTTTTCATTTCATTCAAAATAATATTGAAATTCTCAGGCATCCCGCTCTCTGGTATATACTTAATTACGTGTGCCATAGCAGCAGTTTACTCTCCTCCAGTTAGCCAGCCCTGCTGGGTTCTGCATCCAGACCCCAAAAAGTGCACATCTCTGTGCTCTGTATACTCATCTGACTGAGGGGTGCCGAAGACAGAGAAAACTGTGGGCAATTCCAGCATAACAAGTCTGTGCCATAAATGCACCACAGCTGCAATTCAAACATATGACAGGGTATGAAAAGTGCAAGACTTGGGTGATTTGGTGTGACTTACTGTACTGGTTGTATAAAGATACAAATAAGCATGCAAATACAGCTGTCCCAGTAGATGCATGCATTGGTTTTGCAACGCCCTCCATTATGCACGGTGCCAATTTTCACGTGCATGATTCTCTGGATTGTGACTTTTGTGCATATCTGACAGCTGCAGTGTGCCAATGATTTTGGGGGGCCAGCTGTAAATGTCAAAATCTGGGCTCTATCTCAATGGAAGAAAAAATAAATAAAAACCTGGGCACAGGATATTCTCCCCAACTTTCTGGTAGTTCATGCTTGCTACCAGCATGGCATTTTATTTTACTGAACACATAATTTGTAGACATAAGATGTAGAATGGCCACTAGCTTAGATGGCTTTTAGGGGATTAGGCACATTCCTAAGCGAGAAGCCACTATCAACAGCTATGAGCCACAACTGCTAATTAGGACTCCCATCTTCAGAGGCAGCCAAACCCTGAATGCTGGATAGAAACAGAAGAAGACCGTGTTGCCTTCAAGCCCCAGTAGTGGGGCACTGGAAGCAACACTGAAACCTTAATCTGGTGGAGCAGGCTTATTTGTAGGTTAAATGCATTTAAATAAACCGCAGCTGGCTACTCCCTCCTTACTAACATTTGTAACCTTCCATATTGTGTCCCACCTGCCAAACTGTGTCCCTCCTCTTCCATTAGAAAAAGATGGTACCTACCAGGGACTAGATACAAACCCATTTTAGGAAGAAGTGGCTAATGGGTACCTGGATTTTATTCAGTCACATGTGTGTGTGTGTGTGTGCTTAAATTATGAAAGTTTCCAAACAAGGCCTGTTATGTTTTGCTTTGCTCAGCACCTTTTGAGCCACCCACAATGATATTCTCATTTTCTCAGGTGGCAGCAACTTCCCTGAGCTAGGCTGTTCGTAAGCAAATCACCTTTTGTTGAAGTGCTTTTGGAGATCCACATTGCAGGAAGCTCCTGGCAGCGGAATCCAGAACTAGAACAAAAGCAGAGGCCATTGTGAAGACAGAAGATGCCTAGGTAAGAGCACAACTGCCTGCCTGCATGCAGTGAAATCCCAGTTAATAAGCCTGGAGATGGAATAGCTCAGATAGGGAAAACAACACACAATTTTCCTCAGCACACGTTCACGCAGCGGACTTAGAGATGGCTAGAGCCTGCTTACTGCTCCTGCTTCTGAAGATGTGTGGCATCAACACGGAGGAGGAAACAAAGATCCCCTGGGGTTGGAAAGCCCCATGGAAAAGAAACAACACTCAGATTTCAAGTGAAGATTGGAAGCAACGACTGCCCCAAAGCATAATTATTGGAGTGCGGAAAGGAGGCACACGGGCCCTGCTGGAGATGCTGAGTCTGCATCCCCAGGTGGCAGCTGCCCATTCCGAGGTGCATTTCTTCAATGTGGAGGAGAATTACCGCAAAGGACTTGGTTGGTACAGTCAGCAGATGCCTTTTTCACACCCCACTCAAATCACTGTGGAAAAGACACCAGGCTATTTTTCGTCTCTCAAAGCCCCGGAAAGGATCCATGCTATGGACAACTCAATGAAGCTCCTGCTGATTGTACGGGACCCTGTGGAAAGGTTGGTGTCTGATTACACACAAATCCTTCACAACCGCAAGGCACGGCACAAGCCCTACCAAGCTCTAGAGCAGATTCTCTTGAGGCAGGGCCAGGAACTTAACACCCGGTACAAAGCCATGCAGCGCAGCCTGTATGCCTTACACCTGGCTCGGTGGCTGGAGTTCTTTCCCCGGTCACAGATTCACGTGGTGGATGGAGGCACCCTGATCCGGGAGCCTCTCTCAGAGATGCGCCACGTAGAGCACTTCTTGGGACTGGAGCCTTACCTTGGCCCAGACAACTTTTACTTCAACCAGACCAAGGGCTTCTACTGCCTACAAGCAAAGGGGTATCAGCACTGCCTAGACCAATCCAAAGGACGACCTCATCCCACTGTTGATGAAGCACTGCTTGAGCAACTCTGCACCTACTTCAGTGAGCACAACGAGAACTTCTTTGCCATGGTGGGTCAAACGTTCAACTGGTGCTAAGTTCTGCTTTGGGGCTTACAGGGGTGCTCTGTTGGGACAGAGAAAAATCAGAGAATGGCCTCCAGATGTTTAGAAAAAGTTTTTTGTGGTAGAGGTCTGTACTCTCTTCTTTTGACTGGGCTGGGAAAAGAGCTCTATCAATATGGGCTTTGCTCAGTGGTACACATGTTTAGAGGAAAACAGTACAACAGAAGTAGCTTTCACACTGGAGACTGGAAAGAGAGCTTTGACAAAAAAAATTCACAGCAAGTGGAGCTATATCCTCTGCAGCTGTGTGCCCAGGAAATGCTATATTCTAGGCCAGCCTTCCCCAAGCTGGTGCCCTCCAGATGCTTTGAACTACAACTCCTATTATCCCTCACCGCTAGCCCTGCTGGCTGAGGCTAGTGGGAATTGCAGACCAAAATATAATCCACATCTTGTTTGGTGTCTATTCCCAGCAATTGTGTGAAAAAGGGTGAAAAGCCATCTGTTCTCAGCGTTTACTGCCTCTCCAATATTCCCACACAACACAACCAGCTGCAGGAACTTTTGTTCCATCCACTTAATGCCCAACACCTGAAAGCCAAGTAATTCCTTTTCTGTTCAACATAGGGCAGCAGTTCCAAAGACAAGAGTTCCTGAAGTACAGTACTGTACTCCGCAAGATCTGACTTGTGTAACTGAATACAGGACAGATAAGTCTGATACACCCATTTGGATATCTTGAATCTATTATAAATATATCAAGTCCTTATAGTCAGCCCATCAATTAGAATAAAGGGCAATTTTCATTTCAATCCACTCTCCTCTCATTGATTCACATACATAAGTCTTCCTTCCTCCTCTATCTGCTTAGAAAAAGTCCTTTCTAACAGAAATGCATTCACTGACAAGATATAATCTGTCAAGAGAGAATGAGCATGCTCAATGAGGGAATATAGAGAAGTGTCAAATATACAGTGATGCTTAGGGTAGGCCAAGAGTACCAAGGATGTCACTTGCATGTAGCTAGCTGGCCCAGTTACAGCCTTCAGTACCAAGTGTGCTGCACCACTTTATTTTCTTTCCTCTACCATTGTGCTTACTCTATTATGGCACAGCTTCTAGCAAAGGGGCAACTGAAATAAAACCAGGTCCAATTCACTGGCTTCTTTTGTTGGCACATGCATGCTAAAATAAACTAGGCTTTGTTTGTCCAACATCCATCCATATTACTAATGACCAAAACTCCCAATCTAATATTCATATGAACAACTGCAGAAGAATGCAAGAACCTGCTGCACCAGGCCAGTAGCCCCTCCAGCCCAGCATCCTGCTCTAAGTGGCCATCCAGACGCCTGGAGGGTATCTTCAAGCAGGACACAAGTACAGGAACACTCCCCGCCTCCTGCAGCTTCCAGCAAGCGGGATTTAGAAGCTTGACTATCTCTGGCTATGGAGGCAGAGCACAGCCATGGTGCCTAGTAACCAGGGACAGCCTTGCCCTATGTATCACCCACCCAAACCATTATTTGCCTTATCCAGCAATTTGACAATTGTTTAAAAAAAGAACAGGATGCAATGGACAGAAGTTCATGAAAGCCATGCACATCACTAACAGGAATAGATAAACAATCAGAGTCCTATATAACTGAGAATAATTGAACCTCATTCATTTCCTACAATGCCCTAGCTTAAAGGTTACAACACATATATATATATATGTCAGAGTGAGTGTGAATGTCTGTCCCAATCTGAAACAATAATCCCAGGGCATGCCAAGAACCTGGAAGGCACTCAAGCAAATACACAAGAATAGGATTGGAGACCTTCCAGTTATTATTTGTCACCATATTGCCTGAAATTGCACTGTATGAAGCAGTCCTAACAAGAGCTTAAAAACATTACAGTAGTTTATTAGTTCTCCAACCTTACTCTTATGCACAGCCAGCCCAAGAACTACTACACAAAGGGCTCAAATCACACACTGACAAGGTTGCTAATAAAAGCATGGCAGCGCTGCCGGTTTAGCACCGTGTTACAGAAAATTTTGTACATTATAGCACAAGAAGGCATTGACACTGAAGCAAGTGATTGTGCTAGCTCAAGGATACAGTATAATTCAGCGCAAGGCAACTAACCCATGGGCAGTTCACCAGCTGAGGGCAGAAAAGATGCATTTTGGCTTCTTCCTAGTATACACATCCCCACACCTTTCCCATTATCACACCGTTCACATGTTCAGACAGTACTTCTATCCTGGGCCGGGGGGGGAGAGCTTTAGCAGCCTCAGTTGCATTAAACTCTGTACAGTGGTACCTCGCAAGATGAATGCCTCGGAAAACGAAAAACTCGCAAGACGAAAGAGTTTTTCGTTTTTTGAGTTGCTTCGCAAGACAAATTTCCCTATGGGCTTGCTTCGCAAGACGAAAACGTCTTGCAAGTTTGTTTCCTTTTTCTTAAAACCGCTTGAAGAGGTGCAGTTGCGACTTGACCGTGCTTCGCAAGACGGAAAATTCGCAAGACGAAAAAACTCGCAGAATGAATTAATTTCGTCTTGCGAGGCACCACTGTATATTCTACTAAGTTTAAATTAAATGCTGGACTTAGATAATTGTGGGAGCTGTATTAGATCAACAACAATCAATCAGCTAGAGAACACAGAAGTTAACTATGAACACGGCCACCATTAAAGTCTATAATTTGGAAAGATTTTATTTTATTTTAAAATCTCTAATAGGATATTAGGGCACTGATCTTTTTGCTGCAATGACCCTTTTACCCCAGAATGATACACAAGAACAAGTTTTGTAAAAAATGGTTTTATCAGTTCCATTTTTGTATAAAACACATGGGAGAAACCTAGCCAATCAACACACAAATTGCTGCCACGTAACAAGGTACTTTTGTGTCAAACTTTGAATCTAAAGAACATACAAATGTTTTAAGTCTACAGTCAATTGTCTATGCTCTTCCATTTAACTATTTTTTTAAAAAAATTCCACATATCCCCATATTTCTTCTGTCCCAGTTACAGTACAATGACAGGGAGGAAGAGGGCTGTTTAAAACTCCTCTCTATGCAGTTTTCTGCTGCCCCTTCTTTCCAATCAGAGACTTGTGGATGTGAGGAATTACACCTGTAAAGAGAATAATGGATTAGAACTGAAGAATACACAATAGTTTAGCACTCATATCAATACATTCTCAAATAACATATTTTGCTAACTCTGTTAGAACTATGCTTACCAAACCCTTCAATAAAAATCCACTTGAACACACTAAGAGGAGAACTGGGATGCAGCTATGTAGCTGTATTAGATCAAATGTTGACTCAAAGCCTAATTTTCTTGTTACAAAAACAACTAAATGGTGCCATACAGAGTTACTATACTCTGGGGTGGGGAGAAGGAGGGAATAATCTGGATTGTGTTCTTCAGGTTAGGTTCCCTCATGTTACCAAGGTGGATGTGAAGATTTACTGGGACATACTGAGAAGCAGAACTGTATTCCCTGGCCTGGTTTGGAGCCTCAATTAAAGAGTTATAAATGATTGGGGAGGAGTACTTAGAATGCTCACCAAAAAAACAAACAAAACAAAAAAACAAAACAAAAAACAGATGGTGCAAAACACAGTTTACAGGAGACCTACTCTATACCAGATTCACCTAGTACAGTAGTCAGGATGAAATACAAGAACCCATCACTATCAAAGCTACTACTAAGTCAGTGAACTAAAAACTATACTGATAAGTACCCATTTGGTTCATACAGTGGTAAGAACTTGCCATGGCAGTACATGCAACTACAACGTAAATCAACTGTGTAACATTCTGCCAAGCAAAATAAGCAGTTTTCCAAACACCCTGGCATAATCAGAAATCCAGTAAGAAGCATATCACGATTCTACTTATCACTTGGCAAACTGCTTATCTATAATATCCTGCAGAGTACTTAAAGGGATACATTTAAGTTCAGCCACCCTGTCTCCAAATATACTTTTCATATCCAAGCTTTCCAGAAGCTCTAATACTACATACCTCCACCAGCAATGGTAGCTTTAATAAGGGAATCCAATTCCTCATCACCACGAATAGCAAGCTGCAAATGACGAGGAGTGATACGTTTTACCTTGAGATCCTTGGAGGCATTACCTGCCAATTCCAAAACCTGTTGGAAGAAACAGAGCTTTGTATGCCAGCCTCCTAGGAAAATACTGAACAGTGAAATACTGAAAATACTCAAAACTAAGTTACAAACTGCAACAGACTACTTCTTTTTCATACATTTCATAGAATCATAGAATCATAGAATCATAGAGTTGGAAGAGACCACAAGGGCCATCGAGTCCAACCCCCTGCCAAGCAGGAAACACCATCAGAGCACTCCTGACATATGGTTGTCAAGCCTCTGCTTAAAGACCTCCAAAGTAGGAGACTCCACCACACTCCTTGGCAGCAAATTCCACTGTCGAACAGCTCTTACTGTCAGGAAGTTCTTCCTAATGTTTAGGTGGAATCTTCTTTAGTAGATTCAAGGCAAAAGCCCAGGTACCTAAAACTAAATTTTATTTTTCTTTTTCAAAAAATGACCATCTACTACTATTCCTTGAAGATGATCCAGCAGGCTCAGCCCTACTCCCTTGCCTCAGATGAGTTTGGTGGGAACTATTTCTCTTCTTGATCAGGGAAGGTCCAGGATGAGAGCAGCAGTGCTGCTTGAGCCACATTGGGCAAAAGATTCCTTCACTGCAAGGGGTTGGACTAGATGACCCTCATGGTACCTTCCAACCCTACAATTCTATGCTTATGACTCCACATAATTCAGTACCCAGTGAGAGTCAGTGTGGTGTAGTGGTTAAGAGCGGTGGACTCGTAATCTGGTGAACCGGGTTCGCTTCCCCGCTCCTCCACATGCAGCTGCTGGGTGACCTTGGGCCAGTCACACTTCTCTGAAGTCTCTCAGCCCCACTCACCTCACAGAGTGTTTGTTGTGGGGGAGGAAGGGAAAGGAGAATGTTAGCCGCTTTGAGACTCCTTTGGGTAGTGATAAAGCGGGATATCAAATCCAAACTCTTCTTCTTCTACCCGCTTCAAGAGCCTTTGGGGGCTATAAAGTAGGACCAGTATTCTAAACAAATAAGTCAGTTTAAGTTGGGGTGGGGGGCATCAGTTCCAGATAGAGATCTGGCCCCTTGCAATTCTTCCTGGGCCACACCCCTCATAGGTCTGGTGCCATACCCCAAGTGCTTTTGCCTGACTGGAATATGCCCTTGAATTCTGATAATGCTTCTTTTTTGTCTAAATAAAGAAGGGTGTCTCAGCATGTAAAATTTACATTATTTGCACAGCACACTTTTGTCTGGCCCCCACCCACCACTGGCACAGAAGGTTGCTCTTGAGCTGAAAAGGGTTCCCCACCCCTTGCTGCATGTTTTCCCCCATAGGTAGTGAGCTTTCCCCATAAAATGTATGCTTTCATATTCAGGATACAAATGTATCAAGTGTTCAGAACTGCAAATAACCTCTGGGTCAGATTCTGCCTTTACCTAAAACACACAAGTTCATTTTATTATCTCTCTCTCTCTCTCTCTCTCTCTCTCTCACACACACACACACACACCTATTCCTCACAGTGTTCTAATGTGTGTCATATCCCCCCCACCCCATCTCAGGAATATGTTAGATGAAAAGTAAACAACTAAATTAAAAGTGTAGGGCAAGAAAGCAATTCTTTTTTCTGGATTTAGCAGAAACACATACTCACCCCAAACTCAACCATGCAAAAAACTAAGCCAGAGAGAAAACATAATTAATAGAATATGTTAACCATTAAAGCTCTTGCAGAATTATTTGATCTGGGCAGCTAAAAACAGGTTTTTAAAGAGAGCAGGAGCAGCTAGGTTATGCTACTCTAGAGGTTCCTGCCAGGCTCCACAGACCAATCTATTATCTGGGTCTTTGATTACATTCAGATCATAGTCTAACAAGATCAATTTTCAGAACCTACCTCAGCAGTGAGGTATTCGAGAATTGCAGCACTGTACACAGCAGCAGTAGCACCAACTCGTCCATGGCTTGTGGTGCGAGTCTTCAAGTGTCTATGGATACGACCCACTGGGAACTGAAAGCAGAAGGACCTGTTCAGCATACATGGTCAAAGCCAACACTGCTCTTCCAAAGGTAATTAATTCTGACATCTGGTTCAGTGAACTATTTCCAGAGAGAGAGAGAGAGGGTGCATTTAATACAGGCACCTCATCTAATAGAACTAGAGTCAGGATTTGAGTTGCAGTTTTGTTTTTTAACAGACTGGTCATCAAATGCCAAGTCACACACAGTTCTTGCACTGCATTATCTTAAACTGGAAATGGGAGGGAGTGATGTGGTCTGTGTTGCAGTTCAAGCTAGGTTTCACAGGCCAAACTGCCTGGCACCAGGCTTCTTGAGAATGCTTGCAAACCAGTAATGAGCTCCATGAGGTCATTCATAAATGTAAAAACAAATTTTCAGCACTAGAAAGTATGCTGTGTGTCTTATTCTTAAGGCAGTGTAACAGCTTCCACAGTGTATATGGTATTATATTCTTAATTTAATAAAATTCTAAAAATGTTCATTCGGCAAGCATTCAAATAACTGGCAAAGGCTAAGGACAACGAAGTCCCTGCAGCTGACCAATCAGACACACTATTATTTTCCTTAATACAAGAAGCTTAACTTCTCCTTAAATAAACACATGACTCAACAAAAAAACAGATTTTTGCCAGGAGTGGGAAGTTGGGGGCAGAAGAAAGAGACAAGACAGAAGAGTTGCCTCTTCTGGTCGAAGAGGCAGGAAAAAATGGTAACTTCCTCACAGGGAAGGGTGCTTATTTGCCAAAGCCAGAGGAAGCACATGGAAAACCTCAAACAAGTCAAAAACTTAGGATTATAAAAAGAGTCAAAATGGCAAACAAGCTGGAGAAGGGAAAACATGATTTAAACAAACAGGCAAAAAAATGACCAAAAAGATGACAGCCCCCAAGAGCTCACTTAGCATTTTACAAAGCTAGACTCAATTGGTTCCCATGGCCTCCAAATGAGATATTGGTGGGTTAGGTCTTGCTCCTCCTAACAAGATTTATAGGTAAGTGAACAAGATTTCCACATATTAGTCAGGAGCAATAAGACATTTTGAACTGAAATAGCAGCTCTGATGAGAGATTCTCATGGATGGCAGTATCACTAGCTATTATTAAAGGCTGTGTCTGCCAAAACTCAGGTGTCTAATGGTTTCTACTCTACAGATGTCCATGGCAGGAATATTACCTGGAAGGCTACTAAGATAATTATCTTGTATCTGTTACTCTTATAGTTAAATGCATTCAATGAACCATTTGCCAAAACTGGGCTTGTCAAAAGATTTCTCTCTGAATAATACAGTATTGCAAAACACCACACCAAAACCCAGGTGTGGCCAATACAAGACTTCAGGATGCTCTAGATATCCAAGATGTACCAGACCTATCCTTATCAGTTTTTGGATCTCAGCAACAAAGGGCATTTAGTTAAAAGAGTTCTTTGAGCTCCGATAAGAGCGTCTTACCTAGGCGCCATCTTGAATCCAAGGAGCAGGTTAACAAGGAAAACCACTGATTTTATATGTATATATATATATATGATTGTAGCCAACTGCTGCCTTTTTATATATATTTCAAGGCTTTTACATGTTATTTTCCTTCTTACGGTTTTATTTGCATAATGCCTAATAAAGGTTT
This sequence comes from Podarcis bocagei, assembly GCF_964188305.1. NCBI lineage: Eukaryota > Metazoa > Chordata > Lepidosauria > Squamata > Lacertidae > Podarcis > Podarcis bocagei. The sequence continues at coordinate 92,291,242 of NC_138132.1, read as the reverse complement.
GATTTCGATTTCGGATCTCAGCAAAAGGGAAATAAAGAGCTCATTTGACTTAGGAAAGATAGTTTACACTGAATATAGCTAAAGGTTGTAGTCAGAGCACTTTACAGTAAGGATTAGGGGAAAACACAATATCTCTTTAGCTACTCAAAGCATGTTCAATTCTACGACACATCTAGCTGGTGTTAAAAATACTAGAAACAGTCTTTTAGGCTAAAGCTTACACAGCACGCCCCTAACAATCTGAATAGGTCAGAAACTAGAGAACTAGTGTCAAGATCCAGGCTGAAAGTTAATGGACTGTAAGGGGGCATCATGTAACTCCTGCTAGAAAATCCTTAATGTGCAGATGGTCTGATTTGTGTTTCCTCCTCTTATAAGAGATGGAACTGCCTTACAACCCTGATTTCTGATTTCAGGGAAATGTGCACAAGGAGAGAGCAGAGAGACAGGTGGTTGTGAGAGAGGGAAAGAAAGGCAATCGTGGAAGGTGACAGAAAAAAAATGCAATAACGGGAGGGGAGACTCAGCTCCCCAGGGAAGGAGGAACCAAGTTAATTTTAATTAAAGTAATGTACAACTCATATGCATGTCTACTGAGAAGTAAAGCCCACTTAATTTAAAGGAACTTACCTCAAATAGCATGCACAGGACTACAACTTTAATATTTCAGGGTTGATTTGGAATGAAAATTAGTTTTATTTAATTGAATTTTTAAAAGACTTATAAAATGACAAAACTTTTGCTAACTCTCAGGAACCCTTTTGTTTTCCTTTACAACTAAAACTGTATGTTTCTTCAGTGTGGGAGAATCTAGGGAGGTTCCTCAAACTTCATCATACAACCAAGGGGCAACAGATAACAGCTGCCACCTATATTAGGTTCTAAGTATAGTAAAGCTTTCCCAGAAATCCTATCCATTTTTATTTCAGGCAAGTTGATATTAGGAGGGAGCAAGAATCATGCAGAACTGAATTAAAGATGATACTAGGTGGAAGAAAGCAAGGTAAGGTGAGATGAGATGGAGAGGGAAGAAATAGGAGGTGAAATGATACAGAAGGTGAGAAAAGGAAAGTATAAAAAATTCTGAGAAGAAAATGTGGAAGAAGGCATAAGCAGAAAGAGAAATGAAGCAGATTGGTGCATGGTATGTGGTGAGACGCTAGCACTATTAAGTATCAAGAATGAAACTAATAATAATAATAATAATAATAATAATAATAATAATAATAATACTGCCTTTCATCCAAGGATCACAAGGCAGTTTATAATATTAAAACACAAAATTGTGAAAGTGGGTCCCATGTTCCTGGTTGAGAGTCTAAGGTGGGTCTTGGGTCTGGACTAGTTGAAGATTGCTAGTACAGTATACATCATGGTTATTTCGAATGACAAATTTATTATTTCCGTCACAGACCAGTTCTAGCCCACATACAATATCAAGGAAGTCATAAAACATGATAGGGATACATTTGAATTTGCAATTAGGTATAACAGGGACAATACAGTTAAAAATATATATAAATTAAAACTTAGTCACTAACATATAACCTAAAATTATCATTTAAGGCCTTAATCATTATGATAGCATAGCTTGTTCCCTAAGTTTTATGGCAATCACACAGAATTTGGCTACCTTTAACATGATCTCAGGATCCAGGGATTTTAGACACTGAAGTTCAGATTCATTTGGAGATTTTTGCAAAGCAGGGGTAATAAATACTGAGCGTATATCCCCATAAAAATGACAGCGTAACAAGGCATGAGAGACAGTTTCTACCTCCATCAAGCCGCAGGGGCAGACTCGTCCAGCGTATGGTTTACCCTTGAATCTGCCCTGCAATAAGGCAGATGGCAGCATGTTGAATCTAGTGAGGGTAAATTACCGTCTGTATTTAGGTATTTGTAATTTTGACAAATAATTTGCTGGGGGAAATCCTCTCCCATTATCTTTTATTACTGGGTGTTTATTCATCTTGCTCACGTGGCATTGCAGTTCCACATCCCAAATTCGTTGGCGGATTATTGCTCTAGCTTTCTCATAACCTACAGCTATCAGGGCCTGTGGGGGAAACCCCAAGCCTCTTAGCTTTTCATGCAGTGTAGCTTTCCATTTGGATTGGTAGAAATCCAGCAGGGTTAAGGGTGCCAACCCAACAGGGAAAAAGATAAGTTTTAACCAATAATGGATCTTCAGAATCCATATCCGAGCGCTAACAGGGATTTGCCGGACCTTCAGGCGGACAGCTATGTTAGACACACAAGAAGGGATAGCGATAGAACTTAGTTTGGAATGATTCTAAGGGAGCAAGGTTTAAGAAGCTGCAGATCTGAGAGCCATATGTCAGCTATGTTAATATTTTTGCAGCAAAGACCTGGGAGGCTGCCGGAATATATTGGCCCCCTTTTCCATAGAAAAACCTTTTCCATAGAAAAACCAAAAGCTTTGGTAGCTCTTTGGGCATTTGCAATAGTTATTACAATAAATGAACTTACCTGAAGTCCAGCTCTTTGTGAGCGAGACACTGCCTTTGCCTTAGCCTTTCCACTGTCCTTGCCAGCCTTGCCTCCAGCCTAAATAAGAAATAAAAACATGAACTAGATCTACTGCTGAACATGTCAGCTGAAAGGAGAAGAGCTTTTAAAATCCTATCTTATCACCACTGTTGATAATACATGGTTGTTGAGGTAAAACATGTAATTATAGGTCTCCTATAAATTCAAAACATGCAGTCTTGATGGAATATTTAGAATGCAATTTTGTTCTTCAGGTCATTCTCTGTTAAAACAAGTGCAAGAAGGAAATTTAAAAGAACCAAAAGACTCTAAATTGCTTTTAAATATGCCAATATGTAGCGTATACAAGCTATTGGGCCACAATTCTAAGCATACTTTTAAATACCGTATACTTTTTAACTAAATCTAATTAGGGCTACAATCCTAGTTTATTTAATTTATTGGGGGGGGGGGTTATACCATCCTTTACCAAATGGTAAGAGGTGATCTACAAATTTAAAATGTTATACATGCCTGATATTAATAAAAATAAACCAGCAGCTATTTTCTACATGCAAGTTCATATGAAGACATGTTCATGTGAACAGATGATGCATGGATACAACTTGCAGTGGCCAGCATTATTAAGGTAGTCCCAGAAGTGCTACTGTAATTAGAATGACAACTATTGGCTGTATCTACATGAAGCCTAGTTCACAGAGAAGCACATTCAAATCGTCTCATGCATAAGGAGGAACATGTAAAGCTGTTAAGTGGTTTGCAAACACAGGTGTGAACAGGCCGATATGGAGTTTTTCATTTTTCATCTCAGTGGTGTGGGACGGAAAATTTTCTAGAAAGTGTTATGTTTTATAAATTCATTAGAATAGTAACAAAATATAGTTGACAACTACAAATTCTATTAGGTAAATCTGGCAGTTTCAAAGTTTTTTTATTTTGTTCACCAAATGCAAGTGAAATAAACATGCTCAATTAGATGTCTCTTTGGGACATCAGAATTTTTTAATGCAAACTACACTGATTTGTGTATTTTTTCACATATTTTCTAGGATGTTTCAAATCCTGAAACTAAATGTTTTTGATTATACACACTTTTCAGGATTAAAAATATTGCTCACAAACAAGCTGACTTTAGTTGTGTGCTATAATACTCAAATCAAATTAAGTTTGCACAAAGAGCTTCTGGGAATCTTGAAAGCTAGAAACTCTCTTTTCACAAGCAATAATAATAATAATAATAATAATAATAATAATAATAATAATAATAATAATAATAAACAACCTTTATTGTCTCTACACCACCTGTGTGCACTGAAATTAAACGAGCCCCCCCCCCCACTCAATCTTGTTTGCGCTCTGTGTGCTTGTCAGAAGTCAATTACACCACTATTTTTTTCCATTCAGCAGCCCAACAGCCCACGGATAAAAACTGTTTTTTAACCTGTTGGTGCGGCTGACTATACTTCTGTATCTTCTGCCTGAAGGTAGGAGATTAAAGAAGTGCTGGCCAGGGTATCCCTAAGAATTTTCCTCACTCTCCTGAGGCAGCGGTCTCCCAATAGCTGAACCAATAGCTACATTCCTAAGCACTTGCCCAGGTAAAAAGTCTACTGAACACTTAAAGACTTACTTCTGAATAAAAATACAGTGGTACCTCGGGTTAAGTACCTAATTCGTTCCGGAGGTCCGTTCTTAACCTGAAACTGTTCTTATCCTGAAGCACCACTTTAGCTAATGGGGCCTCCTGCCGCCGCCACACGATTTCTGTTCTCATCCTGAAGCAAAGTTCTTAACCTGAGGTAATATTTCTGGGTTAGCGGGTCTGTAACCTGAAGTACCACCGTACATAGGATTACACTATAAAATATCCAGGTTTTTATTACATTTCTGAGGACCACACAAGTGCCAAGAGGGTGTAGAGTTCCATTCATGAACTTCAGTCACCTAGAAAATATTTGGCAACTTATACATTGAATTAAATAAGGTAAGGAAAGTGAATAATTTAGACTTAGTTTTGACCCTATATTTTAAGGAATGTTAATAATCTGGGCATTTTATAATGTAAAACTCTAGTGCCAACAAGAGAACATATGGCCAACACAAGAGTTAACTTAATAATGTTCATGCCAGACCCATTTATCTAGATAGTAATCAAAGGAGAAAAGCTGTGACAGGACCAAGTGAAGCTTTACATACAACGAATCAGAGTCTATGTCAAATACACTGCCAGTGATGTACCACAGCAGGAGCAATGATGGATGTGGACTTGGTTTTGGGACCCTAGCACTCAAGTTACGTACTGATAAGCCAATTAAGAGACTCCAATCAAGCTAGATAATCTAACTGAACACACACATATATTTTTAGCAAAGGAAATTATTTTTATCTACTTTATTGAAGAAGGAAAAGTGGTACAGATGCCAAATGATAATACCAGAGATATTTTATCGTATTTATGCACACTTTTTTACTAAAATAAGTTCCAAAATTTAGGGCGTGCATAAGATTTGATGGCACATTTACATTCACCAGCAAATACTTTACTGGGTTCAAGGTTTTGAAAATTGATTCGATGGCACATTAGATTCATGTAAATACAGTACCTTTTAACTACATGGCCGTAACTAGACTGTGTTCACTTAAATGCTACTGAAACTTATGAACATGTGATTTAAGAGTATTTCATTCAATAATCATTTCAGATTACCTCCGTGTCAGGTCGAACAACCCTACACCAAAACAACCACTTGTTTAAATGGGGCATATTCACAACCTGAGGCAAATAGCTATTCAAAAGCTGTTGACACAGCACTGAGATGCTCACATATTGCATAAACCAGGGGATTAGGAACTTGTTGCCCTCCAGATGTTGTTGGACTCCAATTCCCATCTCCCTGATCATTGGTCATATTGACTGAGACTGATGGGAGCTGACAGACGCAGGCTCCTCATTCCTGACGATCGCTTGTGTGCAACCCTCAGATATGGGTAGGTGTTGCATGTAAACACCTGCACATACTGAGAACCTTGCCAACTGTTTGGGCATTTTAACTGCAGTTAATGTCTTGCTGCTCCCTTGTCTCCATACATTATTTTTTTAAAAAATAAGCTGTATATTTTATATCTATATTTCCCAAGACTTCTCAAAACTAAATTTGAATTTTCTGTTGAGTCAAAATGTGTCTTGTACAAGCAAAGCTATGTGTTAGGGGATGTGTACGTTAAGGGATATCTTAACAGGCTTACCTGGAACTAAATTATCACCAGATTAAACCTTATTAAGTTGCTAGTTTTTAAAATCCTGGTGTTGGTTTCACTTCTCAATGTTTTACTATTTTTATAGTGTCTGTATTGAACTGTTTAATTTATTTTTAAGCCGTATTAAACATGTTTAATCAAAAGGCAGAGTACAAAATGTTTTAAATATATCTTACAGCTTGCTGAAAGACTGACTTTACTATTAGATTATAGCTTTTTAAAGAAAAATGAAAGCCAATTATGTAATAAGTCAGGCTCAATGGGTTATAAAACCAAAATTGGTAATTTTGCCAATTATCAGTCCTGTCACATTATATTCAGCAGCTGAATTAACTATTTACCCAGTCACATCAGCTGCACCAAAAAAGATGAGCTCTGTATTCTATGGTAAGCTTATGATGAAGTAGAAAGATAAGATCTTAGATCAGACTGTCAATACTAAGCCTGTTTAGTCCAAACTGCCCCAAGTTCAATGCTCCCTATGAGCTATGCTTAAGATTATATTTATATTATTGGACAAAAACAGTCAACAGTTAGAATCTTACGCGAGATTCCTCTAAGGACACAATGCTAACTGCATGCAGACACTAAGTTAACAAACTGCAAGCAATTTCTTTGGAATTTAGAATGCTATATCAAACTTGATTACTGCAGACTTGTAAAGTAAGATTGAAATATATTAAGTTATTTCCAACTGATATAGAAGAACTGAGCAGAATGAATAATAATTGCCAGATCTGCCAGAAAAACTTTTAAGCTCTACATGCATAGCTTTTAAACCAGACAGGCAAACTTCAGTGCCATCTTACTGGGGCATTCTCTACCTTAGGTTTATTATGCAAATAACCGTGATTAAAATGTTTTTCTACTGGGCATTCAACTACAAGAATATATAAATTATCTTGTATCCTTTAACAGTTTACATTAACTTTGAATACAAAGAGAACAGATCAAGTCACTTGCAGCCAAAGCAAGAAGTGATAACTCCTTGCCTATTAACCTGCTCACTGGAAGGTATCTCACCATTAAGTAAAATACTTTTAAAAATTCCTGCTTGGAAAACTAAAACCTTAAAGTAGCACTGCAACCACATCAGCAGTGAAACTTAAAATTAATCTTTAGCCTGTGGGAAGTGTCAACTGCCCATTTGCAGCCTTTATAAAAATGAAGTCCCACTGAGACCAACTGGACTTAGCGCCAATTAAACAGCCCTAAACATGGTTCAGATGGGCGTTAAGTCCCCTGCAATCAGTAGGATTTGCTTTTAAGTAAACACGCATAGGCTCACGCTGCACTGGAAGGCAGCACGTCTTCAGACGTCATTCGCCTACAACCCCGTTGACTTGGCGAGGGGGGAGGAGCAGAAAGGCCACTTCCCGAAGCGGCAGGCAGGGGGTCCAGTGCGCCAGGCTGTCACATCGAGGGCCGCTTCTGGCGGGACCCGTCAGACTCAAGCTGAAGCCCGCGTCAGGAAATAAATCCGGAGCGCCTGACGTTTATACAGCATTACGTTGCTAGGAAATCTCTTCCCAGATGCGCCTTAGAGAGGCGAGGAGGTGGTGACGAGCCGGCCTGCTGGCACCGCTTGGCAGCTGCCCCCTATCACCTCCAATTGCCTGTCAGTGTGACCCACGGCCAGGGCCCTCGGGCGCGCCTGGGTCGGGAGAAGCCGCCCCGTTTGTGAAGATGGCACATGCTCCACAAGATTCCTCCCAGAGCCAGGGTTCACACGTGACACAAGGCAGACCCCGGGCTGCCACCAAGCGCGCACATCCCCAAATCTTGAAGTTGCTGCGCGCGGCTCTCGGATCCCGCCGCCACCAAGAGTATCCGCCTGAGACTCGCCTCACGCGCGTTCACACCTTCCTTTAAAAAAAACAAGCACCACCCCCAGAGAACGAGGTACACTCCGAAGCGGGAAGAGGCCCCGGCGGAGGCGGGGCTTCCAAGGCGCCTCGTAAAATAAAGGCAGGCGGCAGCGTCACCCCTCGCTTCCCCACCAGCCAACGGGGGTTCCAGCTCACGCGTCCTTGGCTCCATGACACGCGGAGGTTTGCTGAGCCTCAGGAGGAGTCGGGAGCGCAACTTGCTCGGGTCCTTCCCCGCCCCCGACACCCTTCCCTTGGCGCCGGCGCTGGAAATAAGTCGGGACCCCGCGAGGTCTTCCTGCCTGGGGGTCCGGAGCTATTTCTCCGCGAGGTTCGCTTCCCCCTGCCCCGCGTCCTTAGTCTTTCTCCCCGCTCACCATGGTTCCGTCGCTGCCCTGTGAGGACCGGTCCCGATTCCGAGCTAGAGCCGCCTCAGAAAGTCGACAGACAATAACCCGCCTGAGCGCGAGGAGGGAGCCTGGCCTGCCGCGGCCACCGCGAACCAATCAGGGCAAGCCATGCTAGTTTGAACCTCCCGCCTTGACCAATCCAATTACGGCTTCTTACTTCCTCGCGTAAGCTCCGCCCCGCGGTCCGTTTAACGGCTGTTTTTTTTTTTTTTAACAATCATCAACCCCCACCCCCCTCTTCCTTTGCACACGGCACGTAGAGAGCGAAGGGGGCGGGACAAGGCGTCGCTCCGCGTAGGAGAGAAGAGTGTGGAGTGACTACCCTTTTGACCAGTAAACGACAAAAGCGGTCGTACAGGAGGCGGTATCAACTGAGTAACAGCACTTTGAACCAATTGGGAAGAAAGAGTTTCCCGCCCATATTCTCTCCCCCTCCCCTGCTTGTTTGTTTGCGCGGAGAGAGAAAAATGGAGGTGGCGGCCTGCGCACGCGCGCGCCGGGGGGGGGTGTTCTTTCCCCCATATTCGAGGCGAGCGCTCGGTGGGTCTCTAGCAGGGGCGCCGACTTATAAAAAATATTGGGGGGGCCCATACCGGGGTCCTGCCGCTGGTTCGCTCGGGTAGCCGGGAGAACGCAGTTCGAGGTGGCGGTGTTGGGGAGAGACCCTCGCTCAGGGCGCCACTAGACTTGGCGGCCGGCGGCCTATCTGGGGGGTTTTGGAGCGTATTTCGGCGGAGCGATTGGGGAGGAGGGGGCTTGTTGCCGGATTCTTCAGCTGAGCCGGAGACCCGCTGCTGGGGGTCCCTGGGCCGAGTTGTGAGCACGGCCTGCTGAAGGGAGATCCAGCCGATTGCGCGACGGGGACGACCGGGGCTCTCCGGCTAGGGCGCGCGGCTGGCTGGCTGGCTGGCGAGGGAGCAGGTGGGGAGGAGGCGGGGGTCCTCACTCTCTTAGGAAACGCACCCGCGCGCCCGATTGCCACGAAGTCCGAAGGGTGCGTGTGTGGAATTAAAAAGCAAAAACGAGATACGGGCAGGGCAGGCAAAGAGTTTTCTGCAAGAGGATGGAGGGCAGGTTGAAGAGAAAATCACTCAGGATGAGACAGTCAAATCAGCCATGATAAAATGGGCTCAGGATATTGGGTATAACATCATGTTTGAGGACTGGGAAAGGTTATGGACCACCGGAATGAAATTCACGGCATGTAATGCCTTGAAGGAAAATATTATGAAAATGATTTATAGGTGGTACATGACCCCAGTCAAGCTTGCAAAAATATATCACCTGTCTGATAATAAATGTTGGAAATGTAAGGAGGCTGAAGGGACATTCTTTCACCTCTGGTGGACTTGTCCAAAAGTGAAGACCTTCTGGGAAATGATCTATAATGAGTTAAAAAAGGTATTTAAGTATACCTTTCCCAAGAAACCAGAGGCCTTCCTCTTGGGCATTGTTGGCCAGAAAGTGTTAAAGAAGGATAGAACTTTCTTTATGTATGCAACTACAGCAGCAAGAATACTTATCGCAAAATATTGGAAGACACAAGATTTGCCCACACTGGAAGAGTGGCAGACGCAATTGATGGACTACATGGAACTGGCTGAAATGACTGGCAGAATCCGAGATTTGGGAGAAGAAACAACGGAAGAGGACTGGAAAAAATTTAAGGACTATTTACAAAAACAATATAAGTTGTATGAATGTTAAAAATTTACACGATTCGGAAACTATAGCTTCAGCAATTAGATTTGGGAAACAGGAAATTATATTTTAAGTAAGAAAAGGTCAAAATCTAAGGTAATACTATGTTTAATTTAAGATATAAGTAACTGATGAAAAGTATGTTAAATTTAGAGGTATAGTATTTGAAAAGTACAAAATAAGGTACGAAACAAGGTAATAATTTGCTGATATCTTTATTATAAAGAATGCAGGGTAAGGGAGATGCGAGGAAGTCCAGTTAGTTATATAAAAAATGTGTTGAATGGTTGGTTTTCTTTTCTTCTTTTTCTTTTTTCTTTTTCTTGTTCTTTTACTTTTTTCTTCAGTGTATGTTTCTAACTTTGTATTTGAAAACTTAATAAAATATTTATATATATAAAAAAGAGAGAAAATCCTTTCGCTTTTCTGGGGCGCAGGGAAGTCTCAGAGCCGGAGGTTGGGGAAGGGACCCCCTTTGCTCTGCCCTCTTCTCCCGTCTTAGATTTGCATGGGGGTCCCCGCCCGAGCTTGCCTGGCCACCGGGCCACACAAGGGCCGCGCTCTACGCGGCACACCTTGCTAGCCGCGCAGCTGTCCTCCGCGGCTGCGGAGCGGCCCTGCGCCGGTGCCCAGCCCCTCTGGGCGCCCGCTGCGCTGCCAATGACAAGCGGGCGACGTCGAGGGCGGGGAAGGCGTCGCTTTCTTTCCCGATCCTGCATCCTCCCAGTCTTCCAGCCCTTTTTTGGGTTGGAAGCTCGTCTCGTTCGCCCTTCTCCTTTCTTCACCCTGCGCGCAATTTTCCTCCCTCGTCTCCCTCCCCATTTCTCCTTCCTTCCTGACTGACTGGCGGGCTCGGGCTCGGGCTCGGGCTCTGGCTTGGCTCGGGCTTTGGCTCGGGCTCGGGCAGCCACAGCGTCGGCGGTGTTGGCGATCGGCGGCGCGGGGGGATGGCCCTCCCGGGGAAGCCGGCGCTGCTCAATGGGGTTGCCAAGGAGACAGGCCGGCCGCCCCCCTCCCCCGGCCCGGCGCCCCCCGCCGCGCCGGTGCCCGTTATCGAGCTGGTGCGCGCCGGGCGCCCTATAAAAGCCGCGGACGCGCCCACCGCCGCCCGAGATTATTGGGGGGGCTGAGCCCCCCCAAACAAATTTTTGAGGGGGCTCGGGCCCCCTCAAGCCCCATGGAGTCGGCGCCTATGGTCTCTAGCCTGCGAACCTCATTAAGTCTCGCCATAAGACAATCGCGCCTTCTATTTCGTCTGAAAACGGAAGACATCAGGGGGAGGCCAAACTGCACAAACAAGGCGAAAAGGTTCCCCTGACGCAGAGCCCCTGGCAAAGGCTTCTCTTGTCGGCCGCCCTGCGATCCTCGGTTGGATGAAGGGCAGAGTAGAAATGTAGCAGCAGCAGCAGCTCCCCCTGCCGCGCCTTCTTCCGTGGAAGGAAGCCCCACCAAGGTCCTTCTGAGGAAACGGCTCTCTTGGCGCCCAGCGCCTCGGCGCAGCCCGGTTCGGCTTTACGCAGGTGTAGCGTCAAGGGAGAGAGACTTACTCCCAGGAAAATGCGCAACGCATTGCATCCTTGCTATCTATCCTGCCCTTCTATACATACACATGCTTGGTGGGGCGTCCTGTGAGCTGAAAAAGTATCTGGTCGGTTTATTACAGGAATAATAATAGGGGGGGGCACGTGTGCTTCTCCCCGTTTATTCCCACAACAACCCTGTGAGGTAGGTTAGGCAGAGAGCGAGTGGCCCAATTACAATAAGGTTCATGGCTAGTAGGGTGGCTCATAAAAAAAAACTTTTTTTAAAAAAAAGTCTGCTGCAAAGGTCTTGCTACAGTAGGAATTATATAGCTATATCTAAAATTTCATGCATATCAATTAATATATTGACCTTCCATTGAATTGAAATTTCAGCCTTCATGACATAGGAAAACGGCCAAGTAAACAGCTATTTTCATCACTTTATGACCAATTCAGCTTTATTTTGTAGGAATTGCATTTTTTTAAGAACAAGATGCTGAATATGATTTCCTTTATCCCAGCTATTTTCAATATATGTTTTTCTCTTATTATATCTCAAAATATTAATATTTTGTTCACAGGTGTGCAACTCTAATATTTTGATTGAAGAGTCTGAGGACAGTCTGTATTAAGTGAAAGACATTTAAGGAGTGAGAGCAATAGACTATTAGATAATGGCAGCTTCACCATCAATAGCCACAAGAATATCTACAGATCAACTGGCGTTTGGTCAGCCGGCCGAGTTGCCTGTGAGCGTACTTCCAACAGAATTGGATATTGCTAAGTGCTTCTTGCATGAGAAACAAAAATGGATGATTGAAAACTCTGCAAAAAAGGAACCAGACAATTCTATTATTGCAGAGATTGTTGTGTCGAAAGTTGAAAGTGTTTACAAACGTGCATCCATACCAACAGTCCGAAAAGACACAATTAAGGCCCGTGTTCTGAAAGTGTATGAAAAGCGTCAAAGCATAATCAGAATACCAGCTGCCAGAAGGTATAAGAATCCAAAGTGTCCAAATCCCTATGATCTTTCAGACTTCTTCAAAAATAAGAAAGATGTGTTTCTGAAAGGAATTTCCTGTTTGTTCGAAGTTGTTGACAATGAGAATGTGCCAAAGATAGAGAGTGAATTTCTCAAAGATCAGCGATCCGTTCGGAAGATGACCATAAGTAGTACAGTGGATAAAGGCTACCAGGAAACAACAGCAGAAAGAGTTAAGTAAGAAAGCAGAGGGAACCAGGGCTGCACAGGAATGACAACAATGAGAATCTCACTTTCAAATTGTTGCTGCTGATAATGTTGATATTGTTGATACTGGTGAGTGTAACAATAGAGGAAGATATTTGTCCTGCAAATAATTCAGACTTATTTTTTAAGACTTATTAATTAAGACCTAAATTTAAGTGTCACACATAAATGGTGGAGAGAGCTGTCAAGGAGGTGACAAAAGCAAGCCAGAATGTAGTTGGTATGAAGTGATGTGATGCAACTATAAAGACATCAATGGAGAATTGGGCCAAATACCCGAAACAGGAATCGAAGGATTTTGTCCAAAAATAGTTCACATTCACAGCTTTATTTTTTAATTTGTTCTTGAAGTAATGTAAATGTAACTTTACATGTCATTATTAGTATTAAGTTATGTCATAATAAAAATTGGTATTCAATATTCACGTATCCAGTTGCTTAAATGTAGAAATAATAATGTTATAGGATCGTATGAGTCACATTTGGATTTAAACGTCAATACTATCATCATTAAAAGGGGTTTTTTTAAAAAAAAAAGTGCTGGTGTATCAATTTGTATTCCGCATCTTCTATTGTTCTTTTAAAAAATGCAATTCCTGCAAAATAAAGCTGAATTGGTCATAAAGTGATGAAAATAGCTGTTTACTTGGCCGTTTTCCTGTGTCATGAAGGCTGAAATTTCAATTCAGTGGAGGAGGGTCGAGATATTAACTGATATGCATGAAATTTTAGATATAGCTATATAATCCCTATTGCAGTAAGATAAGACCTTTGGAGCAGACATTTTGAAAAAAAGTTTTTTATGTACAGTCCTAATGGCTAGGTGGAGATTTGAACTCTGGTCTCCCAGGTTTTAGTGTGATGCTCTGCCCACTATATCACCCTGCCAGATGAGGGGCAGAGCTGGGAATTGGGAGACCCTGAATTTCACCTCACATAAGAGGTGACATAAAACTCTCAGCCTCTGCCTGACATGCACAGGGTGGGAATATCCCCCCCCCCATTATTATTTATACAGTTAAATTGTTTATATGCCAACTTTCCATATATACATCATGGCAACTTATCACACCAACAAAAATAAAACTAAAAAGGAAAAATAAAACTAAAAAGGGTAAATAATTCATTCAAACTAATTCATTAAACCAAACCAACTAAGCTACAACCTCCTGTTCTGTGTCCAGCTCTGTCAAAAACAACTCTATAACAAATTCTCAATTATAAAAGGAAATATTTGCAAAGCTTCCTAAAAACAGAAGAGCAGCACCTCAACTTATTAATTTATTTAAAATATTTACAGGCTGCCATTATGGAGGGGGAAACTCACTTGAGGTGGTTTGCTTCAATAAAAAGGCAACAATTTTAAGGTGGGATAGTATACAAGTGAAGTAATGCAAGGGAAGTGCTTTGGACACTCTGGAAAGCACTATGCACAGAAACTCCCTATTCCCGGCAGCCATGCCTAGGGAGTGCAGAGTTCTGCAGGGTTAACTTCTGAATAAAGATATATCCAGCAAAAGGTGTCTTACCAGACCACTTTGCTGAAGTGTTGGTCTTCCTTGGAAGCATAGGATGGCTATGTTGCTGTTGCATTAATATGATGTATTTGCACTTCTGCAGTCATTAATAGTGAGGCTGTCCCAAGTTATGATAGATGAAACACGCTTCTGAACTAAATTAGGAAGCCAACCAAGCACCTTTGTTGCTGCATGTCACTAATTTGGATGTAACTCCTGATTAGCAGGAGGTGAGTGCAGAGTAGTGACCCATCCATGGACACAATGCCCCATATGCAACTGACAGACTGAGAATTGGAAGTCCTTTTTACTTCTTTCATTCTTTCATGATTTTTTCTTCCTTCTCTTCTATCTTTTCCTACCTTTGCTCTTTTTGGTGTCTTCTACCCAGCCCCAGAGGAGAAAGAGACAGAAGGAAATGGATATTGAGGAGCCTTTTTCCATTCTTGATCTAACCCCATCAGATCCAAGGCTAGTGACGGTGGATGAGTATGCTGATAACATACTTGCTACGTTTCGTGGAGACGACATTGGAGAAAGGGCATTGCAGCCTAGAGATGACAAGCTGAGAGGAAGGAGTATGAAGTACTCGAACCATAAGGTTCCGGCCTCTGCACCTTATCCCAACAATAATCAAAATAAGCTCCAATAAACAATCAGGGTGGTAAAAACAAAAAGCTCCAAAAGGATCTCTCCAGAATTAGGCAGATGCAATTCAAAGTAAGCAAGTGTAAATTGATGCACACTGGGGCAAAACATCTACATTTCACATTTAGGGATAGTGTTGTACTTGGGTTTTGCTTGGTTTCAAATAAGGACATCTGGTTGTGTGAACAGAGATGAGCCATTGTACTGATTCAGCAGACTTTTCTTATGTTACATTCTTGCAGCAAAGCTTTTGAAACTTTCTCCCATCAAGAAACATTTTCCACATCAAGTTGGTTGCTGTGGGAATGAAATGCGAACAGTATGGATAGTGATAATTAAATTAGACCAAGAAGGTATGCAAAAAACAAACAAACCACAGTGGCTTTTTAAAACAGCAGTGATGAGACAATCAACAGGGAATGCTGCATTATAATTAGCCACTAGACACCAAATGTCATTAATACCCACTGATGGAACATGTTTTATCTTTTAGCTATGCCAATCTTCTATATGACAATTCTGAAGAGCACCACCTTCTGATTATTCTTTATGCCACGCTGAATATACCTAGCTCCCCCATCCATTTATCATAGAACTTGTTTTTCACATATCTGATCATTTTCATTGCCCCTCTTTGAACCTGTTCCTTTATATTCTTTTTAAAATATGGTGCCTAAAGCAGGTCCCCGTCTAAAGTATGAACAGACAGAATAAAGTGGAATTATT
Organism: Podarcis bocagei; assembly: GCF_964188305.1. Lineage (NCBI taxonomy): Eukaryota > Metazoa > Chordata > Lepidosauria > Squamata > Lacertidae > Podarcis > Podarcis bocagei. The sequence goes on along the minus strand of NC_138132.1, from coordinate 92,275,825 downwards.
TTCCACGACTTCAAAATTATGGTTCTCTTAATGCAGACAAAATCACATTAGGCTTGTTTTGCATTTGCATCTCATGGCTGACTCGTATTCAGCTTGAGATTTCCTATAATTCTGAGATCTTTTTCACATGTTCTGCTGCTAAGCTAAGTCTCCACCACCCTATAACTATGCATCTGATTTTTGCCTAAATGTATAAATTTAAATTTCTCTCTGTTGAATGCTATTATGTTAATTTTAAGGTAAAGGGACCCCTGACCATTAAGTCCAGTCGCAGACGACTCTGGGGTTGCGGCGCTCATCTCGCTTTATTGGCGGAGGGAGCCGGCGTACAGCTTCCGGGTCATGTGGCCAGCATGACTAAGCCGCTTCTGGCGAACCAGAGCAGCGCACGGAAACGCCGTTTACCTTCCCGCCGGAGCAGTACCTATTTATCTACTTGCACTTTGACGTGCTTACTGCTAGGTTGGCAGGAGCAGGGACCGAGCAACGGGAGCTCACCCCGTCACGGGGATTCAAACCACCGACCTTCTGATCAGCAAGCCCTAGGCTCTGTGATTTAGACCACAGCGTAACCTGCGTCCCTCTATGTTAATTTTAATATAGTCTAAATTCTATAAAAGTCATTCTGTCCCTTCTGAGCTGTCACAAATTTTCCTAAGAATTCCCTCCTCCTTTGAAATAAGGTGCTGTTGTACATCTGTCCACTAGAGGGCAAATCAACACTTCAGAAATTTAAAGTGAGATTGCATATATTGATAAATTTTATTAATCATGGTTGTGCTATCAAAAGGTATGTCACAAGTCACATTGAATACTTTTCTTTAAGTGGAAGGATGAGATATAGATATTTAAAAATGGATAAATAATTGCCATTAAATAAATAATGGTTCTAGATTCAGGTAGATAGCCGTGTTGGTCTGATGCAGTAGAAATAGATATAATTAAAAAAATAAAAAATAAAAAATTGTCCAGTAGCACCTTAGAGACTAACTAAGTTTGTTCTTGATATGAGAACACGGAAGCTCATACCAAGAACAAACTTAGTTGGTCTCTAAGGTGCTACTGGACAACTATTATTATTATTTATTTTTTATATATATCCTAAAGGTGTTAGCTTGTGAGGAGGAAGTTTTCCTGCATAGTCTTCACTGAGATGAATGCCATTTGAAAATCCCCAACACTTGGTCAGCCCTGATTACCTATCTTGGTAATCAAAAAGTAATATTTTTAGTGTTGGGCCCCTGTGCATGGATCTACCTCATACAACACGTGGAATGAACTAGTTCGGTTTAACAAAGTTCACTGGATAAGTTCAAAAATACTTAACTACACCTGATAGTAGTTTCCATAGTTGCTTGCTGAACTGAACATGAATTAAGTTCATTTTGGGGGTAGAACTTTAAATTATTTCTAATTGATCTTCAGTTATCTCACATGTGGGGTTTCCCCCTCTCTTTAAACTCTTTGGGCCTTTAAACTTATGGAACATGGTTTTTTTTGGGGGGGGGGATAAACTAAACAATTCACATTCCACTCAGTAGAGGAGCTTGTAACATTCTGAATGCTATTTTCTATTTTCTATTGCCAAGCATCATTTGAATGACCTTGAACTTAACTGTGAGCTGAATGTGCACTGAACCAGCTCATTAAGGGAACAGATATGAACTGGGATGAGTTCCTTCTTTAGCCATGTTGTACTTGAGCTAATTCCTTTTTGAAGGTGCTACTGGACAATTTATTTCTAAACACTGATATGCATTGTATGGGGAGGAAGTAACAGAACAAATGCTTTGCTTGCAGAAAGCCCCAGGATCAATCAACTCCCAACATCTTTAGCTAAAAGGAACAGCTGGTGACTTGCAGATGAGCTTGCGACCAGTTTCCTCCATAGCTGTCAAGTGTCCCTTATTTGAAGGGACAGTCCCCTTATTCCAGCGCCATGTCCCGCTGCTGTCCCTTATTGATGGATGTCCCTTAAATGATGTCCCTTAATTTTCAAAGGAAGCAGCTCCTCTCCCTCCCTCCCTCCCTGCCAGCCAGGGAGGAGGGAGGCTCCAACTGTGTTGCTTGGCTGTGTTGCTCACCCAATAAGAAGTCTAAGAACGACTGGGGGGTGGAGCTTGCATGCCTTGTGTGTGGCTAGTTAATGCAAGCTGAGTTGGTTTTTGAATGCTGGACGCCATTTTGTTGCACGTGCTGCTGCAAACTTTGCAGTGCAAAGCCAGGCCGGGGAGCCATCTTAAGTTGAGGCTGCATAGGCCTTGTGGTGCATGTGATTCAGATTCTATTCAGTTGAACCTCTGGTTACAAAGTTGGCTGGACAGTGTTCTCGAAGCTACCAGCATGAGTTTGACCAGACTGCAGGAGGACAGGAAGACTGGAGTGCCTGGAACAAGTGAGGCTGCAGGTCCCTTATTTTGGCTGCTGGTCCCATATTTTCAAATCTGTAAGTTGACAGCTATGGTTTCCTTGCACAATGGCCTTACCCTATATATGCCCACTCAAGCATTTCAGTCTGCAGTACTGGCAGTCCCTCAACCCCAGCCTGCCAGCATGGAGGGCATCTGGTTGGCAAAGGCTTTGTAAGAGTATGAGCCAAGTATAAGCAAGAGCTGGATTGCAATTCCCCACTCAGCGAAGACCCAACCAGTCCTGGGTGACCTTGGGCCAGGGAGACAATCTCTCTAGCCTTTCTCAAAGCGTTGTTGGGAGGATAAAATGGGCAGGGGAAAACTTCCTATTCTGTCTTGAGTTTCTTGGGAAATGGAATAAAACACTGAGTACAGGGAGTGACTATTTTGTGTGCGTTCAGTTGACGCGTGACAGCCAACACGTGGGTCCTTTTGGAACCAAAAGAGGGCAGAACAGGGGTGGGGCATAAGAGGCTGGGCTTATGCATGCTCCACCAACACACGTGGGGGCCAGGAACAAAACCCCCACACAAAATGGTCACCACCTGTACTGTTCATGACACTATTTTGCAAATAACAATAATTATACAACTACTTAGATCAGCCACTAGAGGGAAAGGAAGTCACATATTTTCAAGATTGTCCATTTGCATTACAAATAAGATACAAATGCCACCAACATTAACAAAGACTTCTCCCATGGCCGTCTTATTCAGTGTTCCTCTCATTTCCTTGCACAGAGATGATGTGGGTGTTAGATTATATCCTGTCTTTACTTAGCCTTTGTTTTGTTTAGGCAGCAGTTAGGCGACAAGCATTTGTCCTGATTTCCATGAGTACATTGAGCAAGTTAACAAAAAATAAAGTTCTCATTTGCACTGGTTTGAAGGTGGACTGCCTTGTTTTTCATTTTAGCTGACGTGGTATTCAAGTTGGTAGGTGGTCTGGGGTACAGGTGTTGGTCTCCCAACTGATTCTGGGCTCTTTAATGCCTAGTCTCATGGCTAATAAATAGAATTTTTCTACCTGCATATATTTAAATCAATTAATGTATGCGTGCAGATATGCAGTGGATGCAGTCATGTCTCCTCCCTACCATGATAAGTAGAATATGAGGGAGGGTGTGGTCGGAGACAAGTGAAATGACCTAATCCCACTGCTGTATCCATCACAATCTGTTCCTGACCCAAGTGGAGTAGTTGTATACAGATTGCATATAGCATTGCGTTAATCTGCCAACTTCCTAACGCATCTTTTTTAGAAAAGGGGAAGTGGTGGCTTTCAGCTCCGCGCTCTAGTTGTCTCCCTGCCCTCCCGCCTCCATCTCCATCCCCCCAGCACAGTCACTCCCAGAGCCAGAGTTCAAGTATGCCATGGCCCTCACAGTGTCAGCCTTTGTTTTATGGTGTGTTTTAAGCACATGGCCCCATCTGATTCCAAACTGATGGGCATGAGACCATCCAAGCTTGGTCTTTTTAAAATTATGCTTTCATCCTGTTCTTCCTCCCAGGAGCTCTTGGCAGTGGCAGAGGAAGAGGAGTGGGGGGGGGAGCGCACCGCCCCTGGCAGTGCGATCCTGGTGGGGTGCCATCGTGGCTGCCCCCCTGCCTGTGCTGGGGACCACGCCCCCAGGACACACACCAGCCCTGCCCCCGCCTGCTCTCCACCCCCCCATTGCCACTGGCTCTTGGTAGCATACATGCTCAGAACTACCCTTGGCTGAGAGATAGAGATGGACGCATCCTGACTGAGTGCTGTTTTGAACCTGGGTTTGCCTGGCCTCTGTCGGACACTCTGGCCAATATACCATGCCGGGTATGAATTGATAGATGTCATGCTTTAGTATTCCATACTTGGCCGCTGACAGCTTATGGCATTTTATATTTCATGCTTGCCAGAACAATGCTAACAAGTATAAAGCACTTTAATCTGAGGATAATTTTCACATTCAAAAAACATGAAGTAAAATGCTGAGTTTGAAATGAGCACCAAAACTAGAAATTTCAGCAAGTTTCACACACCTGCAAATATTTGTGTCAGCTCTTATTTCACACCATTGCTAACATTTTCCAGGCAAAGATTCTCAACAGCATGAGACTCTACAGGTGCAAAGTCCTAACAGAGCAGTCCTAAGCACTTCTGCTCTGAAGCAGGTCCCATTGCTACAGGGCCAGGTTCAAGGTTCTTGTGTTAATTTACAAGACCCTTCACAATTTGGGTCCAGGATATCTTGAGGACCACCTTATTTCTTATCCCGATCACTGAGATATTGTGAAGAGTCTCTTTTGGCGGTCCCTCAAAGTGAAGAGTGCGGCTCACAACTCCCAGAATTTGTGCATTCCGTGTGGTGAGCTGAAGCAGGTGGAAGTCTCTCCCAATTGAGATCAGACAGACCCCCTTCTTGCTGGGGGTGCAAGACTGAGCCTTTCTTGTTCCAGCGGGCATTTTAAGATAGTGTTCAGTTTTATGACAAACCTTTTATTTTATTGTTTTGTTTTCTGTGGTCTGTATTTTTGTACACCGCTTAGAAATGTGAATGACTTAATATATTAATGTCTTAAGTAAATAAATTATGGACAGATTGATTTCAGTGCAGCTTACAATGCAGCTTACTTCCTGGTAAATGGGCACAGGATTTGCAGCCTAGTAATTCCAAGTCAGTTTCTGCCCCTGCATGAGAGCTGAAGAGAATTCACTAGGAAATAACAATACTGAACCGCCATGGGGAGCTTCCATCTGTCCGAAGCTCTTCTCCCAGCTGACATTAGCCAGCCTTGTGGAACCCGCCTGCATAACTTGCGGCTCATTCCATTTGTGCATCCTGCCAGAGCTAGCTGTCGGGCCAGAGGCCTTCACAATAGGTTGCATTCAGAGGACTCTGCCGCACCTGCCCCTTTGGGAGAGGAGCCAGTATCTGCGGCAAAGCCCAGCGGCATCAAAGGTCAGGGCGGGGACGAGAGCAGCTGAAAGGCCACCAAGCCCAAGCGAAGCGGAAGTGAAGTTCTGGATTCTGTGGAAGGCAGGGGGAGAGACATTTGCTCCACGGTCACCCCCCAACACCTGTTGAGTCAGCTCACTTGGGGTGTCATTTTCCACTTTGATATTCTGAAGGCCATAAAACAAGTCAGTGGGCTGTAAGCATATAAGGGAACATGGGAGGTTAACTCCAAGGAGTGTGGGGAAGGCATGTGGGGTGGGGGAAACAGCTGCTCTCTTGTCTTTTAGTCAGAGGCTTTGACCCAGCCTTTGCCAACCAGGTGCCCTCCAGATGTTTTGGCTTACAACTCCCAGCAGCCCCAGCCAGCACGACTGCATACCCTCCAAGTGTCCTTTTTTTCCTGGGAGATTCTCAGAATTATGAAAGCCATCCTGGCTTTTGATTTGATCCTGGGATGTCCCTATTTTCCCTGTCAGTCCCGCTGCCACCAAGCTCAGGGAGGAAGATGAGTTGGTGCTTGTCCTGGGCAGCAGCAGCAGCAGGGGTGGTGGCTGTGAGGGAGCACCCCGTGGTCTCTCTGTGGCCTCTCCAGGACTGCCACCGCTGGCCTCCTCCCTTGGGCAGCTCCTAGCAGCTGCTGGAGAACCGGCGAGGAGAAGGAGAGGCTGCTGCTGCCTCAGATAATGGGCTGGCTCTGAGGTGCAGGCAGAGGACATTTTGTAAAAGAATGCTTTGTGTGTCCACTTTGTGCATCTTGCCCCTTTCTGAAATTTATTTATTAGTGTGTGCTTTTATTTTTGTAAATCTACCAAAGAATAAAATAAAATAGGGATTGAGAGGTTTTCTCGGCACGGTGAAGGCATAGGAGGCAACCCCTAAGGGCCAAGGTTCCTTTAGCAGCATAGTGTGGGTGGCGAGCACCCAGGGCGGGTAAGCCGCCACTAGAGCGCTCCCCCCACCAGAGTCAAGGGGGGGCACACTGTGCAGCCTGCTTGACCATGCAGTGGGGAGCCCAGCTGGCCAATGTGACTCTTGGCAGACAAATCCATCCGATGCCCACAGAGAGGAGCGCCAGGCCAAGCCATGCTGTGGTTGCCCCTTGCCTGCCCAATCCTTGTTCAGTTATCGTCCACAATAAAAACTCCTGCTACATGTCATGAGTTTGATTCCCATTAGCCGTGTGAGTTGACCACCAGGTGGCAGCCTTTCTCCAAATATGACTCAACTGGGCACAGTATTTGTACTGTTTGTTCCCAAGCTCAGAAATCAACAGGCTGTCTCAAAAGGCTTCCAAAACTTACTTCCTGCCAACAGGCTCAAATCCCCCAGAATGAGCTGGAACCTGGCACCTGGGGCACGTTGGCAGGATACAGGTGGGGTGGGTGGGCTGAGGTGGGTGGGATTCTAGGAAGGAGGAGGAGAGCAAGCAAAAGAAGAGAGCTCAGAAGAGATTCTGGTGTGCTAGTAACAGGCTGTCAGCAATCCAGCAGTCTTGTTTCCTCCAAATGAAGCGGAAGGGAGCGGAAGGGAGCACACACGGTTCTCCTGCTACCCCAAGGGGTCCTCTCAACCACCCTGTAAGGTGGGGCAGGCTAAAAGAAAATGCCTGGCTCAAGGAGCTTAGCATGGCTGAATGAGGACCTCAGCTCTCCCTGCTCCTATTCCAACCCTCTAACTAGTACACCACTCTGGATTTCCACCAGATTATCAGTTTGGAATCCTTGACCCAGAGCTTCAGCATCATTTGAATTCCTGTTTGGGGGGAGGAATTCCTGCCTAGCCTCCTCCTGTACCCCTCCTCTTCCAACTTGTACTCTTGCTTGCATGAGGCTTGCAAGGAACTGCTGCCTGGCAGTCCAACTCAGCAGTGCACTGAGAAATACTGAAAACTCACACAAGAAGATTGCCAAAAGTCTCCTACGAAGACCATTTATCTGCAGTCACATGCAAGATTTCTCAGAAGGGTCACTTGAGGAGGGTCACTTGATGCAACTCCCAGGTTCCGGCAGTAAAGTTTTTCCTGGGGCTTGACTACTGCAGGCTGCAGTTGAGAATGAGAGCATTGTTTGAATGATCTCCCCATGAATTACACTCCCTGGACATGGTGGCAGTGGGGGTGATGTCAGGGAGAACTCTTGGCTGAAGTTTTCTCCCTGTACTGCTAGTTTTCTATGGGCAAGGAGTCAGGGATTTTCTGAGAGACAGAGAGAGGGATGAACCTTGCAGCCTCTCCTACCTGTAGCCTGAGCACTAAAGTCCAGGAAAATATCCACCATGTGATAGTGCCGAATGTAGAAATATTCATTTTGAATATTTCCTAGGGCAGAAAATGTATATTTTGCCTCCCAGCCAACCACAAGGTTTATGTGACAAGTGGGCAGTTCCTGCTTTCAGGACTGATTCAGGCTGCAGAATTTGTTGCTGTTCCCTGATGTTCAATGCCAAGGACACTTCAGTGCATTGTGTGTGCATACACATACCCCGCCCCCAATCCCAGTGTACTGCGTATTGCAATGCATTACATGAGGCCTATGCTTTTAGTGGCTTTTAGCAGAACTTGAGAGCTTTTAAGTGCCTTTTATCCGCTGTCTAATTTGGTTTGGCCTTTCCCCTGCTGTTTTATCTGATGTTTCTATTTCCTATTTCATGTTATTGTTTTTCTTTTGTTATTACTGCATTTTATTGTGTTTTAATGTTCTGTATTGCAAATGGTATTGGGGCCTTTTCTGGGGCAAAAGGTGTGGGGTGTGTGTGTGTGTAATTGCTATAAAATGAAATAAAACTGTGCAAAGTTCCAGTTCTGAAGATCTGCCTATCCCCAGAGAAGGGTCTGAAGATATCACAACCATCAGGTATGTCCAGAAACCTGTCACCTGCACATTAGGCCAGGCTCTGCCCCATTGCTTCCATAGAATTGTGCATACCCCATGTATTTAAGGCACATTTCCCCCCATCTAAAGAATCATGGGAGCTCTGATTTCTTCAGGGGCTGGGGATTGTAGCTCTGTGAAGTGTAAAGTTCCCAGAAGTCTTTGTGGGGGGGTCCCTTAAACCAAAGCTGTAGCTGGGGGAGGTAGCCAGGTTTTTTGCCCTGGGTGAAGCCCCCAGAGGGGCACCATTGAAGCTCCCCGCCTGTGGGTGGATGGATGCAAATGTTTCTTTGTTTGTTTTTGCCAAACAGCGTCTTTGTCCCGGGTAGTTTCGCCCCATCTTAAATGTGCATCGTCTGAGAGTGTGAACCCTGCTAAAGACAAAGCTCTTCCCTGCCAGCCTGCACATATTTGCCTGGATTTGCATAGACAAGATTTGTCTGCAGAATTGGGGGAGGGGGTGAGCCGCCCTTGTGGAATTCTGCTGCATTGGATGTCATCCCCAAAGCTCCCTAGATTCGGAACCAGAGAGGGTGGGGAGGGGTCTTACTGGAGATGCTCGGCCATTCGTCAAAGTTACAAAACCACCTGGTTGCGCTGCAAGACCCCCTTTGTTTCCACATGTCATGCACAAAGGAACAGGAAGGCTCGCGCACGACAACCGCCACTTGGTGCTGTCCTTTTGAAAAGACCCCTAGGCTCTGCCAGGCGAGCAGAATCAGAGCTTATTGTCTTCCTCCCCCTTCTCCCCCAACCCCCCCCCCCCCCGTTGATATGCTTGTCCACTGACCAAATTTTGCCCGCTGCTTTTCGGATTTATTCTATCCGCTATAGCAGTGTCGGTGAAGCGCTCTGCATTTTGTGGAGGATAAACTTAAAGATTATCAACATACAAAAGGCGGTTACGGCCTGCTGGAGGAATGCGGGGGGGGGGCAGCTTTTTGGCCATCCAGGGTCGCATCGGACAGCCTCTCAAATGCAGAGCAGATTTCGCTTGCTAGAATTCCTGGCGGCGGCAGGTGAGTATCTGAAACCCCGTGACGACCCCGGCATTCAGACCTGTATTGATCAGGTCCATGAATCTTCTCTCTCCCCGCCCCCACCCGCGCGCTCCTTTTGGCGCATTCATTCATGGGGAAGGCTTGGAACAGATGGAAGTGCAGCCGAGGGCATCTGAGGACACAGGCTGGGAAGGGGCTGGCAAGGAGCAGGTTGCCTCTGCGCAGCGCACGGAGGACGAGTGCTGCGCGTGTGCCGAGCATGCTCGATGCGGCGTCGGCTGAAGGACACAGCGGGGCAACGGGGAGCTCTTCTGTCCCCGCTGGCTTTCAGCAAGATGGCAAGCCCGGCAGCAGCCATTTCAGGGAGCAGCGGGTCTGCGCGTTGTTCAACGCAGCGCGGCAGACAGCAGACAAGGCGCCATCTCGGGTTCGGCGAATGCACCAGCCACACGGGGCACAGCTCAGCTCCCTTCATGTCAAGGAGACGCATGCAGGAGAACTCCCCGGAGGATTGTCTCTTGCACAGCTCCCCTTCCTTTCAATGGGGGTTGCGCAGGAGAACTCCCCAGAGGATTGTGCCTGAGGATGGGAGAGAAATTTGGTTCAATTCACAGCTGCAGGGAACGTGTGCCTTATAAATGTATGAGTGAAGATAAATTACCCAAATGCACTCTACTGGGGAAAACTTCCTGCAGCAAATGCTCATATTAGGAGGAATGCGTACCAAAATGATGGTAAATTTTGGGGAGGCCTCTTTGCAGGCAGAGATTCACAATCTGATACAGAAATGTGGCAAACCACAGTTAAAATTAGAAAAAGTGGGGGAAACAAATCAATTTGTCCATCCCTAATTGTGCCCTAACTTATTGAGAGGAAGGTGAAGAAATATCAGCTGGATTGTATCCAACATCAGTCCTACTCAGAGTAGACCCATTGAAATTAAAGGACATGGCTAACTTAGGCCCAATAATTTCAGTGGGGCTAACCTGAGTAAAAGTTAGTTTGACTTCACACCCTACATCTCTTGAGCCGGCACAGATGACAAACACTTATTCTGTCCTGGAGAGCAACAAAAAGCCGCTAGACAAAGACCCAATTCTGACTTGCAATCCTGATCCATAGCAGCTACCAGGACCAGCAATACCAACTCTCTGTGACCTTGAACAGCTGTTGGTGGCAATACTCTCACCGCCTGAGCCCATGGAAGAGCAATTCTCTTCCAAGAGGCACCTCTTTGCACACTCAGGAAAGTGCAAAGGCATGCATCTTTAAGTTGTCATGTGGACTGGAGGTTGCAGCTGTTTAAGAGAAATAGAGAAGTGGGGAGAAGAGAGAGACCAGCAGGTCAGTCTGGATGATGCCCTGGGCCCCTTCCAAGCCTAGAAGAAGAGACTGCTGACCCAGCAAAACCCAATGAGTACCGTTAGCTACAATCTCCAGAGAGGCTGCTCTGTTGCTTAGAGACAAAAGGTCCAGCCTCCCCCACACCTTGCCTAGCTGGATGCCACTTCATCCAAAGAATGGAGAAGCATAAGGCCCAGAAAAGCGCTGGTGGGGGGGGGGGAATCCACATTCCACACTTACCATTTGCCCTGCGCTTTTCTGGTCTGTGTCTGAGCACTTCTTCTTTCTTTTACCCCGCCAGTTTCCTCAGGAAAGCCCACTCTTTAATGTTGAATCGGAGCAAATGGCAACTTGGGTTTTTCGTGGATTGCTGTTTGTTCGGATTCAGCAATAAAGAGCAGGTTTTCTTGGGGAAAGTGCCAGAGGTGGGGGGGAGTGCTTGGACAGGAAGCTTTAAAGTGCACACCTGTGCCTAGAAATGCAGAGCAAAGGTGTGGAGAAGCCCTGAGTTTTGACTGATGCTGGACTTTGGAGACACAGAGGCCTGCCTTGCTCTGGGCTGGATCCAAGCTGTGACTGCCAGGGCTTTCCCTGGAACCTTAATGAGGAGCAAGATCTGTTGGCATGTTAACACTGTGAGCCTTTGCTCAGGCTGTATATATGTCTAAATGAAACCAGATATCCTAAAGGCACCACAGTCTCCATTGAGCTGCCTTGCAAGGAAACCGATACAATGGTACCTCGAGTTACAAACGTCTCAGGTTACAAACTCCGCTAACCTGGAAGAGTTACCTCGAGTTGAGAACTTTGCCACAGGATGAGAACGGAAAGTGTGCGCTGGTGGCGCAGCGGCAGCAAGAGGCCCCATTAGCAAAAGCACACCTCTAGTTAAGAACAGTTTCAGTTTAAGAACGGACCTCCAGAACGAATTAAGTTCGTAACTACGGGTACCACTGTACTGGGTAAGTGCAGGCAGCCTTGGAGTCTCTTGCTGCTCAGAGATTGGGAGTGTGCCACTGTATGCAGGTGTGTATGCATGTATGTATGTATGTACTGTATTTTTCCCTGTATAAGACGACCCCTATTTTTTGAGCCCAAAATTAAGAAATAAATATTTTAAACACCAAACAGAACAACTTTGACATTTTATTAAATATTCAAAACACCGGTATATTTAGTACCGTATATTTAAACATCAAACAGAACAGCTTTACTGATATATTTAGTATCGTAATTACGGTAGGTAATTTTTTTTTTATTTTGGGGGGCTAGTCAGCATTATTATAACGTGCCGTATAAAAACTGGAGCAGCGGCAGCTGAGCTGGAATAAGAGCACGTCCCGATGGCCGGGAACTGGTCAGCGCGGCAACGCAAGAATCATAGCTAAAGAACCCTTTAAGAGGGAATTTGTATGCTGCAGAAGTCAAATTGCATTTTTCTGCTCCACTCTCAAACATCCAGGAGCCAACTGCCCTCTGCCCCTTGGGCCTCCCCTCCAGCTGTAGGCGGCTGAGTGGGAGAAGCAGGCAGGCTCCGGAGGCCCCACGGTGCGCCCCGTCCCCACGATCGGCTCACTCCGCCCCAGGCGCCAGAGCGGATTTCTCTGCCGCTGGGAGGAGCTGCGCCTGCCGGAGCTGCCTGAGTGAGTGCGCTTGGGGAATAGCCAGGGGGCGGCTGAGGGAACCGGGTGGAAGGGGCAATGTCCGGAGTGGGGGCTGCTGGGGGGGGGGAGTACCAGACCAAGGTTTGTCGTGAGGCCAATAGTGAGGTGAGGCTGCGGGAAAAGAATATGGGTGGTGGCATGTATTTAGTTCTATACTTAATTGCAACGTTCCGTGTATAAGATGACCCCCAATTTTAAACTTTAAAAAATTGGGGGGAAATATCGTCTTATACATGGAAAAATATGGTATAAATAAATAAGCAAGCAAGCAAGACCCAGCAAGCATTCTTGGCCCTAATTCAGTTCCATTATGACTTTCTTCTGTAGCATTGCTTAGCAGGTTCTTTCAGAAGGTACGAAGATAAGAAGAGCCAGGTTGCTGGATCAGACCAAAGGCCCTCCTAGCACAGCATCCCATCCTCACAGCCTCCGACCAGGTGCCCCACAAGCAGGGCTGAGCGCAGCAGCACCACACAAACGTCTATTTGCCCCTGGAACCCATGGAGAAGAAGCTTCATGTTGCCCCTTTAACGTGGCATGCAGCTGACCCTCCGTCTCTCTCAAGCCCACCCCCTGACCTCACCCTGTTCTTGATGGAGGTGCTCAGCCTCTCCTCCGTTCCCATTTAGGTCGGATGGCCATCAGTCATGGATGCTTTAGCCGAGATTCCTGCACTGCAAAGAGTTGGACTAGTTGACCCTCGGGGTTCCTTGCAACTCTACAGTTCTATGATTCTTTGACACCCCCCCCCACTGTTTTTAAGAGCACCACAGAGTTTAACAGAAGTATAGATGCCAGTTTATTAATAATACAACATCAATAATGCATGTGAGCTCAACAGAGTTGGCTGAATGTTTCCAGCAACTCACCAGGATTTATCCTCCTGAGACGTGTAGCAAAAATTTCCACAGCTGAGAGAGAACGGAGCCGAGAGGATTTGTAAGATTCACAGGAAGCTCCTTGGTCTCAGGAGCAACTTGCATGACAACCCAGGGAAATGCACCTGGGCTCAGAGACCTGCACTGGGAGCCAATTTGCCACTGGGCCAAGTATACAAAGTCCTTAATAACTTGGGACCAGTTTACCTGTGAGATTGCTTTACCCCATAGTTGCCCACTTGATTGTGTCGACCTGCAGAACTGGCAGCGTTACGTGTGCCACACAATAATTGTTCCACCTTGGTAAGAAATCAGTCATTTAGTCGGCAGCAACACCCACCCTGGATCTCCCGGCCTGTGGACAGCAGGAAGGCACCCTCCTGGCATTCTTTGTGGCCCCTCTGAAAACATTTTTGTTTAGGCAAGACATGAATAATGTTAATGTGTTTTAATTTATCATGTATTTAAATGGTTTTTGAATGTTTTAAATAGTTACTTTAAACTGTTATTACTGATAGCTTTATAGTTTTATTCTTTTTGTAAACTGCTTTGAGAGTGGTTTTTACAACCAAGTGGTATATAAATTTTATGAAATCAACAAAAGAACAATATAAAGCAAATCCCGCCCTTAACATTTGCACCCACACCCTGACTCTCTCCAGTATTCCTCACCACCACCAATTGTTATGGGGCAATTCACATGCCTAAACTGGAGGCGGTGAAGACACGGTTCTTCATTCTTCATTCAAACTCTGCTTAGAGCAAAGCAGGACTGTAATTGCTCCGCTGTGGCACAACAAAGCCAGCCCAGGAGAACAAACAACCCAACGTGTTTTAAAGGGGGTGCCAGTGAAGCAGGGGTGGAACTGGAGGTGTGACCCCAAGATCTCTTCCAGGGCTGGAGATTTTCCTGGAGCACAAACAGAGCAATGGGCACCCAAGGATCTTTTGGAGGCTTCTTTCCCTTGCTCTTTTGAAATGAAATGGAAGCAGAATTCCACTGCCAATGACTTTTCTGCAAGGCACGAGAATACATACAGTGTATGATTTTAGAACCAGAACACTGTTGGCTCCTGCCAAAGTTTTGGCGCTTCATTTGAAAATTGGTGCATGTCCTGTAACTTCCTGCTGACATCCTGAAACCATTTACCATTTACACTGCAAATGTTCTAGCAGCAGGGCGGGGGTGCAAAAAAGCCCCTTCAAAAGCCAATAATGCGGTCCCATTGGGGAAGCATTGCAGAGCAGCTAATAAAGTGGAGTGATGTGTGAATGATCCAGTATATATACACCACTAATGCACGATTAGTGCTTCCTTCACATGTTGCACTGCTGCAGAATACACCCAGAAAACCCCACCACCAATCTTGAGGGACCCTGACTCAAAATTTACTGCAGTCCAGCATTCTGTTCCCTACAGTCAGGAGGGAAAGGGTGATTCTCAGTGGTAGAGCATCTGCTTTGAACGCAGAACACCCTGGGTTCAATCACTGATCTTTCCAGCTAGGATGTGGAACGCCCTCCTCTGCCCAGGACCCTAAGAAATGCTGCCAGTCTCCGCAGACAGCACTGAGCCAGGAGGCCCATTGGCCCGGCTGAAGTAGAAGGTGCCTTCCTGGTTCCTTGCAAAGCCAGGGAGCACGTGCTTGTTCCTGTCCTCACTAAGGACAGAGATGGTCCAGAAAGACTCCCGTCTGACCCCCCCCCCCAGCCCCTATCACTCAGCAGCACAGTCCAGGAGTTAGCAAGCTTCTCCTGCTGAGGGCCACATTCCATCAGAACTATTCCTCAAAGCGGGTGCTGAGCAGAGCCAAAGAACCCCCCAAACTCTTAAGAGCCTCCTGAGAGAATGAGAGAGAGTTGGGGGGGGGTGAGTTGATGACCCGAACTGCCACCGCTCCCTTTGCAACTTGCTCCTTGTTACGTCCTGGCTCACTGTGGCCGCTCGCAGCTCCACCCTCTACGGATCTGTCCATCTTTCCAGACAGAGGCAGTGGAGGGACCCTTTTCAGCGGAGGGCCGTGTGGGGGCCATAGGTGGGCGGGGAGGGGTAGAGCTAGGAATGTGAACTAGAGCCCGGACACCTCCTTCTCTCGAGCCCCCGCCCAGGCAAGCAGAAAGCCCTGTTCAGAGAGCGCAAGAGACTTATCCCAGCCAGGCAAAAACATGCAAGGTGTGCGCGTGCGCGTGCGCGTGCTAGCAGGTGAAGGTTGTGACTTGGGAAGTGTCCCAGGGGCCAGAAAGAGAGGGCCGGAGGGCCGGATTAGGGGCTTCCATCCCGGCTTCCTCTTTTCAACGCTTTTTGGGGGGGCGTGCGTGGATGGGGGAGGTAGGTGCCCTTTCTCTCTCCAAAGCCAGAGGGGGAGACGGGGAGCGGGCTGGCGCTACGGCCGATGCCCGGGAAGGACGTCCGGAGACGCCTCCCGGCCTGTGCGCTCCGCGCTGCGCAAAGCCTGTCCCGCAGCAAGGGCCGCTGCGCTCCGGCTGGCGGTGGGTCTTACGTGCGCGCCGAGTGTCCTGGCGCGGCTGCCTGGTTCGCTGCGTCCCTGCGGGGCGGGGAAGAGCGGCCGCAGCAGCAGCAGGAGGAGGAGGAGCTGAGCGCAGCACCAAGGCGGGAGGCACGTCCGCAAGCCGGAGCCGAGGAAGCCGGGCGAGTGCGCACATTGCCCCCTGGCTCCGCGCTGCCCACACGGACCGGCAGCAGCTCTCCGGGTATCTGGAGGGGTCTCCCAAGCCCCACCTGGAGATGCCGGCGGGGACTGGACGCGGATAGCTTTTAAAAAACTTCGACCGTGGGCAGACAGTCTGCCTCGTCTACCTGACAGGGCTGTTTCGAGGGTACAATACATACTTCCTTGAGCGCCTTGAAAGGGAGGCGCAGTGTAAGAGTCACTCCCTGTCATCGCCAACCAAAGGAAGACCAGGTGACCGGCATATGGGATGCAGTGCGCAGTCCCGGCTGCCTCGCCCCAAAAGGATATTGCAGAGTTGGAAAAGGGCAGGCGAGGCGAGGGAGCGACTCCCCATGTAGAAAGGCGGCAGCGTCGGGGGCTTTTCAGCTTAGAGAAAAGGCGAGTAGAGGCGGCAGGATAGAAATTTATGACAAGGTGAAAGTGGAGAGAGAAAGTTCTCTCCCCCCTACTAACCCTGGAACTTGTGGATGATAATAATAATAATAATAATTTCTATTTATACCCCGCCCTCCCCTGCCAAGGCCGGGCTCAGGGCGGCAATAATAAAAACAAGTTGAATGATTACAACTTAAAAACAAAATTAAAATACAACATTAGAATATTGAAACATTAAAATATTAAAATGTAGCCTCATCTCAGGAGGAGAAAGGAAAAAGAAAGAGGGGGAGGGAATCAAATTGGCTCCAAGCCAAAGGCCAGGCGGAACAACTCTGTCTTACAGGCCCTGCGGAAAGAAATCAGATCCTGCAGGGCCCTGGTCTCATGAGACAGAGCGTTCCACCAGGCCGGGGCCAGTGTTGAGAAGGCCCTGGCTCTGGTTGAGGCTAATCTAACTTCCTTAGGGCCCGGGACCTCTAGGGTGTTGCTATATATGGACCTTAAGGTCCTCCGTGGGGCATACCAGGAGAGGCGGTCCCGTAGGTATGAGGGTCCTAGGCCGTGAAGGGCTTTAAAGGTCAAAATCAACACCTTACATCTGACCCTGTACTCCACTGGGAGCCAGTGCAGCTGGAAAAGCACTGGGTGAATATGCTCCCATGGCAGAGACCCTGTGAGGAGCCTCGCTGCAGCATTCTGCACCCGCTGGAGTTTCAGGGACAGCTTCAAGGGCAGCCCCGCGTAGAGCGAATTACAGTAGTCAAGCCTGGAGGTGACCATCGCATGGATCACTGTGGCCAGGTCAGGGCAGGAAAGGTAAGGGACCAACTGTTTGACGCCGCGAAGGTGGAAAAATGTCGCCTTGGCTGTTGCTGTAACCTGCGCCTCCATGGAGAGGGAGGCGTCAAGGATTACACCCAAACTCTTAACGGAAGGCAATGGCACTAATTGGGCCCCCGCAAGGGAAGGGAGTTGGCCCCCCAACCCCATGTCATCCCAATCCAGCCATAGGACCTCTGTCTTCGAAGGATTTAGTTTCAATCGGCTCCCACGATTGAATTGGATTGGTTATCCAGCCACAGCTTCCAAGCATCTGGTCAGTGTGTTCGGGGCCGAGTCGGTGTGGCCATCCATCAGCAGACAGAGCTGCGTGTCATCAGCATATTGGTGACAACCCAGCCCAAAGCTCCGGATAATCTGGGCAAGGGACAACCAGGGAAGATTTGGGAGTGATGAGAGAAGTCCTTCTGCATCGTCTCACTAGGGCAGTGTTTCCCAACCGGTGTTCCGCGGCACACTAGTGTGCAGCGAGACGTTGCCTGGTGTGCCGTGGGAGGGAGGCGGGCAAGTCGGGCGGCGAGAGGCGGGGCGGCGGCGGCGAGGAGAGGCCGCCCAGCGCGGGGCTCTCGCCGTCTGCCTGCCTGGCTGCCTGCGTGGCGCTGACGTCACGGGGCTGTAACGTGCCCCACATAGGCATACGCGGGGCGGCGAGGGAGCGAGCTCCCACATCCCATCGCCGCTCGCTTCGGCCGGCCTACTGGGCTGTCGCAGGCGGAAGGCCTGCGCATGCGCAAGGTTTTCGCGCCTTCGGGATTCCCTTCACGCCTTCCTCCTCCCGGGTCCTTGAGAGCGCGGGAAGCGGCAGCGCGAGACCGGCGTTGAGCCTGGTAGGTATTGTGCTTGCCAAGGCAGTCATTTGGGAAATGAAAACTTGCAAAGCAAGCAACCAGTTCAATCTGAAGTACGTGTATGCTTAATATCCTGTATCTGAAACCTGTTCTGCCCCCTCCCCCACACTTGGTGCCATTTTCATCTACACATGCAGCAGAGTAAGTTGACCCAGAATAGTACCAATTCAGATGGCAGATGGGAGAATGACAGTGCTGAATGCTTTCCCATGTAGAACAGTCCCTGCAAATAAAAACCTAGCATATTTGGAAGAGGGATGCTAGCCTAACCATTACCTTCTATGCTGTTACTATTTTTTTATTTTTTTTTACATAAGTAAAAAGTGACCTTTCCCCATCTGGCATGATACAAGCCCATTCTTACAATTCAGAATTTTTTCGACTATTTCAGCTACATATGTAGAATATGCCTTCATTGATTCCTATTAAAGAGAGTTACTTTATATATAGTCAATATAGGGACAGAGTTAATTTTTTAAACATTTTCTAATGGTGGTGTGCCTCGAGATTTTTCTCATGAAACAAGTGTGCCTTTGCCCAAAAAAGGTTGGGAAACACTGCACTAGGGAATTGGCTTCCACAAGAGACTCAGGGGTTGCCACCAGCTTGGGTGGCTTAAAAAGAGGGTTGCAGAAATCCATGGAGGAAAAGGCTGTGGAATCCTGGATGGCTGCTGGCTCCCAGGGCTCGCTTCTGCCTCCACGGCCAGAGGAGGAAACCGCAGAAAGAGAGAGGACTCTTGGCCTCGGGTCCCGCTGGCAGGATTCTCACAGGCAGCTGGTTGTTGGGAACAGAATGCTGCACTCGATGGACCATTGGCCTGATCCAGCCAGGCTCTTCTTACGTTCTTAAGTTATAGGGAGGAAATCATCCTCCGTCTGAGACCCTGGACAGCTGCTTCCAGGCAGAACTGACAATATTGGGCTAGATCCGGGCGGCCAAGACTTTATTGCACAGACTGAGGACTGCTTTCGTCCCGACGGTTGAGTGCCAGCAGTCAGCACGGCCACCCACACTCTTGCACGCCCCCCCCCCCAGTGCAGGCCTGGCAAGGTAGTTTCCTCGTGGGTTGTGGTCCTTGCGAATTGGCAGAGGGTGGGGTTGCCATTAGTCATGCCATGGCTATAGAGGGGACTCCGCCCCCAGAGGCAAAGTAGTTCTTGAGTACAAAATACCCGTTTTTTTGCACCATAACACTCACTTTTTTCCTCCTAGAAAGTAAGGGGAAATGTCTGTGCGTGTTATGGAGGAAATGCCTACGGGTGGCATGCCTACGGATTTTCCTCCTCTAAAAACTACGTGCGTGTTACGGTCGGGTGCGTGTTATAGAGCGAAAAATACGGTAGATCCTGGGGGCCAAAAGCAGAGCGGAGGGCGACCCCCCCTGCTTTGCTTGGGGTGCCTGATTGGCCAGGCGCTGGGATCGAGGGGCCGCTGCATCCATCTCCTGCTGCCCTGCCAGCGCCGAGCCCAGCCGCTTTGTGAGGCTGGGGTCTGATCTGAATGATATTTGAAAGTCCACCCCGAGGTGGGCCCCTTCTGTCTGGCCCAGAAGGGTTTAGCCTTAGGTCACATCCACACCGTACATGGAATGAACATTTATACCACTTTAAGAGCGATGGCTTACTCCCCACCCCACCCCACCCCCAAATCCTGGGGTCTGAGTCTGTAGTTTGGGTCCCCTAATATTCTTCTGGAGAAGTCATGACTCCTATAGCGCTGCAAGAGTGCTATGTATGTACGGCGTGGAGGATGTGACCTTCGGTTCCCATTCGGATGCTCCGCCCTAGGTACCCAAATGTTTCTGGCCGGCGGCGGCCTCGCTTGTGAAACCTTCCCATCGCACGCCCGTTTCCCATTGATCCGCTACGTTGCAGAGAACAGCCAGCAGAGGCGGCGGCGGCAAAGCAAGCCGGCCTGCCGGGTTCATCTAAGGTAAGGCGAGGGGCGGTCCTGTTGCAAAGGAGGAGCCTGCGAGGCGAGCAAATCTCTCGCAGGCTGGCTGATGAATGTGACCGCGCTGGGTGCGTGTGTGTACTTCTTGGCAGGGAGACAAGAGCGGGGAGGGGAGGGGAGAGGACCGCAGTGCGTAACCCCCGGATGGTGGATGGATGCGCCCCGCCTGTGGGGTGGGAGGCTGGGGGGAGCTTCCTTCCTGCCTGCGCTGCCCAGCCTCGCCTAGTAACAGTGCCCCCCCCGTCGCCCCCTCCCAGGCACTGCCTTGCTCACTCACCTCCCTCCTCCTTCTCCTGTGACAATGCATCAACCTCCCAGCATTTCACAGAGGAAAAGAGAGCCAAGCAGCTCTGCTTGTAACAGAAGGAGATAAGGAGAGAGGCCAAAGGAACATCTCGTTCCGCGCCTTGTTCTCCCTGAGGCCAACCAGGTGCCCCACGTGCGAAGCTGGCAAGCGGGACCCGAGAGTGCAAGAGAGCTCCCTTCCCTCGCGATTCCAAGCCACGGGCATCCAGAGGTATCTCTGTAGCCACCGAGAGCGTTATTCACCATCGATTTGCCTAATTCTCTTCTACAGTAAAGCCATCCAAGTTGGTGGTGTTCACTACTCTCCGTGGGAGCAAATTGCAGAGTTTAACTATGCACAGGGTGAAGAAGAACTTTCTGGTGGCCTGTCCTGAACTGGCCCCCTGGTCAGTTCTGTGACCGCTGTCCTGGGGCACAGTTATTTAGGGTACGCCAAGGTGCATCTGCAGCACAAAACTGGGCACCTTCATCTGCCCCGGCTGCAACAAAACGTCTCTCCCACGTCGGTCTCTGCAGCCCCAGCAGGAGCTGCAACCTTCCCACAAAGGCACATTCCTTCATTTCCTCCTGAAACAACAAGACTCTTGTGTCCTCACTGAGGTAGAGAGAGAGCGACACACCACCTCCCGTTTGCCCTTCCCTGTCCTTCCTATAAAGTTTGTCCCCATATACCACCAATTCTCTCCATCCCTCCATGTTTCTGTTATGCCCACTATAGCTATGTTGTCCTCTAATCCCAAACACTCTAGACAGGTGCTCAGCTAAAAGTTTATGCTTTGCGCTGAGTACTATATAAAACAAGGTAAAAGCTTGTTAATGTGTTTTTTTAAGTTTTGAAAAAACTTTAGCCCAAGAGGCTAAACTGTCCTGACCCTTTCAAACTCCTGCTTTCTGGCATTTGAGCCGCACACCCTGGGATGACTGGCTGCAGTCACAGCTGGGAAAAGCTAGCCAGGCATATAAATTTAGCGCCACCAAGTGAAGGTGCTTTGGCTTACTAAGTCTCAAGCTAACAGACAAGTTCAGCAGCAGGCAAAGCTGGGGCTGACTCTTCTGCCCCTCTGCCCATTGACCGAATAAACCCCAAGCTTCCACATTAAATAAACCAATAAAAGCCAGCCAGGGTGTGGGGTGTTTTCCAGTGTCTTGCTCATTTTGCCACATGTATGACAACTGCCTATAAATTGTGGGCCTGTGCTCGGATCCTCACCCTGATCCAGGAGCCAGGCCAGCTCACCTTTCCCCCACCTTGCAAAAGGTCCTCTCTGCCTGTTGTGCATTCTGTTCATGATGGCTGCATAAACACAGTGGGATGTAGCCAATCGTAGTCATACTCTGACACATTGGAATTAATGGACACGACTTAGGGCCATTCACTCCAATGGGGCTGCTCTGAGCCAAAGAATCCTGGCAACTGTTGTTTACCCCTCACAGAGCTACAATCCCCAGCATGCCTAACATGTCACACTTACCAGAATTCTTTGGGTGAAAGCAATGTGTTTTAAATGTATGGTGTGTCCACAGCCTGACTCTGCATGGGAGCTGCAACAAAGTGTTGCAGTATAGCATCACCAGTTCAGGGCTACAGCTTTGCAGCCATGACCTCTTCTATCCCATTCGGTTCTCATTTCCCCCATTTTCATCCTCCCTCACAATTTAGGAAGGATGTTGACAAGCTTGAAGATGTGCAGAGGAGGAGGACCAAGATGAAGAAAGGTCTGGAAGCCAAGCCTGAAGAGGAGTGGTTGAAGAAGCCTGGGGAATAGAAGACTGAGAGGAGATATGATGACCGCGTTCTTCTTCTTTTAAATTTTATTTATACTTTTCAGATATACATATACATTTCACTGATTGTGCAATAATTTTAACATTTTAAAACTTGACTTCCTTCCTTCTATTTCTGCAGTTCCTTAAATTTATTTTTAATATCTTCTGCATATCCAGATTAACTTACTCATTTATTTATCTTCTTTAAATAGATACACTTATACACCTGCAGGTTATTACAATAATCCTGCCAGTGTTTTTATCTGTTTACAATTTATCTGTAAATATTCAATAAATCTGAGAAGAGAAGACTCCCTGGAAAAGACCCTGATGTTGGGAAAGATGGAGGGCACAAGGAGAAGGGGACAACAGAGGACGAGATGGCTGGACAGTGTTCTCAAAGATACCAGCATGAATTTGACCAAACTGCGGGAGGCAGTGGAAGACAGGAGTGCCTGGTGTGCTCTGGTCCACGGGGTCACAGTGAGTCGGATGTGACTAAATGACTAAACAACATTCAATAAACCATTTCTGTTCTTTTATAAAAAGTTTATTATGTTGTTTTCTTATTCTTCCAGGAAGTTCCTCCATTTCTACATATTCCATGTCCCCTCCAACTCTACAATTCTATGATTCTATGAAACTTAGCATTCTGTGATCTCTGAATATGTTCAGTCCTCAGTGGGCCATTGGAAGGGGGATGCCTTCTTAGGTTTTTACCCTATATCCCTCCTCCCTGCCTCTTTTTGTATTTTTTGTATTTTTGTAATCTTTGGTTTTCCAGAGCATGATGCTACCCCCTGCGGTTTCTCTGATGCCCTATTTTGGCTACAATCCGATCAGCACTTACCAGCTAAATTTGCTGTTAGAAGGAATGATATTTTAAAGCTGTCTGGGCAGGAATCTGAATTAGAAATTGTGATACAGTATCTAGAAAACAGTGGAGCATTTCAGAATATCAGAGTATACTGTAAGTCGATGGGCCCCAAGGCAGCCCTGCAGCCCTTTTCCTCTGGCTCTGAAAACTCTCCCTCTGCCACACCCATCACTTGCCCTGATCTGCTCCCCACGTGCTTTTGCCTGGCTGGAACATGCCCTTTCAAGTCTGATAATGCCTTTGGCCTGTCCGCATGAAGAGGGTTGTGTGAGTGCGCTTAGAAGCTAGCCTATGGTACCTACAGGTAGAAACTGTTAGTTGCTCCGCCCACTTTTGCCTCTTGCCCCGCCCCCACCTCTAGAAGCATAGCTGTCAACGTTTCCCCCTTTTTAAAGGGAAATTCCCTTATTCCAAATAGGATTCCTCGCAAGAAAAGGGAAAAGTTGACAGCTATGTCTAGAAGGCTGCCCAGAAGGGAATGTTGCCCTCAGGCTGGGAAAGGCTTCTTGCCCCTGCGGCAAGTGATCTTAGAGCGGCCAAAGAAAGCACCTTCAAGGGAAACCTCCTCTGAATCACAATTTATCAGGAAATTCAGTTTTTCACCTGTACTTGACTTTAGATAACGTATTTTCACAACGCTACGTATGTTACCTAGCTTACCAATTCCAGGATGTGTGCATGTGTGAGTTTACTTTGATCGCCACTGTCCTTCTTGCCTTTCACTTCCCTCTGACCTCACGCCTGGGCACTTCCTGGCGTCGTTGCCGGCTTATGCTGTATCATAAATGTGCTGAAGCCTTCATTTGCCATAAGACTCTTTGAGGTTATATGGAAAAGGCTGTGATGGTGGGGAAGGCAAGCCCAGCCAGCTGCAGTTTGCAGAGTCCCCCAGGGAGGCGGGTGGGTTGTCTATTGCATCCTGGGAACTGTAGCCCTGCCTGGGAAGGGACAACTCTCAGCACAGACTGCCGTTCCCAGGATATCTTTGGGTTTAAAGTGGTGCCTTAAATGCATGATGCGGATGTGGCCTTATTATGCACTCATTTTTTAATAAAATGAAAGCAGGGGACCTGAGGATTATGTCTGATGGCGAGTAGGGCTCCCCCACCCCCACCCCCACCCAGGGGCGCCGACTTATAAAAAATATTGGGGGGGCCCATACCGGGGTCCTGCCGCTGGTTCGCTCGGGTAGCTGGGAGAACGCAGTTCGAGGTGGCGGTGTTGGGGAGAGACCCTCGCTCAGGGCGCCACTAGACTTGGCGGCCGGCGGCCTATCTGGGGGGTTTTGGAGCGTATTTCGGCGGAGCGATTGGGGAGGAGGGGGCTTGTTGCCGGATTCTTCAGCTGAGCCGGAGATCCGCTGCTGGGGGTCCCTGGGCCGAGTTGTGAGCACGGCCTGCTGAAGGGAGATCCAGCCGATTGCACGACGGGGACGGCCGGGGCTCTCCGGCTAGGGCGCGCGGCTGGCTGGCTGGCGAGGGAGCAGGTGGGGAGGAGGCGGGGGTCCTCACTCTCTTAGGAAACGCACCCGCGCGCCCGATTGCCACGAAGTCCGAAGGGTGCGTGTGTGGAATTAAAAAGCAAAAACGAGATACGGGCAGGGCAGACAAAGAGTTTTCTGCAAGAGGATGGAGGGCAGGTTGAAGAGAAAATCACTCAGGATGAGACAGTCAAATCAGCCATGATAAAATGGGCTCAGGATATTGGGTATAACATCATGTTTGAGGACTGGGAAAGGTTATGGACCACCGGAATGAAATTCACGGCATGTAATGCCTTGAAGGAAAATATTATGAAAATGATTTATAGGTGGTACATGACCCCAGTCAAGCTTGCAAAAATATATCACCTGTCTGATAATAAATGTTGGAAATGTAAGGAGGCTGAAGGGACATTCTTTCACCTCTGGTGGACTTGTCCAAAAGTGAAGGCCTTCTGGGAAATGATCTATAATGAGTTAAAAAAGGTATTTAAGTATACCTTTCCCAAGAAACCAGAGGCCTTCCTCTTGGGCATTGTTGGCCAGAAAGTGTTAAAGAAGGATAGAACTTTCTTTATGTATGCAACTACAGCAGCAAGAATACTTATCGCAAAATATTGGAAGACACAAGATTTGCCCACACTGGAAGAGTGGCAGACGCAATTGATGGACTACATGGAACTGGCTGAAATGACTGGCAGAATCCGAGATTTGGGAGAAGAAACAACGGAAGAGGACTGGGAAAAATTTAAGGACTATTTACAAAAACAATATAAGTTGTATGAATGTTAAAAATTTACACGATTCGGAAACTATAGCTTCAGCAATTAGATTTGGGAAACAGGAAATTATATTTTAAGTAAGAAAAGGTCAAAATCTAAGGTAATACTATGTTTAATTTAAGATATAAGTAACTGATGAAAAGTATGTTAAATTTAGAGGTATAGTATTTGAAAAGTACAAAATAAGGTACGAAACAAGGTAATAATTTGCTGATATCTTTATTATAAAGAATGCAGGGTAAGGGAGATGCGAGGAAGTCCAGTTAGTTATATAAAAAATGTGTTGAATGGTTGGTTTTCTTTTCTTCTTTTTCTTTTTTTCTTTTTCTTGTTCTTTTACTTTTTTCTTCAGTGTATGTTTCTAACTTTGTATTTGAAACCTTAATAAAATATTTATAAAAAAAGAAGAAGAGAAAATCCTTTCGCTTTTCTGGGGCTCAGGGAAGTCTCAGAGCCGGAGGTTGGGGAAGGGACCCCCTTTGCTCTGCCCTCTTCTCCCGTCTTAGATTTGCATGGGGGTCCCCGCCCGAGCTTGCCTGGCCACCGGGCCACACAAGGGCCGCGCTCTACGCGGCACACCTTGCTAGCCGCGCAGCTGTCCTCCGCGGCTGTGGAGCGGCCCTGCGCCGGTGCCCAGCCCCTCTGGGCGCCCGCTGCGCTGCCAATGACAAGCGGGCGACGTCGCGGGCGGGGAAGGCGTCGCTTTCTTTCCCGATCCTTCATCCTCCCAGTCTTCCAGCCCTTTTTTGGGTTGGAAGCTCGTCTCGTTCGCCCTTCTCCTTTCTTCACCCTGCGCGCAATTTTCCTCCCTCGTCTCCCTCCCCATTTCTCCTTCCTTCCTGACTGACTGATTGACGGGCTTGGGCTCGGGCTCGGGCTCCGGGTCGGGCTCAGGCTCAGGCTCGGGCTCCGGGCTCGGGCTCGGGCTCCGGGTCGGGCTCAGGCTCAGGCTCGGGCTCGGGCAGCCACAGCGTCGGCGGTGTTGGCGATCGGCGGCGCGGGGGGATGGCCCTCCCGGGGGAGCCGGCGCTGCTCAATGGGGTTGCCAAGGAGACAGGCTGGCCGCCCTCCTCCCCCGGCCCGGCGCCCCCCGCCGCGCCGGTGCCCGTTATCGAGCTGGTGCGCGCCGGGCGCCCTATAAAAGCCGCGGACGCGCCCACCGCCGCCCGAGATTATTGGGGGGGCTGAGCCCCGCCAAACGAATTTTTGAGGGGGCTCGGGCCCCCTCAAGCCCCATGGAGTCGGCGCCTATGCCCCCACCCCACAACCACCCACCAGCATTTAAAACAAAGGATCCTCGATCTCACATCAGATCTGGCCCGGGAGCAGCACAATCGCCCGGATAAACCGGGACACCGCCAGGGGAAGCTTCTTGGAGCAGCTTCCCTTGGCTGACGACGTAGCCGCGCGGTGCAGCGAGCGCGCCGCCGGCTCCCTTCTATATATAACCTGCGCGCGCGGCTCCAGCCGGCGGCTTCCCTCTCGCTTTCCGGGCCCGCGGGGCTCCCCTTCCCTTGGCTGGAGGGTCGTCCCTGGGCGCCAGCGGGGCCCTTGCGGCGTCTTTCCCGCCCGCCATTCCCCACCTGTTAGGCTCCTCGGGGCCCCCAGCACCAGCCCGTCGAGCCTGGCCGCTCTTCCACCCCGGGGCGGCTGTGGGCAGGATTGCAGGGGCTGGGCTGGATCGCCCTCGGAGTCCCTTCTCGCGCCACAGTCCTATGGGATCAGCGGATTTAGTGCGCCCAGCTTCTGCACAGGATGCCGTCGCTCGCTGAGGCCCCTCCCCCTTGCAGAGGTTCAGCGGAAAGTGCCCCACCTTCGGCGCTGGGGGGCCGGGGTGAGATGCTGCCGCTCTTCGCTTTGCCCTCTTCCAGCAAGTGGCTCCTTCAGAGCAGAGGCAGGTTGAGGGGAGAGCTTGGGGGGGGGGGCACGACTCTTATTTAGGATGGAGTGAGAGAAGCAGGGAGAGGGTGAATGTTGGCGTCACACGGGGCAGTGTTGAAGTCTGAGCCCCAGGGTCTGCCCCTGTTCAGAGCCCTGGCCAAGCTTCCCTAACCTGGTGCCCTGCAGCGCTTCTGGGCTGCAAGGCCCATCAGTCGAGAAGAAGCGATTTTGGGCCGTACTGCCCAACTGAGTGTCTGGTGAGCTTTGCAGGATGCTGTAGGGGCAGGAGCAGCAGAGTCGCTCATGATTTGGGGCAGGTGGCAGGTGTCAACTACAGCTACAGCCCTATGGGCATGTATGCACTAGTAAATTTCACCAAATCCAGTGGCCATTTGCAGGGCCGGCAAGGTGAGGCAACTGCCTCGGGTGGCAGGATCCACAGGGGTGGCAGATCCCCATGTAGATCTTTACCCGCCTCCTTTGTTCTTGATATAGATCTTCACTCACCCCTTTTCTCCTGACCATTAACTTCTGAACAAACAGGCACCAGATTAGGCTGCAGGTGGCAGGAACTGTGTAGCTTCTATACCTAACCTGGAGCTCTTTGCTCTGTGAAATGTCACTTTTTTGTGAAAAGGGCAATGTGGATTTTCTGCC
Source organism: Podarcis bocagei (assembly GCF_964188305.1). NCBI lineage: Eukaryota > Metazoa > Chordata > Lepidosauria > Squamata > Lacertidae > Podarcis > Podarcis bocagei. Next base: position 92,248,254 of record NC_138132.1, on the reverse strand, counting down.
CCCCCCCCCCAGTTGCTAAGAACCAAGGCAAGAAGAAAAGGAAGGTACAGGCAGGTAGAAACTAAGGGATAGTGTGGCAATGCTTTTTTGCTGCAATTGGTGAAGCTTAGAAGCTACCGCAGACATTGCTCCTGTGGGAGAGGGAGGGCAGCTGGGAAAGAAGGAGATAGAGTCACCCTGAGGATTATCTAGTCCAACCCCCTGCAATTCAGCTGCCCCATATGAGGATTGAACCTGCAACCCTGGTATCATCAGCACCATGCTCTAATCAATTGAGCTATCCAGTGGTGGGGAGGAGCTATAGGAGCAGGTCTAGAGACATTTTTCAGTCCAAGGGCCACAATCACTTCTGAGAAACCTTTTGGGGGCCACATGCCAGTGGTGGGCAGGACTAGAGGCAAAAGTGGGAGGAGCTACACATGTGAATTTTACCTTTGTACAGCAGGCTAGTTTCTATGCAAACACATCCATCCTCTATCCAGCAAGCAAAAGGTGTTGTCAAAGTTCAAAGGCCCATTTCAGGCAGACAAAAGCACATCAAGGTTGCACTCAGCCCCCAAGACAGATGTTCCCCACCCCTCCTATAGAAAGCAAGTGACCATAAAAAGATAATTTTAAACAGAAAGTCTAGGGGAATGGTGAGGGCATGGGGAAGGAAGAGAGGTACTGATAAATGTGGATCTGCAGAGATGAAGTAGTACTAAAATCCACAAACTGATTTGAAATAAAGCAAATATTTGGGTTTTAGGCCTCCCTTGGACTGATAAGTCGTCAGAAAGAGCCCAAGTAGAATGTGGGGAATGTAGCTAAAGCTTTTGAGTAGGGGAAGCAAGCTAGGGATAGCTGGGGATGAGATGGGGCAGAGAGAGAAGCAGGGAGAAGAGCAAGGCTGCCATAAGCGGTTCTGCAGGCAGATGAGGAGGCAGTGTTGGCACTGGGGAGCCCTTACTGGAGCTACGTGCAGCACACCCTGTTCAAACCATCCCTAATAGCCTCTTTTACAAGTACTGAAGCGGTACAGCCCACCCCACTCCTGTTTTGTAAAGAAATCAATAAGATCCTCTTGCAGCAGGAAACCAAAACTGTCTGAAAAACCTTTGCCTCTGCAATACACCTCTTGGCACCTGGGCAAATCAGACCCCCCCCCCTACCTGAGCAGGCGGATATCAAGAGCAGTAATGCTACACTGGCCAGAACAAACTGCTGCTCAGGAGCAGTGGAGCAAAGCAATTTTACACTCTTGATATCGTGTTCTTAAAGGGAAGCCCTTATTTAGACTGCAAAGCATCTTACTTCCCTTATTTCAAAATGTGGCTAAGGTGCCCCGGCTGTTTGTGGGCCACCAGCTCATTCTAAGTGCAGCCCTGAGCGTCTGCTCCCAAGTCCAGTCCTGACAGCACCACTGCAAACTGGCCTCTTGCAGCTACTATTGTCACTGCAGACTCTGAAAACAAACCCAAAAATACCAAACCCCATTTCAAATTCCAGTCAAGATTATGCAAATCAATGAACTGTACTATCATGGGTTGAAATGCACAAACATGTACAAGTAGAGAGGCTCCACACTCAACTTGGTATTCTTGCAAGACTTGGAATCTTTATTGGAAAGTAGTACAATGTCAGGAATGGGTAATCAAGTTGTCTGTCTTCCACATGGAACAAAAATATTATAAGGTGATTCTGCACCAAGACCCAAACTGCCAGAGTTGAGCAGTACAGTGGTACCTCTAGTTGCAAACGGGATCTGCGCACACACAGGTCACGATTCGCTGCTTCTGCGCATGTGTGTGACGTCATTTGGCGCGTCTGCGCATGTGCGAGCGGCAAAACCCGGAAGTAACCCTTTCCGGTACTTCCTGGTCGCCGTGGGATGCAACCTGAAAAAACGTATCATGAAGCAAACATAACACAAGGTATGACCTGTACTGCATTTAATATCTTGCATGTTTTGTTCTGCAAGTATACTATTTTTAATGAATTATTCTGGCACGGCTGTACTGGGAAGCCCAGTGACCGTTGAAGGCCAGCTGAAAGCCACCCCTTTGAACCTGTGGTTGCACCAAGCATTGTCCCCCCACTTAAATAACCTCCTTGACACCATACAAGCTAGAAGCCTGCTCTTAAAAATAGCAGAAAGCAAGATACACCAGAAGCCTAATTTCACTTTGCATTTTTGTGTTCCTTCCTGCAGAATACACTTGCAATGGGATGTAAGTATAAGGAGATAGCACTGCACGACCATGGCAGATCTGTGAGCAGCACATCACATATGATAACAAAATACTTAATACAAAATATCAAAATACTTAATAAAAAGCATCTGCACTGCTGAAATATTCTATGGCGTTAGCAATATCAGTATTAGCAAGGGTGTCCCACCTGGCCTTAAAGTGGCACTGTGCCAAGTCAATGGTCCACAAGATCCATGACTTGATTGTGGATGGAGGACTTGACCTGGCATGTGTAATGGAGACTTGGTTGGATGAGGCGGATGAGCCTGTTCTTGCCACTGCTTGTCTGCCAGCCTTCTCTTACACACAGCAACCCAGGTCATGTGGGCGGGGAGGGGGGTTACAGTGATGTTTAGAAAGACACTGTTTTCTGAGTGCTTTTTGTGGAAGCTCGGCCATAGGGGCAGTACAGGATTCCTTTTGGTGTACCGACCTCCCCGCTGCACCAAGGATTCCCTGCCTGAACTGCTTCAAGTCATGGAGGATGTTCTCCTGGAGACACCTAGTTTGGTTGTCCTGAAGGGATTTTAACATCCATGCTGACATGAGCTTACAAGGGGCCTCTTGGGACTTCATGGAAAACATGGCCTCCATGGGGCTATCCCTGAATAAGCCATGGACATGCCTTAGATCTGGTGTTCACCACTGTGGATGTGAGTGATCTGACTCTAAGTTCCAGCATAACAAAAAAAGTACCATGGTCAGATCATTTCCTGGTGCATCTAGACTTCTCTGCAACCCTTCCCCTCCGAAGGGAGGTGGGACTGATTTGGATGGTCCGCCCCCACCACTTAATGGATCCAGATGGTTTCCAGAGGGTGGTAGGGGATGTCTTATCCCATGCTGATGGCCTTTTAGCTGACGCCCTGGTGGCCCACTGGAATGCAGAGTTAACCACGATTATCCCGTTTGGCTCCAAAGCACCCTCTCCGATTACAAGGAGCTCAAATGGTTCCCTGGTATTCCCCAGGACAGAGGGCAATGAAACAATTGCTGAGACGGCTAGAGTGGTGGAAAACCTAGTTCAAATCGGACTGAACATGGGTTGGAGCTCAATATCGAGCCTACCAAGTGGTGATAGCAACAGTGAAGATGTTCTTCACCACCTCCATTGCACTTGCAAAAAACAGTTCCAGGAGACTTTTTCAGGTGGTTCATAGTTTAACAGAACCACGTTCACGATCCAGGTTCAGTAAGGACACCAAGATCTCCTGCTGTGTTAGCAGGGTCAGGGTGGGAAAGTGCCAGCACTCTGTCCAGTTGCATGGGATCAGTTTCAACCTGTTACTTCCAAGGATGTGGATAGTCTGCTTGGGCAAGTGAAACCAACCACCTGTCTCCTTGACTCTTGCCCATCCTGGCTCATAAAAGCAAGCCAGGCAAGGCTGGGCAATGGGCTCCGTGGGGTGGTGAAGGTGAGGGAGTCTTCCCAGACCAACTTAAAGAAACAGTTATTAAATCACTTTTTAAAAAACCATCTTTGGACCCGGACACTAAGGCCAGTTATCGCCCAGTCTCAAATCTTCCATTCCTGGGCAAGGTGATTGAGTGGGTGGTTGTGGAACAGCTCCAGGCACACCTGAAGGGTGCTGACTACTTGAACCCCTTCCAGTCAGTTTTCAGGCCCCATCATAGGATTGAAACCGCCATGGCCACACCGGTTGATTATCTCCGGCAGGCTAGGGACAAAGGTGAAAGCTGTTTCCTAGTTCGGCTGGATCTCTCAGCGGCCTTTGATACCATTGACCATGACCTCCTTCTGGACTGTCTAGAGCAGTGTTTCCCAACCTTTTTTGGGCAAAGGCACACTTGTTTCATGAAAAAAATCTCGAGGCACACCACCATTAGAAAATGTTTAAAAAATTAACTCTGTCCCTATATTGACTATATATAAAGTAACTCTCTTTAATAGGAATCAATGAAGGCATATTCTACATATGTAGCTGAAATAGTCGAAAAAAATCTGAGTTGTAAGAATGGGCTTGTATCATGCCAGATGGGGAAAGGTCACTTTTTACTTATGTAAAAATAAAAATAAAAAAATAGTAACAGCATAGAAGGTAATGGTTAGGCTAGCATCCCTCTTCCAAATATGCTAGGTTTTTATTTGCAGGGACTGTTCTACATGGGAAAGCATTCAGCACTGTCATTCTCCCATCTGCCATCTGAATTGGTACTATTCTGGGTCAACTTACTCTGCTGCATGTGTAGATGAAAATGGCACCAAGTGTGGGGGAGGGGGCAGAACAGGTTTCAGATACAGGATATTAAGCATACACGTACTTCAGATTGAACTGGTTGCTTGCTTTGCAAGTTTTCATTTCCCAAATGACTGCCTTGGCAAGCGCAATACCTACCAGGCTCAACGCCGGTCTCGCGCTGCCGCTTCCCGCGCTCTCAAGGACCCGGGAGGAGGAAGGCGTGAAGGGAATCCCGAAGGCGCGAAAACCTTGCGCATGCGCAGGCCTTCCGCCTGCGACAGCCCAGTAGGCCGGCCGAAGCGAGCGGCGATGGGATGTGGGAGCTCGCTCCCTCGCCGCCCCGCGTATGCCTATGTGGGGCACGTTACAGCCCCGTGACGTCAGCGCCACGCAGGCAGCCAGGCAGGCAGACGGCGAGAGCCCCGCGCTGGGCGGCCTCTCCTTGCCGCCGCCGCCCCGCCTCTCGCCGCCCGACTTGCCCGCCTCCCTCCCACGGCACACCAGGCAATGTCTCGCGGCACACTAGTGTGCCGCGGAACACCGGTTGGGAAACACTGGTCTAGAGGAGCTGGGAGCACTGTTATACAGTGGTTCTGCTCCTTCCTCCTGGGCTCTCACTTGTGGGGTGCCTCAGGGTTCTGTCCTCTTCCGCATACTTTTTAACATTTATATGAAACTGCTGGGAGAGATCATTAGGGGGTCCGGGCTAAGCATTCACCAGTATGCAGATGATACCCAGCTCTACCTCATTTAAATCGGAACCAGTGAAGGCAGTGAACATCCTGTGTGGGTATCTGGAAGCGATTGGGAGATGGATGGCAGTCAACAGATTGAGATTGAACCTCGACAAGACAGTACTGTTTCTGGGTGACAGGGGACAGGGAGGTGTGGGGCATTTCCTGGTCCTGAAAGGGGTAACTGTGCTCCTGAAGGACCAGGTGTGCAGACTGGGAATTATTTTGGACTCACAGCTATCCATGGAGGTGCAGGTCAATTCTATGTCCATCTGGTACGCCAGCTGAAACCCCACCTGCTTGTGCCATGTCTCACCAGCCTGCCTATCTCCCACTTAAGACTACTGCAATGCACGCTACATGGGGTTACCTTTGAAGGTGACTCAGAAACTACAACTAAACCAGAATGCGGTAGCTAGACTGGTGACTGGGAGCTGCCATAGGGACCATATTGTTGTTGTTTAGTTGTTTAGTCGTGTCCGACTCTTCATGACCCCATGGACCAGAGCACGCCAGGCACTCCTGTCTTCCACCGCCTCCCGCAGTTTGGTCAGGCTCATGTTTGTAGCTTCGAGAACACTGTCCAACCATCTTGTCCTCTGTCGTCCCCTTCTCCTTGTGCCCTCCATCTTTCCCACATCAGGGTCTTTTACACTGGTCCTAAAAGATCTAAATTGGCTCCCAGTACGTTTCTAAGCACAATTCAGTGTTGGTGCTGACTTTTAAAGCCCAAAATGGCTTTGGCCCCGTTTACCTGAAGGAGCGTCTCCACCACCATCATTTAGCCTGAGGTCCAGCTCTTAGAGCCTTCTGGTGGTTCCCTCACTGCGAGAAGCGAGGTTACAGGGAACCAGGCAGAGGGCCTCCTCGGTAGTGGAGCCTGTCCTGTGGAACGACCTCCCACGAGATGTCAAGGAAACAAACTATCTGACTTTTTGAAGACATCTGAAGGCAACCCTGTATTGGGAAGTTTTTTTATGTCTAATGTTTTACTGTGTCTGATGTTTTAATTTGCTGGAAGCTGCCCAGAGTGGCTGGGGCAATCCAGTCAGATGGGCAGGGTACAAACAAACTTTCAAATTGTGATTGAGCTAGTTTATAACATTTCTCCCGGAGATTGGTGCCAGATTCTTTCAGAAGCAGCGTTCCACATGGCATATTTTGAACAATGCACCTCCTATCTCCATGGTTATTTTAAGAGTTTTAAAAGGTTTTTCTAGTCATTTTGGCCTATAATCATAGATGGTTTACAAAATTAGTTTCAGCCAACAAGTTGGAAACTCAACTTTGGCACATTGTGAGAAGCTTGTGCAGATCTCCCAGTTGTAGGCTTTCTTCCAGGAGGAGCCAACTAACAGTTAAGAGGCTACGTACTCCAGAAGGGTGGATTTTTGGGTTTAAATCCAAGCTCAGGGAGAGAATCACAAGCCTCCGTTCTATGGCTCTAAAGTGCTGTGAAACTGTCATCACACACACAACACACTACTCTCTCTTGGGGTGGCCAGATTACGATAATAAAAAGTAACACCTTCTTTCTTTGGATGAGTATTTTAATATTTGTATCATTTTAGTGAACATATGAATATGTTGTGTTTTGTTCTTGAAAATTGCTCCAGGGTGCCTAGCATTCACAGACAGCAGTTGGCAAAAGATGGCAACCATATAGGAGTTCAAGCTGCTCCCTGCCCCACTCCAGGAATTCATCTTCAGTCCCTGAGATCCACCAGGATTTATAGAATCTGGCTTCTTGTTTGGCATACTTCCCTACTTGGATATTTCCCAATCATTCAAACAGGCAACGCTTTGCCACAGGCCCATCAACTCATGACAGATCTAACATAGCTCCAGGGTAATAAATGATTAATTTTCAATTGCATCACAAAAATACATGATTTCCCACTACATAAAAAACCCAGAGACAGAGGTACATGTTCATTCACTTTTCTGCATACTTTTATTTGTTACAAACATACATTTTTTTAAATATAGACTGTAAAACTCCATTTGCAAAAACCTGTTATGGTAAGGAGTGCTCAACTAGCATGAGGAGTTCTTAATGTCGTTTGGACTGTTTGTTGTTGTTTTGCTAGTCAGCTAGTGGTAAATCCAGGACCTGCCTTTGTTTGACAGCAGCCTGTAGTGTCCGGCTGCATCTGCATTGCTCTTTAAAAGCAGTCCTGCCAGCCCCCCTCCCCAAAAGGGAAATCAGAATCTCAGCTTCAGCCAACAGGCAGCAAGACCAAGAGGCAGCTCTTTGCCCTGGGACTGTAAATACTTTCCAGCGCTCTGCTTAATGGGTGAGAAAGGAATATTTCTGAATGGGTGCTGCACTTTTAAAACATCTCTGTATGCTTGAAACTGCACCACGCAGCTTTTTGTGTTTGTTTTGCCAGTTAAAGTGCATTTAAATTTTTTTATATAAAAAAATAAACAAGAGGAATAAACTTTATTCTTTAATTAAGGTACTTAAAAGTGAACTTTTTGGTCTCTCAGCAGATATTCCTGAAATCAGATCTATTTTACTACAAATTAACTTCTAGCATTTATATAATATATTTATAGAGGGGGAGTTTTTTTTAAATATATAGATATATATAGAGAGATAGATATAAAATTAGAGCTACTTTTGCATTTACTATCTAGCAGAGAAACATGTTTTTATAAATACATACACATGTACACAGACGTTTCTTTCTATGTATACAATGTACAAACGTGTATATTTACATATGGGCTGATTACATCCATATATGATCAATTATCACTTACACAAGGTTTTCTCAACTTTATACCAAATTAAAATATTTGCTCACTACTGAAATTGTACATTCAGCCCAGCAAAACCTCCACTTCCCAAGGGCAAGGATTCTGCACCCCCTGCCCTTTCTTTCTAATCCTGCATATCACTTTTGACAAATCTGTTAGCATCAAATTGAGCAACAGATACTGTAGTATCTGTAGTAAGCAATACCTCTAGCTGGAAGAGGCAGCTAACTGCTGCACCCTCTGCTGGAAAAGGACTTTGGCGGCTACGCCAGCAAGCACAGCAGCGGGGGCACTATCCATTCATTTCAATGGAAGACCTGTGCTTGCAAAATCCACCTGCAGTGCAAAGGTTAATTCAATGAGGCAAGGAGAAAGAGCAAGAGACTTGGAAACCAGATTATGAGTGTTTGTTCCACCAGTCTTGGCAAAACATGGAAGACTACCAGCACCAACTGGTAACATAACATGGGGAAAAATAAGCTACCTACAGTACAGGCTGCAATTGCTCAACATTTGCTTGACTTTCAAACATATCAGCTCCTCAGGGCAGGCAAAACCCTCCCTTCACATAGGGTTTTGCCTGCCTTGAGCATCTGCTGCAACCTGTGCACTGCAGAAGATTCTACGGTATGTTCAAATATGGGCACTGATCAGACCTCTCACCAAGAAAGGTTATGTTCCAAAATGCCCTAACCTTCCTGTGCAGCTGGACATTGAGACAGCGGACAGTCTTCTCACTGAGGAACTTGATAGGCTTCTGTGGAACCACAGCATTCTTAGTAGCATGAAAATCACTGAATGCAGCTTCAGCAATCTAGACTGTTTAACACATTTCCTCTTAATAATAGGCCAGCAAGGATGATGTGAAAGTGCTGGAGGGAAAGGTAACATGGAGAGCTGCTCAGATTATTACCCAATGTTATTATTGGGCCAATGACCTGCCTTCTCCTAATGGGCCCCTCTCTACAAATGTTGGTAAGGTTAAAATATTCACAGCACATGTAAGCTAGGAGATAACTGGCTAACTCGCTTATCATGGTTCTTTACATTTGAGCATGCCTGAGTCAACAGCTCCAATTCTGAAGAGGGGCAGTGTGAAGAAACAACAAGATTAAGCTATATTCTTGTAAATCCCACATGCATTCAAATATGGGATTTTCTAACCAGATGGGCCTTTTCAACACAGAAAAAGCAGGGCAGGAAATTAAACATATTGTCTTGGAAACTTGCCTGGGTTAAAATGGTGCACAGTGACTGCTGTTTTAAATTATGTCCTCTGCAAGTCTTAAAGACAGTTTACCTTGGCTACACAAAGCAGTGATAGGCCAGGAGTGGGGGAAGCAGCAGTAAGCTTTCCTGTACATTTACAATAGCTTTGACAAACTTGTACTTCTTTGCTGTGGGCCGCTTACTTTGTATGTATGTGTATATGTACCTACACACACACACACACAGTACATTATGAGATTAAGGCTACATAGCAGCTTATTACAAAATGGCTTTGACAAAGCACACTTAACCTTCCCTTCACGGAATTTAAGAGACAAAATTGTGTTGGTATTTCTATATTTCTAGTAGACATTGAAACCTTGAGCTCTCCCCCACTCATCCCCTTGTCAGATTAAAAATAAGAGGAGCTGCAGTGAGAAGGCTAGCAAAATAAAATTCATGGTAATTATTAATTAGAAATCAGTAAACATCCTGGAACATTCTTCTTTCCTTAGGTGAGCATTTTTGGCAAGTTAATGATTCTCATGCTCAAAAAATTGGGCGATGGTAGAACAGTTATTCTCTAAAGACTCTGGGAACAGTCCCATAGACTTTAGTTGTGCTGCTCTGAAGTCTACAACTTAGTTCTCCTCTGTCAAATCAGATACGAGCAAATTTACACAACTGGCCTTAATTATACTGCTGCAAGTTGAATATGAGAGGCTGGGACCCAAAGAAACACTTTCACTGTGGCCAATAGAATAGTACACAGCCAGTGAAATTTTGGGCTGTTCGCATCTGAAGAGATCCCCCATGCTACTAACTGCTTTTGAAGCTCCTCCTTAAGAACCACAAGACCAACCCCACCTCAAGCACAGCCAGCCAGCAAACCAGTTCTCTAGAGCCCAGCGACTGTGTTATTGCTTACTCCCCACAACTATGCAAAATACCTGTTGTTTGTGTGACTAGACCATAATGTTGGGATTTTTTTATTAAAAAGGAAAATTTTACTCCACCATATAGTACACCAACCTCATTATATTAAGATGAAGTTAGTCTAACACCACTGCAGATTAACTGTCATTCTACAGGTAGGAGAGGTAGCAGCTCATGGCCACATTCACAGGTTTGAATGTCTGCTTCCAATATTAAACTTCTCTGGAACCTTACACGAAACAGCTGTCATGCTTCAGCCACGTGCTTTCCTCTCACAATACCTCAATAAAGCAATCTGCCAGTCTTAATTCTTTTTAACTCTACCTCTGTTGGCTAAAAACTACAAAGTGCAAAAGATGAGGTTCCTGAGAACCTGCAAGAGGGAGGAAGAAATCTTTTTTACTACAGCCAGTCTTTCCTTACCTTAGCCAAACTCCATCAACCTAATAAATCAAACCCAAGTATGCAATTTTAAGAAGCAAACAATTAAGATGACAATTAAGATGATCTGGCTAATGCTCAAGCACAACAAATTGCCACAGTAATTTTGCTGACACACCATTGCTGGACAAGAGGCAAGCTTTCTAAATACCTCTAGCGCACCTGGAACCAGACTACCAAGAACACGGGGGAAGGAAGCTACCATGAAGAGCATGTATGTACATTGCAAATTCACGAGTGAACAAATAATCAAGAAATACATAGTAAGAGACCTGCCACTACCAGTTTGGCATTCAGAAAGCATTTTAAGGTTTGAGCTGCAGAAGACTGGCCTGAGTGCAATAGCTCAAAGCATATAGGTCTAAACTGGTTTAATCATCATTCCCTCTCAGTGAGAGTCTACAAATCTCCCAGCACTCTCATCAAACTAATGTTTCTTTAAGGAAAGTCTTTATATTCTTCTGGTATAAAATGATTCAGATTTGTAACATAGGTAAGCTCTAAGCTAAGGGTTCTGCTGGGTAATATTAAATTGCCTACACAAAGTTTCCAGAAATAATTTTGAATAATGCATATTAAAAGTATCAGGGTCCATTAAGTTTTAAATATTTAGCCTCAAGTAGATTGGTAATCCCAATTACACTATCCCTTTAAAAAACTAAATTTGTTTCATAGCAAACATACTTCAATACATTTACCATTTTACCAAAGGAAGCATATCAACAACATGTTTACCAAGAACTATGTAGTATTAGAATAATTTTGAAGCCAAAAAGTGCCACTTTTAAAGGGAAAAACTAAGTTTTCCTCCCTTCCACTAAGTTAAGAGTCAAGGCCACAAGTTTATTTATTTTTAAATAATAACTGAATATCTGCTGAGAGATTAAATTGTGCATCAGATAAAGTACCATAATCTTTGTTAAAACATTGAGATGTCCATGCATGTTTATGCACTGAACAGTTTTCCACCAAAATCACAAAACTGCTGCCCTCACAAGTGAAAAGTAGCCTGAGTTAGTCACTTTTCCAATGTCCCCTTTAATGATAGGAACAGATCACTAATCATCCTCAGCTATTCCAATACCTGAAGCGTGCAGTCAATGATGGGACCACTCAATATGAGGGCTTATTGTAACCTGCATCTTGTGCCCATTATCTTGAAAATTGTAAGCCAGGGCATGATAAGAATGTGTGTTTTGGGGGAGAGAAACTGAAGCAGAAGCTTGAATCTTAATTTATTTTTAAAAAGATCTGTGGTTGCAGAGCGGATTCCAGGGTAAGCAACAGTGACTGCTTTTTATTTGAGGAAAAAAGAAAAAGAATTCACTGTTAGGTCTGCAACCGCTCTGCAGCAGACAGCTATGGAAAGAAGAACAAGAACCCGTAACTAGATGTGAGCTAAAGATACGGGTGTTTATACCTGTATGCCTCAAATATTTACAATTTTTGGTGCTATACAAGATTTACATTTTGTTTTGTACAGCAGATGCGTCATTCCAAGGACAGTAGAAGTCTAGAAACGTTGGATATGCAGAACTCCACAGGGCGGTTTGCCCATTTCCCCCTCACACAGAACCGACATTTTTAAGACAACAGTGTGATCCACAAGCCACATAACTCAACATACCTGAACGTGTGACAGCTAAACTCCAGTAAATTTATGGAATTAAGCTATTTTAAGCACAGATATGCCAGACGGCAGCTTGTAAACTGCACTGAGGTACTGTCAATGTTGCTGCAGAAAAATTCAAAGATACAATTTAACTGCAGCACCAAGAATGGGGAAGCCTTTACCCAAATTGACATTTAAGCACAAGAATATAAACAGGAATAACAAGATCGTTCATCTGAGATGTAATCCAGGCAGTACATTTTTCCCAACATGGCTGAATATCCCTATCACATGAACAGAAGCTACTCTGAACAGGGACAAGTCTGCCTACTTAGAATTTGCAGAGACCAATTGTTGAGACAAAACTACTAGGCTTAGAGAGCAGTGTGATTTTTCTTTTAAAGGCGCAGTTTGTACAAAGTGCACACATGTGTGCAAGGGTGTGTGTGTGTGAGATTTCTAACAGTTATCCCTACACCAAATAGGATTCATCTTTCATTAGAGCAGTGTTTCCCAACCACTGTTCCGCGGCACACTAGTGTGCCGCGAGATGTTGCCTGGTGTGCCGCGAGATGTTGCCTGGAGGGAGGCGGGCGAGTCGGGCGGCGAGAGGCGGGGCAGCGGCGGCGAGGAGAGGCCGCCCAGCGCGGGGCTCTCGCCGTCTGCCTGCCTGGCTGCCTGCGAGCTCGGCGGGCAGCACCTCCGTCCGCAGCGCCCGCCTCGCGGCTCTCATTCCCTGCCCCTGCCAAAGCTCACCCAGCCAAGCCGCGCTCTCCTTCCTGCCTCGCTTTGCTGCCTCCTCCCCCCCCACCCCCAAAGCTTGGAGGTTCCCCGGCAAGGGGGAGGGAAAAAATTGAAACTTACACTTTCGTGCGTCCCTCCCGGCGTGACGCTGCGCGCTGACGTCACGGGGCTGTAATGGTGGTGTGCCTCGAGATTTTTTTCATCAAACAAGTGTGCCTTTGCCCAAAAAAGGTTGGGAAACACTGCATTAGAGGCCAATCAATGCTTCCAAGTGACCCTTAAACAATACAGTATTTGCAATCTCCACTATTTTAATCACAGAAGTCCCAAATTTTACAACAGGGAGGCGAGGTTCAAAGCTCTACAGATGCCAGGCAAGCCCCCTTCCCCCACTCTCAGAGTTCTATGGATTTTCCTCCGTAAACCCCTGCACCTAACAAGGGCTTGTGCCACCAGACTAATTTTCCTATAGCATGAGGCTTGGCCGCTAACCTGCTATGGTGAGATAACCTCAGTATTACTCAAAACATTTAAAATCTTACCATTTAAACTTAAGCTGGACACAAGCATGCCCAGTATATTCACTGAGACTCTCCTACTGACACACTGCATTGTCACCACCTACATACCTTGGAGGGTCATGTGTCAATCTGTGTACCCAATATACAATGCTTTAAGTGGTCTAATGACTACAGAAGATTTTTTTCTGGTTGCCAAAACAACACCATATATGGCAGCATTCTTGGCATACAAGTGATATATGCTTCTGTCTACTTCCACATACTTCCTAGACAGCTAATTATAGCATATGTAGCCACTGGCCAGGGACAGTCAAACCCTGTCACTACCACGTAATACAAAGGTAAGACTAGTTACTGCAATTCAGCCAAAAAAAAAAAAAAAAATTCTCCTGAAAAGGAGAGGTACTGCATTTTAATTGGCTCACAGCAGCTGAGCAACAAAAGGGAAAAAAACCCCAATTACCACTGAAGCAACAAAACATTGTTGGTCTATACAAGTATTGTACATTGGTTTAAAATGAGTGAAGAGTTACAGCAATATACACCAAGCATCTGCAGCCTCAATTTTCATTGCTGCCTAGAGCTCTAATTAGTTAAGTAGAGTTTTCTGCAATCCTAGAGGGCTGTGGTATCCCAGTTAACCTGCTGAAACTTTTGTTGGTGAAAGTTGTTCTCCGGAGCAAAGAACTACATACATTTGAACAAAAATACATAGGTAGATACAGCAGAACATTATTGAAAACAGCTGCCTTGGAGAGTACAAAATACAGTACGAGTATACAGATGTAGTTAAAACATCAAGGAATACTATTGCTCCCATTACAAGTCAGGAAACAAGTTCTTTGCGACGGAGAAAAATGGAAAGAAAGATTTCTTCAAAAATACAATAAAAATATCTACTGTGGACACTGGGAATAAAGAAATATCTTTGAAAATAAACAATTATATGTGTGGCCGAACATCTTGTGGTAAACTATTCTGACATTATTTGCAGATCTTTATAATAGCTATAGTAAAACCAATTAATTTTTTTAAAGAAAATTCCTGCAAATTTCCCCACTACAGTGACAACCGTGTGAAGAAATGCCTTTTATGTCTCCTTGCTTTCTAATAAATACAAAACAAAGATAGTATAGATAAGAGTAATACCAAAATAAGGTAATAAGGGTATGCAATAAATTAAGAAGGCAGCTCAAATAAAGGACAGGCATGCACAATTAAAAAAGATTGTAGAGGAAGGTTTACCTGCCTCTCTTAAGATGTTGCACAAATAATACCTGAAACTTTGTAGTGAACAGTACACTTCCATTCAATTCAAAGTTGCCAGTATAGAATGTATCTAAAAACACTTTTGGAGGGAATAGGTCTGACTTCATTTGTTTTAAAAAAATATCATTTTAGATTAAGAATCCATTCAAAATATAGATGAGGCAATTATTTGGGTGGAGACACCCAACTTTGTTTGGAAAGGACAGCTGGATAAATTGGCAGTAGCCAGTCTATAATAAAATGTGAAGATGGTAAAACGCTGCTAGGGATCGTTCAGTCACAGATCTTTTGTGGGGTTGTTTCTGCTCCTTTTTAGTGATGGATATCAAGCTCCAACTGGACATGCATTGCTCTGAACAATCCATCCCATTAATTCATTCTTGCCAACTCTGCTGTTAACATAATGTGAGGTACTGAGAAAATGGATAGTTCTCTTTTTGTTAAAAAAAAATCTTGTTAAAAGAATAACTGATGCTAGACTTCTGGACCTGAGGTTCTTGGTGTCTGTGTTCATGTCCACTAGTTTGCACGATGGGAGAAGCCTTCCGTTTTCCTACATGGTTCTTTTCACAGACCTGTAGCCACACAGTTCCTTTGCCAAATTATGATTTCAAGATTTTGCTTTTTAAAAACCCAGCTACAGATTTCACTTTTTTGACCAGATCATCTTTTGAAGTCAGCAGAAAGACAGCTCCAGTTTCTGCCTCATATTAAAGCCATTTGCTTTCACCTTATTTGGAGAGAAGGGGAAGAACTTTAGCGAGCAGCGACCAGTCCACTCTGCATGCCTTGTGCTTTATGCCTGTTTTTCTTTAATCTACCTGTTTGTAACCCCCATTAAAAAAGAAAAATGAAATACCATTTAAGATCTTTAGAACCTGACAGCTTTAAAGTAATTCACTTATCAATTCCAGTTCAGGCACCTGGAGCTTAGCAATTTGCACCCCCAAAATAAAACAAAGAATTCTGCAAGGGGGGGGGGGAAAGACAACAATGGACATTGGTCCAGATACAGGCTCCCCCCACCAAATTACCTTTCTGAAAAGGTATTTTGAATTGGTTGCTTCTTTCCCCTGCCCACCTGCTATGTCCCCTTCCCCGACCCATTTAAATCCCCATTTTCTGCTGGTCTAAATCCATGATTGATCTCTACGACTTTCCCCATTGGGATCTGCACCCCCCTCAAAATAAGCCGCATGCCCCCACTGATTTGGACAGCGGTGGTAGCTTCTCCCCTTCCTTCAAACAATGCTCAGTGGCCTTTTATTCTCCAGAATGCTGGTTTCAAGAGTAGAGGGGCACCATCTCAGAAACGCAAGAGTGAAGGGTCTGGGTGGAAGTGAAAGAGAGAGTCAAGATCCAAGTAACAATTCTCCCTCCCTTCCTCCCCAATAAAACATCTCAGCCATTCGGTAGAGGAGGAGCCTTGGAAGGCAGGACAGATTTAGATGGCAGAGATCCCCTTCTCTCCGCCATGGGCTAAGGTTGAGGTTAACTGAGGCCACAAAGATTCCTCTCTGCAGGGGAGGCAATGGTGTCGGTGAAGCCCAACAGATGCTGTATCCCTGGTGAAAATAAAGGGGTCGCAGAGATAGAGATCAGGAGGGTGCTCCAGAAGTGGTGCAGGTCAGGGGTGTATGCAGGTAATCTCGAAGCTCGCTCTCTCCCATGACAGAAGGATGCGTGTGAGGTGAGGAGGAAGCGTGGGGCCAGGTTTCCTTCCCTGCTCCACCCAGTCCCCTGCTCCATGGCAACCTCCCGGCCGGCGCGGAGAAGGGGGTTGTCAGAAGCAAGGGGGCGACGGGGAGGAGGAGGATGGGGAGCGGGGGGGGGGGGAGAGGCTCAGTCGTCGTCTACATCGTCTCCGTCGGAATCGTCGCCGGCTCCGCTGCCGCTCCCCGGCCCGGCCGGCCCGGCTCGTCGGTCGTACAGCTTGTCCCGCTGGCGCTCCTGGATGTCTCGCATCTCGTCGGCGTAGCGGCAGAAGGCGCCGCCGAACTTGGCCCAGGCCTTGTAGGGCACCGTGATGGCGTTGCGGTAGGAAGGCTTCACCTCGCTGACGCGCAGGAAGACGCCGTACTTGTTGCAGCCCACGTCGAAGAAGAAGCGCTTCGAGTCCACCGTGATGGAGGTGCCTTCGGGGAGCTCGCCGTACAGGCCGCCCCCGCCGGGGCCCCCCCCGCCGCCGCCGCCGCCCAGCTCGTCCTCGTCGGCGCCGTAGTCGTCGATCAGCTTGGCCAGCGCGTCGCGGAACTCGATCAGGCCCTGCGCCGGCAGCGCGATGGTCTGGCCGCTCTGCAGGCCCGGCGGGCCCCCGGGGAAGCCCGGCCCTCCGCCGCCGCCGCCGCCGCCCGGCCCGCGGTTGATGGTCTGGCGGATGCGCAGGAAGCGGCCGCGCTGGTTCTCCTTCAGGTCCAGGTAGTACTTGCGGTTCTCGCGCACCAGGAACTCGCTCTTGAGGGCCCGCCGGGGCCCCGCGCCGCCGCCCCCGCCGCCGTCCTCCCCGCCGGGCGAGGCCTGCGCCAGCTGCTCGGGGCTGCTGGGCCCCAGCTGCGCGTAGTGCTCGATGAAGTCGCCCAGGTAGTCCCGGAACTCGGCGGCCACCGCCATGGAGAGCGTGAGGCGGCTCTTGGAGCCCCCCGCGCCCACCTCCGCGATCTTCAGGAAGCGGCCCTTGGCGTTCTGCTTCACGTCCAGGTAGAAGCGCTTGTTCTGGATGTCCAGGCGCTTCGAGGCCAGCTCCTGCGTCTCCTGCTCCGGGCCGGGGCCCCCGCCGCGGTGTCCCTGGAAGCCGCCGCCGCCGCCTCCCCCTCCTCCGCCGCCGCCACTGCCGCTCCCGCTGCCCCCTCGCTCGCTCCCGCTGTCGCCATCCGCCATCTTCTCCTTCCTCGGGTTCCTTCTGCCGCCGTCAGGCCCAGCCTGCCTTCCGCCCGTCCGGCTCTCCGCCGCCGCCTTCTCCTCCTCCGCACACGCACGCGCGCACACTCGCGCGCCTCCCTAGCCCGCTCGCCCTCTGCCTCTCTCTCCCTCTCTCTCTCCCTCACACGCACTTCGCTCCCTCAGGCCGCCTCCCCTTCCGCCGCCGCCTCCCGCCCCGCCTGCAGCGCCAATGCCCACTTCCGGGGACGCGCGGACGGACGGAGGCCAGGGAGGATCCACAACCGGAAGTCAGCGGCGTTCCACGCTAAGCCCCGCCTCCCCCGAAGAAACCAGCGGGAGGGAGAGAAGGAGCGCGAAGCTTTTTCCGCCGCCTCTGGCGCCTGCGCACTCCCTCTCGCCTGCCCCCCCCCCCCGCGACCAGGGCCAGGCCCAGCGGGCGCCCGTGAGGAGCCCCCTCGCCGGCCAAAAGGCTTCTCTCCTAAGAAGCGCAAGACCCCTTTTTTGTGTGGGGGGGGGACAGAAAAGGCGGGACTTCCACGTAAGCATGTGCAGAGTTCCCTGCACTCTGGAGTCCGGCTCTCATAAAACATTGGGGGGGGGGCAGTTGAGCCCCAGCCTGCACAACCAGTCCCAAGATGTGGCGCACGCGCACCAGTGGAGCGGCAAAGCCCCTCAAGGGGGGGGGCACCGATGATCCTGCGCTCTGGCACTCGATCCCGGTGTCCCGTTGCGCCAGAAGCGGTTTAGTCCTGCTGGCCAGATGACCCGGAAAGCTGTCTGTGGACAACCGCCGGCTCCCTCGGCCTAGAAAGCGAGATGAGCGCCTGAACCCCAGAGTTGCCTTGGACTGGACTTAACCACCCAGGGGTTCTTTACCTTTACGCTTCAAATATTTTATGGGGGGCAAAGGGACCTCGGCCCCTAGCAGGTGGCTCCTGCGCTCTCAGCTAAATCAGAGAATGGCAGAGTTGGAAGGGTAAAGGTACCCCTGCCCGTAGGGGCCAGTCTTGCCAGACTCTGGGGTTGTGCGCTCATCTCATTCTATAGGCCGGGAGCCAGCGCTTTCTGCAGACACTTCCGGGTCACGTGGCCAGCGTGACAAGCTGCATCTGGCGAGCCAGCGCAGCACACGGAACGCCATTTACCTTCCCGCTGGTAAGCGGTCCCTATTTATCTACTTGCACCCGAGGGTGCTTTCAAACTGCTAGGTTGGCAGGCGCTGGGACTGAACGACGGGAGCGCACCCCGCTGCGGGGATTCGAACCGCCGACCTTTTGACCCGCGTCCCAAGTTGGAAGGGACCACCTTTTAAATAAAAAACAGAGGCAAGGAAATTCATGCAAGTCCAACATTCAGGAGGGACCTGGCATTTATTTCAGCTGAGCCACCGCTTAGAGGAGAATCAGAACAAAGGTTTTATAGGCACAGTGCAAAAAGAGTCATTAAACATCAAACATTCTACATACATGGAGATGAGATAGGAAGAGACAGGGCTCCACACGGGGATCAACTTCCTTGGGGTGTTCCAAAACATGTGGTCTTGGCTTACAACTTATCGGACGGTTGTCAAGGCAACCAGACCTTCAGTGGGGCTGTTGACAGTCCTTTCCCATATCTGGAATCTTTCAAGGAGATGTCCGTGCTAACTCACAACAGACAGAGGAAACGATCCTGCCATTTGTACCACTTTCAGGGTCAGACAGGAGAGATGGAATGCAGCGTGGGAGGGAGGCAAGAGAGAGTCACAACATGCAGGAATCATCCATGGATGCACACTAGACAAAGGCTGAATGCAATTAATACTGGAAATCAAACAAATCTACACCCTGGGTCTCTAATTCTTATATTAGGACCCCCTAGGGTCATCTAGTCCAACCTCTGCAGAAATCTCAGCTAGACCATCCATTACTGATGGCCATCAAATCTTTGCTTAAAAACAATCAAGAGAGTCCACCCCCCCCAAGGGAATCCAATCCTGATGTTTAATTGGAATCTCCTTTCTTCTAACCTGAATCCGTTGGTTCAGGTCCTGTTCTCCAGAGCAGGAGAAAACAAGTGTGCTCCATCTTCCATGGGACAGCTCTTGAGCTATTTGAAGATCTCAATCATCGCTCCTCTCAGTCTCCTCTTTCCCAGGCTAAACATACCCACCTCCTTCAACCGTTCCTCATAAGGCTTGGTTTCCAGACCCTGGATCCTCTTGGTCGCCCTCTTCTGCCCACCTTCCAGCTTGTCAATACTATCCTTCTTAAACTGTGGCACCAAGGACTGGACACAGGACTCCAGGTGTGGTCTGACCAAATGTGCCCAAGGTTGCCACCTGAAGGGTGGTTTACTCCCACCCCTACCCCCCCAATGCCTTTAAAAAATGCTAGCTATCCTGGGTAGCAAACATTG
Organism: Podarcis bocagei; assembly: GCF_964188305.1. Lineage (NCBI taxonomy): Eukaryota > Metazoa > Chordata > Lepidosauria > Squamata > Lacertidae > Podarcis > Podarcis bocagei. Next base: position 92,228,313 of record NC_138132.1, on the reverse strand, counting down.
GCTGGAAGCCAGAGGAAGAGGAAGGAAGAGGGAAAACAGCAGGTACAGTAGTGAAGCCATGGAGCTGTAGAAAGGAGCAGCCAAGAAAAGGGCAGAAGACAGGCTTCATGTTCCACTTAGGAACAGCAGGATCTGTTAGTTATTGGCATAAAAGGGGAAGAAATGAACTTTGGAGGCTGGAGGTATGTTGGCCAGAAAGGCAAGGGTTCATAGACATGTCCGCTCCCCAAATGGCCAGATGCAGCCCCCAGCTTCCATTAGCCTTGGTCAGCCTGGCCAGTAGTCAGGATGATGGGAGCTGTATTCCAGCAACTCTAGAGGGGCGCATCCTTCCTTACGCTAAGAGATGCATAGATGGGAAAGCAGCTAGGTGCAGATTCTTCTGTCCGGGCACTGCTGTAATAGTTGGAGGGAACCCACACAGGATGACATTTTCCCTCTGCAGCTCTTACAAGGTCTCTCCGGACCTGGAAAAGCCAAGGAGGCAGCAAACGCAGAAAGGAAGAAATTCAAACCAGTTAGTAGAATCTAACAAGCCAAATAAGGAGGCAAGGTTAAAATGAACCCTGGGCTATTCTTCCATCTGCAGGGCATAAGAGAAACCAGCATGGAGGTCTGGGAACCAGCCAGGTCTTGTGTGTATGTGTGTGCAGGCAGGTTTTCATGATGGCTGCATCTGCATCCTTCCCCTATATTGAAGCTTAGGAAGCCAAGTCAACTTCAGATATTCCCTTTTCCAAGATCTCGATTTTTAGATCTGCAGAATCAATTACTGAATAACATTTTTTCTTTGTGAAAATGAAGACTTGCTGGCAAGGAATTTGTTTCAGTTGTGCTCAGCTCAGAGAGAGGATTTAAGTGCTGGCTGGATAATGTAATTTGTGTTCCCAACACACAGTAAGATCACTTTCCCCAGCTGCCCTGCTTGCAGAGGGCAAAGCAGGTCATCGAGGGCTCGTCATTGTGCCGCATCCTATTCCCAGCTTTCAAGGGTCGACAGGATTGTGACTAGTACTGAAAAAAGAGACATGACCCAGAGTGGCTGCCAATCTCCTTGTCTGGGAATGCTAACAGGTTGCATATCTTTGTTAGCTGAGGTGCTTAACAGGAACTGATATATTAATAATGTCCATGTTATAGGATTCAATGGTCTTGGGAGACCTCTGCTGGTAAAATCATGAAATGGCAAGTTTTGGTTTTCAGAACCTCTCTGGATGGTCATTTTATTGCACGTTCATTATTATTTCTGCTCATGATGCTATTGGGGTAGTCACACATGACTCTACTTGTTTGTGCCTTCAAAGGTTTTGGGGTTGCTCACACTGCTTCCTTTACAATCAGTGTATATCCTGTATCTTCCTGAGGAAATCCCACAACTTTTTAATACCACAAATGTTTGTTCTCTATACTGTAGTTCCTTATAGTTGTTGCTCTATAGTGTTTCCAGACAGCACTAATTATTGTGTCACTATTATTGTGTCAAGAACACCCTAGTGGTTTATGAGAGGGCTTCTCAATGAGAAGATCAATAATGGGGGACAATATTTCTTGAAGGAAAGCTTGCCCACCTCTGCATAAGCTCCCTTTCTACTCATGGCTGTGAGAGTGTTTGGTTATGTGCCACAGTGCACATGAACTGAGCTTGTACCTTAAATGATGTCTGAGAATCTTCGGTAAAAGTGGAAGGAGTCCTTGCTGAAAGCTGCAGAGTCCCTAGCAGACAAATTGATGTGAAAAATGGTTCCTAGAAGCTAGACAATTTGTGAACCATTGATAATTGATAGTACTACTGTTAAGGCAGAAGGGCTGAACTTGATGTGTGGCTCATACTCTAATCTTGGCTCATGGCTACTGGGGGGACGGGGCTGGCCAATAGTAGCATTAAGCTATGATAATACGCAATTTCCCAGCATTGGCTTTTGGACTACCACCCCTAATTGGGTTGCCAACTTCCTACTGTGCATTCATTCCATTATATCTAGCCATTCTCTGGCACAGGTAAATCCAAGACAGGCTATAAAGAAATAGAGCAGAGGTAGCAGCCACTATTGTGTCCTCTAGGTGTTGAACTGCAGCTCCCATCATTCGCAGCCAGCATGACTAATAGTGTAACAGAATTTGGAGGGCACCTTGTTGGCTACCCCTGGTATGTATCAACAGCAAAGCAAATATTTGACAGCAGCCAAAGGCTGTAATACTGTAAGAATGTCATCACATAGGCCCCTTCAGAGGATTTGTAGACCTGCATCATAGCCTTAGATTTGCAATGAAGTTATGGTGGGATGGGGAGCAAAGGTGAACACACGTTGCACAACAGCAGTGGCAGCAACCTGGGAGTGAGAAGGGAGAGAAAGTGGTGGATTAAAACAGTGACAGAAGTTTGAATTAAGCAGGCATGAAGAAACACAGAGGGGGAAGGGCATGATTTTAAACAATGACAAAGCAGATGTGGGAACCTCTGCCCTGTGGGCTGAATGTGGCTCTTGGAACATAGGAAGCCCCCCTCCCTTACCCTGTTCTCTGCTCTTCCAGACTGCCTTAGCCTGGCTGCAATGTTTCCTTGAACTATGACCAGGCTTCTTGCTTGCCCGGATGGTGAAAGGGTTTGTGGAAATGGAGTAGAAACCTTGGACATTTGCATGGCTTGAGTATAGAGTACTGATCAAAATTAAGAGTTGCATCTGTTGTTTTGCCCACTTTTGCCCCTAATGCTGACCAGTGACCATCGTTGGCTCTTGGCAGTCCAGAAAGTTATCATTGAGGAGACATGGCTGAAAAAGGTTTCCTGACTCAATATTAAAGGTACCGGACTTCTTCCCCCTTTTGCATCTGCTTATCCTAGCTGTAGTCGTACATCCTACTCTTATGTATTTACTTTGAAATACACTCTGTTGAAATGTATTAAATTCCATTGAAATGAATGAGGATTATCTGGGGAAAATGCATATAGGACTGCAGCCCTAATAACTGCTGCTGGATAAATCTTAAATCATGATAACCCCGAATTCTGTTTCTTCCAACAGCATCCATCCAGGAGCCTCTAGGAGTCTCACAAGCAGAGGATGCAGATGGGGCCTGCTGTCCATGGCTATTAACCCTGATACTGAACTGGAACCTAGAATCATAGAATCATAGAGTTGGAAGAGACCACAAGGGCCATCGAGTCCAACCCCCTGCCAAGCAGGAAACACCATCAGAGCACTCCTGACATATGGTTGTCAAGCCTCTGCTTAAAGACCTCCAAAGTAGGAGACTCCACCACACTCCTTGGCAGCAAATTCCACTGTCAAACAGCTCTTTCTGTCAGGAGGTTCTTCTTACTGTCAGGAGGTTCTTCCTTCTTTCTTGTAGTTTGGATCCATTGCTCCGTGTCCGCTTCTCTGGAGCAGCAGAAAACAACCTTTCTCCCAGAGCAGAATACAGTGGCACTATTACTTCCCTTGATCTAGATGCTATACTCCTATTGATGCAGCCCAGAATTGCATTGGCTTTTTTAGCTGCCATGTCACACTGTTTTTTTAAAAAATAAATTTTTATTGGATTTTCACAATTGATATTAACACAAACAATACACAATGCACAATACAAACATACAAACACAAAAAACAAACAAACATGTATAATTTCATATCCAATTTTCTTAAAACTTATTTCGCTGACTTCCCCATACCTCCCCTTTCTGCATTCCAGTTTCAAAATTTGTTTCAGCAAATCCTTCCCCTTAATTTCATCTAATTGTTTCCTTTCCTTTTCTTTTACTTAAACTTTTTCAGTTGTAATCCCTTACTTTCTATAACCACAACATTTTAACACTCATTAACTTTACAATATTTCTTAAGATAAATTTTAAATTTCTTCCAATCTTCTTCCGCCGTCTCTTTCCCCTGGTCTCGGATTCTGCCAGTCATTTCCGCCAGTCCCATGTAGTCTATCACCTTCATCTGCCATTCTTCCAGAGTGGGTAGCTCTTGTGTCTTCCAATACTTTGCGATGAGTATTCTTGCTGCCGTTGTAGCGTACATGAAAAATGTTCTATCTTTCTTTGACACCAATTGGCCGACAATGCCCAAAAGAAAGGCCTCTGGTTTCTTAGGGAAAGTACATTTAAGTACCTTTTTCAATTCATTATATATCATTTCCCAGAAAGCCTTAATCTTCGGGCACGTCCACCAAAGGTGAAAAAAAGTGCCTTCAGTTTCTTTACATTTCCAACATTTATTATCTGGCAAATGGTAAATTTTTGCAAGCTTGACTGGGGTCATGTACCACCTGTAAATCATTTTCATAATATTCTCTCTTAAGGCATTACATGCCGTAAATTTTATACCGGTGGTCTACAACTGTTCCCAGTCAGCAAACATAATGTTATGACCAATGTCTTGTGCCCACTTTATCATAGCCGATTGCCATGTCACACTGTTGGCTCATGTCAAGTTTGTGGTCAACCAAGACTCCTAGATCCTTTTCACATGTACTGCTCTCAAGCCAGGTGTCACCCATCTTGTATTTGTGCCTCTCATTTTTTTTGGCCCAAGTGCAATACTTTACATTTCTCCCTGTTAAAGTTCATCTTGTTTGTTTTGGCCCAGTTCTCTAATCTGTCAAGGTCGTTTTGAAGTGTGATCCTGTCCTCTGGGGTGTTAGCCACCCCTCCCAGTTTGGTGTCATCTGAAAATTTGATCAGGATGCCCTTGAGTCCATCATCCAAGTCGTTGATAAAGATGTTGAATAAGACCGGGCCCAAGACAGAACCCTGTGGCACCCCACTAGTCACTCTTCTCCAGGATGAAGAGGAACCATTGATGAGCACTCTTTGGGTTCGGTCAGTCATCCAGTTACAAATCCACTGAGTGGTAGCATAGTCAAGACCACATTTTACCAGTTTCTTTACAGGAATATCATGGGGCACCTTGTCAAATGCCTTGCTGAAATCAAGGTAGGCTACATCCACTGCGTTCCCTTCATCTACCAGGCTTGTAATTCTGTCAAAAAACGAGATCAGGTTAGTCTGACATGACTTATTTTTCAGAAATCCATGCTGACTATTGGTGATCACAGCATTCCTTTCTAGGTGCTCACAGACTGTTTGCTTAATGATCTGCTCCAGAATCTTCCCTGCTATTGATGTCAGACTGACTGGGCGATAATTATTTGGGTCCTCTCTTTTCCCCTTTTTGAAAATAGGGACAACATTTGCCCTCCTCCAGTCTGCCGGGACTTCGCCTGTTCTCCAGGAATTCTCAAAGATGACTGCCAGTGGTTCTGAGATAACATCTACCAGTTCTTTTAATACTCTTGGATGCAGTTCATCTGGCCCTGGAGACTTGAATACATCTAAACTAGCCAAGTATTCTTGTACTATCTCCTTAGTTATTCTGGGCTGTGTTTCCTCTGCTGAATCATTTGCTCCAAATTCTTCAGGTCGGGCATTGTTTTCTTTATCAGAGAAGACTGAGGCAAAGAAGGCATTGAGGAGTTCAGCCCTTTCTGTGTCCCCTGTTTGCATTTCACCATCTTCTCCTCTGAGTGACCCCACTGTTTCTTTGTTCTTCCTTTTGCTACGGACATACCCATAAAAGCCTTTTTTGTTGCTTTTAACCTCTCTAGCAAGCCTGAGTTCATTCTGTGCTTTAGCTTTTCTGACTTTGTGTCTACACGTGCTGGCTATTTGTTTGAATTCCTCTTTGGTTTCCCCCCTTTTCCATTTTTTGTACACATCCTTTTTTAAATCTTAACTCAGTTAAAAGTTCTTTAGATAGCCACCCTGGCTTCTTTAGGCACCTTCCATGTTTCCGTCTCATTGGTATTGCCTGAAGTTGTGCTTTTACTATCTCCCTCTTAGAGGCATTCTATCTCCTTGTGCCAAATCCAAGAACAAACAAAGGGTGGCCATCAGAATCATTCCTTGGCAATAAGACCTTAGAGGTGCTCAACCGACCACCATTGCAAACAGAACCAGACAAGATGGATCTTGGATCCAGGAAGGCAATCCTAATATCCTCTGTGCTCTGCATGTTTCAGACCAGGGCTATAATGGAATTATGAAGCATCTGCAAATGAAGCTTTTAAAAAAAGGAAATCCTGCCAACAGAAAAAGTATCCCACATTGTGGACTGCACCTTTCACTCAAATCTTCAAGTGGCAGCAGACTGTTGTTGCTCCAGGAATCTGCTCCAGTGAGAGTGTGGATTGCATTGCATTCATTTGGTTATTCTATTGCTGTGATCATAGATGGGTTTTCCTCATTTTAAGAGGCTTGTTTGCCTCTCCTCCTTTATTTAGGTTTATTTTTTAATATTATATTTCCTACTTGCTCCCTGTCAAACCCTTTCACCCAGTCTCCACTGCAGGCACATAACTCAACCTCCAGCTGCTGCTGCTGTCTGCCTATGCTGGTCTGTAAGTGGATCCTTGTGGCATGAGCTCTTCAGTAGCTAACTGATCCTGGGGGGGGGGGGCTGTGCAAAGCAGGGGGGGGGGAGCCACATGCCTACAGTTCTAAAGATAACTTATTCTGGTCAAGAAGTGTGGTGTGGGGAGCTGGCTTCCTGCCTGCCTGGAGATTTAACCCATCAGTAGCAGGATCCTACCAGTTCATCCTGGTTCATGAAAAATTATGGGATCGTGACTTTTCAAAATGCATACGTAGGAGCATGATACAGATTTGGTAACTGGATTCAGGGGCTGAGTTCTCTCTCTACAAAACTTACCTTTTCCAACCATCCAGAGTCTTAGTTTTACTAAGAGGAGACCCATTGAAATTAATGCATCTAACAGTCATGTTTATTAATTTCAGTGGGTCTACTCTGAGGAGAAGTTTAAAGTGTGTTTATTGCAATGTGTATTTCAGTCCTGAGAATTGACTGGCCCAAGAATAATTGTTCTCCATATTTTACTTCCATCTGTTTGCATTCAGGGCATCTGTTAAAAATTCCACATGACACACTGCTTCTAAGGCAACCAGATTCAAAGAGTTAGTCTGAAGTTTCTCATCTTCAATTGCTTTTTAAAATATTATTTCAACTATTTATAGATCACTTTCTCACCAAAGGACCATTGCATGTGCATGCATATTTGGATCAATACCAAGGATCGAAGCACACACTCATTTTTCTATAGCACCTCTCTCCTCACAGAAGATGGACTTAGACGAGGCAAAGTCATTTTAGGACTAGAAGACTCATAGGGTCGCTCCAACTCTACAGTCATAGAATCATACAACCTCTGGTTTAAAACCTCCAAGGAAGGAGAGTCCACAACCTCCTGAGGGAGACCCTTCCACTGCCCAACAGCGCTTACTGTCAGAAAGTTTTCCCTGATGTTTAGACACACTGGCACTCAATTGAAGGCAGGTCCTGGGTGCAGCCTGGCAGAATCTGGAGTTTATTTGAATTTTTCAGACACACTCTTCCCTCCTTCCCCATTTACAGATTATCCAACACACAATATTGTGGATTTATTGTTCAGATCTGTATGGATGGCATTCAACTAACAGCTGTGCCCTATCATTGAAACTTCTCAGGACTCTGTGACATATACAGTAGCTGGTCCTTAGAAATGTATTCCTTCATTTGTTGTTTGGCTCCCCCGCCTGCCCCCTTTGGGGTCAGTGCAGCTTCCTGAACTTTTTGTTCACTTCTGATATGAATTTACAGTGGTACCTCGGGTTACATACGCTTCAGGTTACAGACTCCGCTAACCCAGAAATATTACCTCTGGTTAAGAACATTGCTTCAGGATGAGAACAGAAATCACGCAGTGGCAGCGGGAGGCCCCATTAGCTAAAGTGGTGCTTCAGGTTAAGAACAGTTTCAGGTTAAGAACGGACCTCCAGAACGAATTAAGTACGTAACCAGAGGTACCACTGTACTTGCTGGGAACATTGGAGTGTAAGATATTTTGATGGCAGAGACACATTTCCGTCACCAGGGGTCCCCATTGAATCAGTTGTGGCCATTGTGATAATATCATCCCAAAGGATGGGGCAGCCTGGAAAGCAGTTTGCCTGCCTGCCTGCCTGCCTGTTCTCTGTAGAGTCAGACGCCTCTCAAGATACCATTGCCAAAGGCCCAGGTGGGAGTGGTGGCCTTTGTCAACATTTGGTGTTCACTTTGCCCATTTTTTTGGTGCAATGAGTGCAAACTACGTTGATTTGGATGCCTCAGAAGATATTGTCACCCAACTTGGCACAAGGACTCCAGAGGTGAATGTCAAAGACCATGTTGAATCAAGATGGCAGACCAAATCAAGTGTATATAAACATTAGCTCCCACCTCCAGATTGATTGGGGTCCTGGCTTGGAGAAAGAGAGAGTGTGCTCACATGCACACACACAAATTGCACTATCCATTTTAAAATCACAATATTTTTTGGTGTCTTCGCATTTCTGGATAGTCCTGGGCACTTCCTGCTAGTTATGTATCTTCTTCTTCTTTCTTCTTCTTTGGCAGTTACTTGCAGCCAAGTAAGATTGTCTTCCATAAACACGGTTTTAGCAGTGAGTCTGTGACTGTGGAGGCCAATTCATGTCCTTCCACAGTGGGGACATAGGTTTCCGGGCGGGAGTTGATCACGGTGTGGATTTGCCAAGCATGCCTTCCTCTTAGCACACTAGTTATGTATAAAAGGACTGTGACAGGTGCTCAAGGATTAGGTCTTCGTCTCAGATACAGAATATTGTCCCTCTGCACAAAACCACAATCCTCATGGTCCTTTGTAGGAGCCACAGCACTTAAAACTCAGTTTCAAACAAATTTTCAGACTGTTTTCTCCCTCTGACGTTGGCCTTGGGGGTACTGTTAGAGCCAATTCTACTGTTTCTGTCTCTATCTTACTTTCAGCTTTGCAGGAGGTTTTGAGAAAGAGGCAGCCGTCAGTTTTAGGGCCAGTCTTTTGCTGCCTCAGACAAAGAACAAGACTCCCACCACCAGCGCCATTCAACATGCAGAAACCAACTAGACTGCCAGTTGACTCTTACTTCAACACTGACAACAAAGCACTGGCAACAAAATGGATGGACGACAAAAGCGTCTATCCCTATTGGTGGCTAAGAAACAAAGCGGGAAGATTTTTGAATCCTATTGTTAGAAAATCAATATACTCTATATGGGAAAAGTTTAAGAATCTATTAGAAAATAAGACCCTGTGGTGGATATCACCACTAGAAGCATTCTCAATTAAAAAATTAAATATGGAAAAAGAATGAGCAACATATAGAGAGTTGCTGGTAGAGGAGGGAAATCAGTTGAAACTGAAGAACTATGAGAATATAAGGCATTTGTTACCTGATTGGCTCCAATATCAGCTAAATGGCATTTTAAAAATGGATAGAGGAGTGGGATTTAGGAAAGAACTTGCAAGATTACAAAAAGACTTGTTGGAAAATAACAAAAAGGTTCTGTCAAAAATATATAAAATGTTGCTGGAATGGGAGACAAAAGATGAAGTAAAATCTGTAATGATACATTGGGCAAAAGATGTGGGTCATAATATACAACTTGATTCATGGGAAAAGTTGTGGTATGTGGATTTAAGATTTACTGTTTGCTGTTTATTAAAAGAGAATTATATGAAAATGATGTACCAATGGTACTTAACTCCTACAAGACTTGCAAAAATATATAAGAAAATGTCTAATATGTGTTGGAAATGTAAGGATAATGAAGGTACGTTTTATCATATGTGGTGGACCTGTAAATTAGCAAAAGGCTTCTGTGAAATGATTTATAATGAGTTACAAAAATGTTTAAAATAACTTTTGTTAAAAAAACCCAGAGACTTATCTATTAGGTATAATAGGAGAAGCATTAGGAACGCAGTGGATGTAGCCTACCTTGATTTCAGTAAGGCATTTGACAAGGTGCCCCATGATATTCTTGTAAAGAAGCTGGTAAAATGTGGTCTTGACTATGCTACCACTCAGTGGATTTGTAACTGGCTGACTGACCGAACCCAAAGGGTGCTCATCAATGGTTCCTCTTCATCCTGGAGAAGAGTGACTAGTGGGGTGCCACAGGGTTCTGTCTTGGGCCCGGTCTTATTCAACATCTTTATCAACGACTTGGATGATGGACTCAAGGGCATCCTGATCAAATTTGCAGATGACACCAAACTGGGAGGGGTGGCTAACACCCCAGAGGACAGGATCACACTTCAAAACGACCTTGACAGATTAGAGAACTGGGCCAAAACAAACAAGATGAACTTTAACAGGGAGAAATGTAAAGTATTGCACTTGGGCAAAATAAATGAGAGGCACAAATACAAGATGGGTGACACCTGGCTTGAGAGCAGTACATGTGAAAAGGATCTAGGAGTCTTGGTTGACCACAAACTTGACATGAGCCAACAGTGTGACGCGGCAGCTAAAAAAGCCAATGCAATTCTGGGCTGCATCAATAGGAGTATAGCATCTAGATCAAGGGAAGTAATAGTGCCAACTGTATTCTGCTCTGGTCAGACCTCACCTGGAGTACTGTGTCCAGTTCTGGGCACCACAGTTCAAGAAGGACACTGACAAACTGGAACGTGTCCAGAGGAGGGCAACCAAAATGGTCCAAGGCCTGGAAACGATGCCTTATGAGGAACGGCTAAGGGAGCTGGGCATGTTTAGCCTGGAGAAGAGGAGGTTAAGGGGTGATATGATAGCCATGTTCAAATATATAAAAGAATGTCATACAGAGGAGGGAGAAAGGTTGTTTTCTGCTGCTCCAGAGAAGCGGACACGGAGCAATGGATCCAAACTACAAGAAAGAAGATTCCACCTAAACATTAGGAAGAACTTCCTGACAGTAAGAGCTGTTCGACAGTGGGATTTGCTGCCAAGGAGTGTGGTGGAGTCTCCTACTTTGGAGGTCTTTAAGCAGAGGCTTGACAACCATATGTCAGGAGTGCTCTGATGGTGTTTCCTGCTTGGCAGGGGGTTGGACTCGATGGCCCTTGTGGTCTATTCCAACTCTATGATTCTATGATTACCGAAGGAGAAAAAAGCTCTATTTATTTATGCGGCGACAGCAGCAAGAATGTTTTATGCCCAGGGATGGAAGGAAGAACGAACCCCATCAAAAGAAGAATGGATATTGAAACTGATGGATTGTGCCAAAATGGTGAAATTGACTGGGAAGATTAGACACCAAAAAGACGATAAATTTGAAAAAGAGTGGATTAACTTTACAGAATATATGAAGGAGCACTGCAAACCTCTAAAACAGTTATCAGGATTGGACTAGCACTTGTAATATAATTTGACAAAGGATATTAAAAAGGAAATTTAATAGTTTGGATTAAGGTATTTAGATGCAGAAAAGAGAAGAGATAATTTTTGGAAACTGGGGAGGAGGGTGGGGGGACGTCCGGGGGCTGGAAGAACCCCCCCATAAAGATACTGAGATGGTTTGTGGACTAATGCAAATAATAATGTATGTAAAAACTTTTAAAATAAGGTTTATATATATATAAAAAGAAACTAACCTGGAAGGGCAAACACTCATCAGCTGCTGCTGCTTATAATCACTAGTCTCATTAAGATACCTATTTGGACATAAGAACTGCCTGTATTAATCTATACTTTTATACTGGAATTGATGGAACATTTTTATTGATGTCACCTGCCAGTTTGCTTGGTGTCCCCCCTCTCTTGCATTTGGAAATAAACAATAGATGCAAAATGCCAGTGGGATTCCACCTGAGGTCCCAGCAGGCTTGCTTAGGGTTGGCCGTGTGGCACACAGAGCTCTGTCCTCCAGCACCACCACTGCTCCTCATCTCCATCCAGCGCCTGATGCCTGTGGCAGCCACCACTTTCTGCCTAATGGAAGCACCGATCCAGCTGAGTTTTCTTCCAGAGTGATTTGCTGTTATCAGGGGATCTGTTGCTAAGCAGTGCTCTGGGATTTATTTGTTTTTTAACCCACTGCAATTTAAACATATGTTGCAGGAGAGCACCAGTCTTCAGATTTACACTCATTAGTTTATTATCCCCAAATTAGCCTTGTATTTTTCTCATAGCATCTAATATTTCTCTGGTCAGAGGGTCCTTCGAGATGTCGTTTTTATTGCACATTCATCATGATTTGGGCTCATGATGTTTTTCGGGCTGTTACACATCATCATGCTTTCAATGCCATTTGTGCCTGCAGAATATTTGGGGTGGTCATACTGCTTTGCTTCCCACTAGTGCATGTTCCATAACTTCCTGCTAAAAGCCTGTAACGTGTCTGTTTAGGAGAAACCTGGAAACTGGGGGAGTGCAGCGGAATGGAGTATTCTGTAAGACTGCATGGTCTGCTGGCTGACTGGAACTCTGAGCAGGAGTGCTAGACATAGCAACATTTTCTTGCAGCCCCACTTGCATTACTATAATATGGAATTTAAAAGAGAAATTATGAAAGATTGTCTTTATTAACCAGCTAAACTTTTCTTTTTAAAATGTTTGATGGCCCACAGTGGAAAAGAGGATTCATACTCTCTGGCCCAGTCCTGAGGTGGGCATGAGAATTCAAATCTCTCAAGTACCTGGGTCAGGTTGTAAGATCAAATAGGTCCTTCCTGGCACACAGAGAATACATAGCCTTGAACGCATCCAAAGCAGCCCTGGTGATTAGAACCCTGTACTCCAAGAAACAGGCACAAACTGTCAATGTTGCCTTACGTCTCTTTAAAATGAAAGTCCTCCCTCTTCTGCTGGTGGGCATTGCCTTGGGCTCACGTAGGGATTTTGAAAAATTGGAATCTATCCAAACCCAATTCCTCAGGGCCATACTCAGGATCCCCCCCTCCGTGGCAGGCGCGATCATGAGATTGGAAACCGGTTGCCAAGCCTTTAGGTATGTGGCCCTGAAAGCGAAGCTATGGCTATGGCTCAAGCTCTGTTTCAGACCGGTGGGTTTGGCCCCCTTGATTCTGAGGGATAACTTTAAATCTCCATGGGAAGGGGAGATAGTGGAGGAAGTGCAGAAGTGTGGGTTGTCCTCCCTTTATATAGAGTCCATGACGTATAGCCACGCAAAGGCGGTGATCGCGCAAAGATTAAGGGATATTGCCAGACAGGAGGACATAGCCCGTGTGAAACCTGGGTTGTTTCTGGGGGAGCAGTTGTATCGAGTTGCTCCAGCTCGCTACCTGGCGGATATCCACTACGTGGAATACCGCAGACTATTTACCGCGGCTAGGCTGAATGTTCTTGACTCGGCGGTCCTGAAGGGAAGATATGGAGGAGTCCCATATGACCATATATTATGCCACTGTGCATTGGGTGAGGTAGAATCCACAGAGCACATTTTATTGAGCTGTCCCTTCTACAACGATTTAAGACAGTATCTTATAACTCCATACTTACCCCAGCTCAGTTCCCGACAAAGAGGAAAGCAGACAGCATATCTGCTAAATAAGTCTTCTGGGAAAACAACCTTGTCAGTGGCTAAATTTCTTTTCCTGGCACTCAAGTGTCGGAAACGTATAACTGAATGCTTTGACGTGGGTTATCTGTGAGAGGTCTAGTACTGTGGCCCTACCTTACTTATGTACCTCCTATGATGTTATAGTTTATAATTATTGTGTAATGTTTTAATTCTGACTATCGGTCGAATAAAGAAATTGATTGATTGATTGAATTCAAATCTCTGTTGCTCCCACAGAATGTGACATGGAGCTGTGAAGAGCAGGGTGTTTGTGCAACAGTATCTGGTTCCCACAGAGTATTGTATTAAGATGCAAGATGGAAACACCACAAAGTTTGCTGACATTGACTCAGGAATCTGTTTTGACATGGCAAGCTATGGAGAAGACAGAGGAGAAAGTTGTTGTTGAACCTCAAGTAATTCAAGTGGAGAGAGCCCCGGCCTCACAGAGGCAATTTGATGAGCATAAGCTGTTGCCCTTTATGATCGAATCTAGAGAAAGCCAGATTTGGTGGGATGGAGCCCTGCTTGGAGATCCTCTTATGAAGGGATGCTTTGGCCTTTGGGATCTGGATTTGGGTCAGGGGGAGATTGGCGCTCTGAAATATCTTTTAGACTTTAGTTCTGACTATGGAGAATGGGCTGACCTGTCGAGAAGGAATAAAGACATTGTTAGGTTGGAGTTTCCTCGAGATCTACTCCCCAGTGCCAAAGGAAGGAATAAAGCAGTGTTTCCCAACCACTGTTCCGCGGCACACTAGTGTGCCGCGAGATGTTGCCTGGTGTGCCGTGGGAAAAATTTAAAAATTCAAAAGATTTTTTTTTAAGTCAAATTTTCGATTGGGGCGCCGTCACTAGATGACCCCTGGGGTTCCCTCCCTCCCGCTCTGCGCCTCCCTCCTCCTCCTCCTCCGGGGAGGCCCTTCCTGGCTCTCGGCCAAGGCTTGGCGGCTGCCACTCACTCACTCGCTCGCCCACCCGTCCCTCCATCCCTGCACCCGGCCTCTCCCCCTCCGCCCCCGGCGCGGGGGCTGCCGGGATCCGTAGTTCCCTCGCCCTTGGGCTCTGCGCCCGTGCGGGGTGCGCAAACTACGTTTCCCAGCGTGGCCTGGCGGGCCGGGCGTTTTGTTTGAAGCGCTCTTCTCCCGGCCATGGAATGAGCGCAGCGGCGGCGGCCGGGCGGGCAGGGGCTCTTCCGTGCAGACCCCGCGCAGCCTGCCTGCACCCCCGCGGAGATCGGGCAGCAGGATGGAGCCCGGGGATCCCCGCGGAGGCGGAGCGGCGGAGGCGGAGGCTGCCCCCCAGGTAGGGCTGCATCGGGGGGGTGTTTATTTTTGCAATGCTGCATCCGCGCCGGAGGGGACGCATCGGACCGCGGGGAGACCCCTTGGCGGGCGTGCAAGGCAATGCATGCGTGCAGGCGTTGCATGGAGTGCAGTGCAATGCAATGGCAACGCGGCGCCCTGCATGCATGCATGCAACTTCCACCGGCGCTCCGGACTTGGCAGGTGAGGGGGGTCCCCAGTGGGCGGCAGAGAGAGCCGGGAGGGCGAAGGGGGGCCGGGGGGAGCAGCGCTGCTCCCCGAGCCGAGCCCGGGGGGAAACTTTGGCATCGTTGCGCCGGGTGTTGGAAGCGGAGGCTGGCGGGGGCCCCTCACCTGCAAAACCTGGTCGCCTCTCATATATTTCGTGCATTGCATTCATCGCCCGCTTTCTCCTCCAAGGAGCTCCCGGGGGCGCGCGTGGTTCTCCCCGTGTTATCCTCGCAACAACAGCCCTGCGAGGTGGGTCAGGTGAGTGGCCCAAGGGAGCACCCAGGGATTGTCCTGGCCAGGTGGGGTGATTTGAACCCTGCTCTCTGCCCGGTCTTCGTCCTCATTTAGCCCCCACATGTGCATGACTGTGCATGACTGAGGTTTTCCCCCCTCGTCTTGGCTATGGTGTGAGTCTGTCCTGTTAATTAATGGGGTTCTGCCTTCGGAGAAGATGAGCCAGCCCTCAAGGAGGTGATTATGTAATTTGCTAGCAATTCATGTCCCTCCCGGCGTGACGCTGCGCGCTGACGTCACGGGGCTGTAATGGTGGTGTGCCTTTTTTCATGAAACAAGTGTGCCTTTGCCCAAAAAAGGTTGGGAAACACTGGAATAAAGAAGATCTGCAGAAGGGACATGGAAGAGAGTTAAGAGCCTCGGATAGAAAGTCACCAGGTTGATGGACTATATGGTATTGATAGAAAGGACTGACAGAATCCGAGACCAGGGAGAAGAGACGGTGGAAGAAGATTGGAAAAAAGTTTTAAAAAATTATTTAGAGAAATATTGCAAAATTAATGAGTGTTAGAAAAATGTTGGAATGAAATTATATGGCTTTAGTAGAAATGTTATAAGGAGTTAAGTATAAATAAGTTTTAGGGTTTTAATGGTAAGATAAGGTTAAAATAAATTAAGACAATTAAATGACAGAAAACAGTGAAAGATGGAAAGGATTTGCTGAAATAATTAATAACTAGAACACAAAAAGGGAGGTGTGAGGAGGTCGGTGAAACAAGTTAATGAAAGATAAAGATATGGAAATATTGGATGTGTTTTTAACTTTTTGCTTTTGTTTTTGTTTTGATGTATTGTGTCTTTTTTATATGTATTGTAATGTATTGATTTGTATTGTTTATTTTTTCTTTTTCTTTTTTACTTCTTTCTTTAATTATTAAACTTTTAATAAACAAAGTTTGCTGACATGAAGGACGGAGAATTTTGAATTTTTTAAGGGTGGCAGAGGGGCAAAGAGGCATAATCCCTGGAAGTATGCATTCTCTGATTCACACTTAGCTAAATACCACCTGTCGCAGATAAGTACTGTACTTTGCAGCCAAGGTCAGGATTACATCAGCATTACAGATGGATTTAAAGGGAAACACAGTTTAAATCTTGCACAGTCCCAGCCCAGAAAGGGGAAGCAAGGCCTGGGTTAGGTCACAGTGCCAGTATCCCTCAGCTTGGATAAGGCCTTATCTACACAACACATTCTTCGATTGGGGAGCAGCATGAAGTGAGAACAGGAGGCTTCTGAGGTCCTACACCAAAGGGCTGGCAAGGGAGGTGAGTAAAGGACAACTGGAGCCAATTTTCTCATATCTGGTTCCACCTTCAGCAGTGATGCCCAAACCCTTTCTCCCATGGACCACTCAAAAATTGCTGAGGGTCGTGGTGGACGACTTAATGATTCATCAGCCTACTGTAGCAATGGTAATGCACTGTGTTATATGCTATATGATTTTTGTAATACAATTTGAGTCCCAAGAATTCAGATTGTAATACATGAGGTGCAATGTGTTTTTGACCCTTTTCAGGCCACTTCCTCCTGCCCATCACTTCCGGTCCATCCTGGAGCAGCTGTAGTTGCTGTTGCCACTGCCACCATTCACAACCACAGCCCTGGTTCTTCACAGACATGCTGCAGGCAGACCCCTGGTGGTCCATGGACAGCCGGCTGGGAACCCCTGATCTACAGCATCTCTGAAATGCAAAGAAGAAACAAATGCATCTCTTCAGCGGGTTTGCACATCAGCCTCCCTAATATTTCACACCAGGTCTGGATATTGGCTCTTACTTCCAATAAATGCACATACTTTCCTCAACAGGTTCTTTAAACATATTTCAGTTGAAAGAAGGGAAATAATGATGCACTGTTGCCATAGAGACATCACTGTTTCTATGACAACCCCCTCTCCAGAGAAGATGCTCTTGTGGGTTCCATGGCAACCATGGGTCACCACCTTCAGGTAAACTGATATTTATACACTCATCCATAGCACAGGTAACACCCACGTCTGGTGGGCTGCATAGAAGCATTGCCATGGATACCCCTTCCGCAAACCATGGCAACATCTATCGCTACTCTCATGTAGAACAATAGAGCTGACTGCTAATCACAGTGACTAAGAAGAGTTGGTGAGATCAGCAAATTCCTCCACATTTCTGCTCTGACTGAAGCTGATTGGTGGTTGCTCCCCCCCCCCTTTTGGCATGATTCTGACTCTGCTCCTTTGATTCTTTCTCCATTTTCATCTTGCTGCATTTGCACAGTGGTCAGTGAGCAGCCTATTAAACAGTGCAATCCAAACCCAAGATCCTTTGTGTGGAGACAGCTTGGTGGATCCCATCCGGTGGATCTTGGTTGGATCCTATCTTCTATAAAGAATAATTAAACTGACCTCATTTTATAAGTGCTGAAGACTGGCATGGAAAGCAATATCAGCCCCTGAGGTTGGCAGGCCATGTTAAACCTCTGGTTGGGCCCCTATAAATACCAGAGCACCTGTCAGGTCTAGGATTCAGTAAGCAGCCCCTGACAGAGGCCACATCCATACCTTTCAAGCCCCATGATGCCACGTCAGTCATGGCTTCCCCCAAAGAATTCTATACCCTCCAGGGACCCCAATTTTCCAGGGACGGTCCTGGAATTCTGAAAGGCATCCCAGCTTCTGAGTTGATCCCAGATGTCCCTATTTCCCCCACCAGTGCTCAGGGAGAAGGAGGAACCGGTGCTTGACCTGAGCAACAGTGATGATGGCAGTGGCAGCTCTGGGGTCCAGGCAGAAGGCAGGGCCAGCCTGGCTGAGAAGAAAGAGGAGCTTTCTTATATTCCCCCTTTCTAAAATTCCTTTACTGGTGTGTGTTTATCTTTTTGTAAATCTACCAAAGAATAAAATAAAATAAAATCAGTGGCGTAGCGTGGGGGTGCAGGGGGGGCCGGCCGCACCGGGCGCAACATCTGGGGGTTAGGGTTAGGGGGCGCAAATCCACGGGTTAGGGGGCGCAAATTACTTGCCTTACCCCGGGTGCTGACAACCCACGCTACGCCACTGAATAAAATAGGGATCAAGGGGTTTTCTCAGAATGGTGGAGGGTGTTTGTGCTGTGTCCCATTGGTGTGGTGGTGGTGGATATGCTTGGGGGGAGGGGACACAAAAAATGGGGGGTTGAGAAGGGTCAGTTTGGGGGAGTGAGAAATGTCCCTCTTTTCATCTGAGGAATGTCGGGTATAGAATTCTGGGAGCTGAAGCTTGCTAAGGGCGCTGTGAGTTGTTAGAAACACCCCTATTTGCCTTCCAGAGCTACAATTCTCAGAGTTCCCTGGGGAGAAGAATTTATTGTTAAGGGACTTCCGGGTTGACGCGATCTGGATTTCAAGATTTAGCTAAAGGAAATTTTGTGCTGGAGAGTGGAGTTTTGGAGACCCTCTTTTTGTTTTAAACAACCCCCCCTCCCGGGCTCAGGAACGTCCTGCCTTTGTGCCTGTGTAAGAGCTGCGGAGTTTGACAGCTGTCAAAGCTGCCAAACGGGCAGTTTAAAGTGGAAAAATCGCTATCTAAGATCCCTCTGGATTAAGATGAGTTATAATTGAGCCAAAATTGTTGGAAACAAAGTAATAATAATAAGTTAAAGGACTGTTGGAGAAAAGACTAATAAGTAACCAGATTCCCCCTAGGGGGAATTCTGTGAAACTACAATGGATACAATGGCTGTGGATGGAAAGTTACTAGTGGAAATCGAAAGGATGTTTCAATTGGTGGGAATCTTACAAGAGCAGAGCTTGGCCATGAATAAACAACTTATGACTATGACCTTGGGAACAGGCAACTCTGCTGTTTGTATTGAGGACCTGAATGAGAAAGAATCCACAGCTGAATGGGAAACAATGTCTACAGAGGTGGAAGAGACTAAACAAGAAAAAGAGAAAGTAACCTTGGGAAGCAACAACCAAAAGCTGACATCTGTGGAACACAAGCAAGGAGACTCTGGGAACATATCTACCACAAGTCTGCGAAAGACGCAGAAGAAGGAGGAGGAGGTTCTGGGACAATATGGAATACAGGAACTTAAAATAAAGAAATATGATTGGGGCCTCCGTTTGGACTTTGATTTTGAAGATACAGGCTTTGTGGAAATTTTCCAGCAGTTGCTTTCAAATCTCCTTGTGGGAAGAGAATATACTTTGATGGTGAAAGAACTTTTTCCAGACTCGACGACGGACATAAAGGACTACCAACAAGACCGGCGGAGAGGGACTGAAAGAGACTTGAAAGCCTCGGACGTGAGGAACCCAGGCTGAGAATCTTGACTTTGGATTTCTATTGGGAAGGGACAAAAACCGGGGATGGGAGGGAGGGAAGAGGAGATTCTTAAAAACTCTTAAGACTTTTAGGTTTGGTTAATATGACTTTTAATTAAGATAAAATGAAAAATCGATGGAAGAGAACTTAAGTCCAACTTAGGAAAATCAATTTTTTTTAATTAGAAAAGAGGTAATAAAATGAATAAGATGGTTAAGAGGAGAAATACCAACTTGCCGATATAATCTTGGGAATTGGGATGCACGAGGGGGGGTGGGGGGAAGTCAGGGAACAAGGTTATGAAACGAGGATCTGCTGAATTTATACATGTTTTTGTCTTGTGTTATTTTTGTGTGTGTATTGTTTTTATAAAAGCGGAAAACCCAATTAATTTTTTTTTTTAAAAAAAGAGATCCTTAGAAGATCAAAATGGTATGTAAATGTAATAAATAAAATAAAATGAATAAATTACCAAAAAAAAAAAAAAGAAGAATTTATTGTTAAACTGCTCTGGCATTGTAGCTCTCAGAGGGGAATTGGGGACTCCTAACAACCCTCAGAACCTTTAACTACAATTCCCAGGATTCTTTGGGGGAAGCCATGATGCTAGTGTCATTCACACCGGCAACTTGAAAGGGGCGCAGTCTAGACTCTAGAGAGAGGTTTGCTCCCTCAGAGAGGACAGGGAAGTTACATTTACAGTGGTACCTCAGGTTACATACGCTTCAGGTTAAAGACTCCGCTAACCCAGAAATAGTGCTTCAGGTTAAGAACTTTGCTTCAGGATGAGAACAGAAATCATGCTCCGGCAGCAGCAGGAGGCCCCATTAGCTAAAGTGGTGCTTCAGGTTAAGAACAGTTTCAGGTTAAGAACGGCCCTCCGGAACGAATTAAGTACTTAACCCGAGGTACCACTGTATTTCCAAAGAACCTCTTTAGGATCAGCAGGTGAATTAGCATCCTTTCATGGAGCCCTACAGTCCGAGGAAGGCTATAGTCCTGATGACAGGTGTGTGCTAACTTGAGGTAATGGCTGTGGTGTGCAGCTCATGTCTGCTGCCTTCCTTCCACCGAGCCCCATATTATGAATTTCCCCCAAACCCCAGGGCACTATCATAGAGCAGTTGCAATAATCCTACTTATGAGCTACTAGTTTATGGGCCTCCAGCTATAAAGCAATACGGGGTCTGTAATTGTGGTGTGGAGTAGAGGCCTCATTACTGTAAACATTGCTACAATTTAGTTGATGCTCTTGGCTTTGTTCCTGGGTTATTATTAAACTAGCAGACGAACTGCTACTTCCTTGACAAAGTGTTTTAAAAATGGGGTCATGCAATAATAGGCAAGGAGGATGGGCAATGGCTCCCTTTTGCGTAACTCATTTCCATGTCAAAGGTTTGTATTTGGTTCCCTGGATTTGTAAGGAAGAGGAGCAAACCTGTGAGAGGAGTCTCTTCCGATCATTCTGGCAGCAACAACAAAAGCAGCACAATCTGCAGATATTTTATAAATCATTTTAAAATGACGGCCTAAAGGAGGATGACCAACCTTCTGGAGACAATAAAGGGACATAGGGCAGGGTGTTGAATTTACAAATTCATTTTTCAAATATATTTTTCATTATTTTATATATATATATATATATATATATATATATATATATATATATATATATATATAATAGCATGAGATATGCAACAAAATGTTGCAGTACACCATCATCCGCAAACAGGAGTGTTCCAGCTTTGATGCCTTCCTCAAGGCTAGTTTAGCACAGTGATTCCCAAACTCCTCTGCCACAGACCACTTGAAAATTGCTGAGACTCTTGGAGGACCACTTAATAATTCCACACACACACCGCATGTAATGTGCCGCGCTGGATGCTGTATGATTTTTTTGTTTATTTTTTGTTTATTTCTTATATATTGTATTTTATTGTATTACAAATTGAATTCCATAGAATTCCAATTGTAATACAGTTCAGTGCAATGCAATGCAATAGGCAAGAAAAATACAAGAAAAATCAGGTTAAGAACAGTTTCAGGTTAAGAATGGACCTCCAGAACGAAATAAGTTCTTAACCCAAGGTATCACTGCATTGTTGTTTTCTGCTAGCTAACACATGAGTGTCTAACCTTAGATCAAGTGATTAAGGTACAGTGGTGCCTCGCAAGACGAAATTAATCTGTTCGGCGAGTCTCTTCGTCTTGCGGTGTTTTCATCTTGCGAAGCACGGCTATTAGCGGCTTAGCGGATTAGTGCTATTAGCGGTTTAGCGGCTATTAACGGCTTAGCGGCTTTAAGAAAAAGGAAACAAACTCGCAAGAACTCGCAAGGCGTTTCGTCTTGCGAAGCAAGCCCATAGGGAAATTCGTCTTGCGGAACGACTCAAAAAACGGAAAACTCTTTCGTCTAGCGAGTTTTTCGTCTTGCAAGGCATTCGTCTTGTGGGGCACCACTGTCCTGAATGGCAAGTTGCCATTTTGAAGGGAGTTCCCTTTGGTTCTTTGTTCCCAGGCTCCATGGTATAAGGGCATGTAAATGGCTCTCTAGGAGCTCAACAGCCTGGGGGGCTGGAATGCAGGCAATGAAGCCTCTGTGTGTGTGTGAGAGAGAGAGAGCGCTATGTTCGTAAGCTCTGATTATAAGTTATTTTATTTCTGAGATTATGCTGAGCCTATGCTTGGATAAGCATATGTTATTTGGATGTATCTTTGATGTTTCTGTTATGTTCTGAAGAAAGTTCTTCAAGTAAAAAGTTGAACAACTGAATAGTCTGGACAATGTTTCATTTCCAAAAGGAGTCGGTCTTCATGCATCCAGTCTCTTTAAACTGCAATATTAATATCTGCAATAGGAACTTGGCTCACAGAAAGGCTTTTTCTAGCCACCGCACCAAATCAGCTAAAGCAACTACAGAATGTACTGTTTTCCTTTCCCAAAGCAGCTGTGCTGAGGAATGTTGACATTCCCAGCTTCCTTCAGCAAGGACACATTCCAGTGGCTTAGGAGGCAGCTGCATCCCAAGACCTTGAGGGCATCCTAGAAGAGCAAGATAGAAAGAAAGGGGGGGTAATATTTGTGCAGTTTCTACGGACATGTGTTTAGTTTTGGTGCTGAAAAGTGGTTGAGAATGTGTAGGTCAACAAAGAGTGAGAACCACTTGCAGAGCTGATGAGAGATCTGCTGGCAAGGACCGTAGCTCATGCCTTGCATGTGATGGTCCCAGGCTCAGTCCCTGGCATCTCTTGGTGGGGCTGGGAATGTCCCTTGTCTGAAAACCAGGAGACAGTACTGAAGTA
Source organism: Podarcis bocagei (assembly GCF_964188305.1). Lineage (NCBI taxonomy): Eukaryota > Metazoa > Chordata > Lepidosauria > Squamata > Lacertidae > Podarcis > Podarcis bocagei. Next base: position 92,205,501 of record NC_138132.1, on the reverse strand, counting down.
GATGGACCAGTGCCTTTTTTCTGGGGGGACGCGTACCCCTAAACATTTGTGAATCTTTGTACTTTTGTCCATTTACTGTATTTATTGCCCCTGATTTGAACTATAAAATGGTGTTTTTCATGAGTCAAAATGAGAGTACCCGTAAACATTTTTTTTTAGAAAAAAAGCACTGCAAAGGACCAATGGTCTGACTCAGTAGGAGACAGCTTCCTATGTTCCTAACACCCCCACTCCACAATCACTTTGCCCCCAGATGTCAAATGCATCCATAGTGGCTGATAGGAGTCAGTGTGAGGAATGACGGACAGGCCTAGGCAAGCTGTTTAGCGGAGAGGGAGACAAGGTGAAGTGCCTCCTGCCTCCACTAGGGGCAGTATGGATTAACGGAGGGGGAGGCACCTCACACAGCGGTTGAGGTCCCCCCCCCCTTAAATGTGGCTGCAGCAAGGTTGAACAGAGAGGGGAAAGGAGCGTCACAGAGCCCTTTAGCAACCTGCTCTGTGAAGTCCAGGGGTAGCCATCAATTCCTACAAAAATGGCTGGGCTCTGAGGCTGTTGCTGTGCAACTTCTGCCCTCCCTGGGCCACGTCCTCCTGGGCCCAAAGCCAGCCCACCTGGGGCTCACAGGCAGGCTCTGCAGAGAAGCCCCTCCCCACCCCAGCAGCCCAAAGACTGTCTGCAGTGGGGTTTAATGGAGGGGGGAAGAGGAACTTCGCGCAAGGGGTGAGCACGCTGCTCTGGGAAGCCCCTTCTCTCTTTTAAATGAGGGAGGGGCTTGGGGCCAGCTTTTGGGGGAGACGTGGGGGGCAGGAGGTGTCAAGTGGGCTGGTTGGCAAAAGGGTAGGCAGGGGTAGTGAAGGGGTACAGTTAGGGTTACCCCAGAAAGCCCTAAAAACTGTTTGTGAATTCCCGCCCCCCAGCCAGGCCTCGGAGTACACATTTTAAAAACTGCATATTCCTCTAAGACAAAAAGCATGAGCTAAGCAGTCCTCTCTGTAACAAAAACGCTGTAACAACTCAGAGCTGAGAACAGTAAAGCTTTCGCTTCCCAGATCCAAGATAACCTTGTCCTGGTACATTGATTTGCAACATACTTCCGGGAACAGAGTCAGAGAACGAAAAGCAACATTTCTATGTAAGAATCTGTGAAGGGGGAGAGGAAAAAAGGGGTTTGAAAAAAGGATAAAACCTGCTTGTAAAATGTTTTCGGTGCGGCCTGTCTTTTGTGAACTGAATCACACAGGTGGCCTCTGCCCCCCCCCCCCCCGATGGCAGAATAAAACGCTCTTTCTCTGGATTAACCCCTTGGTGTCGTTTGGCTCCTTTTGTCTCTGCTCGGGTGCAACAATTATTCCGACCCATGGATTAATAAGGCTACAGTAGCAAGTGGAGCTAGAATATAAATATATTCTAGAATACACAAAAATATAATATTCTAGTATGGTGTAGTGGTTTGAGTGTCAAGTTAAGTCTGCTGCGACCCAGGCTTAAGTTCCTGCTGAAACTGGGTTTGTTGCCCTCGGACAGGGGTCAGTAACCTTTTCCAGCCATGGGCTGGTCCACCGTCCCTCAGACCTTGTGGGGGTCCGGACTATATTTTTTTGGGGGGGGGGGAATGAATGAATTCCTATGCTCCACAAATAATCCAGAGATGCATTTAAAATAAAAGGAAACATTCTACTCATGTAAAAACACGCTGATTCCCAGACCATCTGCAGGCCGGATTTAGAAGGTGATTGGGCCGCATCCGGCCCCTGGGCCTTAGGTTGCCTACCCCTGCCTAGGACAACAGAGCACGTTAACCAACTTCATTTCTGCTGACTCTGCACTATGCATCAGAAGGACTGTGATACTACCATAAACAGTTTGTTAAGGTTGCTTAGAGTTGTTAGGAGACTCCTAGTCCCATCTCAGCACTAAAATTTTCAGAGTTCCCTGGGAAGAATGATTAATTGTCAAGCCACTCCGGAAATTGTAGCTCTATGGGGAGAACAGGGGTCTCCTGACAACTCTCAGCGCTCTTAAAAACTACAGTTCCCAGGATTCTTTGTGATAAGCCATGGCTGTTTAAAGTGGTGTGATACTGCTTTAGATGTATAGTGCAGATTTCCAGTATGCACCTGAATCCCTCTTGCAAGACTCTGACAGTCTGGAGGTGCCCTGAGATAAAGTAGGAGAAGAAGCACTTTTTTTTAGCACGGCATTAATGCAAAAAATTATTATTAACAGGTAAACAAGAGTTTAGGACATATCTTCTGAGTCTTGGTCAGTCTCTGGCAGCTGCGGAAAGTAGGCCTGGGGGCTTAGCCTTGTGCCAAAAGCTGGAGATGTCTTTTTGCTTGGAACAACCTTTGCCCTTGGCATCTGGGACACCAGTCCTTGAGGAAGCGAAGCCAGCTCTCTCGCTTCCTCACCCCACTGCTGCTTTGCTGCCCTTCCTTCCTGCCTCCCTCAGCTGGCTGCTGTCTTGAGGAACACACACCTATCTTGTAAGGAAAGGAGCTGGGGAGGGTGCGTGAGTGTGTCACAGCTGAGCACAACAGGAGACCACCTCCAGCATCAGCAGCAGGCTCTTTACCTCATCAGCTCCAGGATTTGTGGCAGTGGCGGCAAAAACAAAGGCCCCTTCCTTCTCCTAAGCCACCTGCAACCCACATCCTGTCAGCTTCAAGGCCAGGGCAGCTGGCTGGGAGGAAGGACTTACTAGGCCAAAGTCATGGGCCGGGAGAGGGTGACTCACCCACAGAAGCCAAACACTTATGCTCCGAGCATGATGCTTCCTATGGCATTGTCTGCCTCTGAGGTTCAGAGACAAAGAAGCATGGTGGCCGTGATTTGGAAAGAAGAAGCTGGATGTGGAACAGGTTATGGAGCCAGGCAGGGGAGGAGGAAAAATACTCTCAGTGCTATTTTTCTAGAAAGGAGGGGCTGTAACTCATCATGAATGTCTCCCTTGTTCTCACATAATGACAATGGTGCCGCCCCGACAGGTGTCAGAACTGCGTTCCAGTGAGTTCCAGCGGGAAAAAGCCCCGAATACTCTGATTGTGAACATGTCACAAAGCAAGCCAGCACTGCAGCTGGAGAATTTGACACGCCGTGTGGTGCTTTGGAGGTGCGAGCTGATGTGGATATGGCATCAGATGAGGGAGGGACGAAAATGAAGCTACTGATCTGGGGTCTGGCTCTGATATGGGGCTTCAGGAAATGTTACCTAAGGATCCAGTCCCTGGGGGCGTCTTCAAGAGAGATCCAATCGTGTCTGAGGTCCCACCAACCCAAACTTGCAAGTCTGCCACACTGCCCAGTGGCAAGAGTGTTCCATTCTTCATTTCTTAACTTTGCGGCATGAGTTCGTGTGCTAAGTGTTAGCTTGCCTCGGAGGCAAGCTCTGCCAATCTGCCTTTCTAATGATAAAGCCCTCTTGTTTCCAGGGCAAGGAAGAGCTGAGATTTCAATTTCTTGCAGATGGTCTGTGGGGATTCTGCAGGCCAACTCTGCACATGCACCATAAACCCTCTGGCCAGCCTTCGGTCAGAGTAGACCATGCTACGTTAGATGGAAAAAACAGGTGCCTTATTATTATTTTTACTGCTACTATTATTGCTTTTAGGGGACGCGGGTGGCGCTGTGGGTAAAACCTCAGCACCTAGGACTTGCCGATCGTATGGTCGGCGGTTCGAATCCCCGCAGCGCGGTGAGCTCCCGCCGTTCGGTCCCAGCTCCTGCCCACCTAGCAGTTCGAAAGCACTCTTAAGTGCAAGTAGACAAATAGGTACCGCTTTATAGCGGGAAGGTAAACGGCGTTTCCGTGCGCTGCCCTGGTACTGGCTTGTCAGAGCAGCTTTGGAACGCTGGCCACGTGACCCGGAAGTGTCTCCGGACAGCGCTGGCCCCTGGCCTCTTAAGCGAGATGGACGCGCAACCCCAGAGTCGGTCACGACTGGCCCGTATGGGCAGGGGTACCTTTACCTTTATTATTGCTTTTATTATTGCAAATGATTTATTAATCACCTTCTAAACCACCACTTGAAGGCAATTTGCAAATCAGAGAATTGAAAACAGTAAAAAACAAAAACAAATCAATTTAAAACCACACTGAAGCCATGACCCATTTATCCACCTGGGAAACCCTGTGGGAACAAAAAAATGTCTTCAACACTTTCCAGAAAATGCAGATTTAATTATTATTTAGAGAGTTTGTACCTTGCTCCTCAGCCAAAAGGGCTCCCAGAGTGTCTTACACACAATCAGTTAAAACAAGATGGTCTTAGAGTAAATAAAAAAAAGAGATAATCAAACTCGGGGACCAATTCTTAAGCAGTTGTTCTTTGTAAGGACTGGCTTGTATTGTTCAGGGGGAGGAGGTGCCAGATGTTGCTGGTCTTTTGGACAGAATGGCTGCTGCCCCCAATGGCTGAGGGAGAAGAGGCCTGGCTCCCAGCCATGGAATTCCCCTGAAGTATAGCAATAGGAAGGCTGTTCCATAGGCTACACAGAATAACCTGCTCTAAAACTCACTTGATCCTTGGAAATGACCTTATTAGCACTGCCCCAATACTGAACTTGGCTGGCATACAATTTTGTGATGATACTGAACTAATAATCACAAATTCAATTTCTGGCACCCTCCTTGAAGCTGACAATAATAATACTGAACGTGCCGGCCAACTGGAATCTTGCTTGATGGGCTGATAGCATCAAAGGTCTGGCAACCGTTGGAACCCACTGCTTCAGATTGGCTTGGAATAATTCAGAAGTAATCGAGTCTTGGGCAGAGAGGCAACTCACCTCCTCCTGATCTCTGCTTCTGTCGCTGGAGATCAGAGCTGATCTCAACAGACGGTCCTGTGCTCCCCTCTTCCAAGCCCTCTCTTTGAAGGGGTGTCTGTGCCAAGTGCAGTTTAAAGATAAAGAGGAGGGGGCAAGGGCTTGAAGTTGCTTGCTAAAAGGTTTCAGAATTGGCTGCTGTGTTTCTGTGTAGGTTTTTAAAATTGTTTTTCTGCATTGTATTGCACTCTTGCTTAATAATAAATAATAATAAAATAATAAAATGTTATTTATATTCCCCCCCTCCCCAGCCAAAGCTGGGCTCAGAGCGGCTAACAACAATAAAATGATACACATTCTAAAATCATTTCATTATAAAATGAATTCAAATCAAATTGATGGCAACCATTAGGCTAAAGTTCTGTGAAGATTGCCAAAGGAGGGGGTCAGACTGTGCCTTGGCCAAAGGCCTCGTGGAACAGCTCTGTCTTGCAGGCCCTGCAGAAAGATGTCAAGTCCTGCAGGGCCCTAGTCTTTTGTGACAGAGTGTTCCACCGGATCGGGGCCGCAGCCGAAAAAGCCCTGGCTCTGGTTGAGGCCAGCCTAACCTCTCTGTGGCCTGGGACCTTCAAGATGTTTTTGTTTGAAGACCGTAAGTTGTTTGAAGACTGTAATATTGTATTATAGCCTTTCCATTTAATTGTTTGTATATGTACAGGTTTTATTTGTTGTTTTGTGAACCACCTGGAGTATTTTCAGTATTAAGTGGTATATAAATATATGAAATTAAACAATGAAATAAATAATGGAGGGGCAGGAGGGGAGAAAGGGCCTTTGGGAACTTCCGGGTTGACGCGATCTGGAAATGGCGGATTCCCTCCGAGCTGCGGAGGGAATCGGCTCTACCGAGGACGGGTCTTTGCCGCGCCGGCGACGCGGGGACCCTTAAAAACCGCAGGCGTGGATGCCTGCGGACTGAAGACTCGGCGGGTGCCTTAAGCGCCCCCCCTGATCCACGAAGAGCCTTTTTAAAGGCTGCGGAGAGGATACGGGGGTGGCGTGGCACTGAGAGTCGATCGCTACCTCGGTGGAGCGAAGCCGCGAGCCATGACCAGAGAGCGCTGACTTCCTTCCTTGAAAATTTGGACTGAAAGAATCACCCGTGAGTAAGACGGATTGGGACTTTAAAAAATTTACCCTGAATTGGAGACGACCGGGGGGTGTGCTAAAAGGAAGTCCGCACCCCCCCCTGCAGACGATCTACGCAACGACATAAGAGCTAAGCTGGAGAGCCTACCCTTGGTGGGGTGAGTTAAAAAGGACATTAACTTTCAAGATTTGGCTAAAGGAAATTTTGGGCTGGAGAGTGGAGTTTTGGAAACCTTCTTTTTGTTTTAAACAACCCCCCCTCCCGGGCTCGGGAAAGTCCTGCCTTTGTGCCTGTGTAAGAGTTGCGGAGTTTGACAGCTGTCAAAGCTGTCAAACGGGCGGTTTAAAGTGGAAAAATCGCTATCTAAGATCCCTCTGGACTAAGACGAGTTATAATTGAGCCAAAATTGTTGGAAACAAAGTAATAATAATTTGTTAAAGGACTGTTGGAGAAAAGACTAATAAGTAACCAGATTCCCTCTAGGGGGAATTCTGTGTAACTACAATGGATACAATGGCTGTGGAAGGAAAGTTACTAGTGGAAATCGAAAGGATGTTTCAATTGGTGGGAACCTTACAAGAGCAGAGCTTGGCCATGAATAAACAACTTGTGACTATGACCTTGGGAACAGGCAACTCTGCTCTCTGTATTGAGGACCTGAATGAGAAAGAATCCACAGCTGAATGGGAAACAATATCTACAGAGGTGGAAGAGACTAAACAACAAGAAAAAGAAGAAGTAACCTTGGGAAGTAACAACCAAAAGCTGACATCTGTGGAACACAAGCAAGGAGACGCTGGGAACTTATCTACCACAAGTCTGCGAAAGACACAGAAGAAGAAGGAGGAGGTCCCGGGACAATATGGAATACAGGAACTTAAAATAAAGAAATATGACTGGGGCCTCCGTTTGGACTTTGATTCTGAAGATACAGGCTTTGTGGAAATTTTTCAGCAGTTACTCTCAAATCTCCTTGTGGGAAGAGAATACACTTTGATGGTGAAAGAACTTTTTCCAGACTTGACGACTGACATAAAGGACTACCAACAAGACCGGCGGAGAGGGACTGAAATAGACTTGAAAGCCTCGGACGTGAGGAACCCAGGCTGAGAATCTCGAATTTGGATTTCTATTGGGAAGGGACAAAAACCGGGGATGGGCGGGAGGGAAGAGGAGATTCTTAAAAACTCTTAAGACTTTTAGGTTTGGTTAATATGACTCTTAATTAAGACAAAATGAAAATCGATGGAAGAGAACTTAAGTCCAACTTAGGAAAATCAATTTTTATTATAAAAGAGGTAATAAGATGAATAAGATGGTTAAGAGGAGAAACACCAACTTGCTGATATAATCTTGGGAACTGGGATGCACGAGGGGGGGTGGGGGGAAGTCAGGGAACAAGGTTATGAAATGGGGATTTGCTGATTTTATACATGTTTTTGTTTTGTGTTTTTTCTTTGTGTTTTGTTTTTATAAAAGCAGAAAACCAAATAAAAATTTTTATAAAAAAAAAAAAAGAAAGGGCCTTTGAGGGAGCAGTAGATGTCTCCTCCTTCTTGTCTGCTCTCCAGCAGCCACTACGAGCTGCCCGAGGGAGGAAGCCAGCAGCAGCATCTCGAGGCCCTTGTAGCAGCAACAGCCACAGCAGCAGCCACCACTGCCATCGCTCAGGACAAGCACCGGCTCCTCCTCCTCCCCGAGCGCAGTGGTGGCATCACTGGTGGGGGAAAGGGGGACATTCCTGGATCAAATCAGAAGCTGGGGTGGTTTTTGTAATCCCAGGACTGTCCCTGGAAAACAGAGGCACTCGGAGGATATGCAGTTGTAGCCAACTGACTTCTACTCAGAGTAGACCCATTGAAATTAATTGACCTCAGTTTGTTGTTTGTTGTTTAGTCGTTCAGTCGTGTCCGACTCTTCGTGACCCCCTGGACCAGAGCACGCCAGGCACTCCTGTCTTCCACTCCCTCCCGCAGTTTGGTCAGACTCATGCTGGTAGCTTCAAGAGCACTGTCCAACCATCTTGCCCTCTGTCGTCCCCTTCTCCTTGTGCCCTCCATCTTTCCCAGCATCAGGGTCTTTTTCAGGGAGTCTTCTCTTCTCATGAGGTGGCCAAAGTACTGGAGCCTCAGCTTCACGATCTCAGTTCAGAGATGACCTCAGTTAGCCAGTTCTATTAATTTCAGTGGGAGGAATGCAACATTGCCCTGAGGCAATTGTTTCACCAGGGCAAGCATTTTGGCTTGTCAGATGGAACAATCCCACTCTGCCATCCCCTGCACTGTTCCGGGGGTTCTTAAACATGGCCCTAACCCATTTGGGGGGCACATGGTGGGGAGGAGAGGACCAGAGAATCATATAATTGTAGAGTTGGAAGGGACGACGAGAATCATTTGGTCCAACCGCCTGCAATGTAGGAATCTTTTTGCCCTTCAGTAGCAGGAAAGAGGACTGAGCATGGACAGTCCACAGTTGCTCAGTAACTTAGGTCCCATCTCCTCAAATGTCCAGTTTGAGTAGGGTTGCCACGTCCCTAAAAAAACAGGATCGTCCCTTTTTGGGACAAAAGAGTTGTTGGTATTAAAGGGTTAAGAAGCTCTAATCAAGACGCTCTAATCACTGAGCAGCTGGAGGTAGTTAGGCTTCCAGGAATGTGAGTTTGTATAAATAGTCAACTCACTCGTGTGTTTCCCCTTCCCCCTTACTTTTCTTTTGGGGCGTGTTTGCTGAAATGTGTGATTCTTCACCAGTTTTTTGTTTTGTGTAAATAAACCTTTTTATTTGAGTTCCAAACCGCTTGCTCCAAGATTCCTTTATTGAAAAGATGCTGACTCTCCAGCCCTTCTTGAGCCGCTGTGCGAAAAGCTCTGCTGTAATGGAACGTTGTCGCATCGGAAGTGCACTGGACATTTGATAAGCATTAAACTAATTAAAGTTTAATGGGACAGGTTATGGTTGTTTGTACGTCAAGAAGGAGATAAGGAGTGCAGTTCAGAGTGATTTATGCAAGGACTGGAGCGAAGACAGAAGCGGTTGCCGACAACTAAAGCCTTCAAAGCAGCTTGAGTCCTGCAACGTGCCTAGGAAAAGTTTTAAAGAGGCACTGTGCAGTTTGTACTCGCTGGAAGACGCCTTATTCCTCGAGGAGCCACCTCAGCAGCTGGGAGACGGTCTACAGGTCTGTGAGTATCGTTCCTAAGCCCCAGGGAGGATGGCAGAGTCCCAGGAAAATTTTACTGTCCCCTTTACGCGACTCAATGGGAAAAATTGGCAAGATTGGAAGGCTAGAGTAAGGGTTTGGTTGCAAGCAAAAGAGTTGTGGAGTTGTACTGAAGCACCGCCTTTACAGGCAGCTGCAGACGCGTCTGCAGAAGACAAAGCAGCAGCGGCAGTTTCTCAGAAACGCGACAGGAAAGCCCAAGGTCTACTAGTTTTGGCAGTGGGACCAGAGCAAATGCCTTATGTTTCTGAGTTAAAGAACACGCATGAGGTCTGGACGGTTCTGCAGCGGTTAAATTCCAGAAACACTGCGGGGGCCAAGATCCATGCTACAAGATGTTTGTTTGATTTACGTCTCCAACCGGGAGCGTGTGTGAAATATTGCCAAAATGGTGTCTGCCTTTAATCAACTAAGACAGCTGGGCATTCCTTTCTCTATGGAGCAGCAGTCATACATTTTGTTGTCCTCTCTTGATAAAAGCTATGAGACTCTAGCTTTAACTTTGGAAGCTATGCCTTCATCTGAATTAACGCTTGAATACATTTCTTCTCGACTTGCAGATGAACAGGATAAAAGGCAAAGAGAAAGAGGTTTGTCTTCAAAGGGGAGTTATGCTGTGCCTAAGAGTGGGGATGCTGAGTTTGAGAACACAGTAAGTGCTTTTGCAGCTAGACACTGTTTTCGCTGTGGTTCCTCTTCCCATTTAATCAGGTACACGTGAACCTGGTCAAGACGGCACCAAGGCCGTTGCCCCTAGTTACCAGACAAGGAGTTCCAGGGGACGTCGAAGAAGAGGAGGAGGTCGTGGCTACTCCCACAGCACACAGCACATGGCTTCAGCAATGGCGTTGATGCAAGGGCGTGGCCAAGGCAGCAATCTACGCTGGTTGATCGACAGTGGTGCATCTCATCACCTGGTGGCACCATCTAGTGTCCGTTTGCAGAATTGCAGGCATTTGCAAACCCTTAAAGTTGTGACAATGGCAGATTCAACTAAACGTTCCTTAGAGACTGTAGGCACAGTGTTTTTGAAGTGTTTGCAAACAGAAATTGATGCCTACGTGCTAAAGGGAATGAAGGGGTGTATTTTGTCTGTGTCAGAACTTGATAGAAATGGGTTTAAAACTGTGTTTGAAAATGGGGTTTGCACTATTTCAAAGAATAACGTATCTCTTTTGCAGGTGGAATGCAGAGATGGGTTATATTATTTTGAGACAAGTCCAGATGAAGTTGAACAGGTTCATGCTGGTTGTGTGAACTCGCCTACCCATAATTCTTGTGTTCATTTATGGCACCGCCGTTTGGGACATATTAATTTTCAGTATGTTAAAAGGCAACCTGAATTATCAGAAGGGTGCAAATTGAACAAATGTACTAAGTATTTGGATTGTACTGCATGCAAAAGGGCGAAGGTTCATAGATGCAGCTATCCCAGTTCAAATAGGAAATCTGACAAAGTGTTCCAACTTGTGCATATGGACCTATGTGGCCCAATGCCTGTTGCTAGCATGGGAGGTTCGAGATATGCACTGTCTCTCTCAGATGACAAAACAAAAGTCACATGGTTTTTTCCTCTCAAAACAAAAGCAGATACTGCAGAAACAGTTAAAAATTGGGTTCATGCAGTAGAACTTGAATTCGGTACTAGAGTACTTGCTTTTCAAACAGACAGAGGGTCAGAATTTACCGGGTCTGTGTTGCGAATTTCTTTAAGAAAAAGGGAATTAAGCATCGTCTGTCTACACCTTATTCCCCCCAAGAAGGAGGCGTGGCCGAACGTAAAAACAGGGTTCTGCAAGAGTTGGCAAACTCTATGTTGTTTGATGCTGAACTTCCTCAAAGTTACTGGGCGGAAGCCTGGCAGACGGCTACTCATGTTCTGAACCGAGTATATAATTCGGTAATTGATACTACGCCATATTTTGCTTTATATGGGAAGAAGCCCAAAGTTAATTACTTTCGGGTGTTTGGATCTCAAGCCTATGTACTTATCCCAAAAGCGTTAAGGAAAAAGGGAAGTCCAAGGGCTAGGAAACTCATCTTTTGTGGGTACGAACCACATGCCAAATCTTGGAGGTTCGTGAACCCAGATGGGGATACTACAAGAGTGGTCCTCAGTAGGAGCGCTGAATTTTGTGAGCAATCCGGATGGACTCACTTACATGCCAACCCTGACATTTTGAGAGATGATTTAGGCATTTATGCTGAGAAAGAAAGTCCAGAGGGTGATGAGCCAGAAGGGGACGGTGCACATGGTTCAGATGCAGATTCTGACCAGGCACAAGGTTCTTCTCCTAAGGTAGGAAAGCCAGAATCTAAGAGTGTTCCAACATCACCAGTCATTAGGCCTAGCAGACAGCAAAAGCGAAGCAGGTCGCCTGCAACACCAAGCCCAAGGGAGGTATCTAAACGGAGGTCTTTATCCCTAGAGGCACGTCCAGACATAAAGTCTGAGACAGATTCTGACAGCCAACGGTCAGAGGGGGCACAAGAGGAGCAATTGCGCAGGTCAAAACGTGCAACAAAGGGCAAGCCGCCAGAGCGGTTTAAGGTGACAAGTGTATACGTAAATATGGCACAGTGTGAGCCAGATAGCTATATGGAGGTACAACAGCTTCCAAGCTCAGAAGCCGCAAAGTGGCAGGAAGCAATGGAAAAAGAGATGGCTTCAATGAAGTCTCTCGGTGTGTTTACAAGTACAGAGCTTCCAAAAGGCCAACAAGCTGTAGGTTGTCGATGGGTATATCGTTTAAAGCCCACAACTACTGATGAGTTGCAATATAAAGCCCGACTAGTTGCAAAAGGGTTTTCGCAGCGCAAAGGAGTTCACTATTCTCAAATTTATGCCCCTACTTCAAGATCGGAGTCATTAAGAATGCTTTTAGCCTCTTCAGCTAAGAAGGGAAATAAGCTGTTTCATTTTGATGTCAATGTGGCTTATTTAAATGCAGACTTACAGGAGGAAGTCTATATGACGCCACCACCAGGTTTTGAAGGAGACAAGCCAAACCAGGTCTGGCGCCTACACAAATCCATTTATGGGTTGAAACAGTCCGCCCGTAATTGGAATTCCTGCTTAAACGATGCTCTAGAGAGCATGGGGTTCAGAAAGAGCGCAGCAGATGCGTGTCTTTATCTAAAAGGCTCAGGATGTGAACAAGAAGCAGTCTTGATATTTGTTGATGATTTATTATACAGCGGAAAGGACGATAAACTTGCACAACAATTTGCCACAAAGCTTGGAGAAAGGTTTCAGATAAAATCACTAGGCAATGTATCTGTTTATCTAGGAGTTAAAATTCAGCAAGATGAAGATGGGAACTATTGGCTCAGCCAAGAAGCTAAGATCCAGCAGTTGCTGGAAAGGTTTAAAATGGACAACTGTGCTGGTGTTAAAACCCAATGGAGTTAAGTTACACAAAGGATGCTGAAACTGAGCAACAGACAGAGTTCTGTAATCCCGGGGTTTATCAGTCAGCGATAGGCAGTCTACTCCACATTGCACAGTGGACTCGGCCCGATATAACATATGCTGTCAACATGCTGTGTAGACAAGCTGAAAAACCATCAATGCATGCTTGGCAAGGAGTAAAAAGAGTTTTAAGGTATCTCCAAACTACCAAAAGGTTTTGCTTAAAACTATCAGCAGAGGGCAGCACACAACTTGAATGTTGGGCTGACAGCAGTTGGGCAGATGCTGGACCAGATAGAAAATCAGTGTCAGGAATGGCGATAAAATTTGGAAATGCACTAATTGGTTGGAGATCAAGAAAACAATCACTTATAGCTTTAAGTTCAACTGAATCTGAGTTCAATGCATTATCAGATGTATGTAGAGAACTGGAATTTTATAAGCAACTGGTACAAGAATTGTTTGGAGAATGTTCCCTACCTATCAGAGTGTGGGAAGACAATCAACCTTGTATTAAACTAGCTAAATCAGGTCAATTCAAGGCACACACAAAACATTTGGATATCCGTTATCAAAATGTATGCCAAAGTGTAAAACGAGGTTTAATTGAACTAAAGTATTGTCCAAGCAAAGAAAATATCGCAGACGGTTTTACAAAAGCTTTGAGTCAGCAATCTCATAAATGTTTCTGTTCAGGTTTAAATTTGAATTAAGGTTGGTACAGCTCAGTGTTACGAGCGAGAGGGGGTGTTGGTATTAAAGGGTTAAGAAGCTCTAATCAAGACGCTCTAATCACTGAGCAGCTGGAGGTAGTTAGGCTTCCAGGAATGTGAGTTTGTATAAATAGTCAACTCACTCGTGTGTTTCCCCTTCCCCCTTCCTTTTCTTTTGGGGCGTGTTTGCTGAAATGTGTGATTCTTCACCAGTTTTTTGTTTTGTGTAAATAAACCTTTTTATTTGAGTTCCAAACCGCTTGCTCCAAGATTCCTTTATTGAAAAGATGCTGACTCTCCAGCCCTTCTTGAGCCGCTGTGCGAAAAGCTCTGCTGTAATGGAACGTTGTCGCATCGGAAGTGCACTGGACATTTGATAAGCATTAAACTAATTAAAGTTTAATGGGACAAGAGTCCCCTGTCCCAAAGAAACCAAGAATAAAATAAAAGTTACTAATTGATCCTAAAGAAAGAGGAGGCTCCTCCTTGCTTGATTTGAAGTTATATTATAAAGATTTACTAGATTTGGAAGGTCATGGTAACAGGTTTGGGTGGCACACATATTTATGGTATGATAAAACGAAAGCACATAAAGGATTCCTGAACCACTTGGTAAGAAAATCAATCTACGAGGTATGAGATAGATATAAAAACTTACTAGAACGCAGAACACCATGGTGGCTCTCTCCCTTGGAAGCAATTTCAGTTAAAAAATTAAATATGAGAGGGAATTGGACCAGATTTGTTAATAGAGGCAGAAGACCAACTAAAATTGAGGAAATTTGAAGATGTAAGAGCGTTATTAATGGAGTGGTTACAGTATCACCAATTAAATGATGTTTTTAAGGTAGACAAAAAAATGGTTTTGATACAGTGAGATCAGGGTTTGAAATAGATCTGTTTGAAAATAATAGTGTTATAAAAAATGTACAAATTACTTTTGGAACGGTATACGGGCCAAAACAAACAAGATGAATTTTAACAGGGAGAAATGTAAAGTATTGCACTTGGGCAAAAAAAATGAGAGGCACAAATACAAGATGGGTGACACCTGGCTTGAGAGCAGTACATGTGAAAAGGATCTAGGAGTCTTGGTTGACCACAAACTTGACATGAGCCAACAGTGTGACGTGGCAGCTAAAAAAGCCAATGCAATTCTGGGCTGCATCAATAGGAGTATAGCATCTAGATCAAGGGAAGTAATAGTGCCACTGTATTCTGCTCTGGTCAGACCTCACCTGGAGTACTGTGTCCAGTTCTGGGCACCACAATTCAAGAAGGACACTGACAAACTGGAACGTGTCCAGAGGAGGGCAACCAAAATGGTCAAAGGCCTGGAAACGATGCCTTATGAGGAACGGTTAAGGGAGCTGGGCATGTTTAGCCTGGAGAAGAGGAGGTTAAGGGGTGATATGATAGCCATGTTCAAATATATAAAAGGATGTCACATAGAGGAGGGAGAAAAGTTGTTTTTTGCTGCTCCAGAGAAGCGGACACGGAGCAATGGATCCAAACTACAAGAAAGAAGATTCCACCTAAACATTAGGAAGAACTTCCTGACAGTAAGAGCTGTTCGACAGTGGAATTTGCTGCCAAGGAGTGTGGTGGAGTCTCCTACTTTGGAGGTCTTTAAGCAGAGGCTTGACAACCATATGTCAGGAGTGCTCTGATGGTGTTTCCTGCTTGGCAGGGGGTTGGACTCGATGGCCCTTGTGGTCTCTTCCAACTCTATGATTCTATGAAGTTAAGACATTGATGATACATTGGGCTAGAGATTTTGGGTATAATATCCAACTTTCATCTTGGGAAAAGTTATGGAAAGAGGAAATAAAATTTACTGCATGCTGTTTGTTGAAAGAAAACTATATGAAAATGATGTATCGTTGGTATCTAACACCGAGTAAAATTGCAAAAATGTACAAAACGAGTTCAAATCTGTGTTGGAAATGCAAAGGGAAGGGAGATACTTTTTATCATATGTGGTGGACATGTACACTGGTAAAGGCTTTCTGGGAAATGATATATAATGAATTAAAGAAAAATATTTAAAAATACATTTGTTAATAAACCAGAAGACTTTTTGTAGGTATAATAGGTGAAGAGATACCAAGAGAGGACAAAAGACTTTTTATGTATGCAGCGACGGCAGGGAGAATGCTACTAGCCCAGAGATTGAAAGGAGAAGTACCAACAAAAGAAGAATGGCAGACAAAACTGATGGAGTATGCAGAGATTGCGAAACAGACGGGGAAGATCCAAAACCAGGAAGATCAAGTATTTTTAAAAGACTGGAGTAAATTCTTAATTTATTTAAACGACCACTGTAAACAGTTAAAATCATTGGCAGGGATGTAATGACACTTGTAATATAAAGCGGTATAGAAATGAAATAAATAATAATAATAATAATAATAATAATAATAATAATAATAATAATGTGGAACTGACTGCGGTAACTAGGGATATATAATAGATGGATAATGGTAAAAGATGCAGAAAATTTAATCTTAAATATGGAATCCATGGAGGGAGGGAAGGAGATCCGAAGGTTCAAAAGAACCTTTTATTTTAATGCTTGAAATGGTTAAAGTTAAAATGTATACAATTGTGTAAAACCAATAAAAATATTATTAATAAAAGAGTCCCCAGTCCCATTTGGATTTCAAATGGGATGCCTGCCCCCCCCGTATTTAAACTCCTCCTCCTCCTCAAAAGTGCACGGGCAGAGGGTGGCTGGGGGAGAGTGAGAGTTTGTGCCGGCAGGGCAGAGGGTGGGTCCAGTTCATTGGTTGGTGTTATAAGAAAAAACTGTTCCTATATCCCTTATGGGGTATCCAAGAGCCCATATAGAGTCCTTATGCAAGTTCTCTATTAGTAGGAGAAAATAACAGAGGCCAACCAGAGAATATTGAGAAGCAAAGCAGCTAATAAGTCTGATCTTTATTGAACTGTTGCAACAGAATCCCCCCACTCCCCCCACGCAGGGAGGGAGGAGAAGAACCTAGAACAATGGTGTGCAAGCTCTTATATAGCCTTTTGAAATGGCCTCTCCTGTAGCTCAAGACCACCGCCCAAAACATAATATATACGTCACAGAAAGAGGGGGTCCCCAGCAGAAATAAATCACAGGTCTGCAGCAGAAAACCTGTCAATGGTCAATCATTGCTATATCTGGGCAGCCTGGTCATTCTTTGTTGTTGTTTAGTCGTTTAGTTGTGTCTGACTCTTCGTGACCCCCTGGACCAGAGCACGCCAGGCTCTCCTGTCTTCCACTGCCTCCCGCAGTTTGGTCAAACTCATGCTGGTAGCTTCGAGAACACTGTCCAAGCCAGATCACAGGCTCACCCTTAAGACAGGATTTGTGAGCAATGGGGAGAACATTTGAGGTTACTGGAAGAGTCAAAATGGCTTCAGGATTGTTCTCCTGTACTATTTCAGACACATGGCTTATATACGTATGTATGTGTTTGCCACATACATTTTTATGAACGTTTATTTTATATATATAAGACCTTAGAATTCCTATAACAGTTGATGTTGCCCACCACCTCTCTTCTCCTCACTCTCTGTCACTGTCCTTGCTGTATTATCCTCCCCAACCCCAAGAGAAGCCCTTTCCTCCTTGACACCAGTGGGCATGAGAGGGTGGCAGCTGGCCCAAAATGGCGGCTGCATTACTGTAGGTGCGGCTGACAAGCGACAATAGAAAGAAGGGGGAAGGAGCAACCTCCTTTGCCTCCCTCGCCCTCTCCTTCCTCACCCCCCTCTCTTCAGCATCTCTTCAGCCACCACTGCTGCCGCCAGTCCAGCATCGTGTGGGTCTGCCACCACTTGGACTCCTCCGCCACCCGGACCTGACCTTCCCTCCTCTTTGGTGCTGGAGTCTCTTCTGACACCAGCTTGGGAGAGAGGCTACAGCTGTGGCTCAAGCCCCCTGTGGGAGCTGTCCCATGTTGACTGCTGGCCCCGGCCCATCTATGTGACTTGAGGCCAGGGTGGTGAGGGAGGGAGCAGGCCAAATGCGAGGACCCCCCCTCCACAAAGGGGGGTTGGTGTCATGAGAGTGTGCGTGTGCCCCTCAATCCCCACCCTCCGACCTGTCCCCTAAGTTTGAGTGCTCCTTGGCACACCCTGCCCAAGCCCACGCAGCAAAGGAGAGACACAACAAAGCCAAAGAAAAGACAGTTGGGATTTTGTAACTGCAGCATGTTTTATTCTTTCCTAGCAGGTTTTTTTTTGGGGGGGGGGAGCCATATAATACAACCAGTTTTATGGCACATACCCCCTCCCTGGAATATAATTGGATTACTGTTATTATAGTTCAAGCAAAACAGAAGAAGAAGTTTATTTCACAGACCAAATGAGCCTCTGCACAGTTAAAGGGCACATCTACACTGCAGAGCCAAACTGCTTCAGAAGTCAGAACTTTGCTTCATGGCAGGCTGGGAACTGTAGCTACCAGCACTCTCACAAAACTACAGATCCCAGGATTCTTTGAGGGCGGAGGGAGGATCTTGATGATTAAACTGATATAGAACTATCGGATTTGCTGTGTGGTCTGACAGTTTGCATGGGGATATCTTTTTAACTGACTGTGACATAAATATACTCTCCAAGTTAGTTTCAAGGAGAAAAACACTTGTTGTATAAAAAAGAGGCTAGCAATGTTTTTCTGGCCCTTCTGTTGCAAAGAAAAATGTCCCTTGTTGTCCTGCCTGCTTGCCCTAAAACAACCGTCTTGTGGCCAGAGAGCCAAACTCTCACCTAAACATCTTCAGCAACTATAGTTTCCAAGATTCTTCAGGATGAAGCCAAGACAGTTAAATGGTTTAGAAATGATACAAAATTGTAGTGTAGCCACTATATTTCTGAGGAATTCTGGGTCAGAAAAAGGCTGGCCTCCACTGCCAGTTAGGGACGGTTTCTATCTCACCCCAGTGATTTTGAACTTGGCATCAAACCTGGAGGAGTTTCAATAAAGAACCTTAACTTTTACACTGCTTTAGTGAGTCCCTGTTCCTGTCAGTTCCTGCCAGGCTTAGAGGGAGACCACGGATCCCCTCCTTCCCCAGATGTTTCAAGCTGCAACTTCCACCTGCTGTGTTGGCAAAGGGGCAGATGGGAGTTGAAGTCCAAGACGTCTGCACCAGGTTGTGGAGGGCCAGCCTACATCAGGTTTTTTCTCTCCACATGTTCTGGTTCACTGGAGAAAAGCATATCTGAACATGGGCAAAGTTTTTTCCCGTCCTCAGTAAGCTAGCTTGCTCACAGCTAACCCAGGAACACGGACACACACCATGCTTTTCATGTGCTGCCTCAAGTTTATTTAAAGGACGTTGCTCATGTATTAGGTAAAGGAAGTGGCAGGAAAACAGACTTTCTTCTTCGCACAAAGTAGATCCATGCCTATGCCGTTAAATAAAGTACATGTTTCAAAACTGGTTGAAAACACAAGCACTGTTTGCCCGCAAGTTCCTAGATCTAGGAGTCAGCAGACATCACCATATTAAGAGATCAGGCATTAGGATACATTCAGCTGATGTTGAAAGGTTGGAAGAACACAGTTAGCTTAGACAAATATTCTAGAATGTTTGCTCTATGCTTGTAAATATCAGAGTGTGTCCAACTAACTTTTGCTCAGAGTGGACCCATTGAAATCAATCTACCTAAGTTAGCCATGACTGTGAATCTCAAAAAATTGACCCTATGGCTAGCATTAGATACGACCTTGTATGTCTTTCCTATGAATGTTATGAAAAAATCCTCTGGCTTGATCTGTGCATCCCAAACATCGCAGCATTTTTGCCAGGGCATGAGACTCAGTTAATAAATGGTCTAGAAATGGACCAGGGTAGGGAGTGAGATAGCTCAAAGCTATCTCCATAAAAGTTAGCCCCAGGAAGTCTAGTGGAATTTTACCTGTGAAAAAGTTTGTGAAATGTCTTAGTCACCTTCTGAAGGTTTAGTCTGAGGTCCAGATTTTTATTTTTATTTTTACAGCAGTAACATATTTGCTAGCAATAACACTTTCTTTTGCATTATGGATTTTCTGATCAGAGTGAAAACCCAGAAATGTCCCAAATCAGTCTTCATTAAAGTAACAAACCAAAATAGAAAAATGTTCTAGACTGTAGTAGTCCATGAAACTTTATGCCATAATAATAATATTTTTTAACTTTTGAGGTGCCACAAGACACTTCACAGTTTTTACTGACTGAAAACATAATGTTAAGGAAAGCATGGCAGAAAGATCAATTACAACTAATTTATGAAACAGAACAACTCATAAGAGCGCTCACACTGGTCAGGAATTCTGGGTGATTTTGAAAGAAATGTGAGCCAATGTAGAAGATGATTAAAAAGTGACTCCTCACTAATACAAGGAAATGCCATCTTTACTATTTTCTTTTTAATTCATTGTTACAATCATGCACTCAAACCTAATGGCATTTTTAAACACACACACACACACACACACACTTGTGCCATTTGGTTTTGGCCCAGGTGATGAATGAGTTAAAGCTTTAGACCTGCTTGCCAAAAGCGTTGTGCCTCCAAATGTTTGGGGCTGAGACTGCCACTATCCTGACTATTGGTCATGCTGCCTGGGAATTATGGGACTCTCTGTTTCTTACAAGATGGTAACTTTTTCTTTATCCTGATGAGGGAAACTGATTACATCCTCATGTGACTGACATTTGCTCAGGCCATCTGAAGAAAAGGTGCCCTCTGAAGGCCAGCTCCTGTCCATTCCTGATTTAAATATTAAGGCTAAAATGATAATATCGTTCTGAAGAGTCTCCCTGTGTTAGAAAAAAGGGGGACACTAAGCTACACATCACTGTCCTCAGCTGGATTATGCAGTGCCAGCACTCATTGACTCATCCTTTTAATGCAGTGCATTTTGCATCCAGAGAGTTTTAGGAATGAAGTATTTCTCACCCCCTTCTCCCCAGTAAATGTGCAATAAATGAGAATTGCTGATCATATACGGTAGATCCAATAGGCAAATGAAGGCAGAGCTCTCAAAGCCAAAACCCTTCAAGCTCCAAGAATACACATTCCAAACTCATAAGTCCTTTATATTAAATGGACTAATTTTCATGGAAATAAAAGGGCAGAACCAATCAGAACAATATATCATCTTTCTCAGTTTCTATTATGGAAACGCTTGCTTTATTATTATTCAAAAGAAAGAGAGAAGATCAAACAATGTTTCAATTGATGCAATTATATTGACGGGACATGACAGCAAGTTTTTGAGTGGGGCAAAACATTTCTTCAGGTGGGGAAATGCAGACTAAACCTTCCAGGGTGGGGTAGAGGAAGGCCGTTAAAGTTTTCTGCCTTGGCCGTTGGGATGACTGGGAGGCTCTCTCAAAATCTTGATGTATTACCCAGACATTTCATACTAAGGATTTCAGCTGAACCAGTTTGGATCTTACCAGTTCTATTTTTTAAAGCTCTTCTTCAACCAGGATAATTCCATTTGCATGGAGATGGAGACTCACTTAGGGCATCGTTTTTCCAGGTTCCTACCTTCAAAAAATGCTTTTCAAGGGACACATCTACCGTGGATTCCCAGAGCACTGCATACATTTCTGGAACACAGGACATCAGCCCATTGGTTCATCCAGCTCTGTGCTGCCTATATTGACTGGCAGTGGTGGGTCTCCATGATGGGAGACAGGAGTCTGCTTCCAGTCCAGCCTGGAGATTGAACCTGGGACCTTCTGCATGCAAAGCAGATGCTCTACCACCGAGCTTCGGTCCTTGTACCAGGGAACACATTTAGTTCATGGAGGACAATGACCAGGCCTGTCAAGCCCAAGTTGGTCCATCTGAATGGAGAATACAACCTAGGACACACCCAATGTTCTCCTGAAGTTCAGTCTAGCACAAAAAAATGCTAGGGTGCTAGGGAAGCTTTCTTTCGGGAAATGTTTTTTTGTCATGATCAATCTTCTCTTTGAAGGACCATTTGTGAAGATCTGCTTCTAAGTTGCCCAATGCTGATGAATGCAACTCTTAACAGAGTTGGATGATTTATTTAGGGGCCATTGGATCTTCTTGAGAGGCTAAGCAGACAGTAAGTTGCTTAGTTATTGTCCCAGGACTCACAGTTTCCATCCGTTTTAGTGGAGTACAACCATATTCTCAAGGAAGTTTTCAAAGCTCCAAATGTTAAGATGGGTTAAGGATCAAAGAGAATAACTGATGGGCAAGCTTGGATTTGAACTCAAGACACATTGTTCCCCAATCCTCTGGGTCATTCCCTCCCCACCTCAGTACATATTCTTTGTACCCCAGATAATTGCAGATGATCCCTGATACAAGTTTGGTATGAGATGGGTTGGGGGGGGGGTGGAGTAACCAGAGAATTGGAAATATGCAGACAGCGGAGATACTTCCAGCTTGGCTCAGCTGAGAAAGGGACTGGTTGCTGTTGGAAGGCACTGCATGGGATCTTGGCAGTCACGCGTGGGTACTGGTGCCAGCCCTGCTATGGAGCGAGGCCTTGGAGATCTCCGTGCTGACTGTGGAAAGGGGGAAGCTTTCATACTTGTCCTTCTCACTGCTGCAGCTACAGCGATACAGCAATGCCTTGACTTCCTTTTGGAAATTGCTGTTGAGGAAACCATACATGATGGGGTTGATGCAAGTGGAAGCCATGGCCATAAGGTGGCAGAGGGAGAAGATGAAGTTGTGGTAGCACACTGAGATCTTCTCATGGTCCCAGTCATAGAGGGCATTGAAGACAGTGAGTGGAAACCAACAGGCAGCAAAAGCAACGACGATGCAAGCCAACATAATGTTGACCTTCCTGTGGCTAGTGGCCCGGGAGCCATCCTTGGAGCGCTCCACCATGTCCTTGCGCTTCTGAAGGCGCAGGAAGATGCGGAAATAGCAGGCCATGATGAGGAGCAGGGGCAGGCAGTACTGGAAAAGCAAGAGGAAGGTGGTGTAAGCTAGGCGATGCTGATCCGATGGCCAGTGCTCAATGCAGGCCACGTGGTTGGCAAACGGGTCAAAGGGAAGGGTTAAGTTTTGAAAGGGCTCATTGGTCAGGATGGTGAAGGAGAGGAAGGGCAGGGAAATGAAGCAGGCCACCACCCAGGTAATGGCCACAGCCAGGTACGCATGGTTAGCTCCTGGCTTCCGCCCAGTCGGATTGATGATGAGCTGATGCCTTTCCAGGGCAATCCATACGAGGGAGAGGATGGAGACAGTGACGGAGATGCACTGGACAAAGGGGCTGGCCTTGCAGAGCACTTCTCCTAAGATCCAGCGGTCCATCAAGGTGTAAATGACCGTGACAGGCATGCAAACAAGTGACATGAGGATGTCAGAGCAGGAGAGGTTGGCGATGAAGATGTTGGTGACGTTTCTCATCTCCTTCTGCTGGATGATGACACACACCAAGCAGAGGTTGCCAATCAACCCCACTGCAATGACTGCGCTGTAAGCTACGATCAGGAAAGTGCCGTTCCCCACAGAGTCGCTGCAGGACATGTCGTTTTCCTCTAGCAGGCTCAGCTGCTCTGAGAAGTTGAGGTAGAGGAGATTCATCAGCTGGTCCATGGCACGTCCCAACTCTACCTTAGAGATGGAAGGATGGAGAGCTCTCTAGTGCAGGTGGCAAAAAAGGCTGCGGCAGCGGCGGCAGCAGCAGTAGCTGTCTCTCCTCATGAGATGCTGCGCTCGCTTGCCCTGTGCCAAGGAAGAAGACATCCAGACATTAGGAGGCACTTACTTATTGACTACATTTATATATTGCCTTTCTTCCATGGAGCTCAAGGTGGCATATAGAAGTGCCCAGGTGGCTCCTAGGATTGCTTCAGGCATTCTCTGCTGCTTTCCCCAGCCACTCTGGGTGGCTTACAACATATCTAAAAACATCCTTAAAAACTTCCCTAAACAGAACTGCCTTCAGATGTCTTCTAAAAGTCAGATAGTTGTTTATTTTCTTGACATCTGAAGGGAGGGTGGGTGCCACTACTGAGAAGGCCCTCTGCCTGGTTCCCTGTAGCTTCACTTCTCACAGTGAGGAAACCAGCAGAAGACCCTTGGAGGAGGACCTAACTGTCCGGGCTGAGTGATGCGAGTGGAGACGCTCCTTCAGGTATACAGGGCCGAGGCTGTTTAGGGCTTTAAAGATCAGCACCAACACTTTGAATTATACTTGGAAACATACTGAGAGCCAGAAGATCCTTTAGGACCAGTTTTTCAGTATATGGTCTGGGCAGTCACTCCCAGACCCAAGTCTTGTTAGCTTCACCAAGTGGTTGGCTGTATCAGGAGTCTTCAGAGCATGCCCTACTGCAGCCTTCCCCAATCTGGCACCTTCCATATGTTCCCATTAATCCCAGCCAACTGATGGGAGTTGTAGTCCAAAACATCTGGAGGGTGCTAGTCTGGATCAGCTGCCCAAGGACTACTCATCTTCTGCCCCACATAGTTTAGTCTTACGGCCCATCCATACCTTGGCTTAATGCCCATTGGGAACCCCTTGTACCCCTTTAATTCCCCCCCATCCTGGTGACATTCTCCTCCAACTACCACCCCAAATTTTCTCCTCCCTAAATCAGATATTCCCTATGCAATGGATGTTGCTGTGCAAGCCTAGGACTTGCCAATCAGAAG
This sequence comes from Podarcis bocagei, assembly GCF_964188305.1. Lineage (NCBI taxonomy): Eukaryota > Metazoa > Chordata > Lepidosauria > Squamata > Lacertidae > Podarcis > Podarcis bocagei. Next base: position 92,181,592 of record NC_138132.1, on the reverse strand, counting down.
GTTGGCGGTTCGAATCCCCACGACAGGGTGAGCTCCCATTGCTCCTGCCCACCTAGCAGTTCAAAAGCACGTCATAGTGCCAGTAGATAAATAGGTACCACTCCAGGGGGAAGGTAAACGGCGTTTCTGTGCGCTGCTCTGGTTCTCCAGAAGCGGCTTAGTCATGCTGGCCACATGACCCGGAAGCTGTATGCTGGCTCCCTCGGCCAATAAAGTGAGATGAGAGTCGGTCACAACTGGACCTAATGGTCAGGGGTCCCTTTACCTTTACCTTTAAGGAATCTCCAGATCTAGGGAGAAGAAAATGTGAGGCTGCAGTAGATGGAGGAGAACACCAAGTGGGCTAAGGAGCCACAGGAAGCATGGGGGGATCACAAGACGCACTAAGCTGAGGTATGGATGGGCCACACTCTAGTGAGACCACCTTATCCTAGAAGCTTCTATTGGGCAAGAACACGCTCACTGAAAGTATTAAAAATGTGTTCTTTGTCTTGAGACAGCCCTCTCCTGTGGTTGCCATTTACTGTGAAAACAGACATGAGATCTTAAGAGTGAGTTATCCACCTGCTGTAAAGCAGAGTTCCTATTCATTGCAATGGAGGCAGAGGAAATGAGAACACCCCCCTCCGCCCTTTATCTGCATGGCCTGGTACTCTCTACATTTTTCCAGACAATCCCCGCCCTGTTGTTCAGGAAAGTCACGGCCATCACTTATTGTCTTTTCCTGCCCTCTGTTCCCATCTAGCCCATCAGCTATGATAATGCAGCCTTGCAAATGAAGTCCACAGAAGTTACAAGCCTGCAAAAAAAATGTTCACAAGTCCCTGTCTAGTGATAGTTATTTTTAGCGTGTCTAAGGCCTGCAAAAAGGAAAATGAAATTGAGAGGGAGAAGACAGACTCTTCCAACCTAGAAAAGCATTCTTGCCAGAGGCAATTTTTACTTGCCACAGGCAAGCAGCTATTTTCAAGCCTACATAGTAACTGCTGAGTATCAGTATCAGTATCAAAGTTTATTTCAGTCACAGACCAGCATAAGATAAAACATAGGGATAAACTGAACACATAAGACTTAAAACAGGCGAGGAGTAACTGCTGAGTAGGATATAGCCAGGCAACTATAACAAGCACCTGCTGGCCAGTGTCAGAGCAGGAAGGCAACTTCCACCATTTATATCTGCAACATCCTCTGAAATGTTTTTTTTTAAAAAAATATTTCCTACTTCTTTCAATGTAGAGATTTTGCCTACAATACTGTTTCCAATGCAGGACACCCAGTAGTCTCTTAAACGGTAAAATGGGAGGAAATGCAAGCAAGTCTGCTTCCGCTGGTGTCCACATCAACATCCCATTTCATGGACAGTTTGCTTTATTTGTAAAATGTTTGTCAACTGGAGCTTGTGTGCTTAGGTCCTCCCCTTCAGCGCTGCAATGCACAACCTGCCCTCTTTCAGAAAAAGCTGCACAGGGCTGCCCCCCAGGCCCCCTCATCCTTTCCTTTCGATTCCAAGACCAGCATTTAATGGTAGGAAGGGATAGAGGAATGAAGGCAGAGTACCCTTCCCCTCTTGGAACTTGGTCTGCAGGCTAGCCCTGGAATGCCAGCGCTAGCTGGGGAGCAGGTGCCCCCCCCATGCCTCCCACCCGCCCCCAGCCCAGCAGGCCAGCCGCCGACCACTGCCCAGAGAGATGCGCACGCGGCCGAGCGGTAGATTGCTGCAGCTTTTGACGGGAGACGCTGTGGTTGTCATCCCTCCACTCTGCCCCAGCTTTGGAGAATTAGCTCTGAGGCTGGTAGAGGCTGGCAAGCCCAGCAGAAAATGCAGCTTGGGACTATTACACAAGTTCTAGTGCTGTTGCTGCTACAGGGTCAGGGGAGTGAGGACGGTACTCCTGGGGCACCCAGCCCAAAGTGCATCCCCCAGGTCTATGAAGAATACACAAGCAAGCGCGCGTACACACACACACACACGCCCCTCACTCACCTGATGCTGAACTAGTTCTCGTGTCAGCTCAGCCTCTTCTTAAACCCGGGCAGATCTGCTCTGAAATATGCTGCAACACCCTCCCGGTACACGTGAATGCGTCTCCCAGCTCAGGGGTCCTCCTCTTCTTCTTTCCCCTCCCCCAAATGATGGGCTCCAGGGTTTTTTGGGAGGGGGAAGCAAGGAGACACCCAGCGAAAAGGCTGCCTTAAGAAGAACTAGGCAAGCCCCCCTGCCCCCCCCCGACCCATATAAAAATCTCCACCCCTGGGAGGAGCGAGGCTTAGCCCCACCCGGGACTCTGGCTTCCAGGCGGAGAGGGGATGCTTCTTCCACGTGGGTACCACTCCTCTCCCCCGCCCAGCCGCGCGCTCCAGTCTCTCAACGTGAGAGCACGTGAAGGGGGGGGGGGAGGCTGCTGTTGCTGCTGCATGCGGGGGCGGAGGTGCCCCAGATCCAGCTCTGGCAAAGGTCCAGCTCCCTGGCAGGCTGGCAGGCTGGCAGGCAGGCGAGCGAGCGGGGGTTTTACTCAGGCGAGCATTGATGGGCGGAAGGTAGGGAGGTCAGGCGCTCCTGGGAGATCTCTGGGCGCTGGGAAGTAGATGGGCGAGGATTCCTGGCTCCCAAAACGGTTTTGCAACTGGCGACAACACCGCTAAAATAAAGAAAGCCAAGGTGGGGTGAGCAAGAGTGGATTTTTGTGCAGAAAGACTGCGAGCTCTGCTCATCTCTGGGATTCCAAACAAACCCCTTCTGCGCCAGGTTTCGGTGGGTGGTTTCTAGTAGGAAGGCAGTGAGTCGATCCTGCAAGCCAGAGGTCTTCCCTCTCCTGACAGCCAGGTAGTGGACAGCCATGCCAACTGGTTAGGAGGAAGGAAGGGGCTTGGCTTTAAATCACCCATCAAGGGATGGCTGGGCAAGGCAAACTAGCAGGCACCTGCACTGTCTTCTCCAACCTGGTGCCCTCCAGATGTTTGGCTACAACTCCCATCAAGCCCAGCCAGAATGGCTGTAGGATTCCAGGGCTGATCATACTGGCCGGGGCTCAAGGGACTTGGGATTAAAATCTATTAAATAATAACTCACATGACCACAAAGAAGGCATGAAGGTGAAAGACCCTCCCTGTTCTTTTATCCCAGCACTGCATAGAATATCGGAACAGGTATTAGGGACCTGAGTTCAAATCCTGATGTGGCTCATCTCAAGATGGAGACGCAGCATAAGAACATAAGAAGTGCCAGTGGCCCAGTTTCCTTCTCTCACAATGGCCAAGCAGATGCCTCCAGGAAGCCTGCAAGCAGGATTTGAGCACCAGAGCCCTTTGCCCTCCTGTGGCTTCCAGCAACTGGGATTCAGAAGCATCACTGTGGAGGCAGAGCAGAGCCACTGACAGCCCTGCGTCTTCCAAGAATTTGTCCAATCCTAAAGCCATCCAAGCTGATGGGCATTGCTGCCTCCTGTGGGAGCAAGTGCATGAGGAATAATAATAATAATAATAATAATTTATTATTTATACCCCGCCCATCTGGCTGGGTTTCCCCAGCCACTCTGGGCGGCTTCCAAAAGAATATTAAAATACTATGGTACATCAAACATTAAAAGCTTCCCTAAACAGGGCTGCCTTCAGATGTCTTCTAAAAGTCTGGTAGTTGTTGTTCTCTTTGACATCTGGTGGGAGGGCATTCCACAGGGAGGGCGCCACTACCGAGAAGGCCCTCTGCCTGGTTCCCTGTAACTTGGCTTCTCGCAATGAGGGAACCGCCAGAAGGCCCTCGGTGCTGGACCTCAGTGTCCGGGTAGAACGATGGAGGTGGAGACGCTCCTTCAGGTATACTGGACCGAGGCCGTTTAGGGCTTTAAAGGTCAGCACCAACACTTTGAATTGTGCTCGGAAACGTACTGGGAGCCAATGTAAGTCCTTTCTATCACTGTCCTGAAGCATTCAGCTTCATTAAATGTCTGCAAGTCGTAGTGTTATGAGAGAGGGAGAAAAACCATTTTCTATCCACTCTTTCTATGCCATGCATAAACCTCTGGTATGTTCCCTCGCCTGTTCTCTAAACTAAAGAGTTCTAAATGCTGTAAAAGAATTGAAAGGGAGTTTGAAAGAGGTTTGACTTCCTAGGAGAACCTTCCCAATCCCTGAATGCTGTACATGTGTTGGATTGCAAGTTGTAGCCCAAAATATCCAGAGGACACTAGAATGGGGGAGGCTGAGACAGACAAGAATTTGCTTCAGAGAGCTTTGAAAGAGGGAGTGAAACTATGATGCCTGCGCTCCATCCCACTACTGCCTCTGGCAAACAGGTTTTGCAGGGGTGGGTTGAACGGTTTCAAAAACCTGCAGAACCTCTTGTACCAAACGGCAGCAATAGAAGCACATCTGCACAGGCTCTCCAGCCCCTTCCTCTCTCTTAGGAGCTGCTTTCTCCTTTCTGTCTAAAGACACTTTGTGGCAGAAACTGAGAACTTTCTGATTCATCACCATTAAGGTTGCTCTTAGCGTAGCTTCAGACATCACAATGCAAAAAACTGTTAGCTTGCCCATTGCTATGGCACTATGACTGATCCAATCTCTTTGATGGGTATGCTTGGATGACGATTGCGTTTCCAAGCACCTGTTTGTTGTGTTCACACTTCTACTGCATATTTCAGAAGAATGTACAGTAGTTGAATATGTAAAACCATAGTGTGTGTAGCTGCAGTTCCACAGGAGGCCTCTGGGCGGCCTCACCTTCCACCTTCACTTCCTGGTGGCACAACAACAGCCAGTTTCCTGGGAAGCTAATGAGATACTTTGGCGCCAGTGATTACAATGTTGCCGCTGGGATTCATCAGCACAAATGCTCCTGCTTATCTGGAGGGTCAATCTATATTGATATTCACCTCAGCAAAAGACAGGGCCTGGTGTTGATTTAATTTTCTGAAGCAGCAAGTGCTTTTGCTAGGAGAGAGAAAAGCAGCCTTGTGTTCCAGGAGCACGTTTTTCAGGGCTTTCTCCTCTTATCCATGCACCAACCCATCTTCCTTCCTGCCTGCTTGCAGTAGTCAGTTGAGTGCATGTATGAATCAGCAAAGTTGAGTTAGGAACAATTTACACCTTGCAAACTTGCAAAATTAATTTAAATCAGCACTCATCATAGTTTTGAACACCAATCGATGAGACTTCCAGGGGTGCCTGCACTTTCTCAGGATTTAGTTTTCATGGAATAAAGGTTAGTGGGCACTATGGTGTCTTTCAGATCTATGGTTTTCTTTCTGCAGGTCTACAACCTGAGCTTCCCATTAGGGTTCCAGGGAAGGCCTCAGTGGCCACAGCCGGGGTTCCTACGATGATGTGGCCTCCAGTCTGGAAGCTGGAGGCACAGCAGCATGTCTTTTTTTTTGGGGGGGGGATTTGATATCCTGCTTTATCACTACCTGAAGGAGTCTCAAAGTGGCTAACATTCTCCTTTCCCTTCCTCCCCCACAACAAACACTCTGTGAGGTGAGTGGGGCTGAGAGACTTCAGAAAAGTGTGACTAGTCCAAGGTCACCCAGCAGCTGCAGGTGGAGGAGCGGAGACACGAACCCGGTCCATCAGATTAGGAGTCTACCGCTCTTAACCACTACACCACACTGGCTCTTGCTCCAGTGTCAGCCAAACTTAAGCACATAACTTACACATCTGCAGCTTGCCTCATGTTCTCCATCCCAGGATGATGTGGCCTCCAGCCAGGTAATGTAGGAAAAGGCCACTCATTTGTCTCTATGGCAACAAGATGCAGGTGGTGGGTACCTAGTTGAGTGGCTAAGGTCATGAACTTGACAGAGAAACTGATCAGACAGGTCTCCTGCTATAGAGTCCACCCTCACAGATACAGGATCCTCCGTTGCAAGGGACCCACAGTATCCTCCGGAACTCCAACGTACCTTAGCCCTGAAACTCAGAGCATAATGATAAAGAGGCAGATGCATCTGGGACTGTGCAAAGTTCTTGTCCCTAGCCATCTGGGATGAGGGGCAGGGGTTTTGGTTCAGGTAGAGGATTGGGACTTCATGGCACATTGGACAATTGGTCCCTCTTTGTTATGGTTTGTTGTTGTTTGTTTGTTTGTTGTTGTTTAAAAAACCAGTTTTCCTATCCCTGGTGCCCTCTAATTGTTTTGAACTACATCTCCCATGCTGGCTGGCCCAAACATCAGAAAGACACTAGGATGGGAAAGGCTGTTTCCAACATTCACTGCCAGGCTTTGGGTTCTGCTGGTGTCTGTGCTAAACTGCGTGGCCACCTGAAGCCAATCAGGGCTCTGGACAGTGTAGGCCAGCATGGCCAGAAAACTCCAGGAACCGCTTGCTGGAAAGTCAATGCCTCAGAAGCATGAGGTTGATATCTCTGCTCAAGAAAGTGGAAGCAAAGGAGTTGCCAGGTCTTGGGGCTTGACCTGGAATGCCAGGGTTTTAGCTTCCAGGAGAAGTAAAGTCCAAGAGAAGGGACCCTGCGTCTTGGAGGTGGAAGGCTATTTTCTGCTTGGCTTAAGAGGTTTTGCCATTTTCTCCATTCCTTATCCTTCACCATGAGACACCTGGTCAACCAGGCTCTTCCCTGGCCACCGTGTCCAGGTCTCATCCATGGAGATGAGCTCACCACACTAAAAGCATGGCCTCCATCCACAGGGAACCACTAATCATCATTCCCCATGGCCAGGGTTCCAGGGATGGACTTTGAGTCTAGAGGGTAGGGCAGTCCATAAGGTATTCTGGGCCTAAGTTATTCAGGGCTTTGTACGCAAGTGCAAGGGACGCGGGTGGCGCTGTGGGTTAAACCACAGAGCCTAGGGCTTGCTGATTGAAAGGTCGGCGGTTCGAATCCCCGCGGCGGGGTGAGCTCCCGTTGTTCGGTCCCAGCTCCTGCCTACCTAGCAGTTTGAAAGCACCCCTAAGTGCAAGTAGATAAATAGGGACCGCTCTCCAGTGGAAAGGTAAACGGCGTTTCCGTGTGCGGCGCTGGTGCAGGCTCGCCAGATGCAGCTTCGTCACGCAGGCCACGTGACCCGGAAGTGTCTTCGGACAGCGCCGGCTCCCGGCCTCTAGAGTGAGATGAGCGCGCAACCCCAGAGCCGGTCACGACTGGACCTGTTGGTCAGGGGTACCTTTACCTTTACGCAAGTGCAAGAACACTGGACTTGGCCCAGTAGCAGACAGGCAGCCAGTGCAGTTGAAAGAAGGTCATGTGAGCCCCAGACTGAGAAAACTGGCTTTGCCTAAGCACTGAAGCTCTCAGGGACCAGGGAGTGTAAGTGTGTGTGTGTGGGGGGGATAAATGGGGATGGAAGCTCCAGGCACCTGACTGGCATGGAGCCAGTGATGTCAATGGAACTTCCTGCCATTCTGTGAACTAGGGGAAGCCCGGCAGGTGAAGGATGCCGCTTGTCCAGGAAATGCCTTCCCTGCTATAGACCTGAGGGATTTCTGCAGTGGCCGGGTGGGGTGGGGTGGTGGCATTCAAGGGACCCCCTGGAATGTGGGAGAAAGAGCAAGCAGAATGTTGATAGGAAGCCAAAAGAAGTTCTCATTTATTTATTTTGTTAAAAAAGGAGGAAGTGGCCTCTGCTAGTTTGGGAGGGGAAAGCAGAGAATTTGATGCTACTCTAAGAAATTCCTCATTAACATCTAGAGCATAAAGGCGGCTAGGCTTAATTAATAGATGCAGCAAATAAAGCTTTGGCTTATCAATAAAATGTGACCAACTTTGAGGAAAGGCAAATTTTAATAAACTGGACTGAGAGTGGCAAGAGAGGCCTCTGAGGGGCGTGGTGCCTGCTTCTCTCCGGCCTCCTTTTACTCCCCCACCAACCTGGGCACAATGGGGGCTGGGGGGGGGGGTATAAAGGAGGCAATGGCAGCAGTGGAGGGGAGGCTGCAGAGGAGGAGGGGGGGAAGGTGGCTTTTCTGTTTTGCCTCAAGCGGCCAAACATCCTGAGCTGGTCCTGCCCATCCCCCCTGGCCACTGGCCGTATTGGCTGGGGCTGATGAGAGCAGGAGTCTAAGATGATATGGCAGGACCCAGGTTCTCCATGCCAGATATAGTGGGTGAGCTGCCACTCAGTGGGTGGCAACTGGTCCAGTGCAGTCAGGATGCGATCCAACCCAGACCTTGGAGAGACCTCTTTGGAGCAAGAGGCTTCAGAGAACTTCACTGCAACTGAAGGCCTGGAAGAACCTCTATGGGTGCCAAGACAGCCAGGAGAGCCCCTCCTCAGGAATGCCTTTGCCCTGTCTTGATCCCAAATTCTCTCCCTTCCCCCCTCTGGGCCTAAGGAGTGAAGGTGACTGGAGCCCAATGAGCTCACAGGAGAAAGGGTCTCCATGAGCAGAGGGGAATCTCCAGCTTGTGGTCGTCTTGGCCACTAGGCAATCTTTCCCAAACCACACTCTCATGGGTGACATCAGGTGATGGACCAGGTTGAGAGGTTCGAATCTCTGCTGGCTGCGCATGCCAGTTCCCCACAGCCAAAGCAGAAGGATTTTGCAGCACACGTTTGATGAGTGGCCAAGGTGTGTTTTAAATCCTGCTTAGTCCCTTGCAGAGAGCAGGAGTGAACTTTCCACTCACCAAATGATAAGTGGAGACTTTGGTCCTGCTGGGTGCTGCTTCAAAGTGCAGTGTGGGACTGTTTGAAAGCCCTTTTGCAAACAGCCCCACATTGCTCTTTCAACCTCCGGTTTTTGTAGAGAAATTATTCAGTCAGACCTAGTCCAGACTGTTTCCCTAACTAAGCTAACAGTTAAAACACTTTGCACCTCTCAGTTAAACTTATTCTGGGTCCTTCTCCTCACTCCTTTCTGCCACAGTTTCCCAACTGTGCTCTTCAACACTTTCCCGTGTTCCAGCTCTCTTAAAGTGTTCCAGCCCTTTCTCTTCCTTGCAGCTCTTCAACTTCTCTAATTACCCTATTGCCCATCTTGACTTTTATACAGCCTTTTCACTCCTCCTCCCAGTGTTTCAGCCCTGGTTATGTTTCTCTTTTATTGCTGGATTCCTAGGCTGAACCTTTTACCCTCCTGTGTATTTCCTTTTTTTAAAAAAAATAATATTTATTAATAGTTTCAGAATAATAGAAAAAAGAGAAAAAACAAAAAAAACTACAATACATAAAGAAGAAGAAAGAAACACAAAACATAAAAACCAATACAGCAATGCAACAAAAAAAACACACAAAAAAGAAAAAAACAAATCCTAAATTACATATCTTTAACTTCCATTTGCTTGTTTCATTAACCTCCTCACACCTCCCCTTTTGTATTCTGGTTTAATTACCGTATTTTTCGCTCTATAACACGCACCCGACCATAACACGCACGTAGTTTTTAGAGGAGGAAAATCCGTAGGCATGCCACCCGTAGGCATTTCCTCCATAACACGCACAGACATTTCCCCTTACTTTTTAGGAGGAAAAAAGTGAGTGTTATGGTGCAAAAAATACGGTAGTTATTTCAGCAAATTCTTTCCATCTTTCTCAATTTTTGTTAAATAATTTATCTTAACATTTTAACTTAATAGTTAACTCAACAAATCCTTCCCATCTCTCCCCATATTCTGTTATTTAAATTACCTTGATTTATTTAACCTTATCTTATCCTAAAATACCTTAAAGCTTGAATCTTAATGCTCAAATATACATAGCTCCTGATATCATTTCTGCTAGAGTCAAATAGTTTCATTCCAACATTTTCCCTAATATTCATTCATTTTAGGCTAATTCCCCAAGTAAAGTTTTTCTTTATAGATTTTCTTTTTTTTTAATAAAGTATTTATTGAAGTTTAGACATTACAAAAAAAGAAAAAAGAAAAAAAGATATGAGCAATAAACAATTACAAAGCCTCAAAAACAAATATAAATACAGTAGTACAAAACATCAACAATACAAAAAGAAAAAGAAAAGAAAGCAAAAGCATTTAAAAAAAAGGAAAAACCCAAAAGAGAACAAACAAACATACAAAAGAACCACATATTTTCATATCCTTATCTTTCATTTGCTTATTTCCTCGACTTCCTCACACCTCCTTTTTTGTATACTAGTTCAATTAAATATTCCAGCAAGTCCTTTCCCTCTTTCACAAATTTAGTTCCATGATTTAACTTAACGCAATTTTAGACTTAAATTTACATCTTTACCCAATATCAATCTATTCATACTTGATTCTTTATAATATTTCTACTAAAGTCATATAGCTTCTTTCCAGCATCTTTCCAACATTCATTAATTTTAGAATATTTCTGCAAGTAAGCTTTGAATTTTTTCCAATCTTCTTCCACTGACTCTTCTCCCTGGTCTCGGATTCTGCCAGTCATTTCCGCCAATTCCATATAATCCATCAGCTTCATCTGCCATTCTTCCCTGGTAGGTAGGTCTTGTGTCTTCCAGTGCTTTGCGATGAGTATTCTTGCTGCTGTTGTAGCATACATGAAAAAAACTCTGTCCTTCTTTGGCACCAATTGGCCCACCATGCCCAGGAGAAAGGCCTCTGGTTTCTTTAAGAAGGTATATTTAAATACCTTTTTCATTTCATTATAGATCATTTCCCAGAATGCCGTAATCTTTGGGCATGTCCACCAAAGGTGAAAGAAAGTGCCTTCAGTTTCATTGCATTTCCAATATTTATTATCGGTGCAATTAGTGCCAGCACCGTCTGTTAAGAGTTTGGGTGTAATCTTCGATACCTCCCTCTCTATGGAGGCGCAGATTACAGCTATAACAAAGGCGGCATTTTTCCATCTCCGCCAAGCTAAGCAGTTGGCCCCTTATCTCTCTCGCCCTGACCTAGCCACTGTGATCCATGCGACGGTCACCTCCAGACTGGATTATTGTAACTCGCTCTACGTGGGGCTGCCCTTGAGACTGACCCAGAAACTCCAGCGGGTGCAGAATGCCGCAGCGAGACTCCTTACGGGGTCTTCGCTGCGGGATCACATTCATCCGGTGCTATACCAGCTGCACTGGCTCCCGGTGGAGTACAGGATCAGGTTTAAGGTGCTGGTTTTAACCTTTAAAGCCCTATACGGCCTAGGACCCTCGTACCTACGGGACCGCCTCTCCTGGTATGCCCCACAGAGAAACCTACGGTCTACAAATAATAACACCCTCAAGGTCCCAGGCCTCAGAGAGGTTAGGCTGGCCTCAACTAGAGCCAGGGCCTTCTCGGCTGCAGCTCCAACCTGGTGGAATGCTCTGTCACAAGAGACTAGGGCCCTGCGGGACTTGACATCTTTCCGCAGGGCCTGCAAGACAGAGTTGTTCCGCCAGGCCTTTAGTCAGGGCGCAGCCTGACCCCCTCCTCTGGCAACCTGCACAGAATTTTGTTTAATCGGTTGCCACCAATGTGATTTTAACTAATTTTATAATGAAATATTTTTAGAATGTGTTATTATTTGATTGTTTATTTGATTGTTGTTAGCCGCCCTGAGCCCGGCTCAGCTGGGGAGGGCGGGATATAAATAAAATTTATTATTATTATTATTATTATTATTATTATTATTATGTCCCTTCTGCAGATCTTCTTCTTCTTGTTTATACTTGCCCTTTTCCTTGTCATTTGTTGGTCTCTTTCTTAATTTCTTTCCTTTCTCATTGAGGAGTAGGTCTCTGGGGGGTTCCAACCCAAAATTGTCTCCATCTTCCTTCATCAAACCCACCCGTTCCCCACAGTCCCACTCCCCACAGTCATCAGTGTAATCCAAAAAGTATTTAAAAACATATTTCAAGGACTCTCCAAAATTAGGAACCTCCTTAGCTCCAGACTCCCCCTGGCCCAATCCAACTTCCATCTTCAATGGCAGCGGTTTATGCTCCTGTAGGGCCTCGGGTTTCTCCATTTGTATTATTTGAGGTGCAACCGCATCCTCCTCCATTATTTCCTGCACTTGCCCAATCAGTACAGGTTCATGAGTTGGTCCCTGAATGGTTTCTGTATCAATGTTCCCTGTTTGTCCAGAGTTGTTAACCACAACAGTCATCAAGTCCATTTTCTCATTCATCAAATCCATCTTCTCATGCATCTGTTCCAGCAAGGCACTTGTCTTGCATAACGCAAGCACCCAGTCTTCCTCCCAGCTCATCTTTAGTCAAGGTCAGAAAAGACTAGTCCCACGATCTTAATCTCACAGCTGTTGAGTCCTCACGTAGACTGCAGCAACAATTTAACAAGCTCCCTTTAGGGGAGACAATTTCTATTTGTATCCATTTTTTTTAAGGCAAGTCCAACAAAGGAAAATTACTTTCATTTTTCAGATATTTTTCAGATATTTTGTTTCTTTAGAATGCAAAAGGCAACATTGGAATCAGTTTATTTCTCTTCTTTAGCTATCTGTCAAAGTATTCCATTCACAGTCAATGAACCTCTCCAACTATTTCTATCTCTGACACCCCGTTTCCAGGTTAGAGACGGTGGAAACTTATCCTTCTTCACTCCCTCTCCTGCAGGGGTTAGACAAAGTTCTCCCTCCTTTTCTCCTACTTCCAAGGGGGTTTCAGTAATTATAGATGAAGGAAATTTAGACTTTTTTAACGGCTTTCCAGGCTTTAGCTTACAAAGTTTTTGCTTTAATCTATATACAGAAAGCGGAAGGCGGACTTCCTGTTTTGAACCTTCCCGCTTCGGTGCCAAATTGAGACATTTCTTGATCCAATTTTCCGTTTCTACTCACGGGTACTTGTTTTAAATCCAATTGTCCACAGGAAAAAGTCAGCGCTCTCCGGCAATGGCTGTGCGGCTTCACTCCGTAAAAATAGCAATCAGTTCGCAGCACCGCGCCACTCATCCCACTTCACTTCGGAGCCCCAAAATGGCTCCTGGTGCCCTGCCGAACCCCACGTTCCCAGGCTTCCTCCGCCTGGGATTTCTAGCGGGTCCCCACCTTCGCCGCGGCGGGAAGACCCAATTTCCACAGAGCTCGTTCCTCCGATCGGAGGAACTCTGCCATTCACCGATGGTGCTGACCTTCCTGTGAACTTTTGACCCTCCTGTGCAGAAGAGCCTCATCTAAAACTAAAAGCAGCCTATGGCTTCCAACCCCAAACCAAATACAATAGGGCTGAAAGTCCTATGTTGCAGTGCGGGGACCAAGAGCTGCTGCACATCCCTGTATGTTCAGAGCCATAGCTGTCAACTTACAGATTTGAAAATAAGGGACCAGCAGCCTTGAAAATAAGGGACCAGCAGCCAAAATAAGGGACCTGCAGCCTCACCTGTTCCAGGCACTCCAGTCTTCCTGTCCTCCTGCAGTCTGGTCAAACTCATGCTGGTAGCTTCGAGAACACTGTCCAACCAACTTTGTAACCAGAGGTTCAACTGAATAGAATCTGAATCACATGCACCACAAGGCCTATGCAGCCTCAACTTAAGATGGCTCCCCGGCCTGGCTTTGCACTGCAAAGTTTGCAGCAGCACGTGCAACAAAATGGCGTCCAGCATTCAAAAAACCCATCAGCTTGCATTAACTAGCCACACACAAGGCATGCAAGCTCCACCCCCCAGTCATTCTTAGACTTCTTATTGGGTGAGCAACACAGCCAAGCAACACAGTTGGAGCCTCCCTCCTCCCTGGCCGACAGGGAGGGAGGGAGAGGAGCTGCTTCCTTTGAAATTTAAGGGACATCATTTAAGGGACATTTAAGGGACATCCATCAATAAGGGACAGCAGCGAGACATGACGCTGGAATAAGGGACTGTCCCTTCAAATAAGGGACACTTGACAGCTATGTTCAGAGCACGCACAGTAGCTCTGTGAGCTGGGTGGCATGTTCATAGAATCATAGAATCATAGAATCATAGAATCATAGAGTTGGAAGAGACCACAAGGGCCATCGAGTCCAACCCCCTGCCAAGCAGGAAACACCATCAGAGCACTCCTGACATATGGTTGTCAAGCCTCTGCTTAAAGACCTCCAAAGTAGGAGGTCAAAATGTTGCTCATTTATGATAAATACAGGCTATATAACCGGGTTGTGTGCCAGAGAGGAAAGTGCTGCTGTGCTGGAATAAAAAATGTTAATGCATCTGCAACATGAAACAATAGAGTATAACTTAATTTCATCCCCAACCATGAGCAAAACAACCAAATACGAGTCAGATTCATTAGCTGGAGACGTCATGAATTGGCTGATTTAGCATGTAATAGTTTTTCATCCTCTTAATTGAGGGAAATTGGTGTGTTTTCTCCCTTTGATGGAATGAGTCACTCTGGATTTATTTCCTCTTCATTCCTTTATTTGTCTCATTAAAATTATTCATGTTGTTTTCAAAGCACCCTAGCCAGATTGGATCAATGATCTCCACAGCCTTGCCCCCTTCTCCGTTTTGGCTCTGGCTTAATGTAGTAACATACGAAGATGTGTTATATACCATACCCTCCAACATTTCTACGATGAAAATAGGGACGTCCTATTCCTCTGTCACCACCATCCTCATCACCACCACCATCATTTTAAAATTTATACCCGGCCCATCTGACGGGGTTGCTCCAACGCACCTAAAAATATAATAAAACATTTTAAAAAATATTTCCCTATGTAGGACTGCCTTCAGATGTCTTTTAAAAGTTGTGCGGTATCTCCTTGACATTTGTTGGGCGGCGGCGGGGGGGGCACCACTGCTAGTCTGGTCAGTTCTTGTACTTGCCATGGTGGGAGCGCCATCTTGTCTTTCCCCACAGGTGGCCAAATCTCTTGCTCTGGCTCTGCTCAGTCACCTCCAAAGCTCCTATTCTTTACACGTCTGGTACCCCAAGCTTTGTTCAATGTGCTCCATCAGACACCTAGCAAGTGCCAAGTCATTTCTGGTTGCTGTTACGGTTTACATGGAAACCTGGACTTGCAGGAACATTTTTTTAAGCTGATAGAAATCTCTCTCTCTCTCTCTCTCTCTCTCTCACACACACACACACACACACACACACAGAGAGAGAGAGAGAGAGAGAGAGAGAGAGCGCTCAACACAGGAATCTACCTTATGCTATTATTATCTAGCCCTGAATTTTCTACACAGACTTCCTGTAAAGGGAAGTTTTTAATGGTTGTTTTATTGTGTTTTTAATATTTTGTTAAGTGCTGCCCAGAGTGGATGGGACAACCTAGTTAAATAGCCAGCATATAAACAATAAAATTATTATTATAATAACTATTATGAATAATAATAAGGGTTTGGCTTCTTCAGTCATGTTTTCTGCTTCCTTGAAGAAGGACTTCTGGCAAGAGATGGGCTGCACCTCACAGCGGCCGGCAAGAATGTGTTTGCTAAGAGTCTCCCAGACCTGCTCCAGAGAGCTTTAAACTAGATCTTGAGGGGGGGGGGAGATGACATTACAGATGTGGGGAGGGGAGCATCAGTACTAGAGCGGCCCCCACCCACTGGCTGGCCGGCTCTGAGGGCGCACTTGGTGCCCTGCGAGTCCAGCGTCGCTTTGCAAGACTCACGGAAACAGGGCTGGACTCGCAGGGGGCTGTGAGCTGTTGCATCCTTCTCAGCTGGCCTCCAGCTGGAGGTTCCCTGAGAAGGATGCAGCAGCTCAGGTGCCCTGCAAGCCCAGCACCACTCTAGTTACTCAGCGCCAAGCAGGTTGGAAACGCTGTAGCCAATTCCCTCTTTGCCGGCAGAAAGTAAGAATTGCTTCCAGGGGGAATCATAGAATCATACAGTTGGAAGAGACCACAAGGGCCATCGAGTCCAACCCCCTGCCAAGCAGGAAACACCATCAGAGCACTCCTGACATATGGTTGTCAAGCTTCTGCTTAAAGACCTCCAAAGTAGGAGACTCCACCACATTCCTTGGCAGCAAATTCCACTGTCAAACAGCTCTTACTGTCAGGAAGTTCTTCCTAATGTTTAGGTGGAATCTTCTTTCTTGTAGTTTGGATCCATTGCTCCGTGTCCGCTTCTCTGGAGCAGCAGAAAACAACCTTTCTCCCTCCTCTATGTGACATCCTTTTATATATTTGAACGTGGCTATCATATCACCCCTTAACCTCCTCTTCTCCAGGCTAAACATGCCCAGCTCCCTTAGCCGTTCCTCATAAGGCATCGTTTCCAGGCCTTTGACCATTTTGGTTGCCCTCCTCTGGACACGTTCCAGTTTGTCAGTGTCCTTCTTGAATTGTGGTGCCCAGAACTGGACACAGTACTCCAGGTGAGGTCTGACCAGAGCAGAATACAGTGGCACTATTACTTCCCTTGATCTAGATGCTATACTCCTATTGATGCAGCCCAGAATTGTATTGGCTTTTTTAGCTGCCGCGTCACACTGTTGGCTCATGTCAAGTTTGTGGTGAACCAAGACTCCTAGATCCTTTTCACATGTACTGCTCTCAAGCCAGGTGTCACCCATCTTGTATTTGTGCCTCTCATTTTTTTTGCCCAAGTGCAATACTTTACATTTCTCCCTGTTAAAATTCATCTTGTTTGTTTTTGCCCAGTTCTCTAATCTGTCAAGGTCGTTTTGAAGTGTGATCCTGTCCTCTGGGGTGTTAGCCACCCCTCCCAGTTTGGTGTCATCTGCAAATTTGATCAGGATGCCCTTGAGTCCATCATCCAAGTCGTTGATAAAGATGTTGAATAAGACCGGGCCCAAGACAGAACCCTGTGGCACCCCACTAGTCACTCTTCTCCAGGATGAAGAGGAACCATTGATGAGCACCCTTTGGGTTCGGTCAGTCAGCCAGTTACAAATCCACTGAGTGGTAGCATAGTCAAGACCGCATTTTACCAGCTTCTTTACAAGAATATCATGGGGCACCTTGTCAAATGCCTTGCTGAAATCAAGGTAGGCTACATCCACTGCGTTCCCTTCATCTACCAGGCTTGTAATTCTGTCAAAAAACGAGGTCAGGTTAGTCTGACATGACTTATTTTTCAGAAATCCATGCTGACTATTGGTGATCACAGCATTCCTTTCTAGGTGCTCACAGACTGTTTGCTTAATGATCTGCTCCAGAATCTTCCCTGGTATTGATGTCAGACTGACTGGGCGGTAATTATTTGGGTCCTCTCTTTCCCCCTTTTTGAAAATAGGGACAACATTTGCCCTCCTCCAGTCTGCCGGGACTTCGCCTGTTCTCCAGGAATTCTCAAAGATGACTGCCAGTGGTTCTGAGATCACATCTGCCAGTTCTTTTAATACTCTTGGATGCAGTTCATCTGGCCCTGGAGACTTGAATACATCTAAACTAGCCAAGTATTCTTGTACTATCTCCTTAGTTATTCTGGGCTGTGTTTCCTCTGCTGAATCATTTGCTCCAAATTCTTCAGGTCGGGCATTGTTTTCTTTATCGGAGAAGACTGAGGCAAAGAAGGCATTGAGGAGTTCAGCCCTTTCTGTGTCCCCTGTTTGCATTTCACCATCTTATCTTGTCCCTTTCCTTAATATTGTTGCCGGCCACCCCAATCTGTGAGTGGTGCCAGAGTTCAGGGGTTCCAGGCACTTCCCCAGGGTTCATGTTTCCTATTGGAAAGAGGCACAGCAGAGACTCTGGTGTCTTCATGATATACAGTTTATTTACACAGAAATACAACCTGAGCCTGCAATGGAGGGGTTCTCCAGCTCGCTTCTTTTCAACTCTACCTTTTTCCTTCTAACTATCTGTGAGTTGAGGGAGGGGCCCCACCCCCACCCCCACCCCCACCCCCACCCCACCCCCACCAATTTGTCATCTCCCACAGAACCCTTTTCCTTTGTTCCCCTTAATGAGCCATCATACAGGCCATCACCTCATCAGGAAGACAGCCTGCCTGATATTTTAACATTTGGTGGTTAGAAGGGTCTTAGCATACATAACAACTCCAGCTCATAACAATATCGTTCCTCTTGCTCCTTTCTTTTCAAATAACTCCTGCCCTTTACTGAGTTCCTTCCTGTCCCCACTTGGATTGCCCCTTAGGGTAGTTCACAGAAAATATTACAATGTATAAAATAAAAACAATAACCCAATAACACTCCCCCCAAAAAGAGCCACATTTTAAAAGGGTAAAGGATGTAAATCAGGTCAACCAAAGGCCTGGTTAAAAAGGACATTTTTACCTGGTGCCTAAGGGTGTATATTGAAGGTGCCAGGCAAACTTTCCACCCTTTTTGCCTGGAGACCCCTGCAATTGCAGATTTTTTCCCCCAAATGATATTTATTAAGTTTTCAAAGGAAAAAAGTTACATAAGTAAAAAAATTAGAGAAAAAGACAACAATAAAATAAAAGAAAAAAGGAAAAAAATACAAAATACAGAAAAAAGATAAAAAACATTTGAAAAAGAAGAAAAAACACATCAATATTTCCATATCATATATTCATATCCTTGCTTCCCTGACCTCCTCACACCTCCCTTTTTTGTATTCCAGTTCAGTTAGTTAATTCAGCAGTTTCTTTCCCTCTTTATTTTTGTCTTAATCCTTTACCTTAATATAGGGTAATATAATTTTGAGTTCTCACCTATTATTAATCCATATTTCATACACCTTTAAAACATTGCTGCTTAAACCACTTAACTTCATTCTGACATCATTCTAACATTCATTAATTTTGCAATATTTCTGTAAGTAGTCTTTAAATTTCTTCCAATCTTCTTCCACCGACTCTTCTCCCTGGTCTCGGATTCTGCCAGTCATTTCCGCCAGTTCCATGTAGTCCATCACCTTCATCTGCCATTCTTCCAGAGTGGGTAGATCTTGCGTCTTCCAATACTTTGCAATAAGTATTCTTGCTGCTGTTGTGGCATACATAAAGAAAGTTCTGTCCTTCTTTGGCACCATTTGGCCGACCATGCCCAGGAGAAAGGCCTCTGGTTTCTTCAGAAAGGTATATTTAAATACCCTTTTCAGTTCATTATAAATCATCTCCCAGAAAGCCTTAATCCTTGGGCACGTCCACCAAAGGTGAAAGAATGTACCTTCAGTTTCCTTACATTTCCAACATTTATTATCGGGCAAATGGTAGATTTTTGCAAGCTTGACTGGTGTCATGTACCACCTGTATATCATTTTCATAATATTCTCTCTTAAGGCAGACCCCTGCAATTGCAGAATTGCTCTCATAAACGTGAAACTAAACTGAATTACTGAACAATTGGAAAGAGGAAATCAATAACTGAAGCCCCTAATTAACGAACAATTCAGGAATGTCATGGATATGCAAATTAACAGGGAGAAAATAATCACGGGGATAGAAGCTGTTTTAAAGGAATGGGGCAGGCAGAAGCTTACTACAGTAATTAAAGGGAGAAAGGCGAGGAAAGCATGGACATTTTTTGGAATGAACTTACTGCTGAGGAAGCATTGTAAAAGGTTCCTTCTTATGACCCCAGAAACTAGCACAGACAAGGACACCAAGTGGGAGGTGCAGCATCACCTGGCTGAGGAGCTGGACTAGTTTTCTGCCTCCGAGCCTGAAGCTGGTGGCCAGGGGACTCCTGAATGGGAAGCTGGTCTGTGGAACCAGAGCCAAGACCCTCACAGAGACCTTCCTCTGGACCCAAGGAACTGTGCTGAGGCTGATGGGAATTGTAGTCAAAAACAGCGGGAGGGCGCCAGGTTGGACAAAGCTGTCCTAGGGTGCCTCCTCCAGATTGTTGCTATTTTGTAGCTCTGCATTCCAGGAATTTAGGTTTTTCCAATGTAACAGATTAAAGCTTGCTGTCACCCTGATGCAACAAATGCACTTTATTTATTTTTAAAGGACTTTTTTGCAGTTAGGAAAGTGACAAGGAAATGCACAGAAAGGAGTGGGGTGAATAAATTATTAACTGGAAGATGCATAACCTGTTCACAAAAGAACATACTCTAAGCACCATGTAAGCTTTGTGCAAGCAAATCAGGAGGAATGCTGAGTGAACGGGTCATGTGGAGGAATTAGAGCAGGGGTCAGCAAACCTTTTCAGCAGGGGGCTGGTCCACTGTCCCTCAGACCTTGGGGGGACGACTATATTTTTTTGGGGGGGGGGATGAATGAATTCCCAAGCCCTACAAATAACCCAGAGATGCATTTTAAATAAAAGGACACATTCTACTCATGTAAAAACGTGTTGATTCCCAGACCATCCGTGGGCTGGATTGAGAAGGCAGTTGGGCCTGATCCGGTCCCTGGGCCTTAGTTTGCCTACCCTTGGATTAGAGAATTGTAGGGTTGGAAGGGATCGCCTTAGGGTGCCGCCCAACCCTGCAATTCTATGATTCTATGGATGTCAGGTGATCTATTTTTGGATGGGTGACTTTTTATATTGCTCTCCAGAGGACTCCAATGCATCAGGTGTGCTAGCAGAAACTCTATGTGCAATAGATCACACCATCTATAGTGCAGCAAAGCTTCCTACTTATGCATCCTTTTGGGCAACAACAAACATTCTCCAGCAGAACAGGTGTACCACTCAGTGACTTTAACTTAGCACTATATAATCCTATAATAACCCACCATGAGATGACAGAGTGAAGGGTAGTCTGTAAGTGCAGGCAGGCAGGCAGGTAGGTAGGTGGTGGTGGGGAGAGAGATTTGCTGCAACAGAACTGCTCATGTGCATAAGAAATACACAAACTAAACAATTAGAGGCCCAGCAAAGTCTGAAGTAAGTGCTCTCCCCACTCAGCTAGCCACCCACGGTGCCTCTAGATGCCCTGGGCTCCTTCCAAACAGCGAAAATACTCAAAATAGTGACTCACACAGAAACACAGAGCAATTCTGACGCTTTCACACTCAAAAGCCTTTTCAGGTGCAAGGGAGAAATGTGTGTCCAGTTTTAATTCGGGGGGTGGAATAGCATGATTCAAATCCCTGATTGTAATAATAATAGGGGTTGCGCGTGTGTAAGTTGCCGCCACTCCTGGCTAGTTTGCCTTGTTAAACCTTTTCTGTCTGGACAGCCCTTCACTTCGTGGCTGTCTCAGTCGCTACCAGAATCCGTCAGTGGGCGTTTCTTAAACCTTTTCCAGCATAAAAGCTGTTTGACGCCAAGTCTCCTCCTACTCTCCCTGCGCGGAAGTCTTCTGCGCAGGGAGGGTGTGGGTAGCGGAGGACCCGTGCTCAATCGCTGGTCTCCGGCAAGGAGTCCTGGAGCCCCCTCGCCGATTCCCCCATCTGCCCCCCTTTATCCCTGGTGTTACGCTGATTTCCTTCCCCCGCTGATGAGCTGCCTCTCTCCCTGCTGGGCCCTTCTCCAGCATCACTCGGGAGCCTTGCCTCCGCCTCTGGCTCTGATGTCAGTTCCCTGACACTGATATTTTGGCAAATTCCGCATTATAGAATAGCATAAGTGAAAAATATAGTTCTCCGCACTTGAGGAGCTTACAGTTTTTTAAATAGATCTGCAAAGGGTCCAGAGTAAAGGAGCCTGGCTCTGGTTTATTTGGAACAGCTTCCACCTCCATGTGCGTCTGTCTGTGCGTGTCCCTTCCCAGCTAATGAAAACAAAACAGCTCTTTCCAAGGCGTGTGAAGGCACCTCTCAGATCTCTCCTACTCCAGTGGACCAAGGTGGCATAATTCACTTTACTGCTCTGCTCTCTTGGCCTCCAAAGGCCAAGTTAAATCAACAGCAGCCCCTCCCTCCTCTCCCTCCACTTGCCAATTTTGTGCCTCCCTTGCCAGCTTTTCACAGGTGCGGGAGTTGGGGATGGCCACTGACATTTCAGTGCTCAACGCAGAAAGCCCAGAGCATCCCTCCCTATGGGGACAATCTCCTGTGGCAGCCGCCTTGAAATGAATGGGCAGCAGGGAAGGAAAAGGAACCAAGAAATGATGTTTAAAAAGGATGCTGCGGAGGACTGGGGTGTGGGGGGTGTGGATACGTGTATGGAATGGTGGGCCCCAGGGTGGGGGAGATGATTCAGTCCTGAGCCAGATCACAGGGACTTGTCACTTAGCAACCATGCGGAACTAGGGTGCCCAATGTGGGTTGCACTGCTGGAAGCATCTAAATCAAGCACAAAGGAGGAGATGGAATGGGGAGGGCCTACTGGGGGAGAGGCATTGCAAGCAGGGCCAACCAATCCCCTTAGACCGGGGGCGGGAAAATGTATGTCCTCCAGATATTGTTCAACTCCGGCTCCCATCAGCCCCAGCCAGCATGACCAATGGTCAGGGAAGACGGGAGCTGAATTGAACAACACCCCCCACCCCATAAATGGCTGGTTGCTGTTCCAAGTTTCCTGGTCAGAAGCCAGGTATGAGAGTCGGATGCAGCAGTCAGGCTCCCCTTCACAGAGGGTTTGCCAATGATGAGTTAATGCAGAGGTGAATTTCAAGACTTCAGGAAAAAACATTAAAGCCCCAAGATTTAAGATAAACCAATAAAGAGCAAGTGTAGCAGAGAAAACAGTTGACTGTAACTATCATAAAGCCACCAGAATGCAGACTGGAATTTTTTTTAAAAAAGGATTCAGGGTTTTCCTAAACGCCAATACACATTTCCTTGGGCAGGGCATTCCAAAATATGAGCCCATCACAAAATACCTGTCTGGAAGAATGCTAAACTCAATGGACCTTAGTTTAATATAGTCAGGCAATCCTTATGAAAACTGTATCCATAATCCTGCCCACCCCCCAGGTAACAATTCCACTCCAGTGGATAAGAAGAACTCTGTGTAGCTCAAAAGCTCTAAACCACAGAGCCTAGGACTTGCTGATCGGAGGGTTGGCAGTTCGAATCCCCGCGACGGGGTGAGCTCTCGTTGCCTGGTCCCTGCTCCTGCCAATCTAGCAGTTCGAAAGCATGTCAAAGTGCAAGTAGATAAATAGGTACCACTCCGGCGGGAAGGTAAACAGCATTTCCGTGCACTGCTCCGGTTTGCCAGAAGCGGCTTAGTTCTGCTGGCCACATGACCCGGAAGCTATATGCCGGCTCCCTCGGCCAGTAAAGCGAGATGAGCGCCGCAACCCCAGAGTCGTCCGCGTCTGGACCTAACAGTCAGGGGTTCCTTTACCTTTACTTTACTTGTTCTGTTGGCTGAGTAACATAACTTAACGTGCTTCCAGTTAGGAGCTTAATATGACAAGGGCAACAGGTTTGTTTTTTTGTTTTTATAAAAAAACCTTATTGGATTTTCAGTGGAAAATGTATATCGGATTAAATGGGGCGGCGGGGGGGGGGATTAGAATGCAGGCTGGCATTTTTATGCCCACAATACCACGTGGATGCTATGAAAAACCTGTATGTGTGAGGAGCACCAATCCCACAATAAACACCTTTCCGGCAACACCCTTAAACCCAATTATTTGGAAATGTGGGAGAGAAACCTTAGGTGTCATTCCTTAGACCACCAGTACCACCTTGTGGCCAAGTAGGAAGGCACTTTTACTATTTTTTAATTAAAGGGTGGGTGAGTTCAGCAGGCAAAAGTTGGAGGTTCTCCCATGACCCTGGGTTCTATGCCATGGGCTGTTATTCTCAGTGAAGCAGCTTGGCTGTCCATAACCCTCATCATTAATTCAACTATCTTGCTGTCTTATTCATTTAACAAAATTTATACAGTGGTGCCTCACAAGACGAAAAGAATTCGTTCCGCGAGTCTTTTCGTCTTGCGAGGTTTTTCGTCTTGCGAAGCACGGTCCGTCGCAACTGCGCCTCTTCAAGCGGCTTTAAAAAAAAGTGCAAGACGTTTTCGTCTTGCGAAGCAAGCCCATAGGGAAATTCGTCTAGCGAAGCAACGCAAAACCGAAAAACCCTTTCGTCTAGCGAGTTTTTCGTCTTGCGAGGCATTCGTCTTGCGGGGCACCACTGTATACTGTTTGATTGTAAGAAAACCTCTACCACTGAGCTTCTGCCCCACCCTACTAGACGCTTCTTTCTCATCCTGTCCAAACAACCCCCCCCCCCCATAATCTTGCATCGTCTTCCCCAACCAGATGTTTTGAATGACATAACATGCTGGCTGGGGCTGAAGGGAGCCAGAGACCAAAACATCTGGGAGGCACCAGGTTGCGACTCTTAGCAAGATGAAAAAACTTGCAGTTATTTATATGGCGTTTATATCCCACCTTTCCACCCAAGGAGTTCAAGGTGGTGTACATGGTTCTGTGCCCTCCCTGTTTTATCTTCAAAACAACCCTGCAAGGTTGGCCAGGCTGAGACCCCCTGATTGGCTCAAAGAACACCCTCACACCATGCATTCAAAGCGCTATGGTGCCACTTTAAACACTATTGGCTGCTCCCAAAGAATCCCGGCAACTGTGGCCTGTTAAGGGTGCTGAGAACTGTTAGAAGCCCCTCTCTCCGCGCCCCCGCCCCTGTAGTGTAACAGCCAATCCTTCTTCTCAAGGAATTCTGGGTGGGGAAGACCATAGTGGTTCCTTAATGGTATGCCATAAAAAAAAGCCTTGGGCCACCTCTGGTCTAGTCCCAAGAACAAAGGGTAGAAGATCTGGCCTTCTGTGACAATTGACTGGACCATCTCTAGCGCTGGAGTTTGTAATGCTGGTCTGCCTGCCTGCTTTCTCCTTGCCCTCTTAATTTGTGAATAGATATCAGCTGATAACGTGGGGTGGGGGACCTTTCCCTTCTGTAAACAGCTGGATTCCATGGGGGTGTTGTATGCAGTGCCAAAGCCAGCTGCTGCTATGGGCTGCTGGGGCCACTTTTACAGAGGGCAAATGGGACCCTGCCCCATCCATGTCAGCCCTCGCTTGGCCTCCACTTCCTTTTATTACTTGCAGCCCGGGGGGAGTTGCCAGTCAGCTTCCTCCTCCTTAGTCTCTGGACTCGTCCACCCTTGCCCCAGGCCTGGCAAGCAAGAGCCCAAGCCGTTTCCCACTTGCCTCGTGCTTTCTAGGTATGGCCCTGCCGCTTCCCCACACAAAACCTGCTCTTTTGTGCATAATCGGAAAAAATGTCAAACTGGAGAAAACCCAACAATGCTTGCTCCAATTCAGCAGTGGGCATTGTCCTTTGAGGATGGGCTGGGCATTGTAACTGCCAACTGCAGGTTCTGTGCATCAATCATTCTAGGCTGAGAGGCAGCACTTGCTAGCACAGGGTCTGATCCTGAAATACTTTTTAGCTTGGCACGAAGAAGAAGAAGAAGAAGAAGAAGAAGAAGAAGAAGAAGAAGAAGAAGAGTAGTTTGGATTTGATATCCCGCCTTTCACTCCCTTTAAGGAGTCTCAAAGCGGCTAGCATTCTCCTTTCCCTTCCTCCCCCACAACAAACACTCTGTGAGGTGAGTGGGGCTGAGAGACTTCAGAGAAGTGTGACTGGCCCAAGGTCACCCAGCAGCTGCATGTGGAGGAGCGGAGACGCGAACCCGATTCACCAGATTATGAGTCTACTGCTCTTAACCACTACACCACACTGGCTCTCAATAAGAACTTGCTTCTCTCCAAGGCCTAGAAGGGCTTGGTGCAGGAGGGCCCTTCAGAGCAGACTTGGGGGTGCACAGGGGGAGGAGAGGAAGAGGGAGTCCCCCTGTGCCAGCAGAGCTGCTTGGCAGGGGGTTGGACTCGATGGCCCTTGTGGTCTATTCCAACTCTATGATTCTATGTGTGGAGTATTGGACAGACATTCTGGATGACAACTCTCATGAGGGCTGATGGAGCTGGGACTGGGCCAAGTTGGCAAAAAGTAATGCAGAGGGTGGTCTGCTGTACTGGGGGTGGGGAGGAGAGAGGATTTTATAATCAGAGAGTTGCATTTCCAAAAAGACCTGAGCTGTACCATCTCTTTGCACCCCTGGCAGGAGACTGGCTAGCCTTTTCCCCATACCAAGCTGCCTCAGGACAGGGGTCGGGAGAAGCTGCAGCCTTCCAGATGCTGCTGGACCCCTATGTCCTGCCGGCCTGACCCACTGGCTGTGCCAGCTGAGTCTGAGGGGGGCTGTAGCCCTGTAGCACCAGGAGGACACTGGGTTGGGGAAGGCTGGGATAAGAAACAAGCAAACCTCTGCATTGTTCTTCAATAAACCATGTGAAGCAGCAGGAGCAATTCTCCATGGTCACAAAGAGGACACTTACAGCTTGACTCCTTTATTTAACTCCTGGTATACAAAGAGATCAGAGCACAGCCCCATGCAAGGGGAGCAACCAGGCAGAAGAGAGTCAAAGAGCCAGACTGCCGATAAACCACCAGCTTAAGAAGAAGCAGACTTTGCCCAGTCCGGCCTAAATGGAGCACCTCGCCCTCTCCGCAAACCACAGCAGCAAAGCCCAGAGTGCTTCCTCTTGGGAGCGGAGTCGACTGGCCTAAAATCCATCCCAGAGAGGAATCCAGTTTCTTTTGAGGAGCTTTGGAGCGGTGTGTGTGTCTCTTGAGCGTGCATGGGGCCTTTCCTGCCCTAGCTGAGCCCTGCTTCACTGCCGCTGTCCTCATCGAGCTGAGGGGAGTTCCTTTCCATGTCCCCTTTCTCCACAAAGTTGAGGATGCGCCGGTTGGCTTGGATCAGGTACTGCTGCTGGCGAAAGTAGACCTTCAGGGCTCCCTTCAGGGCCACAAAAGCAATGCCCCCCTGGCAGGGAAACAGAGAAAAGGAGGGGTAGGTGAAGTAGCCTCAAACCACCTCTTTTGCCTTCTGAGCACTGGAGAGGCAGGTCCATGTGAAGCACCACTTGGTATGGGAGGGAGGAGAGAGCAGTTCCCTCAAGCCCCTTCCTGAGAGGAGTCTGATTGACAGAGGGAAGCAGCCAGATCATCATTATCTACTCCAGTCCAGGATTTCCTTTTCCTTTAGAACATTTAGACACGGCTCTTCGGCCAGAAGACTCCAGGGTTAAAGCAATCAGTTAAAACAAAACAGCCCTTTCCCCACAGGCTTACAATCTAAAAGGCACAGCACAAAAGAAAAAAGGGCCAGGGAGGGAAGAAGAAAAAAGAAAACACGGGGGCCAATTCTTAAAGTAAAATTGTGGTTCTTATAATGACCAGCTTGAATGGAAACAGTTCCGAGGTGGAAGGTGCCAGGTGCACCTGGTCTTCCATGCTGAGAGGGTGCAATGAGCCCCCTTGCCCATCTCTGCCATGGAGGCAGCCTGCCAGGTGGAAGCCTAGGATCGAGCACTTTCAGTGGCGCTGTAGGAAGGAGCCCTCTCTCCCACTGAGGCAGCAGAAGCATCACCTGAGGGGGCTACCAGAGGGGACTGGCCTTCTGTAACAGCCAACATGGTGCCCTCCCAGTGCTGTGAGACTCCAGCTCCCACCAGCCCCCATCACCATGGCCAGTGGTTGGGGATGATAGGAGCTGGTGTCTCTCCAAAAATATCTGGGGGAGGCAAGTTGGTGACTCCTGACTTAAGACAAAAGGGATCCTCAGGCTCCCTCCAGGTTCTGCGGTATGGAGGCCTCCCCCTGCCCCCTCAGACTGAAAACAACTGTGCTAACATATGTTTTCAAGCCACCTAAAAAAAGAGGGAAGACCTAAATGATGGAGAGGCAGGATATAAATCCAGAAAGAAAAGTGGAAATGTGGAGCTCCTTCTATCGAGTCAGACCATTATTGTTACTTATTAAATTTATATACCACCCTCCATCCGAAGATCACAGTATAAAAACACATGGATAACATAATAATAAACAAAGCAATAACCCCCACAGTTTAAAACGCTGTATATCGTTCAATTGGCCAAAGGCCTGGGAGAAGAGGCATGTTCTTGCCTGGTGCCTAAAGATATGCAATGAAAGTGCCAGGCAAGCCTCCTTGGCGAGAGCATCCCACAAACAGGTCCATCTGTCCCAGCACCTTGGCGGCTGCATGCCTTCCTGATGGACTGAACTGCAACTTTCACCAGCCTCAACCAGCACAGCCATATGGCGCCAGGCTGATGGGAGTTGTAGCCCAAAACTTCTGGAGGGCACCAGGTTGGAGAAGCTTAGTCTAATCCAATGGGCATCATCTCCAACAAAGGTCCTTCCCAGCCTGGCTGTTTGAGATCCTTTTACCCAGAGGTGCCAGTGCACCAAACCTTCTGCATATGAACGATGTGCTGTGCCAGCTAACCCGAGGGCTGACCCAGCCTTCCCACCATGGCTAGCAGCATTAGGGTGCTGTGGCAGGGATGCTACGTCGAACCAGGCATGGGAGTGATTCCTTCAAATACTTGAATTCTGACCCAAGTATTGCACCCAGTTGACTCCAGAGTTCCTTCCCCAGTCTCTCCACTCACCAGGATGGTACGTTGGAGGCTGGAGTTCACCCTGCGGAAAGTGACTCTGCCAACTAGGTTGGCAATGGTGGGGAAGACCAGGGCCCCGCACAGCGTGCGCGAGATGGAGAGGTGGTCACTCTGGTAGCGCGACTCGGCGAGAGGGATGTGCGGAACAGGGCGGCTGATCCCTGAGGATGCAAGAGAGATTAGGAAAAACATGGTGAGAGCTAAAAATCTGTTTAATAAAAATAAGAGCAGCTGCAGAATTAAAAAATGCAAACATGAATATTTAGCATGATTTGGACAGACTGCAAACTTTGCTTGGTGCAAATTTGTTGCTGTTGTTGATTACTATTATTCTGCACAATGGAGGAACATGCCTTGCCTCTGCCCTTCCTTCCACTGCATCCTGGCCAAATGCACATGGATTAGAGGGATCAGTTCATGCTGCAGCTCATGGCAATTGCAGTTACCGTATTTTTCGCTCTATAACACGCACCTGACCATAACACGCACATCGTTTTTAGAGGAGGAAAACAAGGGAAAAAACATTCTGAATGAAACAGTGGATGTATCATTTTTGTGCTTCATGCTGTGGCCACAGACATGTGATCTGATGGTGAATTTGGGGCGACCCAATGCAAAAATCCTGAGAATCCCTGTGGATCCATGCTTTGTAACCACATTTTTGCACCATTGCAGCCCCAGGCAACAGTGGGTGCGTGATTTTTGGGGGGCAGGCTGTAGCCATGGATATGCTATGTGCTCTGATGGTGAATTTGGGGTGACCCAATGCAAAGATCCTGAGGATCCATGTGGATCCATGCTTTGTAACCACATTTTAAGTGGGGAGGGAAGGAAAAACACAGAAGGGACAAGGAGCACGAGAGGGGTGTGCAGAGAAGCAGCTGGCTAAGAATGCAGGAGAGGGTATAACGGGAGGGAGGAAAGGAAGGCAAAAGTTTTCCCCCACCCACCCACCCAAGCCAGCCAGCTCGCACTCTCTCTCTCCCACCTGCATGTTTTCCGGCTGCCTGATATATATATATATTAATTGCCTTGACAGAAGAAAGCATTTTAACTGCATTAAGAACTATTTAGCAGCGAAACCTAAGCTTTGCCATCCCTTAAGAGGTACAGACACTGTAATCTTCCAGATCGCATGAATTTACAGGCAAAACACTGTTTAAGGATTTCATCCTTTTAAATGGAAGAAAGCATATTTGAATGCTGTGTGTCCTCAAAAACAAAAAGCAGGAAGTCAAATCAGAATTTTAAGCTGAACCTGTAATCTCTCTTCCCTTCACAAACATTGTTCCCTCCGGAGCATGGAGAGGAATTAGAAAGACGCTCTGCTTTCCCCTCTGCTTGCCTGGAGGGGAGGGGCTTTCCCTGCTCTTTGTTCCGTTTGAGCAAACACAGCAATGAAACAGAGAGGGTGGGCAGTAAGACCCAGAGGCAGAATGCAGGAAAGCAGCAGCTTCCTCTTTTCAGGTTTCCCTTCTCTGAGACACAATTTGATTTTTGCCTGATTTTTGCCTCCACTCGCGCCATTTGGCTCCAGGGACCACACATTCGCTCAATAACACGCACAGACATTTCCCCTTCCTTTTTAGGAGAAAAAATCTGCGTGTTATAGAGAAAAAAAAAACGGTACTTGTTGTGTGTGCTGCTGTTGCCAAGCAGAACAGTCCCTAACTCCAGATGCCATTCAACTCCCACTGGCAAAGCTATGTACACAGGTAGGCTCTTGGCTTACAAAAAGGACAAGGAATGGAGGATCTGCTTTTTTGTCCTGCTGCCCCAGATGCAGAGCTGTGCTCTGCCCAGTAACTAGTCTGGAAGTAGGATGGCTGTGAGAAATCCATATTCTTGTGAATTCCATGAATAGTCCAGCTTTGTCCAACCTGGTGCCCTCCCACTGCTTATGACTACAATTCCCACCAGCAGGCTGAGGTCAATGGGAATTGTAGTCAAAAACAGTGGGAGGGCAGCGGCACCAAGTTGGACAAAGCTGTCCTAGGGTGCTGCCAATTGCCACTGTTTTGTAGGAGGGATTCATCCGCATACCATAAATTTCGGTTGGCCCACCTTTCCTTCCAAATGCAGAGTCCAGGGGAAGCCTGCCTCATGCTGCTCTCCAGGCCCATCAACTGCCCAGGCCAGGAGGAGCGAGCAGAGGGTGGCAGCACTCACCTGGCACCAAGGCCTGCAGGGCTTGGAGCTTGCTGGAGTATTTCCGCCACACCCGCAGCACGTAGTCTTCCCAGCGGATCATCTTGCCCAGCACCAGCATGACAGGGATGGTGGGGAGCCCCATGAGCAAGAAAAGGGGGTCTGCCCGCTCCATCACATCCAGGCCCTTTTTATGACCAACAACCTGCCAAAGGAGAAGAGACTGATCAGCAGTGCAGTGGGGCGAGCCGGGTGGCTTCTGCCTTCATCAGCGAGGAGAATAAAACTCCATTCGCATAATCCAAATGGTCAGATTCTTACTGGATAGCTTCAGATTCCTAGCACAGCACCGTCTGAAGTACTATGATATCACATTAAACAGTCATTGCTTCCCCCAAAGAATTCTGGAAGTTTTAGTTTGTTAAGGGTGCTGAGAGTTGTTAGGGCGCGCGCGCGCACACACACACACACACGCACAGACAATTTCTCTCGCAGAGCTCCAAAGTGGACAGAGTTCCATGTGAAGAGGAACTGGCTGTTTAACCATGCTAGGAATAGTAGCTTTGGGAACAGGGGTCTCTTAACAACTGACAATTCCCAGAATTCTTTGCAGGAAACCATGACTGTTTAAGGTGGTATCATAGTGTGAAAGCACCCCCTTTTTATCCCACTGATTAATCAGTCATAACCTTTGTCAATTCTGATTAAACCGGGCAGCCTCATTAAGCTTTCTTGCATATGATTTTATTTCACAAATTTTATCCACTGCTCGATTATAATAAAATTCCCAAGTGACTTTCAAAGCTACTGACTGAGCTGAAGGCCATCTGATTCATTCTTTCCCTGCACCCCTTTGCTTTACCTGCATGACAGTGACAGCCCCATACGTCACAGCCGACCAGTAGAGTGTCCCCACGACAATGCCAGCTGCAGTGAAGGGGCTCACTTTGGATAAAATTCGGTCCACCTGTTGCAAGAAATACACCAAGGGTCCTACAAAGGAAGGACAGCAGAAACTCAGTGTTGCAGGCACTCAGCTTGGGCTCTCAACAGCCACCAGGATCATGGCCTAGGCATTCAGGCCCCTTCAGAGGTGTCACATCCCTCAGCCACTGAGATTCCATTGAAAGAGGGGTGTGGGTGTGAAATCCCAAGACAGAAGGAAAAGGGAACAGGAAGGGGTCTATCCGCTTCCTTGGTATTCTGGCCCCTTCTGCTCCTGGCTTCTCAAAGTTCCTGCCAATGAGCCCAAATGAGTTGAGTAACCAACAAATGGTAAGTGATTGTTTCTTTTTAAATTTTTCCTTAAAATCTAACTTACTTTATTAAAACTAGCTCATAACATATTAGACTACTTTAGGTTTCTGCTATACATTTTAAGCACTATGATACTACTTTAAACGGTCATAGGTAAAGATAAAGGTAAAGGGACCCTTGGCCATTAGGTCCAGTCGTGGCCGACTCTGGGGTTGCGGCGCCCATCTCGCTTTATTGGCCGAGGGAGCCGGCGTACAGCTTCCGGGTCATGTGGCCAGCATGACTAAGCTGCTTCTGGCGAACCAGAGCAGCGCATGGAAACGCCGTTTACCTTCCCGCCGGAGCGGTACCTATTTATCTACTTGCACTTTGACGGCCAGAGCCAGAGTTGAAAAGGCCCTGGCTCTGGTTGAAGCTAATCTAACTTCCTTAGGGCCCGGGACCTCTAGGATGTTGCTATATATGGACCTTAAGGTCCTCCGTGGGGCATACCAGGAGAGGCAGTCCAGTAGGTACGAGGGTCCTAGGCCATGAAGGGCTTTAAAGGTCAAAACCAGCACCTTAAATCTGACCCTGTACTCCACTGGGAGCCAGTGCAGCTTGAAAAGCACTGGGTGAATATGCTCCCATGGCAGAGACCCCGTGAGGAGCCTCGCTGCAGCATTCTGCACCCGCTGGAGTTTCTGGGCCAGCTTCAAGGGCATAGAGCGAATTACAGTAGTCAAGCCTGGAGGTGACCGTCGCATGAATCACTGTGGCCAGGTCGGGGTGGGAAAGGTAAGCGTCGAAGGCGGAAAAATTTCGCCTTGGCTGTTGCTGTAATCTGCGCCTATTACCCCCAAGATCCCAGGAACACAGGAAGTAGCAAGGCCAAGCTGATGGCCAAACTAAATGCCAGAATGTATGTATTTGGCAGTACAACAAGGCCTCCCATCACTGGGCTCAATAACTGGACATGCACCTTTGGATCAGGACCCTGCTGACACTCCAGGAAGGCTGTAGGAACAGCTACACAACTGCTATGTTGCTGCCTGGCTATTTTGTTGTTGGCATCCATCTCTCTTAAAAGTAAATGAAATGCGCTTGCAGAGGCAAAGTCAACCATTGTAGCATCACAGCGCCTGCTGTGGCTGAAGACGACAAGACCCCCCTCTTGGCCTTGCTGACGTGGTCCAAAGGAAAGCAGAGCAATCCATTTGGCCTCAAGGATTTGAGACCCATTGGCTCCCCTCACCTGGTTTAGCCAGCCAGTGGAAGCCATTCCTGGGGTGTGGCTGCTGTTGCCTGCTAGGAGCCACAGGTGAGAGCTGGTCACAGGGTGGGGACCAAGGGTGGGCAAACTACCGCATTTTTTGCTCTATAAGACTCACTTTTTCCCTTCTAAAAAGTAAGGGGAAATCTGCTATGATTAAATGGGCACAAGATGTTGGACATAACATAATGATGGCTGACTGGGAACAGTTATGGACCACAGGTATGAAGTTCACGGCATGTAATGCCTTAAGAGAGAATATTATTAAAATGATATACAGGTGGTACATGACCCCAGTCAAGCTTGCAAAAAATTATCACTTGCCCGACAATAAATGTTGGAAATGTAAAAAAACTGAAGGTACATTCTTTCACCTTTGGTGGACGTGCCCAAGGATTAAGGCATTCTGGGAGATGATTTATAATGAAATGAAAAAGGTATTTAAATATACCTTCCTGAAGAAACCAGAGGCCTTTCTCCTGGGCATAGTCGGCCAATTGGTGTTAAAGAAGGATAGAACTTTTTTTATGTACGCCACAACAGCAGCAAGAATACTTATTGCAAAGTACTGGAAGACACAAGATTTACCCACTCTGGAAGAATGGCAGATGAAGGTGATGGACTATATGGAATTGGCGGAAATGACTGGCAGAATCCGAGACCAGGGAGAAGAGTCGGTGGAAGAAGATTGGAAAAAGTTTAAAGACTATTTACAGAAATATTGTAAAATTAATGTATGTTAGAATGATGTTGGATAGGAATTAAGTGGTTTTCAGCTGTAATACTATAAGGGAATATGAAAAATGGATTATTAATAGGTAAAAATTCAATGTCACAATATTTTAAGATTAAAGATTAGGTTAAATAAAGAGGGGAAGGATTTGCTGAATTAATAAACTGAACTGGAATACAAAAAAGGGAGGCGTGAGGAGGTCCGGGAAACAAGCTAATGGAAAATAAGTAATGGAAAGATTGTGTTGTTTTTAACTGTTTTTTTATATTTTGTATTTTTCTTTTTTCATTTTGTAATATTTTGAAAATTTCAATAAATATCTTATAAAAAAAAAAGTAAGGGGAAATGTGTGTGCGTCTTATGGAGCAAATGCAGGCTGTGCAGCTATCCCAGAAGCCAGAACAGCAAGAGGGATCGCTTCATTCACTGCACAGCGATCCCCCTTGCTGTTCTGGCTTCTGAGATTCAGAATATTTTTTTTCTTGTATTCCTCCTCCAAAAACTAGGTGTGTCTTGTGGTTTGGTACGTCTTATAGAGCGAAAAATACGGTACTTCAGAAAAAGTACTGTGTGTCCCCTAGCCCAGTGGAAATCCTTGGCTGGACAGCTCACCTGCTGCTTAAACACACCTTGCCTTGGACCTGGCTTTGCTGGGCAGCTCCACAACTTTGCTAGGGACTCAATCTAGCCACACCAGGGAATGGGGCTGGCCAGGCCACCCCTACAACTCACCTAGTTTGGGGAAGACAATGCGATACTCCGTTCCACACTGTGGGCAGCTCACACTGCCTGTGCTGTTGCCTTTCTGCTTCTCATCCAGCCACCGCTGGAGGCAGGCCTGGTGGATCCATTTGGTGGAGCCTTTGCAGCGGCAGGGGCAGACCCACTCAGCTGAGCGGTCATCGCTCTCTGTGCCAAAACAGACCCAGCAGTGCCTGGGGGGGGGGGGGGAGAACATAGCTGTCACTTGTTCCACCAGTTTGAAGGTGCATAAGAAGCCGGACAAGGTAAGGTTTTAAACTCCCTAAGTCATAAGACTGATATGTGATAGGATTGAGGTAGTATGGAAGAAGGATAAAATTATAAAGGAATTAAATAATTTTAAAAAGTTGAAATCTGTGCTACAAGTAAATGAAAGTTGGAAGATGAAGGTTGTCTTTGCAAGAGTACCATGAGAGCATGTAAGCAAGAGATTGCTATAACTGTTGTAGCCACAGAGATAAGAAAGTTGCAATGCCCCATGGTTAAACCAGTAGAAGCCAGTTTTGCCATATATTGACGTAACTGCCGCCACTGCTTGTGTGTAAATCAGTGGCTCTGAAAGGGTGTGGCAGGAGATGGCAGGTGTGGCAGGAAGATTCAAGAACAAAGAAAATTTAAACATTTCAGAATAGTATAGGATACTATTAGTGCAACGTAGTGCGCGCGCACACACACACACACACACACAGTGGTACCTCGGGTTACATACGCTTCCGGTTACATACACTTCAGGTTACAGACTCCGCTAACCCAGAAATAATACCTTGGGTTAAGAACTTTGCTTCAGGATGAGAACAGAAATCGCGCGGCGGCAGCAGGAGGCCCCATTAGCTAAAGTGGTTCTTCAGGTTAAGAACAGTTTCAGGTTAAGAACGGACCTCCGGAATGAATTAAGTACATAACCAGAGGTACCACTGTATATGAATATGGGTAGGTATGAGAGCAAGAGCATCAAACAGCTCACACCTCTCATTCAGTTTGTATACATACTTAAGGTACATTTGTAAGAGGCTTGCTTATCATTCTACTTTGGGAATGATTTGTGCTCTTATGTAGCTGCACTATTTTATAATTTCTGGATCATACAGTATTATAAAGTGGATGTCTTCTATGTTATAAATCAAGCACTGCCAGGAGTTGCTTTTTTGTTTTGTTTTCCAATATATTTCTTATCAATAAAAGAGCATGTTTTTATTCTGAAAGTCTGGCCCAGAGAAAAGAGCTTGAGAACCACTGGAATACAGGGTAGGCCAGGCTGTGTTTTCCAGGCTGAAGACCAGGACAGAGAACCTTCCCCCGACTTTTATTTCCCTGGGAGAAGTGGGTGGGCCAGGACGGGGCTGCCTATCAGTAGCGGACAGGGCCAAAACTCACAAGCACCACCCATAGCGCCAGCATGGGCACAGACATGCCCTCTCCTTGCACAGCCCACAACCCACATTCTTCCTCCTTGGGTAGCTTGGGGACAGGGCTCAGCCACACCCCCCAGCCTCCACTGCAGAGCTGTTTCCAGGGCTCAGCTGAGCAGCTTGAGAGCAGGACACAGGATGGGGAGCTTTAACCACACTGCTCACCTGATTTGAAAGAACGGTGAGCATCAAGAAGAAATGGCCGGGGCCTGGGAAGAGGCCAGGGGGTCAGATCAGGAGACGCACTGGGACCCATCCCTGCTCTAAAAGGAAAGCCATGGGAAGACCAAAGGGATTTCCCAGAGTCCAGCAGGTGCTTGGGCTACAGGATGCTTTTCACATCGTTCAGGAATGTCTCCCTCTGACCACAGCCTGGACAGGAGCCAGTGGTCCCTGTTGGTTCCCCAGTGGTTTCCAAGACTATACCACCAGCCACGGTAATCCTTCTGCACTAGCGCTGAAAACAGGTCCTGAGACATGCCTGAGGCACAGGTGTAGTGCAGGTCGGCACACCCAGCGTGTCCCAGTTACAGCACACAGAGTTTGAGTGTGTAAAGTGCTTTGATAAGGCTTCTAGTGGCCCTGTAATGTAATACTGCAGATGACAGCATGAGGCTTGGGAAAGAACAGGAGCAAATATAGGAGTACGCAAGATCTAAACGTGGGACTTCCTGATTTGTGGCTCCTTGTTCTCAATCACCTTGACATGATAGCTCACAAGACTCGTTCCCCACAGCTTGGCCATCAACCCCACGATCCTATGCATTTCTGCCCCGACATACCTGGGATTTCCTCCAGCCCAGGTATGTTTATAGCAGGGATGGGGAAACGGTAGGCCTCAAGATGTTGCTGGACTACAACTCCCATCATCCATGGCAACATCTGTATAATAAAGGGTTACAGCTGAAGGGTTGTATGCAATGCTAGTTCATCTTGGACCCACTGAAATCAGTGGATTCACGGTCATTGGTTGCAATGTGTTTACTCTGAGCAGAACTCACAATGGAGACAACCCTTATCAATCTGGATTTCTGCTGCTTGTCCTGAGTGAGACTGTGGGACTTCAGACATCTTTTATATAAGAGGTGCTCAACTGGCAACATTTTCTGGGATGGGAAGCTTGCTTCAGACTCACCCTGATGTCTTCCCTCAGCACCAGGCAGCTGAAGGGCATTTCATTTCATTTTATTTCACCAATTTAGATTTAACATAGGATTGCTTTGATGTGGCTCTTACACCCTACTGTTTAATTACTCTAGTCTTTTATTGATTCTGTTTCTTTTCATTTATTTTATTGTAAGCCACATTTGGTATCTATCAGAGGGCAGCATTACCATTTTATTAATATAAATACAGACAATCAAGCCGGTTTTTCTAAATGTGTGGAAAACTGGTTAGAGAGAGGCTTGGGTTCCTAAAAGAGCCTTCCCCAAGCAGGCGCCCTCCAGATGTTTTGGACTACAACACTCATCGGCACATGCGGTGGCATTGGGAGAGAAACTTGGGAAAGGCTGTCCTACGATTTGCTGTAGAGACGCTCACTTGTCTTTCCGGACAAAAAAGCGCTGCGAGGCTTTCAAGAAAATCGGGAGTTTAAATTTCCGTTTCCCCCGAGCCCTTTCCGCCCCAGAAGCGCCCGCGGGGCCGAAGCCCACGGAAGGGGCCCTTGGAGCAGCCCCTCTCTCTCGGCCGAGCCGGCTTCCCGGGGCTGCGGCGGAGGAGAGAGCAAGGCCCCTTTCGGCTCTCGGGAAACGAAGCCCGAAGCAGCCGCGGAGCCTCTTGGGGGCTTCGGAAGCCCGGCGCCCCCAGGCAAGAAGGGCAAGAGAGGCTTGACATCCAAGATGCCCCCCCCCCACACACACCTGGGCTATCCCCAGAAGCGGGCTGAGGCGGGGGGGGGGGAGAAGGGGCGGCCATTGGCACGAGCCCCCCCCCCGGCCTGGCGCGCCGAGCCCAGCCTACCTCTCCGAGGCTTCCCCGGGGGCCGCCGCGTCCGCCATCGCCCGCCGTCAGCCCGGAGATGCGGCCCGCGCGGCGAGGCCTGGCCCGGCTTCCCGCTCCTGCTGGCCTCCGCCTGGGGCCGCACACGCCGCTCTTCTCCGCTGGCCAGGAGGAGCTTCCCCTGCCGGAAGGCCGCCTCGCCGCCAGGCCCCGAGACGCGCCCAAGGCCGGCTGAAGGCGGCGGGACTCGCTCCCCGGGGAGTGAACGGGGCGAGGATGGCAGGCCAGCCCCGCAGCGGCCGGGACCCAGGGATCGCGCCGCTCCTTGGAGTTTCTCCAGGAAAGCCCCCACTCGGCCTTGGGACTCCGGGGGTTGAGCTGGGCGAGGATGGACCAGCCCAAGCCTCCTCCTGGAAGGCTTAAAACTGGGCCGCGGGGCATAGGACTTCCCCATTGTTCGTTCTTTTTGTTTCGGGCATCCGTCTAGTCACCTCAAAATTGGCTTTCCAGGTCTCCTGGAAAAGGACAGTCCTCTTTTGTTTTTTAAAAATATTTATTAGATTTTCCAATTTTTTACAAGCAAAAAGCAAAAAGCAAACATAAAAACATTAAAAACACATAAATTTCACAACTTATTTTCTCATAACTTGTTTCCCGGACCTCCTCATACCTCCCCTTCTTGTATATCCAATTCAGATTATTTATACAGCAAATCCTTATCTCAAAGCATTACAGCTTAAAGAGAAAAAAGAAAAAAGAAACACCTTATTTTCTCTCCAACATCTTAGATTATTATAACTCAGGGACGCGGACTTATAAAAAATATTGGGGGGGCCCGGGAAAGCTCATGAATAATAAATAAGCTCATGAATATGCAAATAAAGTGGCGCCTCCTCCTCGTGAGCGAATAGGGGAGAGCGTGCTGCGCCTATTAATCAGCTCCGAAGGAAATTGGGTGGAGCTTTTGCTCGGGAGGGAGGGCAGGAGGCATGCAGCCCGACCCTGTGCATTTTGGGCTGGGGGAGGGGCGGCGATGGTGCTCTGCTGGAGGGGCGCCAGAGATTATTGGGGGGCAGAGCCCCCCCAAACGAATTTTTGAGGGGGCTCGGGCCCCCTCAAGCCCCATGGAGTCGGCGCCTATGGGAAAAAGGTAAAAGGCGGATCTACACGGATCCTCATGAATTCATATGATTTTTTCATTCAAATTAAATAAAACCACCATGATATTGTAGACCATGTCTTACTCTGTAGAAAGCATCAAAAAAATCACGCATCCACTGTTTCGGGGGGGCGAAGGGGCGCAAAAACATGGTTAAAAAACACGGATCCTCATGGATCCTCATGATTTTTCCACTAGATCAGCCCAAAGTCACCATCAGATCAAAGATCATGGCCATGGGCACAGCATCCACCACAAAAATCACAGATCCACGGCTTCCTGGCGAAACCGTGGCCCAAAAACGTGGTTTTCAAGAACAGATCTTCATGGATCCACACGCTTTCTGCATCGGGCCAACCCAAACTCACCGTCAAATCACATATCATAGTAAGGGGCACAGCCTACACCACAAAAAACTCGGATCCACACCTGCCTGGCCACGCCCTGGCCCAAAAACGTGGTTCCGAAGCACGGATCCCCATGAATCCTCATGATTTTTGCACTAGATCAGCCCAAAGTCACCATCAGATCAAACATCATGGCCATGGGCACAGCATGCAACACAAAAATCACAGATCCACGACTTCCTGGCGAAACCGTGGCCCAAAAACGTGGTTTTCAAGAACGGATCTTCATGGATCCTCACGCTTTTTGCATCGGGCCACCCCAAACTCACCATCAAATCACACATCATGTCCAGGGGCACAGCCTGCACCACAAAAATCACAGATCCACGGCTTCCTGACCATACCGTGGCCCAAAAACGTGGTTTTGAAGCACGGATCCTCATGGATCCTCACGCTTTTTGCATTGGGCCAGCCCAAACTCACTGTCAAATCACACATCATGTCCAGGGATACAACTTGCACCAAAGAAATCTAGGATCCACAGCTTCCTGTTCATACCACTGCCCAAAAACGTGGTTTTGAAGCACGGATCCTCATGGATCCTCACACTTTTCGCATTGGGCCAACCCAAACTCACCGTCAAATCACACATCATGTCCAGGGGCACAGCCTGCACCACAGAAAACTCGGATCCACGGCTTCCTGGCCACTCCAAGGCCCAAAAACGTGGTTCCGAAGCACGGATCCTCATGGATCCTCACGCTTTTTGCATTGGGCCACCCCAAACTCACCGTCAAATCACACATCATGTCCAGGGGCACTGCCTGCACCACAAAAAACTCAGATCCACGCCTGCCTGGCCACTCCATGGCCCAAAAACATGGTTTTAAAGCACGGATCCTCATGGATCCTCACTCTTTTTGCATTGGGCCAACCCAAACTCACTGTCAAATCACACATCATATCCAGGGGCACTGCCTGCACACAAAAAACTCGGATCCACGGCTTCCTGGCCACTCCAAGGCCCAAAAACGTGGTTTTGAAGCACGGATCCTCATGGATCCTCACGCTTTTTGCTTTGGGCCAACCCAAACTCGCTGTCAAATCACACATCATGTCCAGGGGCACAGCCTGCACCACAGAAAACTCGGATCCACGGCTTCCTGGTCACTCCATGGCCCAAAAACGTGGTTTTGAAGCACGGATCCTCATGGATCCTCATGCTTTTTGCATTGGGCCAAACCAAACCCACTGTCAAATCACATATCATACCAAGGGGCACAGCCTACACCACAAAAAACTCGGATCCACGCCTGCCTGGCCCTACCGTGGCCCAAAAACGTGGTTCCGAAGCATGGATCCTCAAGGATCCTGTTGATTTTTGCACAAGACCAGCCCCAAATCACCATCAGATCAAGCATCATGGCCAGGGGCACAGAATCCACCACAAAAAT
Source organism: Podarcis bocagei (assembly GCF_964188305.1). Classification (NCBI taxonomy): domain Eukaryota; kingdom Metazoa; phylum Chordata; class Lepidosauria; order Squamata; family Lacertidae; genus Podarcis; species Podarcis bocagei. Next base: position 92,141,042 of record NC_138132.1, on the reverse strand, counting down.
CACGGATCCACGGCTTCCTGGTCATACCGTGGCCCAAAAACATGGTTTTGAACCATGAATCCTCATGGATCCTCATGCTTTTTGCACTAGATCAGCCCAAATTCACCGTCAAATCACACATCATGGCCAGGGGCACAGCCTGCACCACAAAAACCGAGATCCACGGCTTCCTGGCAACACCATGGCCCAAAAACGTGGTTTTGAAGCACGGATCCTCATGGATCCTCATGCTTTTTGCATTGGGCCAACCCAAACTCACTGTCAAATCACATATCATACCAAGGGGCACAGCCTGCACAACAAAAGTCACGGATCCATGGCTTCCTGGCGACACCGTAGCCCAAAAATGTAGTTTTGAAGCACGGATCCTTGTGGATCCTCACGCTTTTTGCACTGGGCCACCCCTAAATCACTGTCAAATCACACTTCATGCCATGGGACACAGCTTGCACCACAAAAAACTCGGATCCACGGGTTCCTGGCCATACAGTGGCCCAAAAACGTGATTTCAAAGCATGGATCCTTATGGATCCTCACGCATTTTCCATTGGCCAACCCAAACTCACCGTCAAATCACACATCATGGCCATGGGCACAGCCTGCACCACAAAAAACACGGATCCACAGCTTCCTGGCCACTCCATGGCTCAAAAACGTGGTTTTGAAGCACGGATCCTCATGGATCATCACACTTTTTGCATTGGGGAACCCCAAATTCACCCTTTATTCAAATATCTTGTACATAACCACAGATCTGACCACAAACATCATGGATCTACTGCCAGATGCTACCCTGGATATATTGGCCAATTTTTAGGTGGGTGTGCTGGGATGGAGGAAACGGAGTCGGCTGAATCTCTATCCATTAAAGATGGGCGTCCAATGGCTGGGCCAGAATAATTTCAGTTTGGTTTGCCAGCTCCCAGCTCTTAATGGGGCGGAATAGTCACCTGTAGCCGCTATCAGGAGTCCCGGTGTGATCCTGGATGCTTCTGTCTCTATGGAGGCATTGGTCACAAATGTAGCCAAACTGGAATTTTTGAATCTATGTCAGGTTAGGAGATTGGTACCGTACCTGTCCCTTTCCAACCTAGCCATGGTGATCCATGCAGTAGTCACCTGCAGACTAGACTACTTTAACTTGCTGTACACCTGAGCCGGGGAGTGCAGGGTATAAATGTGATAGAGAGAGAGAGAGTGAGAGTGAGAGAGATAGATATGCAGGGCTACCCTTGAGACTGCTCCAGAAACTCCAAATGGTCTAAAATGCAGATGCATGAGTTCTTACTTGGACTTTGTGGAGAGCCCACATTCAGTTGGTTGTTCATCAGCTGGATTGGCTCCAGGTGGAGTATCGAATCAGGTTCAATGTTTTGGTGCTAATCTTTAAAGCCCTAAACAGTCTGTGACCTTTCTTATCTGTGGGAATTATCTTCCAATACACCCCCCATGAGTGTGACGCTCATCTAACAGCAACCTACTGGTGGTCCCTGGCCCAAAACATATCCAGCTGTCCTCAACCAGAGCCAGAGCCTTTTTGGTGGAACGCTTTGTCTAATGAGAACCAGGGCTCGGTGCAATCTATCTCAGTTCTCTCACTTGTCATGGTGAGTGGGCTTGCACATTCCTATGACCCTTGTGAGTGAAGCCATTGGGAATCTCGTACTCCCAGCAGGGTCACCCAAGGTGGTAAGGTCAAAGAAAATTAAATATGCTCAGAGTCCTGTAGTGATTTCATGCTCTTTATTGCAGCTTGTAAAACAGTGATTGAATTCCCCCCCCCCCCAAACCTCAGGCTTTTATATACATTATTTACACAATGAGTCCCGTCTGACTAGCTGATTCTGCTTCCCTCCTGGAGCCTGAATGGTCTTTTCCTGCAAGCCAATCAGTTCTTGCATTCTAGGATCCTACTTGCCTATTGTTCTAGGATCCAAGCTTAGTACATAACAGGGAAGGAGTTAGACAAAGAATGATCCAAGAAGTCCTCAACGGCAGAACAGGCGGGTGATAACAAGCAGTGTGTTACAATGGCTCTGAAGGCGGATGAAGGCTGCAGCAGATAGGATCCACCAGTTTGTCGTGACTACTCATGCCATCAGAACAGAGCCCTACTGCGAAGACTGTGCGTTGGTCAGCGTGCACTAATCTACACACATAAAACAAATTCACGCACAGGCGTCTTCCAAAAACCAAACCCAACCCCCCAAACCCTCCCCCCATGGCCATCACTAAATGGCTACTGTGGCAGGAATGTGAAGCCCCTAGTCATGAACCGACACATGGGCGGTCAGTCGTTCTGACTCAAGGAATGAGGCCGTTGAGCAGCTCAGCAGCTGTATCCATGACTGAGCAGCCCTTTTTAGGATCCACTATGCTCACCCCGAAAAGGGGAAGGGGCTGGAAACGGTGCCCTAAACATAGTATGCCTCCCTTTTTCCCTGACTGGATTACCACGCCCAGGTGGAATCTCTTTTCCTATAGTTTGAATCCATTATTCTGCATCCTAGTCTCTAGAACAGCAGAAAACAAGCTTGCTCCCTCTTCAACATGACATCCCTTCAAATATTTAAACATGGCTATCATGTCACTCCTTAATCTTCTCTTCTCTAGATTAAACAAATCCAGCTCCCTAAGTCTCTCCTCATAGGGCTTGGATTCCAGACCTTTTACATTTTGGTCACCCTCCTCTGGACATGCTCCAACTTGACAATATCCTTCTTCAACTGGACACAGTATTTCAGGTGTGGTCTGACCAACCAACCAGAATAGTGTGGTAGCATTCCTTCACTTGATCTAGACACTATACTCCTATTGATGTAGCCCAGAATTGCATTGGCATTCTTAGCTGCCACATCACACTGTTGACTCATATTCAGCTTGTGGTCGACTAAGACTCCCAGATCCCTTTCACAGGTACTGTTGTCAAGCCAAGTGTCCCCCACCTGTGCATTTCATTTTTTCTATCCAGGTGCAGTACCTTACATTTCTCCCTTTTGAACTCCATATTGTTGGTTTTGGCCCAGCTCTCTAGGCTATTCGGGTCATTTTGAATTCTGACCCTGTCCTCTGGTGTATTAGCAACCCCTCCCAGTTTGCAGTCATTTGCAAATTTGATTAGCACACCCTCTATTCCATCATCCAAATCATTTATAAAAATATTGAATAGCACCAGGCCCAGGACAGAACCTTGTGGAACCCCAGTAGTCATTTTTTTCCAGGATGAAGGTGGGCCACTGATGAGCACTCTTTGGGTTCAGCCCATCAACCAATTACAAATCCACCTAACAGTAGCTTTGTCTAGCCCACATTTTACTTGTTGTTTTGCAATAATATCATGGGGGACCTTTTCAAAGGCCTTACTGAAGTCAAGGTAAGCTGGTACAAGGGAAAGCAGGATTGTAATTACCGTAAAAATTACTGATTACTTTGGATCAGCAGTCTCAACCTAACCCGATATGTGGGGAGAGCCACGTGTTCCTTTGGAAGGCAAGTGGAATACAGTGTGATATACTGACAGCTGTTTTAAAAGATGTAACTGTAACTTAAAATCCAGTATCAGGGGAAAAAACAAAAATAGATGGTCCCTGTGTGGATAGTCATGTTTGCATGATGGGGCCACCTCCAGTGACCATGTGGCCTGATATAAGAGGGTTCTAAAATCAGTCCTGAAAGTAGACTGATTGAGAATGACACACGCATAGCTTTTGCTCTGCCATTAACAAGGTGAGCTGAAGCAAATTCTTGCCTCCCTTTGGGCTTAGCAATATTTCCTACAGCATTCTTGTTGAAGGGCATTGGAGAGTTAGGTGAGGGTCACTTTTCTGTTTTTCCATCAAGCCCCCAGACAAGAATGCTACAGCATCAGCCCCAAACACTCAGTCTCATAACAAAAAATACTCAACGGAGTTAGGGCTGAGGGTAGGGGAAGTACAATTATGATCTTTCCAGTCCTCTAGAAGCTGACCCTTTTGGTCATTTTGGTCATGGAGCCAAATATCTGTTTCCAAGTTTAAAGAGTCTAAACAAGTAAAGAACAAGCTTGCCCTTTACATGCAAAAGCCCTGAAATTCAGCCCATTGGGCAATGATAGGCTGGGAGGAGGGAGGTAAGGACTAGCACCTTCTCTGCCCTCCACCTCCAACAGCTACACCTGAAAGTTTCATGATGGGGTTCGATTTGAGAAGCTGAATGTTTATAAAGGCACTTAGCCAATTTCTGCCACGGAAATTCTGAACAGAAACACTCTGCAGGTTCAGCCCCCAAAAGAAACTGCTCTATGGTCTCTGTGTTGGGAAATGGGAACAGATCTTGCTCATCACCAACCTTCCCTCCACAAATCAGTATCACTATGAGGCTGAACTGAACAGCTTGCTCCAGAGTTTTAAGAGATACGTTTCTGTGGTGTAGTAGTTAAGAGCGGTGGACTCTAATCTGGTGAGCTGGGTTCGCTTCCCCACTCCTCCACATGCAGCTGCTGGGTGACCTTGGGCCAGTCACACTTCTCTCTGAACTCTCTCAGCCCCACCTACCTCACAAGGTGTCTGTTGTGGGGGTGGAAGGGAAAGGAGATTTTTAACCACTTTGAGACTCCTTCAAGTAGAGAAAAGCAGGATATAAAAACTACCTCCATAAATAAGAATTCTATGGAAAAGGACCATCCCTGCCATGATGATGAAAACTATATGTTTGGATTTTGCTGTATTATACCAACCTGTGGAATATGACAGTTCGCAGTTTCAAAATCTATTTGGCCACAGTGGATTGACAGTCTGGACACACAAAAACCTCTGGAAGATCTTTTGAATCAATGCCTATGCGAAAGCAGTGGTACCAGTCCTTGCAGTTTCCTTCACAGTAAGCCATAGTTAGGTCACCACTGGGCCTCCTGCACCCTTCCTTCAAGAAACATAGTGACCAGCAGCCTTCAAACAAGGATATCTGAGCAATAGGTTAGTGTATCCTTCCATCCCTCTGGGCATGATCGAGACACAGTAATGTAACTCTCGTTCAAGATTTGTCTCTTCTTGGGAGGAACAGCATCAATTTCCACTTGAAAATATTTGTCTTGTCCTTCAAAATAGGTTTTCCCACAGTACTGTATTATTTCTTTTGCAATCCAGGGTCTAATGGCAGCCATATCCTTTTGTATGAACTGTAATTGGGCAGCAGAAGCAATCAGATGGGCAATGGTACATGTGAAAGGACCGTAGTCACTGGAATTACGGTACCTTGCCTGGGTATATCAGTTGGTGCAAAAAATGATCAGCCGCAAAACTATAGGGATATTTTGAATCCATCTCATACATACATGCTAAGAAGGATATTATTGCATCAATCACAGAGTGGTTCAATCCATGTTTGGAATCTAGATAGAGCATGGTCTTCCTTTTAAAAATGATTACTATCAGTTTCCAGTGGACTTCTCTGTCATTTACTGGAATAATCAAAACATCTTTCTTTAGCACTCCAAATCTCAAACAGTTCTTCAGAGCTTGCACTGGCAATCTTTGACATATCTGCATGAAGTGGCAAGTACGGTAAGTGGAAAAATTGTTCCATTGTGACCTAGCTCTTTGGCCATGATCACCCTGGAGGCAAGAAAGGCATCTATTATGCGATCATTTATCCAGTTTGATCCTTTCAGTGTGTTTATGTCATAGTCATACACACAGATGTTGCCAACTGAACCAAAGTCCCATGGTTTGTAGACTGAGTGTGGGGAAGGTACAGTTGTGCGATGGGGGAACTGATGTACAAATCAGTGATTTGTCCAAACACTTCTCACTTTGTGTTGAGAATATGGGGCTGCTATAATCAATATCGGTCACTGTCAAATCCTCTTTCCCACCTTTTGGAGTGGAGGTCATCTGAGGCTGAGTGCTTTCCAGGTGTCTCATAGTCAGTTGGTGATCTTAAGGAGTCAAACCCCTCAGCAGCCTGCACTGAATCAGCTGCTGGAGCTACTGTTATCTTTTCCTGCAGTCTGGGGAACTTTCTTCCCGATCTACTCTTCTGTCTTTTATTTCACTTCAACTGTGTGAGCTGCAACTGGCAAGGCTTCCCTGGTTCTGGTGGCATGCCGATAGATTTTGTGGCAGCTATAATATGGTAACAAGTCCTGGCTGATGGGTGCGCACACAATGTCCTGTACGGACTGTGCATGCATGGCAGCCCGTATGGACGCCGTGCGTGTGGCAGCCCGTATGGTCGCCAGGAGAGCGGCTGCCCATACAGCCTGTACGACCGCCATGAGAGGAGCTGCCTGTACGGACGCTACGCGAGCAGCAGCCTGTACAGTCGCCGCGAGAGCAGCTGCCCGTATGAGCCATACGGTCGCTGCGAGAGGGGCTGCCTGTACAGTTGCCGCAAGAGCGGCAGCCAGTACAGCGACCTTACTGTCACTCTCCCCCCAGCATGGCACCCTGGGGCACCATCACCCCGCTGCCCCTTCATATGCCCCTGTAGTCAATCAAATGTACTATGAACAATCTGAAGTCATGCTGGGCACAATTCACCACGAATCCTGTTCTTTTTCTAAAAACACGTGGTGGACTCCAGGAAAGCTGTCAGCAGGCAACATGATTCCCATGGGCACCACGTTGGAAACCCCCTATTTCAAAGTTTGCACTGACAAAATCAGTTCTCAAAAAAACTTGCAGTTAAACCTCCATTTATAATTACTACCCCTGCAAAGCAACCAACTTTTGTCCCAAAACCATTTGTAGCTGAATTGACGCAAGACAGGTGATTGTTTTTCATGGTTACTTTGGTGGTCTCCATCTAGTTGGTTTGATAATTTACATTCACAGGTAAGATCATCACAATCTCTGCCTTGGACATTCTTGAGGTTTAGCAGTGTCAAAAATTTCCAGGTGCAGTTCTTCACAGTGGAAGCTATGAATATGAATGTCATTTTATTTCAATGTTCTTGCTAATGCAGAACCATTTCAGATAGCGTTTGTATTTCGGTCATTCCATGGACATTGGTGTGATCTTACAATATAATTTGGTGGAGTCCATTTAACAATCATGCCGATCCATGAGGATTAAAGTATTTAATATAGTGTTTGTTCCTTGGCTGTGCTCTGTGGTTTTTGTGGTTCGTTCTGTGGTCATATACATCATGTGTGATTTGATAGTGATTTCAGGGTGACCAAACATAAAAAACCTAAGGATCCATGGGGATCTGTGCTTCATGAGAATCTTTTTACAGCATGGCAGTGCCCCAAAGTGATCTGGCCATGAGCAGCATAGGTGGTTGGGTAATGAATATGGGGCGACCCAGAAAACTGTGGAGCCGTAAATTTTAAAAATATATATATATTCAATTTTATAAGGATAAGGAAGTACAGAAAGGGAAACGGGGGAGGGGATAGATAGATAGATAGATGATAGATAGATAGATAGATAGATAGATAGATAGATAGATAGATTAGAAATTTAAAAGACCTATAAAGATTATCAAATCCTACAAAGTACTACTACTACTACTACTACTACTACTACTACTACTACTACTACAAATATATTTGTACCCTGCCCATCTGGCTGGGTTTCCCCAGCCACTCTGGGTGGCTTCCCAAAAAATGAAATAAAAATACATTAAAAAGTCACACATTAAAAACGTCCCTAAACAGGGCTGTCGTCAGATGTCTTCTAAATGTCAGGTAGTTGTTTATCTCTTTGACATCTAATGGGAGGACATTCCACAGGGCGGGCGCCACAACCAAGAAGGCCCTCTGCCTGGTTCCTTGTCACTTTGCTTCTCACAGTGAGGGAACCACCAGAAGGCCCTTGGTGCTGGACATCAGTGTCTGGGCAGAATGATGGGCGTGGAGATGCTCCTTCAGGTATACTGCATCGAGGCCGTTTAGGGCTTTAAAGGTCAGCACCAACACTTTGAATTGTGCTCAGAAATGTACTGGGAGCCAATGTAAGTCTTTCAGGACATGTGTTATATGGTCTTGGTGGCCACTCCCAGTCACCAGACTAGCTGCTGCGTTCTGGATTAGTTGTAGTTTCTGGGTCACCTTCAAAGGTATCCCCACGTAGAGGACATTGCAGTAGTCCAAGCGGAAGATAACAAGAGCATGCACCACTCTAGTGAGGCAGTCTCCGGGCAGGTAGGGTCTCAGCCTGCGTACCAGATGGAGCTGGTAGACAGCTGCCCTGGATACAGAATTGACCTGTGCGTCCATGGACAGCTGTGAGTCCAAAATGACTCCCAGGCTGTGCACCTGGCCCTTCAGGGGCACAGTTACCCCATTCTGGACCAGGGAGTCCTTCACACCAGCCCACCCCCTGTCCCCCAAGAACAGAACTTCATTATTGTCAGGATTCAACCTCAATCCACTAGCTGCCATCCATCCTCCAACCGCCTCCAAGCACTCACACAGGACCTTCACCACCTTCACTGGTTCTGAGTTGAAAGAGAGGTAGAGTTGGGTATCATCCGCATATTGATGGACACCAAGCCCAAACCCCCTGATGATCTCTCCCAGCAGCTTCCTGTTAAAAAGCATGGAGGGGAGGACGGAACCCCGAGGCACCCCACAAGTAAGTCTGAACACTCATCCCCCACCACAACTTTCTGGACACAGCCCAGGAGGAAGGAGCAGAACCACTGTATAACAGTGCCCTCAGCTCCCAGCTCCTCTAGACGGTCCAGAAGGATGTTATGATCGATTGTCGCGACCAAGGCAGTTTCAGTCCCATGAGGAGACCTGAATCCCAATTGGAAGGGATCCAAATGGTCTGCATCCTCCAGGCGTGCCTGGAGTTGTTCAGCAACCACCCGCTCAATCACCTTGCCCAAGAATGGAAGATTTGAGGCTGGGCGATAGTTGGCCATACTGGCCGGGTCTGAAGATGTTTTTTTAAGAAGCGGTTTAATGACCGCCTCTTTCAGCTGGTCTGGGAATGCCCCCTCACAGAGGGAAGCATTCACCACCCCGCAGAGCCCATTGCCCAGCCCTTCCCGGCTTGCTTTTATTAGCCAGGATGGGCAAGGATCAAGGAGACAGGTGGTTGGTTTCACGCATCCAAGCAGCCTGTCCACATTCTCGGGGGTAACGGATTGAAATTGATTCCATGCAACTTGACCAGACAGGGCTCTAGCACTCTCTCGCCCCGACCCTGCTCCCACAGTGGTGTCTACCTCCTTCCGTATATGAGCAACTTTATCTGCATAAAAATTTGAAAAATCGTTGCAGGAGGTCTTGGGGTCTTTACAAGGCCCCGGTGGTAAAGGTGGTTCCATTAAATTGCAAACCACCTGAAAGAGTCTCCTGCTACTATTTTCTGTAGATGCTATAGAGGCGGTGAAGAAAGTCTTCTTCGCCATTGCTATCGCCACTTGGTAGGCTCGACATTGAGCTCTAACCTGTGTCCGGTCCAATTCAGAATGAGTTTTCTGCCACTGGCACTCGAGCCGTCTCAGCGATTGTTTCCTCACCCGCAGCTCCAAAGAAAACCACGGGGCTGTCAGGGCTCCATGCAGTCGGAGAGGGCGCTTCGGAGCCAGACAGTCGATAGCCCTGGTCAACTCCACATTCCAGCGGGCCACCAGGGAATCAGCTGAAAGGCCATCAACATGGGATAAAGCATGCCCTACCACTCTCTGGAAACCATTTGGATTCATTAAGTGGCGGGGGCAGACCATCCGCATTGGTCCCACCTCCCTGCAGAGGAGAAGGGTCACGGAGAAGTCCAGTTGCACCAGGAAGTGATCTGACCATGGTACTTCTTTTGTTTCACTTTTACCTAGTGTCATATCACCCATGTCACTATTGGTGAACACTAGGTCTAAGGCATGTCCGTGACTATGAGTTGGGCCAAACTTATTCAGGGACAGCCCCATGGAGGCCATGCTTTCCACGAAGTCCCAAGCAGCCCCTTGTAAGGTCATGTTGGCATGGATGTTAAAATCCCCTAGGACAACCAAACTAGGTATCTCCAGGAGAACATCCGCCACGACCTGAAGCAGCTCGGGCAGGGAATCCTTGGTGCAGCAGGGAGGTCAGTACACCAAAAGGAATCCTGTACTGCCCCTATTGCCCAGCTCCCAGAACATGCACTCAGAGAACTGGGTCTTTCATATGCGCAGAAGCGCCAAATTGCACCAGTGCCTGTGCAGACGTGGCGCTTCAGGATGCGAATGCTGTGGGTTGCGGACGTGCCTCAGTCACGGGTTATGTCTGCAACCCGAGGTTCCACTGTACCAATTTTGTTTTAGGGCTTAATTTGCAGTAAATTTTATTCCTTTATTCATAATTGTTCTCACTGTTCTACTGTGAACTGCTCTTAAAATTTTTGCATCCATTTTGTCATATAAGGTTTTGCTTGTTCGGGCTTGGTGTCATATTTGAGTAATAGTTTATAAATTTTACCCAGAAGGTAGAACTCTGTTATGATGGACTCAGATTCTATCTTTTCACTGATTTTCACTGTATGTTTGCCATACAGTCTTTCTTGAATCTGGATATTAGTTGACAGTATGTAAGCAGTTTCATATTTTTTCTCCTCTTTAATACTTTGGCATGTATTTGATCTGTTCTTGAAGATGAACCATATCTTGGTACAATATATACCGTATTTTTCACTCTATAGGACACACCGAACCATAGGAGGGGGAGAACAAGGGGGGGGAAAATCTCCCCCTCTCCGCTCAGCGCCCCTTCAGCGAAGCGGGATGAGAAACGGAGCCCCTTCCATTTCTCCTCCAGCTTCACTGAAGGGGCGCTGCGCAGAGAGGAAACATTGTGCAGTGCCTCTCCAGAGAAGCAAAGCCTGGAGAGCAAGAGGGATCGGTGTGCACCGACCCCTCTCGTTCTCCAGGCTTCAGGCGGCTTACCACAAGCCTTCGGAGATCAGCAGGAACTTGCGCTGTGCTCCAAAGGCTTCAGGCGGCTATCCATGAAGCCTGGACAGCGAGAGGGGTTGGTGCGCACCGACCCCTCTCGCTCTCCAGGCTTCAGCGAAAGCAACGCGTAGCCTCTGGAGCGTGGAGGGAGCGCTCCCTCTGCGCTTCGGAGGCTTCGTGTTGCTATCGCTGAAGCCAAGGAGCCTGCATTCACTCCATAGGACGCACACACATTTCCCCTTAATTTTTGGAGGGTAAAAAGTTGTCCTATAGAGCGAAAAATACGGTAGTCATATATTCTCCTATTGGCTCTAATAATAATATTGCAGTGGTGACATTAACAGTGCAGGTAAGGGGATTTTTGTGATTTTTGTAGTGCAACTCATGATTTGTGAGTTGTGCCCGTGGCTATGATGTGTGATTTGATGGTGAGGTTGGGGAGCCCCAATGCGAAAAGAGTGAGGATCCTTGAGGATCCGTGCTTCAAAACTACCTTTTTGGGCCATGGCGCGCCAGGAAGCCGTGGATCCATAATTTTTATGGTGCAGGCTCTGCTCCTGGCTATGACGTGTGATTTGACAGTGAGTTTGGGTTGGCCCAATTCAAAAAGCGTGAGGATCTATGAGGATCCACGCTTCAAAACCACATTTTTGGGCCATGGAGTGGCCAGGAAGCAGTGGATCCAAGTTTTTTGTGGTGCAGGCTGTGCCCCTGGGAATGATGTGTGATTTGACGGTGAGTTTGGGGTGGCCCAATGCAAAAAGCGTGAGGATCCATGAGGATCCGTGCTTCAGAACCACGTTTTTGGGCCATGGAGTGGCCAGGAAGCCGTGGATCCGAGTTTTCTGTGGTGCAGGCTGTGCCCCTGGACATGACGTGTGATTTGACGGTGAGTTTGGGTTGGCCCAATGCAAAAAGCATGAGGACCCATGAGGATCCGTGCTTCAAAACCACGTTTTTGGGCCACGGTATGGTCAGGAAGCCGTGGATCCGTGATTTTTGTGGTGCAGGCTGTGCCTCTGGACATGATGTGTGATTTGACGGTGAGTTTGGGGTGGCCCGATGCAAAAAGCGTGAGGATCCATGAGGATCCGTGCTTCAAAACCACGTTTTTGGGCCACGGTATGGTCAGGAAGCCGTGGATCCGTGATTTTTGTGGTGCAGGCTGTGCCCCTGGACATGATGTGTGATTTGATGGTGAGTTTGGGGTGGCCCGATGCAAAAAGCGTGAGGATCCATGAAGATCCGTTCTTGAAAACCACGTTTTTGGGCCACGGTTTCGCCAGGAAGCCATGGATCCGTGATTTTTGTGGTGGATGCGGTGCCCATGGCCATGATGTTTGATCTGATGGTGACTTTGGGTTGATCTAGTGCAAAAATCATAAGGATTCATGAGGATCCGTGCTTCGGAACCACGTTTTTGGGCCAGGGCGTGGTCAGGCAGGCGTGGATCTGAGTTTTTTGTGGTGTAGGTTGTTCCCCTGGCTATGATGTGTGATTTGACAGTGAGTTTGGGTTGGTCCAATGCAAAAAGAGTGAGGATCCATGAGGATCTGTTCTTGAAAACCACTTTTTTGGGCCATGGTATGGCCAGGAAGCCATGGATCCGTGATTTCTGTGGTGGATGTTGTGCCGCTGGACATGATGTGTAATTTGAAAGTGAGGTGGGGCTGATCTAGTGCAAAAATCATGAGGATTCATGAGGATCCGTGTTTTTTAACCATGTTTTTGCGCAATTGCGGCACCACGAAACAGTGGATGCGTGATTTTTTTGGTTCCTCCTACAGACTAAGATGTGGTCTACAGTAGCATGGTGTTTTTATTTTGTTTCAATATAAAAATCATATGAATTCATGAGGATCCGTGCCTCGGATCCATGTTTTTATGGTACTGCAGCGCGGCAAAGTGTTGGATCCACGTTTTTTATAGTCCAGTTTGTAGGCGTGCCTTCTAGGTGTGATTTGACACTGCATTTGTTGGAATTATTTTTAAAAAAGTGGAGGATCCATGAGGATCCGTGTAGATCCGCCTTTTATGCAGACCCGCGCCTATGTTATAACTTTAAATGCTCGCTTACAAAAAGAAAACCATTTTTTCATAATTACAGCCTGAAACCACTTAATTTCAGTCCAACATCATTCAACATTCCTTAATTTTATAATATTTTTGTAAATAGTCCTTAAATTTTTTCCAGTCTTCTTCTGCCGACTCTTCTCCCTGGTCACGGATTCTGCCAGTCATTTCTGCCAGTCCCATACAGTCAATCAGCTTCATCTGCCATTCTTCCAAAGTGGGTAATTCTTGTGTCTTCCAATACTTTGCGATAAGTATTCTTGCTGCTGTTGTAGCATACATAAAAAAAAGTTCTGTCCTTCTTTGGCACCAATTGGCCGACCATGCCCAGGAGAAAGGCCTCTGGTTTCTTAGGAAAGGTATATTTAAATACCTTTTTCATTTCATTGTATATCATTTCCCAGAAAGCCTTAATCCTTGGGCACATCCACCAAAGGTGAAAGAATGTACCTTCAGTTTCTTTGCATTTCCAACATTTATTATCGGGCAAATGATAGATTTTTGCAAGCTGGACTGGGGTCATGTACCACCTATATATCATTTTCGTAATATTTTCTCTCAAGGCATTACCGTATTTTTCGCTCTATAGGACGCACTTTTTCCCCTTCAAAAATGAAGGGGAAATGTGTGTGCGTCCTATGGAGCGAAGACACCATAGCCCCGCGACCCTCTCCCAGCTGGAGAGGTGATGCGCGGCTATGGCAGGAACCTCTACAGCCCCGTGTCACCTCTCCAGCCGGGAGAGCGCACGCGGGGCTAAAGAAGCACCCCGCGACCCTCTCCTGGCTGGGAAGGTGACGCGCGGCTATAGAGGCTCCTGCCGTAGCTGCGCGTCACCTCTCCAGCTGGGAGAGGGTCGCGGGAGGCTGCTTTAGCCCCGCGCGCGCTCTCCCGGCTGGGGAGGTGACGCGCTGCTATAGAGGCTCCTGCCATAGCTGCGCGTCACCTCCCCAGCCGGGAGAGCGCGCGCGGGGCTAAAGTAGCCCCCCGCGACCCTCTCCCAGCTGGAGAGGTGACACGCAGCTATGGCAGGAGCCTCTATAGCAGCACGTCACCTCCCCAGCCGGGAGAGCGCGCGCGGGGCTAAAGCAGCCCCCCGCGACTCTCTCCCGGCTGGAGAGGTGACGCGCGGCTATGGCAGGAGCCTCTCCGCTGCGCCTTTCCGCTGCTCCCTGACCTGCTCTTTGGGGCTGGTGGTGGGCTTCCCCCCCGCCAGCCCCAAAGAACAGGTCGAAAGGAACCTGAAGCCTGGAGAGCGAGAGGGGTCAGTGCACACCGACCCCTCTCGCTCTCCAGGCTTCCAAGGTAGCCGCCTGAACGCACCTTAAACGGCACCTTGTTTTAGAGCGGGAAAACAAGAGGGGGAAAGTTCTCCCCCTCTCTGTGCAGCGCCTCCTGCCGCTTCACTGAAGGGGCGCTGGGCAGAGAGGGGGAGAATTTTTTTTTTCTTGTTCTCCCCCCTCTAAAACAAAGTGCGTCCTATTGTCCGGTGCGTCCTATGGTGCGAAAAATACGGTACATGCCGTAAATTTCATTCCGGTGGTCCACAACTGTTCCCAGTCAGCAAACATAATGTTATGTCCAACATCTTGTGCCCATTTAATCACAACAGATTTAACCGTTTCATCCTGAGTGTTCCATTTCAACAGCAAGTTATACATTTTTGACAAAATCTTGGTTTTAGGTTCTAACAGTTCTGTTTCCAATTTAGATTTTTCCACCTGGAAACCAACTTTTTTATCCAGGTTATAAGCCTCCATTATCTGATAATAATGAAGCCAATCTCTCACTTTATTTTTTAATTTCTCAAAACTCTGCAATTTCAATTTATCTCCTTGTTCCAAAATTTCCCAATATTTCGGCCATTTGACCTCCATATTGAGCTTTTTCTGAGCCTTTGATTCCATCGGTGACAACTGTTAGGATATTTCCGTTCCACCTTAAAAGGGAGCAGGCTTTGAGAGTCACAGAGTCTGCGCATGTCCTGTTCACAGGATGTTTATGTTCTGATATTCCTTTCGATTTCAGTTGGCCAGAGATGCTGACACAGAACGGTCATGTTTTCTTTTGTTCTGTTCAACGCTAAATAAAGGCTGTAGATAATGCTCTTCTGCGGTGCAGCTTTTCTGGCTGTGTGTTTCTGCTGATAAACAGTGTGCACAAGCTCTGGAATGTGGCAATCTATTTCCAGAATGGCTTCGTGTCGCTAACTGCTGGATCTGCCTGTTTACGAGAGATCGATGGATGTCCGGCAGCCGGCTTGGGGCCATGATGGACTATATCTCCCTGGCAGTTTCCCAACAACAAGGTTTCGGGCCCAGATTCACAGCACCTACAGGAGAGTAAATGCTGCAACAGACTGCGTTTGAGAGGTATGTTGTGGGAAAAGCGAAAGAAAGGGACGCTTTTCTGTTTTACCTCGGAAGGAGTCTTTGAACTCCGGCAAGGCTTAATTGGCCTGGGAGCCGAGCCAGAGAGTTCGTGATTAATGAGCTGCCAAGATAAGGAGTCTCTGAAGGCGAAAAGACTCACGGCTAAAGCTAAAAGCTGGAAATGGAGTTTTTCCAAGCTTCTGAGGCAAATGCTGAGTGTCCTAAGTTACATGGACAGAATTATGAAACCTGGGCAAAATGGTGTGAATCTTTGCTGCGCCAGTTTAGGGTGTGGCATGCCGTATCTGAGCCCCCCCCAGTTCCTCTGACAGAGAGATGGAAAGCCGATGATTCGAAGGCGATAGACGTAATAGTCTTATCCGTATCTCTTGAGGAAATTAAGACGCTGGCTGGCAACACCACTGCACGTGGGATGTGGAATGCTTTGAAAGTTGCTCACTTGCCAGTCATATCCCAGCCCAGAGTTTGACTGCATCAGAGGTCCTAGCTGTTTCCCAGAATGCGAGTGAATGCAGGGATGCTGAGGGCACCGGTTGCAAGCTGCAGGGGGAGCTGACCATCACGTCATCCCAGGCAGCATTCCAGCCTCCAGGGGGAGCCGAGGAGTCGGCAGCTGAGAGCTCTGTTTCTCGTGAGAACCAAGGTCATCGCCTTTGCAGAGGCCGGAAAGACAAAGGTAAACAGAGGCAGACACCTGCAGATGGCCCGGAGCAGAGGGAGGGTGAAGAGCCCACGCCAGGGAAAAACAAAGCGTTGTTTGCTGGCACAGCTTCACCAAAGGCTAAAGGCACGTCTGCTGGCCAGGAGCAGGGGGGCAAGCTGCAAAAGCCCACGCCAGTGGAAAACAAGGTTATGTTTGCTGGCACAGCTTCACCAAAGGCTAAAGGCACGTCTGGTGGCCAGGAGCAGGGGGGCAAGCTGCAAAAGCCCACGCCAGTGGAAAACAAGGTTATGTTTGCTGGCACAGCTTCACCAAAGGCTAAAGGCATGTCTGGTGGCCAGGAGCAGCAGGGGGGCAAGCTGCAAAAGCCCACACCAGTGGAAAACAAAGGTTTGCTTGCTCTAAAGACTGCTCCAACAGCCAAAGGCAGATTTATTGTTGATTCAGGTGCCACCCACCACGTTTCGAAGGATCGCCACCTGTTTATCTCCTTCACACCTCAAGAAGGTGAGATCCATCTGGCTGATGGAAGGACGTTGCAAATTGCAGGAGAAGGGACTGTGAAACTTGCAAGTTTGCACACAACCATCAGCGGTGTACTTTTTGTTCCAGGCGCTGCAAGCAATTTGCTGAGTGTGCCACAGCTTACTGGGCGTGGTTTTCAGATTTCCTTCAAGAGGAGCATCTGTGTCATCAGTAAAGGCAAAGAGGACTATTTGCATGCAAAGTTTATGGATGGTTTGTTCCATATAACTTATGATGACACTGCTGTTGTATCTAATGCTGATTCTTGTTGTGTTGCACAAACTAACAAAGTTCTTCATGCAGGTTGCATTCACGATGCGCATCGAAGGTTTTGTCACCTCTCTTGGAAGGCACTGGCCAAGATGCCAGAGGTGGTTGAGGGTTTGAACATCAAACCCTGTAAATTTCACATGAAATGTGTATCTTGTGCAGAGAACAAGGTGAAGGTTGCTCCAAAAGGCAAGGAGTCTAGCAGGCAGGCTTCCAAACCCTACCAGCTAGTGCATGCGGACCTGGTTGGGCCACTTGCGCCCTCTTTAGGAGGAGCAAGGTACTTCATGATTCTGATTGATTCTTTTTCCAGGTTCATTCATGTGTTTTTGCTCGAACAGAAATCGCAAGCGTTTCCGAAGTTTAAGGCATTCTGTGCTTGGTTGGAGAATGTGCACGGTAAACGTATTTCCTGTTTGTTTACTGATCGGGGCGGGGAGTTTACTTCTCAGCAGTTTGAAGCTTTCCTGACTGAGAAGGGAATCCAGCATGACATGTCAACGCCCAGATCGCCATGGATGAATGGGCTTGCAGAGAGAGCAAATCAAACGTTGCTGCAAGGAATCAAAACCTTGTTGAATGATGCCAATCTCCCTGATAAGTTTTGGGGGGAAGCTTTGGGGAATTTGGTTTATTCTTTTAATCGCAGATTGTCATCACCCATTGGCTGTACCCCCTATGAGAAGATGTTTGGCAAAAAGCCTAACATCAAGCACATGAAAATCTTTGGTTCTGACATGTGGGTACGCACACAACAAACCAACAAGCTTGGGAAGCGTGGGGCACATGGTTTGTTCATGGGGTACGAAAAAGGTGTATACAGGGTTTGGATGACTAACTCTAAGTCCATTAAGTTCACAAGGAGTGTTGAGTACAATCCTAAGTGGGGGGGGGGGGAAATGTGGGAATTTTCCAGAGTTACCCAGAGGAGGATGAAGGTGATGTCAAGCAAGCAGCTAAAGATGAGAAAGCTGCTGCTGCTGCTGCTGCTGCTGAGGATGATGATGATGATGATGATCAGAGTTCGGATTCCAGTTCAGTGGGCGGCGCTGCTGCTGGTGTCAGTGACAATGATGACACAGCAGACTACCAGAGCGCAAAGGCCTCAGTCAGACCATCTGATGCGTCTGACAATGAACTGGAAGAACCACTGTTCACCATTGGTCATTTTTCTCCTAAGAAAGAGGAGATGAGTCCAGAAGACTTGCGTCTAGTACGTAGGTCTGAAAGGGCGACCAAGGGCAGACCTCCAAAGAGGTATGCTGATGAGTTTGCTAAGACAGCAACTGCTGTTCTTAGTAGCTCAGAGAAGGTGTGGGAACCTTCAAGCTTCAAAGAGGTTCAGGAGTTAACCTCTAAAGATGCTGAGCCTTGGCTTAATGCCATGAAGGCTGAAGTTGATTCCTTGAACAGGAACCAAACTTGGGAACTGGTACCGGTAGTCCCAGGAATGAGACTGGTTGGCAGCAAATGGGTCTTCAAGGCCAAGACAGACCAGAATGGCAAGGTAGTCAGACACAAAGCCAGATTGGTTGCCAGAGGTTTTTCACAGGTACCAGGACAGGATTACCACGAGACCTACTCTCCCACAGTCAAATATGAGAGCATTCGGCTGATGCTCAAGATTGCTGCGGAGGAGAAACTGCATGTTTCCCATCATGACATTAATACAGCTTTTTTGTACGGGATTCTGAGTGAAGAGCTGTTCATGCTTCCACCTGATGGGATGGAGATACAGAAGGGAATGGTCTGTAAACTGCGGAAATCCTTATATGGTCTCAAGCAGAGTGCCAGGTGTTGGAACACAAAACTCACTGAGACATTGCTTTCTCTAGGTTTTCACCAGGGCAAAGCTGATCCATGTGTGTTTGTCAAAGAGGAGGGGCAAAACAAACTGTATTGTTTATGTTTTGTTGATGATCTTCTGATGTTTTGGAAGAATCAGGCTTTTTACCAAAGCACCCTAGCTCAGCTGAAGGAGCACTTTGACATGAAGGATCTTGGTGAGGTATCCAACTATCTTTCTCTGCAGGTGGAGAGGGACCAAGCAGGTAATTTTCTGGTACACCAAACACAGAAAATTGCTGATGTATTAACCAGGTTGAATTTGGTTGATGCAAACCCAGCAGACACACCGATGGTGACAGGTTACCAGGTAGACAGTACTGCTGAAGCGTTTTCTGACACAACGCTGTACAGATGCATTCTAGGCAAACTGAATTTCATTGCCAGATGTTCAAGACCTGACATAGCTGTAAGCTGTAATCTGCTTAGCAGACATGCCAACAATCCTACGGTTCAGGATTGGAAAGCTCTGAAGCGCATAGCCCGCTATTTGAAAGGGACTATGCACTACAGGCTGAGGTTCACCAGTCAGAAGACTGGAGGTCTTGAAATCTTTGCAGATGCAAGTTTTGGAAGTGACACCACGGATGGTACAAGCACTTCTGGAGTATGCTACATGTACAACCACTGCCTGTTTGACTGGTTGTGCAAGAAGCAGACAACAGTGAGCCTAAGTTCCTGTGAAGCAGAACTCAATGCTCTGTCATTTTCACTCATGGATTGTGAATGGTTGATGCAACTGTTTAAGGACATCAGAGTGTCTGTGAAATGTCCTGTACAAGTGTATCAAGACAATAGATCGTGTTTGGCTTTGCTGAGCTCCGAGAGTTGCAAGCAGAGAACCAAGTACTTGCAGATTAAGCTACATCGTGCAAGAGAGTGTATTCAGAAAGGACTTATTCGGGTGTCCTACATGGCAGGAAATGAAATTCCTGCTGATCTGTTGTCTAAGGTTGTTAACAGAGAACAACTTAAGGTTTACACACAAAGGTTGCAATTGGGTTGAACCACAGGTACTACAGGTTACACGGAAAGGGGGAGGATGTTAGGATATTTCCGTTCCACCTTAAAAGGGAGCAGGCTTTGAGAGTCACAGAGTCTGCGCATGTCCTGTTCACAGGATGTTTATGTTCTGATATTCCTTTCGATTTCAGTTGGCCAGAGATGCTGACACAGAACGGTCATGTTTTCTTTTGTTCTGTTCAACGCTAAATAAAGGCTGTAGATAATGCTCTTCTGCGGTGCAGCTTTTCTGGCTGTGTGTTTCTGCTGATAAACAGTGTGCACAAGCTCTGGAATGTGGCAATCTATTTCCAGAATGGCTTCGTGTCGCTAACTGCTGGATCTGCCTGTTTACGGGAGATCGATGGACGTCCGGCAGCCGGCTTGGGGCCATGATGGATTATATCTCCCTGGCAGATACCCACCTTGGGGTTTTATTTTCAAGTAAGTCTTTATATCTTGTCCAAACATTAAACAATGCTCTTCTGACAATATGATTTTTAAATGCTTTATGTGCTTTAACCTTGTCATACCACAAATATGCATGCCACCCAAAAACGTTATTAAAACCTTCTAAATCCAAAATGTCTGTGTTCTCAAGAAGCAGCCATTCTTTCAGCCAGCAAAATACCGCTGATTCATAATAGAGTTTAAGGTCTGGCAGGGCAAATCCACCTCTGTCCTTTGCATCAGTTAATATTTTAAATTTTATTCTGGGCTTCTTGCCCTGCCAGACAAATCTAGAAATGTCTCTCTGCCACTTCTTGAAACATTCCATTTTGTCCAAAATTTGCAATGATTGAAACAAAAATAACATTCTTGGCAATACAGTCATCTTTATAACGGCAATTCGCCCTAACAAGGAAAGCTTCAGATTTGACCAAATTTCTAGATCTTTTTTAACTTTCGTCCAGCATTTTTCATAATTATCTTTAAACAGATTTCCATTTTTAGCTGTCATGTTAATCCCCAGGTATTTCACTTTCTTAACCACGATCAAACCTGTTTCATTCTGAAACTTCTCTCTTTCCATCGATGTTAAATTTTTCTCCAAAACCTTAGTTTTTAGTTTATTTAATTTAAATCCTGCCACCTGACCAAACTCTTGAATTAATTCTAATACTCTTTTAGTACTAGATTCTGGCTCCTGTAGTGTCAAAACTAGATCATCTGCAAATGCTCTCAATTTATACTGTTTAGCTCCGACCTGTATACCTTTAACCAACCGGTCTCTTCTAATCATATTCAGCAAAACCTCCAGGACCGATATAAAAAGCAATGGGGAAATTGGGCACCCCTGTCATGTCCCTTTTTCTATTTTAAATTGTTCCGTAACCACATTATTTACAATTAATTTAGCCTTTTGTTCAGAGTATATTGCACCTATACCATTTTCAAAACTTTGGCCTACCCCCATACCCTGTAAGTTCTTTTTCATAAAACTCCAAGATATATTGTCAAAGGCTTTCTCCGTGTCCACAAATATCAAAACTGCTTTAGT
This sequence comes from Podarcis bocagei, assembly GCF_964188305.1. Lineage (NCBI taxonomy): Eukaryota > Metazoa > Chordata > Lepidosauria > Squamata > Lacertidae > Podarcis > Podarcis bocagei. Next base: position 92,119,908 of record NC_138132.1, on the reverse strand, counting down.
GTTTATATTCACTTCTAGCTGTTCCAAAATGTCAATTATATTCCTCAGATTATCGGATAGATGTCTTCCCGGCAGAAAGCCCGCTTGGTCCTTATGAATCTCTTCGATCAGCACTTTTTTAAGTCTCTTAGCCAAGATATCAGCAAAAATTTTGTAATCCACATTTAATAAGGATATGGGACGGTAGTTCTTAAGTTGAGTCTTTTCAGTCTCTGTTTTCGGTATAAGTGTAATGTAGGCCTCTTTCCACGTTTCTGGTGCCCTTTCCCCCTCCAAAATTTCATTACAAACTTCCTTCAAGGGTTGTATTAGCCAGTCCTTCAAAGATCTATAATATCTGGAAGTCAGCCCATCCGGCCCTGGAGATTTGCCCAATTGCATATTTTGAATGGCCCCTTCTGTCTCCTGGTCAGATATTTTACAGTTCAACATTAGCTTACTTTCTTGTGAATTTTTTTGTAATCCATTTGTTTCCAAAAAAACGGTCAATGTCCATTTCATTCTGTGGCCCTTGTGCATACAATTGTTTAAAATACTTCTGGAAGCAATTTCTAATTTCAATTGGATTATGTACCTCTTTTCCATCTATGTCCAGATTTGCAATGGTATTTAATTTTTGTCTCTTTTTCAATTGCCAAGCCAGTAATTTCCCACATTTATTCGCTGATTCAAATGTCTTCTGTCTCATTTGTTTAATTTTCCATTCTATTTCTTGATTCATCAATTCCATATACTGTACTTGGTATAATTTTATTTCTCTCAAAATCTCCTGTGACTTTGGCTTTACTCTCAATCTTTTCTCCCCTTCTTTTATTTTCTCCAGAATTTTATCTTTTTTTCTCATTTCGACTTCTCTTCTTTAATGCATTCTGTTGTATCAAAAACCCTCTCATCACGGCTTTACTTGCATCCCAGATTACTCTTTTTTCAACGTTGGTAGCCATATTTATTTCAAAATAGTCTTTCAAGGTTTTTTGGGCCTTTTTATAAACTTCATCTCTAAAAAGGGTGTCATTCATCCTCCACCTAAAAGAGCCGGTTGTTTGGAAAACCGGTGTCCAGGCTGTTGGATCAGGGAGCCTCCCTACCTTCCCTCTTTAAGCCTTAACTTGGGGCGGGAGGGTATTCATGGGGGAGTTCTTGGACTTATCTTATTGAGGTTAGGCTCAATGGAGTTCAGCAGTTTCCTCTGCTTCTTTGGTTGTATTTCAAGCCAGTCCGTCGTCCGGGAGCTCCAAGGTTGTAAGTCAGTGTAGCAGTATCAGTAAACTGTGCGACGATAAAACAATAAAAGAATAAAAGAATAAACTAATTAAAACGAGGCGACAAGACAGACAGCCAACAGTCTTTAAGGTCCTTAAGATGCAGTTTTGGGGTCTTGAAGAGGCTAAAACTAATAAAAACGCTTAGTTAAAATCGGAGGCTCTAATTAGGCTGCTACCTCCGTCGCCATCTTGGCCTCCTCAGATCGTATCATACAGAAACGCCATTTGCCTTCCGACCGCAGTGGTACCTATTTATCTACTTGCGCCAGTGTGCTTTTGAGTGTGCAGGAGCTGGGACAGAGCAACAGGAGCTCACCTTCCGATCGGCAAGCCCAAGAGGCTCAGTAGTTTAGACCACAGCGCCACCCGCGTCCCAGGTGAAGCAGAGGCTGTCCCTGCACTCCTGCTGATCTTTGCAGCGCCAATGATCAAGATGGCACTGACTTGTGAGGCCTGGCACAAAGACTGCACTTTATTTACTTGTCATCAGTGAAGAGGCCTCACCAACACTTTGGCGTCACAGGCTGCTAGCATTTTCATCCCCCTGCTCAGTTTTGCCAGGATCCAACTGCCCCCTCGCCCTCCACCCCTCACCCAAAGCTTTACATCTCCTGTTTCCACCTCCAGTCTCTGGGAGAGGCAGAGAGAAGGCCCCCGGTTCAGTTCCTCCATAGCATCCCCAAGTAAGGATCCCCTCCCCCCAAAAACCAGTCTGAAACCTTGGAGGGGCCACAGCCAGCCAGTGTAGGCCACATTGAGGTGACGGACCCCTGCTCTGTCGCATTCATTCACCACGCCCTGCCAGAGGAGAAGCCCATTTGCTGAGTTGGTGCGCACTTCCAGCTTGATCGTCTCCGGTGAGTCCGGGAGGCTGCAACCAAGAGAGAAAAAAGAGACCAAGCGATGAGAGACTGTGCACATTTCTGCTGCGTTAGCCAGTTTCCCCAGAGGAATCTGGTTGGTCACTGGGAGAAGAGAACGCTGGATGAGATGACCCGTCGGTCCAATCCAGCAGGGCTCTCCTTAGGGACACCCGTTGTAATAGCAGAACCTCCCTGCCCAGGAGCAGTCTACCTCTGAATACCGGGTGATGGCGAACAGCAACTGTAGAGTTGCACTCGTGCCCTGCTTCCAACCCTCCCGCAAGCACAGGACGCTGGATTCGATGGGCCACTGGTCAGATCAAGCTGAAGGCACTTATTACGATATGATATGATAATCTTTGTTGTCATTGTCCCATACAGAACAACGAAATTGAAAAATCTACATAAGACATTCAAAACCCAACAAGCCTGCTATCCCAGCTATCCCAACCTGGTAAGCCTGGTATTTTATAAGACATCTGAAGGCAGCCCTGTTTAGGGAAGTTTTTAATGTTTGATGTTTTATTGTGTTTTTAATAATTTGTTGGGAGCCGCCCAGAGTGGCTGGGGAAACCCAGCCAGATGGGCAAGGTATAAATAAATTAGTAGTAGTAGTAGTAGTAGTAGTAGTAGTAGGCAAGAGACTGGCCCCCATGGGGGTGAGAGCATTCTGTCCCAGCAGGAGGTGGTCCAGATTCCTGCATTGCTGGGGGGGGGGGAGGTTGAATTAGATGACTCTCGGGGTCCCTTCCTACTTCACTCTTCTATGAATCTGTGATTATAAGACCCCCTCACTATGCAGTGCAGAGACTTATCATCATCATCATCATCATCGAATTGTAGAGTTGTAAAGGATCCCAAAGGGTCATCCAGCCTGACCCCCTACAAGACAGGAATCACAGCTCAGGAATCCCCAAAAGATGGCCATCCAACATCAGTTTAAAAACCTCTGATGAAGGAGAGTCCGCCACCTACCAAGGGACTGTTCCACTGTTGAATGGCTCTTATTAAGCCTAACTAAAATCAATCATAAGCTAAAAACACCTGCCAACATTTTTACACGTTTGGATAAGCAATTGCCTTTTAAAAAATGTTTTTAGCAGGTGCCAAATAGAGTACAGTGAAGGCACGCAACTGATGTCAGTAGGCAGGGGGTTGCAAAGTGTCGGTGCTGCCACACTCAAAGACGGGATTTCCTACAAAGTAAAATGTGGCACCTGAGAAGCAGTACCAGTTCCTTCATGGGCTTCTCTCCCTCTATGGGATGACCCCCCACTGATGCCTAGGGGTGCCATCTCCTAAGGAAAGGAGAAGGTGAGAAACAACGCTCTGGTTTCTGTCACAGGAGGAAGGAGAGAGCGCCAAAGCGAAGGACTTCATCAGCCTCGGGCTGAAGGACGGGCACCTGGTGTTCAGGTGAGGGAAGGCCGCATAAGAGCGCACGCTATTGGCCGCTCTGCATTGAGGCTCCAGGGTGGCCAGTGTGGTGTAGTGGTTAAGAGTGGTAGTCTCATAATCTGGGGAACTGGGTTTGCGTCTCCGCTCCTCCACATGCAGCTGCTGGGTGACCTTGGGCCAGTCACACTTCTTTGAAGTCTCTCAGCCCCACTCACCTCACAGAGGGTTTGTTGTGGGGGAGGAAGGGAAAGGAGAATGTTAGCCGCTTTGAGACTCCTTCAGATAGTGATAAAGAGGGATATCAAATCCAAACTCTTCTTAGAATCATAGAATCATAGAGTTGGAAGAGACCACAAGGGCCATCGAGTCCAACCCCCTGCCAAGCAGGAAACACCATCAGAGCACTCCTGACATATGGTTGTCAAGCCTCTGCTTAAAGACCTCCAAAGAAAGAGATTCCACCACACTCCTTGGCAGCAAATTCCACTGCCGAACAGCACTTACTGTCAGGAAGTTCTTCCTAATGTTTAGGTGGAATCTTCTTTCTTGTAGTTTGGATCCATTGCTCCATGTCCGCTTCTCTGGAACAGCAGAAAACAACCTTTCTCCTCTATATGACATCCTTTTATATATTTGAACATGGCTATCATATCACCCCTTAACCTCTTCTTCTTCTCTGACACTGACCGTGTGTTTCCTGCAGTTACCAGCTAGGAAGTGGAGAAGTGAACATCCTGTCCGAAGACCCAGTTGATGATGGAGAATGGCACAGAGTGACAGCCATCTGGTGAGACGAGTGTGGAGAGATGTGGCTTGGGACACCCCTAGTTTGACAAGCCCAAGAGTTGTCAAGGCCCTGTTTCCTGAACAAGGCGGGTTGAGGAACAATTTGTTTGCTTCTGGGGCTGGGGATGCTGTCCTAGCCCTTGAAGCTGGCCCAGAAACTCCAGCGGATGCAGAATGCCGCAGCGAGGCTCCTTACGGGGTCCTTGCCGCGGGATCACATTCATCCAGTGCTTTACCAGCTGCACTGGCTCCCGGTGGAGTACAGGGTCAGGTTTAAGGTGCTGGTTTTGATCTTTAAATCCCTACACGGCCTAGGACCCACATACCTACAGGACCGCCTCTCCTGGTATGTCCCACGGAGGACCTTACGGTCTTCAAATAAAAACATCTTGAAGGTCCCAGGCCACAGAGAGGTTAGGCTGGCCTCAACCAGAGCCAAGGCTTTCTTGGCTGTGGCCCCAGTCTGGTGGAACGCTCTGCCACAAGAGGCTAGGGCCTTGCGGGACTTAACATCTTTCCGCAGGGCCTGCAAGACAGAACTGTTCCAGCTGGCCTTTGGTTTGGACTCAGTCTGACCCTTATGTTTCCCTCCCCTTATGGTTTTGATCCATGGGCTATTTTTAAAATGAGGCTGCATTTTAAATTGCATTTTAACCTGTATTCTAAATTGTCCCCCCCCCCATTATGTTTTTATTGTAATTTTACTGGTGTTAGCCGCCCTGAGCCCAGCTCTGGCCAGGGAGGGCAGGGTATAAATAAAAGTTGTTGTTGTTGTTGTTAAGTTGTTGTTGTTGTTGTTGTTGTTGTTGTTGTTGTCGTCGTCGTCATCATCATCCACGTGAGGATTCCCCTGTGGAATATCCTTGGACCACATTTCCAGTTCTGTTCCCATGGACAGACGACAAGCACTTCCTTATCCATGCTCATCCTCTCCAATCCAACCAGCCTCACTCAAAAACACCTTCGTCCTTCTGACACACTCTCCCATTCCTCCTCCAGGGAAGGGAAAAGAGGCTTCCTTCAAGTCGACGGCGAGGAGATGGTAGCTGGGGAATCTCCTGGCAAGAACGTCATGGTGAATACCAAAGGTCGAATCTATATAGGTAAGCGCCTTCATCTCAACAAAACTAGGAACACTTTCAGGGCACTTTGGGTGTATGGGCTTCATGAGGGATTCACACTTCCCCTTTTCGTTTAGTTTTCAGCAGTCCTCATCAACTGAGTAGGTTTTCTTCTTCTTCTTCTGTTATGTTTCCCTCGGGGGTACAGCCATGAGGTGGGAACAGGCCAGAGAATTATAGAATTGTAGAGTTGGAAGGGACCACAAGGAACATCTAGTCCAGCGGTTCTCAACCAGTGGGTCCCCACATGTTGTTGACTACAACTCCCATCATCCCTGAGCTCTGGCCTTGCTAGCTAGGGGTGATGGGAGTTTTAGTTCAACAGCATATGGGGACCCACAGGTGGAGAAAGGCTGATTCTAGTCCAACCCCATACAATGCAGGATCCGTTTGCCTCAATGTAAGACTCGAACTCATGACTCTCATGCTCTACTGAGTGGTGATGGCCACGGCGGCAGCAGCTTCTGGCAAGATCTTGCCAAGATCTCAGAAGATCTTGCTAGAACCCACTGTCGGCACCACCACTTTGCAGGTGCTGCCGCAGAACCCAGGTCAGGGCGCCTGCAGTGCGGAAGCACCTTCCCATTTCGCCTAAGGCAACAGAAGAGGATGTGCCATCCATGCAGGAGGGCATTGTTTTCATGTTTCCTTTCAATGCTGATTGCCACACTGGTTGCTGCCTGACTTCTAGAGCCTTTCCATGCAAATGGTGTAAAATTCACAGGTGCCGCACAACAACTTTGTGGCATCAGCCCTCCTGAATTTGGGAAGGCTGTTCAAAGGACCCTCATCCTCAAAGCTTTACACTTCAGTCTGGACTGTGTCAATGTCTTGTCACTTTCAGAGCACTCTCAGGGCCACCCATGCCTACAGGATGTACCCGGGTGGACATTATCGATTTGCTAATCAATGCTTCTTCAGCCTCCTACAAATGGTTTATTGAATATTTACAGATAAATCATAAACAGATAAGAACATTGGCGGGATTATTGTAATGCAGTTTCATAAGAGTATATATTTAAAGAAGATAAGTAAATTAAAGTTACTGTCAAATTAAGTTACCGTATTGGCCCAAATATAAGCCGCACCCAAATATAAGCCACACCTTTAAACTTCAAGGAGGGGAAAGAAAAAAATACAATACCCAAATATAGGTCGCTCCATTAAAATTCTGCAGGCAGCCACACCTGTTCCATTTTACCATATGTCTGTTTCAGCAGCGTTATCGTAAAAGCCAATTTTTGTAAGGTCACGAATTTAAGCCACACACCAGGAGAGGCGGTCCCGTAGATACGAGGGTCCTAGGCCGTGAAGGGCTTTAAAGGTCAAAACCAGCACCTTAAATCTGACCCTGTACTCCACCGGGAGCCAGTGCAGCTGGAAAAGCACTGGGTGAATATGCTCCCATGGCAGAGGAGCCTATGCTCAAATTGCAAAGAAAGGAGAGAAATTTGAGAATAAGAGCGGTGCCTGAAAGTGAGAAGGATAACTTGGCGGACTTCCTTACAAAAGAATTTTTGGACTTTTGGCAACAGGAGTTAGAGAAGGAAGAATTTAAGATAGTGGCTGCTTTTAGATTGGGCAGAAGACAAAACAGAAAGAAGCCAAGGGACTGCTTGATAACTTTAAGATCAAAAGAAGAAAGAGACAAAATACTGAATCTGCATTTTCAAAGAACTTTGGAAATTGAAAATTCCTTTGTGGAGATCTTCAAGGACATACCTAAGCATATTTTGGATGCCAGAACTTACTACAAAGACCTGGTCGACCTACTGAGAAAGAACAGAATACCCTTCAGGTGGGAATTTCCTCAAGGCCTATCTTTCAAATATAAGGGAAGGAAAACAAGAATAAAATCAGTGAGTGACAAGGACCAATTTCTACGAGATAACGAGGAAGATCTTCTGAAAGAAGTGGTTGAAGTGGAACCTACCCCAACAGTAAAAGAAATAATAGACATTGTAAATCTATCATTTGGACTGAAATCACCGACTGACGATGAACAACTACTTGGAGCAGTAGGAGGGGAAAGTAAATAACTGCAAGATGGCTCTGCAACTTCTAAGCTAGAATTGTAACGGTTTGAACCTTCCTCGAAAGAGGAAAAACGTGTTTCATATATTGAAAAAAGAACAATTGGACTTGATTTGTTTACAAGAAACACATGTGACGAGGTTGCACAGAAAATTACTTATTAACAAAAGATTAGGACAAGAATTTATTTCATCTGTCAGGGAACTGACATCGGAGCAGAGGGGAGAGGCGGTACTTCCCAATTCTGCAGAAGAAGGAACTAGTAAGGGTAGAGAGAGAGCGTCATCTGGGGAAGAAAGACCAGGTGACACCAGGAAGAAGGAAGAGGGGGAATGCATCTTGGAGGAGAGGCTCCGAGACTCTGGCACTGAAGACAGTGGAGAGAGTGGAGGGCCACCCCTAGGCACGCCCACTCTGCGCAGAAGGGTTTCGCGCAGAGAGGGGAGGCGGAGACTATCCGTCAAGGAGTTTCTATGCTGGAGGAAATTTAGAAGCTGCCCACTCACGGATTCGTCCAGCGACTGAACAGCAGCAGCACCTAGGCTGCTCAGTCAGGGAAAGACACCACCAACTTCTAAGCAGTTTGGAACAGCTGGAGGTTTACACACAAGCAATCCCATTTCCCGTGACATCATCTGATAAAGTTAAGAAAAGAGGAGTTGTGATTTACGCAAAAGAAAAATTATTACCGAAATTGATGTTTAAAGATGAACAAGGAAGATTTTTGGCAATTGAAATTCAAGTTCAAGGAGAAAAAATTTTGATCATGGGAATTTATGCACCAAATGAGGGGAAATCGGAATTCTTTAAGAAGTTGCATGAGACCTTACTGGATTATTTGGACTACAACCTAATTTTGATGGGGGACATGAACGGAGTAGTATCTACAAATATGGACAAAGCACAAAGACAGGTAGTCTCTAAAGATGGGAGACTACCAAAGACTTTCTTTGAAATGACTGAAAACATGGACTTGATTGACATTTGGAGAACAAAGAACCCTCTCGAGAGAGAGGGAACTTTCTTTTCTGAAGCTATGATGACATGGACTAGAATCGACCAAATATGGGTTACTAGTGGGATGGCACCAAAGATAAAGAAAGTGGAAATCTGCCCAAAAACCTGCTCCGACCATAATGCTGTAAAGATGGAGATGAAGTTAACAACAGCTGGCTCCTTCAGATGGAGGGTGAATGACACCTTATTTAGAGATGAAGAGGTCTACAAAAAGGTCCAAAAAACTTTGAGAGACTATTTCGAAATAAATTTAAAAACAGATGTTGAAAAAATAATCTGGGATGCGAGTAAAGCTGTTATGCGAGGATTTTTGATACAACAAAATACAATAAAGAAGAGAAGCCAAAATGAGAAAAAGGATAAGATCTTGGAAAAGATAAAAGAAGGAGAAAAGAAATTGAGATCTAAACCAAAGTCCCAAGAGATCTTGAGAGAAATTAAGCTATATCAGACGCAATATATGGAATTGATGAATCAAGAAATAGAATGGAAGATTAAACAAATGAGACAAAGGACATTTGAATCTGCAGATAAATGTGGTAAACTTCTGGCTTGGCAATTGAAGAAAAGACAGAAATTAAATACGGTTACAAACTTAGAGGTTGAAGGAAAGACTATCTATAAGCCAAATGAGATTAGAAACTGCTTCCAGAGTTATTTTAAAAAACTATATTCGCAAGGGCCGCAGAAAGAAGGGGACATAGATGAGTTTCTAAAGAAATATGGATTACAAAAAAATTCTCATCAAAGTAAAACGTTTGAGCCTAGCTCCCCTAAATCTAAAAGATGGATCAAACTGCCCTGCAAGCTCTGATAAGCTCCTCCCACAGCTAATCAGCTGCCTCAACAGAAACCCTGCCCCCTCTGACCTTTACACAGGGAAAACAGCTAATCAGCCACAAAGAAACACACACACACACAAGAAAAACCCTTTTTGCTCCTTCTTCAACTGCTGCCCTGCAAACTCTGATAAGCTCCTTCCACAGCTAATCCCCTGCCTCAACAGAAACCCTGCCCCCTCTGACCTTTACACAGGGAAAACAGCTAATCAGCCACAAAGAAACACACACACACACACACACAAGAAAACCCTTTTTGCTCCTTCTTCAACTGCTGCCCTGCAAACTCTGATAAGCTCCTCCCACAGCTAATCCCCTGCCTCAACAGAAACCCTGCAGGGCAAAAAGCCCAGAATAAAATTTAAGATACTTACTGATGCTAAAGACAGGGGGGGGGTTGCCCTGCCAGACCTTAAACTTTATTATGAGTCAGCAGCTTTTTGCTGGCTGAAGGAATGGCTACTTCTTGAGAATACAGATGTTTTGGATCTTGAAGGGTATGACAACATATTTGGGTGGCATGCATATCTGTGGTATGTAGAAATGAAAAATCACGGGAGACGAGAGAGGCAGGTGTAACATGAGGCGTCTGTCAGGGCGGACCCTGAGAGCCTATTTTATTGAATATTGCAAGCATTGCCAAAAGTGTGCCTGTGGCTGATTGGTTGATACATACACACAGAAACTTGTAATTGGTTAACATAAGTACTAAGGCGGGAATTACATGTGAAAGGTGGGGATTACATGTGATCATTTATCATTGATGGAGAGAAGGCTGAGAATCGGAGCTGGAACTAGACAGGCATGAAGCCTCCTAATTGAATTGTAACTAGGGATTAATTGGCACAAACAAAATAACAATCGGGTTTTATAGTTATGGTCAGCTAGGCATGGAGAGCAAGTACAGTTTGTTTTCCATGAGCTTGGGATGTCTGTTACTAATGATTGATCATATCATGTAACAATGTAACAATCAAGTTCTGTGGATGTGGTCAGCTAGGCGTGAAGAGCAGGTTCGTACAGTGTGTGCAAAAGCAGGGAAAAACCTACAAGCAAAACTTCTCAGAAAGCAAGAGAAAAGAGGAGCGAGGCTTCCCCAAAATGGAGCAGTTTTGTGCAGAAAGAAGACTTCCCTTTATCTCCCCCTTTCTTTTCTTGTTTGCGAGGCATTCTGGGTAGATAAGGCAAAAATATTTCAGGATTAGTGGTGTGCCAACAAATGCCCAAAATAAGTTCGCCAGGGTCGATGGGACAAAAATATTTCGGGATACGTGGTTTGCCAACGCATGCCCAAAATAAATCCGTCCAGGATCGATGGGACAAGAATACTTCGGGATACGTGGTTTGCCAACGCATGCCCAAAATAAATCCGTCCACATCTCACCTTAGGTTTACTGTTGGTGTTGCCATTTCGCAAAGTAGGCGGCAAGGAGTTTATTAGGTGGTTGAGGGGGAGAGAGAAGCCGAGAGAATAGGCTTATGAGGCCAGGAATGCATTGAAGGAAGCAACATAACAAAATTAAGATGCATATAATGACAAGGGCATATTGAAAGAGATTACGAAGCTAAGTAAGATTAGGTAGCCAAGCAGTAAGCCACTGGGTGAAAGAACCCCAGTGGCCAGAAAAACCAACGTCTTGTTTAATGTGGTGTGTGAGATTTTGCAAATGAGAGATCTGCTTTTGGATGGCTTTGGAATTATCAGTAATATTAAAACAGCACATGTTGTCAACTTGTTCACATCCATAATGATGAATCATCAATAGATAATCAATAGCACAATTTTGTAAAAGTCCATTATGTAGTCCACTCTGTTCTTTATTCAAAAGGTGAAGAGCTTCTGAAGTAAAATTCAGGGCTTCTTCTGCAGAACAAGCTAAAGAATTAATGTTCATACGATTCTGTACAGCCAATCCAGGGACTCCTAGGAGAGAAACAACTAAAGAGATATATTCAGACCTACTGAAAAGAGAGACAAAAGCATCACAATCATTAGTCAATTTCACAGAATGGCGTTATCAAGAGCAGGATAAATGATGCTTCTTGGATAAAATGATGGACAAACGGCTTAAAACGCAAGGTGTGCCATGGCTGATGTTTGCTGGAATGTAATTAAACGTATAGCCAGGGCACGACCAGAAGAGTTCCAGTTGAGGGGAAGTGCAAGCTTACTCATTAAATTGAATGGTAGCTTGTAATTGTTGCAGTAAATCTCTTCCCCACAGGTTGAGGTGGATTTTCAGCACACAGGGCTGGATGTATGCAATGGTTTCAGAACTATCAGGCAGAGAAACAGGCAGCCACTGTACGCTTTTAGAAGAATTTTGGGGGCCACCCACGCCCCAGACTGCAGAGGCAGACTCAAGGGGCCACGTGGGGTCCCAGCAATCACTGGAAATTACAGAAATGTCTGCGCCCGTGTCAATCAAGCCTTCCAGAACTTTTCCATTGATTTTATACTTACGAAGAAGTTTCTGATGACCAATCCGCTGGATAACAGCTAACAGCTGTGGAGAAAGAGGAGAGAGCTCGTGCAAATTACTATCAATAATAGAAGCAGTAGGATTAGAAGGGAGCACCACCAAATGTGCCCAAGACTCACCCTTTTTCAACTGCATGGGCATATGGCTCCAAAATTGAACCATTATTGTGCCTACATAGTCAGGATCCAGAACACTAGGAATAACCTGGATCCCTTCTTTCGCCGCAGAAAATTTTGGTAAAATTAAGCCTGCGACTTTAGGAGGTAGTGGTCCTGCCAATTGGGAAGGCATGAGCACAATTTCACCAGGTAAAACAGTGTCTTTGTTCTCTTGATTTATCAAATCAATGGCAAGTTCAGAAGGTGTATGTTTAGAAAGTTTTTCAGCAGCGGACACTAAAGGCGGAAAACTCTCTAATTGTCCTGACCCGAGAGTGGGGCCGCAATGGAGTTTCCCGGACTCCTGCATTGATTGGCCCAATGATAGCCTTTACCGCATTTCGGGCATTTTTTGGAAGGTTTGGCCTTGTTGGCATCACCATTCCTGTGTGCCCCACCGCCAGGTGCTTTGCATTCTTTTGCAAAATGTCCTGGGCGCTTGCAGTTAAAACAGTTACCGGTTGGCTTATTGCCAGCCTGGATGGCACCGGCAAGCAAGGACATCGCATGACTCTGGCTTCCAACATCCGCACATGCTTTTATCATATCCGCCAGGTCATATTTAACACGTTGGACGACGGACTGTAAAACTTTTTTGCAATCTGTGTTAGAATTCTCAAAAGCCATTTTTTTCATCAACTCATTCTGAGCTGTGGTGTTATCAATCTGCCGAGTAACTGCTTCTTTTAATCTATCTATAAATTGATGGTAAGGCTCCGAATGCTGTTGCTTAATATTGACAAAGGAGCTCTGTGGTTGCCCTGATACAGGGACTTTCCGAAAGGCACGCTGTACACAGGTCGCAGTGCGACTGAAATGTGCAGGTGTCAGCGTTGCCTGGGCTGCTATATTGTCAAACGGACCAGCACCATAAAGTTCGTTGGCTGTATGCTGTGGATCAGACAGGGTCGAGGCGTTATGTTTAAATTCACTGTCAAAAACTACATACTGTGCTGGGGACAGAAGCATACGCATAAGATCCTTCCAATCCTGCGGTAGCATCGTATAACCATTTGCTATTCCCTCCAGCATTCCTGTTACATAGGAGGATTTGAGACCAGAATCAACAATGGCCCTTCTTAATTCTCGCATTACAGAATAAGAAAGGGTTTCATATAGCACCTGTTGTTGTGCTGTGCCTGGGTTTGCATAAGAAATAGGGAAAGCAGATGGCAACACCCCAGCCCACTCAGACTCTTCCTCTAAGGATAGGAGCCCTTTCTGCCTTGCCTGGGAAAGTGCAACACGGACAGCTCCCGTGAAACAGGCAGGAGCTGAGGCAGGCAAGGGAGGGGTGGAAGGAGGGAGGGAAGAAAGTGGGGGGGAAGTGGATGTTGGCTGAGACCCAGCTTCTGAAGAAGCGGATGCAGGCAAAGGAAACACAGGAGGGAGGGAAGGGGGAATGGGGGTGGTGGTTGTGGGCTGAGGGACAGCTCCTGTATGAGCAGATGCAGGAGGGGGGGAAGGGGGGTTGGAAGCAGGCAAAGGAGGGAGGGATTGGCAGGATTGTGCAGGAGGCAAAAGCTTAGGATAAGGAGGGGGGTTGTCTCCAACAGACAGAGATGCAGGGGCTGAGGGAGACGCCTGGGACGCCTGAGGTCCAAATTTTGCCATGGCATCTGCGCACTTCTGCCAAGTTAGCAGACAGTGGATAGGAGCCCTGGGCTCTGCAAAAAAGGTTTTTCCAATCTTTTGCCATGCCTCTACCCCCAAGGAGCCTGCCTCAGGGTACCAGGGGCATTGGAATGCAATCTCACATAACAAACGTTCAATTTCCTTTAAAGAAACATGAGCACCTGCACCTCTCTGTCTGACTAAATGAAGCAGTTCAGTAGCATGCACTTTCTGGGACTTTGTAAGCTCCCCCCCCCCATACTCACGGTGTAGCCGGCTAAGACTTCTCCAGTCGAGTGAAGTATGAGGCTGGCTGACTGCTCCGGCTGCGCAAGGGATCTGGCACGTCGGGTCACCAGATGTAGAAATGAAAAATCACGGGAGACGAGAGAGGCAGGTGTAACATGAGGCGTCTGTCAGGGCGGACCCTGAGAGCCTATTTTATTGAATATTGCAAGCATTGCCAAAAGTGTGCCTGTGGCTGATTGGTTGATACATACACACAGAAACTTGTAATTGGTTAACATAAGTACTAAGGCGGGAATTACATGTGAAAGGTGGGGATCACATGTGATCATTTATCATTGATGGAGAGAAGGCTGAGAATCGGAGCTGGAACTAGACAGGCATGAAGCCTCCTAATTGAATTGTAACTAGGGATTAATTGGCACAAACAAAATAACAATCGGGTTTTATAGTTATGGTCAGCTAGGCATGGAGAGCAAGTACAGTTTGTTTTCCATGAGCTTGGGATGTCTGTTACTAATGATTGATCATATCATGTAACAATGTAACAATCAAGTTCTGTGGATGTGGTCAGCTAGGCGTGAAGAGCAGGTTCGTACAGTGTGTGCAAAAGCAGGGAAAAACCTACAAGCAAAACTTCTCAGAAAGCAAGAGAAAAGAGGAGCGAGGCTTCCCCAAAATGGAGCAGTTTTGTGCAGAAAGAAGACTTCCCTTTAGTGGTATGGCAAGGTAAAAGCACATAAGGCATTTAAAAACCATATGGTCAGGAAAGCAGTGTTTAATGTCTGGATAAGGTACAAAGATTTTCTGGAGAATAAAACCCCAAGGTGGCTATCACCTATGGAAGCGAAAGCTTTGAAAAAACTCAACATGGAGGCCAAATGGCCAAAATATTGGGAAATTTTAGAATAGGAAGGTGACAAATTGAAATTGCAGAGTTATGACAAACTTAAAGAGAAGATGCGAGACTGGTTACATTATTTCCAAATAAGAGAGGTTTATAACTTGGATAAAAAAATTGGTTTCCAGATGGAAAAATCAAAGTTAGAAACAGAACAGTTAGAACCCAATGCTAAGATACTATCAAGAATGTACAATCTGCTGCTGAAATGGAATACTGAGAAAGAAACGGTAAAATCTGCAATGATAAAATGGGCACAGGATATAGGATACAATATTATGTTTGCTGACTGGGAGAAGTTGTGGACCACCAGGATTAAATTTACGGCATGTAATGCCTTAAGAGAGAATATTATGAAAATGATGTACAGGTGGTACATGACTCCAGTCAAGCTTGCAAAAATATATCATTTGCCCGACAATAAATGCTGGAAATGTAAGGAAACTGAAGGCACATTCTTTCATCTTTGGTGGACGTGCCCAAGGATTAAGGCTTTCTGGGAAATGATCTATAATGAAATGAAAAAGGTATTTAAATATACCTTTCTGAAGAAACCAGAGGCTTTTCTCCTGGGCATAGTTGGCCAATCGGTGTTAAAGAAGGATAGAACATTCTTTATGTATGCTACAGCAGCAGCAAGAATTCTCATTGCAAAGCACTGGAAGACACAAGATCTACCCACCCTGGAAGAATGGCAAATGCAACTAATAGATTACATGGAAATGGCGGAAATGACTGGCAGAATTCGAGACCAGGGAGAAGAGCTCGTGGAAGAAGATTGGAGGAAATTTAAAATTTATTTACAGAAACATTGTAAAATTTTTGAATGCTGATGATGTTGAAATGAACTGAAGGGGTTCTAGCAACAAGGTAAAATGTAAGATGGGATTGATAATAGATAAGTTAAATTGGATATGAATTTGCTGAACCAAATTTTTAAAAAGGGATACAAAAAAGGGAGGCATGAGGAAGTCAGGAGAATAAGTTAACTAAAGATGAGAATTTAAAAAAAGAGGGAGTTTTGTTTTTATGTGTTTTCTTTTCTTTTCTTTTTTCTTTTCCCTTTTGTGTTTAATGTCTGTATTTTTGTATTTTGTGATTTTGTATTTTTCTGTTTTTGTACTTTTTCCTGAATTACTTTATTGATAAAACTTAATAAAATATTAATTAAAAAAAAAAACCAGCCTAGACCTGTTCAAACCAGTCTGAGCCAGTTCCATTACAGAACTGTATGGTGCCGCAACCCCATAGTCTCCTTTGCCTGGACTTAACCATCCAGGGGTCCTTTGCCTCTTTTTTTTTATCTGCTTGATCTGCAATGTGGCAGAGAAAGAGGTTTGCAGCATTGGGGAGGGAAGGCTATCTTTTTAGTCTGGATATCTATAACATCCAGACTAAAAAGATTTGACGGAAGTAGCCCGCCTGCTGCTTTGACGGCATGCAAGTTGCTGCGAGACCCCGCAGGCTCCTCTGCTGTTGCCTGCGCATGATGTGCTTCTTTTGAGGAAGGCTGTTTTCGCCCAGCACCAGCATGTCTCATGCACACACCCTGCCCCGTTGCATGGATGCCGTTGCTGTTCACCTCTGCCATTTCTCCCCCCCCCCTTTCCAGGCATGCTGTGTTCAGCTGTCTGCTTTGCACCCCCCACCCCCCACCCCCCACCCCCAGTGTGGCTTGTGCTTCTCTTTTTCTCTCTCTCTTCCCAGGCAACCAGGGAGGTGGGCCTTGAGCCGCATGCTGCTAACGAGGTATTTACTGTGGCATGGCAAAGGGAAGGCCAAAATGCACGACTAGAGGGGGTCAGAGAGAATGGAGCACGGGGAGGGGGGCTGACTAACCCAAGCGCAGATGTGCTGGTTGAATGGAAAAATTTGTGGATTTTTTTTTTTAAAAGATATTTATTAAATTTTCACAAATTATAAAATACAAACAAACAAACACAAAAACAAACAAACAAGTATAATTTCAAAACCTTATTTTCTTAAAACTTACTTCACCGACCTCCTCATGCCTCCCCTTTCTGCATTCCAATTTCGAATTTAATTCAGCAAATCCTCACCCTTAATTTTATCTAGTTGTAATCCTTTCTTTTCTTTTAACTTAATCTTTACAGCTGTAGTCCGCTTATTTTCTATAACCACAACATTTTAACACTCATTAATTTTACAATGTCTCTTAAGATAGATTTTAAATTTCTTCCAATCTTCTTCCGCCATCTCTTTCCCCTGGTCTCGGATTCTGCCAGTCATTTCAGCCAGTCCCATGTAGTCTTGAATGGAAGAATTTGTTGCTGCAATGCCAGGTAAAGCTCCACCACTGATCAGAATTAGCTTGGCAAAGGTAACAGGGAGATTTGCAGGAAAGCGATGTGGGAGCTAGTCTTAAGAGGAGTTGCCTGCTCCAAAGCCTGCAGGCCATGCTCTCTGCTAACCTTTCTGTCTGACAGGCAATCATAGAATCACTGGGAGTGGCTGCCGAGACCACATAACACTGGTCTTGAAAGACCTACATTGGCTCCCAGTACGTTTCCGAGCACAATTCAAAGTGCTGGTGTTGACTGTTATGTACTGAAGTTCTCACCCTGGGCCAGCAGGGGGATACTGTAGATAGTTATGCAAATGAAGGATCGAAAGTGACATTCAGTGATTGGATAGTTGGATAGTCGGTGAGAATCTGTGCTGACTACAAGTGCATGATCAACAGCAGCATGCTTATCCGGTTCCTGTTGTCCAACACCTGCTGCATTCCCTGGGTGAGGGTAAGGTCTTCGCTAAGCTGGACCTTGCCCAAGCCTATCAACAACTGCCCGTCGATGATGCCACTGCTGAAGCCCAGACGATTGTCACCCACCAAGGGGCATTCCGTTGCCGCTGGTTGCAGTTCGGGGTGAGTATGGCTCCTGGCATCTTCCAAAGCCTTATGGAGCGTCTCCTGCAAGGGCTTCCGGGCGTGGTACCATATTTTGATGACGTCTTGATGTCCGCAGACTCACACCAGCAGCTGTTCGAGCGCCTCCGTGCCGTGCTGACCAGGTTCCAGGATGCCGGGTTCAAGGTAAAGAGGGAGAAGTGCCAGATCGCTGTTCCACAGGTGGAGTTCCTGGGCTATCTTATCGACGCCTCCGGCCTTCACCCGACCACATCCGTTTTCCAGACGGAAGAGAAGCACCACTCACCTACTTTTCCAGGACGCTATCTCTGACTGAATGGAATTACGGCCAGCTCGACAAGGAGGCACTGGCACTTGTGGCTGGAGTAAAGAGGTTCCATGAATACCTCTACGGCAGGACTTTTGACCTCATCACTGACCACAAGCCACTCCTGGGCCTCCTCGCCGGTGATCATCCAACTCCACCAGTCCTCTCGCTGCGCATGCTGCGATGGACTGTTTTCCTGGCTGCCTACCATTACTGGCTCGTCAATCGCCCGAGGAAATCGATGGGCCATGCCGATGCCCTCAGCCGCTGCCCTCTTCCAGCGTTTGTGGAAGACCCGGCTCCTGCTTCATCGCTCCTCCTGATTGAGGATCTTCCAGCAGCACCTGTATCAGCTGCCACTGTGGCCTCCGCATCAACTGGGTGTGGAGGGGGTGGCCACAAGGGCCTTTAGCATCGGAGTTCCAGCCGTTCGCAACCAGACAACATGAACTCTCGGCTCATCGCATCTGTCTGCTGTGGGGAGACCGCGTCGTGATTCCCCAAAGACTCCGTCAACATGTGCTGGAGGCTCTGCAAGTTGGCTACCCGGGAATCATCAAAATGAAGGCATTGGCTTGGTGTTACGTCTGGTGGCCTAACATGGACGATGCCATCACTGCCTGGGTTTCCACCTGTCAAGCGTGCCAAGAATCAAAGCCTGCGCCACCGGCAGCTAAGGGACACACCTGGGAGACGCCCAAGACACCCTGGTCAAGGGTGCACATCGATCTGGCTGGCCTCTTTCACGGCCGGACCTTTATGGTCGTGGTGGACACCTATTCCAAATGGCTGGAGGTGGCCCTGATGCCCTCCACCACTACCAAGGCCGTCATCCGGGTGCTGCGAGGCCTCTTTGCAACGCATGGGTGTCCTGATGTCCTTGTCTCCGACAACGGACCGCAGTTCACATCAGGCACTTTTGAGCGGTATCTTTTGGGACTGGGCATCCGCCATGCCCTAACGGCACCATTTCATCCATGCAGCAATGGGCAAACAGAGAGAATGGTGCGCTCGGCAAAAGAGGCGCGCCTGGACCGGGGAGACTGGCACGAGCGGGTTGCCGAATACTTGTTCGTACAACACATCATCCCTCACAGATGGTGAGGCTCCACCTACACCTCTCTCGCAAACTGCCGGCGTGGAGCCAAACCAAGCCGCTTCAGAGGGTCTGCCAGACTTACCACAGACGCAGACCACTGCCGTGCCTGACATTCTGCCAACTCCACTTGCGGAGGTTCCACCCACAGCAGCAGACCCAGGGGACTTGGTTTCAACGCCACCTAGGGTCGCACCACAGCCTCAGCAAGAATTGGGTGGCCCCCCGGACTTGGCTATCCGTCCCCGGCAGTCTGGCAGAGTTTCCAAGCACCCAACTTTTTTGAAAGGCTATGTTGTTGGACATGTATGACTGCTGGTCTAAGTATGTGAAATGTAACCGATATGCTTTTGTGCCTAATTGAACCATTACGTGTACTGCTGTATATAAGGAAACCATTACGATTGTAACTAACGCCTTATCTCGGTGGGGAGGAGTGTTATATACTGAAGTTCTCACCCTGGGCCAGCAGGGGGATACTGTAGTTATGCAAATGAAGGATTGAAAGTGACATTCAGTGATTGGATAGTTTGTATGCAAATGAAGGATCGAAAGTGACATTCAGTGATTGGATAGTTTTAGAAAGTTGCTACAGTTCCATTGTTCTGGAGCTCTATATAAGCAGGCTGAATGAGCTCTTCAGTTTTGTTCTGACCTCTGAATAAACTAGAGCTGTTTGAAGAATCGCTGTGTTGTCTGATATGTTCACCCACAACTTAACATTGACCTTTAAAGCCCTAAACGGCATTGGCCCAGTATACCTGAAGGAGCCTCTCCACCCCATTATTCAGCCCGGACACTGAGGTCCAGCTCCGAGGGCCTTCTGGCAGTTCTCTCCCTGCGAGAAGTGAGGTTACAAGGAACCAGGCAGAGGGCCTTCATTTATTTCAATAATTCATTTATTTAAGTAATTCAACTTAAAAGGTGAAACTAATATATGAGATACACTCATGACATGCAAAGTGAGATATGTCAAGCCTTTATTTGTTATAATTGTGATGATCATGGTGTACAGCTGATGAAAACCCCAAATTAACAATCTCAGATAATTAGAATATTAAATGAAATCAGCAAAACAAGGACTGCAAATAGACCGATATTGGACCTCTGAGAAGTAGAAGAATGCATATGTACTCAGTACTTGGTTTGGGCCCCTTTTGCATCAGTTACTGCCTCAATGCGGTGTGCCATGGATGCTGTCAGCCTGTGGCACTGCTGAGGTGTTATGGAAGACCAGGAAGCTTCAATAGCAGCATTCAGCTCTTCTGCATTGCTCGGTCTCATGTCTCTCATCTGTCTCTTGGCAGTGCCCCATAGATTCTCTATGGGGTTCAGGTCAGGCGAGTTTGCTGGCCAATCAAGCACAGTAATCCCATGGGCACTGAACCAGGTTTTGGTACTTTTGGCAGTGTGGGCAGGTGCCAAAGTCCTGCTGGAAAATGAAGTCAGCATCCCCATAAAGCTCATCTGCGGAAGGAAGCATGAAGTGCTCCAAAATCTCCTGGTAGATGGCTGCGTTGCCCCTGGACTTAATGAAGCACAGTGGACCAACACCAGCTGATGACATGGCTCCCCAAATCTCTTTTCTGATGAGAGCAGCTTTTGCATCTCATTTGGAAACCAAGACCCAGAGTCTGGAGGAAGAATGGGGAGGCACACAATGCCAGTCCAGCGCTTGAAGTCCAGTGTGAAGTTTCCACAGTCTGTGTTGATTTGGGGAGCCATGTCATAGCTGTGATCTATTTCTGTGATACAGCGGCATATAATTTATTTTTTAAAATAAATGCATAAAAACATACCGTATTGGCCTGAATATAAGCTGCACCTGAATATAATCCGCACCTTTTAAACTGGGGGGGGGGGGGATACCTGAATATAAGCTGCTCCCTCGCTGTTCCTGGGTGCATACTAGGCGGGGGGAGGTGCACTGCATTGCTGGCGGCCTTCCACTTTCTTCGCTGTCTTCCTTGGGGGAGAGGACGGGGTACTACATGTGGGGCGGGCGCCGCTTTGCTGTTCTCCTGGTACTGTTTGCCCCACGTTCCTGGCTGCACACCATAAGGTTGCGTGTATAAACTTCACTTTAACTTTCCACGGTCAGAATTTGGGGGGGGGGAATGTGGCTCATATTCAGGCCAATACAGTGGTGCCCCGCAAGACGAATGCCTCGCAAGACGAAAAACCAGCTAGACGAAAGGGTTTTCCGTTTTTCAGTTGCTTCGCAAGACGAATTTCCCTATGGGCTTGCTTCGCAAGACGAAAACATCTTGCGAGCCTTGCGATTTTTTTCGCTAATTTTTCCCCTTTTTCTAAGCCGCTAAGTGTTGGGAAAAAGCACCAAGGCAAAAGCCAGCTCCAGATGGCTGGAATGCAAAACAGGATGTTGTGGTTTGCAACTGTACTGATGGAGAAAAGGAGGAGTCTATTCTCTGTACTGAGCACCGGATGTTAGCTCAGAGTGTCATATGACCTGTACTGGAAGTGCAGGGGCGGAGTTGTGACTCTTCTGTTGGAGTCTGAAGGGTGCAGTCACGTTTTCTATGTACTGCTGAATGACAGGAATAAAACATGTAAATAGGACTCCTGTCTGTCTCATTTCCCCTCCCTGGGGAGAATGCAGGGAGGGAGAGAAGCAGAGAGAAGCAGAGGGTGTGTTCTCTTCACGTCTAATGAGGAGAATCGCCGGGTTTATGACCTTGCCTGCCGGGAGACGCAGCGGAGAGGTCATCAAGTATCCAGCTCAATTGCCTGGGGGAGGCCAGTTTACCTCTGAGTGTGAGCTGAGATACTAACACTAAGCCCCTAATAGCCTTTTAGCCGCTAAGCCACTAAGCCTTTAATAGCCGCTAAACCACTAAACCGCTAATAGCACTAATCCGCTAAGCCACTAATAGGGTTGCTTCGCAAGACGAAAAAACCGCTAGACGAAGAGACTCACGGAACGGATTGTTTTCGTCTTGCGAGGCACCACTGCACGGAGAAAACAGCAAAGACCTGATGAAGAGAGCACAGCAGAGGGTATATTTTCTGAGAATCTTCCGGAAAAATAATCTCTCAAAGGACCTGTTGATGGCATTTTACCATTGTACTGTAGAGAGTGTATTAACTTATGGTCTGTGCGTGTGGTTTGGGAGCTGCACGGCCAGGGAAAAAACAAGGCTGTCCAGGGTTGTAAAGACTGCGGAGAGAATAACTGGGTGCACTCTTCCCACCTTGGATCAAATCTACACTTCCAGGCAGTGCCATAAGAAAGCTGCAGAGATAGCGCAGGATCGTGCGCACCCCGGAAATGATCTCTTTCAGCTTCTGCCTTCTGGAAGAAGGTCCAGGGTTATAAAGACTAGGACTAGCTGCCTGAGAAACAGTTTCTATCCAAATGCGATTTTGGTTTTAAACTCATTGTAAGGAGTCTGTATGGGAGTATATTGTATTTAAAAATGGGGTGTCAGAGTTTTTAGGGGGCTTTCAAGGAACCAGGCAGAGGGTGTTGCTCTTGTCCTGGTCTCCTGCTCCCTGGTTTCCCACGGGCACCTGCTTGGCCATTGAGTAGGGGATGCTGGACTAGATGGAGGGGCCTTTGACCTGGTGCAGCAGATTCTTATGTTTATTGGGGGGGGGCGGACACGAACACTGGATGACCTGCTTCTTAGCCATGGCAACCTCTTTTTTGTGAGAGTGCGACCTGTCGCTGACCTCCTTTATCATCTATACTTTGTCAGGGGCTGCATCAACACCATGATTTTCTGACACGTAACGTGTGAGTGCGTCGCCCCCATTCACAATCCTGACCTCAGCATATTTCCATGAAAGCAAACCCTTATGTTTTCCCCCGGGATTTACTTCCGAGGAGGCAGCCGCAACACCCAGTGCGGACTCGCCTCAGGCAGCTCAGGGCGGGGAGCAAAGCGACGCCTCTGGCCCTTTAAGAGCCGCGCTATGACATCACTCCCCCTTCCCCGCTCCCTCCCGCAGCGTGCCCGCTCCACTAAGCTTGATGCGGAAGACCCGCCCCCCGCAGCCGAGCGGGCCAATAGCTTGGCAGCTGTCAAGGCCGGAGCCGCACCCGGGCAGGTGGCTGTCGGGGGTTCTGATTGGGCGAGGGAACGTGAAGCGGCGCTTGGTCCCGCCTCCCTCCGCGGCGGACACGGGCAGCGGGCTGGGTTGCGCCGCACTGGGTGGTGGTTCCCGGGCCACGGCAGCAGCGGCGGCGGCGCATCGCGGAGTCCTGGGCCCGGCTTGGCCCCGCGGCGGCGGCCCCGGCCATGGAGTCCTACGATATCATCGCCAACCAGCCCGTGGTGATTGACAACGTAAGCGGGGCGGGCGGTGGGGCCTGGGGGCCTGCGCAGGCGGACGCGCCCCGCCCGGCCCCGATCCCTTGAGTCGGCTGGCCGAGCCCGGCTTCAGAAAGGCCAGCGCGGGCCTGGGAGAAGGAGCGGGCCATCGGGCCCCGATAGGAAGAAAAGGCGCTGTTCGCAGCCCGGGCTGTTGTTCTTCAATGCCCGCTGGGAGGTGGGGGGTGGGGGGCCTTGTTGTTGCTGCTGCCGCCCGAAGAGAGCATCGCCAAGGAGAGCAGGAGCCGCTCGGGAGGTTCGGGGCCCCGCTTCCCTCCCGCTGCCCGCCAGACTTAAGAACAGCAGCAGCAGCACCTGCTAGATCAGGCCCAGGGCCTCTCTGGGAGGGGGAAGGGGGATGTTGTGGGACTGCAACTCCCATCAGGCCAGACCATTTGCGGGTAAGGGCTGATAGGAGGTGTAGTCAACAACGTCTGAGGGAGCCGCCTTTTTGGCTGCTCCCGGCTTTTCTATTCAAGCCAACCAGCAAGTCATGAAGGGACTAGCTCTCCTGTTCTCCAGTGCTGAAGAGTTTAGGGGACCCAGATCCTGAAAATGGCATATAGCCATCATGGTCATGTAACATATTTATTTTTTGTTTTAGATGTTTTCAAGGTAAGGATTGCAAAGCAATATACATAAAATCATTAAAACAGTAAATTGCATTTATAGTGTTGGGAAACCCCTTGCTTTTCATGCATTCTTTAAAACCAGGTTTGAATTCCTGTTAAAAGGATCAAGTTAGCAAATGATTGGAAAGGGTCTCTGCCTGAAAGTCTGGAGAGAGAGAATTGGACTAAGAAGGATCTAGGATTTTTGTCTTCACAACTGGAACTCCAATATCTGCTATGGGAATTGAATCTGGAGGATTGTCATGGCACTTCTATTTGTTTTACAAAATAATACTTAAGTCTGAATTGTATTAACAATTATTACTAAATCATTCCTTATAGTGCTATTGTTACTTTTATTGCTGTTGTACAGCACATTCTATTAAGAAGTTATCATACTTACGAAGTTGTGTAATAACTTTGTTGTTGATACTAGCTTTTGGTAACTTAGCATTTTTAGCGCTTGGCATTCTTAGCAGCATCTTTCCTCTCCATATTAGTAGTAGTAGTAGTAGTAGTAGTAAGGTAAAGGGACCCCTGACCATTAGGTCCAGTCATAATCGACTCTGGGGTTGCGGTGCTCATCTCGCTTTAATGGCCAAGGGAGCCGGCCTACAGCTTCGTAGTAGTAGTAATAATATTTTTATTACTTATACCCCACCCATCTGGCTGGGTTTCCTCAGCCACTCTGGGCGGCTTACAGCACATAAAAAACTGTAAAACATTAGACATAAAATTTTTCCCTAAGCAGAACTGCCTTCAGATGTCGTGTAAAAGTCAGATAGTTGTTTATTTCCTTGACATCCGATGGGAGGGTGTTCCACAGGGCGGACGCAACTACCAAGAAGGCCCTCTGCCTGGTTCTCTGTAACTTCATTTCTCGCAATAAAAGAACTGCCAGAAGGCCCTCGGTGCTAGACCTCTGCGTCCGGGCAGAATGATGGGGGTGGAGATGCTCCTTCAGGTATGCAGGACCGAGGCCATTTAGGGCTTTCAAGGTCAGCACCACCACTTTGTAAGAATATAGTGGGTGGAACCCAACATTGTGGGAGTAGACTTCCACTCATGCAGTGGGAATTTATCCTTTTCCCACCTCCTCAACCCTCCAAACATTGCTGTAGCCATCCAGAGCAGATTTTGAGGGCACATGGGAGACAAGTGGAGAGGAGAAGAAGGTGAAGCCCCATTGCCTGAGCAACATCGGATGTCACATCCCACAATATAAACGGCAGCCGAAAACCTGCCACTTAGGTAGGTCACCTCAGCCAGCTTACTTGAAGGCTTAACTATATTGTTACTTACTACTCTTGCATTCACCGTTTATAGGAATCATAATATGTAAAAAATAAAGAAGGAAAACAAGTGCAAAAAATAATGATACCATACCTTGTATACCATACCATGCCCTTTATTTCTGAGACTCTGAATTTCTGATTTTTTTGCACCATAGTTCATAAACTTCTTTTCCACCCAATGTCTTTATTCAAACCCTGCATAGCCCCATTGTTCCTAGAGGGGTCAATATCAACCACTTTCAGTGGCCCTGGTTGAGATGCTCCTCACTGCGAGAAGTAAAGGGAAGCAGCCAGAAGGGCTTCTCAGTAGTGGCCCCTCCTTGTGGAATGCCACCCCACCCCATCAGATGTCAAAGAAATAAACAATTATATGACTTTTAGAAGACATCTGCAGGCAGCCCTGTATAGGGAATTTTTAAATGTTTGATGTTTTACTGTGTTTTATGTTTTGTTGAAAGCCACCCAGAGTGGCTGGAGCAACTCAGTCAGATGGGTGGATGATGATGATGATGATGATTATATTTGCAGTTATCATCTATTCATTATTGCTAAAGACCTTATGAATGGAAAATGTACCCTAGAAAAATAAAGATTGGAAATATTTTCAGAAAATTTTCCAGTTTGGATTTTTTTTTAAATGATATTTATTGAAAATTTTTTAGAATTACAAAAGAAAACAAAGCAGAAAAAGAAAAAGAAAAAACAAGAAAAAACAAACCACATCAAACAATACAAGTTCAAAAAACAAAAATACACCACAAACACTCAAAAACAAATCCATCATTCTCAAATCCTCAACTGTCATTACCTTCTTTCTTTGACCTCCTCCTCCTCCCTTTTTTTTGTATCCTGGTTGTTAATTGTTGCAGCAAATCCTTTCCATATTTCATAATATTCTGTCATTACATTACCTTAATCTATTTTAATCTTATCTTACTATAAAAAACCTTAAAGCTTAAAACTTAAGTCTTATTTTTACCAACTTCTCATAACCATAATATTCTTACATAATTCTTTAAACATTTTTGCTAAAGCCAAGTAATTTCGTTCCAACATTTTTCTAACATTCATCAATTTTATAAGACAATCCTAGTAATATAAAAAAAATAAAAACAATCCAATCTTCATCCAACGTCCCTTCCTCCTGGTCCCGGGTTTTGTCAGTCCTTTTTATCCCATCAATCTAGCGCATTAACCTGGTAATCTTGTATTCGAGGCCCTTAAGTCTCTTCCATGTCCCTTCCACGGCTCTTCTTCATATTTATAGCTGTATTTTCCTTTGTCTCCTGCTCCTTTCACTCGTGGGAACTCCAGCTTAACAATGTTTTTGACCCTTCTCGACAAATCAGCCCCTTTTCCATAGTCCACACTAAACTCCATATGGTATTTAAGAACGTGTTTCAAAGTCCCTCCAAAATTAAGACGTCCTCTTTTTTGTCTGATGGCTGTCTAGCGATGGTTTCCAACACTATAAAGGCAAATTTTGCCTGAAAGAATCCTTATATATACTGACCAAACTCTGGATTTTCCAAAGTACTGCCATCTGGAGTCCATTCTTCAGTTTTGAGATGACATGTGCTCACTAGCTGTACTTTCCAGAAACAATGGAAGACATTTTTGTTTTGAAAAGTTTTCCAGGTAGACAAAAAGCTCTCTGCCTTCGGTATTAATTTTGTATTTATTGCTTTTAAACTTGTTTTCTGTACTCTTTTAAAAACTATTTTTAGCTGTTTGGGGGTATGTTTGTTGAACTTGTAGGAGCGTTCATAGTCTTGGGAATGGAAAGGTGCCTGGAGAATTCCCTGTCTGCAATGTTTCCAGGCTCCCCATGTTCCTTTCGGATAAAAGTACAAGTACAAGAAGAGGAACACAGAAGAAGTGTCTGGCATTGGATTTTCTAGGAAAGTGACTTTGCTGATGGCTCTTGTCTTCCGATAGCTCTTGTCTTCGGACTGTTTTCCGTGTAAAGGTCTTTGGCCTGTTTATGCCCATTGCTGGGGTGTGTCTGTGAAAGAGACATGCTTATTCATGCTGCGAAGAAATAATTAGGAACAGGAATGAGAGCAGCCCAGCCTCATAGCTGCTTTTGGAGGCTGGCAAGACTAGTCAGCTGAGCTGCTACATGATCCTCCAGGATGGGCACAGTAGGGTTTTTCACTGGCTGCTATTCACTTTTGGGGGGCACTTGTTCTCTTTTCATTCATAGAAGGTGCTGAATCGTGGGCCTTGTCACTAGGCCGGGGTGGGGGGACTGGCTGCCTTTCTACACAGCCATTGGGCATCTTTGTCGTTGGCCTGGAGAACTAAGAGGCAGATCTTGTGACTGAAAGAAAATCAGGCTCAATTTCTATTCTTGGTTTGGATTCTTGCGCCATGGGAAGTTATTTCCCTGCACTCCCTCTGCCTTGGCCTCCACATTTCTGAGATGAAGCCGTGATTTTGACCCTTTGGGAGTGGGGCCAGAGGGCCATCTAATCAGGGTCTTAAACTCAGCTTTCCAGGGTTTTGGAGGCAGACCTCTGATCTGAGATCTCTTAATCTTGTCTGCAGCCCTTCCACTTTTAATTGCCTTTAATTTGGCTTGGAGGAAGCTGTGCCCCCACGGGGGTTGTAATTGGTATGGGCCTTGGCCTTGGTTTTACAGAGTGGTTTGGTTTTACCAGCAGGCTAGGAATTTTGGTACTAAGCCCTACTCATGAGAAACATATGATGCTACCTCATACCCTGTGTATCCCAGAACTGTCATCTCTGGATTCTCAGGCCATGATCATCCCCAGCCTTTTGCGTAACTGGAGATGCCAGGGACTTCAGCATGCTGTGTGAAGCATGGAGTCAGTCACTGAGTTATGGTCCTTCCCATTGGTAATGTTGGAAGGAAAGGACTTATGTTAGGCATTTGTATGCCTCAAGGGCTTTGCAAGTTATGTGCATGTTATCTTTCAATCTGTGGTGACTCAGGAACTAAATAGAAGCTGAAAGGTGATTTATTTATTTTTTTAAAATCATATTTATTAAAGTTTCCAAAAGATACAAAGAAACAGAAAAGAAAAGATAAGATGCTCTTAAAACCTTACTTTCAATACCAACTTTCTGGGACTTCCCCCTCCCCCTCCCAGCTGCATTCCCCTTTCATTAATTTGGTTCTACAAGCTCTCACTCCCAATTTAAAACTTAATTTGTTTTTACAGAAATAGAAAGAAAGAAAGAAAAAAATTTTTCCCCAAGATCCACCCCAATTTCCTTCCACGAATTCCCTTTTTTCTTAAACACGTCCAATCAAAATAAAATGATATACAAAAGTTATATAAAGATATAAAAGATAGAAGATATAAAAAATTCAGAAGATAGTTGCACAGCCTTTGGATTCCAGATCTCCCCCCCCTTCCCCGGTTTAGATTCCCCATGTCCATCAGTCTGTATGTTGTCAGCCTGGAGATCTCAAATCCATGGCCAAATTTCTCCCCAGCTCCACCTTGCCGGTTTTCTTTTAATTTATTTATTTTAATGCTATTTAACTTCAAACGTCCAATCTAAAAAAGGCCTTTAATTTCCTTGGTCTTTACCGCTCCTCCCATTTTTCTTTCCATGTCGTAGTCAGTCCTTTGTTCTTTTTATTCCTCACTTTCTCAGGATTCTTGTCCTGTTCAGCTGCGAAAACATTCTAATTCAGAAATCTGGTATCTCTGCAGAGGTTTGTTGTTCAGGAACAAAAACTTACGTCCGGTCCCTTCCTTTCTTCAATAGAAAAATCTATTGTCTCCTTTAATATAAACACCTCTGTAGACAAAATACTATTTCAGTTTTGCAGCTTTCCCAGCAGATAACGAGTCCTGTGTGAATCCAAGAGTATTTTTCCACTTACGACCGTTCTTGTAATGTCTCGAAACCCCTCTAGGGGGATTGTAATAACTTTGTTTCCTCTAATCCAAAAGTCAAATTGTTGTTCCTTATTTTCGACAGTTTATATCCAGATTGTAGCAAATTGTAACAAAATTTACCGGCAAAGTCCTCGTAACAAAGTCCTCTTTATGTTCTCCAACTTTGACAGCTACTTTGACAGCTGTCAAAGTCTCCGTCTCTCTTCACCAGGCTCTGCGAATTGTCCCGGTTCCCGGGGGGGGGGGATTGCATTTTCTTTCTCACCCTCCACTCTTCTCCTCCAGCACAGTTCTTATAATTTCCCATCGTGGAATTAATGATTTTTATCAAAAATATGCTTCTCTTTCGGCCTTGGTTACCCAGTCCTTGTTTTAGAATGTTTACAGTAGGGGGGGACTGACTTCCTTTTTGGATCAACCCCGCTCGTGCCAAATCCGAAAAAAAATTCTTTTTTTCCTCCTTTTGAACCCGGTTTCCCAATTACTCACGGGTTGTTGTTAGTAGCCGAATTTTCAATGGAAGAAGTCAGCGCTCTCCGTCGAATGGCATGCGGCTGCGCTCGGCAGGGAAAGCAGAGGACTCACAGCACCACGCCACTCCCCGGCACCCGATCCGAAGCCTTTAAAAAGGCTCCTTCACGAGTCGGGAGGGCACTGACGGTGCCAGCCGAGTCTCCATGTCCACGGGCTCCATGCCCGTGGTTTTTAAGGGTCCCCGCGTCGCCGGCGCGGTAGGACCCAGCCCCTGCCGAGCAGACTCCCTCCGGAGCTCGGAGGGAGTCCGCCATTCGGCGATGGCGCCAACCCGGAAGTCGAAGCTGAAAGGTGATTTAAACCCAAAAGAGGAACGGAGCTCATGGTGTAAGTTTTGAAGTAATGGCTGCTGGTCAGTCCTCATGAGTTTTAGGAAATGTTTCTCAGACTTTGTCTTGCACTGAAACGTCTTTTCCATTTCTCTCTTAACTGGTTTTTCTTCTTTCTTCAGGGTTCCGGTGTGGTGAAGGCTGGTTTTGCTGGAGATCAGATCCCCAAATACTGCTTCCCAAACTAGTGAGTGTTGCTGTGATATTTGCTTGATTGCCTCATCAATAATAAAGTGTGGTAGTTTTTGAAGACAATATGTGCTTAGTGAGGCTTTGTTTTTGTTTTGTTTTAAATTCACTTGCCATGGTTCATAACACTCAACCTGGCAGTGTAGACAGATAATCAGTCTCTTTTTTTTTTGTCAGTGTGGGCCGTCCAAAACATGTCCGGGTTATGGCTGGGGCGCTGGAAGGAGACCTTTTCATTGGACCCAAAGCAGAGGTAAAGTCCACCTTGCCTCTGTGTGTGTTTGGGGGGAGAGGGGGGTGTTGACTCCCTATTTTGTGTGTGTTCCCTTTGCGTTTGACAGGGACATTTTGTAGCCGTCATCCCGTAGGGTTGTAGCTAACAAAGTCCCACTTAAAGTAGAAAGATCATTAAGAACATAGATAATTGGGCGTGTGATGGATATACATGCCTGCCTGCTGCAAAGGTTGTGGGTGTTGCACATTGCCTAGATAGCCTAGTAGAGAGTGCTGGGGAGGAGCTAGTGGTGCATGTTGGTATTAATAACATGGGGAAATGTAGTCATGCGATCCTGGAAGCCAAATTTAGGTCGCTGGTAGGATGCTGGAGGCTGGGACCTCCAAGGTAACTTTCTCTGAAATGCTACTGGTTCCATGTGCAGGACTAACTTTGTAGTTTCAATGAGTGGATGAGTCAGTGGTGTCGAGAGGAGGAGTTGGATTTGTTGGGCATTGGGGAGTATTGTGAGGGAAGCCAGGCTTGTACAAAAGGGACAGGCTCCACTTGAGCCAGGATAGAAACAGACTGCTGGTGCCCAAAATGAAAAAAGGTGGCAGAGCAGTTTTAAAACTGATTGGCATTGTGTGGTGGGGGGCTGACAGGAGCGGAGGAGGGTCTGGCTCAGAACAAATCTCCCTTAGGATGAAGAAGATAAAATTGATGAAAATTTAAAGGGGGGTGGCATAGAACAAGGCACTGTGAGTGCAGGGGCACAGGATGGCAGCTCAGAGAGACCAAAGCACCACAGTTAAAATGCAAGAGACTTGGAAGAGAGAGACTGGCCAGATATGTGCAAGCTCTAAGGTTAGAAGGCTCCTGGCCAAGATGGGCAAACTAGAGTGCTAGGTCTTAGCAGACAGCACTGGTATAGTGGGGATAACGGCATCCTGGTGGAGTGCAGAGAACCAGGAGGACACAGTTACCTCCACATGTAAACTCTATAGGAGAGACATACCGGAGGGAGTGTCACTCTGTATGTCGAAGAAGGCATTGAGTCCAGCAAGCTAGAAATCCCCAAAGGGGCAGGCTCCCCCACAGAAGCATTGTGGGTTGTGATACTGCACCCCAAAGCCATTGAGTACTGGGGACATGCCATTATCCTCCTGATCAAAATGCTCTTGCTCCAACATATTGCTTACTCTTTCCTTGCGCAGGAGCATAGAGGATTGTTATCTATCCGGTATCCCATGGAACACGGCATTGTCCGGGACTGGAATGACATGGAGAGGATCTGGCAGTATGTTTATTCCAAAGATCAGCTGCAGACGTTCTCAGAAGAGGTAATAGTTGCAAGAACAATGCTTCTAGCCAGCCTTTGAATATTAGCATTAGGTGGGGGGATGGGAAATTGCATTTGCTGTACCTTTATGTGACACTTCCCCTTCGCTGCTGTTTTAGACAGTTACAATGCAGGCAGTCCAGGGGTGAGGTGTGGATTTCATTAAGGAAATCTACATCCCCCCTCCTCATAGTAAGTTGAGTACTGCTGCTTTGGCTTGTGATTCTCTTGCTTGCTTCCCAGTTCGGAGCCTGGTCAAGTGCCAAAAGGAAACATGAGTGATGATGCTCTCAGACTCTCCTCCTGCCAAAATAGGGTCATGGGAAACATGGTGGAAATCCCTTTCACCTGTAAGCTGTGAGCCTGCACAATCTCTGAGGCAAAAGGCAGCCTTGGGATAGATGTGTCTGGAAGGTGACTATCTTCTACTGTCAGTCCTGGAGAGTGTTATTACTGATCCATTGGGTGACCTTCACAGTCTGATCCTTCATGCCCTGAGGAGGACCTTCTTCTGTACGAACCTCTCCGGCCACAGGAGGCCTTGAGGAGGCAGTCTTGCTCACGTTGGGGACGGAGGACTGCTTGATGAGCATTCAAAGTCCAGCTTCTTTCTGCATCAGCAATGTGGTGGTCCCTCTGGGAGCTTGGCAGGGCATGCCTGGTTTTTTCCAGGCCTATGACTGTTAACCCTTCCTAGGAAAATAGTTTCTGGCTGGTGTTTTTTTGGTGCCTGTCAAGGAGACGCCAAATTTCTTAATTTTCTGTGTTTAACATGTGGACTTTTTATCTCTTTAACTCAAGGGGAAAAGAACTAGAGGCATATCTTAACAGATAATTAAACGTTCACCCTAACCCTGGAAAGATGTTTGTCGTTCCCTGCAAGTTGATTCTCAGAAGGAAACCTTGAATTCCTTCTGGGGTGGGCAGATATGAAGGCGCTTCACCCTCTGGGTCATTGTGCTGGTTCTTTACTAATCCTGAAGAAAGGCAGCAGCCACACTTCTGGCTGTTGTGATGCAGGTCTGCTGGGAAGTTGAGGAGACTTGGAGGGAGGGACACTCTATTCCGCAACATCAGTGGATCAAATTATTCCTGGAGAAGAGCGGTTTGATAGAAAGGTCAACAGAACATTTAACAGTTCCCTCAGTTTTAATGGATGTGCTGCATTTAGCATTTTAATGTGTGTATCATTTTAGGAGCCAACAGCTTCTAGTAGTAAAACCAGAGCATCGCTTCCTGAAGGGGCTTCTGTGAGGGCAGCTTAGCAGAACTTGGAGCAGGCTACCAGGAAAGAGTGTGTGGACCTCCTCCAGTGAATAGCATGTGGGCATTCAGCCAGTTTTCCCCACGACTGTCACTTCCTGCTTTCCTTCCAGCATCCAGTTCTCCTGACAGAAGCCCCGCTAAACCCCAGCAAAAATCGAGAGAAGGCCGCCGAGGTTTTCTTTGAGACTTTCAACGTTCCAGCCCTTTTCATCTCCATGCAAGCTGTCCTCAGCCTGTGAGTATCCAGCCTGCTGGAAGGTTGGGGAGGTGGTTGCTTCTGGCATTGCTTCACTGTGATGACCAGAAGACTTCAGATACTTTTCTCTTCTGAGCCTGTTTCCTGTGCTCTGGAGGGCCATGGCCAGACTAAGAACATAGGAAAAGCCTGTCTGTTGGATCAGGCCAAAGGCCCATTTAGTCATTTTGTAGTTCCCAGCGTACTGCCTCGGACGGTGGCAGTAGAAAGCTGTTATGGCTAGTTGCCATTCATAGCCGTGTCCGTCATGAATTTGTATAATTCCCTTTTCTACCCATCCAAATTGGTGGCCGTAACTGCGTCTTGTGAGAGCGCATGCCATAGTTGTTTGAAGAAGTCCTGAACTAATTACCCTTCTTGTTTCCCTTTGCGCTCTCTCTCTCTCTAAGCTACGCCACTGGCCGCACTACAGGGGTGGTGCTGGACGCAGGGGATGGAGTGACACATGCGGTCCCCATCTACGAGGGCTTTGCCATGCCTCACTCGATCATGCGTGTAGACATTGCTGGGCGAGACGTCTCCCGTTACCTCCGCCTGCTGCTACGGAAAGAGGGCTATGACTTCCACACCTCAGCTGAGTTTGAAGTCGTGAAGACAATAAAGGAGGTGAGGTTGGGGCAGAAGGATACATGCCTGTCATGGGGGGGGGCAGTCCTAGGATTTAAATAAGGTGTTTTTGGTTACTGGACTAGACCTCTAAATCATTAAAAATCTAGCTCCAGGTGACCCCTGTCTTTAAACACTCCTCTGTAGAATTGGAGCAGTAACTGACCGATTGATTCAGAGAATGTTCCATAAGAGCCTTGTAAATCAGAAAGAGGATATGGTTGAGCAGCGCTATGACAGTCTTCCCAGCTAGATGGTGCCAAGTCTGGTTCTTAAACTAGTGCATTTTCAGTTTACATCTGAGGTCGCACTGATCTTAAAAGAGAAAAGTTCTGATGAACCAGGGGTTTCTTTTTGACATTTCCATCATATACTGAAGAGGCAAGCAACTCTTGAGTTTAATGAGTCAAAGCTGTGTGCTTCTTAAGCAGTGCGACCACCTGTAGTCAATTTTTCACACATTCTGTATCCATCCTCAGGTATATGTATACAGCTTTTCAGAGCTGTAGCCATGGAAGACAAATGCAGGAGCTAGGAAGTTCTTGAAGCAATTTGCTACATGCTGTCCATAAAATAAGAGAATGTGGTTGTCTGCAGAGAGCAAGAAAACCAGGATAGTTCGCTGATTTGGGTGAACTATCCTGGATTGGGTTGTAGTATGAGATTGTGCAAGATAACTGGTCTATGTCATGATCGAAGGTGCATCTGCAGAGGGGAGGCTTGAATTCTGGCCCTCTGTCCAGTTAGCTCGCTGTGGGCCTGGGTGGGTGGAGCTGCTAGGAGTTATTCCAGCAAGTGGCTTCTAGTACCCAGCTGCCTCACATGCTGCCTTCCTGCTTGCAGAGAGCTTGTTACTTGTCCATCAACCCTCAGAAGGATGAGGCCCTGGAGACAGAGAAGGTGCAGTACACGCTGCCTGATGGAAGCACTTTAGATGTAAGTTTTTGAACTGGAAAAGGGGACTATCCCCTGGGAGGTGTCAGCAGGAAATCTTGAGGTTTGCATTTTGCAGTAGAGGTGTTTGCAGTTATTTCTGGAGAAGTTTTGCAACGTTCATGCTGTGTACAAGAAGGTGGTTGACACAAACTTCTCACAGTCATGCAGAGCCCCCTAGTGACAAAAAAGACTGTCTTTTGAATGCTGTAGCTGTTGTGGGTTGAAGTAGAGCTTATTTGTCCCCTTGCCCTACTTTGATTGGCACTGTGGCTTTCCTGGCAGGTTGGTCCATCCCGGTTCCGAGCCCCTGAGCTGCTGTTCCAGCCGGACTTAATAGGAGATGAAAGCGAGGGGATCCATGAAGTGCTAGCATTTGCTATTCAGAAATCTGACATGGACCTGCGGCGGACATTATTTGGGAATATTGTTCTGTCTGGAGGATCTACACTTTTTAAAGGTATGGGGGCTCCCCAGAAGAGGTAGAGAGCTTGTTTGTCTTATAAGAGGAGGCTGCTTCACACCATAAATTGTCAGGTAGTCCAACTAGCTGCATATGGTCTATTCTTATTGGGAGAGGCCTGAATGAAAGGTTGTCAGCCTTGAGACTGTGGAGAACCATTGCCAGTCAGATCCTGCATGAGATCTGTTTTAGCTGAGGAATGCTAGGAATGGAACTTGGGACCTTGTGTATGTAAAGCATGTACCATTCCAGTGAGCTCTTGATATTCATAGGAGACAAAGTGCTGATATTAAGAGGCTGGGTTTCTGACAATAGTCTTCCTCTGTGCCCTCTCTTGCTGCCCTGTTTTGTGTGAAAGCTTCAAAGCTTGCACTGTTAAAACCTCTGCCACACCCAGTCTCATGCCCTGCTTTCAGCCGAGCATGTAACTCTTGGGATGAGTCTCTGCTTCTTCCTGTGTCAGTACATATCCAAGTCCCCTCTGCACTTCCCAGTCCTCTGGAGGACCATGTTTGCCCTGAAAAACAGGTGTTCATTGCAGACGATAAAGCACCAGGATCTTGGAACCCTTCAGGCAAGATGACTTCAGGAAGATGTGTTAACCTGGAAGAGGGAGAGGTGTTAAAAACTACAATTTTACTGGTCTACCCCCAATTTATTTGGCGTTTCCTACAAATCAAGAATAGTGTCGGTATTGTGAGGAGCCCTAGCAATTACTTAACACTATTGATAAAGGAGTCCTGTTCCAAACACCCAAAGGTGGTGGCGAGGAGGAGCATATGTAGAACATTAGGTTTCTAGTGGAGGCCAAATTAACCCAGTTAACTTTGGATGGAGGCTAATTGTGAATAACCTCTGGGACTCAAAAAGCTTCCCACCCGCTTCCCCAGAGTGAGTTGTCTTATAGCAGAATCTGCCAACACAGCAGTTAAATTGGAGATTCGTAGATCTTCATGGGCACCCGAGCTGCTAAATGGGGCAGGGTATACAGTATATTCAAAGTGTGCAGGGATACTAGATAAGTATCTAAATATTAGTACATGAATAGGAATGAATATGCGCACAATACAAACATGCAGACAAACTTGGGTCAGGATTCTACAGTCTATTTCATCTAACTGCATGTGAATCAATGTTAAGGCAAGACAAGAAGTGTGTAATTGCCCCAAGCGGAGGGCAGTGTCCCTATTACAATATTAATATTTTTTGTGGGATGCAGGGAAGTGATTACCAGAAACGCCATCCTGGCTCTCTCTGGCTTTTGTGTCTTAGGCAAATACTGCCTTAGTTTTTCTTTTCCCTTTCTGAAAGCCAGGGAGTGAATGGCTTTTTTGTTTTAACGAAACAAGTTCAATGTCATATTTGGGAATCAGAATTGTGGCTTCCCTCAGGCCCTGTTCTCTACAGATTCCGAGTGTGTTTACTTTATTTTTACAATACCTATTCCACTTTTTATATAACACATTCAGAGTGATTCATGAGAATATCAGAACAAAGCATTAAAACAGTTTCTAAAGGATGGGAGTTGGAACAAAGAATAAAAAAGAGCCATAACATAGCAGAAAGCAATCATTGAAAGCAGTTTGCATCCATCTCTCACAAAGAGCCTCAGAGAATAAGGTCTTCACTTGAGTTTTAGACAAGAAGAGTTTGTGCCTGCCAAACCTGGCCAGGGAAACAAAAGTTGCCACCACCACTACCTGGCCTCTGAAGGGACGGAAGGACGGGGACATTTCTGCTGTGAAGAGATGCTGAAAAGCTAACTGTGTCCAGTCCTTTTTGGGATTAGCATTGGAACGATGAGGCACTGATGTTTGGGATGTACCAACATGAAATGTAGTCGATACTTGACCTCTATGGTACAGCGCCTTGAACTCTAAGCTTCCTCACTTGTCTCTCAACTCCTCAGGTTTTGGAGACCGGCTGCTCAGCGAGGTGAAGAAACTTGCTCCAAAAGATGTCAAAATTAAGGTGAGGCTTTGGAGGAACTCCGGGCCCCAAGGCAGTTTGTGTGCATGGTGGGTGGAGGAGGAGCAGGAGGAGCAGAGTGATCTGGTTTCCGATACACTCTCCCTAACGAAGGCTGGCAACTCGCTCTTTAAAGGGAAACAAAGTGTCTGAATTTTCTTAAGTTGTTAAGCTCTGTACTGGAGGATGCATTCTCTTATTACAAAGGCAAGGATCTCCAGATGTTTGAAATAATGTGTTTCCTGCATCTTAGCAGGTGATGTTCCAGTGGAAGGAGGGGTTGGGCTCTGGTGCTCAGAAGGGCAGTTCCTGTGTGCGCATGTACCCTTGTTCCCCGGAGGCTATGTCTCTGATTTGTGCTTTCTTCCTTGCAGATCTCTGCACCTCAGGAGAGATTATACTCTACGTGGATTGGGTAAGAGCATTCTGCAGGGAGGGATACAAACAACCCCTGGCCCCCCTGGCCCCTCGCATCAGGTGCTCCTATTGGGGTTAACAAAATTGGTCAAGTTGTCCTTAGTGCACTGAGGCCTCCACAGAAACAGAGGGCTGTGATGTAGAGGCTTTTTCTCAGCACAGGGAGCCTGATACTGCAGCATGAACTTGGGTTGGGTGAGGCAGCTCCTGTTCTTCCATCTGGAAAGTTCTCCTGTGCTTGGGTTAGTTTCAGAAAATGAACTGGCTCCAAGTTGTGAGTGGCAGTGGAGCCGTATGTCCTGGATCAGGAGCGAGGGTTATACCATCTCTGGTGGGCATTCTCTGTGCGGCAATTGCATTCATTTCTCCTCTGTTTGCATGCCTTGCTTCCTTTGGCCAGGCCTGCTGATTCTGTGCTCTTTCCCCCACAGTGGCTCCATTCTCGCCTCCCTGGACACGTTCAAGAAGATGTGGGTGTCCAAGAAGGAGTATGAAGAGGACGGGAGCCGGGCCATCCATCGGAAGACATTCTAGGGCAGGGGCGGGGGGGGGGGGGGCAGGGCAGCAGCAAGGCAGCTGGTGCCTGTGGGCGACTCATCCAGGTTGTGTCTTTTCTTCTCTTAACCCTTTCTTGTCC
Organism: Podarcis bocagei; assembly: GCF_964188305.1. Taxonomy (NCBI): domain Eukaryota; kingdom Metazoa; phylum Chordata; class Lepidosauria; order Squamata; family Lacertidae; genus Podarcis; species Podarcis bocagei. Next base: position 92,081,618 of record NC_138132.1, on the reverse strand, counting down.
AGGGCTGCTGCATCCCTGCTGGCTGGGGCCAATTCCTGCCTTCCTCCCAGGCCTCACGCTTTCCTGTCTTAGTGCCCTGTCCGATGCATGTTGCTAGCACGCACGCCCTTGGGAGGGAGGTGCAGCTGTATTTCGAGGCCTTGGCTGTGGTGGAGGAGGGCAGCGGCCCCAGCCAGGAAGGAAACTCAAGCTCCATTCCACTTTCTAATCTGTTCCATGAGCCTCACTGCTGCTTTGACCTGGTGCTCATTGTGCCTGTCAGCTGGTAGGAAGGCTGGTTTTTTTCCTGAGCAGGGAGCTGTTGTGCAGCCTCTGGCTGCCCTGCCCTGGGGGAAAGTTGCCTGCCTGCCTGCTCCACGGTTTGTTGCGGAAATCTCAAATGTTCAGATGCCCCCCAAAAGGAATAAATCAGTTTGTTGATGTGACTGCCTGGGGCAGCTGCATTGCCTGCCTAAAGCATAGGAAAGGCGTAGGCCAGGAGGTGCTATCGTCCCCCTCAAGTTCCCCTGCCTTTTGAGTGGCCGTGTCTGCCAAGCAGTCTTCAGCCTGCTTCTCAGAGAGGTCCTCCTGGCAGGGCCTCACTCAGGGCTCAGTGCCAAGGTGTTTCAAGGAGTGCTGAGGAACTCTTGCCTCAGTGCAACCCACCCGCCCTGCTCTCATGGACTGCCAGATTTGGTGAGAAAGAGGATCTTGGTTACCTCTTGGAGGAAGAGGTATAGGAAGGGGAATAGGGCAGGGGTCTCTCCCCACTGTCTCTGGCCTGTCCAGTCCCAGGGGAGTAGGGTCAGCATGCTGTTAGTTTCGGTTAGAAGTCTGTGAGGCAACAGGAGATAGAAGAGTCCAGCTGTGACATCTTCTGGTCCTGGTGGCTTCTGCAGTGTGGCCTAGCCAGCTTTGAAGGGACTATCTGTGATGGCAGAGGAGGAGGAAGATTCTCTGTGCTTCCCCCTTTTGAGAGTTGATCTGCTCATGTAATGCCAGAGAATATTGCGAACTGGCTATTGGACAAGACAGGATGGGTTGACTGCAGTTGGAGGGGCCTGCAAATCCTTTCTCTAGGCCTAGCACTCTGCTGGAGTCCGAGTCAGGGGGAAGATAGGGAGGAATACTCTCACCTGTCTGTCTTTTAAGCTACCACACTTACAGGTGCGCCCTGCATCTCCAGCTTGCCCCTCTTGGGAGTGCCTGCTCCTCTCGCTGGGCTGTACTCCCCTCTCCCTGCACCCCTTTTATCCTTCTGCTCCCTGTAGAAAACGGTGGCTGGGCCTCCTTGTTCACGGACTCTCTGATGTGCATAGGCTTGACCTAAGGTCCCGATTCTGCTGCTGTTCCATTAAAAATTGCCAGGCCATGCTGGGTATGTGGAGAATCGCACTGGGTGGGATTGCAGAACATGGGAGGAGGACTGTCCTGTGGCAGCCAAAGTATATACAAGAGCTAAGATGATGGGAAGCTACTCAGCTGCCTTCTGCTGACTCCAGGTGCATTGCAAAGATAGATGCTCTTTGTAGCCTTGGACTGGAAAGGGTTAAAAACTTTTTTTTTAAAGGAAATTAATTAATTCAAGAGACCCCCTGTTGACTGGTGGGCCCATGGCTCCACCCCTCCAAGTGTGTGTATATTGGCTTCTCCATCTTATCGACCTATTGTGATCTTATACCAAATGGAGGCAAAAGCAAAGCCCCCCACCCTCCAAAAAACTATACACCCCCCGGGCTGCAATGTACAATAACTTAACACAGTTGCCTGTATTTTTATTTTGTAAATTCATTATAGTAATTATAAATTAACAGCCAGTGGCTTTGCATGGGTCTGAGACTGCTGTCATTGCTCAAAGGTGGTGTGGTGTCTTTACTGTGACTAATTGGGAACAGTGCATACAAGAGCGCAGACTTCTGTGGACCCCAATATACACTAGGAACACATAGGGCTAAAATTACCAGTGCATGTTTTTGAAAAGGTGAAGGGTTAGAGCACGGACTGAGGTCAAGAGATAGGTGGCTAATGGACAAAATGGCTCTACAGATATCCGATACTGATCCCTCTGCCTTTTCAGTAGACATTGCACACAAAACAGGTAAAAAGCTGCTTTGAACTGCTGAAGAGAAAGCAAGGTGAAAATACAACCATATGTGTAGACAAAAGCCTCGTCTACACATATGAAAGGTGTGTTTTGGTGTAAACTGCTTAAAAGTATGTTTCCCAGTACGTTTCCGAGCACAATTCAAAGTGCTGGTGTTGACCTTTAAAGCCCTAAACGGCCTTGGTCCAGTATACCTGAAGGAGCGTCTCCACCCCCATCGTTCTGCCCGGATGCTGAGGTCCAGCGCCGAGGGCCTTCTGGCGGTTCCCTCATTGCGAGAAACAAAGCTACAGGGAACCAGGCAGAGGGCCTTCTCGATAGTGGCGCCCGCCCTGTGGAACACCCTCCCGTCAGATGTCAAAGTGATAAACAACTACCTAACATTCAGAAGACATCTTAAGGCAGCCCTGTTCAGGGAACTTTTTAATGTGATATTTTAGTGTATTTTTGTTTTCTGTGGAAGCCGCCCAGAGTGGCTGGGGAAACGCAGCCAAATGGGCGGGGTACAAATAATAATTATTATTATAAATTATTATTAAAAGGGGTTCATGCTTGTCAGCAGCTTTGTAGGCTACTGTATGTGGAAAACATGCCAGAATCTCTTACAGCTGTGATAGGCTATATGCAGTTTCAAACCAAGCTGCACAGATTGTATTGTGGCAGATGGAGATGTTCACATGGGCAAAAATGCCTAAAAACCCTTTACTGGGAAAAGGAAACTAGGAACAAATGAGGGAAATTGTGCTAGACAAGATACATCCTCTGCTTTTGTGGTTCTGGAAGAATTCGAATGAAGACACAGAGGGAGGGTTGCTTGAAGGAAAGGAACCTGTATTTTCATGGAGCTTTAGAAAGATTACTTAACTGCTTAAGATTTCTTCATAAGTAATGGGAGAGGGGCTTCTCCGAGACATGCATGAGCCATGGGAACCTCTCTTTTGTAGGGGCGGTAATGTGGCCTTCCTGTAACAGCCCAGCTGAATACTGCAGGGAACTTGATGCAGGACTAGGGTCTGAACAATCCCTACAAGACAAAGATGGCTTGTACTGTTAATGTGACCAACAGCAAGTTTCCACATGCTTGGCCAATGAAGAATGTTTTCAATCTTCCATAGGGACTGCTTAAGTATGTCATAATTTTGGAGAATGTTCTCTGAAGCAAGAGCGGAGGGGAAATGGCTTGAGCTTAAGATATATTGCTGGATGCCAAAGTGCAACCATCTACCCACGCAAACCTAAGTTGCTCTTTCAAGCAGCATCAGCAATGACTCTTCCAACTAATCTGTTCCCTTGAAGCCATGGGTCGCTTTCCCACCAAGTTTTGCTTGCTTCCCAGCCTTGGATCAGTTAGCTAGCACATTTTCTCCTCCTGGTTCCTGGAGGCTAGGCTAAATTGGTCTGTAAGGTAAAAGTAAGGGTAAAGGACCCCTAGATGTTTAAGTCCAGTTAAAGGCAACTACGGGGCATGGTGCTCATCTCGCTTTCAGGCTGAAGAAGCCAGTGTTTGTCCATAGACCGCTTTCTGGGTCGTGGCCAGCAGGACTAAACCGCTTCTGGTGCAACGGGACACTGACAAGCCAGAGCACATGGAAACGTGGTTTAATTTCCTGCCACAGTGGTACCTATTTATCTACTTGCATTAGTGTGCTATCAAACTGATTGTAAGTAGTGTCTGTTCAGCTTTAGAATGCTAAAAATTAGAAAGCTCACATATCTAGAGATAAAAGAACTAAGGTCGCTGGTAGATTTGTACAGCTGCCCTTTCAAGAGAAGTGACACCCACTTTCCTCCCAGAAGAGCTGTACCTCACTCAAAAAAAGGAGGAATACCACCACCCTCTTCTGCTCCAGCACAAGAGGAGCTACAGTAAAGAAAAAAAGCTCCAAGGCACACACAGCTAGTTTTAGCAGCTGGGTTAGACCATAAAGAGAGAATTCATTCACACAATGAGTCAAAGACTTTATTAGGTTTCAAGGAATGTGATACATCGTGATATAAACAGCTACGTAGCTCAGCCCTGTATCCAGAAATCATAAATTGAGAGCTCAGCAAAGCTTTGAAGCCAAATCAGGGCAATTGGTAGCCAACCAACTTGTAATGGGCTCCACAGGAGGGGCAGCGCTGGGGATTTCCCTTGTGCAGCCAGAACCAGATCACAGTGCTGTTGTCCTCTTCACCTGCAATGTGTGGGATAAAGTAGATTAGGCAAGATACTGCAGACACATTGGCAAAATGTACATAGGAATGATGACAGGGGGTTGCATCTAGGCAATACAAGTTGATTAATAAACTAAATCACCAAGAGTGAATTTAATAGCCACTCAAGCTATTAAAGAAACTACTTTAGGCAGAGGCCATTTATGAGGCTTGTTTTGTTACACTGATCATGTATAAGAGTTCAGCTGCATCTGCAGGCAAGCCAACAATTTGCCTTCACAAATTTTGCAGATGTTCCAACTCAAACATGTCACATCTTCAGCCATATTCTTCCCGCCTACCCAAAGGAAGTTCAACACAAATGAGATGCTTCCCCCACCCCAGGCAACACTGATTTCACATACAGATAAGTGACTGCACAAGAAAGTTCCCTTGAAATGATGTGAACAAACAGCACTGAGCCAGAAACTATTTCTGTATTTAAGAGAGACTTACAGATGCAGCCCACAAGCCTCTTGTCTGTAATTGAAGGGACTATGTTGGGGTCTTCCTTTGTTCCAGCATATCGTTTGGGTGGTAGCATGTTGTAAGGATCCTACAAGCAGCAGGAGAGTTGAAGACCACTTTAGAAACAAAAAAAAATTACTGCACATGTTCCCAGTAACTATTTGCCTTTCCCACCCCTGAGGTTTGTGGCAGCAAATCAGCTTGCAGGCAAATGCCCTAGACATCTCCCCCCTCCTCCAGCCAGTTATTCTATTTGTATCATTTTTCACTAAAATACCTGATTTCCAAGCCAAGGTATGAACTCAACCACACCCAGCCTAGCAAACCTGACAGTTTCTCAGATTCAGTTCAAGTACTGTACTATGGAGCAGATAAAAACCAGTCTCTATCTTTCATTTGATGGAAGCACCAGAATGTTATTTATTTATAAAATGTTCTATACTGCTGTATCATAAAAATGCAGTGGTTTACAACATTGTAAAACAATAGAGTAAAATAATAAAAAGTCAGATACAAAAGGGGAAAAACTAAAAACGAGCACCAGTAAATTATTGTGGGGGATCTACTCAATTGATTTCCATTTAGCTGAATACTGAATAAAGAGAGAAAATCTTTAGTGGGACAGGCTGTTGCTGCTACCTAATAAATTCATTTTTAAGCCTAAAGTATTCTAAGTGATCCAATTACAGTGGTATCTTGGTTTAAGAACAGCTTAGTTTATGAACAACTTGGATTAAGAATGCTGCAAAGTAGGTGTTTTGGTTTGTGACCTTTGCCTTGGAAGCAGAACATGTTCCGCTTCCTGTTGAGTGTGTTCCATTTGTAAACTGAGTCCCCCGCTGCTATGGGAAAGCAAGCTTTGGTTAAAGAACACTTCGGTTTAAGAACAGACTTCTGGAACGGATTAAGTTCATAAACCAAGGTACCACTGTAAAAGTGCCAGTGTTCTGGGGGAAGTTACCAGTTTTTTACCATTTATACTAAAGGAGCACAATCACAACACAGTTTTATCAATAAAGGTCATTTTCCTTGCTTGTTTTTACTCACCAGCCCCTTCTCTAAAGCTTTCATGGTTTTCCTCTCCATTCCTGTAGCCTGTTCTTCATCACTGGGAATACCTAGGATAGAGAACAACAGTGAACTGTTGGGGATGAAAGAGTCTTCCCTATGTCAGGGAAGACACCAAGTATTTGTTTTACTACCAGTGAGCCTCTTGGCATCTGTGCCCCTGGCATTTACCACTTTGTCCAGTCCATGTCAAGTGATCCAATGACTTTTACCATACCATTTTAAATTGCTTTCCGTTTCTGTTTCCTAAAAGAAGTATAAGAGAAGGCCCTATATCTGTTTTGAGATCCCAAGTTGAAATTTTGCAGGAAGCTCTTTGAAATATTAATGCATTTGGAGGGGGGGTGCATTTTTAACCATATTGATTTTTAAATCATTTTTTTAAAGTATAAATTTTGTAACTTAACTTTATGTGCCAAATCATATTAAAGCCTATGAAGTTCTGAAGAGATTGGTATTTTTAGTTTTGAAATATCTCAGTTCTGGACTGAGCCATGTTTAAGGTTTTTGTGCAGTCCGGCAAATCCCCCCCAAAATTAAAAACGGAGACCTGGGACTTTCTCTTCTACTGTATTACTTTTAGGAAACTGAAAACGGAAGCAATATAAAACGGCAAGGTAAAAGTCACTGGGTCCCTTGGCAGGGAGGCGACCCTGGAGAAGCGCGGAGGCTCCTCCCTGTTTCTGCTCTCCTGAAACGTCCCTCCAACGCGGCCCGCATTCCCCTCGCCTCTTCCCGCCCCGCCCGGGGAGCCCAAGGCGGCCAGGCCAGGGCGGCCCCTGCCCTCCGCGCAGCCCCCGTGGCAGTCGCGGCCGCGGCGGGGGAAGGGGACCCCCAGCAAGGTCCCCCCGCGCCTCCTCCGCCCGCCGCTCACCTCCGGCGCCCATGGAGCGGGCGGCCCCCGTCAGGCGCAGCGGCCCCCGGCCCAGGGGACTCCGGCCCGCGCTGAGGCCTCGCAGGGCCCCGCACACCCGCAGTAACCTTGACGCCATGGCAACCCTCAGAGGAAAGAGGCAGCCTCCCCACAGGATCTCTTCCGCTTCCTGCCCTTCACTTCGCCGCCTAAGACGCCCGCCCACCTAGTTCCGGTGATAAAAATAAAACAAAGCCCCCATTGGTCGTGACGCCCTGTGGGCGGGCCCAGGCCAGCAGCGCCCTCGCGAGAATGGCCGGGCGGGAGAAAGCGCCGGGCCGGAGAGGCCGTGGGCGGGAGGCGCCATCTTTAAGCCAGAGCCCGTTCCTTGGGAGTGGTCAGCCCGGCCGTAGCAGAGCGCGACCCGCTCCCCGGGAAGCTCCCGCTGCTCTCCCAAACAAAATGCCCAGCAGCCCAGATGGGAGGGGAGTCCAACACGTGTGAGGAGATCACAGCCCGAGTCCTGACACGCCTTCCTTTCTGACAGGCTCACCTAGGACTGCCGTGCGTCCGGACTTTCCCGGACAAAAAAGTGATGTCAAGGGCGGGGTTTACGTCCTGGATCTTAGACAAATCAGTCGAAAAATCGCGGTGTTTTGTGGCGTTTTTGCATAGAGAAGAAGAAGAGCTCAACAGTGTTGGGGTCTTCCTTAAAAAAGCTCCACAACAACTTTTTTTTGGGGGGGTCGAGGTTTTTACTTTTTGAAGCATGGCACCCCTCTGCTCACACCAAAGACGCATCTTTCCTTGAGCCCCACACGCCATGTGAGGAAGTTCCCCGTCCTGCGCTGGGCGGAGGCAAACCCAGCCCGCCTCCCTCTCTTCTCCCTTCCCTCTGACAGAGCCTGGCGTCCCAGCACAGCACTCCGCCCCAGGCAGGGCAGCTGCTCCCGGACTCTGGCCTTGGGCTTCTGCCTCAGTGTCCCCCTTCCTTCCATGGGGCACGTGGGGCAACACATCAGAAATGCCTGCGTGGTTTGGGTGCCTCCGTGTCCGCGTGGCGTGTGAGCGCCTTTACTGGCCTCGCACCGGGTTTCTGGCCTGTTTCCAAACATGCTGTGGCTGTCCCTCTGGTTGACTGGTTTAAAATATATTTCCCATCTGTGCCTGGGCTGAATATAAGAGGAAACACCTAGAATTTCACCATGTCTGTTAGATAATTGCTGCAATTCAGGATTATATATGCCAGCCTTCTTAGGGTCCCCAGCATGGTGCCTGCGGGCAGCAGTGTACCTACCAGTATCTCTTACAGCACCTGTGAAAGGTCTCAGTAAATATCCCCTCACAAATCCAAAATGTATGAAAGACTTTTGCTCTTCCTGCTCAGTTCTTGTTACATTGAACTCTCACCACTCCAAACATGTCCACTTTGCAGTGGGTGCCAGGAGTAGATGCCCACTTTCTCTTCTGAACAAAGGGGAGGTGCACAGGGCTTCTCTTTCAGAGCAAGTGAAGTGGGGTGGTGGCAGGTGTAGTTCCCTTTCTCACTGGTGAGGGTGGCTGATGCAGGGGCATGCCTGCAACATTTTGTGCACCAATTTCTCTGCTCTTTAAGATGTGGCAGCCATTCTGTGTTATGCAGCACTCCACTCCTGGCACCCACTTTGTGACTGGCATCCACAGCACTCTCAAAATCCCATGTGCTCACTGCTATTCAGGACAACTTGCAAGTAAAACATTAGAAAATGCAATGAAATGACATCAAAGTAATATAAGATGAAGAAAGGTTCAACAAATAAAGCAAATACATTAGGTAGGAAATTATTTATTTGGTAAAACAAAGGAATAGGTAAAGGTAAAGGGGACCATTAGGTCCACTCGTGGCTGACTCTGGGGTTGCGGTGCTCATCTCGCTTTCTTGGCCAAGGGAGCCGGCGTACAGCTTTCGGGTCATGTGGCCAGCATGACTTAAGCCGCTTCTGGAGAACCAGAGCAGCGCACGGAAACGCCGTTTACCTTCCTGCTGGAGCGGTACCTATTTATCTACTTGCACTTTGACGTGCTTTCGAACTGCTAGGTGGGCAGGAGCAGGGACCGAGCAACGGGAGCTCACCCCGTCACGGGGATTCCAACCGCCAACCTTCTGATCAGCAGGTCCTAGGCTCTGTGGTTTAACCCACAGCTTGAATTAAAAAAACCCTCTTTACCATCTGATGAAAGAACAAGTGAGGGAGCCAGTCAAGCTTTCTAGGACCAATAATTCCATTATATTTGCTGCAAAAAACCCTTCCATATCAACCTGCCCTTACTCTAAGATCAGCAACTGAGGCCCTCCTGGAGGCCCATCCTCAGTATCAGACACCTGGTGTGCTCTCCTGGGCCCAACTCTATGTAGGTGGCTAGTTAAGATGCTTCTTTTTGATGGGCACTTAAGGAGAAAAGCTGCAACTACTGCATTAGCAATGATTTGTTGTTGTTTATTAAACTTCTATACCGTCCTTCCTCTGAAGATCACAGGGTGTTTTACAGTATAAAAACACAAAAATACCATAATGACAAACAAAAACAATAACTCCAAACCCACAGTTAAAAAGGCCAAAGATTGTTTAATTTGCCAAAGGCCTGGGAGAAGAGAAATGTTTTTGCCCCTCCAGGAAAGGCTCACTCTCATGTTGCAATTCTCTGGATCTCATGGAGGAGGTGCACGAAGGAGGGCCTCAGATGATGGTTGTAGAGTCCATGTAGCTTCGTAGGGGAAATATGACCCTTGAGGTACTGCTGTTTAACACTTTATTGGGACAAAAAACAGCAGTTTGAATTGGGCTCGGAAACTAATTGGCAGCCACTGCAGTTGGATCAGTGTTGTCTGCTCAAACCGTCTTGCCCCAGTGAACAACCAGGGCCCCAAATTCTGCACCAGCTGAAGTTTCCCAGCTGTCTTCAGAGGTAGCGCAATGTAAAACACATTGCAGTTATTTAACCCACAGGCTACTAGAGCATAGATGACAGAAATTAGGCCATCCCTGTCCTTTGATGAGTCGTTACATGTTTTTAAAGGCTTGTGTCATTTTGTGGGTTTTTATGGATTTGCCTGTTGGAAACAATCCTGTGCCTTTATGCAAATTATTTAAAATAAATGAGTTTGTATACATACTTAAGATACGTATGTCAGAGGCTCATTTATAATTCTATTTCATGAATGATTCATGTTCTTATGTAGCTGCATTGATTTATAATTTCTGAATGTCCCATGATCATATTATGAAGCAGTCGTGTTCTATGTTATACATCAGTGGTTCCCAATTAGGGGTGTGGGGACTCCTGGGACTCCCATGGAATGCACCCAGGGGCTCTGCAGCCCCATCCCTTGCCACCTCCCCCCACTATTTTTCTTTTTGGTCATTTTTGCAGGGTTATATCACAAATTGTATGGTCTGTTTTAGTGCTGTGTAATTTTTCAGTATATGGGCCAAAATTGGTTTTGAAATCTTACTGCAATAATGATTTTGACCCGGCAATACATAGCAATAGATCACTCCTCATGCGAGGGAGAGCAGGGCAGCCGATTGCGAGTCTCTGCCTTTCCCTCACACTGATGGAGAATATCACTTCAAGGCACTGTGGCACTTCCTTCCCCTGGCACTGAGGCAGAGCATCTTTTCTCTTATGTTTAATTTTTTATTCGTTTTTACACATATTTTCCAGCATATCATCCTTTTAAACATTTCAATCTTTTTGGCTATCACAGCCTAGGACTTCCTTCGACCTTGACCAGTGATTTTCTAAAATCTTTTCTAATTGTGCATTTTGTTACTATAATTATTGCTATAAATTCAAATCTTAAATACAACTATTCTTAATTCTCTTCGCAATAATTTATATAATACACCTTACAAAACTTCTTTTAATCCTACAAGTGATGTTAATTGATTACAATTGCTTTCCAAATATATCGTAATCCTTTTCCATTCCCTTAGGAAAGTCTGGTCCTGCTGGTTCCGAATTTTCCCAGTTAGTCTTGCCTTCTCAGCATAGTTCATCAGTTTCTCTTGCCACTCTTCTTTAATTGGTATTTCTTCTTTAATTGGTATTTCTTCTTTAATTGGTATTTCTTCTTTAATTGGTATTTCTTCTTGCTTCCATCCTTGGGCTAATAGAGTCCTTGCTGCAGTTGTCGCATATAAAAACAAGTTTTTTTATTCTTTTTATGAATTTTTGTACCTACAATACGCAGTAGAAAGGCTTCTGGTTTTTTAACAAATGTATATTTCAACATTTTTTTCATTTCGTTATAAATCATTTCCAAGAACTCTTTCACTTTCTTACATTCCCACCACATATGATATGATAGAAAGTACCCTCCTTTTCTTTACATTTCCAACATTTATTGTCTGTTTTATACAGACTAATTTCAGCTAATTTCACTAGTGTTGTACATCATTTTCATAATATTTTCTTTCAGTGCACTGCAAGCAGTAAATTTTATTCCCTCTTTCCACAGTTTCGCCCAATATATTTGTATATTGTGACCAACATCTTTAGCCTAATGAATCATAACCGATTGAACTTCCTCATCTTTCAGATGCCATTCCAATAATTTGTACATTTTAGATAATATTTTAAATCTATTATTTAAAAATCAGATTAACACATATTAACATAACAGAAACTGTTTTCTATTTTCTATTCCTTTTCTTTTTTCTCTTTTTTATTTCTTTACTTTTTACCTCTTAAATGTCTGTATGTATGTTTTTCTGTTGTTTTTTCCCGATGTAGTTTGCAAGAATTTAATAAAAAAAAATTAAAAAAAAATTAAATCTATTATTTAATAACTCCAAATTTGATTTTGTATATCCAAATCCATTTTTTCTTTTTATCCTCTTTAAACATTTTGTTGACTTGAAGATAATGCAACCAATCATTCACCAAACCTTTTACATCTTCATATGGTTTTAGCTTCCATTGGTTCTCCATCTCTGTTACTAATTGCTCATAGGTGGCCCAATTTTTACCCATCTTTATCTTTTTTACACTCATTGCCTCAAGAGGAGAAAGCCACCATGGTGTCTTGCATTGTAATAGATTTTTATATCTGTCCCACACCTCATACAATGACTTTTGAAATACAGTCATAACTTATGTTACGTTTGCTTCAGGTTGAGCGTTTTCAGGTTGTGTCCCGCAGCGACCCAGGAAGTACCGGAAAGGGTTACTTCCGGGTTTCGCCACTCGTGCATGCACAGACGCGCAAAATGACGTCACGCGCAGAAGCAGTGAATTGCGACCCGCGCACTCGCAGACGCAGGTTGCCACTGTATGTGGTTTCCAAATCCTTTATGAACTTTTACTTTATCATACCAAAGATATGCGTGCCATCTGAATCTGTTGCCAAATCCTTCCAGATCCAAAAGGTCTTTATTCTCCCACAACATCCAATCCCTTAACCAACAAAGGCATGATGCTTGCTTTTCTCACTCAGCAAAAAAGCAGCCACAGAAGGACGTGCATCTCCACTGGATGCCTCACGGACTGCGGCTTGATGCACACCCCCCCCCCCCCGCAAACCATGCAGTGTTTTAGCAGGTGGAGGTTGCATCTTGGAGCCGCATCTCATGAATCCGCTCCAGGCAATTTAAAGCACCCCTTCCTGCAACGGAAAGAATCCTGGGAACCATGGTCTACCCCTCAGGGCCTACAATGCGCAGTACCCTTAAACCACAGTTCCCCGCATTCCCGAGGGGTGGGGTGCCTGTAAGCTTAGGATCGGGCTGCGCGCGCGGAAAGGACCCCTTCTCCCTCCCGAGCCCTCGAGGCGACCACGTGGCTGGCTTGGGATCCCCGCTTGCTGATTGGCTGTCCTTGGCTGCCGCCTGGTGCCCCAGGCGTCCGAGGGATGGAGCGTTCGGGCTGATTTTTGAATCGGGCCGAAGCGGGTGGGAGTTGGGCGGCGGCAGAAGCGGCCGGAGGAGTTTTTTCGCAGGTAGAGAGAGGGGTGCAGCCCCTTCCCAGTTCTCGGGGTCCTTTTCCTCCCCTCTTTTTCGAGGTCTTCCTTCTTGCATCCTTCGCTGGGATCAACCTTCCTCTCCCACGCCTGCCTCCCAAGGCGGTGCAGTTCCCCTGGTCAAGCGGCGGCAAAGCAAAACGCCGCTATCGCAAGGTGGCCTCATCCCTGAATGCCCGCTGCCTTCCAGGGTTGCGATGCATTGGCAACGACCTGCCTGCTTGTAACATCAAAGTACTTGGTGAGGTGCAGAAAAGGTGCAAAGATACTGGATTTTTCATGCTGTGGCCTCTAAGTACCACCACCACCTCCTCTTCCTCCTGCTGCTGCTGCTTTGTGCTAGATGTCACTGCTTTTAGCCACGATTCTGTGTTAGCCCCTATAGTAACCCTCTTCCTACCTATAGTTACTCAGAGCATGATATATCACACACATAAAATATCAACACACATATGTTGTTCTCCAGTGGTTCCCAAAATGAGTGGTAGTGCCCCCTGGAGGATTTACCTTGGGGGAGCTAAGAGCCAAGGGGGACCATGGGCGGGTGCTGGAGGTGTAAAGGACCATCAGACTTTGAAAAACTGGTATCTGTGGATCAAGTTCATCCCTTTTGTCAACTTAATTAAACTGAATAGTTTGAACAAATGTGCAATTAATTGCTACTGGTTTGAATTCTATTGTGTTACCTTCCTTGGTGGGTTGTGCAAATTGTTTGCTTGTTCCAGAACAGGGTGGCGGGGGCACTGGGGATGAGGTTATGGAACTAAAGGCATGATGGCTCAAAAAAGTTTTGTAACCACTGTTCTAGTCCTACACCAGCAAGTTATCATCTGAAAGTCCTCTGTTTTCACATATTTGTTCCTTAATAAATCTTTAAAAATTTGCGAACTTGCCTGATCTGTCACTGCCTGGCTCCACTGGTGGGTGGATTCTCAAGGACCCCAGAAATGAATGCTTTGGAACAGTAGGGCTCTGACCTTGCTGAGAGATGCTGGAGCCACATTTTAAGCTGTCAGTACAAAATCCTACAGTGGTGCAGAGTGAAAGACCTTGGGACTTTTTAAGAGCAACAAGCAATTGTTGCTGCTTTTTGCGTGTAGATAAGACTCACAGACTCAACTTTCAAAAAGCGGAGGCTGTGTGCGGTAAAATAACCGCCCTATGGTAACTTTTTTCTTCTCGCATTGCCATGATCATTTTTTGATGGAAGGCTTTGCAATGAGGTGGTGGAGGCTTTCAGCCCTGCTGCCACTGTATTCTGGTCATTCAAGTCTAATGCACATGAGTGAGAAGCAGGCCCCCTCCAGACTGGCGTTCTGCTGCAGTGTGTTCTGAAAGTCCTTGTGTGCTGCTGCTTCCTATAATGCAACTGTCACAGAATCGTATAATGGTAGAGTGGGAAGGAGCCCAAAGGGTTAGCTAGTCCAACCGCTGCAATGCAGGGTCCTCAGCCCCTCCAGACAGGTGTTTCATTGAGGTGTATTCTGCAGCGTGTTCTTGCTGACATGATCACAGTACATTAGTGATGGATTTATTCTGGAATGTTTCCTTAGTGCTGCCACATTACTGCTGCTGAGAGAGGCTATAGTGCAACATAAGTGGGACAGCCCAGCCCCAACATTTGGGTTATGAAAAGTTAAGGGATTTCAGCAGAAAGTTAAAGGACATGCACTGATTGGAAACAAGCAGGATGTCCGCCCCCAAACTTTGCAGACACAAATAGTATTGAAAGTGGGATCACATATGACTGTCCCAATAGCATCATGAGCACAAAGCAGCATGAATGAGCAATAAAATGACCTCTGGAGATACCTGCAATGAGGAATAGTCTATTCTGTCTTCCTGAGTGATTCACAAGAGCGAAAACTTATTTGTGCTGTAGGTACAAGAATAAAACAAGACGCCCACATTGGGGTGGGGAAGCCTGTAGGCCTCCAGATTGGCTGGACTGCCGTTCTCATCACCCCTGACCCCTGGCCATGCTGGCTGTTGCTCCTGGGATGCATCTGGCATGTTGGGAGTTTGGGTGCAACTCAGCTTGGAGGAGTTAAGACAAGAGAGGGTAGGCACCCACATTCCTATACTATCCCTGCCCCTTTCACCCATCAGCTGACTTCTCTATCTCCTTCTTGCTTAGACTGACATGTCTTGGGTTGCATCCTGTTTACCACTTCCTCCTCAGACTTCTATCTCAGACTTCAAGATGAGAGGTCATCTTTAACTCTTCTATGAGAGAACAAAGGAGCAAGCGTGGCTTTCTTGTTCTTCTCTGGACTAGCTGGATAGAAGTTTCTAGTACTAGTTTCAGTTATGTATTTCCTGCAATAAACCACTTTACTATTTTCTTCTCTGCAAGCATTTATCTCTGCATGATTGTGACAGGCAATGTCTCTTCTCTAACTAAGGTTTCACTGCATACCGAAAGGGTTTCAATAAGTCATTCACCAAGTTATCCCAATCAATAGTATTGTTAATTAGTGGCAAAAAATGCTTTAATAAATAAAATAAAGTAGCTTAAGCACCAGACAGATGATGACTGCAATAAGCCACCAAATTGGGGGTGGGGTGGGATTTATTCTTTGTAGCAAGGAGAAATATTGTTTGCCTCCCTTTCCCTCACTCCAGGTGGCTGGAGGCCTTCCAGAAAGCAGGAGATAAGGCTGCTTTCCCCAGCTGCTGAACTCATTCCTTTAAGAAACTCCAGAGAGCAGGCAGAACAAGCTGGAGGAGACATCAGCAGAGTTAGCCATGAAGAAGGCAGGGAAGCAAAGCCCTGGAGGCTCCTCTTCATCCAGTGACCCACAGGAGGGGACATCCAGGGATGCATCAGAGCAGATGTGCCCTAACCCACCTTCCCAGGAGGACACCGTCAGAGTCACTTCACTTCCCCACCCAAAACAGCCATCCTACAGCATGGAGCTGTTTAACCCCTGGCAGGACCTTCGGTGGTACCAGATCCCCTTGTCATCTTCAAGGAGGCCCAAAGCAGGCCTCTTCAGCTTTACATTCCAGTCCAGCCTGGAGGAGTACCAGCAGCTCCGGAAGTCCAAGAATCTGAAAATCGGCCGGCCCTTCTCCATGCCGCCTCTTTCTTCTGTTCCCTTGATGCTCACTGATGGCTCCCAGGAAGCACCACACAAGAGGGTGAGTAATCCCTGGCCAAATGTGAAGCTAGAATTTGGGGCTTGGGAGGGAGGAGTGTGCTCATGGATTGACTCCTGGGGCTGGCGTGTACTGTTGCCTTTGTTGTCAGTCCAAATAGATATATGTGCAAATAAGTATTATTTTTAGAGTGTCCGAAAGGCACATGTCCTGCCCTTAGGCTTAGACTCTGAGAGGGCAGAAGACCGTCTTGCCCAATGCCTCTTGGAAGCCTCCGGCAAGAGTCTCTCCCATCCCTGCAAAGGGAAGAGGCACTGCTCAGTGGCAGACGGTCCCAGCTTCAGTCCTTAGTATCTGCAGGTAAGGCTGGGAACCTTCCTTGTTTATAATGCTAGAAAACCTCTGCCAGTCAGTGTGGACAATACCAAGCTTGTTACTGAGCAGATGGACCAAGGATCCAACCCTGTGGAAGGCAGCTTTCCATGTAGTGAAATGGTAGAGGGGGAGGGATCCGTTTGGCAATGCTAGGATGCAGAGGGTCCATCCTGCTGGAACCGCAATGTTCTTTACTTGCTGGTGGTCTTGCTGTGATGGTCTTGCTGTGATGGAGGTGAAGGGGCTACCCAGCAGCTTGCGATAGGAGCCAGTCCTTCTTCGGCTTGTGATAGGAGCCAGCCATTTCCCTTCTCCAGCTCTCTGCAGCTACGTGGCAACAGCAACTAATAGTCGCAGCAGAGTTCTTTCTGGAGAGTGTGGGGAGGAGAAAGCAAACTCCCTGCAGCTGTTGCGGTTGCCTAGATCAGGCTGCTCTTTCCCTAGATGTTTTCCTTGGGAGGGAGACCTCCCAAGAACCCTTGGTCATCCTCGGCTGGTAGGTACCTCGAGTTACAAAGGCCTCAGGTTACAAACTCCGCTAACCTGTGAGTGCCTGGAGGCGGTTGGAGGCGGTTGGAGGATGGATGGCGGCTAATGGATTGAAGTTGAATCCTGACAAGACAGAAGTACTGTTTTTGTGGGACAGGGGGCGGGCTGGTGTGGAGGACTCCCTGGTCCTGAATAGGGTAACTGTGCCCCTGAAGGACCAGGTGCATAGCCTGGGAGTCATTTTGGACTCACAGCTGTCCATGGAGGCGCAGGTCAATTCTGTATCCAGGGCAGCTGTCTACCAACTCCACCTGGTACGCAGGCTGAGACCCTACCTGCCCGTGGACTGTCTCGCCAGAGTGGTGCATGCTCTAGTAGTTATCTCCCGCTTGGACTACTGCAATGCGCTCTACGTGGGGCTACCTTTGAAGGTGACTCGGAAACTACAGCTAATCCAGAATACGGCAGCTAGACTGGTGACTGGGGGCGGCCGCCGAGACCACATAACACCGGTCCTGAAAGACCTACATTGGCTCCCAGTACGTTTCCGAGCACAATTCAAAGTGCTGGTGTTGACCTTTAAAGCCCTAAACGGCTTCGGCCCAGTATACGAAGGAGCGTCTCCACCCCCATCGTTCTGCCCGGACGCTGAGGTCCAGCGCCGAGGGCCTTCTGGCGGTTCCCTCATTGCGAGAAGCAAAGCTACAGGGAACCAGGCAGAGGGCCTTCTCGGTAGTGGCGCCCGCCCTGTGGAACGCCCTTCCAGCAGATGTCAAAGCGATAAACAACTACCTGACATTCAGAAGACATCTTAAGGCAGCCCTGTTCAAGGAAGTTTTTAATGTATGATATTTTAGTGTTTTTTGGTTTCTATGGAAGCCGCCCAGAGTGGCTGGGGAGGCCCAGCCAGGTGGGCGGGGTACAAATAATAAATTATTATTATTATTATTATTATTATTATTATTATTATTATTATTATTATTATTACCTGGAAGAGTTACCTCAAGTTGAGAACTTTGCCCCAGGATGAGAACGGAAATTGTGTGTCGGTGGCGCAGCAGCAGCTAGAGGCCCCATTAGCAAAAGTACGCCTCTAGTTAAGAACAGTTTCAGGTTAAGAACAGACCTCCGGAACGAATTAAGTTCGTAACTAGAGGTACCGCTGTACATCGTGCCACAAATGTCCCAGTACAAATTCTAAGTCCCAAGCACCCTGCATGACCATGAGATCTCTGTAAGCATGAATTGGGTCCTATCAGTTTTGTCCCCAGCACAGAGAGCCAAACTGCACACACAAGAGAGTAGTCCAAAAGCCACAGAAAGCGCTGATGAAGTTGCTGCAGAGAGGCTTCCTTTGGATAATGACACACCTTGAACGGATGTCCCTTTTGTCCTACAGCCAGACGGCCGCAGGCGCTCAAGAGCTGGTGAAGCCAGAGGTGGCAAATCCCTCTCCTATATCAAAGGTAATATTTTAAAAGAGGGGCGGGCAAGACTTAAGGCTTGTTGGATCTACGCTTCACTTTTTGCTAGAGCCCTGAGATTTATCAAGGAGAACCAGGTGCAAAAGGCACCCAGTTTGAATGAAAGAGCAGGGAGCCTCTGAGCTGAGAGGTAGGTCTTCAGGACTGGGAATGAACTGAGCTCACACAGTCCCCCCCCCCCCCCATTAGCTCTCTACATTTCAGCAGCCTGATTTAAGTTGGATTTCTTTTTCATTGCCCCTGAGTCATGTTGATCTGCTGCAAATCATTCAGAGATCCACCATTATATTTTGATCTACCTTCTTCCCACCCTTGATCCAAAATGTCAGCAGTGACTTTGGCAGTGCAAAGGGATTGCTTCTGGCAGGGCAATCCCCTAAGGTCCTGTTTCAAAGACAGCTCTGCTTTGCTGGACCTTACAACAGGGCAATTACCGTAATGGATACCCTTTGCTTTTCCAGAGGCAATGCTAAAAGCACAACAATGGCCGTAGTTGGCCATCCTTTTGCTGTCAGTGTGATGAAGGAGGGTTTAGGGATTCTCATAAATGGTTGGTGGCAGGTGAGTTCACCTGAGTGGTTCTTCAGTGCTCTGGCCCCTCAGACTAGGCTTGGTGGATCAAGGGTTCCCCCCAACAAGCCAGCTAGGAAACACTGTCTTATGAAACCATCCAATCCACATCAGCTCCTCATTCTGGGGTTGCTTCCAGATTTGCTTTCACAGAATTTCTGCAGAGGTTTATGCTATCACCACCAAGTGGCTCATGAATGTGTATTTAGCACTTGCTATTTATTGCAATGTTCTTGCTTTTTTGTAGGATCTCAGCTAAAGCATCCATGGCAGATGGCCATCCAATCTCTGCTGTGGGTTGTGATCCCATGGAGATAGTTGAAAGGGAGGAGTGGATCATACGTCTGATAAATGCAGGCGTAACTCAATTTCTTTTTCAAAATGTAATGCCCCAACAATTCAAAAAGTGTTTTGCATTGGCTTTAAAAATAAATCCAGCCAGCAGAAAAAGATCCATATCCAGTTTGGCAGTCCCAGGCTCTGTTGAAAGGGAAAGTTTTGATGCATAATGTAAGGCCAGGGTAATGCAGTGGTTATACTGTTGGACTAGGAGCTGGGAGACCAGGGTTCAAATCCCCACTCAGCTATTATGCTTGCTGAGTGACCCTGGGACAGTCACTGTCTCTTAGCCTGACCTACCTCACAGGTTTGTTGTGAGAATACAGATGAGGAGGGGGAAAGCCATGTCTGCCACCTTGAGCTCCTTACAGGGAAATGTGAGATGTAAATAAAATAAAATTAAATGTGTTGAAGAGCCATGAAGCTGTGAGTCCCACCACAGATAAAGCCCTCGTCTGAGCAGCCTCTGGTTGTACTTTGGATGGCAAGGACACCCCAAGCAGGTCCTTCTCCTTTCCTAAGACATTCTAAGCAAGGTGGGGGGAGCGATCACTCCGTTATCCTTGACTGCACCAACTGCCCCTAATCCTGGGGGTCCTCACCTTGCTCTTTCATTCTCAGCCCCCCCCCAATAATATGGAGGGTAGTATTTATTTTAGGACATAAGAAAAGCCCTGCTGGACCAGACCAAAGGCCTGTCTTGTCTGTCTTGTCTTCCCTTCTGCTTCCCACAATGGACGACCAGATGCCTGGGAGAAGCCTGCCAGCAGGACCTGGGGCAGCAGGGCTCTCCTGATCTTGGTGCCCTTTGAGAGATTTATCTCCCTGCTGCGTTTGCCTAATCTCCTTTTAGAGCTGTCCATGCTGGGGGCCTGCAGTTCCTTACCCATAGATTTGAGGATTACAGTGGTAAAATTTGTAATCTCAAGCACTTTGTATGCTAAACCGCATCCTCTTGGAATGCAGTCTACAGAATAGTGATATTTAAAGCACGTGAAACTGGTAGTGCAGCTGTTTTGATGTGGTCAACAGTGGGCCCCTTCAAATGTCCTTTATATTGTCCATTCACAATAAAATTATTTGTGCTCAAGATGGTATTGGGACAATTATATACAATCCCATGTTCAAGTTTTGGGGGCAGACATAGCGACATTTTTCCACCTTTGCCGCATCAAGCAGTTGGTCCCTTACCTTTCCCGCCCTGACCTGGCCACAGTGATCCATGCGATGGTCAACTCCAGGCTTGACTACTGTAATTCACTCTATGTGGGGCTGCCCTTGAAGCTGTCCCAGAAACTCCAGCGGGTGCAGAATGCTGCAGCGAGGCTCCTCACGGGGTCTCTGCCATGGGAGCATATTCACCCAGTGCTTTTCCAGCTGCACTGGCTCCCGGTGGAGTACAGGGTCAGATTTAAGGTGTTGATTTTGACCTTTAAAGCCCTTCACGGCCTAGGGCCCTCGTACCTACGGGACCGCCTCTCCCACGGAGAGCCTCAAGGTCCATAAATAGCAACACCCTAGAGGTCCCAGCCCTAAGGAAGTCAGATTAGCCTCAACCAGAGCCAGGGCCTTCTCAACACTGGCTTGGCCTGGTGGAACGCTCTGCCTCATGAGACCAGGGCCCTGCGGGATCTGATTTCTTTCTGCAGGGCCTGTAAGACAGAGTTCATAGAATCATAGAATCATAGAGTTGGAAGAGACCACAAGGGCCATCGAGTCCAACCCCCTGCCAAGCAGGAAACACCATCAGAGCACTCCTGTCATATGGTTGTCAAGCCTCTGCTTAAAGACCTCTAAAGCAGGAGACTCCACCACACTCCTTGGCAGCAAATTCCACTGTCGAACAGCTCTTACTGTCAGGAAGTTCTTCCTAATGTTTAGGTGGAATTTTCTTTCTTGTAGTTTGGATCCATTGCTCCGTGTCCGCCTCTCTGGAGCAGCAGAAAACAACCTTTCTCCCTCCTCTGTATGACATCCTTTTATATATTTGAACATGGCTATCATATCACCCCTTAACCTCCTCTTCTCCAGGCTAAACATGCCCAGCTCCCTTAGCCGTTCCTCATAAGGCATCGTTTCCAGGCCTTGGACCATTTTGGTTGCCCTCCTCTGGACACGTTCCAGTTTGTCAGTGTCCTTCTTGAACTGTGGTGCCCAGAACTGGACACAGTACTCCAGGTGAGGTCTGACCAGAGCAGAATACAGTGGCACTATTACTTCCCTTGATCTAGATGCTATACTCCTATTGATGCAGCCCAGAATTGCATTGGCTTTTTTAGCTGCCGCGTCACACTGTTGGCTCATGTCAAGTTTGTGGTCAACCAAGACTCCTAGATCCTTTTCACATGTACTGCTCTCAAGCCAGGTGTCACCCATCTTGTATTTGTGCCTCTCATTTTTTTTGCCCAAGTGCAATACTTTACATTTCTCCCTGTTAAAGTTCATCTTGTTTGTTTTGGCCCAGTTCTCTAATCTGTCAAGGTCGTTTTGAAGTGTGATCCTGTCCTCTGGGGTGTTAGCCACCCCTCCCAGTTTGGTGTCATCTGCAAATTTGATCAGGATGCCCTTGAGTCCATCATCCAAGTCGTTGATAAAGATGTTGAATAAGACCGGGCCCAAGACAGAACCCTGTGGCACCCCACAAGTCACTCTTCTCCAGGATGAGTTGTTCCGCCTGGCCTTTGGCTTGGAGCCAATTTGATTCCCTCCCTCTCTTTCTTTTTCCATTCACCTCCTGTGAAGAGGCTGCATCCTAATGTTTTAATGTTGTATTTTAATCTTTTTAAAATTGTATTTTAATCAACTTGTTTTTATTATTGGTTGTTAGCCGCCCTGAGCCCGGTCTTGGCTGGGGAGGGTGGGGTATAAATAAAATTTTATTATTATTATTATTTGTTTCCAGTCAGTGCAACCCCCCCCCCCCATTGGTAATAATGCAATAGGATTGGGGAAGGCTGGCAGAATGGAGTGGAGTGATATGTGTGGATAGTTCAGGATGAATCCAGCAGTCATGCACTGTTATTGCATCAAGCACATGTTGCAGAATAAGCCCACCAGTCTGGTAAACGTCTGCATGGCAGTGGAGGGAAGAAACGCCTATCTTCTTGGACTGCAGGAGGAGTCAGCAGAGGGCGCTTTCCCCTTGAAAATGTTACTGAATCCCAGGAGTTTTTCACTAAATGAAAGTTCTATTTTTCACAGGTCAGAAAGCTCCTTCTCTCAAAAGATGCCCTTAGAAACACCAGTCTAGTGGAACAATATAGTAGCATTTCTGAAACTTCTTACAACTGGCCTCCATCAGTACAAATGTGTATAGGTCTGAAGCCGAAACAACTTAGTTAGAATCATAGAATCATAGAATCATAGTTGGAAGAGACCACAAGGGCCATCGAGTCCAACCCCCTGCCAAGAAGGAAACACCATCAGAGCACTCCTGACATATGGTTGTCAAGCCTCTGCTTAAAGACCTCCAAAGGAGGAGACTCCACCACACTCCTTGGCAGCAAATTCCACTGTCAAACAGCTCTTACTGTCAGGAAGTTCTTCCTAATGTTTAGGTGGAATCTTCTTTCTTGTAGTTTGGCTCCATTGCTCCGTGTCCGCTTCTCTGGAGCAGCAGAAAACAACATTTCTCCCTCCTCTATGTGACATCCTTTTATATATTTGAACATGGCTATCATATCACCCCTTAACCTCCTCTTCTCCAGGCTAAACATGCCCAGCTCCCTTAGCCGTTCCTCATAAGGCATCGTTTCCAGGCCTTTGACCATTTTGGTTGCCCTCCTCTGGACACGTTCCAGTTTGTCAGTGTCCTTCTTGAATTGTGGTGCCCAGAACTGGACACAGTACTCCAGGTGAGGTCTGACCAGAGCAGAATACAGTGGCACTATTACTTCCCTTCATCTAGATGCTATACTTCTATTGATGCAGCCCAGAACTGCATTGGCTTTTTTAGTTGTCGCATCACACTGTTGGCTCATGTCAAGTTTGTGGTCAACCAAGACTCCTAGATCCTTTTCACATGTACTGCTCTCAAGCCAGGTGTCACCCATCTTGTATTTGTGCCTCTCATTTTTTTTGGCCCAAGTGCAATACTTTACATTTCTCCCTGTTAAAGTTCATCTTGTTTGTTTTGGCCCAGTTCTCTAATCTGTCAAGGTCGTTTTGAAGTGTGATCCTGTCCTCTGGGGTGTTAGCCACCCCTCCCAGTTTGGTGTCATCTGCAAATTTGATCAGGATGCCCTTGAGTCCATCATCCAAGTCGTTGATAAAGATGTTGAATAAGACCGGGCCCAAGACAGAACCCTGTGGCACCCCACTAGTCACTCTTCTCCAGGATGAAGAGGAACCATTGGTGAGCACCCTTTGGGTTCGGTCAGTCAGCCAGTTACAAATCCACTGAGTGGTAGCATAGTCAAGACCGCATTTTACCAGCTTCTTTACAAGAATATCATGGGGCACCTTGTCGAATGTTAAGGGGTTGGATCTTGACTCAGGAGCGCTGAATATTCCAGCTAAACATTAGGAAGAACTTTCTGACGCTAAGAGCTGTTTGACTGTGAATCAGGCTTCCTCTAAAGGTGGTGGACTATCCTTCCTTGGAAGTTTTTTAACAGTTTGATTGGCCGCCTGTCAGGGATTCTTGAGCTGCGATTCCTGCATTGCAAAGGGTTGGACTAGATGACCCCTGGGGTCTCTTGCGTGTCTACAGTTCTGTTTCTAATCTTTAAGAAGGTTCTTTGAGACCTTCACGTAACAGGTGGGGTCTGTTTGCATCCTGGGCTTATGCAAACCCCTCAAGGTCCTGTGTCAGCATTAACCCAACGTCTACCAGAGCCTTGCCTTGTGAAGGGGCAAGGAACTTAGCAGGGCACAGAAGTCCTGCCCTTTGGCCACAGAAATCTTATCCAGCCACTCCTCCGGTGGCTTCTGACTTCTTATCTGACACTGTCCAGGCACTTTCAGTTATATATTTGCAGCCTTTAGGGCCAGATTCTAAACACACATACACACACACCAAAATAAACACAAAATTCTTAGAAAGTTGAATTCTGTGCTCAGTCCTCCCTGCCCATTGCGCCTTTTGTTTGTTTGTTCCCCTGTGGCATTGTAGCATGCTAATTGCCAGAGCATTAACTCCTCTCTCTCTCTCTCTTTCTCCCTGTCTTCGGCAGAGCCCCAGGCCGCTTTGCGGCAGATGCAAAAAAGGTCCCAGAAATGCAGGTCATCAGCAGCCCGCTTTTTGTCCAAGAGAGACACAGGCTTCTTGGGAGCTCCCAGCCAGGGACAGAAGAAGGGGCCTGGGGGCAGCTGCAGCAACAATGCGGGGCAGCAAGGGCTCTCTTTGTATGAGCACGGCCTCCCTAATTTGTTTCCCTCTGCACATCCCCTGGAAGAGGCATCCCACAGCAGCCACAGCTCCAGCCTGTGGGGCAACCCAGACTCTCCGCTGGAGGAAGATCAAGAGGACGCCATGTTCCCTCCAGACTGGTCCCCACCCCGGATTGAATTCCTGTACAATGACAAACTGCTGCCCTTGAGCCCTGCCCCAGACCCCACATCTGAGTACCAAAGCTCGGAGGAGATGCCTGATATCACCCAGGAGCCTGCTGAGCTGCACATGATGGAGTCCACAGCCAAGGCCTCTTCCCCCGCTGGGGACCACCCACAGTTCCTAGAAGAGCCTGTGATCCTGCAGCCAAAGAATGCAACTCTTCAGGAGGCAGAGAGAGTTGGTCCAGTGCTCCCCATGGCCAGTGTCTTTCACATGGCAAGTGAGCAGCTGGAAGGAGCCCCGCTTGAGGGCCAAACCCAGACAAGCACCCAGAGGGCCTTAGAGCTGGAGTCTCCTTTCTTACCCTCTCCTAGCCATCCATTGGCCACACCACCTGCCACCTACCTTAGAAGCAGTGCCTCGACATCCTCCAGTGAGCTTGCTGGGGACCCAGTGAGGCTGCCCTACGATTCAGACCAAGAGGAAGACCCAGGCCCAGAGCATTCCTCTCTTCCCACCCCTGCCCATTTCCCGATGACATCCTCCAGCATCTCAGCCTCCCCAGATGAGCTTTCAGGTGACCCAAGGAGACTGGCTGTGGGCTCAGACATGGATGAAGACACTGATGACCTTGTGTCTCTTGGAGACCTCCTGCAGATGAGCAATTCAGATCCGGGCTCTGAGGACCTTTACACAGTAGGTAACACTTTGTGGACTAGAGGTTTGGAATGTAATGGCATAGAGTTGGCTTAGTTTGGTTCAGTAGCCCATCTTCCTTACCAGTGTGACTTCAGAGACGTAGCACCCCACAAGGTCCCTGGACCCCATCAAGGGCAGCAGGCTGGGTGTCTGATGCAGACTACACCCCATAGAAATGCACAAAGAGAGACTGCAAAGCTGAAGGCAGGGAGAATAACGCACAGCCCGTGGGTTGTGTGGCCGGGCCAATTCTCAATTTAAAGGGAGAGGTAGTTCCCGTATTTTTTGCTTTATAAGACTCGCTTTTTCCCTCCTAAAAAGGGGAAATGTGTGTGCATCTTACGGAGCGAATGCAGGCTGCGCAGCTATCCCAGAAGCCAGAACAGCAAGAGGGATTGCTGCTTTCACTGCGCAGCGATCCCTCTTGCTCTTCTGGCTCCTGAGATTCAGAATATTTTTTTTCTTGTTTTCCTCCTCCAAAAACTAGGTGCGCCTTGTGGTCTGGTGCGTCTTATAGAGCGAAAAATACAGTAAATGCCCTCTGGTGGACCCCCCCTCCTACGTTGATGGAGCCCCCTGGTGGCAGCAGTGGACACAGTACTGCTTTTTATGATGCAATCTGCCTGCCGTTTAAATTATCTACAATGCTTTCGATGTAGCATTGCTCTGGGGCAAAAATGGGGGCCTGCATGGGCAGCATTGAGATCCCGTTGCTGCCACATGTCGTGTGTGTCCCTACTGGGTCCTTGGCAGCTGCCCCAGAATGCCAGGTGCCAACACCAGCCTTGTTTAGTAGTTGTGCAGCACTGCTCTGTCCTCGTCTGCTAAAATGACACATTTCTCCTCCACCTGTGCATCCAGCTCCTTTCTTCAGAGCCAGACGGTTATCTCAGCAGCCTTGACAAGTTCCTTGAGAAAAGGTAAGGCTCACCCAGGGATGGAACTCCACTGGTGCATGTTGTGTCTTGCAGCTACACCTTGAAGCAACCTGCGCATGCCATGTGTTCATTGCTGTGTGGGCCCCTCCATTCAGGTTTATTGGTGTGTCCTCTGCAGTGGACCCACCCACACATCATTCTGCTCCCCCCATGTTATCCCCCTTATTGCCACATTGGGGGGGGGGGGGCTCCTGCGCTGTAGCAGAACAGAGGCGGGGCAAAAAAACTGGGACACCTGAGGTATGAAAAGGGACAGAATTTCAGCAGAAAGTTACAGGACATGGACTGAGTGGAAAAGAAGCAGTAGGTCCGTCCCAAAATTTCTGCAGGTGCAGTTGAAAGTGGGATTGTGTATAATTGCCCCAATAAAGTCATGTACTCAGGTAATTTTACTGGGAAAGGGGAATCATGTCTAGCACCCCAATACCATCGTGAGGACAAGTCATTAGGAATGCCCAATGAGGGGGCCCTGCCATCAGGACACAGGAAGCGACTGGGCTTGGCACATCTCAGAGCCCACTTGCTGCGGGTGGTTCTATGAAGCATCCATCTCTGGAGAGCCCCAGGAGAGCTGCCAGAGAGCTTTTCTGTTTCAGTGCTGCTTTTATTGCAACTTTATGGAATCCTATCATTGGAGGCTGTGATATAAACCAAAGGTGGCTGGGCTTCTGGCTTTAGGATCTTGGTTTTTACCCAGAACCTCAAGGCTCAGCTGGGTGGACATAGGCTAGCCTTTAGGCCCCAAATTTCTGAAAGAGCACCTCCACCCATACAGACCTTATTGGGTGTTTATTGATAGAATTCTGCCCCCCCCTCAGAAGTATGGGGTGAAGAAGAAGAAGTATGGGGAGGAGTGAAATGCTAACATCGGGATTGGTAGCTTGGAAGAGGGCATTCTCTGGGGCAGCCCCTCACTTTTGGAACTCCATCCCCACAGAGGTGCATGCTGAAGATGAAACTTTCTGCCCTGCTCTTCTGATTTCAAATGGTTTAAACTGACTTATTACATTTTTGTATTGTTTATAACCTACTCTGTGGCCTTGTGGTGAAGGATGGGTAAGAAATTGAAATAACAGTAAAGGAACTGGGTTCCTCTGAACACTTGTTCAGCTCAGGAATTTTTATTCAGTACCAGGATCAAACTCACAATTTCTTTCATGAAAAAAGCCACTCATTTTTTTCCACCCAAGCATTCTTTTTTAGCAACCTTAGGGAGTGAAGGAGGTTTTTCCCCCTCCAGTTGCTGCCACTGTTAAACAATTGGGAGGGAGAAATCCTGGCCAGTCACTCAGCTCTACAAAAGCAGATCCCAGCTTGCCTTTCCCCACTCTTGTTCTATATGCACACCCTTCTCCATGCACTGGCCAAACCTTCCACTGGTTGTTGCAGCCTAGATAACATCCATATTCCTCTAAGTCAGAATGGGGAATGTGTGGCCTTTCAGGTGTTGCTGGACTACATCTCCCACCATCCCTGTCTGCCGGCCATTGTGGCAGAGGATGATGGGAGTCCAGCAACATCCGTAGGGCCACAGGCTCCCCTACGGTCTTGGTGTCTTAAGACTCAGTCAAGAACATAAGAAGAGCCTGTTGGATCAGGCACTGGCCCATCTAGTCCAGCATCCTAAAATCCTAGAATTGTAGAGTTGGAAGGGACACCAAGGATCATCTAGCCCACCCCCTGCAATGGGGGAATCACAGCCAGAGAATCCCTGACTGGTGGCCGCCTAACCTTGGCTTAAGAACCTCCAACCTCTTGAGACTGTCCCACTGTTGAACAGCTCCTACTGTCAGAAAGTTCTTCCTGATGTTTAGTTGGAATCTTCTTTCTTGGTTTGAGTCCTACCCTCCAGAGCAGGAGAAAACAAGCTTGCTCCCTCCTCCATGTGACAGCCCTTGAGATATTTGAAGATGGCTCTCATATCTCCTCTCAGTCTCCTCTTTTCCAGGCTCAACATACCAAGCTCCTTCAACCGTTCCTCATAAGGCTTGGTTTCCAGACCTTCCTCTGCACATGTTTGTCAACATCTTAAACTGTGGTGCCCAGAACTGGACGCAGTTGTATTCCAGGTGTGGTCTGACCAAGGCAGAATAGAGCGGTGCTATTATTTCCCTTGATCTGGACACTAGACTTCTGTTAATGCAGCCTAGAATAGCATGAGCATTTTTCTTTTTTCTTTTTTGCTCCTGCATCACACTGTTGACTCATGTTAAGCTTGTGGTCCAGTAAGACCCCTAGATCCTTTTCGCAGGTACTGCTAGTGTCCCCCATCCTATATTTGGGCATCTGGTTCTTCCTGCTTAAGTGCAGAACCTCACATTTGCCCCTATTGAAATTTATTTTGTTAGTTTGGGCCAAGTTCTCCAATCTGTTTAGGTCCTCTTGAATCTCAGTTCTGTCTTCAGTGGCATTGGCTATGTCTCCCAGTTTGGTGTTATCTGCAAATTTGATGAGCATCCCTCAACACCTTCATCCAAGTTGTTTATACAGATGTTGAACGGCTGGGTGGCTTCCTGTGGCACCCCACTTGTCACTTTTTCCCAGGATGACAAAGAACCATTAATGAGCACTCTTTGGGTTTGGTCAGTCATCAAGCTGCAAATCCACTTAAGAGTAACCTCATCCAGTCCACATTTTCCAGCTTCTCTGAAAGACAATCATGGGAGACTTGGTTGAAAGCCTTATTGAAACCAAGATACATTACATCCACAGCATTCCCCTAGTCCATCAAGCTTGTAACTCTTATCAAAAAAAGAAATAAAATTAGTCTTGCATGCCTTGCTTTTAAGAAACCCATGCTGGCGCTTACTAATCACAGCATCTTTTTCTAATTGCTCACAGACCGACTGTTTAATTATCTGTTCTAGGCCTTTTCCTGGTATGGACGTCAACCAGACTGACCGGTAGTTGCCTGGGCCCTCTCCCCCCACTTTGAAGATGGGGACAACATTTGCTCATCTCAAGTCCACAGGGACCTCACATGTTCTCCAAGAAGTCTCACATATTATATTCAGAGGCTCTGAGATTGCATCTGCAAGTTCCTGTCCTCCCTGTGGCCAGCCAGATGCCTCTCCCTCCTCTGGTTTCCAGCAACTTGTATTCTGAAGCATTACTCCTGAATGTGAAGGCAGAGCTTAGCTGCCTCCACGGCTAGTAGCCACTGATAGCTTTCTCCCCCATGATTTCTGCCATGCTTCCACCCCCTGGTCTGCTTTGCAGTGCACCTGGAGCCCTGCTCCTTGCAGCAGGTGGCAGAAGAGAGCTGATGGAGCAGGACTAGGTGAAGAAAGGGTGGGCAGAACTGCAGCCTCTTCTTGCTTCACTGGGGAGTTAACAGCTGCAGAGCATATTTCTGGGTTGCAGCTTGGCAGCATTGCTTTCCGCGCATCCTGTCGTTGGTAATCTGTACTGTCTGCTCGTTGTGTCACAGTCGAAGATGTGCACAGCCGGAAGGTGGCACCTGTTAAGAAAATAGCTCTGGCTGGTTCATGATAGTGAGCCAAGCCACATCTTGCGCTGTGGAGCCCAAAGTTGCTAGCCAGTTTGGCTAGAGGGATTTTGAAGTTGGATTCTCCCACTACTTTTTAAAAACATCCTGAAAACAGCAGAGAAAGAGAACTGAGAATCTAGAATCACAACAGAAACACCCCCCTCAAGTAATTCCCTCTAATAAATATATACCAATTTTATACCAGTTAATAAATTTATACCAATTTTAATAAAAAGTGTCAAATTTCTTGCCCATCCATTTTTCTAGAAACATGGGTTACTAATTTGTCTATCAGAATTAAATCCCAAAGTTGAGACCCAAACAAGTTTGTGTTCAATGTTTTCCTGTACTTGACAATGGTTAGTTTTGCTGCAGTCATTGGGTGGGTGATGGGGTGCTCTTGGGTGGCCACAGAGCAGGATAAATGGGCAATTTGGGATCAAGGAAGAGTCTGTTCTGCAGTGAGGCTTGCCTCATGAAACACCTTTATCCAAAAAGAAGAAGCACAGCATCACCACATATGACTAAATGAATCAGTTACATAGCAGTTTATCCAATAGAGTGTTGAGGTTTTTTGGTTATTTTGCTTAAAGGAAGTGGGTGCCTATATCAGCTATGAGCAAGTTCTCCATCATCTGTGCTGAGGTAGATTTAAAAGGCGTCCCCCCACCCCCCGCATTCGTCAGGGCCTTTGGCCATGGCCACTCCAGCACTCTCACCATGGCACCACCCAAGCCCTCCAGCTTCAGCCTTCCCTAAGCTGAGGCCTCCAGTCTGGATGTTTTGGACCACAACTCCCATCAGCATGCTATTGCCATGCTAGCCTGGGGCTGATGGAAGCTGTAGTTGAGAGCCAGTGGTGTGACGGTTAGAGTATTGGACTATGGCCTGGGGGACCAGAGTTCAGATCCCTACTTGGTCATGAAGCTCCCTGGGTGACCTTGGGCCAGCCACCGTCTCTTAGCTTAGCCATCTCACAGGGTTGTTGGGAGGAGAACAATGTATCCCTCCTTGAGCTCTTTGGAGAAAAGGTGTGATATAAATGTAATAATAAAAAAGCAGGCCATCAGGACTGGAGGTTGGCAGCTGGGGCAAAGCTGCTCCACTGATCCTTATGAAGCCCACATATCCCACTCAATCCTCTGCCCGCTGCCCCTGTTCTCATGCTGCTGCTGTGGCTTTCTAGGGAACAACCCTGTGCGGATGAGGAGCTGGAAAGAAGCCTGGGGGAGAAACTGCTGCTCTCCAACTCGTTCAGTTTGGTGGCGGCAACGGAAGAGAATGCAGCCTTGCCTCCTGAGGCCCGCAGGTAATGAGCCCCCCTTCTGCAGCTGGGCAGCAGGGAGTGGGAAGGGCTCAGCGCTTAGAGAAGGGTGGCCCTGGTTTTGGCGCCTTGAGCACTTCAGGTGTTGGGCAGCATCTTCTGAGGACTAGCTCGATGACTGCGGAAAGATAAGACAAGACGAGCAGACTGTTGAAAGTCGATAGTGAGAGCAGATGCTGCTGCAGGGGCCCACAGAGCATCTGGCTTGCAGACCGAAGGTTCCCAGTTCAATCCCTGGCCTCTCCAGATAGGAAAGGGAGAGCTCCCCTGCCTGAAACCCTGGAGAGCGGCTGCCAGTCAGTGTAGGCAGTGCAGAGCTCAATGGGCCCCATGGTCTAAGTATAACATGAGAAGGAATATACTACCCAGAACGTACAGAACTCAGAGGCTCTGGCTGTCTTCACATTCCTGTTTTACTGTGCACTCCATGGACTGTTCTGGGTTTTTAATCTGTGTTCACACAAGAACATTACCCTGAATGCATATGTATACTGTACTTTGTTACAAAATACTGCTGCTTGACATTATTTCTCAAACCAGCTTTGCAGCAACTGGAGTCCTTAAGCTGTTCTTTATTTGTTTCTAGCCAAGATGTGTTCACCTCCTCATATGGTAGAGACATCCTTGGCCCATCATTGGGGGGCAGCAGGAGGGCAGCAACTTCACTGTACTGTAAGCGGCTCATGTGAACACAGCCAGAGCTGAAAAGGAAGCTGGGCACCCACAGCAAAAATTTTGTGGGTGCCGGGGTCCCCAGGAGTTTGCACCAGTGGGCCTGTATATCTTGGGCCAGGGGTTGAATGCTCGCCCAAAGGTCAAACTCCTGTTTGGAAAAAAGGAAAGACTCAGTGGCAAACCTAGGCTTCCTTAGTTGCCCTGCGATGTTTCCCCAGTGTTACTGCATTGTGGATGTCTGGAGGGGTCGCTCTTGCACTGCAGCACAGCAGAAGCAGGACAAAAAATTGACATATAAAAAGTTAACAGGAAATCAGCAGGAAACTGTGAGACACAGCTGGAAGCAAAGCAGTATGTCCGCCCCAATTTTTTTGCAGGGGCAAACAGCTTTGAAAGGGGGATGTGCACAGCTGCCCCAAATCCTACTAAGTTCAAAATGAAAAGGTGCCTGGAGGGACCTGTTGTCTAACTTCCATGTAAGCTTTGTGTGAGCAAGTCAGGATGAGTGCTGATTAAATAGGTCACCCGGAGGAGCCCAAAGAAGCTTTGGGGGCCACATTTGCAGAGAAAGGCTTTCTGTCCACACCCTCCATTTCTCCTCCTATGAAGTTGTTTTCCTGCCCCCATAGGAATGATTGGCTCCATTAGTTCTGACGGGGGGCAAAATCAGAGGGCAGTGGCTGAAGGCCCCTCTCTTCCCTTGCAGGGCATTCTGGTGGGAAGGGGCTTTCAGATCCCACTTTCCCATTTCGCTCTGGAAGAGTCTTGAGCATTTTGTGCACGGAGTGACGGATTCAACCTCTGTCCTCCATCTTTGGCTTTGATATTCAAGATGGCCACTGAAATGGGCCCAATTCTTTTTCAGACCTTGGCCGGCCCCATTATGTCCCAGGCAGAGGCCTTTCTTTCCCAGCCCTGCTGCTAACTGCTGGCCTTCATAGCTTCACCTGCCGCTGGATAATCGAGACCAGGCCTTTCTGCCGTTGACACACATGAAACACACTCTGCTTGGATTGCTGACCTCAGGCAGAAGTCTTTTCTGGGTGGATGCTGGGGGTTTTGCCTTCTGTATGCAAAACAAAACACACTCTCTTCCACTGAGCTGAAGGCTTCAGTTCCTTTCATGTTGCATTGCTGCAAATCGAGTTTAGACAACAATTGCAAAGAATGCAGGCACACAACCCCCCGCTTGATGGTAGGAGCTGAACTGGGGGGGGGGGAAATGTGGGGAACCAGGTTTATGGGCCCCTCTGTACCCTCTTTCAGGAGCCATTGGGTGCCATCCTAAAGCAACCCATCCTGGTGCCCACTCAGCTTTGCAGTTGCCCTTTGCCAGGCAGGCTGCTTGATTGAGCCTGGGGAGTGATCCCCTAGGAGCCATGGCAGCAAGGCGGGTGTGCCAGCCCCCCACCCAGCTCTTGGCACTGCAGCAGTAGTCCAATCTCGATGTCTCTTTGGGGGGAACAAATGTCTCTGCATCGGTGGTTGTCGCTCATTATCCCAGCAAGGGAGGTGGGCAATTATCCAGAGACCTGGCAGAAGAGTTATTAGTCTGTCAGGCTGCAGTCAAAGAAAAAGTGGGGGGAAGGCAGGAATTCGCAGTTCCTGAGATCAAAAGCGATTAACCGCTTGTGGGATGAGAGTGGCTGCCATTCCCACAGAATGCAGTGAGATGCAGAATGCTGAATGCAGTAGCCGTTTCCTCAAAACAATAATTTAAAAAGAGTTGGATGACAAAGGAGGGACCTGTGAGGAGTGGAAGGTCTTAGGAGCTCTCTACTAGGTCTGGCTATTTCTCCGCCTAACCCAGTGCTGTCTACTCTGACTGGCAGAGGCGCTTCCGTGCCTCAGGCAATGAGAAATCTTTGCTGTTGCCTGCTGCTAGCAAGACAGGAAGATGTCAAATG
Source organism: Podarcis bocagei (assembly GCF_964188305.1). Classification (NCBI taxonomy): domain Eukaryota; kingdom Metazoa; phylum Chordata; class Lepidosauria; order Squamata; family Lacertidae; genus Podarcis; species Podarcis bocagei. Next base: position 92,048,063 of record NC_138132.1, on the reverse strand, counting down.
TTTAAAGCACACTTAAAACACATGGCTTCCCTCAAATAATTCTGGGAACTGTGGTTTGTTAAGAGTGCTGGGAATTGTATCTCTGTAGGGAATAAACTGCAGTTCCCAGGATTTTTCCTTTTGGCTGGGGGAGCAAGACAAGAACCCCCTCTTCTTTTCAGGAGAACCCCCTCTTCTGGAATAGTTCTCCTCAGGGAGGTTTGCCTTTATTTGCGGCACCAGCTGAGGACATTTCTCCTCTCCCAGGCTTTTGCGTGTTAATTCCTGTGGCAGCTAGTGGTGCTTTTCTGGAGGATTCCTTGGTGGTGAAGCCTCTGGGGTTTTGGAGGGCTTTGATCATAGACTCCCAATCTGCAAGCACCCTTGGTCCACCTGGCTCTGTGCTGGCACCACACTGACAGGCTGTGGCTCTCTGGGGCGTCCGTCACCCCCAGCCCTCTCCGGAGGCACCCGGATTTCAACCTGGGACCTTCTGCCTGCAGCGCATGATCTCTGTCACAGAGCTGTGGCCCCTCCCTGTCCTTTTGTGGGTGGATAGGTGGGGATGCCCCTTCATGGATCCTGCCTTGTCATGGCGAAGGGGCTTGAATAACTCAGAGAAGCTGTGCGCCAGGGCCACAAAAGACGGACAGGTCATAGTCGAGAGTTTAGACTAAATGTGATCCACCTGGAGAAGGAACTGGCAAACCACTCCAGTATTTTGCCAGGAAAACTCCATGGACATAAAAAAAGGAGAAGCTTTGAGAAGAAAGTGAGAGTTTCCAAGGCATGCTCTTGGGGTCATGGGGTCACCGAGAGTCAAACACGACTAAGACGACTAAGCAACAATGTGGGGGTGGGCTTGCTGCTAGAGGTCAGTGCAGCAGGAGTGCTTGCTGGGGTTTAGGGCCTGCAGAGTTGAGCTCCAGAGTTTTTCTCCATGGGGGGGGGGGCAAGGGCAGAGGCTGCCAGCACTGAGCAGGTTTAGTGTTTCCCACTGCAGAGGACTTTCCAGTGGGAATGAATGGGGGTGCTACGGAACTTGGGCACACAATAATAATAATAATAATAAATAATAAATTTTATTTATATCCCGCCCTCCCCAGCCGAAGCCGGGCTCAGGGCGGCTAACAACAATCAAATAATCCAACATTCTAAAAATATTTCATTATAAAAATTAATTAAAATCAAATTGATGGCAACCATTAAGCAAAATTCTGTGCAGATTGCCAGAGGAGGGAGTCAGGCTGCGCCCTGACCAAAGGCCTGATGGAACAGCTCTGTCTTGCAGGCCCTGCGGAAAGATGCCAGACTGTGCTTTGTGAATTTTGCTAGGAAGGTGACTTTACCTGTCGCAATCATAGGGAAACAATAGTTGTTTATCGTAGGAAGTAAAAGACCTGCATAGAAAAGTTTCCAGTTGTAACCAAGCTAACTGATCTAGAGAAGTGAAAGTCAGCCATGCTTTGCTGCCTCTGTTCTCAGAGGAGGGATCCAGGATGGCCTCTCATCTTGAGGTCTGAGAGAGGTGTCAGGAGGTGGAAGTTGCAAACAGGATGCCTCCTAAGACATATCCATCTAAATTTTAAAAGCTAGGGAGGTCAACACAGAGGCAGAAGATATAGGAGTAGCCTGGGAATCTGGAGGCCTCTTGCTCTATCTGGTTTTAACCTCATGCAACCCCGTTTCTGCAAGCTGAGTTGCACCCAAATTTCCACCCACAAAGCATGACTGTGGAAAGTTCAGAGGCAGCTGCTTCACTACTTTGAAAGTGGGGTGTTCCCTTCCTCCCCCCCCCAATCCCTGGAGTCGTGTCATGGGAACAGGGGACAGTGCTGAATATGAGACGGACAGGCCCGTTTGTGTCGCGTGCCCCAAGACAGAGATGAAATCAGGAGCCTTCTTCCTTTATCCCTCATCTGGGCCAGGATAGACAAGGATAACTGAGCGCAATTGTCCATGCTTATCCTGACAGTAAGAGCTGTTTGACAGTGGAATTTGCTGCCAAGGAGTGTGGTGGAGTCTCCTTCTTTGGAGGTCTTTAAGCAGAGGCTTGACAACCATATGTCAGGAGTGCTCTGATGGTGTTTTCTGCTTGGCAGGGGGTTGGACTCGATGGCCCTTGTGGTCTCTTCCAACTCTATGATTCTATGATTCTATGTTTTGTTTTGTTTTAAGATATTTATTAAAGTTTCAAAATGTTACAAAAATAAGAAAAAGAAAAAAAGAAAAAAGAAAATACAAAGTACAGAAAAATAAAAACAGTTAAAAACAAATCAATCTTTCCATATCTTGTCTTTCGTTTGCTTGTTTCCCTGACCTCACACCTCCCTTTTTTGTATTCCAGTTCAATTAGTTAATTCAGTAAATCCTTTCCCTCTTTGTTTTTATCTTAATCCTTTCATAGAATCATAGAATCATAGAGTTGGAAGAGACCACAAGGGCCATCGAGTCCAACCCCCTGCCAAGCAGGAAACACCATCAGAGCACTCCTGACATATGGTTGTCAAGCCTCTGCTTAAAGACCTCCAAAGTAGGAGACTCCACCACACTCCTTGGCAGCAAATTCCACTGTCGAACAGCTCTTACTGTCAGGAAGTTCTTCCTAATGTTTAGGTGGAATTTTCTTTCTTGTAGTGTAGCACCCTGCTTGTGGTTAACGCTTAGCTGGAATGAAATATTCAACGCAGCAACAGAGAAATTAAAATAATAATTTATTTGTCAGACAAATAAATGAGAGGCACAGTGGTATATGGTTACCAAGCTCTGGCCTGGCCTCCTGCCATTATGGCCAGCACTTATATTTCCTTAATCCACCCCCCTTTGCTCCTCCTGTGGCTGCCTCTGTTCAATCAGCCTGGTTGAATTTCCTATTGGCTGATTGCTATAACCAATTCTAAGATACACCCATATCCTCCTGTCCTTATATGGAACACAAAGAGCTATATATTGTTACATCTATAAATGACAAATAAGTAGTAATATATCTTACATGTGTCTCAACAAGGAATCTTAATTACCAGCTCACCTCTTGCCTTCCTTGCCCTCCAAAACAGATGGTTAATAATTTTAAATTTTTATCTTAAACATATGTCAAGGATCTTGAGTTTCACATCAACATTGAAAGATCTCCTTCATTTGAAGGTTTCTAAACAAAGGCCTGACAACTTATATATCAAGACTGCTTGGATGGCGTCTCCTTGTCTGGCAGGGGGGCTAGACTGGTGGCTGACTTAATTTCAAAATACAACTCTTACAATTATATGAAATAAGAATTTAGCATTTGTTAAATCCTTAATTACATCTATGCCAATACACTTAATACACAACACAGGTAGCCTCTTAAAAGGAATAAGGTCTTTGTAAAGTAGAAAAGGGAACTCAGTAAAAAAAGCAGTTTCAAAAGAAGCCTCTTCAGTTTAACACTCCCCCCCTTCTCCAGCCAGTTGCTTTCTTTTCCATGTGCTCTTGGCCTTTTGTCCTGTGGCTCAAGTTTAACGGTTTTATTTATGTTTGGTCTGTGTAACCTTGTTCTTCAGCCTGTAATTCCAGCTTTTTACGACTTTGAGAATTGTTTTCTGCTATAAATCAAGGGGGATAAACATCTTGCCAAAGTACTTAGGCAGTTGGTCTTCAGCCTGGCATAACATTTGAAAATCTAAGCCCATTTAATTTAGGAACCTGATCAAGATATAAGCCAATATATGCCTTGATTAAAAATGCAGTCTATATTCAGATGCCACATTCCCCCCTTTCAAGCTCAAGGACCTTGGTACCAAGTGTCCTTGATTGCTTGATCTTCATCATATTCCTGAGTTAAAGCTGTGTATAGGGCCATGATATGAGGTAGAGTTTCATTCGAAATCATCTTGCTAATTGTACTTCTAAAACATGAGATGATACATGGCATCATACATAAAACCATCACTACTACCGTCAAGAAAAACAAGCAAGACAATAATATCCCTTTGAGTCCTGTGACATTAGGTAACCAGTTAATGAGCCATCCCATATCCCATCCTTCCCATGTTTGTACTGGGACATGTGCTATATTCTCCATCTTTGTAGCCAACACACGGATTGCCTCACCATTATCTGAAATGTTAAAGCAACAGGCATTCCCTGTCAAGTTCAAGACTCCACATAGGCCTCCCTGCTTGGCAAGTACATAATCCATTCCCATTTTCAGCTGCAAAATGGTGGCTCTACTTTCATCCAGCTGTTATGCAATAAGTCTCAAACTCTGGGCCGTTACATTGGTTACAAGTTCCACTACTGCTTGCAATCGAATTATTCTGTTTAGATTATAAATAGGATCCCGTGCCCCTTGTATGAGCTCACCAGGATTCCAGGAGGCAGGATCATAATAGGCTATTATGCGCTCTGGCGGCCAATCATCAGTACCGCTCCAACTTTGGGTACTTCCTCCTGCTATATGAGAAATATCAGCGTTTCTTCGTGTTCGCTTAGCTGAACTAGTGGGCATAATCCACATTGGTGGTAATACCCATCCCAGGAAACAAGTCCCACTCCATTTGGAAGGGAGTTTCTTGTATGCCCATTCTCCACATATCCACCACAACCATCGGGTCTGAGGGTTTTGGTATGTGGAGTGCATAAGGCGAAATATCAAAAGGGGTATAGAGTTCACAGTGCAGTATGTTAGATTGCCTTTCTCTGTCACAGTTATGTTCCATACCACTTTCCATGCATGAATAAAAGGAGGTGCACAGGGCAAGGTATTCCGAGTTCGATAGGTAGTACCGTGTGCCCAGGTATGACTATTCTTAATATAATCCCAAGTATAGTGACAATGAGAAGAGCCTATCATGGTAGAATCAGCTGCATCTGATGATTTATGTACACAGAATTCCCCTTGTACAGGTATAACTCGTAATGGTTTAGTTGAGTTCCATCCGGGGAAATTCTGTACTTCTGTTTGGTGTGGCATTTCGCTTACCATACCAATAGCATTTAATGGTATCGGTAATAAGGGCATACCTCCCTCTGAATCATCTGGCCCAAGAGAGCAAACAAGGCAATTGGTCCTATTTGCAACATTGGCTACCATTTCAGCTAAACCTACCCACATATTGTGGTCATAGCGGAATCCATATTTAGCAAGTTTGGTCAGATTCAAGGACCCTTCCCCTTCCCAAGGGATCAAGATTAATAATAAAATCATGTTGATGTCTAGCATATGCATTCCTTCCACAAAAGATTACCTTATTGTGATAGCATAAAACTATTAGTCCCAATATAATTCCCTCAGTGACAGAAATGGGGAACCACCAAGACCAAAACATATATCCCAAGGATCCCCAATGTGTAATATCTCTGATAATTGTTCCACAAGGGGGCAGTCAATCAATTGTATAAGAGAATCTTCCCGCTCACAGTCGCTGGTTCAGACGCTCCTCAAGCTTCAGGCGTGCGCAGGTCAGCCAGCTTCCCGGTTGTGGCTGCAGCAGGCCGGTCGTCTAATGTTGCCCGTGACCTAGCCCGTTCCCCGTAGGGCTAGATACAGGGGTTTTTGGAGAGAGTCAGTTTTAAAGGATTAGAGGGGTCACCTTTGCACGTCCAACTGCCTTCGGACTTCTTCAAACGGGAGTGATGAATCCAGGGGGTCACCTCAGCTACCTTCACCGCTGTTGGAGTAGAGAGCAAGACGGTGTAAGGTCCACGCCACTTAGGTGCAAGTAGATCACGTTTCCACTCTTTCACCCATATGCTATGCCAGCCTGGAGCTGATGAATCGGCACGGCAATGCTGCACGGCGTGCGCTCGAGGGCCCACCTGTTAAGATAAAAAAAAAAAAAAACAAACACGGGAGAGAGACAAAAACACGGGAGAGAGATTGCACTTGTCCCTGTGTCGCATGGTCTCCTATTTGTTTGAGGTCAGTTGGAATATCCTGAACAAAGGAGGGCGGCCTCCCATACAGGAGCTCAAAAGGTGACAACTTAAGTCTTTTTGTGGGTGTGCACCGAACACGAAACAGTGTTATGGGTAACACGTCTACCCTCCTGAGACTTTAGACATATTAGTGGGCTTCTGGCATGCCCTGCAGATACCTTGCGCAAGCGTCTGGCGGTAGGTGGTAAGCCTGGCCAGGTGAATTGCATTGTTTGGATCCCAATTAGGATCTTCCAAGGGAAAGTTGTCCTGGAGATGACGGTCAATATTATAAATATTTCCCACTCTGGTTTGCTCACGCAAATATATCTGTGCCTTTTCAATTATGTCTCTCCTTTCCTCAGTGGTGAAGAGAGTATTCAGGAGCTGGCGACAACCTGTCCAAGTAGGACTATGAGTATTTACTATTGAAGTCACCAAGTCCATCATAGCCTGAGGTTTTTCTGCGGAAGATGGGGTGTTTTCCAATTCATCAGATCCGTAGTTGTGAATGGAATGTACTGGAGGATCGAAGTTCGAGGTGGCCGTGGTCCAGGTTGCCCATTAACCAGCACAGGCTCCTCAAGTGCATCAAATACTCTTCTGAGAGGGGCTACTACGTGACCTTTCTCTTCGCTTTGCTCTAGGGGCCTCAAATCATAGGGGATGGTATTTGTCCCAAGGCGTTCTTTTAGCAGCTTTATACGCCTGGCTGTATTGCTTGCTGACCGATCAAGGTCTCCCTGTAACTTCTGTAATAATTCTCTAGGACTTGGATGTACAGGAGTTTGGGGTGGGCAATTAGTTGTTCCACTAAAGGAGACTGTAGATGGAGTTCTACTGGGACTCACAGGTGGAATAACCACTTCTGCTTGGGCTTCATTATAGAACTCCAATGCCTCCTGAAGATATTTATCATAATCTATCAAGGAATCAAGTTCTGTGACTCCAGCCCCATTATTCATTCCACTTTCTTGCCTTGGGGTTACAACTGGTGGAGGGTTTGAATTAGGCTCCCTTCGATGTGGAGCATAGGGTGGAGGTGGAAACACCTCTTCCTCTGGTCCCTCAAAAATGGGTTTGAGTTTATTTGGCAAGATTCCTTTCCTAGCTTCGGCTTTTACAGCCAATAATTTGCATCGTTGGACTTTGCATTCCCTTATCCATGGAGGATTTTTATTTAATGTGCTCAGCCAGGAATCTATATATGAAAATTGTTCTGGGCACCCTCCAGTTTCTTTGGCGATGTTAGACCAAAGTTTGCTTACTAAATTTATATCAAAGGTTCCTTGAGATGGCCATTCAGTATTTTGCTTCGGCCACTCTAATTCACATAACGTTCTCAGGCGCTCTGGCGTCAGTTTGACTCCATATGCCCCTGAGAAGGCTTTCTTAAAATTATTTAACATACATTCAAAAGGTGTATTTCCCCCCTTTGAACCCCCAACTCCCATTGTATGGCCCTGTGAAGTATCCACTCAGTCACTCACACACACACCTTACTGGGAAACGAAGTAGTACTCACTCCACCCTTAGGTCAGCTACACATTGTACTTTCTCACACATGCAATGCGCTAGATACTTCAACCATACTCTACCTCCCAATCTTCCCTTTTCCCTACACCAGATCACCATCTGATGTACCCAGCCACCTAGCGTACTCAGTTCCCCTTTACTGAGACGCAGAAGTTTGATCAGGACTTCTCTTCCTCCCAATTAATTGGAGGGCCAAAACCCCTTAGTGCACTTACCCTTAGCTGGTTCCCTGTTTATTTCTCTGGTCCCCCCCCCCGGTCCGTCGCCGTCGGTGGGCAGGGTATCAGACAGACGAGACTGCTGCGTTCCCCTGGAAAAAATTTTTCCCAGTGCGCGCTGGGTAGGCAATCAGTTGTCTTCTCTCTTGTACCCCGCCCAGTGAGGCGAAGGGGCTGCGTTCCAGCAGACCACTGATCCGAGTCGCAGGCACCATAAAATGTAGCACCCTGCTTGTGGTTAACGCTTAGCTGGAATGAAATATTCAACGCAGCAACAGAGAAATTAAAATAATAATTTATTTGTCAGACAAATAAATGAGAGGCACAGTGGTATATGGTTACCAAGCTCTGGCCTGGCCTCCTGCCATTATGGCCAGCACTTATATTTCCTTAATCCACCCCCCTTTGCTCCTCCTGTGGCTGCCTCTGTTCAATCAGCCTGGTTGAATTTCCTATTGGCTGATTGCTATAACCAATTCTAAGATACACCCATATCCTCCTGTCCTTATATGGAACACAAAGAGCTATATATTGTTACATCTATAAATGACAAATAAGTAGTAATATATCTTACATGTGTCTCAACAAGGAATCTTAATTACCAGCTCACCTCTTGCCTTCCTTGCCCTCCAAAACAGATGGTTAATAATTTTAAATTTTTATCTTAAACATATGTCAAGGATCTTGAGTTTCACATCAACATTGAAAGATCTCCTTCATTTGAAGGTTTCTAAACAAAGGCCTGACAACTTATATATCAAGACTGCTTGGATGGCGTCTCCTTGTCTGGCAGGGGGGCTAGACTGGTGGCTGACTTAATTTCAAAATACAACTCTTACAATTATATGAAATAAGAATTTAGCATTTGTTAAATCCTTTGCATAATTACATCTATGCCAATACACTTAATACACAACACAGGTAGCCTCTTAAAAGGAATAAGGTCTTTGTAAAGTAGAAAAGGGAACTCAGTAAAAAAAGCAGTTTCAAAAGAAGCCTCTTCAGTTTAACACTCCCCCCCTTCTCCAGCCAGTTGCTTTCTTTTCCATGTGCTCTTGGCCTTTTGTCCTGTGGCTCAAGTTTAACGGTTTTATTTATGTTTGGTCTGTGTAACCTTGTTCTTCAGCCTGTAATTCCAGCTTTTTACGACTTTGAGAATTGTTTTCTGCTATAAATCAAGGGGGATAAACATCTTGCCAAAGTACTTAGGCAGTTGGTCTTCAGCCTGGCATAACATTTGAAAATCTAAGCCCATTTAATTTAGGAACCTGATCAAGATATAAGCCAATATATGCCTTGATTAAAAATGCAGTCTATATTCAGATGCCACAGTAGTTTGGATCCATTGCTCCGTGTCCGCCTCTCTGGAGCAGCAGAAAACAACCTTTCTCCCTCCTCTGTATGACATCCTTTTATATATTTGAACATGGCTATCATATCACCCCTTAACCTCCTCTTCTCCAGGCTAAACATGCCCAGCTCCCTTAGCCATTCCTCATAAGGCATCATTTCCAGGCCTTTGACCATTTTGGTTGCCCTCCTCTGGACACGTTCCAGTTTGTCAGTGTCCTTCTTGAATTGTGGTGCCCAGAACTGGACACAGTACTCCAGGTGAGGTCTGACCAGAGCAGAATACAGTGGCACTATTACTTCCCTTGATCTAGATGCTATACTCCTATTGATGCAGCCCAGAATTGCATTGGCTTTTTTAGCTGCCGCGTCACACTGTTGGCTCATGTCAAGTTTGTGGTCAACCAAGACTCCTAGATCCTTTTCACATGTACTGCTCTCAAGCCAGGTGTCACCCATCTTGTATTTGTGCCTCTCATTTTTTTTGCCCAAGTGCAATACTTTACATTTCTCCCTGTTAAAATTCATCTTGTTTGTTTTGGCCCAGTTTTCTAATCTGTCAAGGTCGTTTTGAATCCTTTATCTTAATATATTATAACTTTAGATTATCACCTGTTAACAATCCATTTTTACATATTCCTTTATAATATTGCTGCTAAAAACCACTTAACTTCATTCCGACATCATTCTAACATTCATTAATTTTGCCATATTTCTGTAAACAGTCTTTAAATTTCTTCCAATCTTCTTCCACCAACTCTTCTCCCTGGTCTCGGATTCTGCCGGTCATTTTCACCAGTTCCATATAGTCCATCACCTTCATCTGCCATTCTTCCAGGGTGGGTAGATCTTGTGTCTTCCAATACTTTTCAAATTAGTATTCTTGCTGCTGTTGTAGCATACATAAAGAAAGTTCTATCCTTCTTTAGCACCGATTGGCCAACCATGCCCAGGAGAAAGGCCTCTGGTTTCTTCAGAAAGGTATATTTAAATACCTTTTTTATTTCATTATAGATCACCTCCCAGAAAGCCATAATCCTTGGGCACGTCCACCAAAGGTGAAAGAATGTACCTTCAGTTTCTTTACATTTCCAACATTTATTATCGGGCAGATGATAGATTTTTGCAAGCTTGACTGGTGTCATGTACCACCTGTATATCATTTTCATAATATTCTCTCTTAAGACATTACATGCCGTGAACTTCATACCTGTGGTCCATAACTGTTTCCTGTCAGCCATCATTATGTTATGTCCAACATCTTGTGCCCATTTAATCATAGCAGATTTCACCGTTTCATCCTGAGTATTCCATTTCAACAGCAAGTTATACATCTTTGACAGAATTTTGGTTTTGGGGTCTAACAGTTCTGTTTCCAATTTTGATTTTTCCACCTGGAAGCCAATTTTCTTGTCCAAATTGTATGCCTCCATTATCTGATGTTTTTTAGTTTTTTAGTTTTTCAAAGCTCTGCAATTTCAATTTATATCCCTCTTGTTCCAAAATTTCCCAATATTTCGGCCATTTGGCCTCCATATTGAGCTTTTTCTGAGCCTTCGCTTCCATCGGTGACAACCACCTTGGGGGTTTATTTTCAAGTAGGTCCTTATATCTTATCCAGACATTAAACAATGCTCTTCTGACAATATGGTTTTTAAATGCTTTATGTGCTTTGACCTTATCATACCACAAATAAGCATGCCACCCAAATACATTGTTGAAACCTTCCAAATCCAAAATGTCTGTGTTTTCAAGAAGCAGCCATTCTTTCAGACAGCAAAGAGCTGCTGATTCATAATAAAGTTTAAGGTCTGGCAGGGCAAATCCACCTCTTTCCTTTGCATCCGTTAGTATTTTAAATTTTATTCTAGGCTTCTTGCCCTGCCAGACAAATCTAGAAATGTCTCTCTGCCGCTTCTTGAAACAATCCATTTTATCCAAAATTTGCAATGTTTGAAACAAAAACAACATTCTAGGCAATACATTCATCTTTATCGCAGCAATACGACCTAGCAATGAAAGCTTCAAATTTGACCAAATTTCTTAATCTTTTTTCACTTCCGTCCAGCATTTTTCATAGTTATCTTTAAATAAATTCCCATTTTTAGCTGTCATATTAATCCCCAGGTATTTCACTTTCTTAGTCACTGTTAAGCCTGTCTCCTTCTGAAACCTCTCTCTTTCAATCGCTGTTAAATTCTTCTCTAGAACCTTTGTTTTTAACTTATTCAGCTTAAATCCTGCAACCTGACCAAATTCTTGAATCAGTTCCAAAGCTCTTTTAGTACTAGATTCTGGCTCCTGTAATGTCAATACTAAGTCATCTGCAAATGCTCTCAATTTGTACTGTTTAGCTCCGACCTGTATACCCTTAACCAATTGGTCCCTTCTAATCATATTCAAAAGGACCTCCAGGACCGATATAAAAAGCAATGGGGAAATTGGGCACCCTTGTCGTGTCCCTTTTTCTATCTTAAATTCCTCCGTCACCACATTATTAACAATTAATTTGGCCTTTTGTTCAGAATAAATTGCACTTATACCATTTCCAAAACCTTGACCAGCCCCCATCCCCTGTAGGTTCTTCTTCATAAAACTCCAGGAAATATTGTCAAAAGCTTTCTCCACGTCCACAAATATCAAAACTGCCTTGGTATTAATATTCACTTGTAATTTTTCTAAAATGTTAATTATGTTTCTCATCTTATCAGACAAGTGTCTACCCGGGAGAAAACCTGCTTGGTCTTTATGAATCTCTTCCACTAATACTTTTTTTAGTCTTTTAGCCAAAATATCTGCAAAAATTTTATAATCTACATTAAGCAGTGATATGGGGTGGTAGTTCTTGAGCTGCATCTCATCAGTCTCTGTTTTCGGTATAAGTGTGATATACGCTTCCTTCCACGACTCTGGTGCCCTTTTCCCTTCCAGTATTTCATTACAGACTCCCTTTAAAGGTTGTACTAACCATTCTTTTAAAGATCTGTAATATCTAGAAGTCAGTCCATCTGGTCCTGGAGATTTACCTAATTGCATATTCTGAATGGCACCTTCTACCTCCTGTTCAGTTATTTTATAATTCAACATTAATTTTCTTGAGAGATTTTTTGTAATCCATTTATTTTCAAGAATCGATCTATATCAATTTCTTTCTGTGGCCCTTGTGTATATAATTGTTTAAAGTACCTCTGGAAACAATTTCTAATCTCGACTGGGTTCTGTATATTCTTTCCTTCCTCTTCTAAATTTATAATAGTGTTGAGTTTTTGTTTTTTTTTCATTTGCCAGGCCAACAGTTTCCTACATTTATTAGCTGACTCAAATGTCTTTTGTCTCATCAGTTTAATTTTCCATTCTATTTCCTGATTCATCATTTTCATATATTGTACTTGATGTAACTTTATTTCTCTCAAAATCTCTTGTGACTTTGGTTTTGCTCTCAATTTCTTCTCACTTTCCTTTATTTTCTCCAAAATTTTATCTTTCTTCTCATTTTGGGTTCTCGTCTTTATTGCATTCTGTTGTATCAGAAACCCTCTCATAACCGCTTTACTTGCATCCCAGATTACTCTTTTTTCAACAGTAGTATTCATATTTATCTCGAAATAGTCTCTCAAGGTTTTTTGGGCCTTCTTAGTCACTTCTTCATCCCTAAACAAGGTGTCGTTCATCCTCCATCTGAAAGAGCCAATTGGTGTTAATTTCATCTCCATCTTCACAGCATTATGGTCGGAGCAGGTTTTTGGGCTAATTTCCACTTTTCTTATCTTTGGGGCCATTCCTCTAGTTACCCATATTTGGTCAATTCTTGTCCATGTCATTTTGGTTTCAGAAAAGAAAGTTCCCTCTCTACCCAAGGGGTTCTTTATTCTCCAAATGTCAACTAAATCCAAATTGTCAGTCATCTCGAAAAAGGTTTTCGGTAATCTACCATCCTTAGTAACAACCTGTCTTTGTGCCTTGTCCATATTTGTAGATACCACTCCATCCATATCCCCCATCAAGATCACATTGTAATCCAAATAGTCCATCAAGGTCTCATGCAACTTTTTAAAGAATTCTGATTTTCCCTCATTTGGTGCATAAACTCCTACTGTCAGAAATTTCTCTCCTTGTATTTGAATTTCAATTGCCACAAATCTTCCTTGGTCATCTTTAAAAATAAATTTCGGTGATAAGCTCTCCTTTGCATAAATCGCTACTCCTCTTTTTTTTACTTTGTCCGATGAGATAAACTCTTGACCCAGTCTTTTGTTGATCATTACTTTTCTATGTAGCCTTATCACATGTGTTTCCTGTAAGCAAATCAAGTCCAATTGTTCCTTTTTTAATAAATGAAAGATTCTTTTCCTTTTTGGGGGGAGTTGAGACCATTAGTATTCCAGCTTAATAGTTTCAGGGCCATGATGTAGTTACTTTGCTTTTCCTCCAACTGCGCCAAGTGTTTGTTCTTGTTCTGTCGGTGGTATCACTTTCTCTAGGCAGTCCAATCCAAAAGGTAGTCTTGCTATGTCTAGTATTCCTCTTTCTGGTGCTCTTGGCTCTTCTCCAGGTTCTTTCTGCAGATCTTCTCCATGATCTTTCAAAAATCTTTCTTTGTCACTGATCTTATTTTTATCTTTCTTCCTTTAAAGCTAAAAGATAGGCCTTGGGGAAATTCCCACCTAAAAATAATTCTGTTGCTCCTCAGCAGGGCGACCAAATCTCCGTAATTGGACCTAAGGTCCAGAAGATGTTTCAGAATGTCTTTAAATATCTGCACTCTTGACTGATGTATTTCCAAGGTCTTCTGAAAGTGCAGACTCAAGATTTTGTCTCTCTCCTCTTTTGTTCGGAGGGTAATCAAACAGTCTCTCACCCTGTTCTTCTTCCCCCCTCTTCCAAGCCTGAAGGCACTCACTATCTTAAATTCTTCCTTCTCCAAATCTGGTTTCCAAAAGTCTGCAAATTCCTGCATATCCATGTTAGACCACCGCAATGTGTTCTGAAGCTGCTTTTGAGGGCTCCTTGAAGTCTGTTCAACTGCCAGGTTGCTGAACAGGAAACATATGAGCTCCACTCATGTCAAGCTGGGTCTTCCCAGTTCTAACACCTGCTCCATCCATCCATTCCTCTGACCATTTGCTTGGGCACCCAAGACTTTATTTTGGTGCCCAAGAGCCAGACTTGACATGACGTGGAAGATCTGCGACTGGACCTCCCCATGGGAATGGAAGAGTCCTGGGAGAGAGATTTAATGGTGCTTAATGGTGGGGCTGGCCCCATGCTCGCCCCTCCACCAAACCTTCTTCCCCGCCTCCTCTGTTTTGGCTCTGCACAGGATTGGAGAGGGAAGGCCGCAGGGTCCCTCGCTTAGAGCCACAGTTCTCCTTCTAAGCGAGGCCCCCTGTATCTGGTAGTTTATTGCACCGGCACAGATCTGCAATTGCAACCTGTCAGTGGAGTTGTTTTCTGCATGCAGTCATTGTCCTACTTCTCTTGTAAGTGTTGCTTCAAAACTCTTCAGTTCAGGAGCCCTGCTGGGGCCAGAGATTAAAGGAGAAATCAATCCAGTGGTTTGCTGTTAATCTTCCTCATTTTCTCCAGAATTCCAGCCAGAGAAATGCTGGTCAGCACTTTAGGCTAATGGGAAAGCGAACCCGAGCAAAATTGTTTGGTCTTTTTAGCTGTATCATATCATTGCTTTGCCTAGAGCTTTTAAGCCTTGCTACACTTGCTTGGAAAAAAAATCTGTTGTTTTCAGTGGGATTTACTTGCCGGAAAATACGCTCAGTTCAATGCATCTGCTTTTACCGATGGAGCCCTGAGGCTTGCCAAAAGCCAATCAGGGAGGGCATTCTGGTCACAGTTTTCGTATGGATCATTGTTACTACATGCCAACAAACTCTGCCTGCTGGCTTAGAATCTAGACGAGGGCAAGGGACACCCAAGCAATTTGTTTAAAGCATTTATACTCCCAGAGTGGCTTGCAGGCAGGCAGGCGGGCAGGCAGATAAACAGATGATAGCTCCTCAGCAGCGGAGCATCTGCTTGGCATGCAGAAGGTTGCAGGTTGAATTCCTGGCATCTCCAGGTAAGGCTGGGAATGGTTTCCAGTCAGTGTTGGAAAAGCTGTGCTTGATGGACCAATGGCCTGACTGCATTAAGCCTCTTCTGATGTTTCCATACCCAAAAGGAATCCCCCTCCGAACTAGAATTTGCAGCCTTTGATCTTTTTGAGTTGCTTAAACATTCATGGCCACCATCCAGCTCTTCTTTTAAGGATGTGCCGGGCAAGGCAGATGCAATGGCGTAGCAAGTAGTACCTGGTGCAGAAAATTTCTTGTGTCCCCCCCCCCCCACATTGAAATTATTAAAGGAAGGAAAAATAAGATGCTTACAGTTGCAAGTGTTATTTTCTGGTTTATTTACTTAACATGGTGAGCACAAGCACTTAAAACCATTTCCCCCCTAATTTTGTTCTCTGCAAATTTTGAAATTGCATCGTCAAAATCAGTTCCTTTCGCTACTTGGTTTTCAGTTGACAAGATGGCTAAGCCAGAGAGCCGAGCTTGGCTCACAGTGGACCTAAGATAACTCTTGGCTGAGCATTTTATCCTTACAACATCAACCTTGTGAGGCAGCTTAGACTGAGAGTGAGAGGCCTGCCCAAGGTCACCCAGTAAATTTCTTGGCTGAATGGGGATTTGAATTCTGGTCTCTCGGCCAGTCCTAGCCCTTCACTCTAAGCACTACTGGACCATACTTTTGTTTAGCCATAGTCTCCTAGAGTGAGCTCCAGCCAAGCCTCATTGGCAATGGCTGTAAAATGGAACCATGTCCCCTTGCATGTAGTGTGCAGTAGAAAACTCAGGGCAGGGATGCTGCAGCCTATTGTGGCTCTTATCTGAAGAGCACACCTGCCTGAAACATGCATTTCCAAAACCCACCCCAGCCTTACATTTCCCAGTGTACACTTTGCAAAACCCTGAAACCTAACTTTCACTCATCCTAACTGCACTCTGTGTGTTGCCATTGGCTGTCTCTTTAAGAAGTCGGCAGAACCCAAGCCAAGAAGGAGGGATAAGGAAGTTGGGGGGGGGGACACTTTTTATTAAGTGTAGGCTGTTGTATTAGAGAGGCACATCTTTGCTACTCATAAAAAATGTATTCCCACGTCTCTTGAAAACACATAATTGAAGGGGGAGGAAATTAAATCAATGGACTCATGTGGGGTTTCTGGCTCTCTCTGTCCAGATAAGAATTGCAGTTGATTTCTTTGCATAAACTGGGTTTTTTTGTTTTGTTTTTTAATGCTGTTAATCATGGAGGCCACTTGGTCCTCCAGTGACAATGCCAGATCCAAGAGCACTCTCAGCTTACAAACCTGACCCCTTTAGGCCAGGGTGGTGTAACCTGTTCCAGAATAGGCTGAACACTAGGAGGCTGGACGAGACAAACCACCAACAAATCTCCTTTTTGTCAGGTTTATTGACTATTACAGGGTATGCCAAAGCACAACACAGCCCTTTGTGCTACGTTTCCAAAGCTGGGTGAGCAGGGTGGATTTGATTTAAATCACAATTTAGACCACAATTTAAATCACTAGTCAGTAAGACTCAATTTAAATCACTTTTTTTTTTTACAGAAAGACTCATTCTTGCTGGTATAATCTTAATTTTTACAACCGGATGAAGGTTTCATTTTTGGAATAATAAATGCTACCTACACGGAGGGGAGATGGGGGGCAAAGGGGAGGCCAGCCTGCCAAGCGCCCAGGGCAGCGCTGTGCTGCTCCTCCCAGTGCCACGTGTGGGCAAAATGGGGCTGTGCCATTGTCCACTTTCGGAGGCAGCAGGGGCTTCTCGGAGGGGGATCAGGGCCCAAAGGGGGCGCAGGGGATAGGCAGTGTCCTCGGCCTCAGCAGGCCGCTGCAGCAGACTGGGAAGTCGGTCTGGAGGGGAACAAAATGAGACTGGGCTGAGCAGCACCAGCCCTTTCCTTTCCTGCAGCCAATTGGCCAGTTGGGTTGGGGGCAGGGCGAAGACCCCAAGGCAAGGAGGGTGGCATCAGGGACCTGGGAAGCCCCGCGCCAGGTTGCAAACCCTGCCTACCTCTTGGAGGGGAGGGCGGTAATTGTTGATAATTTTGTCACCCCCCTCAGGGTTGACACCCAGGGCGGCCTGCCCCACTGCCACCCCCTTCCTACGCCTCTGTGCAGGTGAGGAGAGGCGTCCTGTATCCGTGACCCTGTGCCTTGGAGCTCAGTGGCAGAGCACCTGATGAGCATACAGACACCCAGGTTTGATCCCCGCATCTCCAGCCGCAGCTGGGAAGGGGTCTCTGGGAAAGCCTGAAACCCTGGAGACCTGCTACCAGCATAGAGTGCTGTGCTCGAGGGACACAAGAGCCTAAGAAGAGCCTGCAGGATCAGGCCCATGGCCCCTCTAGCCCAGCATCCTGTTCTGACAGTGGCCAACCAGGTGCCTGTGGGAAACCAGGGAGCAGAACCGGAGCCCAAGAGCAGCCCTCTCTCCTCTCGTGGTTTCCAGCAAGTGGTATTTGGGAGCCGAGTCATCATGGCTGGTAGCTGCCGATAGCTCTCTCCTCCAGGATCTGAGTCAGTACAAGCCAGCTTCCTATGTTCCTGCCTCACAGTTTCCCATTTGAAAGCCAGTGTAATTATTTCCTTCTTGCAGCTGTTTCTAAAAGGCTGGTTTTCCTCCTCTTCCCAGGTTCCTCCTGGAGCAGTTCCTTGTCAGCCAGGCCACAATCCCAGCTGTTCATCCCGGCGAATGCATCTTCGTGTTGCCTCCCTACCTGAGGAAGGCTTTGACTCTTGACACTGTTCGGCTGAAACCACAGAATCAGCTAGAAAGATATTTCTTTGGGTGAGTTCTCTGTTCAACTGGAAGGTAAAGACTATATTGTGGGCCTCAAGGAAGTCACGGCTTCAGGCCAGAGGGTGCAGGAGGCCGGTTGATGTAGGTCTGGTGTTCACTGAGAGGGTCAAACCTGTCCCTGGTCTGTACCATTTCAGCCTGAAGGTCAGTGAATAGCTGAATGCTCCTCTCTATTAAAAAGAGTATGCCAGGGAGAAGAGATCCTGCCTAGACTTCTCTTTGACATGCTAGCTTTCTGTGTGCAGGGATTCCCACCCAACCCTTCCCAAAGAGAAAAAGAAGAAGAGAAGAGTTTGGATTTGATATCCTGCTTTATCACTACCCGAAGGAGTCTCAAAGCGGCTAACATTCTCCTTTCCCTTCCTCCCCCACAACAAACACTCTGTGAGGTGAGTGGGGCTGAGAGACTTCAGAGAAGTGTAACTGGCCCAAGGTCACCCAGCAGTTGCATGTGGAGGAGCGGAGACACAAACCTGGTTCCCCAGATTACGAGACTACCGCTCTTAACCACTACACCACACTGGCTCTCAGTGTGGCTTCCATCATATTATCCTTCTGCCTGCAGTCTGAAATGGTGTAACTCAGGCACAAGTTGATCACCTCAGTGAGAACTAGGCCAGTCCCTTAGTCCGCTCTTGCAAAATTCAGGGGATTCTATTTCTGAATCCACCTCTGGGGAGCAGTATACATTGGTATGGTACTGAAGATTTCGCCATGGCCTTGATCCAGGACTCCTTGGAGTTAGAGTCCTCTAGTCACTGCCACTCCAAAGAGGAAATGGATTCATTACCTGGCCCTCCCCCCGTGTCGGTCTACGGACATCAGAGCCTGCCTTCATTCCCCCAACCCCCCAAAGAGACACACAGACTCCTTGGGGGACCAAGAGAGCCCTTTGGAAAGACCCTCACAGCTGGGAACCCCATTATCCCGAAGGAGCCCATGGCTGCAGATGTCAATGCTGGTCCTGTGGCTGATCAGGAGGCAGTAGGGCGGGTCCTTCAGTAAGTGACTCCCTAGCTTTGATATAAAGCTCAGCCTATGGCTGCAGGACCTTGCTGAGACAACGTGGATGTAAGGCCTCAGTTGCAGGAGCACTAGCCATGGTCCTGAATCCACACGTTGACCTCCCCCAAAGATGCCTTGCCTTGGGAACCAGAAATGCCCACCCTTCCTTTGCTCAGACCTTCGCCCCTCCTCAAGAGTGAGCATCCCCACAGATCCCGACATGCTTATTGTGGAAGTAGAAGCTGGAGGAAGATCACCTGTGGATCTTGGGGACATGAGCCTGGAACTTCCTTGACTGAATCATCCTAATACCCCTCCCCACCTTCTCACTATATAGAAGGATCTGGCAACTTCTGTTTCAGTGTATCTGAAGAAGTGTGCATGCACACGAAAGCTCATACCAAGAACTAACTTAGTTGGTCTTTAAGGTGCTACTGGAAGGAATTTTTTTATTTTGACTATGGCAGACCAACACGGCTACTTATCTGCAACTGAAACATCTCTGCCTCTTACTGATCACATGGCCTGACCTCTCATCTTTCGCAGCCTCCCGTGGGGCAGAAGTTGCTCTCGTCTCTTGCAGAAGAAGCCTCCTGTCCCCCCGCCTGCCTGCCTGCCTGCCTGCCTGCCTGCCACTTGCTGAGCATTTTACTCACTCGAGTGAGTGATTTGAATGATGTGGACACAGATGATCTTCCCAGGTCAATGTTGCTTTCCCTGTCGCTGGAAATGGGGGGCCTGCGGCCATCGTGATAATTGGCTTCAAAACAGCTTAGGTTTGCTTCCGCTTCTCTTGCCTCTGTGTCGCCAGTCAGCATATTATTTCAGCATCAGAATGAATAACTAATGGCCCTCTGCTTTGCTGGGGCAGCAGTGAGGCCTGGATCCTGGTGAACACATTAAGCCTTGGTGAACTTTGGAAGCAGTGAGGAATTGGGCAGAAGTGGGAATCCGAGTGGCCTCCACCAAGAACGCGGATTCATACTTTCAGTTTGCAAAGATGGGGAGTTTTTCTTTCCTTCTTCCTTCAGTGGAGGAACTGAATCTCTCCAGCTGTGGTGTGGCCCCCCTTAAAACCTGGTCCTCTTTTAGGTAGCCCCCAAGGCCCTGGTGGAAACAGAGGAAAATGCTAAGAGTTTATTTTGCTCTTTAAAGTTTTCACCATATGCAGAAGAGGCAGCCAACTTTTAAAAAGCACCTTGCCTCTTCAGTAACACTGCTGTGCAACTGTGTTCTACAGGGGCCATGGGCATATGAAATTGCAAGTCCGTGGGTTTCCATGTCAGTGTGATGGTGATTCACATACCAAATAGTCTTGTTTCTGGAGTTGTAAAGAACTTTTTCAGACAATTGAGACAGGAAAATGGCAGAAGCAGACTTAATCTACTGTCAGTTTAGCTTGGTCTATTAATGCAACAAGAACTGTTCAAATCAAAGAACTGGCTAGCCTGGTGTTTTGCCTCTGACAGTGGCCAGCCACTATTGGAGCACGCAGTTCGAGTTCAGTTCCCATCGTTCTCTGCAAAGAAGGATTGATTGACAAACCACTCTGAAAATGTAGCTCTGTGAAGGGAGAAGCTGTCTCCGAACACCTCTCAGCACCTTTAACAACTGCACTTCCCAGGCGTCTCTGGGGAAACCCACAACTGCTGAACGTGGCAGGATGCCTCTTGAAATGCGTAGTGCAGCTGGGACCTGATTCCTTCCATGGGGGTTTTGCCCAGGGAAGTGGCTGGCATTTCCTTTGCTGCCTTTGTGGGTAGAAATGGCATTAGTGCCTGTCTGCGGATGTTCCTGATTCAGGGTGTGCCTCTCTCCTGCCCTCCCTCTGTCAACCGCGCAACTCCCCTCTTGTCTGACATCCTTGCAATTCCGCTTCCAACAGTGCCGTGCAGCTCCTCCAATTAGCAGAGCCAATGCGGGCTAATTACTGTCAGAATCTCGTTCAGTGCAGAGGTTTCCCTCCCCCCCGCCCCCACCCTGCTTGGTTGGAGCTGAGCAAAGCAGTTGCTTCATTGTTATTCTGGCACAGGCTCCACTATGCTCTTGGGGGGGGGGGTGGCGGCTCTCAATTGCCATTTATCATAGGGATGCTGTGCGTTACAGGTAACCTACTTTTGCAGCTCTGCTAGAATATTCATGAGTTTGTGCTGCACATATTCCCATACAAATGAGCACATGGGCAAGGCACATGTATGAAACACGCATGTAGAGTGAAAGGAAGCACTTTGGTTGCAGTCCATCCTGCCCATAGTGTGCTTCCAGGTGGGGCTCAGTGTTGCCAGCAGGCGTTCTTAATTTTCTGTAGAAAGGATAAATCTGGCTTAAATGAGGGGGAAACTACGGGCTGTGACATTGAAGCCAATGGCGTCACATGGGCACTGCAGAAAACCTGTGCCATCCTGTCTCAAAGCTCCTGTGCAATCAAAGGCACAAGCATATTGTCTCTGCATGCGATGAAGATGGGGCCAAGAGATGGACGGATCCATCTGTGTCAGTTTCACATGTGCTCATTCATATAAGCCTGTGCTGTCGTTTTTCTGCAGGGAACTGTTGCTGTGGCAGCAGACCAAGGTGTTCTGGATTAACTAACCCAGAATAAAGATTGTCTTGCTTCAGTGTTCACTGTGTCTTTCTCAGATTCCCAATCCTGCAAAGGTCTACCTGGCAGTAAACCCCACTGGGTTTGATGGGGTCACACTTGAGTATACAGAGGATTTTTTCATATTTGTATTTTTTGATACAACAGAGCAAAATTGCTCCAGTGCTGGAAAACAAGTGAGGGTAATTCCCTTATGGCTTCGCTGAGCTGTACACACCCACACATATATATGTCGGAAGCCTACCAATTTGTTCTCAGACAGCTGGGGAGAAATTTCTTTTTCTCTTCATGCAACCCAGAAAGAGGTAAAAAGAAAGAAAGAAAAGCAACACGCTGATTTATTTTTATCAAATAAAATACTGCCAATCATTCTAAAATTACATGGGAAGAGGTAAAAAAAGAAGATTTTAAAAAGAAAATAAGCCAAGGAGTAAGGAGAAAATTTGCAGGAAGGAAGGAACTGTGATAGGATGCAAGAACAGGGCAGTTTCAGAAGGTCTTGGGGGCAGCATAAAATTAGGTTGAGTGTGGATGTGGCTGCCAGGTTGTAGGCTAGATCAGTGTTTCCCAACCACTGTTCCGCGGCACACTAGTGTGCCGCGAGATGTTGCCTGGTGTGCCGCGGGAAAAATTAAAAAATTCAAAAGATTTTTTTTTAAGTCAAATTTTCGATTGGGGCGCCGTCACTAGATGACCCCTGGGGTTCCCTCCCTCCCTCCCGCTCTGCGCCTCCCTCCTCCTCCTCCTCCTCCTCCTCCTCCGGGGAGGCCCTTCCTGGCTCTCGGCGAAGGCTTGGCGGCTGCCACTCACTCACTCGCTCGCCCACCCGTCCCTCCATCCCTGCACCCGGCCTCTCCCCCTCCGTCCCCGGCGCGGGGGCTGCCGGGATCCGTAGTCCCCTCGCCCTTGGGCTCCGCGCCCGTGCGGGGTGCGCAAACTACGTTTCCCAGCGTGGCCTGGCGGGCCGGGCGTTTTGTTTGAAGCGCTCTTCTCCCGGCCATGGAATGAGCGCAGCGGCGGCGGCCGGGCGGGCAGGGGCTCTTCCGTACAGACCCCGCGCAGCCTGCCTGTGCCCCCGCGGAGATCGGGCAGCAGGATGGAGCCCGGGGATCCCCGCGGAGGCGGAGGCTGCCCCCCAGGTAGGGCTGCATCGGGGGGGGGTGTTTATTTTTGCAATGCTGCATCCGCGCCGGAGGGGACGCATCGGACCGCGGGGAGACCCCTTGGCGGGCGTGCAAGGCAATGCATGCGTGCAGGCGTTGCATGGAGTGCAGTGCAATGCAATGGCAACGCGGCGCCCTGCATGCATGCATGCAACTTCCACTGGCGCTCCGGACTTGGCAGGTGAGGGGGGTCCCCAGTGGGCGGCAGAGAGAGCCGGGAGGGCGAAGGGGGGCCGGGGGGAGCAGCGCTGCTCCCCGAGCCGAGCCCGGGGGGAAACTTCGGCGTCGTTGCGCCGGGTGTTGGAAGCGGAGGCTGGCGGGGCCCCCTCACCTACAAAACCTGGTCGCCTCTCATATATTTCGTGCATTGCATTCATCGCCCGCTTTCTCCTCCAAGGAGCTCCCGGGGGCGCGCGTGGTTCTCCCCGTGTTATCCTCGCAACAACAGCCCTGCGAGGTGGGTCAGGCGAGTGGCCCAAGGGAGCACCCAGGGATTGTCCTGGCCAGGTGGGGTGATTTGAACCCTGCTCTCTGCCCGGTCTTCGTCCTCATTTAGCCCCCACATGTGCATGACTGTGCATGACTGAGGTTTCCCCCCCTCGTCTTGGCTATGGTGTGAGTCTGTCCTGTTAATTAATGGGGTTCTGCCTTCGGAGAAGATGAGCCAGCCCTCAAGGAGGTGATTATGTAATTTGCTAGCAATTCATGTCCCTCCCGGCGTGACGCTGTGCGCTGACGTCACGGGGCTATAATGGTGGTGTGCCTTTTTTCATGAAACAAGTGTGCCTTTGCCCAAAAAAGGTTGGGAAACACTGGGCTAGATTGCTGTACTTCCTGGACCATCCTCAGTGGCATTTCCAGTTCACGTTCCCTTCTTCCAGTGATAATCTGTCTCTTACCACATAGGAGCTTCAGCAGCATCTGAGAGAACTTGGACAGAGACTGAGCTTGTCTGTCACTGTCAGGATCCAGCCAAACCATCAGCACTTTCCAAACTGTGTGTTGCGACATGTTAATGTGTCGGCTGTAGTGTGTAGGTGTGTTGCGCAAAAGCTCCCCGTGCTCCTGCCAGGGTTGCAAAGGGGTTAGCTTAAACTCTGGTTTGCTAGTAAAACTGATTTGCTGTGTCGCCAAATGATGCATGTCTTAAGACTGTGTCACCAACATGAAAAATTAGGAAAGCTTTGCATCAGACCATCAAAATAAGTCAGATGGTGCTAACTGACTTTTATAAGCGCTCTGCCCACAATGCCCTCCTCAGCACTTCTGCCAGGAGCTGCCAGGGCTACAACCAGGAGCTCACGGTTCTTTGCGCTGGTGCCCTATGTGGCTACAGGTCAGGGCGTCATCTTGGGAAGTGAAGCCCACAACTAGAAAGGGTGATAAAGGCATCCTGTTCAGTCTGGGCCTTTGCCTGGGTGACAGCTGTCTTCCTGCCTCTGGCGTCTTCTCGTTCTTGGCTTGGGATAGGGGCAGGGAGCAGGAATTCAGTTCATTTGCATTTTTATGCAAACCTATGCAATTCATCCTTCCCCAAACAGTACAGAACTGAAGCTTAGTGATCCTTCAAAATTTATGCTTCTCCGAATTTTGTGACGCACTTCTCCAATCAAACAGTGTGTGCCAAACTACACATACTAGGGGAAGTGTACGTTGAAATGCATTTCTTAGTGTCAATAGTATGCAAAATGAATTATGATAGAATAATTGCTTGCAGAAATGCATATGTTAGGAGAAATTTGCACTAAAATTGGATTTTCTTGAGGAAAGTGCAAAAATGTGGAAAACTGAAGTTAGGATTGGAAAAACAAGAAACTGAAATGGAGACATTGGCCTGCTCTGGTTCCTGGCTGCATTGGACACTCAGCTCTGGCGGTGACTGAGCACCCAACATGCAAACAAGCCGCATTGTTACAACGGTGGCCATCTTTCCCTTTCTAGTATCGTTTGGGTTGTGTGCCAAGTCTCTGACCCCTGGACTAGGACGTTTCTGCATGGAAATGCCCTCCTGACACCCCTCAAGTCCCGACACCCGCTCTGTCATTTACATAGGCTTGCACAGCACATTTCATTAGCATGTGCACCCAAGGAATTTATTTAGTTCAACAAAGGAGAGAATTGGGGGGAAATTGCAAGACAAACAAAGAAGGACAAGGAAGAGGTAAAGAGGCAAAAAGCTAACAAAACGTCTACAACAGGAGCAGTCAAGAAGTCAAAACAGAATTTTTCCTGCAGAGAAAAGGAGCTGTGCCAAGCTGACCGGGGCAGGTAGATCTGGAGGGCCAAGGGCAGGGGGGCGTCTCATTCTCCTTGCTTGCGTGCCACAAAAGCATCCTCTCACCCCCACTAATATCTCTCCACAAAAGGTGGCAAGCAGAGCTCAGATGGAGACAGAGCCATGAGAAGACAGATGGAGACAGAGCCATGACACAGGCAGAAGAGAAAGGCTGGAATGGATCTGCAGCTTCTGTCTCTGCCAACAACAGTAACAATTTATTATTTATACCCCACCCATCTGGCTGGGTTTCCCCAGCCACTCTGCAAGCGGCCTCCTCCCTTACCACAGCTTCCAGAGACAGACACAGGTAGAACCCTTTTCTTCTTCCTGCCTCTCTCTCTGCTTCCTGCTTCCCTCCTCCCCCCTTCCACCTTTGTTGCTCTCCCCTTGCAACTCCCCACAAGTCGTGGCAACTGAGGGAGCCGACTTGCCTCTCCGTGCTCCTTGCCACAATCCCCAACTCTTTTTGAAACATTAGGCTGTGCCTGGGCAAACCCTGTGTCCATCCCTATAGTCACTTACTCTTTGCCTTCTGTGTTTCTGCCCCCCCCCCAGCACACCCACCTCTGTCATCACTGACCTTAGCCCCAGGTTGCTCTCCTGGCTGTAGGGGCAATGCTGAGTACATAAGAGATTGGGGGCACTCACCCCTAGATACACATTTGCACATGTTGCCTAAAAGGTACAGACGTAACTTTAGTAGTTGAGTTTCACAGAAAGCAAGCCAACTAATTTCCCAATCAAATCACCCTAGGTGAATTCCCTAATTAATCTGCCACCCCAACTCCAAATCAGATCTGCTTCAATGCACTCCTATCCCCCAAATGAATCTCTAGATAAAGTCATCCTAATTTATTTCCCCAAATTTAATACCTTATTGCATAACCCAGATATGTAATATATGTAATATTCAGCGCTTTTACTACTACAACAACAACGCCCCCGCACACACAGCATTTGGGGTCTCATGAGACCCACCCCTACCAACCCCCCACCCATGAGTCACTTTTCCTTCTTGGATTCTCCTTGAGCAGAATTGGCCTTTGGAGCCTGTGGTCCTGACTAGGCTGATCTAATACCTACACCAGCTCCACACACGCAATTAACCTCTGACCTGGCCTATATTTAAATGCCCTTTCCATTATCCGACAAAGGCCCTTTGGATTCCAACGACACGAGGCAAGTCTGTGCTTTCCTTGTAACTCCATGCTCATCAATCCCCTTTGTGTCAGGATCCAGCCTCGCTCCCCTAAGGGCTGGCGCTGGACTGGCTGGGAGACAGGCAAGGCGAATTGGAGGCCAGAGCAGCCTGAGCCCAGCAGCTGGAATTTCGGACAAGTCACTCAGCCCATTGAGAGGCCTCCAGACAGGCAGGAAGTGGGGCACAAGGAGACCAGCTCATCTTCCTTTGTGCAATTAAAAGAAGAGTTGCAGCTGGATGACCCTGAAGTGATTGATACTCTGCAGAATTTGCTGGCTTTGTGTTTGGAGGAAAACAGATTCAACATTTAAGAACAGTAGAGCCCTTTTGAAAGTGCTCTCCCCTCTTTCAGTTCATGTGTGCCCTTTTCTGTTCTGGGGCAAAGGGACTAGTTGTGGAGGGTGCCCCTTGGCTAGTGCCTGTGATAGCGCCAACTCACTTTATGCTGCAATTCCTAGAGCCCCCTGATTCCTTGGTTCCGGGGGCAAAATGAGTTGTTCTTCATGGAGTAAAGTTCCACTGGACCCTTCCTCTCCTCCACCCATCCGACAAAGAAAAAAATGTGTTTGCGTTTCACTTTTGCATGCGTGAATCTGAATGCAAACTCTGCATTTCAGAGAATAAAGACTCTTTTTTTCCTAGCAAGCCAGAACCGGGAGCTCTTTTCGTTTCCAAATTTGCAGCAATTCCTGCTGAGGAGAAATTCATCAAATTGCCTAGACGCAGTCAGGGAGCGGAATGACAGGCTGCGTGGCCCAGGGGGGAACCATCACTACGGATCATTATGTTCTGAGCAGCTTAAATATATTTTGTCCCAGAAAAGTATGGCATCAAATGCTCTGGAAAGATTTATTTGAAAAACAGCCGCTTTTAGGGGGGCCGCCGGGTGTCTTTTAAATTGTGTTTTCTCTTTAATGCACAAGACTTCTTCCTGCATCTTTTATTTTCACTTACAGGAGTTGTTTAGAAATAATGCTCTGAAGGAGTGACTGGCTTGGGGATTTTTTCCATTTCTGGGGTGCTTTTTTTCTTTGTTTACCTCCAACTTGATTTAGACGGATGGATTTGTGAGCCCCAGGAGAGCTTAGCACAGAATCACAAGAGGCCCCCCCCCTTGTCAAAAGGAGGCCTGGGGAAAAGGTTTCTCCTGAAGGCTATGTCCCCCTCACTCCTCTCTGAAGAGCAGCCATGCCCTTTGATCAGTGAACAAAGTATGCAGAAGAGGAGTGGAGAACCTGTGGGTTACACCCCCCCCCCCTTATCCCAGAGCATGGGAGGTGCCAGCTGGGCAGGGGGGGTTGCAGCCTGCAGCCTCCCAAGGGCCAAAGGTTCCCCTTTCTGGCCACAGAGACAGCTCATTCACAAGACCCTGTTAGGGTGGGAAGGTGGGGTCTGCAAATACAATCCAATCAAAGAGTTTGCCTGTTCCCAGCAGAAACCCCACACTTCCTTTTTCTTTTTAATAAGATTTTTTAAAGCTTTTTCATCATACAATAAGATAAAAGAAATTAGTCTAAATAAAAACTGACACAGAAAAAAGCAAAGAAAACGCAGAGTCCCCTCTCAAAAGTAGCTTGCAACCAGGGCTTTTTTCCACAGCGGGAACTTGCTGGAACTCAGAGAAGTGTTCATGGTGAGTTCCAGCACCTCTTTTTCTAGAAAAATAGCACTGCTTGAAATGCTTGTCTCACAGAAAGTGCTGGACGCTCCTAGCTCTTCTCCCCTGGGAGCTTTCCTTTCTTCTCCCAGCCTCTCCCCCCCCCCCCGGGAGGATTCCCTTCCCCATCTCTCACACGGTGGTGGGGGGCGGGGGGCGGGGGGGGCAGGGTTGCCTTCCTGTGTGTGATCCTTGGATCCCAATAATGGCCCTGAGCAGAGACACCAAACGAAAACAAAAGAAGAGAGCAGAGAAAACAGAAGAAAGATGATAAAAAGAAGCAAATGCAGTGGTACCTCGGGTTAAGAACTTAATTCGTTCTGGAGGTCCGTTCTTAAGCTGAAACTGTTCTTAACCTGAGGTACCACTTTAGCTAATGGGGCCTCCCATTGCTGCCGCTGCACAATTTCTGTTCTCATCCTGAAGCAAAGTTCTTAACCCGAGGTACTATTTCTGGGTTAGTGGAGTCTGTAACCTGAAGCATCTGTAACCTGAGGTACCACTGTAATAGAAACAAGAAATAAAAATAAAAAGGACATCCAATTTTCCATCTGTCAAAACCCCACAATTTCATCTGCTATTTTGGGAGCCGAGATATAGAACAATTTGGAAACATTTTTCAGTTGTGCCTTCTCTGGTCTAGCTGCAGATGCTTCCTCCATCACGTGGTGGAGTCGGATCAGACCACAGGCCTTGCAGTCCCAGTGCTCTGTTTCTGGAGTGTGAATGTGCATCCTCAGGGTCTAATCCAGAGGCATACTGCCCCTGCAGGTGGAGGTTCTTAGCTGTTGTCGTAGTTCGTTCACTTCTGTGTTTCCTTTCTGCCTCTGCGCTTCAGGGGAAGGGCCGTGGGGCGCAGGCATCCACCTTGCATGCAGAGGTCCCAAGTGCAATCCCCAGCATCTCCCAGTGCAGCTGCAAAAGTTTCCTGCCTGAAACCCCAGAGAGCCACTGCCAGTCAGTGTGGGCAGTACTGAGCTAGGCAGCCCCATGATCAGACTCAGCAGAAGGCAGCTTCCTGTGTTGCATTCGTCTCCTAAGATGCCCTACCTATCCTGTGGGACTGGGATGAGATTTGAATGATGGTTGTTGGGGAAGTTCACAAGCCTATTGATCCTCAGTACTCCGTCCCTTTCCCCTCTTTGTCTCCAGCGCTCCATTTGCCCTCCAGATGGTGCTCCTCCGAGACGGCTTCCTTGGCGCCCTGTATCACGGCACCTGCCACTGCCCTCAGCCTCTCCTGCAGTGGCTCTTCCAGGTAAGCCAAGCAGCCCAATTGCAGGCAGAAGGCCTTGCCGCTAGATGGCAGCAGTGCCCAAGGTGGGACTTCGTTGGGAGACACCATTCATCACCTTTTGAGCTCCCAATAGTTCAGGGCACACTGTTGGGACACTAATCAATTAGCATGGTTAATCCACTAAAACGTTAATCACTGGTTTTAAGATGCAAGTCTGGCTAATTGGGCAAGTCCTCAGCCTTGCGCAACAGACGCCTTTGGGCTCCCCAAAGCACCTTTGCTTGACTAAGGACAATTGGGGCAGGGGGCGGTGGGAGGGATTCTGTATCTCCCAAGCGCATCAGGACTTTGCAAAAAGAATGTTCAGTGCTGCTGGTGTGCCAAACAAGCCACACGTCGGTTGAAGTGGCCAGTGCTAGCAAGCCGGGGCATATCTAGCATCATTGTCATGCCTAAAGGACCCTCCAAGTTGATTGAGAAGGAGGAACGGATTTGTAAATAATTGTTTGTCCCCTGTGGGGTGGAACTTGGTATTCATTTTTGTTTCTTTGCATTTTGCATTCTCATTTTGCATTTTTATGTTGTGAACCACCCTGCAATCTTTGGATGAAGGGCGGCATACAAATTTGTGTATACTGGGGATAATGGGATTTGTGTGACTAGGGATAAGGGGATTTATAGTCTGTGACCTGGAGAGTCCACAGGTTAGTCATGCCAGCCTGATAGGGCATTGCCCGTTTTGTAGATTTGATGGATGCAAAGGTGAAGATGTATGCAATCCTTTCAGAACTGTGAGGCTGCTTTGAAGCACTCTGTTCAAAGCAGAGCTGTGGCAATGCGGGGGCTAGCTGGGTGTTTTGCCCTGGGTGAAGCCTCCAGAGGCGTGCATTGAGGCTCCTAGCCTGTGTGTGTGTGAGAGCAGATGCACTGGGTCTTTGACCTGGGTGAAATAAACCCTAGTTTCACCCCTCGTTCAAAACATGCAATTCCTGCCTCCTCGCCCCCGGTTGAGCTCTGGAAAAGCAAAAGATTCTGAACATCCAAAGCAGAAATCGTTTATGATTGGTGCTGATTGGCTAACTCCCACCCTCACGGCAGCTTTGCACTTTTTAAAAATGGTTTATTGTTTCAGGTAGTTATTAAAGTGACAAGTTCATGCAGTGCTTTAAAAGAAAAGGGAAAAGTGGACAGGCTACATGAAGCATTTGAGGAATTTAGTTCACTGACTTCCAGGTCTGTGATTGCAATTGCAATCTGGAAGGAAGATTCCCTTGTGTCTGTGGGACGTGCTCGTTGGAGCTCTTTTTCAGACTTTATATCCATTTTCATCATCCAGAAATGGCCTTTCCTACGTCATATGGCATGTTAAACCACGTCAAAATAGAATGCTGCAACTTTGCTTTCCTGCCTTTGAGGAAACTGTATTTCTGTGAGGGGTTTGGGGATTTCTAAAGCTTCCTGAGTCTGGGTAGCTCCTTTGTGGGCCTTTTGCTCCCAGATTCTGCATCTAGGCTGACTCCTCTCCTTCCCTTCTGGCTCCTTGATCCACCAGCCACCTGCTGATAGCTCAAACTGCATCCTTTCTCACTTGAAGTTTTTTAGTTCCTGTTCTTTCACCAGATTCTCCCTACATGTCCCATAACTCAGTGTTTCCCAACCTTTTTTGGGCAAAGGCACACTTGTTTGATGAAAAAAATCTCGAGGCACACCACCATTACAGCCCCGTGACGTCAGCGCGCAGCGTCACGCCGGGAGGGACGCACGAAACGCACGAGGGACGCCGGGGAACCTCCAAGCTTTGGGGGTAGGGGGGGAGGAGGCAGCAAAGCGAGGCAGGAAGGAGAGCGCGGCTTGGCTGGGTGAGCTTTGGCAGGGGCAGGGAATGAGAGCCGCAAGGCGGGCGCTGCGGACGGAGGCGCTGCCCGCCAAGCTCGCAGGCAGCCAGGCAGGCAGACGGCGAGAGCCCCGCGCTGGGTGGCCTCTCCTCGCCGCCGCCCCGCCTCTCGCCGCCCGACTCGCCCGCCTCCCTCCAGGCAACATCTCACGGCACACCAGGCAACATCTCGCGGCACACTAGTGTGCCGCGGAACAGTGGTTGGGGAACACTGCCATAACTGATTCCCCACCCACCCCAAATAATGAAGACTACAAATTTGACTTTCAGACAAACAAAAACAGAAAGTTTAAACAGCTTCAAGTTCTCAGGATGCCAAATTTTGTGTCATAGCAGATGATGATAGAACTGTATCTGTTCAGGCATTGCACACAACCCCTCTATTTGCAGCATAGCTAAGGAAAAGCAGCTCTCAGAGAATATTACCAGGAACTTACTATGGAGTCCCCACACAATCTTCAGGAAGTCCTGTTGCCTTAGTGCCTCCAACTCCAATATCACATTTGGTCTCAGCTGCCTTCCCACTTAGAAACAGGAGAGCGTTGGGTTCAGCTAGCCTAGCATTCTCTTTCCAGCAGTGGCTGTGGGTAGCCTGATATCTCTGGGAAACCCAGAGCAGACCATGGAGGCAAGAACCCTTTTGGGGTGGACTGTCTCTTAATCTGGTGTTTCTACTTACAGTATCTCTTGTGGCTAGGAGCAGGGGCGGACCCTGGGGTCTCAGATTTCAGCGGCACCCTGTGCAACACCAAAATTTGTTGTCCCCGCCTCTTGCCTTCCATTTTACATCATAGTAGTGGCATGCCCTGAAGCGCCCCAAGACTGTGCGCCCAGTGTGCCATGCTCCTCTAAACCCACCTCTGCTGGTAGACCCTGGTAGACCTCTCCTCTTCAAGTTTTCTAGTCCTCTTTTAAAACTATCCTGGACCCCCTCCAGACTGGTGTGTTTTTGCAGGTATATTCATTCTGCAGCATGTCCCGATAGGGCATTAGTGATGGATTTGTGCCATTCTGTCCACACATAATTCTGCTTTATTAGTTGTTCTGTGATACTTTCCCAGTATTACTGCCTTGTTGCCATATGGAGAAGCACTCCTGGGCTATAGTGCAATGAAAGTGGGACATAAAATTGACCAGGTCATTTGTGGTATAAAAAGTTAAAGGATTTCAGCAGGAAGCTATGGCACACGCACCAGTCGGAAACAAAGAAGAGTTTCCCTCCTGGAAATGTTTGCAGGCACAAACGGTACCAAAAACGGGATAACATAGAATGACCCTGATGCCATCATGAGTGCAAATAATCACAATAAAAACAATGTCTTATTATACCTTGTGCTGGTGAGTTTCACAAATTTCACTGAATAAAACAGAATTCTCTTTTGGAGTCCTAAATTGATTGTTGACAAGTTTGAGTATCCCTAATATTATGAGAAAAGGAGAGGGAGAGAAATCTTTCCAGCCTTTCCTATCCAGATGTTTTGGGCTGCAGCTGGGCTGGCTGGGCTGGCTGGGGCTAATAGGGGTTGCCGTCCAAAACATTCCATCAGATGTGCTGGAAGTCCAGCTGCATCAGGCACCTCCTGCACCCAAACTGTTTTCAGCTTGACATTATAGGAAGTTGCTATGTACCGTATTTTTCGCCCCATAGGACGCACTTTTTCCCCTCCAAAAATGAAGGGGAAATGTGTGTGCGTCCTATGGGGCGAATGCAGGCTTTCGCTGAAGCCTGGAGAGCGAGAGGCATCGGTGCGCACCGACCCCTCTCGCTCTCCAGGCTTCAGGAAGCTATCCGCAAGCCTTGCAAGCCCGGCGGGAGTTCCCGCGGGCTCACAAGGCTTGCGGGCAGCAGCCTGCAGCCCCGGCGAGTGTCCGCAAGCCTTGCGCACCCGGTAGGAGGTCCCGCCGAGCGCGCGAGGCTTGGGGCGGCAGCCTGTCGCCCGAAGCACGGGGAGCCCTCCGGAACCCTACAAATAGAGTAATTTAAACTCAAAATGGGGGCCATGGGTATGATCCCAAAATCGAATGCTTTTCAATCCAAACTTTGGCAAATGTTTTACAGCATTTTGCATTCCACTCATGTAAATCGCGTGTTTTTGCAGCATCCCACAAATGGGGCAATAGACCCTCAAACTCGGGGTTCACAGGGTCCCCCAAAAACCCAACATTGTTTGGTTCACTCCAAACTAGCGCCCTTCTTTTTATTGTATGATACGTTTATAAGTTTCAAATCCACATATGTAGAAGAGTCAGCAGATTCTGGGGTTCGTAGTTCATGGAGCTGGCTGCAGGCACAAGCAAAGGCCATTTCTCTTTGCCCTTGGAGCCCTCCTGCACATCCGCCAACCCCTGTCCCGCTTCCAGCTCTCCCTGGCTCTGGGGATGTGGGGGCACATTGAAGTACATTCTACACCTCCCTTTCCTTCCTGCCTCACATCACATCCAGCCAGATAATAATGTCGTGCATTTACAGAGAACACTCCCTGCTCCCAGCAGCTCTTGGGCAGGCTGTGCTTGTCTGCCCCCCAGGGAGGGAGGCAAGCTGCACTCCGCTTACTTTCGCCAGTGTGCATGGCGAGGTGGAACTCTCGATCTCTCTCACCACCCTACCCCACCCTCTCTCACGTGTCATATGTCACACAGACAAGTGGTTAGAGTGCCAAAGACCTGGGAAACCCAGGTGAATCTCTCCCCCCCCCCCCGTAGCTGTGATTTTCATAAATGCATTTGTCAGGGGTTCAGGAGCAGAGGCAAGGGCAAGGGAGGAAACAGAGAGCGAGGGGGAGGAGGCAGAAGAAAAGATGAGTGATGACGACGACCCGAGATCTCCGAGTCTTTCCAGTGAATCAGAAGATTCACAGAAAGGAGCACCAGTGGCCAGGGCAAGGGGGGAGCCTAGGGGGACACCCCAGGAAGATAGAGCCAGAGGGGACTCAGAGGAGAGCAGTTGGAAATCGGGACCAGCGTCACCGCCAGAGAGCAGGGAAGAGGAAGGGCGCCAGGGATCAAGCGCTGGCAGCTCACAACAGGGGGGAGGGCACGAGTCAGGAGTGGCCACACCTCCATCGGGGAGCGAAGAAACGGTCAGACGGAAAGTGGAAGGTTGGGCGCGCGCGCCAAGTTCAAATGCACAGGAGAGTGACGCAGTAGGCAGCCCGGAAAGGGAGCCAGGTCCTAAAGCCCGGCGCAAGGAGACAGAAGGGTCTGGGGGGTCAGCGTCTGAAGCGTCCCGGAAGGAAGAGACCCCGGGGGGCAGAGGGACCCAGAGGAGAACAGTCAGGCGGAAAAGGTGGAGCATGGCTAGGATATTAAGTTGGTGCACAAGGGGCGGAGACTCAGACGGAGCTTCGCCGATCTAACCACTAGACGTAGAGTTGCACGCAGCAGCTTGAGAATGGAAACTGTAACTCAATAAAGACTTTTACTTAATGATCGCTGGCTAGCGTGATCCTCTGTGAGCTAGGATCTGGAAGCAGCTCTGACAGTAAGCTCCGTCTCTTAACTGTGGGCATCTACGGCCTCAAGGAGAGGAGAGAAAGCGGGTGCCTACTAGCGAGCTCACGAACGGCAGACAACATGACGGCTGAGCAGCAGATAGCGGAACTCAGAGAAGCAGTGTCACAACTGAATGCCGAGGCTCTCGCATCCAGGAAGAGAGAGGAGGAGGCAGCTGCCGCCTACAGGGATCTCCAGGTCAGGTTGGACATGCTTACGAAGCAAGGGCAACTGACACCCAAACAGGAGGGAATTGGGTTGGGGAGACGAACAGGCGGTCTGGTCTCTCACTTCGATGGGAACCTGCAACAGTACCCCAATTTTAGAGCAGATGTAATGTGTGCACTGCAACTGCTGAACAAAGACTTTAGAGATGAACAAGAGAAAGTGGGATTCATCATGTCCCATTTGCATGGAGATGCTAAAGCATGGCTGCGCAATTTGTGGAGGGATAAGGATCCGGCGCTCCAAAATGCGGATGCCTTTATTAAAGCGATGGATGGGTGCTTTTTATCAAGCATTGACGTGGATCTTGCTCGGCAGCAGATACATGGACTGAAGCAAGGGAGGGCCAGCGTAAGGCAGTACCATGCCCGCTTTTTCGCTTTGGTCAGTGCCCTGGAATGGGACAGAGATTCGCCTCCGGTGAGAGACCTGTTTTGGGAGGGATTGCACGGCTCGGTTAAAGATGAAATTGCGAGGGGGGAGAGACCCCGGACCACGCAGGAGATCGTTCAGAGGGCGCTGGCGGTGGGGGTGCGGCTGGAAGAACGTCCGTGGAGCAGGGACGAAGGGCGTGGAGGGCGCGAACCAGCCAGGGGCTCCTCCTTTCTTCCCAGAGAAGCAGCGCGTGCGCAATCCACGCCTCCGTCTGGAGGAGGGACGGAACCTATGGAGGTTGGAAGTGCAAGGGCTCAGTCAGCAGCCAGAGCCCTAGCACCGGCAGCAGTGAAAGCGAAGCCTCCTAGAGGGAACAGGAAGTGTTACATCTGCGATGATCCGCAGCATATGGCGAAAGTGTCCCCGGAGGCTCCACCAGCACACTGCAGCTTCAGCAATGGTAACTGCAGCAACGCAGCAGGGAAACGACGGAGTCTGGCTGGAGGAAGAGGCACTGGGGCCCAGCCAGACGTGTCAGTGAAGAAGTCCCCAGAGATTTTACAGCCCATGGACCCCCTCCCGCCCAAACCAGTAGTGAGGCTCACCGCATCGCTCCAGCTGCCCAATGGAATCACCATGGACGTGCCAATCACCATTGACTCCGGAAGCAATGCGGACTTTATAGGGCAGGACTTTGTCGACCGGCACGCTATACAGTTGCTGCCTGCCACGCTGCCCCTGCAGGTTGTCACGGTGGATGGTAGGGAGTTGCTAGGGGGGCAAGTGGTGAAGCAGACGCCACCAATGGTGATGCAACTTGGGAATCACAGGGAAATCATCAGCTTCAACGTCACTCAACTATCGGACACGCCCATTGTATTGGGCATGAGTTGGCTGGACAAGCACAGCCCAACGCTGGCTTGGTACCAGAGGCAGCTGACTTTCGGCTCTTCCTTTTGTGCTGAACACTGCATAGTGCCCCGGCAGGAAGGAGAGGAAGAGGAGTCACAGCTGCAGCTAGGCACGCTGCAAGCGGTTCCCCACAAGTACGCAGAATTTTTAGAGGTTTTCTGCGAGAAGGAGGCAGACAGGCTACCCCCCCACAGACCATATGACTGCAAAATTGACCTGCTGCCGGGGGCGGCGCTGCCCAAAGGGAAGCTGTATTCCATGTCTGAGGACGAACTGCAGGAACTCAAAGAGTTCATAGATCACAATTTGGAGCGCGGTTTCATCCGAGAGTCCAAGGCAGCGGGGGGCAGTCCTGTATTCTTCGTTAAGAAGCGGGACACGCCCCAAAAAAGGCTGGTAGTGGACTATCGCATCTTAAACAGTGTGACCAAGCCATCGGACTTCCCCATGCCCCGAATCGACGACCTCCTCGCAAAGGTACGGAAGAGCAGCTGCTTCATGTCAACCCCAGCAGGCCGATGAGGGTGGAGACAGACGCTTCGGACAGAGCCGTGGGAGCAGTCCTGCTGCAGAAAGACCCGCAGGGGGTTTGGAGGCTGGGAGCGTTTTACTCCAGGAAGCTCAGCAAGTCCGAACAGAACTACACCATCTGGGACCGGGAGTTGCTGGCCATTCATGCAGCGTTCAAAGCGTAGAGGCACTTCCTGATCGGCGCCAAGCACACGGTGCAGGTCTGCACGGACCACAAGAATCTGGAGCACTGGCGCACGGCACAGTTCCTGAACCAGAGGCAGATACGTTGGGCTGAGTTCTTTGCGAACTTCGACTTCCGAATAGAGTATGTCCCGGGGGACACCAACATCATGGCGGATGCTCTCTCCCGTAAGCCGCAGTATCTGGAGGAGGCAACGCCAGCGGCCGCCATGCACATCTTCGCACCAACAGTGTGGGCGTGCGCTGCGGCAACAGTTGACCTGGAGGCGGTGCGACGAGCGTTGCAGGATGACTCCTTCGCGCAAGCAAAGATGGCAGAG
This sequence comes from Podarcis bocagei, assembly GCF_964188305.1. NCBI lineage: Eukaryota > Metazoa > Chordata > Lepidosauria > Squamata > Lacertidae > Podarcis > Podarcis bocagei. Next base: position 92,011,128 of record NC_138132.1, on the reverse strand, counting down.
GTGCAGAGGGGCACGGCAGCGACCGACGAGTTCCAGCTGTGAGATGGATTGCTCATCCGTAAAGGGGCCATCTACGTGCCGGGAGACGAACTTCGCGCCAAGGTACTGCAGCAGCTGCACGACGCGCCCACTGCCGGGCACTTCGGCAAGGAAAAGACGGTGTAATTAGTCGCCAGAGACTTCTGGTGGCCCGGAATGAGAGGGGAAGTCGCGGACTACGTAGCGAGGTGTGACACCTGCCAGAGGGCCAAACCAGTGCACAGACCGCCGGCCGGACTGTTGGAACCGCTGCAAACTCCGGTCGAACCATGGGAGAGAGTGGCCCTGGACTTTGTCACGGATCTGCCCAGCTCGAGGGGCAAGACGGCCGTGCTGGTGGTGGTGGACTTGTTCTCCAAGATGGCACATTTCATTCCGTGTGCTAAGGTGGCCACGGCGGAACAAACCGCCAAACTGTTCATAGACCACGTGTTCAAGGTTCACGGTCTGCCGCGGTCTATTCTGTCCGACCGAGGGCGACAGTTCATCTCGAATTTCTGGCAGAAGCTGATGGGCTTCCTGAACGTCAAGATCAACCTGGCGTCGGCTAGACACCCGCAGACCAACGGGCAAGCGGAGCGGGTCAATGCCATCATGCAGCAGTACCTGAGATGTTATGCGAATCAACAGCCTGCGACGTGGGTGGATTACCTGCCTCTCGCCGAGTTCGCCTACAACAACACGAAGCACGTGTCCACGGGGGTCACGCCGTTCTTCGCCAACAACGGGAGGCACCCCAGAACCTTCCCGGGACTTGAAAGAATGGGGGAGGGGGAGCCGCAGACAGCAGATGCGTTCGCGTCGGAGTTGCAGGAGGTCCACGATCAGCTGCGGCGGCACCTGGAGCTGGCCAAACACGCATACAAGGTACAAGCGGACAAACACAGAAGGGTTGGCGAAGAGATCCATGTGGGAGACTGGGTCTGGTTAGCAGCCCACGCAGTGCCGGCCAGGTCGTTGGCGAAGAAGAAACTAGGGCATAAGCAACTGGGGCCCTACCAAGTCGAAGAGCAGGTCAACCCGGTGGCTTTCAGGCTGGCGCCCCGGAGGGTTCCAGGATGCATCCGGTGTTCCACAGATCGGTGCTCACTCCCTACAAGGCACCGCACAGGTTTCAGGAACCAGGAACGGCACCGAGTCCGCTCAGAGAAAGAACCGGGCACGCGGGAGTGGCACAGGAGGAGCGCATCAACGAAGTCACGGAGATTTTGGACTCCAGATGGGGGGAAGAGGGGGTAGAATACTTTCTCGCCAAGGAGGGCACCCCGGCCAGTGCGAACAGCTGGGTGCCGGGCTACGCTTTGGACGAACCTCTGCTCAAAGAAGAGTTTCATGCCCTCTTCCCACATAGGCCAATGCCAGAAGACTTTTTCGACGACTGGCTTTTCACGCCCACGCTTTCAGCCAGCACGTTCCGGGGTTTCGACTCGGAGGAGGAACCGATGCGAGACGCCCGTTCCCCGGAGGGGTCACCCTCGGGATCTGCCTCAGAACCCTCGTATTGGTGGGACGATAGACCAGAGGAGCAGTGGCGCAGAAAGTGGCTGGAGGGTCCAGGACGAGCAACGCCGCCAGGAGGAAGCGAGGGAGAGACGGACATGGACGTTTTCGGGGACGACCCAGGTTTCGAGCACGGCGGCACAGAGATGGAAGCGGAGGTGACCGTCGTCGACGAGAGCAGGGAGGAAGAACCGGAAGATTTCAGATGGAGGCCCGCCACGGGAAGCGAACTGTATCCGACATTCGTCCCCCTGACACAGCAGCACCCAGCTCCCGCACCGGAAGGAGGGGAGGGGGGAAGAGGGGGCTTCGAGGGGGGGATGGATGTCAGGGGTTCAGGAGCAGAGGCAAGGGCAAGGGAGGAAACAGAGAGCGAGGGGGAGGAGGCAGAAGAAAAGATGAGTGATGACGACGACCCGAGATCTCCGAGTCTTTCCAGTGAATCAGAAGATTCACAGAAAGGAGCACCAGTGGCCAGGGCAAGGGGGGAGCCTAGGGGGACACCCCAGGAAGATAGAGCCAGAGGGGACTCAGAGGAGAGCAGTTGGAAATCGGGACCAGCGTCACCGCCAGAGAGCAGGGAAGAGGAAGGGCGCCAGGGATCAAGCGCTGGCAGCTCACAACAGGGGGGAGGGCACGAGTCAGGAGTGGCCACACCTCCATCGGGGAGCGAAGAAACGGTCAGACGGAAAGTGGAAGGTTGGGCGCGCGCGCCAAGTTCAAATGCACAGGAGAGTGACGCAGTAGGCAGCCCGGAAAGGGAGCCAGGTCCTAAAGCCCGGCGCAAGGAGACAGAAGGGTCTGGGGGGTCAGCGTCTGAAGCGTCCCGGAAGGAAGAGACCCCGGGGGGCAGAGGGACCCAGAGGAGAACAGTCAGGCGGAAAAGGTGGAGCATGGCTAGGATATTAAGTTGGTGCACAAGGGGCGGAGACTCAGACGGAGCTTCGCCGATCTAACCACTAGACGTAGAGTTGCACGCAGCAGCTTGAGAATGGAAACTGTAACTCAATAAAGACTTTTACTTAATGATCGCTGGCTAGCGTGATCCTCTGTGAGCTAGGATCTGGAAGCAGCTCTGACAGCATTTGTTTTGTTTTGTGGCAAAAACTCAACTAATGAATTTAATGCTGTAACACAGGGGTAGGCAACCTAAGGCCCGTGGGCCAGATGCGGCCCAATCGCCTTCTCAATCCGGCCTGTTTTTAAATGAGTAGAATGTGTCCTTTTATTTAAAATGCATCTCTGGGTTATTTGTGGGGCATAGGAATTCGTTCATTCCCCCCCCAAAATATATAGTCCGGCCCCCCACAAGGTCTGAGGGATGGTGGACTGGCCCACGGCTGAAAAAGGTTGCTGACCCCTGCCTTTAACAGGTAAAAGGTACCACCTGTGTCCCCAAATGCTGCAATAATAGTAAAGACAGAACTGAGAGGATGTTTGGAATTCACGCGGGGGAAGGAACATGAACCAGCTGCTCTTTGCTTGCATCCCGTTAGCTCAGCTGCGCAGTCAGGAGTGGGCCAAAGCCTCCCTCTTGGCTCGTGTCCCAAGGTGTGCAGGCCCGAGTCAGCAAGTGTCGCTGATGGCTCTGCAGCTGCCCCTCAGGTCCAAAGGCAGCTCTCAATTGCCAGCCCAACTGGAAATGCTTTTGCAGGTGACTGGCAGCTTGCCTCTCTGTGTCGGGCACCTGAAAGTGGATGTCAGCTGTGCTGATCCCTGTGGCGAAGGCAGAGAGGCCGAACATTCTTGCTGGATCAGACTGGAGTGGGGTGTCCTCTTTTGTGGGACACTTCTTACTTAGAGGAAGCACTTCCTGTCTCAGGGAACTGATCTCTACTTACAGCCATTAGAGTTAAGATGGATGGCCGTCTGCCACGTGTTATAGGAATTTATGTAAAGGTTGGGGGGGGGGGTGCCCCTCCAGCAGACATCACACACACCGACTACCAAACGCAAAACGTCACTCCTGCAAATGTCCCCACAAAACACTTCATCACAGTTTTTCCCTATCTCTATTCAACAAATGCAACAAATCACTGATAAATGTATTTATGTACTGGCTCACTGGGAAAACTTTAGAAAGTCATATAAAATTGCTCCAGTATGGATTTGCGCCATTCCAAATTTGTTCTGTTTGGGAAAGGAATGGTTACCAAGGGGGGGGGGGTCTGGAATGTGAGCAGCCATAATCCCTGAAAGCTGGGATCACGTACACAGCAGCCTGTTGCACAAGACTGGCATCCTGGCAGATGGGTGCCAGACAGGCAGTCATCCCATGGACAATGGCAAACCACCCAGGAATGGATTAGGTCCTCAGGGGAAAACCAGGAACTTGTAAATATTCCTACTGTATCACTTGATGGGTATATGGCAGTGGGTAAGGGAGTGAAATATACTCAGATTCGAGTGTGGATTTAATGCTCTTTATTCAGCTCATAGTAGTGAGGAATGGAAGTTCCCCCAGAATGTCTGCTTTATATACATTATTTACACAATGGGCCCCATGTGATTGGCTAATTCTGGGATTCTCCTGTAGGCCAATCAGGTTGTGGATTCACTTCCACCTGGAGCTGGATTGGGTGACTCCTGTGGACCAATCAGACTGCTGCATTTTGGATCCTATTCAACTCAGTACATAACAGGGAGGTTGGGGGCAAACCTGACAAACTGGTTTCTACCAGAAAATCCCTCCCTGTTTGTGACATATGTATGATGTATCTGTGATGTATGCATGATGCTTCACCTGAGGTATTTATGGGAAAAGGGAAACCGTATAAAAGAGGAAGAATCCTTGGTTTGGGGCTTCTTCCTGCTTCTTCTGTGGGGTGGCTGGAAGTCCTGTTGCAACAGTCTTTTAAATAAAGGCCAGGCCTGTTTTGCTCCTATTTTCTTGGAATTTTCCTTTTACACATGGATGCTTTAGCTGAGATTCCTCCATTGCAGGGGGCTGGACTAGATGATCCTCGGGGTCCCTTTCAGCTCTACAATTCTGTGATTCTGTGGTCTACACAGGAACTGAAAGCAGATAATGCTTATGGGGAGGACTTAAAATACCTGGAAGTCCTTCTGTATCCCAGAACTTGTCCACACGTGTAAAAGTATATACTCAAGGAAAAATTGATGCTTAAAATGTGCAGGGGAACTTTGATGCAGGAGAGGGGGCTGTTTTCCAACAAATACCCCCCCCCAATTTTAAGGCAGAGGTGGTACAAGGCAAGCCTGGAAGGACTCTGCTACACACCCTTCCTCGGTGTTTGAATCACCTCTGGGACATTTCTTCTGATGCATTTTCTCTCACATGCTGCTGGCTGCTGCTGTAAGTAATAATTCCTGCACGATGTTTGGTGGGCAGGGAGCATTTTAAGTTAATAGTGTAGGTGTAATTTATGTGGTTGCTGCGGGTTCATGCATCTTAATCCAGAAGGGGCTGCAACAATGATCTTGTTTCTCCTACACAACTCCAGGCATAAAATTCACCCCTGCTGTTCCATGCATTGAGACTATTATACCTTAATGACTCAAGAGGTGAACCACAGAGCGCAAAGCTTTTCGCTTCTCCGGCAGATAGATGGAGAGAGTCAGGGACGCTTGAGGTTGGTGCTGGCATTACTATGAGTGGCAGCCAGTGCCATCTTTGCCTGTTGCATGAACTGGCCCAAAGTGAGCCTGCCCCCCCCCCAGGAGCTCCAGGTGGCGCACATGGTTCTCACCCTCCCCATTTCCTTCTCACAACAACCCTGTGAGGTTGTAGGCGGAGAGATGGTGACGGGTGCAAGGCCACCCTGTGAGCCTCATGGCTGAGCTGGGATTGCTCCCCCCAAAGGAAACACATCTTCTAAAGCAGTGTTTCCCAACCGGTGTTCCGCGGCACACTAGTGTGCCGTGAGACGTTGGCTAGTGTGCCGTGGGAGGGAGGCGGGCGAGTCGGGCGGTGAGAGGCGGCGGCGGCGAGGATCCGCGTCGAGCCGGGGGCGGCTCCGCGGTGGTGGTGCCGAGGTTTCTCTCTCCATTCTCCCCTCACACACACACACAGGAAATAACACAGGATCAGCTGACAGGACCCAGCCAATGGGGCGGCGGCGGGGCAGCGCGTGCAAAAGGGAGGAGCGCGAGACAGCGGACGAGGAGGAGGCCGGCATGTCCGGGCAGCAGCAGCAACAACAGCAGCAGCAACTCCCGGCGACGCCTCCTCAAGCCCCGGGCAACCCTACTCCCTCACCGGCCTCGGCCGCCCTCCTGCTCCACCCGCCGCCGCCTCCCCCGCCGCCGCCGGCCACCTCGGCCCCGCCGCCGCCCCCTCCGCCCGCTATCGCCGCCACCACCACAACAGCCGCCGCCGCCTCAGCTGCCGCCGTCCCTCAGTCCCTCGCTTTGCTGCCTCCTCCCCCCCCACCCCCAAAGCTTGGAGGTTCCCCGGCAAGGGGGAGGGAAAAAATTTGAAAACTTTCACTTTCGTGCGTCCCTCCCGGCGTGACGCTGCGCGCTGACGTCACGGGGCTGTAATGGTGGTGTGCCGCGAGATTTTTTTCCTCAAACAAGTGTGCCTTTGCCCAAAAAAGGTTGGGAAACACTGTTCTAAAGAGAGGACAAAAAGGGAAACGTATTTGCATAAATTTTACATATGCTCATTTAAAGTTGTAGGTCAAATTTTGAAATAATTACTGTAATTTAAGTAGCAATGCAATCCAAGTCTCCATTCAGTGGCCATTGTGCCTGCTCAGTCTGCTGTCCAGGTGGTGATTTTGGATGGGCAAATTCAAAACTGCTCCCCGCTTTCTCTCCTTCTCTCTTTCACATTAAACCACACTTGGACACGAGCAAAAGACCTCTGGCCTGTGCATAAATCATTTCTCCTCTTGCCTGTGGTAACCTTTCCCCCTTGGGTCTGGTGTGCTCTTACCTGGGGTGGCATTTTGATGAGGATGATGATGTCTGGATGTTGCAACACACACACACACACACACACACACACACACACACAACAAAAGAACCCCTCAAAGGCATGAGCAGCACTGAGTCCACAAGGAATGGCTGTGTGCAAACCCCCTGTAGCCCCCATCCTCAGAACCTAAGAGCCTGTAAGCAACCATCAGCCCAGGAGAGGGTGGTCCCTGCTGCTTCATAGGTGTAGTCCACGGGTAGGCAACCTAAGGCCCGGGGGCCAGATCTGGCCCAATCGCCTTCTCAATCTGGCCCGCGGACGGTCCGGGAATCAGCGTGTTTTTACATGAGTAGAATGTCTGCTTTTATATCACATGCATCTCTGGGTTACCTGTGGGGCATAGGAATTCATTCATTTCCCCTCCCCCCCAAATATAGTCCGGCCCCCAACAAGGTCTGAGGGACAGTGGATCGGCTCCCTGCTGAAAAAGTTTGCTGCCCCCTGGTGTAGTCTAAGTCATAGAATCATAGAATCATAGAGTTGGAAGAGACCACAAGGGCCATCGAGTCCAACCCCCTGCCAAGAAGGAAACAACATCAGAGCACTCCTGACATATGGTTGTCAAGCCTCTGCTTAAAGACCTCCAAAGTAGGAGACTCCACCACACTCCTTGGCAGCAAATTCCACTGTCGAACAGCTCTTACTGTCAGGAAGTTCTTCCTAATGTTTAGGTGGAATCTTCTTTCTTGTAGTTTGGATCCATTGCTCCGTGTCCGCTTCTCTGGAGCAGCAGAAAACAACCTTTCTCCCTCCTCTATGTGACATCCTTTTATATATTTGAACATGGCTATCATATCACCCCTTAACCTCCTCTTCTCCAGGCTAAACATGCCCAGCTCCCTTAACCGTTCCTCATAAGGCATCGTTTCCAGGCCTTTGACCATTTTGGTTGCCCTCCTCTGGACACGTTCCAGTTTGTCAGTGTCCTTCTTGAATTGTGGTGCCCAGAACTGGACACAGTACTCCAGGTGAGGTCTGACCAGAGCAGAATACAGTGGCACTATTACTTCCCTTGATCTAGATGCTATACTCCTATTGATGCAGCCCAGAATTACATTGGCCTTTTTAGCTGCCGCGTCACACTGTTGGCTCATGTCAAGTTTGTGGTCAACCAAGACTCCTAGATCCTTTTCACATGTACTGCTCTCAAGCCAGGTGCCCCCCATCTTGTATTTGTGCCTCTCATTTTTTTTGCCCAAGTGCAATACTTTACATTTCTCCCTGTTAAAATTAATCTTGTTTGTTTTTGCCCAGTTCTCTAATCTGTCAAGGTCGTTTTGAAGTGTGATCCTGTCCTCTGGGGTGTTAGCCACCCCTCCCAGTTTGGTGTCATCTGCAAATTTGATCAGGATGCCCTTGAGTCCATCATCCAAGTCGTTGATAAAGATGTTGAATAAGACCGGGCCCAAGACAGAACCCTGTGGCACCCCACTAGTCACTCTTCTCCAGGATGAAGAGGAACCATTGATGAGCACTCTTTGGGTTCGGTCAGTCATCCAGTTACAAATCCACTGAGTGGTAGCATAGTCAAGACCACATTTTACCAGTTTCTTTACAGGAATATCATGGGGCACCTTGTCAAATGCCTTGCTGAAATCAAGGTAGGCTACATCCACTGCGTTCCCTTCATCTACCAAGCTTGTAATTCTGTCAAAAAACGAGATCAGGTTAGTCTGACATGACTTATTTTTCAGAAATCCATGCTGACTATTGGTGATCACAGCATTCCTTTCTAGGTGCGCACAGACTGTTTGCTTAATGATCTGCTCCAGAATCTTCCCTGGTATTGATGTCAGACTGACTGAGCGGTAATTATTTGGGTCCTCTCTTTTCCCCTTTTTGAAAATAGGGACAACATTTGCCCTCCTCCAGTCTGCCGGGACTTCGCCTGTTCTCCAGGAATTCTCAAAGATGACTGCCAGTGGTTCTGAGATCACATCTGCCAGTTCTTTTAATACTCTTGGATGCAGTTCATCTGGCCCTGGAGACTTGAATACATCTAAACTAGCTAAGTATTCTTGTACTATCTCCTTAGTTATTCTGGGCTGTGTTTCCTTTGCTGAATCATTTGCTCCAAATTCTTCAGGTCGGGCATTGTTTTCCTTATCGGAGAAGACTGAGGCAAAGAAGTCATTGAGGAGTTCAGCCCTTTCTGTGTCCCCTGTTTGCATTTCACCATCTTCTCCTCTGAGTGACCCCACTGTTTCTTTGCTCTTCCTTTTGCTACGAACATACCCATAAAAGCCTTTTTTGTTGCTTTTAACCTCTCTAGCAAGCCTGAGTTCATTCTGTGCTTTAGCTTTTCTGACTTTGTGTCTACATGTGCTGGCTATTTGTTTGAATTCCTCTTTGGTGGTTTCCCCCCTTTTCCATTTTTTGTACACATCCTTTTTTAATCTTAACTCAGTTAAAAGTTCTTTAGATAGCCACCCTGGCTTCTTTAGGCACCTTCCATGTTTCCGTCTCATTGGTATTGCCTGACGTTGTGCTTTTACTATCTCCCTCTTAACAAACTCCCAGCCATCATGAACTCCCTTTCCTTTTAGTATTACTGTCCATGGGATCTCACCCAGCACTTCCCTAAGTTTTATGAAGTCGGCTTTCTTAAAGTCAAGAAATTGAGTCCTAGTATGCTTGGCTGCTCCTTTCCGCTGTATAGTAAACTTCAGAAGAGCATGATCACTCGCACCTAATGATCCTTCCACTTCTACCCCACTAACAAGATCATCAACATTGGTTAGGACTAGATCTAAAATGGCTGTTCCTCTTGTTGCTTCTCCCACTTTCTGGACAATGAAGTTGTCTGCAAGGCCAGTGAGGAATCTGTTTGACCTTATGCTCTTGGCTGAGTTTGACATCCAACAAATATCCAGGTAATTGAAGTCCCCCATTACTACTATCTCCCTTCCTTTTGCATGCTTGGCCATCTGTTCCAGGAAGGCATCATCTATGTCCTCCGTTTGGCTTGGGGATCTATAGTAAACTCCCACAATGAGGTCCCTGTTATTCTTCTCTCCCTTAATTTTGACCCAAATGCTCTCACTTTGGCTTTGATGTTCTAAATCTTGGATCTCTTCACAGGTATACACATCCCTGACATATAACGCCACTCCTCCTCCTTTCTTGTTTGGTCTGTTTCTCTGAAATAGATTGTATCCCCCCATTTTTACATTCCAATCGTGGGACTTATCCCACCAGGTTTCAGTGATGCCTATTATGTCATATTTAGTTTGCTGTACCAAGAGCTCAAGCTCATCTTGTTTATTTCCCATGCTTTGCGCATTAGTGTACAGACATTGAAGTCCATTAATCATTCCCCCGTGTCTCTTATTTAAGGATTTTTTCCTCCCACCACTAGGTCTGCGTGCTGTTTGCTCCATTTGGTCTATGACATTTGGATGATCATCTTCACCAATTGATAGACTCCTACCTTCAGGAGCACTGTCTCCCTCCCCCACATTAGTCAGTTTAAAGCCCTCCTGATGAGGTTTCTGAGATTTTTGGCAAAGTCCAGTGATTTTTGAGATTTTTGGCAAAGTCCAGTGTCAATTTATTACTCTGTATACTACACTGCTGCCAGGAGCAGCGAAATCCCCTGAGGAAGATTTGGAGCTGCTTACACTGAGTCTGACTATTCACCCATCTAGCGTAAGGGTTGCTGTTGTGGCACCCATGGGTGCACATGCTCCCACCCAAGCCTTCCCTGCTGCCTGTAAGTTCTGCTTCCCCTGCTAAAATTAGGCTGGAAAGGAGTACGCGAGGTTGCCATGTGTTTGGTGTGTCCACTACAAGTTTCTCCGGTCTGCAACCGTGCCCATTGGCCCCCAAAGGTTAGCAGCCATTGACTAGCCCAGTGCTGTATACTCTGACTGGCAGCTGCTGAGCCCCAGCCTGAGGCAGAGTCTTCCCCCACACCTGGCATGTGATATTTGTTTGGACTCGAGTTGTTCTGAATACAAACCCTGTGGTCTGACTACTGGAGATGAATAAGAAGTGTGGGGCTATCCCCATGGCACACTGCTGGGGGGCTCCCTCGGGGCATGTGGTAGGTCAGTTGGGTCGACCAGGGACAGTCTGACCTGAGCCATGTTCAGACATAACACTGACCGTTAACTTGGCTTGGGCAAATTAATTTGTGTGCAAGCTGCGTGAAAGGGCACTCACACTGAGAGCTCCTCGCAGGGAAGCAAATCACAAAGTGACAGGCTTAGCGTTGCCTCCTGTGCTTGAGATTGGTTGGGAGAAACAAACCACCGTACCAAACCACCGTACTGGTTCAGACATCATGATAAGCCAGTCATTCCATGGTTTGCAGACCCTCCCTGTGTCCCGATTTTCCAGGGGCAGTCCCGAATTTACAGAAGCCGTCCCAGTTTCTGAATTGTTCCCTGAATGTCCCGCTTTTCCATAAGGACGTCCCTATTTCACTTGGAGAAATGTTGGAGGGTATGGAGTTATGTGACCCTTGAGCCAAGGAGATAAGTAACTATACAACCTTTAGAAGACATCTGAAGGTAGCCCTGCACAGGGATTTTTTTTATTGTTTAATGTTTTATTATGTTTTTACTGTATATATGTTGGAAGCTGCCCAGAGTGGTTGGGGCAACCCAGTCAGATGGGCAGGGTGTGTTGTTGTTAAAAAATAGGATGTCCCTATTTTCATCAGACAAATTTGGTAGGTATGTGTTTGATTCCCTGCTGGATAGAAAGCCGGATAGAAAGCTTGTGCACAGGCTCATTTGCCTTACTGTAGCTAATGGGCAGCACCCTGACTGAATGTGGCCCCAGTGTGACAGTTGCTCCACATGGCCTGTGTGGTGATTGTGGAGTATTCTGTGTTCAGACACTGGTCACTTCCAGAGGCCCAGTTCACTGAGCTGTCACTCTGGATTGTTTGCACAGCATTTGGGAGTGGTTAGATGACATTGGCCAGTTTATCGAGCATTCATTCTGATTTGCTTGCAAGAAGGTTAGACAGTTAAGCATCCTGTTGGCACCTTCCACCTCCTCACACTTCTCTCCCAGACGTCAGGATGAGAGATCACCCTGGATCTTTCCTCTGAGAACAAAGGAGCAAGCATGGCTGCCTTTCACTTTTCTGGGTTAAACAAGAAACTTTTCTATGCAGGTTATTTACTTCCTATAATAAACAATTTTCTTATTTTTCTCAACCATATCTATCTATGAGTGATTGCAAAAGGTAAAGTGTACCCTGTAGACTAATTCACAAACCACACTCTGCATACCAAAGCTTCAATGGGATCGTGGTCTTTCAGTCTCTCCAGGGGAGCCTCCATACATTATGGTATTGGGGTAGTTATATGTGAAGCCACCTTCAATACTTGTTTGTACCTTTCAAGGTTTTTGAGTCGACATACTGGTACATCATCATCATCATTATCATCATCATCATTTATTAAATTCGTATACTGCCCTATATCTGAAGATCACGGGGTGGTTTCCTGAATGAGCCTCACTGACATGAACTGCCGAAGGACACTTCTTCCACAGCTCTTTTTCATTTCAGTGAGGCTCATGCAGCAGAACCTCTTCCTGGACTGAGCCTGTGTTGACGCGTGGGAAGTGAGTGGTGTGCCATTTTGGATTTTCTGCATCAGGTATTAAGATGCCTCACTCCAACTACCTCACAGGCTGTTATTACAGCAAAGGCACCCACCTCATGCCAGGTTGACCTCAGTTTCTGGAAATCCCGTGTCTTGTTGTGGTGAAAGCTCCTATGTTCTGGCTTCTTGCAAGAACAACGAAAATACCTTGCTGAGTAGGGAACTGTTAACAGGTTCTTGGCTCAGAAAAAGGGATGAGGCTTGCAGCTCTGCCTTCATACTCCTTGTTTTCAAACACGTCCATCTTCACACACCCCTGCTTTTTCTCCCTTGATGGCACTCTTGAGAACATCATGACGACAATGGTGCATTTGTTTGTTTTTCCAACCCACAAGTGTCTAGCACTCATAGGAGAAGAAAGAATACCAAAAAGTGCATTCCCCGGAAAGATGAGATAAGCTGGGTCATGTTTTAGCTTGATAACAGAAAAAGCAACAAGCCTGTCGTTACATAGAAAGTTAGCATGTCAGGAGGAAGGTTGTATGAAACCCTTCTCCTTGCCTTGGTTGAGTTCTGCTGCAGAGAGTTCTATCCATTCAGACAAACCTGAAAACCTGAAAACATTGGGGGGCTAAAGGTGAAGACAATGCTCAGTTGTCCCAGACGTTTTCTGGTTTGCCCTTGGATCCCAGAAAAGGGATGAGGGACTCCTTCGCTCCATGTATCATTCAGCCCATCTGCTCTAAGTTGGCCCAACAGACCCATATTGCTTCCAAATCTCAGTTGCAGAATGAAAATGGCAAATCTGCTTTAAATCTAAGTTAGGAGGGCTAACTTAGATTTAAAGCAGATTTGCCATTTTCATTCTGCAACTGAGATTTGGAAGCAATATGGGTCTGTTGGGCCAACTTAGAGCAGATGGGCTGAATGATACATGGAGCGAAGGAGTCCCTCATCCCTTTTCTGGGATCCAAGGGCAAACCAGAAAACGTCTGGGACAACTGAGCATTGTCTTCACCTTTAGCCCCCCAATGTTTTCAGGTTTTCCTACAACACAAGTGAGCATTAGAAACTCCAATACTTTTCTCCCCTGTCCCATTCGTGACAGTGACTATAATTTATTATTATACCCCGCCCATCTGGCTGGGCCTCCCCAGCCACTCTGGGCAGCTTCCATAGAAACCCAAAATACACTAAAATATCACACGTTAAAAACTTCCCTGAACAGGGCTGCCTTAAGATGTCTTCTGAATGTCAGGTAGTTGTTTATCGCTTTGACATCTGCTGGAAGGGCGTTCCACAGGGCGGGCGCCACTACCGAAAAGGCCCTCTGCCTGGTTCCCTGTAGCTTTGCTTCTCGCAATGAGGGAACCACCAGAAGGCCCTCGGCGCTGGACCTCAGCGTCTGGGCAGAATGATGGGGGTGGAGACGCTCCTTCAGGTATACTGGACCGAGACCGTTTAGGGCTTTAAAGGTCAGCACCAACACTTTGAATTGTGCTCGGAAACGTACTGGGAGCCAATATAGGTCTTTCAAGACCGGTGTTATATGGTCTCGGTGGCCGCCCCCAGTCACCAGTCTAGCTGCCGCATTCTGGATTAGTTGTAGTTTCCGAGTCACCTTCAAAGGTAGCCCCACGTAGAGCGCATTGCAGTAGTCCAAGCGGGAGATAACCAGAGCATGCACCACTCTGGCGAGACAGTCCGCAGGCAGATAGGGTCTCAGCCTACGTACCAGATGGAGCTGGTAAACAGCTGCCCTGGACACAGATTTGACCTGTGCCTCCATGGACAGCTGTGAGTCCAAAATGACTCCCAGGCTGTGCACCTGGTCCTTCAGGGGCACAGTTACCCCATTCAGGACCAGGGAATCCTCCACATCTGCCCGCCTCCTGTCCCCCCAAAACAGTACTTCTGTCTTGTCAGGATTCAACCTCAATCTGTTAGCCGCCATCCATCCTCCAACCGCCTCCAGGCACTCACACAGGACCTTCACCGCCTTCACTGGTTCTGATTTAAAAGAGAGGTAGAGCTGGGTATCATCTGCATACTGATGAACACCCAGCCCAAACCTCCTGATGATCTCTCCTAGTGGCTGCATGTAAATGTTGAAAAGCATGGGGGAGAGGACAGAACCCTGAGGCACCCCACAAGTGAGAGCCCAGGGGTCTGAACACTCATCCCCCCCCACCACTTTCTGAACACGACCCAGGAGGAAGGAGTGGAACCACTGTAAGACAGTGCCCCCAGCTCCCAGCCCCTCAAGGCAGTCCAGAAGGATGTTATGGTCGATGGTATCAAACGCCGCTGAGGGATCCAGCAGAACTAGGAAATAGCTCTCACCTTTGTCACTAGCTCGCCGGAGATCATCAACCAGTGCGACCAAGGCAGTTTCAGTCCCATGATGAGGCCTGAATCCCGACTGGAAGGGATCCAAATGGTCCGCTTCTTCCAGGCGTGCCTGGAGTTGTTCACCAACCACTCGCTCAATCACCTTGCCCAAGAATGGAAGATTTGAGACTGGGCGATAGTTGGCCATCGTGGCCGCATCTAAAGATGGTTTTTAAAGAAGCGGTTTAATAACCGCCTCTTTGTGGTGGTGATAGGGGATTGTAGTGGTGATAGGGGATTCCCTACTGAGGGGAACAGAAGCAGTGATCTGTGGGCCTGACAAGATGTCTCGGGAAGTGTGCTGTCTCCCCGGGGCTAAGATCCAAGATGTAACTGAACGACTGCAAGGAATCATAAAACCCACTGACAAATACCCCTTCCTCTTGGTTCATGTGGGAACCAATGACACTGCAAGCAATAGCCTCCAGAAGATCAAAAGAGACTACGAGGCTCTCGGCAGGAAATTGAAGCAACTAAATGCACAAATTGTCATCTCATCTGTCCTCCCAGTTGAACGACGTGGCCCAGGGAGAGAGGGAAAAATAGTGGAAGTGAACAGCTGGCTTCGCAAATGGTGTAAACAGGAACAGTTTGGATTCTTAGATCACGGACTGCAGTTTCTTGAAGATGGACTTCTGGCAAGCGATGGGCTGCACCTCACAACGGTTGGGAGAAATGTTTTTGCCAAAAATCTCAGAAACCTCATCAGGAGGGCTTTAAACTGACTAATGTGGGGGAGGGAGACAGTGCTCCTGAAGGTAGGAGTCTATCAATTGGTGAAGATGATCATCCAAATGTCATAGACCAAATGGAGCAAACAGCACGCAGACCTAGTGGTGGGAGGAAAAAATCCTTAAATAAGAGACACGGGGGAATGATTAATGGACTTCAATGTCTGTACACTAATGCGCAAAGCATGGGAAATAAACAAGATGAGCTTGAGCTCTTGGTACAGCAAACTAAATATGACATAATAGGCATCACTGAAACCTGGTGGGATAAGTCCCACGATTGGAATGTAAAAATGGGGGGATACAATCTATTTCAGAGAAACAGACCAGACAAGAAAGGAGGAGGAGTGGCGTTATATGTCAGGGATGTGTATACCTGTGAAGAGATCCAAGATTTAGAACCTCAAAGCCAAAGTGAGAGCATTTGGGTCAAAATTAAGGGGGAGAAGAATAACAGGGACCTCATTGTGGGAGTTTACTATAGATCCCCAAGCCAAACAGAGGACATAGATGATGCCTTCCTGGAACAGATGGCCAAGCATGCAAAAGGAAGGGAGATAGTAGTAATGGGGGACTTCAATTACCCGGATATTTGTTGGATTTCAAACTCAGCCAAGAGCTTAAGGTCAAACAGATTCCTCACTGGCCTTGCAGACAACTTCATTGTCCAGAAAGTGGGAGAAGCAACAAGAGGAACATCCATTTTAGATCTGGTCCTAACCAATGTTGATGACCTGGTTAGTGGGGTAGAAGTGGAAGGATCATTAGGCGCGAGTGATCATGCTCTTCTGAAGTTTACTATACAGCGGAAAGGAGCAGCCAAGCATACTGGGACTCAATTTCTTGACTTTAAGAAAGCCGACTTCATAAAACTTAGGGAAGTGCTGGGTCAGATCCCATGGACAGTAATACTAAAAGGAAAGGGAGTTCATGATGGCTGGGAGTTTGTTAAGAGGGAGATAGTAAAAGCACAACGTCAGGCAATACCAATGAGACGGAAACATGGAAGGTGCTTAAAGACGCCAGGGTGGCTATCTAAAGAACTTTTAACTGAGTTAAGATTAAAAAAGGATGTGTACAAAAAATGGAAAAGGGGGGAAACCACCAAAGAGGAATTCAAACAAATAGCCAGCACGTGTAGACACAAAGTCAGAAAAGCTAAAGCACAGAATGAACTCAGGCTTGCTAGAGAGGTTAAAAGCAACAAAAAAGGCTTTTATGGGTATGTTCGTAGCAAAAGGAAGAACAAAGAAACAGTGGGGTCACTCAGAGGAGAAGATGGTGAAATGCAAACAGGGGACACAGAAAGGGCTGAACTCAATGCCTTCTTTGCCTCAGTCTTCTCCAATAAAGAAAACAATGCCCAACCTGAAGAATTTGGAGCAAATGATTCAGCAAAGGAAACACAGCCCAGAATAACTAAGGAGATAGTACAAGAATACTTGGCTAGTTTAGATGTATTCAAGTCTCCAGGGCCAGATGTACTGCATCCAAGAGTATTAAAAGAACTGGCAGATGTGATCTCAGAACCACTGGCAGTCATCTTTGAGAATTCCTGGAGAACAGGTGAAGTCCCGGCTGACTGGAGGAGGGCAAATGTTGTCCCTATTTTCAAAAAAGGGAAAAGAGAGGACCCAAATAATTACCGCCCAGTCAGTCTGACATCAATACCAGGGAAGATTCTGGAGCAGATCATTAAGCAAACAGTCTGTGAGCACCTAGAAAGGAATGCTGTGATTACCAATAGTCAGCATGGATTTCTGAAAAATAAGTCATGTCAGACTAACCTGATCTCGTTTTTTGACAGAATTACAAGCCTGGTAGATGAAGGGAACGCAGTGGATGTAGCCTACCTTGATTTCAGCAAGGCATTTGACAAGGTGCCCCATGATATTCTTGTAAAGAAGCTGGTAAAATGCGGTCTTGACTCTGCTACCACTCAGTGGATTTGTAACTGGCTGACTGACCGAACCCAAAGGGTGCTCATCAATGGTTCCTCTTCATCCTGGAGAAGAGTGACTAGTGGGGTGCCACAGGGTTCTGTCTTGGGCCCGGTCTTATTCAACATCTTTATCAACGACTTGGATGATGGACTCAAGGGCATCCTGATCAAATTTGCAGATGACACCAAACTGGGAGGGGTGGCTAACACCCCAGAGGACAGGATCACACTTCAAAACGACCTTGACAAATTAGAGAACTGGGCCAAAACAAACAAGATGAATTTTAACAGGGAGAAATGTAAAGTATTGCACTTGGGCAAAAAAAATGAGAGGCACAAATACAAGATGGGGGACACCTGGCTTGAGAGCAGTACATGTGAAAAGGATCTAGGAGTCTTGGTTGACCACAAACTTGACATGAGCCAACAGTGTGACGCGGCATGCTAAAAAAGCCAATGCAATTCTGGGCTGCATCAATAGGAGTATAGCATCTAGATCAAGGGAAGTAATAGTGCCACTGTATTCTGCTCTGGTCAGGCCTCACCTGGAGTACTGTGTCCAGTTCTGGGGACCACAGTTCAAGAAGGACACTGACAAACTGGAACGTGTCCAGAGGAGGGCAACCAAAATGGTCAAAAGCCTGGAAACGATGCCTTATGAGGAACGGCTAAGGGAGCTGGGCATGTTTAGCCTGGAGAAGAGGAGGTTAAGGGGTGATATGATAGCCATGTTCAAATATATAAAAGGATGTCACATAGAGGAGGGAGAAAGGTTGTTTTCTGCTGCTCCAGAGAAGCGGACACGGAGCAATGGATCCAAACTACAAGAAAGAAGATTCCACCTAAACATTAGGAAGAACTTCCTGACAGTAAGAGCTGTTCAACAGTGGAATTTGCTGCCAAGGAGTGTGGTGGAGTCTCCTACTTTGGAGGTCTTTAAGCAGAGGCTTGACAACCATATGTCAGGAGTGCTGTGATGGTGTTTCCTGCTTGGCAGGGGGTTGGACTCGATGGCCCTTGTGGTCTCTTCCAACTCTATGATTCTATGATTCTATGATTCTTTCAGCGGGTCTGGGAAGGCTCCCTCATGGAGGGAAGCATTCACCACCCCACAAAGCCCATCGCCCAGTCCTTCCCGGCTAGCTTTTATAAGCCAGGATGGGCAAGGATCCAGGAGACAGGTGGTTGGCTTCACTCGTCCAAGCAGCCTGTCCACATCCGCGGAGGTAACAGATTGGAATTGATCCCATGCAACTTGACTAGACAGGTCTCTAGCACTCTCCCACCCCGGCCCTGCTACCACGATGGAGTCTACTTCTTCCCAAATCTGAGCGATTTTATCTGCAAAAAACTTTGCAAAATCATTGCAGGAGAACATGTGGCACGTACTGGGCCCCGATGTTGCAGGTGGTTCCGCTAAATTGTGAACCACCTGAAAAAGTCTCCTGCTGCTGTTTTCTGCAGATGCAATAGAGGCGGTGAAGAAATTCTTCTTCGCTGTCGCCATTGCCACTTGGTAGGCTCGACGTTGAGCTCTAACCTGTGTCCGGTCAGATTCGGAATGAGTTATCCGCCACCGGCGCTCTAGCTGTCTCAACGATTGTTTCATTGCCCTCAGATCTGTGGAAAACCACGGGGCTGTCCAGGCTCCATGCAATCGGAGAGGGCGCTTCGGAGCCAAACAGTCAATAGCCCTGGTTAACTCCACATTCCAGCGGGCCACCAGGGAATCAGCTGAAAGGCCATCAACATGGGATAAAGTATCCCCTACCACTCTCTGGAAACCATTTGGATCCATTAAGTGGTGGGGGTGGACCATCCGAATTGGTCCCACCTCCCTGCAGAGGGGATGGGTCGCAGAGAAGTCCAGTTGCACCAGGAAGTGATCTGACCATGGCACTTCTTTCGTTTCGCTTTTACTTAGTGTCAGATCACCAACATTCATAGAGGTAAACACCAGGTCCAAGGCATGTCCGCGGCTATAGGTTGGGCCAGACTTATTCAGGGACAGTCCCATGGAGGCCATGCTTTCCACGAAGTCCCGAGCGGCCCCTTGTAAGGTCATGTCGGCATGGATGTTAAAATCCCCTAGGATGACCAAACTAGGTGTCTCCAGGAGAACATCTGCCACGACCTGAAGCAGCTCGGGCAGGGAATCCTTGGTGCAGCGGGGAGGTCGGTACACCAAAAGGAATCCTGTACTGCCCCTATTGCCCAACCTCCAGAACATGTACTCAGAAAACTGGGTCTTCCCAATAGGATGCCTGGTGCAAACTAATGACTTCCTAAAAATCACTGCAACCCCCCCTCCCCGCCCACATGACCTGGGTTGCTGTGAGTAAGAGAAACCTGGTGGACAAGCAGCGGCAAGGACAGGCCCATCTGCTTCATCCAACCTGGCCTCTGCCAGGTCAAATGCTCCATCCATGATCAAGTCATGGATGGCAGTGGTCTTATGAATCATTGACCTGGCATTGCACAGCAGCACCTTCAGGCTATGTGGGTATCCCTTGCTGATTCTAGTATCCATCCGGTCAGGACCAGACCCGGAGGCAGGAATAGTCCTCAGACAACGACTAAACCTGCCCGCTCTGTAATGATACGGTCTAATCTTAGCGTAACTCCTCCTCCTACCCGTGATCACTGAGATCGGTTGTCCCAGTGCATCCCCCCCCCCCCCCGTGGAACATGCCCCAGCCATTTTGTGGGCTGGGGCCCACTCCCCGGCAGCCCTGACCCCTCCCCTTAAGAACAAAATAACACCTTAAACAAACAAACAAAACCAATAAAACAATACAAACAAAAAACTGTAAAAATTACAAAAGCAACAAAATCAAAAAAATTCCCCAAACCCAACCAAACATCCACCCCACCCCCCACATACAAAAAATTCAAAAGAAATTAAAAAAAAACATTTAAAAAACACTCTGTGCCCCTCCAGCAGTAACAGCAACTGCCCTAGTGAGGCCTGTCAGGCCCCGCCCTGGGCCAGGTGGTAAGTGGCAAGAGCAGGGCCCTCAGGCACTCACACAGGGGAGTCCTCCTGGGCAGAAGGCAGCAAGCAGCAAGCAGTCCTTGTGAGGCTTCAGGCCCTGCCCCAGGCCAGATGGTAAGTGGCAAGAGCAGGGCCCGCAGGCACTCACCACAGGGGAGTCTTCCTGGGCAGCAGAGCAGGCCTTGTGAGGCTTCAGGCCCCGCCCCAGGCCAGATGGTAAGTGGCAAGAGCAGGGCCCTTAGGCACTCACCACAGGGGAGTCTTCCTGGGCAGCAGAGCAGTCCTTGTGAGGCTTCAGGCCCCGCCCCAGGCCAGATGGTAAGTGGCAAGAGCAGGGCCCGCAGGCACTCACCACAGGGAAGTCTTCCTGGGCAGCAGAGCAGTCCTTGTGAGGCTTCAGGCCCCGCCCCAGGCCAGATGGTAAGTGGCAAGAGCAGGGCCCGCAGGCACTCACCACAGGGGAGTCTTCCTGGGCAGCAGAGCAGTCCTTGTGAGGCTTCAGGCCCCGCCCCAGGCCAGATGGTAAGTGGCAAGAGCAGGGCCCGCAGGCACTCACCACAGGGAAGTCTTCCTGGGCAGCAGAGCAGTCCTTGTGAGGCTTCAGGCCCCGCCCCAGGCCAGATGGTAAGTGGCAAGAGCAGGGCCCTTAGGCACTCACCACAGGGGAGTCTTCCTGGGCAGCAGAGCAGTCCTTGTGAGGCTTCAGGCCCCGCCCCAGGCCAGATGGTAAGTGGCAAGAGCAGGGCCCTCACGCACTCACACAGGGGAGTCTTCCTGGGCAGCAGGCAGCAAGCAGTCCTTGTGAGGCTTCACATTATCGTGTGGTTGTTGTCCCTGGGTTTTGAGTTCCTTGTTGTACTCCATAAGCTTTTCACAAGCCACCATGTTACAGGACATGGCATTTTTGAGTATAGCTTCCTGGATCTCTGTTCTGGCTCTGTTTCCCTGTCTGTCATGGAGGGATGAACAAATCTATCAGATTTCCTCATTTTCCCCAATCTTAAATTCATTTCTCCACATTCCCACAGTAATTTCCATTTTTTAAAAAAAAAACATTTAAATTTCCCCTAATATGTATGTTTTTCTGCAATGTTGATAAATATGCATATTTTTGCAAGCAGTTTCTCCATAACTTAATGGATTTTTATATGGTATTTCCACTGATTTATACATTTTATATGCATTTTTTTACACATTACTTGGCTGGAGAACTGCATGACAAATTTCAGAAATGTGTGAATTTCAAAGGAAGTCTGTGTTACGATTCACATATTGTTTCAGAAAGTGTGGATTTCATCAGTTTGCCTGCAACGGAGAACTGAGTTGAATTGCACACCCCCCCCCCAGGCCTCCCACTCTGCCAGCATTTCCTTTCCCCTCCTCCTTGTCTCTTTCTCATTTGCTTTCCCACCTCCACTTCACCGGCTTTGGCTCTCTCTCACCATCCCTCCTTCCATACAACACTGCAGGGAGAGTCTTACACCCACCAGTCTGGCTGCTGCCATCCCAAGGGGATTCATGCTGCAGGCCTACCCAGCTGCCCAGGACAAGAGGGGGATTTGGAGGGCCTTTGGTCCTGCTGCTGCTCCAAGCTCCCCACCTCCCCATAAGCGGGTATGCGGGCACACACCCCTTCTCCAACTGCTGCATCCCTCTGGCTCCCCCTCCGCCCAGCCTAAGAATGGAGTCGCCTAATTGTTTAAGCCACACAGAAAGAGGCATCCAGGTACTAAATTACAGGGTTGGAGCTGCACTGGCAGTCAAACAGCAGGCCTGTGACAAATGCAGTTAAGTGCAGTCTAATGAGCCCGGCCAGATGTGCTCCACCACAGCAGTGCGAAACTGAGTGCGAGAGGATGAAAGAGGGAGACTGAGAGGGACATGAAAAGGAGTCCTGAGGTTGCCCAGTCCAAGCTTAGCAGCTGGTTTGACCCTGGCAGAACAGAGATCAGGAGGTAGATAAAAGAAGGGTTGGGAAAGGAAAATCTTATTAGGAGCTGTGGGAAGAGTGGGATGCTGATAGCCGCCAGCAGGGACAGCCAGCTTCTGGGCAGGCTCCATTCTCCAGGCAGAGCTCTGCCACGTGGTGGGTCTTGGGTCTTGTCAAGGTTGGCAGGTCTTGTCAAGGTTGGCACCCACCACGAGGCAGGAGCTGCTCCAGGTCAAGCACTGCTGGAACCAAGAGGAGCTGCACAAGAGCACAGGAGTTTCAGATATGAATACTGAACAGAGAAAGCTTATTTACACCACTTCAGAACATCGGCCCATATAGCCCGGTATTACCAACACTAACCAACAGTGATCACTTTCAGGCAACCCTACTTGGAGGCGTTGGGTGCTGAAACCGAGATGTTCCAAGGCTCCCTTGCACCCTGGGAAAGGAGCTGCATTAGCTCCCCGCATCACCTGCCCCCTTAGTAAGGGACTAATAGAACTCGCTGCCAGCCGACTGGGGAGGGCGCCCCACAGGACTGCTGCGATGGCCCCCGCCAGTGACCAGATTCCTTCACTGAGGTGCCCAGAGGAGCTTCAGTATGGTGATGACAACGTAGTGTGTGCTCACTCAGAGGATGACCTCCAAGCCATCCTAAATATATTTGCAGAAGTTTACAAAAAGCTTGGCCTGTTGCTCAACATCCAAAAAACCAAATTGCTGCACCAACAAGCACAAAACCCCTCTGCAGCACCACAAATCCAACTGGTGTAAAGTTGGAAAATGTCGATCACTTCTCCTACCTGGGCAGTTCTCTTTCCTCAAGGGCCAACATTGGTGCCAAAATCCAGCATCGCCTGAGCTCCCCACCGTGGTTTCCAGCAACTGGTATTCAGAGGCCTACTCCTGCCTTCTGCAGCAGACGCAAAACATAGCAATCATGGCTAGCAGCCTTCCATAGTCTTATCCTCCATGAAATTGTCTAATCCTCCTTGAATCTCATTCATTGTTTTCATTGCCTTTTCATCTTGTGGCAGCCAATTCTATAGTCCAACTATGTGAAGAAGTGTCTCCTTCTGCAGTGAGCTAGCACGGGTGGAGAGAGGTGGTGCTAAAACTTTCCCCTACAAAGTGCTGGTTGTGGAGATTCAAGGAGGTTTTCACACGAGGGAAGCATCACCAACCTGATTCCCCCTCCCTGCCCTCTGGTGTTGTGCAATGCATCTGCTGTCTCTGGCTTCCAGCGTCTTCCACTGGGGTGAAGTGCAGCCAAGTGTAGCCTGGCTCCAGCAGGAAGTCTTGCCTGTGTGAGGTGATAGATCTGGTGGTAAGAAAATGCTGCCTACGGTGTTTGGGTAGAGGTAGCTCCTCCACACTTGCATGTCGTCACTTGAGGTTGCAGCCATCAAGTGATAATACTTGCCAGCACGTACATAAGCCTTTTAGAGTGCTTCACTTGGTGTTTTTTCTGTTGCTTCCTGTGGCTGTTTTTAATATGGAAGATCCACACATGTATTACTGATAGGTTGGCGTTATATGTTAATGTTTTACGTGATTTTTTTTATGGCATAATGTATTTACGTTTTTAAATGGGGATCTTTTAGGCAGCTGATAGCTCTAAGTGATGGCGTGTCTCCTGCTTCTTTTGCAGCTGATGTCTTGGAGCCCAGTCGTCTCACCAGGTGCCTTCCAAACCCTCTGGGAAATCAGCACTCCTCAGATTGCCTCAGCCGGTCAGTGTGGGGTTGTGTGAGGGAGCAGTTTGTAAGATGAAGCTGTACTTGTCTGGAAATGGGAGTTGTAGTCTGAAGGGCACCAGGTTGGGGATGGCTGGGGAAGAAGTTCCAAACTGCTGCACGCAGCTTGAGCCTTTTGTTTTATTCCATTCCTGCCTGTACTGGGTCTAAGGTCACACATTACACAGCAGTGAACTCGGGTTTCCTCCAGGGCACGTGCTCAGCAGGGAGCCACAACCAGTGAGAGACCACTTTAGGAACACAGACAGTTGGCTTAATCAGAGTCAGAGCAATTGCCCCATCTAGCTCAGTGCTGCCTACACTGACTGGTAGCAGCCCTCCAGGATTTCACACGGGGAGTCTTTCTCAGACCTACCTGGAAATGCTGTGGACCTTCTGCACGCAAACCTGGCCACCCACCCAGGGCTGGCTCAAGACATTTTGCTTCTTGAGGTGAAGGACAAGATGCCTCTCCCTGCCCACACCCCACAGCCACTCCCCAGAACAGGCACTGACCAGACTGGGCAGCTGAATCCAGAGCCTTAGCTTCCGGAGGGCTAGCCAGGCTTTTTGGCCCGGGGGAAACCTCCAGAGGAGTGCCACTGAGGCTCCCAGCCTGTGGGTGTGTGGACGCAAATGCACGTGGGGGTGCCAATCTGGGTCTTGACGCGGGTGAAATAAAGCCTAGTTTTGCCCCTGGCTGAACCTTGCTTAGCGGGCGCAGAGAGGGCTATGAGGCCCCCACAGCTCCGCCTTGCAGTAAAGGGGAGCAGCCAGGCGGCTCAGTGGGCGTAGCTGGGAGGGGGCTGCCGTGCCTCTCTGCCTTCCACTCGCACACAGGGGGAGATGCCTCACTCTGCCTGAGGCAGCAGGGGTGGGGAACCTCAAGGCCAAATGTGCCCCTCCAGGTCTCTCCATCTGGTCCTGGAGCCTCTTCAGGGACTGTCAGTTTTGGTTTCTCTCCCCCTCGCATTTTGGCAGTCTTAAGTTTGCTTCTCCACATTTATGTACTAGTGATTTTGTTTCATAAAGCCCTCTTGAAAATTTGTCAGCACTTTCGTGCAGCTCTTTCCTAATGTACATGTTTATGTGTGCAAGTTTGCCTGAGATGCACATTATTGGTGAGCATTTTTCGTAATGCATTTTGTAGGTTATTTTCAAAGTGCCAGTTTTTAAGGACAGCTGTGCTTCAGCGTATTGTTTTTGAAAGTGCAGATTAAAATTTGAACTGTGCCGCCTTTCTCCCCATGCCTAGCCCCGCCCTTCCTCAACCCCGCCCCCTCTTCCGAGGCCACACCCCTCGCTCTGGCCACGCGCTAATAGAAACTTTGCCTTTACAAAACTCTCGGCTGCCTTTCAATTCCTCGGCTGTTTTGCAGGAAACCATTTAAACTAATTTCTAAAAGATTTGCTTTTGATGAGATTCGGCAGCAACTCTCTGTTGACGGGGAGGCAGGGAAGATTAGCATCTCGTGTGCGCCGGGGATGGGGAGCAGCCTTTCATTGCCTGTGTGGGCAGCCACAGAAAGATGTCTGATACTGCTTTAGATATTCTGTGCTTCTCTCCTAGGGAATTTGCTTACTTTATTGAGCTTCTCATCTGTTCTCTGGCTGCTGCTCCACATGCAAACGCTTCCCCGCTTCGCTCCGAGCTTCCAGGGCTGGGGTGGGGGAAGAGGAACACTTCAAACAGAAAGAAACATCTAAGGCAGCACCAGAGATGAGGGAGTCTTAATCTCCTGTTTGCTACATCCTCCTCCTCCTCCTCTTCTTCTCCTCCACGGCAATTAACTTCTGTGCCGCAAACAAAGATTAGGAATTCCAGGTGGGGAAGGAGCAGCCGGAGCCAGTGAGGTTATAAGTACCTGAGATTTTGCTTTCATGCAGCTGTCAGCCGCTGAGGAAAAGGAGAGACACGAACAGGGAGGGAAAGATGCTGTCGCTCATGGCGCCAGAGCAGAGCCTCTTGGTCGGGAAGCTTCCCTTCTTAGTAGTGACGCTTCCACATGATCAGAATCTGTGCCCCAGCCCAGTGCTGTTATCCTTGCATTGGCTGGAGCCCAATCCTGTCCCTTTGTCTTGGTCATGCTCCGCACAGGTGACCAAGGTTAGAGACAGGGAAGCACAAGCCAGCAGGCCCCCCCAAGGCAGCCTTGGCAGGATCCCCCTTCCAGCCCCAGCCCAGCCTCCTCTGCTGGTTGTGGAGGGAGGGCTTTTTCTTCCTTCCTTCTCTGCAAGGAAATCAGGATCCTGGGAGGAGGGTGTGTGGGTGCATTTCAATCCTTGGCCTGTCAACTGTGGTTCAGATCTGGATTGGGGCCCTGTGCCAGGAATATGTGTGCACGGGCCATTTGTGCAATATCTTGCTGAAGTGAATAGGAGGTATGTTTGCTTTTCTCCGGTACAAATTTGGTGTAGGGCCTGTGTTTGTGAATGTTTGGGGTTGTGGGGGGTGTGGGTGTATGAGAGAGAGAGAGAGAGAGAGAGAGAGAAGTTCTCTTCCTCCTTGAAATATACTCAGAGTCGCAAAGTGATTTCATGCTCTTTATTCAGCTCATAGTGGTGAGGAGGAATGAATGAAAGTCCCCTCACAGTATCTGCTTTATATACATTATTAACACAATGGGCTGCACATGATTGGCTAATTCCGGAATTCTACTGTAAGCCAATCAGGTTGTGGATTCACTTCTATCTGGAGCAGGATTGGGTGGTTCCTGCCAACCAATCATACTGCTGCATTATTCTAGGACCAATCAGACTGCTGCATTCTGAATCTATTGTTCTAGGACTAATCAGACTGCTGCAATTTGGATCCTATTGTTCTAGGACCAATCAGACTGCTTCAGTTTGGATCCTAGTCAACTCAGTACATAACACCCCTCCCCTCTAAGTTCCAGTCCTGGCCGGGAGGTCGCATTCATAGTCCTCGAGGTATGCCGGCGGCCTACGTGTGCGTTGCGGCCTGGGGTGTTCCCTGGTCCGGGCTCCAGGTTCTGGCTCGTGTTCCAAGGATGCTGGCTGTGATGGGGTTGTTTGGTCTGGTGCAACCGGCTCACTCAGTCGTGGTTCTGGTTCTGGTGTCCTTTCGGCCTCAAGGGTCCTCTCTGTATTTACTGATTCTGCCTCTCCTGCTGGCCCTTCCTGCTCTATGGGCCTCACTGCCCCGCTGTTCCCTTGGGACTCCTCTGACCTGTCCTCCTCCTGGGTTTCTCCCGGGAATCGTCGCCGTATCTGGTCGCAGTGGCGGCGCCAGCATTGCCCCCCATCCGTTAGCACCTCGTACGACACTGGGCCAGTGACCCTGGTGACTGTGGCGGGTACCCATGCTGGGCCTGCCCCAAAATTCTTTGCGTACACTGGGTCCTGGGCCTCGAAGGTCCGGGGGTTCCTGCCTTCCCCCACCACTACCTCATCCTGAGCTCTATCGGGGTGAAGGCGGTCCAATCTGATTGCAAGGCGCCGACCCATTAGTAGTTCAGCGGGGCTCCGGCCAGTCGTTGAGCTGGGGGTGCTGTGCTGTGCTAGAAGGAATGTGGCAAGGCGGTACTCCCAGTCCCCTTGCGTCATGCGGCGAAGGGTGTCCTTGGTGGTCCGCACCATGCGTTCTGCTTGGCCATTGGTGGCAGGGTGGAACGGCGCCGAACGGATGTGGCGGATGGCGTTCTGTGCTGTGAAGGTTTGAAATTCTCCTGACGTAAATGCAGTCCCGTTGTCTGAGACGAGAGTGTCAGGGAGCCCATGGGTTGCAAACAGCCTGCGTAATACCTGGATGGCTGCGGACGTGGAAGTGGACGGTACCAGTGCGACTTCCAGCCATTTGGTGTAGGAGTCCACCACTATGAAGAATGTTTTCCCCTGAAAGGGGCCAGCGAAATCCACATGCAGGCGTGACCATGGTGCTCGGGCGGACTCCCAGGACTGGACTGGGGCCCTTGGGGGATCTGGGCGGGATTCTTGGCAGGCCTGGCAGTGTTTGACCCAGGCCTCTATCTCTCCATCGATCCCCGGCCACCACACATAACTCCTGGCAAGGGCCTTCATTCTTACTACCCCTGGATGTGTCTCGTGTAGGGCTGTGAGGACCCTTTTGCGGAGGGGCTGGGGAACAATGACTCTGCTTCCCCATAACAGGCACCCCTTGTGGGCCGACAGTTCATGTTTGCGGGTTGTGTAGCCGGCGAATTCTGGCCCGGGGCTGCTGCTGGGCCATCCCCTCCACACCCAGTCCAGGACCCAGGAGATGACCCTATCTTTCTTGGAATGGTGTTCAACTTCTTGTGCCTGAATGGGGCGGTCGGGAAGCAGCTCCAGGCTCATAACCTCTTGTGCAGGTGCTGGGTCAGGGCCTGTTTCCGGTAGTGGTAGCCTGCTGAGGGCGTCCGCATGGCCCATCGCCTTCCCAGGTCGGTGAATCAGTGCATACTGGTAGCTGGCAAGGAAAATTGACCACCTGAGGATGCGAGGAGACAGCACTTGGGGGTCTGCTTTTCGGGGGCAAACAAGCCAAGCAACGGCTTGTGGTCAGTCACCACGGTGAAGGGCCACCCGTACAAGAAATCATGGAATTTTTTTACTCCCTTCACGATTGCCAGACCCTCCTTGTCAATTTGCGAGTAGTTCCGCTCGGTTGCGTTGAGTGTCTGGGAAAAGTACGCCACCGGTACCTCTCTTCCATCCGGGAGTTGGTGCCCCAGGACAGCGCCAATGCCATAGGGTGAGGCGTCGCATGCTAGCACCACCGGCAGCCTCTCATCGAAGTGTGCCAAGACAGAGTTTGAGACAAGCAAGTCCTTGACTGCCTGGAATGCGGCCTCCTGGCGCTGGCCCCACACCCAAGGGGCCCGCTTGTCCAGGAGTCTGTGTAGGGGCTCCGCTACCGCCGCCTTGTGGGGAAGGAAGGAATGGTAAAAGTTCAATAGTCCCAAGAAGGCCTGAAGTTCAGTCTTGCTCTTGGGCGCTGGGGCATCACAAATGGCCCGTACCTTGTCCCCAGTCGGGTGGACCCCTTCTGCGTCCACCATAAATCCCAGAAAGTCCACCTGAGGCACTCCTAGTAGACATTTTTCCCGCTTCACCTTGAGACCCGCCGTCTGGAAACGGTGCAGAACGGTGCGGAGGCGGTCCTCAAACTCCTCTGGTGTGGGCCCGGCAATCAACACATCATCGAAGAAGGGGGTGACACCAGGAATCCCTTTAAGGAGAGAGTCCATTAGATTCTGGAATATGCCTGGTGCCACGCTGACCCCGAATTGCAGCCGCTTTACCCTGAACGCTCCTCTGTGCGTCACAATCGTCTGTGCCTCTGCTGTGGCCTCATCTACTGGCAGCTGTTGATATGCTTGGGCCAAGTCCAGCTTGCCAAAAATTTTCGACCCAGCCAGGGTGGCAAGGACATGGCTGACCACTGGCACTGGGTATGCGTGGGCCGTGAGGGCCTTGTTTATGGTACATTTGTAGTCTGCACAGATGCGGACCGAACCATTAGGCTTGACGGGTGTGACGATTGGAGTTTCCCAGGGGGCATTAGGCACCGGCTCCAGCACTCCTTGCTCCACGAGTCAGTCCAATTCCTCGTCTATACGGGGTTTCAAGGCGAACGGGACCCGGCGGGCCTTGAGCCTGACCGGTCGTACTGCGGGGTCAAGCTGTAGCGCAATGGGGGGGCCCGTATACTGTCCCAATTTCCCGTCGAAAACCCCTGGAAATTCCTTGCATATGGCGTCCACGTCCACTTGTAAGCTAGTGTGGTTCACCCCGGTGACAGCTAGCCCCAGTGGTCCAAACCATGCCAATCCCAGTAAGCTAATGTAGGGGCCCTTGACCACAAGCAAGTCCAGTTGCCGCGTCCGCCCTCGGTATTGCACCCTGAAGGTCCCCACGCCCATTGTGGGGACCTTACGTTTCTGGAAGTCCCGTAGGGTGAATGGGGCCGGCCTGAGTTTGGGACCCCCAGTAGGACACAGTTTCCTTAAGGTCTTTGCCGAGATTATGGATAGAGTTGAACCCGTGTCAAGCTCCATGCGGCATGGGGCCCCCTCTATCTGTACCTCTACATAAATTTTCTCTACGTTGGGGTGGGGCAACTGGTATACCTGGCAGTCCGTGAGCTCCGTCGAATTGCCTTGGTGCGTTGGGCCCCGGGACCTGGGGCTCTTGGGTTGGTCATCTGATGCCTGGTGTCGGGTGGGCCGAGCCCGACACACCCGGGCGATGTGTCCCGATTTTCTGCACTGCCTGCACTCTGCGTTGCGGAAATGGCAGGTCCTCCTCTCGTGACTCTCCCCGCAGCTTGCGCAGTTTCCTCCTTCTCGTCGAGGCAGCTGTGGTCTGTGCGCTGCTTGAGTGAGCTGCTGTACTCGGTGCACCTCCTCCCTGTCGGATCCTGAGTCGTCGGTGAGGTCTTCGTGGTGGACCCTCGGTTGGGGTGGCAGGCTCGGCCGTGCCTCTTGCGTCGACCTCTCGGCAGCTTCCGTTGCCAGGGCCTCCTCCAGAGCGACCTGGAACGTTAGGTCCTTCTTGGCGTAGAGGCGTCGTTGCAGCTTCTCATCCTTCAGGCCACCGACAAGGTGGTCACGAAGCATGTTCTCCAGCTCTGAGAAGTTGCAGAACCGGGCGGCTTGGCGGAGAGAGGTCACAAACCCAGTTATGGTTTCCCCAGGGGCTTGTCGCTTTGCGTAGAAGGCATTTCGACGAGCCACCACTGAGGGCTGCGGCGAAAAGTGCCCCTTCAGCTGTTCCATTATTGTTTTGTATGGAACAGTAGCGACGTCTTCAGGCGCAAGGAGAGCCCGGGCGATTTCAAACGTCTCCTCTCCGCAGTCGCTGAAGAATATCGCCCTCTTCTTGGCGTCTTCTTCGTCGGTGACCCCTTTGGCTTCTAGAAGGAAGGTGAAACGGGAGGCGTACGCTTCCCAGTCTCCAGATGCTGGGTTGAATGGCGAGAAGCTGCTGTCGGTTGCCATTCTGAGTTCCTTGTGTCCCGGAGCTGAAGCCTGGATACACGGTGCGAGGCAGCGGTGCGGCAGGTGGCGGTGCTGCGGTGCTGTGTGTGGCAGTCAGCTCAGCGGGATCCCACCTTCGTCGCCAGTGAAATATACTCAGAGTCGCAAAGTGATTTCATGCTCTTTATTCAGCTCATAGTGGTGAGGAGGAATGAATGAAAGTCCCCTCACAGTATCTGCTTTATATACATTATTAACACAATGGGCTGCACATGATTGGCTAATTCCGGAATTCTACTGTAAGCCAATCAGGTTGTGGATTCACTTCTATCTGGAGCAGGATTGGGTGGTTCCTGCCAACCAATCATACTGCTGCATTATTCTAGGACCAATCAGACTGCTGCATTCTGAATCTATTGTTCTAGGACTAATCAGACTGCTGCAATTTGGATCCTATTGTTCTAGGACCAATCAGACTGCTTCAGTTTGGATCCTAGTCAACTCAGTACATAACACTCCTTTTGGCCCCAGCCCTGCCTTAGTTTTACAACCATTTGCACAAACTCAGTCACCTTCCTCCTTCCCACAAAGATCTAGTAGCAGTACTTACAGACTTGCTTAATGTTTGCAAGAGTTATCCAACAAAAATCTTGTTTTGCTTCAAGAGTAGGAAACTGCCAACATGTATAGCATTCTTTCCTTGAAATGCAAGGTAACCCACATCGAGCTCCAGTAGTGGTCTACTTGTAAATAACAACCTGCTTTTTATCCCTCCCCTCCTTTCCCCACTAAACCGAGCTGAATGAGGGCTATAGCATTGGCTTTGAGACATGAGGGTGTGCGCTGCCAGCCCAGAAATAAATAACATAAAAGTAAAGGTTTACAAATTGACAGAGGAGTGTGCAGGAGAGATGGGGAAGCCCTGAGTTTTGCTAATTCATAACTATAACCTCACTTTACTGGGGATGCACAACCCAGGAAGGGTGCAGGAGGAATAGAGCCAAGGGAATTAAATTACATTTTAAAAATTGGAGTTTGCAGAATGGTAAAGGGAGATCAAATGACACTGCCAATTGGATGACCCCTTTCAATGGAAACTCCCACAGCAAGCTTTAGGTTGCTAGAACTTATTCACACAGCACAGTGTCAAACTATGGAACTCCCTGCCACAGGAGGCAGTCATGGCCACCAAATTGGATGGCTTTAAGAGAGGACTGGACAAATTCATGGATGAAAGGGCTATCAAGGGCTGCTAACCACAATGGCTCTGCTCTGCTGCCACAGCTCTGAACCCCAGTTGCTGGAAACCACGGGGGAGGGAGGGGAGATGCTCTTGTGTTCAGATCCTGCTTGTGAGTTTCCCAGAGGCATCCGGTTGGCCGCTGGTGAGAACAGGATCCTGGACAAGAAGGGCCATGGGCCTGATCCCGCAAGACTTTTCTTAGGTTCTAATGTAGAACATTCTGCATGGAAGCCCCAGGAGGCCACCCACACCACAGACTTCCCTCCCAGCTGGAAACCCTGGGAGTTATAGTTCTTTGTAGAGAGGCCTGGGGTCTAGAGAGATATTAAGAGTATTCTCTGCACCCTTACCAAATGGCAGGGAGTGAGAGGAAGCCATGGCAGCTGTAGTAGTTTAAGACCCAAACTAGCTAACTATCAGTATGTCAGCACTTGGAAATATGAGCCATTCTTTTGACAATTTTTCTCCATCCCAAGCAGACCTGGAATTGTACTTTTCTGTAAAGGTGCTCAGAACTCTCTCTCATCAGTCCCTGACCCACCTGTGCACCTAGTATTCCTTGCAGGGAGGAACACAAGATTATAAAACTGATTTTAATCTGCAGTGCAGACGTGCACTTTTGCCTGCAGAAGGTATATTGCATGGGTTACGTGGCTGGAGCTGACAGGAGTTGCATTCCAAAATAGCTGGAAAATAGCAGGTTAGGGAGGTTGGTTTATTGCCTCATTCTGTTCTCTCTGGGCAATGCCAAACTTTTTTGTCCTTTTTTGTTGCCATGCTAGTTTGGGAAGTGACAGAACTTTACAGCGTCCTCCTCTTGCTTTCCGTTCTCTCTGATGCCACCCATCCCCATCCCCTCTCCCCTGGGCCAGCAAATGCTCTTCTGCTTTCGCCCAAGCCAGGACTTAATTCCCCTTCTCCTTCAAGGTCCCCACAATGGGTTCTGGTGTTCACCACTGCTCATAGCTGTCAACCTTTCCCTTTTCTGGCGAGGAATCCTATTCGGAATAAGGGAATTTCCCTTAAAAAAAGGGAAACGTTGACAGCTACTGCTTGGCTGCAGCTGTGCCTACACCAGAGGTGGACTTGCCCTCTGCAAAGGGAAGGTCTCTGTGTGCAGGCAGCCTCTGACAGCTGCCGTCCACAGGGGAGAGGGTTGGTGCAGGGCCGTCAGGAAGTGGCAGAGAGCCTCCAGCTCAGTGTGCTTCTTTTCAGCTGCTTACGGAGTGGCCAGGTGTGTAGCAAACAGAGCAGAGAGGGACGTAACCGATGGTGGCGCCTCACCTATGACTCACATTGGGGGTGAAAAAAGACATGACATTTTAGCAGTGGGCTTGCGGTGTGAGCCTGGCTTTGCCACTTGCCTTTCAAAAGCGCATCGCTACAAGTCACGTGCTGCCTCCGCCATCCATCTTGTCCCTCAGCCAGCACCTCATGTGAGCCATTTGCTATGATTGTCATTACTGCATTTGCATGTTTATGCATTCATCCTTTGCCTTAGCTTTAAAAAACAGCAGCACCGAAAGCTGCAAGAAATTGCAAAATTGCTCCAGAAATCAGTATGTTAGGTACACCATAGGAGCTAACTGATTTATATTGTCCACAGCAGTCTTTCCCTCAGATTTACACATTCTGAAAAGACAAAAAAATGTGCCCCCTCACCTCCACCCCAGAGTGGAGCCCTGGAGAGAAAAAGGCCCCTTCGGATTCAATGCCACTCGCCCTCTGCTCTGAGAAAGTTGCATCTGTCTTCACCTGCCTTTATCCTGCTACGCAGACTCACTGTCCCTCACCCCCTTGCAGACCTTCATATCATTGGGATACTGCAGCTCAAAGCAGTCCAGCGGGAATGAAAAACAAGTCCTGCCTAGATGATCAACCATGTTGTGCTCACCCCACCCTCTCAAAAGCAAATCCTTGGTCGGTTGCTCTAATACATTGGTAGTGCACCACAGGGAATATGTAGCTACTGAGGACATTAAAAACAAGCAAATACAATTGCTCTCAAAGCCAGAGGCCAAGTATTTGGCTGCTGCTGTTTTTCCAAATTGACTTGTCTCTGATCAGCAGCTAGTTACCGTATATATGGGATGATCACTTTGGGAAGAGAGGGTGGAGGACTAGAGCATGGGTAGGCAAACTAAGGCCTGGGGGCCGGATCAGGCCCAATCGCCTTCTAAATCCAGCCCGCGAACGGTCTGGGAATCAGCATGCTTTTACATGAGTAGAATGTGTGCTTTTATTTAAAATGCATCTCTGGGTTATTTGTGGGGCATAGGAATTCATTCATATATATTTTTTCCAGAATATAGTCTGGTCTTCAACAAGATCTATCATCTATCTATCTATCACACACCTTTCCCTGCTGAAAAATTTTGCTGACCCCTGGACTAGAGTAATCCCATTTGCCTGTTAGTCACACACAGAGACACTGCCTCATAGGTTCCCAATAAGTCTGACTACCATAGCCTCTGCTTCCTTCATATTGTTCCGAAAGTTGGGTGCCAACCCTACTCTCTGCCAGGTGTTGGTGAGATTCCAGGGGGTCCTGGGCACTCTCATAGGGTCTGTGCTCCTCTGGAGATTTGAAGAAGTGGCAGAGACTGTTGTAGATTTAAGAACTATGGCTTATTCACCTATTTACACCTCCCGTCTGCATGGAGAGAGTCCAGATCTTACAGCTTGGTCATTTCAAGAGGAGTTGTCCCCTATAGCCGTGCAGCTGTCCCGGGCATCTCTCCCAGCCAGCCTTCAGCCAGCCTGTCCAAGATGGATCCCAGACCTTGTTCTCCCCCACTTCTTCCCAGAACACCTTGCTAAAACTCTCTTCCTGTCACTTCAAACATACATCCCATCACCTTGGCACCATCTGACTCCCCAGGCCAAAGGATTCCTCTCAGATGCCCATCAACTCCTTTTGTCATGTTAAGTCAGCCCAGCTTATACCAGGGTGCCAACCTGACTAAAATATTTTGGGGGCAAGTAAGTCCTGTCCTCCCGCACATGACGTGGTGCACAGACACCATTTGAATGGCAATGCCCATCAACTTTTGGAGGACCGGCCCCCTCAAATATTTGGGGGGGGGGGCAAAGGGACCTCAGGCCCTAAGAGTTGGCTCCTATGGCTTGTACTTTCATTCATATCCCAATTCATCAAAACCCTTCCATTTATTAATTTCCATCCAGGGTTTAGGTGTGGGGTCTCCCCGGAATCTATAGCAATATATAATACTCCTTCTGCCTCCCTATAATGCACGCAAATCCTCTCTTCCTGTTCTTTGGTCACATTGACACCCATGCCAGGCATTTAAAGCACAGGGCTTCCCCCAAGGGAACTGTCATTTGTTATAAGGGCACTGAGTTCCCAGGATTATTTGGGGGAAGCCCTGTGCTTTAAATGCATGGCATGGCTGTGACTCCTCTCCTCCTTTCCTTCTTTCTTTCCCCTCTCCCCATTGGCTCACTCTCTCTTCCAGCTCTCTGC
Source organism: Podarcis bocagei (assembly GCF_964188305.1). Classification (NCBI taxonomy): domain Eukaryota; kingdom Metazoa; phylum Chordata; class Lepidosauria; order Squamata; family Lacertidae; genus Podarcis; species Podarcis bocagei. The sequence continues at coordinate 91,975,687 of NC_138132.1, read as the reverse complement.
AGTGCACAGCTGGTGGAAAGGGGAAGCTGCTCTGGTGCAAGAGGCTTGCTCCGGGCCACCCATGACAGGCAGCCTGCCAGCTGTCACAGAGCCTGGATGCAAGTCTCCGAAGCCACTGCAGAGCACACTCCCCTTCCCACTGATGCCGCCAGGCCAATGGCGCACACACGTTCTGACATGCATGAGCCAGGAGAGTAAATGAGTCAGAGCAGGAAGAGGAAAGGGAGCATCTAGTGTGAACCAGCAGGAGGGAGGCCATGGAGCAAGGAACATGAATGGGTTTGGAAGAGGACTGGGCAAGGTCAGAGGCTGAATGCTGAGTGGGGAAAGAGAAGGGGAGGGCAGGGGGAGGGTCAGATGGATGAGACAACAAAAAGCAGAAGCCACGTCCTTCTTCAGCATGTGCGGACCAGACGACACTCAGGTGGTGGGGCTGAATGATGAGGTCCTAGGAAGGAAGGAGGACAGAGGCTCTGTGGCGACTGCTTTTGCTCCACTGGTAAGAATTTTGAAATAAGTGAGTGCAAACATATGGTTGCCCATGGGTTATATATAGGCTCCCAAGTGCTCTTTGTGTTGCTTGTGGATTTTTAGGAAATCCCTGAGAACAGGAAATACAAGTGGATCACACACCGTCTATTTCAGAACCAAAGTTTCCCATCTCCTCTGCCTAGGATATGCCCATGCATCAGGAGCGTGGCCGTCTCTCAGGTGGGAGAGACGGGAAATATATGAATGACAGACAGTTGTAGGTGAGCAAGTCATCGCAGCATCAACGTCACATCCAAAGCTGCTGTGTGACCGTGGACAATGCCAGCAGTGGGGGAACCTTTTCCAGCTTCTGGGCAGCCTTCCAGTGGCCCCTTGCCAGTCTTGGAGCCAGAGAAAGAGGGGGTGGAGCAATGAATATACATTGCACAGTAGGCTGGTTTCTACATACAGACACACTGTCCTCTTTCCATCATCCAAGGAAGAAAGACGCTTTAGCAGAGTTTGAAGACACTTTCCAGTCAGGCAAAAATGCTCAGGGGTATTTTTGGCTGGGTAGAGAAGCAAATTTAGGGTCCCTTGCGCCTTTGACAAGGAGCTGTATTGGCATCCTCTCCCGCCCTCCCATCACTTTATCACAATAGCCACATTACTGCATTTTACGTAGCCCAAGTACTCAAAGCATCCAGAGTGATGGTGAGGGGAGGAGGAAGGTGAAAAGCGGAGCAAGACCGACAGGAAACGTATCCGGCATTTGATCTCGACAGGAGTAGCTCATTGCCAAAGACATATACACCATACACTTCATAGTCTGAGAGGTGATTTTTGTGCCCCCTCCCTGCCTGGGCCTGCCCCCCCCCCCCCCGTGGGGACTGGTTTCACCAACTCCTAGGTGCGCCTTTGGCTGGGTAGTTTTCCAAGGGCCAGACAGAGAAACCTAGTGGGCTGCATTTGGCCTTGTGCCCGAGCTCCCCTCCCCCCGCACTACACAAACAGGTTTTTTTTGGGGGGGGGTCTTCTCTTTGGAGTGTGTGTGTGTTTCTGCTCTGTGCATGCCTCCTCCTGCAGTGAGGCCCTTTCAGTTCCAAGGGAATGGGGATTCAGGGAAGTGGCCGTGTTGGTCTGACGCAGTCAAAATAAATTTAAAAAGTAAAAAATTGCCCAGTAGCATCTTAGAGACCAACTAAGTTTGTTCTGGGTATAAGCTTTTCATGTATATGAAGAAGTGTGCATGCACATGAAAGCTTATACCCAGAACCAACTTAGTTGGTCTCTAAGGTGCTACTGGGCAATTTTTTAATTTTATTTATTTATTTTGAATGGGAATGGGGAATTTGCAGCCATCAGGGGTACAGGAAATAATTATCTTTGTGGAAACAAAACCATTGTGTGGAAGCCCCATGAATTTTTTTGAGATGAAAAGAGGCATTTCCTCCATCTCAATGCCGTGTCCATAGCGGAGCGGCTTTCCTATGAGGCTCAAGTTTGGAGAAGTGCCCAGAGTAGGAGAACATGAGACAAGCCGGAGCTAGAGGCCACAATCCACCAATGCATTCTCTTGGAGAAGCCCTGCAGAGAAGCGCATGGCTGTGCTCAGGAGTTTTCCCACGTCAGTTTTGAGACGGAAGGAGCTGTCTCAGATGCCGTGAGCGTCCGCCTCCTGCTCAGCTCCTCAGGGAGGTTGCCCTCTCTGCTGAGGAGCATGTGGGCAGGCGTCAAGTGATGGGACTCACCCAACAGATGTGAAAGTAGCCAAGAGATCCGGGGATATAATGGCTTTATCAGAGGGAGAAGGAACTTTCTTCGTTTCCTGCATCCGTTCTCGGGTTTCAGGAAAGCAGCTTTTTCTCATTGTAGCATAAGCTACGGGGGAGTGGGCATGTTTACCAGACTTGACTTTTCTGGCTTTCATGAGCTTCACCGTGGGGCTATCACTCTTGCACAGAGTGGAGAACACCAGCAATAAACATTCAGGAACTAATGGCTTAGCACAGCTGGGGAAGTTATTAGAGACAGTCGGCTCCGGCTCGGAACCACCCATGTGGGTAGCAGTGTAGGCTTCCATGAGGATGCAAAGACCTCAGGCAAATTGGGGATGTATTTTAGTGGTTGTTAAGATTTCAGACAAATATTGTTGCAGATAAGCCTATATTAGGGCTCATCCACACTCCCATTCATCTTGTGCTTTTTAGGCATGGGTCCAAGAGGTTTTTCGTTTGCTCTGTTGCTTTCCTCAGAAAAATCCGCTGTTTACTGCTGAACTGTAAAAAAAAGTGAATTGGGTTTTCTGCAGATTGATGTTTGTTCTGATTCAGTGGTAAACAGTCCCTGGACTCCTGGCCCCCTCCCCAGACCCAATATTGCTAACCTTGCAGCACCAGCTTCCCAGCCAGCATCTGCCCAGGAGGCCCACAGCTCAGAGACGGTCGGTCGTTGTGCACATCTGGCTCCGTCCCTTGTTCATTTCTCTCACTCCTAGCGCTCTTGCATGTGTGATGCCGCTCTGCCCCCCACCCTCCATATCCCTTCCAGATGCACAGCAGTTTGTTGCTGCTCTTGCGCCCTACCCTGCCCCAGCCAAAGACTCTTCCCACCCCCAGCAACTAAATTGCTCAGGATATGGCCCAGCCAGGCGTCAGGTAATTGTGAGGTGAAGAGGGAATAGTGAGGGAGGGAATTTGCCACCCAGCTCCTAAAAGCGGCAGTTTCCCTCCTCCCATCCTACGTGGTAATTAGAGGATCTGTTAAGCTGGCGAAGAAACAAGGGCTGGGGTGGAGGGGGAACCCACCAGCTGCAAATGCCTGCAACAAAGAAAGGCAGTGGTTTGTCTGATGGTAAAGATTTGTTTCCCTCAGGCAATTATGTGCTATGAGGGCTTGAGTCACCCTGAGCAGCCTGCTTGCTTAACTGCTTAGACACCGGAAGGGAAGGGGCCTCAGCGCTCTGGGATTTGGGTGGGGGTCTTCTGGCCTTTCTAGCTGAGGTTGTTAAACCAAGTGGCTGGGGGGGGGGCAGCAGAATGGCGACCACACTTGGCCTTGGGGTGGGGGCAAGGCCTGCTTTCAGAAGGCCGTGAGTGAGCAACAGACAGCCTCTCTTGTTCCTTCATCCATCAGGCAGGCAGGCAGCAGTTCTGGTTTCTTTTGGGACAAAGGTAACAAATTCTTAGTCCGAGTGAGAGGAGCATATAAAATTGCTGTAATGCTTACAAATTTTCTGGTCACTTGTGGGTGGTTGTAGCATAGTCCTCCCAACCATGGCATCAGTGGTGTAGCAGGGGGGGCTGTGGCCCCAGGTGTGACGAGGTGCCTCCATGAGAGGCCCCTCATCGTAGCCAGAGCCACAGGGAGGGAAGCCAAACCCAGCCGGGTCTCTGAGGCCTGGCTCTGGCACGAGAGAGAGCTGCGGAGACAGCTGCTTCGTGCAGTGGCCCAACACCCCACCAGCCACAGCTCCATTCCCGGGGCAGCCATTCCCGGGGCAGGCCTGACCTGGCAGAGGAGAGGCAGCAGCAGTGTTGCCGCCTCTCTCCTGCCCTGGCCTCCAGCACCTGGCAAAGCTGTGCAGGATGGCCCGAGTGGGCCCTTGAAGCAGTGGCGACGGCTGGGCTGGTGCGGCTGAGTGGGCTCCCTCCGCTTGCCTGCCCTGGGTGGCAGTAGCATATACTCCGCCGCTGCTTGGCATGTCAAAAACATGCAAGATGATGTGGGTACCAAGAGGCCACTCAGAGCGTCTGTGGGATGCTTTCCCCAGAGAGTTTCACCTGGCACCTTCATTACATATTTCCAGGCGCCAGGCAATTACGTTTCTCTGTAACCAGGGCTTTGGTTGGGCATTCTGCGACCCTTTCAGTGTGTTTATGGGTTATTGGTTTGCTTTTGTTTGTTCTTTTGTTATGTTGTGAACCACCTTCTTCAGATGAAGGGCATTGTGCATATTTAATGAATTAACAAAAAAGAGGGCCAAATCAGAATTCTTCGAGGGGGAGAATGTGCTTTGAAGGTGCTTTAAAGGTACAGTGTGTGCGCTGCTCAAATTTATTGTGGGAAAAGTCCCCCACTGCCAGAAACCTAGGGGCTTTAAATCTGTGGATATCTAACCCAAAAAGCTACTACCCTCAATAGAGAGAAGCTATGAAAGTTAAACTAACATAGAGCTAATATAAGTTTGTATTGTGGATGTGCGCTTATAAAGGTGCTGACTCCTGCAGCACTCCTCCCCCATGAGGCAAGGAGAAGCAAGTGGCAAGGAACGTCTTCCCCTCCAAGCTTGCTGCTTGAAACTGCAGGAGGAGATGATGCTTATTCATTTTCCAGACCAAAATGCTCCAGATCAGTAAAAGGTTCTGATACATTGGTACCTCAGGTTACATACGCTTCAGGCTACAGACTCCACTAACCCATAAATAGTGCTTCAGGTTAAGAACTTTGCTTCAGGATGAGAACAGAAATCGTGCTCCGGCGACGCGGCAGCAGGAGGAGGCCCCATTAGCTAAAGTGGTGCTTCAGGTTAAGAACAATTTCAGGTTAAGTACAGACCTCCGGAACGAATTAAGTACTTAACCCGAGGTACCACTGTATTTCTTTCTCATTGGAGAAGGGACAAGGATCTGTTCCTGTGCTCTGCAACTGGACACCTAATGTAATTGGATTCTGGGTGAATCTATGCCTTCATTTGCCCTGCTACTTTCCCCTGAGAAAACCCACAGTTTAGCTCAGAATTGGAACAAACAGCAGACAGGTTTTTTATGGACTGACATTTGTTCTGATTTAGCGCCAAAGTGCGTTTTTTCAGCAGAAAACAGTGGGGCAAAGAGGTAAAACCAGTGTCTAGAAAGCATGGGACAATCAGAAAACTGCTTTCTAGGCATGGGGCAAGTGGAAGTGTAGATGAGCCCAGAGGTTCCTATTTAAAAGTGAGCACTTTATGAAGCAATACATGAACAGAAACACGGCCACTCCTTCAGCGAAGTTCTCCAGCCACATAATGTATTCAAAAATTCATATACTGGGGTAAGGTGTGCATTAAAATACATATATTCGCGAAAATAAAATACAAAAACATATTCTATTAGGGAAAATTGCTTAGCAAAAATGTGCATATTAGGCAAAGTGAATAGAAGTCTATATTACAAGAAAAAATGAAGAAACAAGAAATTGAAAGAACCCCAAATAGACAGATACACTCAAACTCTTTTTCTCTTATTAGCAGACAAGATCCCAGATCTTTGGTGCCCAATGCTGAAGGACATCACACAAGCCTTCTACAATTTGGGAGCCTGCACATCTGCCTTGTACCTTCCTGGGCTTGTTCAGCCAGAATTCAGACCTAAAGACATAAAGTGAGTTAAGTTTATTTTTGTGGACCATGCTTGAACTCTTTTTGAACTTCTAAAGAACTTTGGGGAAGGGCCATTGTGGTAGAGCAACTGCCTTGCATGAAGAAGGTCCCAGATCCAATCCTTAGCATCTCCAGGTTGGACTGGGAATGTCTTCCTCTCTGAACCTCCGGGGATTTGCTGCCAGTCGGTCAAGACAATACAGACGGCACTGCTAAGATGGATCACATTGTCTGACTTGGTATAAGGCTACTTCCTATATTCATGTAACTTTTCAAGTCACTGGAGCAGCAGCAGCAGCAGCAGCAGCAGCTCTCTCATCCTTGGAACCAGTAGACACAGAGGACTGGGGCTGCACTGACGCGTCCCTTTTGACGCAGGACCGAGTGAATGGTCTGAGGTGGCTGATGTAAGCTGTAAGCCTGGCCAGGATCAGAGAAACTTCCTGTAAATCCTTGGGAGATATAAATGTAATATGTGAAAATAAGTAGATAGGTGAGAAAGTAAGACCATCAGATGAGCAAATTGAACCTTCATCCCCATGTGCTGGTTTGGATGCCTTCAAAATTTTGGAGGTGATGAGCCCTGGATTTTTGTCTCTGCTTCTAAAGCAATAATGTACAGCTTTGCAGATTGTTTCCTGTGAGACATTATGACCATGAGACAATTAATGCTGCAGCTACATTTGGTCCCTGGGAAGAGTACCAATAGGTTCCTGCTTCAGGACATTTCTGTGCTGCTTGCTCAGCGCAGAAGCCTTGGGTGGATGATATAACAAGAAAGTTAAGCCAATTTTAACCTGTCTAATAGTAATGACTCCCAGTCAGAGGACCCTGGGAATTGTACATTCTGTTTGCTATCTTTGAAGAAAGGCAAAGCCTAGAAACAGATGGCTGTTTTTCAGAGTCGGAAGTAATTTGAAACAGGGATCATTGCCTATAGTATGTGCTAATCTTGCTTTTGCTGCTGGTAAACAAGATGTGCTGGATTTTGTATTTTCTAACCTGTAGAAACTGTTTAATCAGAGAGGGAAAGTGGAACAAATAAACACATGTGTAAATTATGGGGAGCAATGCCACTGCCAAATGACTTTCAGTTCTTCTTGACCATTGGAATCACTCTTGGTCTCCTCCATTCAACCCGCCAGAGCCTGTCTTCGCATGCAGGGAAAGTCCCTAACTCACTGAGGGTTTGGGACCCATCAGCTACCCTCGCCTGATTTAGAGTTTATGGGGTGTTAGGGGAGGGTAGTACCTTTGGTGGGGGGGGAACATTGTGCTCCTTCAGGGAAAGTTTGTCCACCTTTGGCCCTCATCCTGCTCCCAGCTCTCACCTGTGGCTCCTAGAATCTGTCAGCAGGCAACAGCAGCCACACCCCGGGAAACAGCTTTGACTGGCCGGCTAAACCAGACAGTAGTAGTAACGTGTCAGGGAACTGACATCGGAGCCAGAGGCGGAGGCGAGGCTCTCAAACGATGCTGGAGAAGGGCCCAGCAGGGGGAGAGGCGGCTCACCAGCTGGGGAAGGAAATCAGCATAACACCAGGGATAAAGGGGGGCAGATGGGGGAATCAGCGAGGGGTCTCCAGGACTCATCGCCGGAGATCAGCGAGGAGAGCACGGGTCCTCCGCTACCCACGCCCTCCCTGCACAGAAGACTTCCGCGCAGGGAGAGTAGGAGGAGACTTGGAGTCAAACAACTTTTATGCTGGAAAAGGTTTAAGAAACGCCCACTGACGGATTCTGCCAGCGACTGAACAGCCTCGAAGTGTAGGGCTGTCCAGACAGAAAAGGTTTAACAAGGCAAACTAGCCAGGAGTGGCACCAACTTGCGCACGAGTAACCCCTACATTTATTACATAACATTTTATGTGATGTTGTCCTACGTGAGGTATTCTTGCCCAGTTACTACATCTAGACCAGCCTTTCTCAACTTGGTTCACTCTAGATGTTTTGGACTACATTGCCTATCAGCACCAGTCCAGTGAGCATGAAAAAGGCCTTTCTTTATACAAGCAGATTGGTGTGTGTTGTTGTGGATGGGTTTGGCATTGGGCAAAGCAATGCTGAGATTGCCTCACTAAGCACCCAACTTGTTGTTTCATATCCACACACCCCTAGAGCAATGGAGAGCAGCCCAGAGCAGGTTGGCAGTGGAGCAGCAGAGGCAAGTTGGGATGAGCCTGGTGTACAGGGAAGAAATAGCACAAGTGCTGTAATGACTTTCACATTTGAGTTTTAAGCCTTCTCCCTGATTTATCTGCACATCCATGAGGACTAGAAAAAGAAAGTGTTGGCTTTTTCCAGTCTGATGGATGTATTGGATTCTGCTCTGACCCAGAACAGAAGTTGACATAATGACAGAACTTTGGGTCTAAAAACTAGGGATGGATAAACCTGCAAAATTTGGTTTCTATCACTTTCTCATTTTTCCAATTGTAAATTCAGTCCATCCCATTTCCACATCACTTTGCAAAAAAAATAAATATGAAAATTTGTGCATATTTTTGTGTGCATCTCTCCTAATTATAGTGCATGCTATTTTTGCCAATATGTGCATTTTGTGCACACTTTCTCTTATATAAGGGGAGTCTTTGTACACATTTTTGGGTTGGAGAACTGCATTGCACAATTCAGAGTGAATTTAGGAGGACAGGTGTGTTTTGATTTGTGTAACACAATTCCTGTCATTCCCAACAATTGACCATTGTGGTGTGAGTTCAAGTCCAAGAACTTGTCAGGGGCCACATGCTCCTCAGCTGTGGCTGTCCTGGCTCCTTGTAGGTGTAGTTCTAGGACTCTCAGTCTCACCTCCGTGTTATTGGATGTTTCCAATGTGGCAGCAGCATGACTTCAACACCACCGCTCATCAGTGAAGTGCTCCCCTGAGACCAGATTGGACAGTGAGCCAGCCATATTGTCTCTGCCTCCATTGCCAAGGATGCAATGGCAACTGGGCTGAGCAGACCCAGCCTCCTCCCAGGAGCACTCTCTTTATTGCCCAGTCTCAGGCCTTGGGATGACAGCCATGCCCACCCATCTCAGAGGGCATGTCAAGTGTTGGGACAACGGTGTCTTAGCTTATGCCTAGCTGTGTACCTTGGAACCCTGCTGTGAGACCCTGAGCCGAGCATTGACTCAGTGCAGCTGTTAGTGCCTGAGAGCTGAAATTAAGAACTGAGAGGGACTGAGAAAGCTCCATGTGTGGGACGCCCAGAGCTGCAATAAGGTGATGGCTGGAGGCCAGGAGGCACACCGTCAGGGCTGGGGGGGTGTCTTTCCCGGCATCTGCTGCCACCTGGCCCCAGCTGGCACCTCTCAATCCTTCACTTTTATGAGCCACCAGTTCCTGAACATAGTTTGAACCAGAGCGGGTTATAAATCCTGGTGGTGAGCCGCAGGGAGAGGATCCTGGTATAAATCTTCCTCTTTTAACTCACCTCTTCCAGTTTCCAAAGTCTGGCAGGGGGAAGGAAACAAAAGCAGTTATACATCTAAATAACACCCCCTCCCTCTATTCTGTTCGCCCACATCAGGCCTGTAATTAACAGGCCGGGAAGCAAAGAAGCAAGTAAATGATGGGAGTCTGGAAAGAGAAGATAGCCAGGTTCATAAAGGCAGCCACAAAGCCAGGGTGGGGAGGAGAAACAGAGTGCTTGCAGGTGCTGGAAAGCTGTGCTGAGCAACCACGTTGCAAGGTGGGCCAGATGTTTCTGGCCTTGTCACATGCAACCAGGAGGGAAGTTTGCTGCCCAGACTGAGTGCAGTCCCAGCTGCAGCCCAGGGCCCTTCCCAGGAGAGGGTACGCTTGGTGGCTCACGAGTCGATGAGCTTGGTCCCCTTTCTAGAAGGCTGGAGGGAGGCAAATAGCCCTTTTGCCAAGAGAGGGGCCTTCCAGGCAGCATCCTGAGTTGCTTGCACCTTGCTTTCATCGTGGTTAGATGATAGCAGATAGCTACTTATTTATTTTAATGTTTATAATCTACACTTTCATATATAAATATCGCAAGCTGCGTTACCAACTAAAAGCACAGTATTGCAGGAAAACAAGTTAGAAATGTCAAGCACATCAGTCAAAGCTGGTGGAGCTTTTGTTCTTTACAGGGCAGGTACATGAGGTGTCTTCAACCTTTTCAGACCCAGGATCCACTTATTTATTTATTTATTTGGTTTTATGAACAAGAATAACGTTTCACAAATAAGTATACCAAGTTTTCTCATGTCATTTGTGTATCACAAAAATAGCATATTAATGTGGAAAAATATTTACAACATATGTTTCATTATTAGTGGTCAATGTATAGGTTCTTGGTTCATGAATTTCATGTGAAGGTATGTGCCTGTGGCGGTGCATCCTCTCCAGCATTTTGGTGAGGTTCCTGGGCGTACTAGCACTAGTTTCCATGGTGTTAGGTACCATCTGTAAGTGAGTATCAGAGTGAGTTCTTTTCTTTTCACTGATAAGTCATTTCTTTTTGCTGTTATGGATTTAAAGAGGGGTTTAGACCACACCCTGGTCCACTGGGTGGGGTAATCTAATAGCCAATGTTGTCCTCCCATTGTTTTTTGATTACGTCTAATGGGGTTTTAGAGCAGTATTTTGTATATTGTGGATATCATCCCTTTGCCATATCTCTTTGTTGTTAGGAGGAGGGTTTTGAAGGTTGTCAAGAGCCTAGTTGCTGCTGATTTTACTACTGAGTTATTTAAAGAGGGCATGTAATTTGGTAGTGTGTTAGCCAGGGGTACACCCTAGTTTGTCTTGTATTTCTTGTGTTGATATGGGTTTGTTGTTTTTGTAGAAGTCTGCTAGCCATTTGGCTTGGCAGGTTTTTATCTAGAGGTTTTGTGTTGCGTGGTGGAATAGTGGGTCCCAGGACCCACTTTTAATCCAAACATGCATTGGAGAACCCATTTCCTAATCTTTCTTACTCACTAGTCAGTACTGACCCACCAGCGGAAGACCAATGAGTTATACAACATAATTCATCCTGATTTGCTTGCAGGGTATATTTCCACAGCTTCCTCATCAATCCTAAACTTTTCAATGCATTTCTCTTCTCACTTCAAAGGGTTAAAATTTTTTTAAAAAGTGAATTTGTTGTGTAAGGATCCTTTAATCCCCTTTACACATAACTGCTGTCTCCTATTTGCCACATTCTTCTTATAGTGTCTTATGTGAGATCAGTTGGACATTTCACACCCCAGGGTTGCCCCCTACCACAGAAACAGAAATTCAGGAAATAGCACCCAAGGAATAGGGCCACAGGATTGGACTGAGACATTTTGGCACTTGAGATTTTAAAAAAATCCAAGTTTTGTGCGAGTCCCACCGAGAGGCATGAGCAGGAGCACCTTGCCCTTCCTTAGCTCCACTTCATTTCCTGGGGCTTGTTCAGGAGGACCTTGCGGGGCATTGCAGCCTGGGAGGGACGAATCTGTCCATTTCTCTCTGTTGCTGCTTTTTACAGTTTGAGATCAGTTCTCCATATTTCTTCACCAGTTTCTGATTTGCCATTTTTAAAAAGTCCTAATGAATATTCATCAGCATTTTAGAACAAATTTATTCTAATGTTCATATTTTTGTGTGCAGTTTTGACTAATCCATCCATTTTTGCAAAGCATTGCTCTATGTTATTTTCATATATTTATTTTATTTATTTCATAACATTTATGTAACACTTGCTTTTAGAAAAAACACCCTCAGAAAGCTGTTTACAAAAAGAATCAAGCAATAAAATTATCAATAAAAACAGTTAAGACAGCTGTTTAAAACATTCAAAATAATTAAAAAAAAAAAAGCTAAACACAAGTCAACATTAGGTAGATCTGCCTACATAAAAATGTTCTGAGCAGGTGGCAAATGGAGCCTGCCTGGCATCACTAGGCAGGGAGTTCCAGACTGTGGGAGCTGTCACACTCAAAGAATGTGTTCTTACAAATGCAGAATGAGTTTTAGGACTGTGTTTGTAACTGTGCCAGCTCCGCAGATCAACAAGGGCAAGTGAATATTTATGGGGGGTAAAGCCGTCTTGCAGGTGAACTGGTCCCAAACTGTGAAGGGCACACTTGCCCCTTGCACACACGTCTTTGCAGCATCACAGCATTGGGAGAAATGCAAATGTCAAAGGACGGCTGTGTTGCAGTCAATGTTAGAAACTGAGATATGAAAGCTAGGAGCTAAAAGGCACCTTAAATCAATGTTATGGGCGCAACAACAGAATGTCTAGGCACGATTTTTTTAGAATACAAAACTGGAAGTGAATGAACTGCAGCTAAAATATTATGTTCATTTTCACATGGTCTAGTCCTTACCCTGCCCCCCCAATATTTTTAAGAGGGTCTCTTCTTCAATCTTCAGAGAGTAGCTGGAAGTGGGCAGGCAGAAAAAGGTCCTCCTTTCCTTCCACTCTGCAGTTTTAATCTGAAATCTTAGGCGCAGTACTGTACCCAGAGCTCAGAAACTACTTGCGCTAACGAAATTTCCTGTCACAAAATGTGCCTAGAATAATGGGAGTTTCAAAGACTGGTTTCAGTTCACATATTATTTGGGAAAGTGCAAATTAGGTATTTTCACATCACAGTGGAATTCAAACTGTCCTGAATTTCTCTCCCCCCACCCCTCAGTTCCTAATGGTGCCTCCAGGGAGTTCTGCTACTCTGACAAGTAGGCGAAATCCGTCATCTCAGGTGATGACTTCACCTTTGCCTAACGCTTGCCATGTGCCTCTGAAGCTTGACATCAGCCCAGACGCTGGTCCTTCCATCTCCGGGCAGTGGAGGAGTAGCAAGACATTTGGACAGGGCTGACTCTGCCATTAGTTTTGGGTGGCAGACGCTGGGAGGGCAGCCGTGGCAACCCCATGGCTGTGCTCTTTTTGTGTGTGAGAGAGAGCTATGTATGCTATGTGCCTGTTCTGCACTCTGATAACTAGCCAGGGGGGAGGGCCAAGCCACAAAACAATATAGGGTAATGATGCTGCCCTCAGATGTGATAGAGAACCCTATTGCATTCAAATATCATGAAATAAGATTCAACTGCCAGGCCATCTGGCTTCTGTACATAGAACATCGGGGTCTCCATCTTGTCCTTTGCCTCAAGTGGCAAAACTGACTTGCTCCAGCCCAGCTCTTAAAAGTGACTGAGAATCTGAGGCCACATTTTCCACTGTTCAGTAGGAAGAATTTCTGTTCTCGGCAAGCTGTTTTCCCCATCATCTTCTTCCCTCTGATTGCTTTTGTGTGTGTGTCCTTGATAACCTATTGAGTGCATAATTCCCCCCTTTGAACTAGACGTCTTGTGACCCTTTCCAAACCCTTGACCTTGGGCCCAGTGGTAGCCTCTCTGCTCCATTCTCTCAAACTGGGGGAGATTAAAGCCTCTGCGCAGAGCCAGGTGTAACTTCCACTGCCTGGCAGTCCAGAGGCTTCCCACCCACGGGATTAACAGGCGGGTTTGCTTTGTTAAGGCTCTATTGTTGCCAGCGCCTGGGCAGGATGCCAGGTCCCCTCCTGCTGTGTTTGGCCTTTGTGATTTGCTCTGCACCAATCCTCCTCCTCCTCCTCCTCCACCATCACCTGATCACTTTGCACCTGAGCAAGAGTGAATTGAGCTGTTTTTACATCGCAGCCAAGGGCTCATGCCATGTCTTATTCTCCCCTTTGCTCCTTTAGCTCTTGATAGCTCTGGGAGGGGAGAACCTAGCAGCTGTCACGGGGCCTTAGCTGAGCTTCTGGAGAACTGCAATCCCATGGCTGAATGAGCATAACACACAAGGCTCTGATTCCCTTCACACCTTTCCACTTATTTACATGAGCAGAGATAGCTGAGGTCCTTTCAAAGGCTGTAGCAACATAACATTTACCTCTGTGGGAATGTTTGTGTTTGTTTGCTTTTAAGCAATTTGAGCAGAGGATGTGTGGGGAACACGCTGCTCTGGAATGGAAAATCCAGCAGCCGAGGAAGCGTTCATGGGGTTCGTCCATTTGTTGAATGGTTTATATTGCTGTTTTTGATAAGGTTGTTTTGCTTGCATTTGGTTTCTATAGAAAGAAAAATGGGGAAATAAATATTAAACTGAAATGAAAAATCCTGTTTTGTTATCATGAGGGACGGGTAAAATACTGTGTTCTCTTAAAAGATTTGACTGACTCGCATACCTGAAAAATCAAGTTTGGGGCTGCAATCCTAACTACCTTTCCCTTTTTGTAAGTAGACATTGTTAGGATTAATAATAATAATAATAATAATAATAATAATAATAATAATAATAATTAATAAAAAAAGCCAGGCTCAGGGCAGCAAACACCAGTGCCTACCAGAGGGACTGGACACATTCCAATTTGCTTATAAAATGAAAAGATCGACAGAGGACGCTGTGGCGATTGCCCTCCATGCCGTTCTTGCACATTTGGAGCAGCGGGGGGGGGGGGTGTTATGTCAGACTGCTTTTTTTAGATTTCAGCTCGGCATTTAATACCATTCTACCACAACGTCTGATGTCTAAACTGGAAGATCTGGGGCTTCCGTTATCACTTTGTGGGTGGATATTGGACTTTTTGTCAGACCGCCCCCAGCGGGTTCGGTTGGGCCCTTATACCTCTAGTATGCTTAAGACTAACACAGGAACACCACAGGGATGCGTACTCAGTCCGCTCCTTTATATTCTCTACACGTACGATTGTGTCGCTGCTCACCCTAGTAATAGGGTTGTCAAATTTGCAGATGACACAATCGTGATTGGGCTCATCTCTGAAAGGGAGGGTGAAACGGACTATAGAGATGAGGTGGAGCGGCTGACAGAGTGGTGCAGAGCTAACAACTTGCTCATAAATACAAGGAAGACAAAGGAGCTTGTGGTGGACTTCAGGAGACAGAAGAGCAATGTCCAGCCACTTTTGATTGATGGGGTCTGTGTGGAGAGGGTAACAACGTTCAGATTTTTGGGCATTGAATTACAAGAGGATCTGTCCTGGAGTGTCAACACAAGGGGGCTTGTGAAGAAGGCGCAGCAGAGACTGTACTTTTTGAGAATTCTAAGGAAAAACCATCTTCCGCAGAAACTGCTGCTTGCCTTCTATCACTGTGCCATTGAGAGCGTGCTCACTTATGACTTATGTGTGTGGTACGGAAGCTGTACTACCCGGGACAGGTTGGGGTTGTGCAGAGTTGTTAAGGCAGCAGAGAGCATTGTTGGCTGCCCACTCTCCACCTTAGAGCAGATTTATGCCACAAGGTGCCATAGGAAGGCACTGGACATAGTAAAAGATCCATCGCATCCTGGTCACTGTCTCTTCGAGCTCCTGCCGTCGGGACGGAGATACAGGATGATGAAGACAAGAACGAGCCGTCTTAAGAACAGCTTCTTCTCCAGAGCGATCTCGGCCCTGAATGGGAAGCCTGGACTTTGAAAGTCATCTAATCTTCCTTGCTGTATTATACTGTATTGTTTTAATTAGTGTTTTTATAGTTGTTTTGATTTTGTGTGGAGTGCCCTACCTGGGTGGATGGAGCAGCCAAGTAATTTCGTTGTCCCCGAGAGGGGGCAATGACAATAAAGATATTATTATTATTATTATTATTATTATTATTATTATTATTATTATTATTATAACATAATAGAAAGAAACCAATTTAAAATACAGGTTAAAATGCAATTTAAAATGCAGCCTCATTTTAAAAGTAGCCCATATATAAAAACCTAAGGGGAGGGAAACATAAGGGTCAGACTGAGTCCAAACCAAAGGCCAGACAGAACAGCTCTGTCTTGCAGGCCCTGCGGAAAGATGTCAAGTCCCGCAGGGTCCTAGTCTCTTGTGACAGAGCGTTCCACCAAGTCAGGGCCATTGCTGAAAAGGCCCAGGCCCTAGTCGAGACCAATCTAACCACCTTGCGACTTGGGACCTCCAAAGTGTTGTCATTTGTGGCCCTTAAGGCCCTCCGTGGGGCATACCAGGAGAGGCGGTCCCATAGGTACGTGGGTCCTAGGCCATATAGGGCTTTAAAGGTCAAAACCAGCACCTTAAACCTGACTCTGTACTCCACTGGGAGCCAGTGCACTGGATGAATGTGAACCCATGGCAAGGACCCAGTAAGAAGCCTTGCCGCAGCATTCTGCACCCGCTGGAGTTTCTGGGTCAGCTTCAAGGCCAGCCCCGCGTAGGGCGAGTTACAATAATCAAGCCTGGAGGTGACTGTCGCATGGATCACTGTGGCCAGATCAGGGCAAGAAAGGCTTAATACGGCGGAGATGAAAAAAATGCCACCTTTGTTGTGGCTGCAACCTGCGCCTCCATGGAAAGGGTGGCGTCAAAGGTTACACCCAAGCTCTTGACAGAAGGTGCTGGCACTAACTGATCCCCCGCAAGAGATGGGAGTTGCCCCCCCCCAATCCCATGTCATCCTGACCTAGCCAAAGGACCTCTGTCTTCAAAGGGTTTAACTTCAACCGGGTCCCACGCAGCCATCCAGCCACAGCTTCCAAGCATCTGGTCAGTGTGTCTGGGGCCAAGTCAGGGTGGCCGTCCATCAACAGATTAAGCTGGGTGTCATCAGCATATTGATGACAACCCAAACCAAAACTCCGAAAAGTCTGGACAAGGGGGCGCATAAAGATATTGAAAAGCATCGGAGAAAGGATTGTGCCCCGCAGGACTCCACACACCAAGGAGTGCTGCGGCAGCAACTCCTTCCCTAGCGCCACCCTCTGTCCCCGACCTGAGATAAAGGAGCGCAGCCATTGTTGGACTGTGCCCTGAATCCCCATGTCGGCAAGACGGTGGTCCAAAAGATCATGATTGACCATGTTGAAGGCTGCTGACAGATCTAAGAGAATCAGCAGTCCCGACCCGCCTCGATCCAGGGGTCTACGGAGATAATCTGTTAGGGTGACCAAAGCTGTCTCGGTCCCGTAACCAGGGTGAAAGCTGGACTGAAATGGATCCAGAGCCAATGTCTCATCCACAAACCTGCCAAGCTGTTCGGCAATTACCTTACCCAGGTTCAGAAGATTTGAAACTGGGTGGTAATTGGATAGATCTAAAGGATCTACAGATGTTTTCTTTAAGAGCAGATGTACCACTGCTTCCTTCAACTCCCCTAGGAAAGTCCCCGTGCCAAGGGACTGATTAATGATATCACCCAGGGAGACCCGTACCTCGTCTGGACACGCTCTAATCAGCCAGGACAGGAACGGGTCAAGGGGGCAAGTGGTGGGCCTTCCAGCTCGGAGGAATCTGTCCACATTGGCAGGGAGTATCCGGTCAAAATGGTCCAAACCTGGACCCGAGGACAGTCAAGGGGCCTCCAGTTCTGTTACTGTATCCAAATTGGCAGGGAGGTCATGGCGGAGCAGCAAGACTTTCTCTGCCAAAAAGCTCGCAAATTATGCTGTGAGCCACTAAAAGTCCCCTGTGTGGAGTTTCATAACCTGCAACTCGCAGTCCATTCTCCCTTGTGTCAAGGGCTGGATGATGCCATGGATGCTGTGATGAAACAGAGACGTCTTTCCAGTTATGGTTGGCAGAGTAGATAAATTGCAGCTAGGAAGCCAAATCTTGAAATTTTATTTTCTGAAATTAGAATAGAACAGTGTCCAAACACTTGTTAAACTATTCAAAGGCTTTTACCTGTATAACATATAGCTAAAGAAGATATATGCAAAGTATTTACATTCACATGCTTATCCAAGCATGGGCTTGGTTTTTCTTAGTTGAAGATTACAGCTTCTTCCTTAAACATTCAAACAAGTGGTGTCTTTCTCTCTTTCCAGTCCTTGCTCTCAGCCTTCTGCACGTGACCCAGCTTGGCTACGCAGCTCCTTCTGAGAGGTTTCCCCATTCTCCTTCCTGCTTCTTTGGGAGAACATCAAGTTCTGTGCATCAACTTCACATGCATTCATCCAGAAACATGAGCACTCCTCTCCTCTATTGCATCTTATTCCGTGTTCATGGAGATGCCACCATTACAGCCAAGTCACTCACCCACAAAACAAAATGGATAATGAGATACCTCCCATGTGACTAGAGTTAACCAATCACACAAGAGTTGCTGGGGAACATTCCAGAATTAGACGCACAGAGTATGCATAAGAAACACTGTGCAGCCCTAGTTATATTGTCACTGCGTGAATGTGGCTGGTGCAGACAGGAAAGTGGAGGGCCATTTTTATGTCAAATTTGCAAGATTCCCTGTTATTACATACCCTCCAACATATCTCCGATGAAAATAGGGAAGTCCAATTCCATAATGATAATTTGGCTATGTCACAGGCAGACAGATTCTACCTTTCAGCCAAAGTTGAGTTTAGATTCGTATTGCCTACACATTTAAGCCTCGTGTGAAAATGCCTGTGCTTTGGAATAAAGAAAGAGTTAAAGATGGTGCTGCTGTGTGTTATCCCCCCCCCCAAGGAAATTCAAGAAGAGTGCTTGTTTTTATGAGATTTCTCATCAACAGGATGGCAAGAGTTAAAAATGTGGTATTAAGAAACGGGAGAACTTTCTTTCATCCTGATTAAATTATACAGTCTTCAATGTAGGTCAGACTTTTGAGCTAAAAGCATTCTAATAATAAAAAGAGGCATTTTTAAAAAATCACTTTCGGTTATGAAGAAGAGGAAGAAATAAATAAAAGAGAATAAAAGGCGGGTGGAATCAGAGCTGCCGTCTGATCCTGCATGTTCAGTTTCAGCCCAGAGCAATCTGAGATGGCTGAGAAATTGAGCCTTGAAATTGAAGGTTTCTAATGGGAACGAAGGGTGGGAGCTGAGAAGTGAGGTCCCCCCCCCCAAATTAGATTTGCTGAGCAGAAATCTGGAGCAGAGTGTGAAATCGCCTTTTGCTCTACGTTGCCATGATGAAAGTGTGTGTTGGAAGCCCTCCACTCCCTGGGTTAGAATGAAGTTATTTCTCAAAACAGCAGCTGGCAACATGCCAGACTCAAGTGGTTTTGTGTGGGGAGGGGAGAGGAGGGGGAGAGTCTGAAAAAGCACAGTTATTCCAGCTCTGTCCAGTTGAGTTTACTCAGTCCCCATGGAAAGAAAGAGTTGCAACCAGTGCTTTTTTGTGACAGTCCTCACTGGTATGGAGAATAGTCACCTGTTCTTTTGTTCTTTTTTGCTGTCCAAGACCAGCCATTTTGTGTTGACACCTGCAGCACTTTTATCAAGTAAGTTATCAGTAGTGGCACCCAATTTGTTACCAAATGTTGTGTTGGGGGATGGGCAGTACCTCTGGTGTGGGACACATCATGCTCCTCTTGGCGTAGTTCTTCCACCTTTGGTCCGCACCCTGCACTCGGCTCTCACCTTTGGAAACAATTTTCAGATTGTTCCCATGCTTAATGGTTGCAAACTGTACTGGTGAATGATCATTTTTTTAGACTAGAAAAGATAAAGAATGATCTATGGTCACCAATGTCCCAAGATCAGTTTTCTGAACAAAGCATTCTCTGCATAGAGAACGGTAAACTGTGACTTATGGATTTTAATGATATAATTGATGTTTGCATGCAAAAGAGCTTGAAAGAAACTGTTCTGTATATAATGTAATGTTATAATAACGTACCTATGATTCTCCTGTGAATGTTCTGTGTTAATGTGTTCATTAATCTCATACTTTTGTAAACTTATTAAAGGTTATACATTTATAAACAATCTTTTTATCCATGCTAAATTTTAAACAATGTTCTGCTTTCGTTGCGTGGATAAATAAGAGAGTGAGGTTTCATTTCTCGTGATCAGATGCTGTTCAGTTTGGCATTCCCAAGGTCTTCAGCCTCGGGACTCCAGGCCTGACGCTACAGCATCCAGGTTTGCCCTTGGTCTCCCCCTGCTGACCTCCTCCTTGTTCCTCTTGCCTCAAGGGTTTCTGAACACCTTCCTGGCTCCGCAGACACTGAGAGCGAGAGCCTTCCCGAGGGAGCATCTTGGCAGCTCACCTTGACATCAGTGCTTGGAGATATATTTAAGGTAAGCGTCAAGCAAAACACCCGGAGCATCCAGACATAGCTACTCCCAGCTGTCGACCCAGCATGAAAACATGCCCACTGCATTTTGGGCACATGTCCCAATCTCTTCCTCCAGACTGAATTTAGGAGAAGCCTGTTTTTCCAGTCTGCAATGGAAACTGGATTTGTACAGGGTGGATTGGCAGGCCCTGGTGCCAGCACTCTTCTCAGAGCAGTTTTACTGGGGTTAAAAAAGCTGTTTGGTTTTTAAAACAAACAAACCACCAAAGAAGAGTTTCATGCAGGGTGCTCACAGAGGGGGGATGGGGGATAAAACAAACAGCTTGTCTGAATCATGGGGAGACAGGCGCAGTGGAAGAGGTGGTCATGATTTGATTTGAAGGCTGTACATATGAGGAGTGAAGGTAACACAACTCACCGGCAGCATCAAAACCTATACCTGCTCCTGACTTCCGGGGGCAGGGGGTTGGACTCGATGGCCCTTGTGGTCTCTTCCAACTCTATGATTCTATGCTATGCTGGAGGCGCCTCCAGCAATGGCTGGATTCTCTGACCGGGAGGAATCAGCTCCGTGGAAATCTGGGTCTGGCTGCCACGGCGAAGGCGGAGACCCGTTAAAAATCACAGAAGCCTGTGAGCGTGGGATTCGGCGGGCACCTTTTGCGCCTCCCCCACTCACGGGGAAACCCGGTTTTGTGGATCCGGAGCGACGTGGGGTGAGCGGCGTGGTGCTTCGAATCATCTGCTTCTTTCACGGAGCGAAGCCGCATAGCTGTTGTCGGAGAGTGTTGACTTTTTCCTGTGGACAATTTGACTCTAAAGTAACTACCCGTGAGTAGAGCTTAATCGGGAAAATTGGAATTTTAAAACGTCTAATTTGGCATCGAAACGGGGAAGGTTCAATACAGGAAATCCGCCTTCCCCTTTTGTAAATAGTCTGAAGCAATTGAGGCTGCAAGCTGAAGTCTTGGAAAGCCTTTTGTAAAAGACTAAATTTTCATAAGTAAAGAATGCAATCCCCCCCTTGGAGGCAGGGGGGGGGGAGTTGTGGACTGAGTTTGCCTGCGGAAGAGACCAAGAGAGGTAAAATACCGCCGCTCGGACCCTGGGAACGGGCTGCTAGTAGGTCCAACGTTTGGTGGGACATTTATTGACAGCATTTGGATCGTTCATTGACAGTTAGCATAAGAGAAGATACATTGTTTCTACTGTCTCCAGCAGTGAAAGTAACTGAAAATTGAAACTAGTTTTGGGTCATTTGAACTGTGCTTATAAGAGGATATTATTTATCAATACAAATAGAAACTTTCCCTCTAGTGGAAGTTCTTGAAACTGGCAGCTATATAAGATCTGGGCTGGGAAATTTCCAGCTGTAAGATAAAAATTGTGAGACTGTGAGACTGACCTTGAATCTATTGAGTGTTATGGCAGATGGGAAAGACGGAATGTCGCCAGAAGAGGCCTTAGCGGTTGTATTAGTGAAAATAAATGACTCGCTGGAACAGCTTCATAAGAAAACAGATGTGATAAATATGAAACTGGATGCTGTAAATATTAAAATTGACTTGATGGCAGAAAGTTTAAATAACCTGGGACAAAAGGTGAATACCAATACAGAAACCACCCAGAAATTGATACAGGAATCTACCCTGATACGGCAAACTGCGGATGAAGTTAAGGAGGAAACCCTTGCTGCTGAAGTTAAAGTAATTCAACTGGAGAGAGTCCCATCCATACAAGGACAACTTGAGGAATACAAGCTGACACCTGGTATGACTGAACTTAAAGAGAAACAGATGAAATTGAGGATCAGAGCCCTACCTGAGGAAAAGAAAAGCTTGATAGAGTTTCAGAAGGAGATAGGACTAACTTTGGTTGAGAAAGAGAGGTATTTGGGGGTTAGTATGACCGCCAGAAATGTGAATCTATTCAAGGGCAATTGTGAAGGACGTTGGCCTGAAGAGAAAGGGGATTTGGAAATAGGGTCAAACTGGAAGTTGTTATTGCTGGGCCGAATTGCTGTGGTGGGGACAACGGCTGCTGTGATGTCGGGGATGTCGCTTTTGTTTCAAACATTGCAAGCTTTGGATGGGAGGGATTGTCTCAGGAGGTGGCAGAGGGACGTCTCTAGATTTGGTTGGCAGGGCAGGTAGCCTCAAATAAAATTTAAGATATTAACGGATGCTAAAGAAGGAGGTGGACTTGCCCTGCCAGACCCCTAAATTTTGTTATGAATCATCTGCTTTTTGCTGGCTGAGAGAATTGGCAGAATCCGAGACTAGGGAGAAGAGCTGGTGGAAAAAGACTGGAAGTTTAAAGACTATTTATAGAAATATTGCAAAATTAATGAATGTTAGAACAAAGTTGGAATGAAGTTATATGGCTTTAGCAGAAATGTTATAAGGAATTAAGTATAAATAGATTAATAGAGCATTAAAGGGAACAAAATAAGGTTAGAATGTGTTAAGATAATTATAGGATAGAAAACAGAGGAAGATGAAAAGGAATTGCTGAAATAATTAATTGATGTGGAATATAAAAAGGGAGGTGTGAGAAAGTCGTGGAAATAAGCGAACGAAAAGATATGACATTGAAATTGTTTAATGTGTTGTAAATGGTCTTTGTTTTGTTTTATTTGTTTTATGTGTTAGTGTTTTGTAGTGTTTTTGTATTGTATTGTGTTGTTTTTCATTTTTTCTTTTTCTTTTTTGTTTATAGTGTTTAAATTTTTGGAAACTCAATAAATATTATTTTTTTAAAAACAAAAACCTACACCTGCTCCTGTGTCTGTTCATATGCAACCACCATTTTCTGGCCGAGACACAAGGGGTTTAGATTATCTAAAGCAGGTTCTGGAAACTAACATTACACATGATCTGCTGGGAGGCCCAGAATGTGATAGGTTCCAGAAAGCCTTTTTTGTCAAAGACAAGCCATGTGACTGCCCCAGATTCTGGATGAGGAGGCCCTATTTAATAGCAAAGACCCAAAGCCTAGGCGCCCTCAACATGTTTTGGAGTGCAACTCCTGTCAGCCCTGACCATTGGCTGGAGCTGTTGGGCATCAGGTTGGGGAAAACTGAGCAAGGCCTGGAAATAAGGTTTTGACTGGCATTTACTGTATTTCCACAATCTGGTTCTGATGTTAGCTAATCTGGTTTCATTCACCTTGTGTGTGGATTAGCTCCTCTTGCCTCCCTGCAAGGGCCTGCTCCTCTGCCTGACATCCTCCTAATCCGCTGTTTGTCACACACCACAATCATCTCTGTGGCAGCTAATTGTGATGCCCCTACCCAGGGGATTAGGATTTTCAAGTGGTGATGGGGGAAAGCACTGCTGAAACCATCACAACCTTAAAGTGTCAGAGCTATTTGTTACACAGAAGCATTCCTGGTGTGACAGCGTGAGCCCAGAAATCTGATGTGCCAAGAAAAATGCTTGCAACAAAGACCAATTTTCCATGCTTTGTGTGACATACTGCTCAGAAACAGGGCTTGGTTAAAAACTTTTAAAAGTGAGCTGCTGAATCAAATGCAAGGGCTGTGAAGCAGGGTGACATTCCATGGATGCAATTTTTCTTGTTGCTATGAAACTGTGACAGCAGCGCAGTTACATTTGCAGAAAACTGCAACTGATGTGCTAGGTTTCTTTTGCAGGGGGGTGGATAACATTTTTCCAGGGACAAAGATGTGGTTTGATAGCTCTTACTGTCAGGAAGTTCTTCCTAATGTTTAGGTGGAATCTTCTTTCTTGTAGTTTGGATCCATTGCTCCGTGTCCGCTTCTCAGGAGCAGCAGAAAACAACCTTTCTCCCACCTCTATGTGACATCCTTTTATATATTTGAACATGGCTATCATATCACCCCTTAACCTCCTCTTCTCCAGGCTAAACATGCCCAGCTCCCTTAGCTGTTCCTCATAAGGCATCGTTTCCAGGCCTTTGACCATTTTGGTTGCCCTCCTCTGGACACGTTCCAGTTTGTCAGTGTCCTTCTTGAATTGTGGTGCCCAGAACTGGACACAGTACTCCAGATGAGGTCTGACCAGAGCAGAATACAGTGGCACTATTACTTCCCTTGATCTAGATGCTATACTCCTATTGATGCAGCCCAGAATTGCATTGGGTTTTTTAGCTGCCATGTCACACTGTTGGCTCATGTCAAGTTTGTGGTCAACCAAGACTCCTAGATCCTTTTCACATGTACTGCTTTCTTCTTGGCCAGTTCCACTGCAGCCTTCAGCACAGAGCCGTTGGCTGCCTCTTGTTACCTCTGCTCCTCCTCAGCAAGGGAGAGAACTACCAGTTCTTTCTCCTTGTATTATGCCTCTGATTCTCTTCTCCTGCCAGAGGACACATTCAGATAGACGGCAGCTTAAGCTTTACTGCAATCATCTGTGATCAACATTTCTCAATGCCTGTCATACATGTATGACATGCATGTCATGCATACTGTCTGTCTCCAATGATACCAGCCAGCCTGAGTCATGTAGATGGTCTCAGTCTTTGCAATCAGAGCAGGTAACTGGGGTTAGCAGAATGTTGAGTTCAGGCTGGAAGCAAGGTTGGTCTGGTCCAGGTCAGAGACATAGCAGAAATAGATCCAGGGGCGTAAGGCCTGCTTCCAGACAGGATAATTAACTACAAACTCCAAAATTTTGGATCCCCTCCAAACCTGTGCCAAAGTTTTGTAGTTGCTTTGCAGCATTTTTCAAGGAAAACCCCACGTTTTGCACCACCTCACAAATTGAGTAATTGACACATCAAACATGAGGTCGGTGGTTAACACCCCAAAATCCAACATTGTCCGATTTACTCCAAACCGGTGCCAAAGTTTGGCAACAGTTTGGCAGCATTTTGCAGTGAAAACCCCCTGTTTTGCAGTGCCCCACACACTAATTGCTCCTCAAACCTAGGGTTAAAGCTATCGCCTCAAAACCCAATAAACAGCCTGTTTATTGAGCATTCATCCTGATTTCCTTGCACAAAGTTTCATGGAGGTTAGATAACACCTGCTATTTATCCTACACTTTCCAGTGCATTTTCCTGTTACAGTGGTGCCTCGCAAGACGAAATTAATTCGTTCCGCAAGTTTTTTCTTCTTGCGAGTTTTTCGTCTTGCGAAGCACGGTTTCCCATAGGAATGCATTGAAAATCAATTAATGCGTTCCTAGGGAAACCGCTTGCCAGGTTGGCGGTGCGGAGAAGGGCTTTTCTCCGCACCGCAAGCCTTCAGGACAGGTACGGGAACAGAGGGGAAGGCGCGCAGCGCTTTCCCTCTGTTCCCGGGGCTTGCGTGGGAGGAGGGTTTTTCCTCCCCACCGCCAACATTCAGAACAGCATTCTGAATGTTGGCGGTGGGAAGGAAAACCCTCCTCCCACCCCAAGTCTTCAGGAAAGCCATCCGATGCCGGGCGGCGGGAGGAGACGTTCCCCGCCCCCCGCGGGGCATCGGAGCTTCGTTCCGATGTCCGGCGGCGGGAGGAGACGTTCCCCCCCGCGGGGCATCGGAGCTTCGTTCCGATGTCCGGCGGCGGGAGGAGACGTTCTCCCCCCCCGCCGGGCATCGGAGCTTCGTTCCGATGTCCGGCGGCGGTAGGAGACGTCCCCCCCCGCCGGGCATCGGAGCTTCGTTCCGATGTCCGGCGGTGGGAGGAGACGTTCTCCCCCCCCCGCCGGGCATCGGAGCTTCGTTCCGATGTCCGGCGGCGGGAGGAGACGTTCTCCCCCCCCCGCCGGGCATCGGAGCTTCGTTCCGATGTCCGGCGGCGGGAGGAGACGTTCTCCCCCCCCGCGGGGCATCGGAGCTTCGTTCCGATGTCCGGCGGCGGGAGGAGACGTTCCCCCCCGCGGGGCATCGGAGCTTCGTTCCGATGTCCGGCGGCGGGAGGAGACGTTCCCCCCCCCGCGGGGCATCGGAGCTTCGTTCCGATGTCCGGCGGCGGGAGGAGACGTTCTCCCCCCCCCGGGCATCGGAGCTTCGTTCCGATGTCCGGCGGCGGGAGGAGATGTTCTCCCCCCCCCCCGCCGGGCATCGGAGCTTCGTTCCGATGTCCGGCGGCGGGAGGAGACGTTCTCCCCCCCCCCCCGCGGGGCATCGGAGCTTCGTTCCGATGTCCGGCGGTGGGAGGAGACGTTCCCCCCCCCCGCGGGGCATCGGAGCTTCGTTCCGATGTCCGGTGGCGGGAGGAGATCCGAGGACAGTGGGGAAGACGCGCTGCGCTTCCCCGCTGTCCCGGAGACTTCCCTATGGGCTGTCGTCTTGCGAAGCAAGCCCATAGGGAAATTCGTTTTGCGAAGCGCCTCCAAAACGGAAAACCCTTTCGTCTAGCGGGTTTTCCGTCTTGCGAGGCGTTCGTCTTGCGGGGTACCACTGTACTTTCCTTACAGCAGAAGCCCTTATTTTTGGAGGGGGGCAGTTTTGCTGCTATTCCTGTGTTTGCAGTTTGTTTTACCTGTTTTTAATACTGAAATTAAAATTGTGACCTGCCCTGAGACCTGCTGGTGAAGGATGCAATATAAAATAATAAACAAACAAACAACAATAATATTAATAATACCACCATATAATAATACCACCATCCCCACTAGCATTCGGCACCCCAAAAAGAATGGTTAAATATCCCTCAACAAACCGTATCTGTTAATCTTAATGATAGTATGTGATCGTATCTGATGTCAGAAAAACATAGTCATATATACAGAACAACAAGCAATATAGGCTGCCATTGTAAAACAAATAAGGCTGATATACAATGTATTTTCTGGACTTGTCCAAAAATAAAGAAATTCTGTTGGGTGATGATAAAAGAAATAGAAACAGTCACAGGGTACAGTGGTACCTCGGGTTAAGAACTTAATTCGTTCTGGAGGTCCATTCTTAACCTGAAATTGTTCTTAACCTGAAGCACCATTTTAGCTTATGGAGTCTTCAGCTGATTTCTGTTCTCATCCTGAAGCAAAGTTCTTAACCCAAGGTACTATTTCTGGGTTAGCGGA
Organism: Podarcis bocagei; assembly: GCF_964188305.1. Classification (NCBI taxonomy): domain Eukaryota; kingdom Metazoa; phylum Chordata; class Lepidosauria; order Squamata; family Lacertidae; genus Podarcis; species Podarcis bocagei. Next base: position 91,948,895 of record NC_138132.1, on the reverse strand, counting down.
GTCTGTAACCTGAAGCGTCTGTAACCCGAGGTACCACTGCATGCACTTTTAGTAGATCCATTGGTTATCCTTTGTGGATATATTAAAGACCATGTTATAACAGATGATAAAAGACTGGTTTTTAGTTTATTATGCATATGCTCATATAACTATAAGTCATAATTGGGGGAAAATAAGGACCCCTTTGTTGGATAATCAGTGTGGGACATTGTAAATATGATCAAATTAACTTACTTAGTCAAAGTCAGAGCAGGCAGGGAATCTTATTATTGTTTTATAGAAAAATGGAGTGCATTTATAATGTATTGGTGTAATAAAGTACAGGAAAAAGCAAATCCACACATTTTATTAGGTATATGATAATGCATTTCTGTATAATTATACAGAGACTTTATGTAGATCAAGAAAGCAATATGTACTATAAGTTTCCATTATTATACTTTTTTATTACTTTTCTTTTGTTCTCTCAAATTAATATTGTATATACGTGGTGGGGGGAGAAATTATATATAAAGAGAGAGAAAGATATAATGCAGCCCTTAGGCTGAAGAAGGTTCCTAACTCCTGGGTAGAAACTACAAGGAGACCAGCAAAGGAGCCCCTTAATAATCAGTCTGAAGCGGACTTCTACAGATAGGACTTCAGACTTATCCACACTTACTTTTCCTCTGCTCTTTCCAGGCATGCTCTGCACTTTTAAGCTCCGTATCTGAGCACTGTGTTTTATTGCTTCACAGAAACCTGCTCTTTAAAGCTCAATCAGAGCAAATGTCAATCCATGGAAAGCCCAAATTGACATTTGCTCGGATTCAGCTTTAAAGAGTGGGGTTTTGCAGGGAGAATTTGGGGCAAAAAACCAATGCTTGGTAAAGCAAGGACCTGTGCCTGCAAAGAGTGGGACTAAAAGTAAGTGTGGACAAGCCCTGTGTCTGGCTTCCTTGGCATGTTCTGTGTTGCGTTCTCATAGCCCCCCTGAAAACGCCCTGGGAGACACTGCCCATCTCCAGGCTATTGCTCTAAAAACACAGTATTATCGTCTGTATTGCTGCTAGACTTTTTCACCCATCTGGCACTTCTAATCTACAAAGTGCTTCTCTATCTTTGTTGTGTTAGGTGACTTGTTCTTTCCACATTATAGAGGGGAACTAATAGTGAGAGATAGTGGCACAAATTCACATTAGAGGTGGTCCTCAGACATGGATCCTGCTGGGTCCCAAGCCAGTGCTCAGTACTTCAGGCCACGCTGATCACTGTGCTGTGGCAGGTTGCAGTTAGAAGTAGGATTGATCTGGGAGCTTGGATTCCTGCCTGCCGGCTAGCCATGAATGCGTGCCAAATTAATCTGTATGCCTTATCCAACTGGTGTTGGAGAACCTCTGGGAAGCTCTTCTTAAGATATTCCTGGTGGGTCAGGCTTGGGGAAGACCCCCTGCCTCATTCTCATCCTGTCACATCCTCCTGACACTGTTTGGGTTTCTCCTTTCCTTCTAGTTCCTGACGTTGTGTGTGGCATCCCATCCGCACTCCTACCCTGACTGCCAGCGCTTGGCCCTCCTCGTGTTGCTCTGCCGGCTTGGCCTGGACAAGAACCTGCGGAAGCATCCACAGATGGGGCTTCAGCAACTGCTGTTGGTGCTGTTTGAAGGCATCCAGGACTGGTCAGAAAAGGTTAGTACTTTCCAGTTAGTACACCTGTGAACAGAGTTGCCTCCCCGTTTTTGCTGACTTTGCTTGTGTGTCTTTAACATTTCCATGTCAGACTTTCCCATGTCCAGAAAAGCTTCACCTGCTGAATTTCTGTCTGCCAGGCTGCTGTCAAAGACAAAGGAGCAGTAAAAGAGTTGCCAGTCTTTCCTGTCAGGGCAGGATGGGATTGGCAGATTTCAGTCACAATGCACAACTAAAATATCACTGGTTTAAGCTCATTACCAATTTTCCTGCCCAAGTGTGGGAAAGGAGACAGATTCTCTCTTGCACAGACTTCCTGTTGTTTTTTCTCAAATGGAATGAAAATTATAATCCACTTTAGTTAGCAGTCTTGTCCACACAGGATGTTTAATGCCTGTTCGCAGGGGTGGCCTGTCCCGTTTGAAACGGGAATGACATTTTCCTGCTCCCCTGCCGCCTCTTGCACTTCTGTTGCCTGAGGCATGTGCATCACCTCGCCCCTTGGGTGGGCCAGCTCTGCAAATCTGAAACTGCTTGTGTCTGAGTTTTATTGCAGCTTCCGCACAACATCCTCATCCAACTGGCAGCTGGCCCTTACTCCCAATTAATTCAAATCTTCCTGATCCACAGATAATCTATTAAGGGAAGAAAATCCAATATAAAAATCTCATGTTACCTCACCATGGATGCACTGAAACACATTGTGTGGATGGTGGTTTCCCTCCGCCCCCAACACACCACACATATGTAATGAATTTTTGCTGGGTGCTACACTTTGCAATGCTTTCTACTTCTGTTTGCTGTTCAAGAAAACACAGCCCTAAGGAAAGGATGCCGCATGCCTGGTTCCACCAGTTGTGGCTGAAGGCACATTGGCAGTATATTAGAAGGAAGAATTTACCACTAAAAATTCTGCACCTTCAGAGTATTATTTTATTCTGTAACTCTGCATTACTTGTTCTCTGTTACCTGTTCTTTTGGTGCCTACATGTTATTGAATAATAATAACTTTGAGTATACAGAACAGGAGTGGAATGCCCGGTGGTTTCTTTTTCATGATTTCTGCTCCTGTGCCCATTCACAATATCCACACTCTTCCATTCTTCTAATCTTTGGCTTAAAATAATACTACTTTTTGGGGAGGGGGAAAACAAATGTGGGTCAAGCAATCTGAATAAGTGATACGATATAAGAAAGTGTATGCATATTTCCTCAAGATACATGATTTATTTGGGGCTTAGATTTTGGAAGATTGGTTTTCATGTTGGGGGTCTACACATTGTCCTGGTTGTGGATAACAGCAGCAGCAGCAACAACAACAACAACAAGAGCAGAGCTTTTCAGTGTGCAACACTGCACAGTAAGGTTAACCCTGGAGAGTCCCTGCCCAAAGGCACTTCTTCTTACAATCCATGTGTACCTTCTTCTTGTCTTCAGAAACCTGCTGCAGCAATAGGGTTCCCCTCCATTGGAGCCCTGCTGATTCATGCTTGTCCTCTGCCTCTTTCTGCAACACAGCCAGCAGCATCTTCCATTCATCTGCTTAATTAATTGCAAGGCTTAATGAACCTCTGGCTCGAGCTTCGGTTCGGCAATTCCCTGCAGAGCCTGACAGAGCTGCTGGCATTTGTATGCTTCTGTCTGGAGCTGACATGCTTGGCTAGGCTGGGGTCGCAGCAGCCTGTTGGGTGGAGGCAGGCACTGTGCTGAGACTGCTCCAGATTAGATCTCCAACGCCCCCTTCCAGCTGCAGTCTGGCCTTGAACACCCTTAATGGGGAAAGAGTCCCCAGGATTTAATACCAGCTGTTGGTTAGAGGGATGTAGCTGTGCAACAGGGAGAAACTCAGGTTAGTTTAATATCAGCCGAGAGCTAGTGAGCAAAGGACATAAGAGCTGCACCGCGCATCAGGTTGGCTGCATGTTGCTTGCATGTCACCATGCAGCTGAGCAGACATCAGGCTCCACAAGAACTTTAGAGTGCTGCCAGAGATGGCCATCTAGTTTAGCGTCCTATTCCTCACAGAGGCCAATCAGATGCTTGTTGCATTTCTTCATTCTCCACCCAGGCAAGCAACATGCATTGTGGCAGTTCAAGGGCACATTCCTGCCAGGCAAAAGCACTGGAGGAGGGGATACAGCAGGACCCTGTGAGGGGTGTGGCCTGGGGAAGGACATGTCTCAGGGAGAGTTCAAAGGGCCAGCTAGAGAGGCCTGAGGCCTGAGGTTCCCTGCCCTGGTTTATGGGAAGCTTGCAGGCATAGCCTGCGGGATGTTCACTGGAGCCGTTCATCTTGAAACATCACCCACCCACTCTGTCTCCTCCTTCTCCCCATAAGTAACCATCTGAACCCACCTCCCCGGCAACTTCACAACTGAGACATCCTTTTCTTTTGCAGCTGCCAGAATTGTGCAGGTCCCTCTGCCATGTCTCACAGCACCATCACAATTTGGTAACTGTTGTGCGTTCCTTTCCTGACACCACAGCCAGAGGACGGTGAGTTTGCCCTTGTTCAGTAAGAACGGGAGGGAGGATGACTTGCTGAAGAGATCCTGGAAGAAGTGTGGCTAGATGTCTCTGGAGGCACTAATTATTGCAAGTGCCTGCCATACTCAGACCTGAATGTTTCCAGGGGATGCTTGCTGCTAAATCAGAAACATGGCCGTGCAGTGAAACATGCTGTTATCTGGGAAGTCCCCTTCTCTTTTTCTCTCTCTCCCAGTGCTTCCACTCTGCTCACAGCCTTTTCCCAATTAGAATGCCAGCTCCTTCCTAACCTCCCCTGTCCAAACAGAGTGTCTGCATGTTGAGAAATGTGTGCTTTGGGGAAAAAGAAAGGGGGGGCAGGAGTGTCTATTTCAGACCACATTGGTTAGAATGAGAACATGGTGCAACTTAAAACTGATACCACGGGCATCATATTGTGATGCACTGAGGGAGTTGGTGGTGGGACTGATGATAACGTCATCTCTGACATTGACTGGCTTCACCAACCCAATGTCTATCCTGTTGCCAGGGTGTGCTTGGAACAGGCAGAGGATGCTCTACTGTGGGGCAGTAGTAGTAAGAGTTTAGGAAAACAGGAGGCACAGGCTGCAATTTCAGCAAGCCTAAGGAAGCACAGAGGACTCAGAAAGGAAGGCTGGAAAGTGGGAGTACTCCAGAGGAACATCAGAAAAGGGAGCAGAAGGACAAGAGAACGGGCAGAGGTGGAAGGCACACATGGCCCCAAAAACAGTTTCTTAAAAAGTTACAAGGCAAGAACAAAGTGAACTGGAATATCCACCCAAATCTCTGGCAGCTGCTGCAGGAGCAGATCTCTAGTGTAAAAAGTGTTAGGATAATGGAATTTGGAGGATTTAGCCCAGAGGCTGTTCTCTATGCAGAGACTGCTGCCATAATCTCTTGTTTGCCAGCCTGTCTCCCTTCTCCAGCTCTTGTACTAACTTTTCAATCCAATCACCATGAAATGAGCATGCCATCCTCAGTCATAGTGTGCCGTGATGATAGTCCAGCAATCATGCTGTGAGAATCATGTTGTTGCATGTGCACGCCAGAGCATTTGAATGGTGTCTTAGACTGCATTCTACTTGCAGTGGCAAATCCTTGCCCTGATCAGAACATACATCTCAGGGCCCCTCCAGATGTCCTTGCTGAGTTCATCATGATTTGTGCTCAGGATGCTATCGGGGCAAGTTATACACAATAACGTTTCCCATTCCATTTCCACCTGCGAAAGGTTTGGGGCAGTTTGGGGGCAGTTAGCTGCACTTAGTGCGCGCACCGTAGTTTCCTGCTGAAATCCATACCTTTTTCTATACAACAAATGCTCTGCTTGTAGTAGTGCAGGAGTGCCTTGGCAATGTGCAGAAATGTGCTGTATCTGCCTCTGTGTGATATAACCCCTCCCACATACTGTACTTCCTGCTGATGCCAAATACTGTGGCATCCTGTAGTGGAAACAAGCTATGGCTCAGCACAGCAGTCACAGCCTGAGCATAAACACTTCAAAAGTGCAGAAACAAAAGTAGGGTGTCATGGCATCCTGCACTTAGAGAGGATATGGGAGGAGGAGGCAGCCCCCCATCACTGCTTTCCCCTCCCAAGAACGTATGAGTCAGGGTCTCCTCCACAGAAGCCCATCTCACACCATTTCCCTCCCTCAGGGAAGGGGAGATTGCATGATTAAGACCTCCTCCTTAAGGCCTTCTCATGACTGGTCATCATGATGGACTGCCCAGCTGGTGGTGTTTGGTGCTGGAGACAGCAGCCCGCACACCAGTTGTGGCACCGGCTATGCCAAGACCACCATCCCTGACGTATGAACAGAGAAGCATGGAGACGGGGACAGTGGCGTAGCGTGGGGGGTGCAGGGGGGCCCGGCCGCACCGGGCGCAACATCTGGGGGTTAGGGTTAGGGGGCGCAAATCCACGGGTTAGGGGGCGCAAATTACTTGCCTTGCCCCGGGTGCTGACAACCCACGCTACGCCACTGGACGGGGAGAAATACCAGCTGGTGTAAGAAACATTTGCAGGGAGGGTGATGTCTTCCATAGTTCCTTGATAGTGCGGTAGGTGGTGGTTGTGCACGCAGGAATTTCCTAGCCAAAAGGTTTGCTTGTAGTCCTACAGATCTGATAGACAGATTGAAGTGAAAAGGGACAGGGCTGCCAGGGTCTATGTGTGTTTCTGAAGGTGTTGCTGTTATTCTTGTTTGGGGGAACTAAAAGGGCACTTGGCAGCTTTACGGAGGACCTGAGCAGAAGCTACAACTTTAGAGTTGCTAGATCAGCTTAAGTGCTACATTCTGTGCATCCCTTGGATATTTAAAGCATTGCTCATCTCCACATTTCCACACATGTCCTCTTGTGGGAGCTTAAGCAGCAGATCTGACTTAAGCAGCAGATCTGATGGGGAACAGTTGCTGGAAGGGAGTGGCCCAGATGAGAAACCCCAAAGCATCTGTAACTACACAAAGGCCTCATCTCCTTTCTGAAACTTGCCGCTCTTCATGGGGCCCGTTTCCTTCTTTGGGAGGTGGGGCAGAAATTCCCAAAGATTGCCTTTTCCTTTGCACATTGCTTGGGAGAGGATAGGCATTCAGCCATCCATTCATGGGGTCAAGAGTTCAAGTCCCAGCAAAGGGAAGCAGAAGCAGAGGGGTGAGATGAACTCCCATGGCTTCCTCTGCGCACTGGCTGCTTCCACCCCATCCTGCTCACTCCCACCCAAGCCAGCATGAGAGCTCACAAAGGCCTCAGGAGATCAAGGCCAGGCCCAGAGGAGGAGAGAACTAGAGGGGTTTGAGAGTTGGTTTGAATAAGGCCTTGTGACCCTCACTTACACTGATTTTCAGCCCAGTCTTGTGCATGTTTACTGTGAAAGCTATTTGGCAGTGGAACGGTCTCCCTCGGGAGGTTGTGGACTCTCCTTCCTTGGAGGTTGGATGACCATCTGTCATGGATGCTTTAGGTGAGATTCCTGCATTACAAGACAAGGGTTGGACTAGAGATCCCTTGGGGTCTGTCAGGGAACTGCCATCGGAGGAACAGGTGGTGGAAGGGCTCACAGAGGCTGGGAGGGAGTCAGCAGCGAAAGCAGGGACCAGCAGGGGGAGAGATGGGTCTCTGGAGGAAGGTCTCGTGAATGCGGAGAGAGACGGAGCAGCTAAAGCAGGAACTAGCAGGGAAGAGGGAGGGCTCAGGGACACGTCCAGCGAGAACAGCGGGGAGGTGTCAGAAGCTCCCATAGGGAGACCCATTCCTCGCAGGAAGCTGTCACGTCGTGAGTCCAGGAGACGTGTTTCCGTTAAGGAGCTTCTATGCTGGAAGCGCTTCCGAAAACAACCACTGTCGGAATCTGGAAGTGACTAGGGCAGACATGTTTAAGGAGCTCTGTCACACACAGAGGTTTGTGGAGTTGCACAAACTCTGAGGGACCACGATTTTACGCACAAGCAGCTAATCATCCCATCACAGCATTCCGACAGTCTTTGTAAGCTGCCTGTGCAGGAGAAGGCATCATGAGCGACCCAGCCGGAACCGGAGAAGCAGGAGTTGGAGCGGGTCCAAGCTTGGAAGAAAGGTACCGAGCGTTGGAAATCCAACTGGCGCTGCAGACGGCGAGGCTGGAGGAGAGAAGGGCTCAGGATGCAGACAAGAAGGGGAGAGCCACCCAGTTCAACAGAAAGGTACCAGGATTGGTGCAGAAATTTGGGGGGGACCCCAAGGACTACCATGCCTTTAGGACAGAGATGCAATATGCCCTTAATGTGCAGTTTGATGAATTCCCTGATGAGGAATCGCGAGTTGCTTTCGTGATTGGGCATCTTGAGAGGGGGGCGAGGGACTGGGTTCGACCCCTGATGGCAACGCACAATGACGTCCTAAAGGACACCATGAAGTTCTTTCGTGCAATGGATCTCATGTTTTCCAGCGATATTGAGGAGGGAGTGGTGCGCAGACAGCTAATGGCTTGCAAGCAGGGAAGCCGATCTGTCCGTGAGTACTGGACTGAGTTCACCATGCTGGTTCACAGATTGGGGTGGGACTTATCGGCGGCACCCATTCAAATGCTATTTGAAGAAGGCCTTGCTTCGGCTGTGAAAGACGAACTTTCCCGGGGTCCTAGGGCGGATTCTATGGATCAGCTGACTAAATCTGTGCTGACCATAGGAGCGCGCCAGGAGGCGAGAGCTTTGGAGAGGCGGGAAGGGAAGGGGGAACGCTGGAAGGAGTTCCGCATTCCTGACATTCCAGAGACAACTTTCCCGCCGGCAGAGCCGATGGAAATCGGAACAGCGCGCGCGCGCGCAGTTTCAAAGCCCAGTGAGGGGGGAAAGAAGGAGGGAAAAAGCGCCCGGAAATGCTATCTCTGCCAACAGCCAGGTCACTTTGCCAGAGTCTGCCCCCAGAGGAAGGAATGGCAAGGGATGGTGGGAGCTGTTGAGGGAAGAGAGCAGGAAAAACCGGAGCAAGTAAAAGCCAACGCCTGGTTGCCACCGTCGGGGCACAGCAGCCAGGCCAAAGAGCAGTGAAAGTGCCCATGCCAGAAGCTCCTCAACCTGCTCTAGTGATTGAAGTGTCGCTAGAGCTGCAAAATGGACACCCCCTAAAGATAAAGGCGCTGTTGGACTCAGGCAGCTCCTGCAATTTTATGAGCAAAGAGTTTGCTGCTGAACACCAGATACAGACGATCCCTTTAAGCAACCCCCTGCAGGTGACCACGATCGATGGCAGGGAGTTGTTGGGAGGAGGAGTCAGCTTGCAGACCGTCCCAATGATAATGAGGGTGGCAAGGCACACAGAACTGATAGCGTTTAATGTGGCCACCTTGGGAGGAGCTCCTATTATTTTGGGAATGAGCTGGCTAGCGCTACATGATCCGCTGGTGGGCTGGCATCAGAGAGTGGTTTCCTTTGGTTCAGCACATTGCTTAGAACACTACAAAGGGGGAAAGGGTTCAGCAGGGGCCCAAGCCACCCTAGCAGGGACAGAAGTAATGGAGAAGGTGAAGGTACCACCACAATACGCAGATCTCAGCGACGTGTTCAGCGAGAAGGAAGCTGACCAACTACCCCCGCATAGGCCCTTTGACTGTCAAATCAATTTACTCCCTGGAGCACAGCTTCCTGTAGGCAAGTTGTATGCCATGTCAGACAGAGAAATGCAGGAGCTGCGAGAGTTCATTGACAAGAACCTGAAGAGAGGCTTCATCAGAGAGTCCAAAGCAGCGGGGGGTAGCCCAGTGTTTTTTGTGGATAAAAAACACACAGACAAGCCGAGACTGGTGTGTGACTTCAGGGGGTTAAATGCAGTGACCGAACCAGTGGCTTTCCCTATGCCCAGGATTGACGACATTTTGACCAGGGTGCGGAAGGGAAAGATTTTTACAAAGCTGGACCTAAGGGGGGCGTACAACCTGATACGTATAAGGAAAGGGGATGAATGGAAAACCACCATGTTCACCCCTTTGGGGGCATTTGAATACCTCGTGATGCCATTTGGCTTACAAGCAGGCTCGGCGTGCTTCCAATCGTTTATGAACCACGTACTGGGGCCTTTGCTTTACAAGAATTGCGTGGCCTTCCTAGATGACGTGTTGGTGTATTCTGAGAATGAGGAGCAGCATGTGAGAGACGTCAGAGAAGTGTTGAGCAGGCTGCAAGCCAACAGGCTGTGGGTGAAACTGGAGAAGTGTCAGTTTCATACCAAGGAGGTGGAATTCCTGGGGTACCGCCTGTCAGACAAGGGATTGGCCATGGATCCCGGCAAGGTCCAGGCAGTGCTGGAATGGAAAACACCCAAAACCAAGAAGGATGTGCAGAGGTTCCTAGGGTTTGGGAACTTTTATCGTAAGTTCATCCGAAACTTTGCACACCTGACGGCGCCCATTACGGACTGTCTCAGCAGTAAGAAGAAATTTGTTTGGACTGCGGAGGCGGAGCGAGCGTTTGAGGAACTGAAAAGGGCCTTCGCCTCTGAAGGACAACTTCTGCATGTGGATTTACAAAAAAAGCTGAGAGTCGAAACAGACGCATCAGACAGAGCCATAGGGGCGGTGCTTCTTCTGCAGCCAGGGAAGGAGGTGTTATGTGAATGACAGAGAGAATGATTGGGTGGAGAAGCTGGCGTTGGCAGAATTTGCCTACAACAATGCGGAGAACGTGTCCACGGGGATGAGCCCCTTTTTGGCTAATTACGGGTGCCATCCCCGAGCTTTCCCAGGGGGGGAAGGGGAGAACTGGAGCGTTCCAGCTGCCGAACAGTTCGTAGAAGAAATGGAAGCGATCCATCGCCAGCTCCAACTTAACTTAGACAGGGCCAAGGAGGAATATAAGAGGCAGGCAGACAAAAACAGAAGAGAAGGTGAAACCATTAGGGTGGGGGACCAGGTGTGGCTGTCAACCCAAGGGTTACCATTCAAAGGGGGTTGTAAGAAGTTAAGACCCAAAAGACTGGGCCCATTTGAAGTCACGCAACAGGTCAACCCAGTGGCTTTCAGACTCCGGTTACCGAACCACATGAAGCTGCACCCAGTTTTCCACAGGTCGTTGCTGTCACCGTATAAAGGGGACAGAGAAGGGAGGGTCACTCGGGGACCAGCAATGGAGGAGAGGGAACACAGCTACCATGTAGCGGAGATTCTCGATTCCAGGTGGAAGGGAGATCAAGTAGAGTATTTGGTAACGTGGGAAGGGGAACCGGAGTCGGAAAACACCTGGGTCCTGGCAGAGGATGTCAATGACGAGGTTTTAATAGAAACTTTTCATCAGAGGTTCCCACGTAAACCTCAGCCAGTGGCGAGGTTCCGGAGGGAATACTTTGCCACCACCGACGAAGAAGAAGAGTTGGAGGGGTTCACTGATTCCGAGGAGGAGGAGGATTCAGCGAGCCGGAACGGAGACCGATGGAGGGAAATGTTCGAGACGTCTGAAGATGAAGAGGATTCTTTTCGGGGTTTTACCTCCTCACCGCCCAGAGGAGAGGGAATGGGCGGGGGTGAAGGGGGCCCTGGAGGGGAGGTGGATGTCAGGGAACTGCCATCGGAGGAACAGGTGGTGGAAGGGCTCACAGAGGCTGGGAGGGAGTCAGCAGCGAAAGCAGGGACCAGCAGGGGGAGAGATGGGTCTCTGGAGGAAGGTCTCATGAATGCGGAGAGAGACGGAGCAGCTAAAGCAGGAACTAGCAGGGAAGAGGGAGGGCTCAGGGACACGTCCAGCGAGAACAGCGGGGAGGTGTCAGAAGCTCCCATAGGGAGACCCATTCCTCGCAGGAAGCTGTCACGTCGTGAGTCCAGGAGACGTGTTTCCGTTAAGGAGCTTCTATGCTGGAAGCGCTTCCGAAAACAACCACTGTCGGAATCTGGAAGTGACTAGGGCAGACATGTTTAAGGAGCTCTGTCACACACAGAGGTTTGTGGAGTTGCACAAACTCTGAGGGACCACGATTTTACGCACAAGCAGCTAATCATCCCATCACAGGGTCCCTTCCAACTCTACCATTCTAAGTTCTATGAGTCAATGGGCTTCTTCCGAAGTATACAGGACCACAACCTTACTGTTTATCCCCTCTCAGTGATTCCTGCTCGTTTCCACGTGCCAGTTCACCTAAATGAGGGCTGTTGAGTGACTGAAGATCTTTTGTGTGTGTGTTATTATCACCCCAGAGTCGGCCACGACTGGACCCTGGTCAGGGGTCCTTTTACCTTTACCTATTATCAAAGAGTAAGCTTCCCTCCTTTTCTCTCCATTCCTGTCCACTTTATCTCACCTACCCTGAGACCAAAAGTCTTGCCAAATGGTCTCAGCTCATTGGCACATCTACTTCTTCTTTGGCCTGGCCCCAAATGGAGCTGCAGGTGAAACCAGTCACTTGTATGCTTAGCAGTGCCTGGCCATTTCACGGCTACAAAACAACATGAACATGAGCATCCTGGCCTTTCACTAAGGCTCCTGGCTGTACCTGCTGCCCCGTTGCTCTAAAGCCCTGCCCCCCACAATACACAGTTGCTGTGCCTCAATTATTAGCTTGTCGGGAAATGCTAAGCATAATAGTTGCTCTAGGGCATTCTTAGACTTTTGCAGTGGAAGGAAAGGGCTGCTCATTAATACTCATGTCCATGAAGCCCTTCCTTCTTGGACGGAGCTGAAGTGGGACACTGCATTTCGCAATGGCCCTGACAGCAACATGCCAGTAGGTCAGTCAGTTTAAGAGAAGTAGCCCAACCAATGAGAAGTTGGGGGTATGTTTTTATTGCATGGAATATATATATCCTTTCAGAAGACGTTGCTCTTCAGAATCAGGTATGTCTGTCCTCCACCCTGCCCTTAAATGCCCTCAAAATCCATTTCTGAGGAGACCTCCTCACCTTGCCTCATGGAAGGATTGTGGGGTGGGGTGAGTAAGGACCAAACAGACCCTAAGTTTCCTTTCTGTCTTTTGAAAAGTTAGGGCAGTTCCAGAGGTTAAAGCAGGATAATAACTCTACTTAGCTTTGTATAATCCTGACAGCTTTGAACAGGCATTAAGTATTTTATCTCCTTTCCACAGGCACAGAGGGGTGAATGACTTCCTTATGTAATGAGATAATAGTCTGAAAAGTGACTTGCCACCTCCTGGCTCCCCATAATTTGCATTCATTCCTCAGCAGTGCTCTTCTAGGGGCCTGGACTCCTGACTTCTCTTCTCAGCTCAGCTCCCGGTGCCTTTTTACTGTGCATTCATGAAGTTTTGTGCTCATGATGATATCAGGATGGTTACATGTTATCCTGCTTTCAATACAGTTTGTACCTGCAAAAGCTCCAGGGTGGACATCCTGCTTCATTTCCCGTCAGTGCATTCCCTGTAACTTCCCACTGAAATCCTGTAACTTTAAATACTGCACATATTGGGGTGGGGTGCCCCGCTTTTGCGGCAGAGTGCCCTTCTGGACAGCAGTGACGCAGTAGCATTGGGGAAGCATTGCAGAGCGGCTAATAAAGGTGAATGGTGTGTAGACTGTCCTGTTTAAATCCACCACTAATACTCTGTTCTTGTGTCAACGACACAGTACACCTCCCAACAAACACCCATCTAGAGGGATCCCAAATCTTCTCCGTGGTTTGGAAATCTTCTTTTTGAGAAGTATTTAGACCAGCATTTTAGACAACATATAAATTATTCCTCCAGATCATCTATATTTCTGTCCAGCTTGAATGGCTCTAATCTACACTGTAAGCCTCAGATGAGATGAGATACTGGCCAATGTGGATATTTCTCTTTTAATTGCGGCACAAACTGGACATGGCAGTAAGGATCCCTTGGCAGCGCATTAGGGGTGAATAGGAATAGGAGCAAGCGGGAGATCTTCTTAGGGACCAGAGTTGCAGGTTAGGAAGGTTTAAGATAATTTCCCTTTCTGAATTTCCCCCTCCAAGACTAACAGCAGCATGGGAATGATTTTTCTTAGGATTATAGTTGCATTGTTGAAAATTTTGTGTGTTTGGGGAAGGGGCTCACGCCAGTTATTATATATTTTAATATCCCTGATTTCCTTCTAAGTGACGCATTTAACAGCTTCATGTCTTGTGTGACCCTGAAATGCAGCTGCGAGGTGCTGCAAATCCGAGTGCTTCTTTTCTCCCTTGGGCCCTTTATCTCCTCAGAATCAGCCCTCCCCCCATTACTTTTTTATCTATAAGGCAAAAAAGGGGGGGACCCCATATCTTTCCTTTCATGAATGAGAAAGCAGCGGGGAGGAGAGGCATTTTGCTCAGGAAAATAGCCTGGAGGGGAAGGTTAAAGTAGCCCATCCCCAGTTGCCAAGCTGCCCCAGGCACATTTTCAGCCCCCTATAACTAAATTTCAGTTGTTGACTTTAGCTGATTATAATGCTGTAGTTATCATGAAGTTTGACAGAGTTCCCATAATACATGCTCTTCTAAAGTTTCATTAACATGTGACTCTCTTATAATATAGTCTTTTTTTGCAGTTTATTCTTGACTAGATCCAATAATAGATGTTTAAACTTTGCTGAGAATGTTGCTCCTACCCTTGAAATCTCCTACCCAAATTTGAAATGGTTCTCCAAAGTTTCTACACACAAACACACAATTTTCTGCTCTGCAAAAGCAGGAATGCACCTTTTCAGAGGCAAAACCAAAAGCTTTTGAGGGTTAACCAGTTGCTGATAGAAGTGCCTTCCATGCTGCATGATGCCAGAAGCCATGGAGTCTTATTTCCATTTGAAATCTTCCTGTTATGATTATTCTTCCAGTATCCTTCCTCATACACACACTTAAAGAATAATAATCTTATTTTTATTCCTGAGGTTGCAGAATCTTCCGTGCTCTATCCCCCATTGGCAAGCCCCCCCCCCCGTATTTATAGAAAGGCGGTGGGAGGGAGTTGGAGAGAAAAGAGAGGCTTCCAGTTAGCATTTTTAAAATGCCAAAAGAATGTGACAGGAGACAATTATAGCTTTTGTGAAACAATTTGTCTCTTTCCAGGGTTGGCCTGTAACATTTGGGAGAACCCAAAGAGCCCCCATCTCCCCAGTGCAGTTCAGTGGGAAATTGTCTTGTGCAAGCCCCACTGAAACGATGGGGAGATGCTCAAGGGCAGCCGCCCTCGTTCATTTCAGTAGGATTTGCATGGGAGAACGAACCACTGGATTGTGCCACAAAGGTCTTCTGTCTCCCACTCTGACTCCCTTAGAGGCACCCAAATGGGGAGGGGGTGGGAAATGATTCACATCACATTTAAAGGCAAACCTACATAGTGTGCGCTTTTGGAAGCAAAACACAGTCCTCTTTTGAAATTCACATTTCCCTGAATTTTGCAATGCAGTTTTCCAGCCCACTAGATACGTATAAAATGCATGTGCATATGTAACGTGTATGCAAAAATTCATGTATTGGGGGAAATAACATTAAAAATGCCTTCAATTAGAGGAAATCGTTTTGCAAAAATATGTGCACAAAGCAAAATTGTATGCAAAAATTTGTATGTTAGGAGCCATTGATGGTGAATTTTCATGAGGTCTTTCCCCCGTGTTTAATACAAACTGATGTGGAAATGTATACAGCTGAATTTAAAATTGAAAAAACAAATGAGAAAGTAAGAGAAATTGAAGTTGTGAGATTTGCCTGTCCGTACATGGCAGATATATGGGACGCGGGTGGCGCTGTGGGCTAAAGCCTCAGCGCCTAGGGCTTGCCGATCGAAAGGTCGGCGGTTCGAATCCCCGCGGCGGGGTGCGCTCCCGCTGCTCGGTCCCAGCGCCTGCCAACCTAGCAGTTCGAAAGCACCTTCGGGTGCAAGTAGATAAATAGGTACCGCTTACCAGCGGGAAGGTAAACGGCGTTCCGTGTGCTGCGCTGGCTCGCCAGATGCAGCTTTGTCACGCTGGCCACGTGACCCGGAAGTGTCTCCGGACAGCGCTGGCCCCCGGCCAATAGATGTGAGATGGGCGCACAAACCCCAGAGTCTGTCAAGACTGGCCCGTTCGGGCAGGGGTACCTTTACCTTTACCTTTACATGGCAGATATGTTCCCTGGGCCATTGTGGGAGGGCCACCTCTTCTTGGGACTTCTCCGTGTCCCATGTCCCAAAGCAGGGCTGCCCCTGACAGTTTCTCCCCACTCCTCCATCTGTGCCTTCCGCAGTGATCCTCCTGTGAGCCCTTGGCCTGGAGCTCCTCCTCTCCTTCTCCCCTCTCTTCTGTGGATCCTGCTGGACAGCAGCCCAGCTGGCTGTATAAAATCTGCTTTCGCCAGAGAGGTTACTTGGAGTTGAGTTTTATTTTTCCCTTTGGTAGCTGGGATCAGCCCACTGGCATGATGCCAGCTGTTTCCCCTGAGCACAGAGGGGAGGAGGGGAGGTTTGTTGCTGTACGGCTCACTCTCACTCCCTTAGTCTACCAGGCCCACATTCAAAGCAGGGCCACGCTTCCCTCTGAAGCCTTCAGCCCAGCCATGCTGAGACTTCTAGGCCTTTTGGATAATGCCATAAACTTCATTATCATTGCCAGTGCATAATAGAAAGTTGAAAATATAGCAGGGGGTGTAGAGGTCCTCAGCTGACGACTTCTAGGCAAGAGACCTACCCCCTAACCCCAGTCAGGAGTATCCCCAGCTCACATCTCTTTGATGCTTGAAATATGGCAACCCTGGTATAATCCTCCCTCCTGGCAAGTCTTACAGTCCCCAGAACAGCAGTGGGAAAGATGGGCTGTAGAAAGCATCTAAACATCTTTGAGGCCAGTCTTGTCAGTTTATTCATTTTTCTTAGAAAATGAGGTGCCGAAACTCACCGTGAACACTGCCCTCGTTTCTTAGAATGGCAAAGGTGGCCACCCTCTGAGAGGGGCCAGAATGAGTTCCGGTTGCCAAAAAGGCCTGCATTTTGCATTACTTTAAAAATTATTTACTTAATAATATGTGTTATCCACCCTTCATTGTTACAAATGATTCCAGTATGGAGTAAATAACAGATGGTGAAAATGCAGCCCTAAGATTAAAACACAAAACATCTATTCACAGTATCAGCAGCCACTAAAACAGGCAAGTTGCACCAGGCTCCAGCATTGACACCCTGCATATTGTGGAACAAAGAAATGTCCCTTTCAGCTAGCGGTGAAAAGCTCATCTAAGTCTACTCCAGCTGTAACTCAGAGGGAGAGAGATCTGTAGGTGGGGGGGGGCACCACTGAGAAGGTTGTATGGAATTCACTGTCACAAGATTTGGGGAGGAGCACTAGCTTAGATGACCTCAAAATATGTGGCACAATGGGTCAGTGCACCTGGCTGCCAACCAGAAGTTTGGTGGTTCTAGCCCACCCAAGGACAGCTGTAGGCAGGATTCCTTCATTGCAACGGGTTGGACTAGATGACCCTCAAGGTCCCTCCCAACTCCATAATTTTTTTTATTCTATGAGTGAAACAAATTTTATAGAGGACAGATCTGTCAGTGAATAAGCCATGGTAGGTCACTAAATGGAACCTCAAAGGAAGAGTAGTTGCTGGTCCTAGTTGGACCCTGCAGTCTTCTCCTGCATGGGACCTTCCAGATGTTTTGGACTGCCTGTTGCCACCAGCCCCAGCCAGCATGGCCAACAATCAGATAGCATCCTCTAGCAACACCTGAAGGGCACCAGATTGTGGAAGGCTCAACTGCTGGGACTGATCCACCAAGGCTCTTCTTACTTTATCTACTTTACTAAATTCATACCTCGCAATTGCACCACATGAAACCCAAGGGGGCTGTCTTGTGGTTCACAGATGGTCATCCATCCAGGTAGACCTGCTTCGCTTCAGCAAGGTGGTGGCCTTGGTTGCCTTTAAACCAAAAATAGGTTCTTATGCTCATCCTGCTGTTGTGTAGTCCTAGGATTATTGCACCATGCTCTTTTTTCTGACTGTGTTGATTTACCCAAAGTCAGGAGCAGAGAGTGTGGGAGAATTAAAAGCAAGAGCTAGAAAGATGAAGCTGATATGGAGCTTGACAGGGAGCCAGTGTACGGACGTTCATGGAATGTGTTTATAGTGATGGGAAGATGAGTTTAGCAGAAACATCCACAGTCAGCAGGCAAGGGCATCCTGGTGGGAGGAAAAGAGGACAAGAATGAGAATGGCCTTTGATGCAAACTCAACTAAGTACAGCTCAGCAACAGAGCCAGTACCCTTCCTGCAGGACCAAGAAAACCTACTCAGCTATGCTCATTTGGTACCTCTGAGCAAGTCACTCTCTTTGTGCTTCCATTAGATAAATGTAACCCACTCCACTGACTTGTTGGGATGATGAATGAGGTATGGAGCAATTCAAGACAGGTTAGGCTATGAATCTTAAGTCCCATCTGATCGATTAGATACTGGACTACTCTCTTCCATTTATTTCCTGGTGCTTGGCCAAACAGTAATGCACATATAGGCCAAACTTCTTAGTAGGAAGTGGGCCTCCCTAAAGAGGCATTGGCAGTCGTACTGGAGGTATTAACAGTTGCTTCATGGGGAACGAGATCCTTCTCGGTTTCTTGGGTACCTTGACTGAGTCTGTCTAACCTTTGGAATTCGTTGAGGGGACCTCTGTGGCCTTTGGGCATCATGAGCCTAGAACAGGGCCAGAAAGACCCAAAGGTGACTGCTAGGGAGGTGTAGCTCTTCAGACTCAGGCTCTGGGCAGGGGTTGGTGGATCTTTTATATGGTCTGGAGCTAATCTTGTAAGGGGTGTGAGATCCTGTTCAGCAGAGCATGAGAAACTGTTGCTGGACTCCTTCAGCACTGATCATTGGCTGTGACAGCTGAACCTGATGGGAATTCTAGTCCAGTGACACTTGGAGGGCCACCCGCAGGTTCTCCATTCCTGATGTGTACAGGCTGTGAGGTCAGACAGACGAAAGATATATAGATCATGCTGATATGTCTGGTTTTAATTTTCTTTAAAAAGAAATTCAAAGTGATTAATGTTAAATTATCAATACAGTATAACTGTTTTTGTTGATGATGTGAACCCACCCTATGATCTTTGGATGGAGGGTGTAATAATAATAATAATAATAATAATAATAATAATAATAATACCCTGCCCATCTTGCTGGATTTCTCCAGCCACTCTGGGCAGCTTACAGCACATATAAAAACATAGTAAAACATGCAAAATTTAGTAATAATAATAATAATCCGCAGCAGCAGCTCCCATTAATTTCAGTGAGTCTTGTGCAGGAGGACTTGATGGCTTGCTCCATGTTGGCTCCATTGGACTTTCTCCCTACTTCACCTGGTGCCCAAACTTAAGGCAGGACTGAGCTTCAGTCTGGGCCCGGAAATGGCACCACCATAGAGGGAATGAGCTGTCCCATTTATTTCCCACTGAGTTACTTCCTTTAGCAGAAGCCTTAGTAACTCTGTTGGGTTGCATCCTTCTGACCTTAAGGAGAGCAAAGCTCAAGCTATATGCTTATGGGGAAACAGTGACACGGGTGCCACCAACCTGAGTTTTCCAGAAGAAAATGTGATTTGGGGTGATTGCATGTGATTTTTCTGCTTACTTGGCTGCTGTTCCTAACAGTGGGGAAGCAGGGAAGCACTCAGGCAATGGTCTTGTGTGTTTTGTTTTTCTACTGTGCATTACCAGTCAGACGCAGATTGGTGGTGCCCATTAGCTGCTGTTTGGGCTTTAGGTTTTGTATCTGAGCTGTTTCTCTTTGGAAAGTCCTTCAGAGAGATTCCTTCAGAGAAAATCTTTTCTTTTCTTTTCTTTTCCTTCTCCTAAGGAGGCACACTCTGGTACACTTTGACACACTCTGATGAGGACCAGTTCCCTCTGCCAAAGTTGTCTCCCACAACCTTTCTCCACACAGAACATCTCCCAAGCTCTAGGAAAACTCCCACAACTTCTCCACCTAGATAACAGACACAGCCACCTAATTCTTTTGCCTTTCTGCTGGATAGCATTTCTTTAGCCTTGCCCTCAGTTGCCCCTCATTCCTCGCCAGGCACTCGCACACGCACACACGCACACACACACACACCTCCAATAATTCCTCTGCCTGGGCCTCCTGCCCTTATAAATCTCTGCAGCAGAGTTCTCCAGCCTGCTATTAGGCACGTGCCTGGCCAATTTCCCTCCCGCCTTCAGCTGCCCCTTGTGTTACATTCACCTCATTTTGCTGATGGAGTGCTTTCCAGCAAAGTCCTTAAAAGCAGCTGTTCAGAGATGAAGCCCAACGCCGCTGCTTCAGCTGACGGTTGTCATGCAATGACGATGCTTTGCATTGCCCTGTGTAGAGCAATTTCCACATCTAAGGAGTCCTTCCTTATTGTGCCTGACAGTGGGTGTGGAGTGCATTCAGCTTTTCTGTACGGCAGCTCTCCCCACCCCCTGCCTCGCCTTCCAAGCCAGAACAAAAGTGACATGGAGTTTGACAGCTGCGGATGAACGTATTAGACAGACTGCTGGCATGATCAGCATGTATGTGTGCATGCAGGCATATCTCTCCATATCCACCCCCACCCACTCATGCATGAACACCTCTATGTGGTTAGTTTACCTGATGTCCTGGTCCTGTCCCTGAGATAACTCTGTGGGAATTTGTTTATTGAGTTCTGGATAAGCCACAATAGTGGGATGAGCATGTGTCTTTTGTATTCACCCAGCTGAGGCACAGTGGCAGCGGCTGCACAACAATATGATTACACCCAGACCAGTCACTTCCTAATGCTTGGCAGAGCAATAGCAGCATCCCAAGCACAAGGTGGTGCCCAGGAGCTAAGGCTGCCTCTGTCATCCAGCAGCAAAATGGGGGTGAAGGATTGAAATAATAGCCTGAAATCACCTGTTTTGCTGCACTGGACCTTGCACCCAGCATAAGTGGAACAAAAATGTCCTGCGAGTGTGAATGGTCTTATCACCTCGCCCCACTCCTCCTTAAACCATGTCTCTTTAGCCTCCCTGGCCCCCTGCCCTGGGAAGGCCTCTTTGGGCACTTCCAGGCAGCCTGTTTATGGAAAGTTCATCCTGACTCATTTGCAGGAAGATTAGACAGTGAATGAGCATCCATTCTGATTTGTATGTTGGGAGGTTAGAGGATGCTGCCTCAAAGCAAGTGTTATTATCCTACACTTTCCATGTGCCTTGCTCCATAATAATAATAATAATATTTATTTATTTATTCATTCATTCATTCATCCATACATTCATACATACATACATACATACATACATACATACCCCACCCTCTGGCTGGGTTTCCCCAGCCACTCTGGGCAGCTCCCAACCAAATATTAAAACACAGTACAGCATTGAACATTAAAAACTTCCCCAAACAGGGCTGCCTTCAGATGTCTTTTAAAAGTAGGATAGTTGCTTATTTCTTTGACATCCGAAGGGAGGGCGTTCCACAGGGCGGGCGCCACTACTGAGAAGGCCCTCTGCCTGGTTCCCTGTAGCTTTGCTTCTCGCAATGAGGGAACCGCCAGAAGGCCCTCGGCGCTGGACCTCAGCGTCCGGGCAGAACGATGGGGGTGGAGACGCTCCTTCAGGTATACTGGACCGAGGCCGTTTAGGGCTTTAAAGGTCAGCACCAACACTTTGAATTGTGCTCGGAAACGTACTGGGAGCCAATGCAGATCTCTCAGGACCAGTGTTATATGGTCTTGGCAGCCACTCCCAGTCACCAGTCTAGCTGCGGCATTCTGGATTAATTGCAGTTTCCGGGTCACATTCAAAGGTAGCCCCACGTAGTGCGCATTGCAGTAGTCCAAGCAGGAGGTAACTAGAGCATGCACCACTCTGGCAAGACAGTCTGTGGGCAGGTAGCCTGCGTACTAGATGGAGCTGGTAGACAGCTGCCCTGGACACAGAATGGACCTGCGCCTCCATGGACAGCTGTGAGTCCAAAATGACTCCCAGGCTGCGCTCCTGTTCCTTCAGGGGCACAGTTACCCCATTCAGGACCAGGGAGTCCCCCGAACCAGCCTGCCCCCTGTCCCCCCCAAATAGTACTTCTGTCTTGTCAAGATACAACTTCAGTCCATTAGCCGCCATCCATCCTTCAACTGTCTCCAGACACTCACACAGGACCTTCACTGCCCTCACTGGTTCTGATTTAAAAGAGAGGTAGAGCTGGGCATCATCCACATATTGATGAACACCCAGCCCAAACCCCCTGATGATCTCTCCCAGCGCTTCACATAGATGTTAAAAAGCATGGGGGAGAGGATGGAACCCTGAGGCACCCCACAAGTGAGAGCCCAGGGGTCTGAACACTTATTCCCCCCCCACACTTTCTGAACACAGCCCAGGAGGAAGGAGAAGAACCACTGTATAACACTTATTGAAAAAGAAGTCCAATCTTTTGGGGGAGCTTTTTTGTTTTTGTTCGGCTCAATACCTCCCAATCAACTGTAATTGAATTTGCCAGTATGTAATTGCATCCCACCAGAAAATAGTGACAGTCTGAAAGCACCTTATATGAAGAAAGCAGATAGGAAATAATACAAGTGTAACCTGCATCCAAGTTCTCTTTCCTCCCTCACCCCCCAGCACTCAGCATTCCATGCCCACAGAGCCTCTTTCATCCTAATTGGGCTGTATGGCGCATATTCCCCTCCCAAGGGTCCTGCCCCTGGAACAATTGTGGTACTTCTGTAAACCTTAGGGTTTCCCCAAGTCCACTGATACCTCCCTCTGGTGCAACAGCACTCACAAAATTAAGGTTACTATTATTGGGGTAACTGGCTCAATTACCTATTATTCTTTAGATAGAATCATAGAATTGTTGAGTTGGAAGAGACCACAAGGGTCATCTAGTCCAACCCCCTGCAATGCAGGAATCTTTTGCCCAACGTGGGGCTCAAACTCACAACCCTGAGATTGAAAGTCTCAGACTCTACCGACTGAGCTGAATGACAAGGTCTTCGAAGCTCTTTCTTATACTAAGTGTGCAGTGTTTGCTTAGTGAATCTGGTTAGAGAGTAGACTACACCTGCTGCAGTCTCACACACATAGATGCTTGTAGGTAAAAATAATAATAAAGTTGTTTGTTGTAGGAGATGCATAACTTGGATGGAAAAGGTTTCTAGTTCTAGTCTAACTAGTCTAGAGAAGAACAAGGCAGCCATGAGGATAGTTAAAGATGACCTCCCATATTGAGGTCCGAGAGAGAAGTGTGAGGAAGAGGAGGAAGCTGTAAACGGGATACTGCCTAAGATGTATCAGTCTCTAGACAACAAAAATAATGAGAGAAAAAGAGAGAGAGAGAGAGAGAGAGAGAGAGAGAGAGAGAGAGAAGTCCGCAGAGAGATAAAGGTACAGGGATAGTCTGGTAATTAGGAGGTTCCTTACTCGGTCAGTGTAAACTCTTCTCCTGCAAACTTCCAACAAGAATAAAGAGAACTACATCTGAGCATGTACCAAGTGCTTTTCCTTCTCCACACTGAGTAAGGAGCAGGGCTTCCCATATAAACCTGAGTACCAAAGATTCTCAGGAAGTTCTTTCCATATTGTGCAGCTTTTTGGTGCTCTCACACAGGAGACATACTCAATCCCTAACAGGGCTGGCTCTACCATTCGACAGAGAGAGGTGGCTGCCTCAGGTGGTAAGGGCTGAGGGGGAGGCAGTGAAGTGTTAGAAGACAGAGTTGAGGGGGGAATGTTGTGGATAGTAGGAGAGGATATATTGATTAAATATTATCCTTCACTCACACTAGTGAGCTAGTAGCAGAGCACATTCCCTTGCACGTTGCTGGAAGTCAGTTGATAGATTCCTTGGAATCGTATAAGTTGAGCAATCCAGTCTGGCTTGTCCAGATTGGATTGTTCGTGGTAAATTTCCTATTTAGTTCCCTCTTAAAAACAGTAATGACATGACAGTCTTCTTTTAAAAGTAATGATCATTACTTACATTCAGTTCACAGTATAGTCCTGAAGGCAGGCATTCTCTTGTAGTTACAGTTACAGAGAAAAGTGTGGGTTCATCCTCTGTGAGGGATGAGCCCATGTGCTGCTGGCTGAGAGCCAGCAGATAGCAAAGGCAAAATGGAGAGAAGGGATCAAGAGAGAGAGAAATGGCTGCATGACTGGCCCATTTGTAGGGTCTGCCAGGGTCACGCCCATCTACCTGGTCACACACAGGGGGAGGACGCTCCAGACCAGGTGTGACAGTTAGTCCTTCTGGCTGGAGCAACATTCTTCTGTGTGTCCACTCTGGGCAAACAGGAAATGTTGTATTTGACTGCTTGAGTGATGTTTCATCCCACAGTGTGTGCTATGCAGCCTTGCTACAGCAGAGTTGTCCAGTGTGACCTCTGAGCTAGTCCTTTATATTATTCAGTTCCCCCATCTGATATTTGGAAATGGCTTACCTTTTATCAGCAGGCAAGGTGCAATCCTGACTTCAATGGGACTTACTCTCAGGTACATACATATATGCATCATTTAATTTGTAGGCCACCTTTCCATAGTTCAAGCCGTGCTCAAGGCAGCTGAAAACATGGGAAAATACATAATTACAAGATAGCAAAAGAAGTTATAAACAATAAATAAAACATCAAAAAATACACAACCAAATTGCACAATTTCCACATATATCATAAGATCCAAAATAAAGATACAAAAGATTAATATCAATAATAAAAACAAGTCCTCCACCACCAACCCGCCCCCCCAAGACCCCAGCCCAAGGGTAGGGGTCTATTGAACTGCAGCCTTAAAGTCTCTTGCTGGCAGACCTTAGAAGTGGGGAGTGTCTTCACTGGGCAACTAGTGCCCAGTGATAAAGCTGCAATTGCAATAGACTTTGCAGCCATTTCTCTCCTAATCTAACTAATGAAGTAATCATGACTCGAGTGCTGGCAGGGATCCAGGCTGTGTGAATTGCTGAGCTGAGTTGCATGGCTTTGTCTGGAGGGAGCAGTTACCTGGCTCCCTCCAGGGCTGCAGATTCTTCAGGTATCCCTCTTCCCGGTGAATGGTTTTGTGGGTGACCGTATCAGCATGCCAGTTGCCAGACTCAACAACTTTGCAAAAAAAAAGAAAAAGGTCAAATTCACCTTTTGAAATATGGCAACCTTAATTTATTATGTTACTATTGTTTATTAAATTTGTATACCCATAGATCTCAGAGCGGTTCACAACACAAAAGTACAACACAAAAAACAAAACAAAACACATAATAAAAATAAGAACAGAAAGAAACCCATGATCTCTCCTTCCACGACATTAAAAGGGCATGCATTCTATGGAAGAGCATTCTGAGCCCTCCCAACACAGATATAGACATGGTCTCTATGAGCCAGATTAACGCTGGATGAAAACCATAATTTTCAGGCAATATAATCCAAATTCTGCATGGAGAGAAAAAATGGATTATGTAACCTGTAAATTGAATAATTTATAAATTGTATAATTTATAAATTTATGTATTGTATAAATTGTAAATTGTATAATTTATAAATTGCATAATTTACTGTGCAATGCACATTACTTTGCCCCATTTAATCTAGTTGGAAGGAGCAAAGGGCTGCACAGGAGAAGCTCTCCCATGAACTCCAGGAAACTACAAACGCTTTGGCAGTGCAAGAGGAAGTTGCAGCATGTCTTTCCCTAGAGCCTTTCAAGACAAGGTTGGACACGAATCTGTCATGGCTGCTTTATGTCCAGGAAATCCTGTCTCGGGGAGAAGGAGCTTAGCCGAGATGGTTCCCCGGGTTCCTTCCAACTCTTAAAGTTTTTTATGGTTCAGCAAAAGTCAAAGAGCTCAGCAAAAGTCTTGCGGGCCTAAGAAGAAGGCTTCCTCGTGCCACTGCTTAAGAGCACCAGATCTTTATGCTACTGGTGTGGGCAGACTAAGCTTGTGGTGAACTCTGTGGGAACACCTCCCTTCTCTTGTGGCAGCGAGCTGTTTAAGGAAGGCTCCCCAGGTTAGCAGGAGCAGCAGTCCAAGTCGATGAAACTCCTATTCCACTGAAGTCCTGGATATTCTTGTTGGCTGGCCAGTCTTAGGTTCCAGGTGTGGGTCTTGGCCCCAGAGGGTAGCGAGGCTCTGGCTAACTTGAGAAGCAGAAGCTCATCCACATTTCCATTTGTGCTGCGATTTCTAGGCACAGGTCTGTGATTCAGAGGCCTGGGTCTGGGCAGTTTTGTGTCTGTGCCCGCCCCAACAATTTCCCCAGGAAAACATGCTGTTTACCACTGAATTGGAACAAATGTCAATTGAGTTGTCCATGCTCCTTAAGGCCCACCTGCTCCCATGCCAACCTGCCCAAATCTTTAGCTAAGCTGTTTCTTCAGGTGCCCCAGATACTGGGGGAAAGGCAGGTGGCAGCCAACACCTTCCCCAAAGAAGTATACAGTCATACCTCGGGTTGAGTACGCTTCGAGTTGCGCTCTGCGGCAACCGGGAAGTAACAGAGCACGTTACTTCCAGGTTAGTAACGGAGCGCGTTACTTCCAGGTTTTGCCACTTGCGCATGCGCAGACGCTCAAAATGATGTCACGTGCATGCGCAGAAGCGGCGAAAAGCGATGCGTGCGTGCACAGACATGCCATCGCTAGTTTACGTTTGCTTCTAGATGCGAACGGGGCTCCGAAACAGATCCTGTTCGTATCTAGAGGTACCACTGTATCTGGTCACTTTGGGTGCTTCCAGAATGTCACCATTTTTAGGTGGGATTCAGTTACCAGCAAATGCAGGTTGTTCAATTCAGGTTTATTTGGAGCTCTTGCACAACAGACCTGCCCCCCTGAAACTCCCCCCCCCAGCCTTTTTGCAGTAAGGAATGTGATGGGGAAAGGCACTGGAAAGTGTGAGATAACATTTGCTTAATGCAGCATCATCTGTCTTCCCCGGAAACAAATAAGAATGAATGCTCAGTAAATAGCTGTCACCTCTGCTCAACCTTTGTGCAAACACATCAGGATGAATGCTTAATAAACAGGTTGTCTGAAAGTGACCTTAGGCACCAGGTTAAGGTGTGATTGTTCTTTCAGGCATTTTAAACGATTTTATACTATGTTAAGTACTGGTGTGTTTAATGTGTGTTCCACTCTGCTTTAATGTTCTGATGTATTTCGTTTTGCTATTGTTGTTTTAAAGTCTTAAACAATATTGTAAACTTCTCTGGGATAATTTTTTCTGAAGGTTGGTGTACAAATATTCTAAAGAAATTTTAAAAATTAGGACTCTGCACATTATGTGATCCTCTTTGTGCATATTAAAAAAGAATCTGGAATTTGTGTGAAATCTCCATGCCGTGTGTATACACAGCGAAGAAGCTGCCTGTAGGAGGAATCCTGTAGGAAGTGAAGCAGCACTAAGTTGCAGAGTTTCACATGGTGCTAGTAATATTTACGCATCACACAAAAGGAACACACCCTCAGCAGAAGAAATCAAAAGCGCTTCTCTTTCGGCAGCAAGGACAAACCCCACAATGAATGCTCAGCGCTGTTATGTGTTCATTCCACTCAAAATGTGCCAACCTGGTGCCCTTCCACAGATGTTTTGCCCTGCATCTGCCACCAGCCTCTGCCAGAATGGCCGTGCTCCTTCAGCTCCAGCCCCATACGGCTGACTGGGGCTGAGGGGAACTGTAATTCAGAACTTGGAGGCGGGGGCAGCAGGCTGGTGAAGGCTCCTCTTCTTCATTTAAAGCAGGGATTCCCAAATGGTATGCAAATAGAGGGGCTGAAGGGTACCTTGAAACATTATGGATGAAGACATCATTTTGCAGAGCAGCGGGTTCAATTTCAAAGTGGCTCAGCTCCATTCAGTTCAGGCAGAACACCTTTTCCCATCACCAGGGTCAAACTGCCAGGGAGGGGGGAATAAGGCTGCAAATTGTCAGTCAAAGCCAGCTGTGGCTGGTGCTGCTTATGATGCTTGCAATCTGCCCTCGTTCCCAAACTCCCAGGACAGCTTTGCATATATAAAAGGAAAAGTTTCTCTTTTTTCCTATGAAGAAGCTGAAGGGCGGGCCTATAAACAGATATCATTCATGTGACACTTTAAAGGCGGGCAGCTGGCTTATGAATCGGGGAAGGACAGAGCCGGTGGCTGAATCAGTGCTCAGTTTGCTGCCATGTAGTCCCATTGCGGCAACTGCGAGCCCGAGAAGGAGCCGGGCTCACACAAGGACTCCTGTAAAGGCTCTGTTTGTATTAGGCCTTCTTTCACCCTAAGCCACCATATTGGGTGCATCCACCACTTTATTTGGCAGGGGTGGGGGGACCCTTTTTGTGACCAAGGGCCACATTCCCTCTTGGGCCCTTTTCTGGGGGCCAAATGCCAGTGGCAGGTTGGGCCAAGGACCAACGTCGGAGGAGCAGCCTTTCTGTAAATGGGCTCGTTTCTGCACATGCTCACACGTCCCTCTCTAGCCCCTGTCCAAACAACCAAACAACTAAGAGGCATTGTCAGAGTTCATGGACACATTTTAGCCAGGCAAAACACTCAAGGAGGGTGGGAAGCAGGGCTAGGGAGAAGGGTGTGGGCCTTGGCACAGTCCCAAGGGGCAGCAAGCTCTGGAGATTCTGCAGCGCTGAATCCCTGGAGGAGGATGCGTGGGCTCCTTCCTGCTCATCAGTGCTATGGCCTTCACAGAGGGGAACGTTAAGTCCCCCCCCCCCCCGGCGTAACGCCATTCCCAATCTCCCACGACTGCTTTTACATCTTGCCTGGCTTGGCCCTCAGGGATCCCCGGCTGCCAGCCTTGTTGCCAGTGACTGATGGTGTTTCCTGCTTGGCAGGGGGTTGGACTCGATGGCCCTTGTGGTCTATTCCAACTCTGTGATTCTATGATTCTATGACGTCACCGTCAGCGAAAGAGCAGCGTGCCAGTTTGTGTTGTCAGAATGCATATAGCTGATTTAATTTACTTGCTGCTGCTTGGCTTTGGATATAGCCAAGGTGGCTTACTATGACTTGAAGTGAGGGTCAAGAGTTCCAGCCTAATGCTGGGGATGATAAGAGTGGCCTGTTTGCACAGAAGCTTTTGGTTTGCATGTGGTGCCAGAGTTCTGCAGTGGCCCTCGTGCAAGGGAGTAACGCAGCGCAACAGAGGAATCCAGTGCAGTGTTGCGCCAGCAGAGAATCATTGTGCAGCAAAGATGCCAGCAACCTGCTTAGGCATTCCTTTGGGCAACAACATCCCACCAGTAGAGTAAGTAGCCCACTAAGCAACTTTAACTTAGCGCTGCACTGGATACAACCCAATTTTTAGGCGCCAGGAGAAAACGTTCCTCTTCAACCAGGCCATGGGCTGATTAATATTCTACAGCCTTTTAAATGAGACTGTGGGAAGGGTGTGCGTGTTGTTGTTGTGCTGTTTTGTTTTACTTATTTTTATCCTGTGAATTGCCCTGAGATCTTGTGATGAAGGGTGGTATATAAATCTAATAAAATAATAATAATACGACGCAGAATACGGAAAGAGGATACAACTGTAGTGCTAACATAATAAGAGGGCAGTCTAAATTTACTTAATTAGTAAAAAGAAAATCATCCAAAAGAATGCTCACAGAGTGGCTAGCAAATTAAATAAAGTGGGAGGCAGCGAGAGATCGAGCTCTGCCAATGCTTTAGCAAGAGGTTTGTGGTTCACTCCTAAGCGACACCTTTGCATGGTGCTGGTGGGATCTGTCCAAGATGGTTTCATTGCCTGAGAGAAGGGAAACCCAAAAGGCCACTCACTAATATGGGGCACAATCCACCCAGTGGTTCTCCTGACACGAATCTCATGGAGTGAATGAAACCTGTGATGGGAAACTGAGGTCCCTCCAGACCAGTGGGGTTTTTGTGGGTGTATTCTGCAGCATGTCACAGATTCAGTAATAGTGCATGAGTTGTGACTTTATACTGGACCACCCACACATCCTTTGCTCTGTGATGCTTCCCCAGTGTTACTATACTGTTGCTGTCCAGAAGGGAACTCTTGTGTTATAGCACAGCAAAAGCAGGGTGTGAGGGTTTGATTAGCTGCTTGTGCGTGAAAACGTGCTCCCTCAGAGTTTGTGCGCCCCCACAAACCTCCGTGTGTGACGGAGCTCCTCAGACATGTCTGCTCTAATCACTAGTAGAGTCCGACAGTGGCTGTCTGCGGAAGCGTTTCCAGCAAAGAAGTTCCTTAACGGAAACGCGTCTCCTGGACTCACGGCGTGACAGTTTCCTGCGAGGTATGGGTCTCCCTATGGGAGACTCCGATACCTCACCACTGTTCTCGCTGGAAGCCTCCCTGAGCCCTCCCTCCTGCTCGCATTCCCTCAGAGAGCCACTCCTCCCCCTGCTGGTCCCTGCTTCAGCAGTTGAGTCTCTTTCATCCTGCCTGAGTCCCTCCACCACCTGATGCTCTGATGGCAGTTCCCTGACATCCACCTCCCCTCCAGGGCCCCCCTCACCCCCTCCCAATTCCTCCCCCCTGGGAGGTGAAGGGCTAAAACCCCGAAACGAATCTTCCTCATCTTCTGACGTCTCGAACAATTCTCTCCATCGATCGTCGTCCTGGCCAGCTGAATCCTCCTCCTCTTCAGAATCTGGGAACCCCTCCAACTCCTCTTCCTCGTCGGTGGTGGCAAAGTATTCCCTTCGGAACCTCGCTACAGGCTGAGGTTTACGTGGGAACCTCTGATGAAAAGTCTCTATTAAAACCTCGTCATTGACATCCTCTGCCCTAACCCAGGTGTTTTCCGACTCCGGTTCCCCTTCCCACATTACCAAATACTCTACTTGATCTCCCTTCCACCTGGAATCGAGGATCTCCGCTACATGGTAGCTGTGTTCCTTCTCCTCCATTGCTGGTCCCCTAGTGACCCTCCCCTCACTGTCTCCTCTATACGGTGACAGCAACGACCTGTGAAAAACTGGGTGCAGCTTCATGTGGTTCGGTAACCGGAGCCTGAAAGCCACTGGATTGACCTGCTGTATGACTTCAAACGGACCCAGCCTTTTGGGTCTTAATTTCTTACAACCTCCTTTGAATGGCAACCCTTGGGTTGACAGCCACACCTGGTCCCCCACCCTGATGCTTTCACCTTCCCTTCTGTTTTTGTCTGCTTGCCTCTTATATTCCTCCTTAGCCCTGTTTAAGTTGAGTTGGAGCTGGCGATGGATCGCTTCCATTTCTTCCACGAACTGTTCCGCAGCTGGAACGCTCCAGTTCTCCCCCTCCCCCCCTGGGAAGGCTCTGGGATGGCACCCGTGATTAGCCAAAAAGGGGCTCATCCCCGTGGACACGTTCTCTGCATTGTTGTAGGCAAATTCTGCCAACGCCAGCTTCTCCACCCAATCATTCTCTCTGTCATTAACATAACACCTCAAATATTGTTGGAGAACCCCATTTGCTCTTTCCGCCTGCCCGTTGGTTTCAGGATGACGGGCCGTCGAGAAATTAACCTCTACATGCAGTAAGCTCATGAGCTTCCTCCAGAACCTGGAAGTAAATTGTTTCCCTCGGTCTGAAACCACCCTCAAGGGGGCGCCATGCAACCTAAACACATTCTCTACAAACAATTTGGCGGTTTCTTCTGCTGTAACCGCATGTGAGCAGGCTATGAAGTGGGCCATTTTAGTTAACAGGTCTACTACAACCATGATGGCTGTTTTCCCTCTAGACCTTGGCAGATCAGTCATGAAATCTATTGCCACTGCTTCCCACGGTCTCTCAGGTGTGGGCAGTGGTTCTAATAAACCAGCCGGCGCCTGCCTCTCCCCCTTGGCTCTTTGGCATTGTTCACACCCTCTCACATACTCCCGCACATCTTCCCTGACCTTGGGCCACCAAAATTCCCTGGTAACCAGCCACATGGTTTTGTGTTGCCCAAAGTGCCCTGCTGTGGGGCTATCGTGCAGCTGCTTGAGTACTTTCTCCCTCAATTCCCCTTCAGGTATATATAACGCTCCCTTATAATACAATGCCCCATTTCTCTCCTCAAAACCACCGGGTTTGTCTTCCTCCCCTCTGAGATCCCTGAGTTTCCCTTGGGCGTATGCATCCTGCACCGTACCCTCTACCAATTCCCTTTGCCCCACCAAAGTCGCCCCACACACCCAGCGGTCCTCTGGAATGATATGGGTTTCTTCGGGTACTCCCTCCCCCTCCAAATATTCAGGTTTGCGTGAGAGAGCGTCCGCCCTAACATTCTCTGGGCCTGGCACATAACAAATCTCAAAGTTAAATTTGGAGAACTCTTGGGCCCATCTCAACTGCCTTTGGTTGAGCACTCGCGCCGTTCTCCAGTACTCTAGATTTTTATGGTCCGTGCACACTTGCACTTTATGTTGTGCACCAACTAGCAGATGCCTCCATCTCCGGAACGCCTCATGAATAGCAAGCAGTTCTCGGTCGTACACCGCGTAGTTCCTCTCGGATTTGTTCAGCTTCCGCGAGAAGAAGGCACACGGACGCCACTCCGACTCCTCCTTCCCCGGCTGCAGAAGAAGCACCGCCCCTATGGCTCTGTCAGATGCGTCTGTTTCAACCCTTAGCTTCTTTCGTAAATCCACATGCAGAAGTTGTTCTTCAGAGGCGAAGGCCCTTTTGAGTTCCTCAAACGCTCGCTCCGCCTCCGCCGTCCATACAAACTTCTTCTTACTGCTGAGACAGTCAGTGATGGGCGCCGTCAGATGGGCGAAGTTGCGGATGAACTTACGATAAAAGTTTCCAAACCCTAGGAACCTCTGCACATCCTTCTTGGTTTTGGGTGTTTTCCATTCCAGCACTGCCTGTACCTTGCCGGGATCCATGGCCAATCCCTTGTCTGACAGGCGGTACCCCAGGAATTCCACCTCCTTGGTATGGAACCGACACTTCTCCAGTTTGACCCACAGCCTGTTGGCTTGCAGTCTGCTCAACACTTCTCTGACGTCTCTCACATGTTGCTCCTCATTCTCAGAATACACCAACACATCATCTAGAAAGGCAACGCAATTCTTGTAGAGCAAAGGGCCCAGCACGTGGTTCATAAAAGATTGAAAACACGCGGAGCCGGCTTGTAATCCAAATGGCATAACGAGGTATTCAAACGCCCCCAAAGGGGTAAACATGGTGGTTTTCCATTCATCCCCTTTCCTTATGCGTATCAGGTTGTACGCCCCCCTTAGATCCAGCTTTGTGAAAATCTTTCCCTTCCTCACCATGGTCAAAATATCATCAATTCTGGGCATAGGGAACGCCACCGGTTCAGTCACTGCATTCAGCCGCCTAAAATCACATACAAGTCTCGGCTTGTCCGCATTTTTTTTGTCCACAAAGAACACTGGGCTCCCCCCTGCTGCTTTGGACTCTCTGATGAAGCCTCTCTTCAGGTTCTTGTCAATGAACCCTCGCAACTCCTGCATTTCCCTGTCTGACATGGCATACAACTTGCCCACGGGAAGCTGTGCTCCAGGGAGTAAATTGATCTGACAATCAAAGGGTCTATGAGGTGGTAGTTGGTCAGCTTCCTTCTCGCTGAACACGTCGCTGAGATCTGCATACTGTGGTGGTACCTTCACCTTCCCCATTACTTCAGTCCCTGCTAGGGTGGCTTGGGCCCCTACTGAACCCTTCTCCCCTTTGCAGTGTTCTAGGCAATGTGCTGAACCAAAGGACACCACTCTTTGATGCCAGCCAACCAGCGGATCATGTAGAGCTAGCCAGCTCATTCCCAAAATAATGGGAGCGCCTCCCAGGGTGGCCACATTAAACGCTATCAGTTCTGTGTGCCTTGCCACCCTCATTATCATTGGGACAGTCTGCAAGCGGACTCCTCCTCCCAACAACTCCCTGCCATCGATCGTGGTCACCTGCAGGGGGTTGCTTAAAGGGATGGTCTGTATCTGGTGTTCAGCAGCAAACTCCTTGCTCATAAAATTGCAGGAGCTGCCTGAGTCCAATAGCGCCTTTATTTTTAGGGGATGCCCATTCTGCAGCTCTAGCGACACTTCAATCACTAGAGCAGGTCGAGGAGCTTCTGGCACGGGCACTTTCACTGCTCTTTGGCCTGGCTGCAGTGCCCCAATTGTGGCAACCAGGCGTTGGCTTTTACCTGCTCCGCTCCCCCTTCTTCTCCCCCCTCAACAGCTCCCACCATCCCTTGCCATTCCTTCCTCTGGGGGCAGACTCTGGCAAAGTGGCCTGGCTGTTGGCAGAGATAGCATTTCCGGGGGCCCTTTCCCTCCTTCTTAGCTCCCTCGCTGGTTTTTGAAAATGCGCGCGCGCGCGCTGTTCCGATTTCCATCGGCTCTGCCGGCGGGAAAGCTGGCTCAGGAATGTCTGGAATGCGGAACTCCTTCCAACGTTCCCCTCTCCCTTCCCGCCTCTCCAAGGCTCTTGCCTCCTGCCGCGCTCCTATGGTCAGCGCAGATTTGGTCAGCTGATCCATAGACTCCGCCCTGGGGCTCCGTGCCAGCTCGTCTTTCACCCCCGAAGAAAGACCTTCTTCAAATAGCATTTGAACGGGTGCCGCCGATAAATCCCAACTCAGTCTGTGAATCAGCATGGTAAACTCAGTCCAATATTCACGGACAGATCGACTCCCCTGCTTACAAGCCATTAGCTGTCTGCGCACCACCCCTTCCTCAATATCGCTGGAAAACATGATATCCATTGCACGAAAGAACTTCATTGTGTCCTTTAGTATGTCATTGTGCGTTGCCATTAGGGGTCGAACCCAGTCTCTAGCCCCTTTCTCAAGATGCCCAATTACAAAAGCAACTCGCGATTCCTCATCAGGGAACTCATCGAACTGCACATTAAGGGCATATTGCATCTCTGTCCTAAAAGCATGGTAGTCCTTGGGGTCCCCCCCAAATTTCTGCACCAATCCTGGTACCTTTCTGGGGAATTGAGTGGCTCTCCCCTTCTTGTCTGCATCCTGAGCCCTTCTCTCCTCCAGCCTCGCCGTCTGCAGGGCCAGTTGAACCTCCAACGCTCGGTATCTATCTTCCAAGCTTGGACCAGCTCCAGCCCCTGCTCCTCCGGTTCCGGTTGGTTCGCTCATGATGCCTTCTCTTGCACAGGCAGCGTACAAAGACTGTCGGACTGCTGTGAGGGTTTGATTAGCTGCTTGTGCGTGAAAACGTGCTCCCTCAGAGTTTGTGCGCCCCCACAAACCTCCGTGTGTGACGGAGCTCCTCAGACATGTCTGCTCTAATCACTAGTAGAGTCCGACAGTGGCTGTCTGCGGAAGCGTTTCCAGCAAAGAAGTTCCTTAACGGAAACGCGTCTCCTGGACTCACGGCGTGACAGTTTCCTGCGAGGTATGGGTCTCCCTATGGGAGACTCCGATACCTCACCACTGTTCTCGCTGGAAGCCTCCCTGAGCCCTCCCTCCTGCTCGCATTCCCTCAGAGAGCCACTCCTCCCCCTGCTGGTCCCTGCTTCAGCAGTTGAGTCTCTTTCATCCTGCCTGAGTCCCTCCACCACCTGATGCTCTGATGGCAGTTCCCTGACACAGGGCGAATCCTGTCCCCACCTGAATATTTGTGGTTATGAAAAGTTACAGGATTCTAGCAAAAAGCAGGGCGAATCCTGTCCCCACCTGAATATTTGTGGTTATGAAAAGTTACAGGATTCTAGCAGGAGGTTACGGGGCAGGTGCTGATTGGAGGCAAAGCAGAATGTTCATCCCAAAACCTTTGCGGACTTGAACAGTTCTTAAAAAGTGGGGTTGCATATGACTGCCCCAGTCTCCATGAATGCCCCATGAAAAGGATATCTGGAGGGGCCCTGAGAGCCTTGGAGAGAGAGAAAAAGAGTGGGGATCCTTAGGACTGATCCAAAGGGCACTTTGGCACCTGAGGCATACAATCCAAATGCTCCTGCCTGCCCTTGTTGGGTTGTGTGTTTTTTTAAAAAAAGTAATAATTCCATTTGAAAACAGAAACTTTGCTGCCCTTTGGCAACATCACGAATCTGCCACGCTCTTGGCAGAGCGGGTCCATGGCATGATGAAGGAAGGGAAGGCTTCTTGGCATGGGACTGGAGAGGCTGATACTTTCTCGTCTTTCCTCTAGACAACTGCGCAGGAACCTGAGTCTCTGTTTCATTACAAAGCTGCTGGGAAAGATGCAGACAGCAGTGAGCAATGAGGTTAGTGTGGGGAAACGTGGGAAGAGGGTGAACGGGCTCCAGGTCTGATGATGCTTTCCTGGGATCCTTCCAACATAGAATCATAGAATCAAAGGATCACAGAATTTTAGAGTTGGAAGGGAGACCATCTAGCCCAATCTGCAAGGCAGGGATCTCATCTCATCCATGGCAGGTGGGCATCCAATCTCTGCCTAAAAACCTCCCAGGAAGGAGAGTCCACCACTTCCCAAGGGAGACCATCCCGCTGTCAAACAGCTCTTCCCGTCAGACGGTTCTTCTTGAGGTTTAGTCGTAATCACCTTTCTTGTATAGCAGGGGCTCCCTTGGAATACTGGCTATGGGTTTTTCTGGGAGCATGGCTGGCAGGCATATTGCATCCTGTTTGTGGATGCTGAAACATTTGTGTAGACCAGCAGTTGTCAAAGTTTTGCCTGTGAAAGAGGCCTTTCTATGTCTGTGTGACTGTCAGTGAGTTGTTGCATGCCTTTTTCCAAGCTCATATACACATTTTGGGGTGCAGACAGAGTGCCAGCTAGGCTTACAGGGCCCCAAGAACTCCAGGTGTGACTTAGAATGCATTCAGAACTCCCCAGCAGGCTGAGCACTGCAGCTGTGCACGTCTGAGCATGTCTACCCAGAAGGGGAAGCAAAGCAGGTGTAACACAGGGCAGCCTGACCCTGGCACAGAAGGAGAGCCACGTTGTGCCCTACAAACTCCCTGTCAGCAGAAGGAACCTTTGCAGGTCAGAATTCGGACACACATTAAGGCATGAAAGGACAACTCATTTTATCTTGAGGAATACATTCCTGGGGGGGGGGGGGAATCTGCCAGGGAACCACATGCTGGTAGTGGGCAGGCTGGGGCCAGAAGTGGGCAGGACACCCCTTTTCTCCCTCCCTCGTTCTCTGCTTTCTCTTCCCCTTCTCTCTATTACAGCCTGTGTTCTCCCTGTCCCTGCCCCTCTGCCACCGACTTCTCTCTCCCTCTCACTTCTCCCATTTCTCTTTCGTTTTCTTTCTTCTCGCCCCTCCCTGCATTTAGTCTAGAAGCAGCCCTCAGGCTGCATGTTGCCCACCCCGGCATTAAAAAGGTGCATCCAGCCCCTTCAGAACCTTCCAAGGTAGTGCACCCTCTAAGAAACCATCCTTTCCTCCAGCAACTTTTCTGCTCTCATCTGGGTTCCATCTCCACGCCCCCCCCCCCAGGGCAGAGGAGGGGAGGAGAAAGGGAGGAGGTGCGCACAGTGGTTTTGTGACTGCCATGTGTGACGGGGTTCCAATCCTTCCTGGCTTTGATTTCTCAACTTTGAACGCAATGCCAGAAAATTAATATAGCTGCTTGCGTCTGGGACTGATAAAGGCTGATGGGATCCCTGCAGAGGAAAGCGACACGACAGCAAGGCCGCCTGCTCTTAGCATCCTTTCCAGCAGCATGTGCCCTGCCATCAGCATCTCCCGCACATTGCACTCTTGCGTAGACAGGAGCATGTGTATCTGTCATACATGAGGGGCCAAATAGTCTGACAGAATGTTTTCTGTGTCAAGAGTTTTGATGAATATTTATTTATTTATAAAATTATTTATATAACTACCCTCACAAAAGGATATCAAGGCCACTGGAAAAAGCCCATGGGTCTTATGCGCCAGTGCCATAGATGCACTGCTGGGAATCCTGCTGCCCCCAAATTCATTTTCTCCTCCCTCCATATGCCTCCTGGTTAGCAACCAAGCAGGGAGGCAGTAATCAGAAGGGCTGGGTTTGGGGCCCAGCCAGGATGCCTCTTGCTGAAACATTCATAGAACTGTAAAGTTGGAAGGAACCAAGAGGGTCATCTGGTCCAATCCTTTGCAATGCACGAATCTTTTTGACCAACCGGGGGCACAGACCCACGACCCTGAGATTAAGAGTCTCATGCTCTACTGACTGAGACATTCATGCTGGTTTAAAGCAGCCTTCCCCACCCTGGTGCCCTTTCTCCTGCTGTCTTGAACTACGGCTACCACCTGCCCCAGCCAGCAGAGCCAACGTTCAGGAAGGATGGAAGCCAGTACTTCCACATTGGCTGCCCTGCTTTACAGGAGGCTCTGCACCTCAAAGAGCTTTCGGTCGACGTTTTGGCGGGAGGGGCTGGTAGAAAAGCAAGAGAGAGAGAGAAGGGGAGTCACATCCACAAAGGCAGTTGCACATTCTGCTGTGTCTTTGCCTTTCACCTGCTCATGCCCGGTCCTTGCAGCACTCCATCGCTCTTGCTTCCCATCCTTCTGTGTCTTCCAGCCGAACTCTCCCTACTCAGTTTCAAGAAGGTTTGCAGGTTTCCCAGAAGTGCCTGGTTCACCCCTGGGAGGACAGGAGGCAGAACTAGGTGGGCCCTCTTTAGCCTACTCCAGCAGGCTTCTCTTACGTTCTTATGATCTTAAGCAAGCTGAAACATTTTTTAAAAAATCTGTAACTCTATTTGAATGATGCAAACTGATGAAGACTTGACAGGATCACAAAATGAAGATGAACTTTTTTCTCCTTATGAGCAATACATCAGCCCTTTCCCACACATTTCTGTATATTAGGGGTAGGCAACTGGAGGTCTAGCAACTCAGTCTGGAACCCAGGGCTTCCTATCTGCTCCCCAAGAACCCTCACAATGTATCTGAGATGCTAGATAAATGACTCTTCAACACCCCCCTCAAGGCAGTGAACAGCAGTTCCCTCTCTCAAAGCCCTTGAGCTGCCCTTGCATTATGGACAAGAGTAAAAGGTGAGGTGCCTAAGATTTGGGGGGGGGGGGGTTGCGTGCAACCCAGGCCTCTCTTGCTGTGCACCAGGGGCAAAACTAGGCTTTATTTCACCAGGGTCAAAGACCCAGTTTGGCCTCCCATGTGCATTTGTGTACACGCACACACACACACACACGCACACACACACACACACACAAACACACACGCTAGGAGCCTCAATGGTACCCCTCTGGAGGCTTTGCCCAGGGCAAAAAACCTGGCTATCCCCCCTGTAGCCCCCTGCTGTGCACCAACTTTTACCAACATTGGTGCTCTGCACATGTTTTGGACTACATCTCCCATCGGCCCCAGGTTGGTAAAAGTTTTGTGC
Source organism: Podarcis bocagei (assembly GCF_964188305.1). Lineage (NCBI taxonomy): Eukaryota > Metazoa > Chordata > Lepidosauria > Squamata > Lacertidae > Podarcis > Podarcis bocagei. Next base: position 91,910,081 of record NC_138132.1, on the reverse strand, counting down.
GCAATGGAGAGGAGAGAGTTAAGGAGTCCTTTGCATGCAGCTTGGGTTGCAAGGGAATGACTTGACAGAGAAAGCCAGCTCTGGCTTTGCTTCCTTCAAAATCAACCCCCATTTTAAAAAATTTGTTGATGTCCAGAGCTGTATACTTTGTTTTCTGCTCCAGCAATTGAATGTAATTTTGAAATTGCCAACTTGGCTTTTTCCAAAGCCCATCACAGCAGAAACTCCTTTGGCTTCTGCGCTTTTGCGCCGAGAAAGGCGTGCAGGTGGGCGGCTTATTTTTGTATATTTAGCTCTATATATGTTTTGTGATTCATCCCAGCAAGTAAGCTATTGTTTAAATATTCTCCAAGGCTTCTTTTTAAGGAAGAAGAATAAGCAATCAGCAGGCACAATGGGGAGCGATGGGAATGGACGTGAGCGGAGAGGAGATCTGACAGGTTGCTTTCCCTCTCCTCCCCCCCCCCACCGCCCCCTCCCCTCCAGTGCTCCGTTGAAATGAAATTTCTGCTGATTTGTTAACATTCAAACCCACAACGAGGTTATGCAGAGTTAGAAGCACTTGGGAGGCAGGGAAAGAGTGCACACGGAGGAATCGCTTTTACAAGGGCAAGTCTGCACAGGAGCTTGGCAGGGGCAGTGGGGCCCCAGAAGTGCCGACTCAGCCCATCCGATCTGCGCAAGGCGTGCTGCCTCAAGGCTTGGCCAGGGCAGCAGGCAGCTGAGCCAGCCTGGAAACAAAGCTGCACTCAGACCTGAGGCAGCAAGCAGGCGCTTCTAACCTGCTGGCCAGGCAAGAGCCGGTTTACACCTGGCCTGCCCAGTCCAGTCTGGAGGCCTTATATATGCCGGCCAATCACAAGCACAGATGTGTGTCACATTACCGTTCTTTAAAGAAGGACTTTGTGGCCTGAGCACACTCAGTCCTTGAAAGGACCACCGGGTTCCCAACTCAAGTCTTAGAATTTTGGACTTTATCAGGGATTAGCAGTGGAATTGCCAAAGTTTCTGAGAAGCTGGATCAGTTTTGTGACTCTGCTTAAGCCACCTTTTCCAGTTTCCACCATTTCAAGCTTCTTGCCAATTATTTGTTTAAATGCACAGTCTGACCTGGACCTATGGTGTTATTGTGCATTCTTCCTTCCTGGAGCCTTGAGAAATTCAGGGTGGCCTTTACAAGGCCACCTTGAAGAAGGATCAGTATTGACTTATGGTATACTGAGTCAGCAGGCGTTGTGGAGGTGCAGAAACAAGCACACTTTTTATAGGCAGCTAAAAAAAATGTGCTCATCAGCATGGCTGGATTATGGGCTGAGCAGAGGAAATAATTGCAACCAACCCCCACTTAATATCTGGATGCCTTGTATTCTTCATCCTTGTCCTGAACAAGCAGCAAAGGTTTAGGTCTGATGATGACAGTAATGAGATACGTCTTGGTTGCTAAAAAGACAGATTAGGTTGCAGGGGAAGAAATAGTATATATCACCCATGTGGGCTAATTAATAAAAGAATGCGCTGGGTGCCTACATCTGAAATGTGGGGCAATCAAACTCTAGTAACAGAGCCAGAGTCCCAGCAGCCAAGTTTTAGACCACAAAAGCAAGCAACAGTATAGCCTAGGAATATAGGCTGTTAGATTTAACCCATTTACAGCACTTCCCCATTTCTACCCTTCTTGCAATGAACAGATCACAACATTAGCAAGTTTAAATGCATTACTTACAAACTCCAGAGATTAATGTGTTATTCCATGCAGCAGCAAGAAGAACACAGGTAGAAAAAAAATGTTTTACAAAACACAGAAAAATACTTCTCGGCACACAGTCTGGGCTTGAAGCGCAGTGTTGTCTTGGTCAACTTTAGAATGAACAAAGAACCTTTACTTCCATCTTCACCAAAGGTGAAGGGGGAATAACCCCTTCATGCATTAACTAGCCCCAAGCTTGCTAGCTATATTTGACTGAAATTTCCCACAAAAGTAAGGTTCCCCAAGGAGCTGTTTTAGTTTTTAACATGTTCATCAACAGCCTAGATACGGGGGAGGACGGTTAGAGGCCAGACTTGCTGGTGACACCACATTATTCAGGTTGGTAAAAATAAAAAGAATTGTAAAGAGCTCCCAAAGATCTCTCAAAACCGAGTGAATGGGCAATAGCAAACATGGTTTGTTGTAAGTAAATGTAATGTTAAGCACATCTTGGCAAATAAAAATAAATCCTAGCTGCATGCATACTGATGGAGTCTGATGTAACAGGAATGGGATCTTGGGATCATGTTGGGTAGCTCGGTCAAAACACTGTGCTAGAGTACACCAGCTGTTTTTAAAAAAGCAAATTTCAGGCTCGAGATCATTAGGGAAGGGATAAAAAAATAAAAGTTCCAATATCATAGCAACTTTATAAAACTCTATGGTATAACCAGAATATGAATATTGTGTTTGGTTTTTGATTGCCATATCTCAAAAAGAGTTGCAGAAAAAGTAAGCTAAAGTGATCTCCACCCCCTGCCCTATTTCCTGCCTTGCGGGTGGCATCAAACCCCATAAATCACTGGTCCCCTCTCCTGGGTCACTCCCCTGGTCCCCTGGCTCTGCCATGTGCACTTTGGAGCCCCGCCAATCCCTGACACATGGCTGCTGGTCACAAACACCCGTTACTGGAGAGCAGCAGCTGGAGGGGGCTTCTGCCCTCATGTACCACGAGACATGGGATTCTTGGAGGCTTCTGCTTCCCCAGCACGAGAAACAGAATGCTGGACTACACAGACGATTCATCGAATCCAGCAGGGCTCTCTTAGTCTCACAGGCTCCCCCCTTCCCGCTAGCCTCCTTTCCCTCCCTGCTGGAGTCTGGATTTGACACCCACATTGCTACCCCCTCTCTCGTGCCATTTCGATGGGAGACAATGGTGAGGTCAAGGAATGGTGGCCTTTGGGTCAGTGTCATGTGAATTGATCCCTTTCAGCAGAAACCCACATCCTATCCTACAGAAGGTCAAGCCTGGCTGGGAACAGAGGCTGTCTTTCTGAGTGGCCTTTTCCGTTCTCTCGGGGGAGTGGGGTGGGATTGGCTTCCTTCCATTTGCTTGCTGTTCCATTGCCTTTTTAGGCTTGAAAACCCAGGCAGGCAGAGACTGTAGCATTGATGGCAGCTCACAGAGCTCAAACAACATTATTCAGGGCAGGCAGGGTGAAGCTTAAGAAATGGAGCTGGAGCTGCCTGCTAGCTGGGGTCCTTATAGGGGTTGAGAAGTGCAGCCCCCGCCCTGCAAGTTGCACTTCCACTTACATGTATGCCAAGGGAGGAGGAGAGTCAATAATCCAGGGAGAATCCAGGGAGCACGCTTGCAAAAGATGAAGCCCATCACCCAAATGGTTCTTCTGCCCTTGCAAATCTCCCCTGCAAAAAGGAATGGCACGGAAATGTTGGATTGCTGTCTCTCGTAAGTCTGCCCTTGTGTCCCTAGATTGTTGACTCACTTTATTTCGGTGTCAGGGTGCCTCCTATTTCATAGGGCTGCCTTTTTCAGGAGAAGGGATGGGATTCTTTTTTGCTGCAAGTCAGTTGGGGGAGCTGAAAACACAGAACTGCTGTCTCTAGTTGCCGGTGAGTGAACTGATCCCACAACTTCTGCCAAGGGAAGGGAACCCGCCGTGCAGCCTCTTCAAGGGACTTGTCAAGGGAAGAGGAGGTTGCTCTGCTTGTTCATCGCCAGTGCAGCCTCCGGCCCTCATCCTCTGACTACAAGCCCACAAGCCACAGTGCTCACTCCCATGTGACATCTGTGGGGTGCATGTGTGGGGTAGAATCCTTTGGGCTCTGGTTCTGTGGTGTTGGGGCTCACATCATGTGAGCAGCAAGTGGCAGCTAAGACAGGAGCCAACAATCCCTTCTTTTTGCTAACGACAACAAAGTAACTGGAAACAAACGTCTTCACATTGGGGAGAAACATGCAGGGCATTTCTAGGCCAGCCAGGTCTATCAAGCTGCCCCCACTGCGTGCCAAGCAGATCACACAGAGGCTGCTATTCAGAGTCAAGTCTGAGTAGGCAGTGATGGGGAAACCAGTCCTGCAAGTTGGGAGCAGACGACTCTCTTCCCCAGAGCAGTTTTAAAATAAATAAATACAAACTTTTTAAATTAATACAGCAACAAGTGACGATATAAAGGCAGGCATTTGTACAGCACTTCTAACAATGTTAAAAGGTATCAACACTCCTGAAGCTGTTCAGTTTCGGTTTCAGTTTCTGTTAATTGGTTCTCGTGGGAAACTTGCAGATTCTAGCTTCACCAATTAACTCCAGCTGGTGTCAATTTACTCTTGGCAGAAAGCCCAGGTCTGCTTGAACTAGAAACTACTCACTCTGATTGGTTAACGAGCAGCACTCAACTCTGTTATCTAGGGATTGCTAGCACAGTTTGATGTGAGGTGTGTTAGGAGTTAGAAGTGCTGTGTATGGTTTCAAGAGAGAGAAAGAGAGGGTTTATTTTGCTTTTATTTGTATGCAGAAACTCTGCTGGTTTTTTTTTCCTTTTAATAAATCCTGTAAATAGTTATTCTGAGTCTAGCTGACTAGTCATTACCGCCGCGACTAGCTTCTTCGCTGTGCAGGAAAACTCTGCTACGTTTGGGCTAAAGCCAATAGGGCTATGCCTGACACTCCAAAGTTCCATGAGGTTATGGGCATTGTGCTGCCAGCCTGAGTTGCGGTGGTGTCAGCATCAACGGCGTTGGTTCCAGTAGTTCCAGAGGTTGTTGTTCCTGGCTGGTTCCTGACCGTGGTGAGCTGGTGACGCAGCGGACGCAAGGACAACAGCTGCAGCGTGTGAGTGCTGGGTGCTGTGGTTCCTGTTCTCTCTCTCGGTGGTCGTGAGTAGCTGGTTCCGGGTTCCAGGGACATCGCTCTCAAGATGGCCTCACAACCAGTTCAGATGGCTTTTGAGCGTCTGAATGACTCCAATTACTTGCTGTGGTCGGAACGCATGCAGGCAGTGCTGCAGAGGGATCGTCTCTGGCAAGTGGTGAGTAAGTTTCCTGCGAAGCCTGATGATGAAGACCTCGATAAAGACCAAAGAGCAAGGGCCACAATTGTCTTGGGGCTGGAAGATTCCCAGTTGCCGTATGTGAGGGGAATCAAGACAGCTAGAGGTGTGTGGCAAGCACTTAAAGAACTCCATGTGCGTGAGACAGCGGTTTCCAAGCTGTTCATTCGCAAGGCATTGTACAAGGCAATGTTACAGCCTGGGGTTACAATGCAAGAACACCTACACAGTTTACAGTTAAAGTTTGTTGCGCTACAGGAAAGAGACTGTGCGTTAGACCAGCAGGAGAAGGTGGCTATTATTTTGAGTTCTCTCCCGGAAAGCTGGGATAATTTAGTTTTGTCTCTAGAAGGCATGCAGGAGCATGATTTATCAGTCAGTTACGTTACTGGGCGTTTGACTGAAGAATGGCAGAAGAGGCAAGAAAGGTTGTTGGCTGCAGAGGCTTCTACAGGTGGGCGGTTTGGAAGGAGTTCTCATGCCGTGCCAGAGGTGGAGCAAGAGCAGCGTACCGGTGAGGAGTCAGCGTTTGCTGTTAGGCGTTGTTTCCGATGTGGGTCTTCAGCGCATCTAAAACGACAATGTCCGGAGTTGGTCAAGTCTCAGTTGCCGGTACAGGAGCAGAGACGAGATCAGCAGCAGCAGCAGCGTAAAAGGAAATTCTTCAAAAGAAAACAGTCGGCTCAACTGGTGACCGGCGAGGTCAAGATTGCTGATGAGAAACAAGCTGTCTGGGTGGTCGATTCGGGAGCGTCTCGCCACATCGTGAATTCAGATGACTTGTTTGTTTCCAAGAACTCAGCACAGCGCAGCCAGGTGGCTCTAGCAGACGGAAGTACTTCTGAAGTGATTTCGGGGGGTGCAGTTTTTGTTCCTTGTCTTCGTGAATGCCTGCAAAATGTACTTTGTGTGCCATCATTAAGGAGCAATCTGATGTCTGTAGATTGTTTGCTAAAAGCTGGGTTTAAAGTGCATTTTGAAGGAGACAGTTGCATTATTAAGAAGGCTGGTGAGATTTTAGGCACTGCTAAGTCAGAGGGAGGCTTGTTTTGGCTTAAAGCAGGATCTCAAGTTGCAGCAGTAGTCAGTAAATCTCAGCCTGCAGTGAATAACAAAGCTATACATGACAACTGTGTGCACTTATTGCATAGGAAAATGGGGCATGCTTGCTGGAAAAGTGTACTAAAAATGTCTGAATTGGCTGATGGGGGTAATTTAAAGAGTTGTAACAAGTACCTTGATTGTAACGTTTGTAAAAAGGTTAAAACCCACAGAGTCTCTTACCCCAGAAGTGACAGAGTTAGTGAGTCACCGCTACAGCTGGTTCACATGGACGTAATTGGTCCATTTGCTGTAAGCAGGGGTGGATCGCGTTTTTCACTAACAATTGTGGATGACGCCACGCGTTATTCTTGGGTTTTTCCCATGAAGAATAAGGGTGACGTGTTCACTAAGTTTAAAGGCTGGGTGGCATCTGTGGAAAGATTTCTGTCCATTAAGCTCAAAAGGATTCAGACGGACAGAGGTGGCGAATTTATGTCAAATGCCTTTAAAGATTGGTTACAAAAGCGTGGCATTGGGCATAGAAAAACGAACGTTTTTTCCCCTGAGGAGAATGGCGTTGCAGAGCGAAAAAACAGATCTTTACAAGATATGATGTTTGCCATGCTTGATGATGCTGATTTGCCCATGTCTTATTGGGGGGAGAGCATGCTCACCGCGTGTTATCTCCAAAATAGGCTCTTTCACCAAACAATAGGTACAACCCCGTACTTTAAATTGTTTCAGAAAAAACCTAAAATTGACCATTTGCATGTGTTTGGATCAAAAGCCTGGGTATTAATTCCGAAACAAATGAGGAAAAAGGGAGATCCTAAGACCAAACAGTTAGTGTTTGTGGGTTACCAGGAGCTGGGAAAAGGTTTCCGCTTTGCTGAAGGGACAAATGGCATTGTGATCTCCAGGAATGCCAGTTTTTGTGAACATAGTGGCTGGGAGAGACTACATGCCAATACTGAGGTTTGGTTTGAACCTTCCCAGGAGCTTTATGACTCTGAAGGTAGACACAGAGAGTCAGAGTCTGAGGGGGAGGAAAGTTCAGATAAGAGCTCTCAAGAAAGTGGAGTTAGCCAAAGACCAGTTGCTAAGCAACAAAAGAGAAGTCATAGTTCTGAGGAGGAAAGTGGGTCAGAAGAAAAATTTTCTCCCAGAAGATCTAAAAGACAAAACAAAGGAGTGCCTCCGGTGCGTTTTTCTCCTGATACTGCAAATGTGTTTAGTGTAAGTGCAGAACCCAAGAGTTTTCAGGAGGTGTTAAAGTTACCAAAAGAGGAGGCAGAGCGCTGGAAACAGGCAATGGAGGAAGAGATGTCCTCTCTGAATGAGCATAAGGTTTTTTACACCAGTAGCAGCGCCTGAGGGGGCAAAGATTGTAGGCTGCAGGTGGGTGTACAAAAGACTTAGGCCCGGTTAGGACATATCAAGGGTTGGAAGTGTGCTGGGCCCAAGATGGCAGCTGCCTAATTAGTCAGCAGAACAAAGTTAAACAACTACTGACTACATACAGGATGCAGGATTGCAAAGGGGCAGCGGTGCCTATGGATCCAGGTTTCATAAAAACACTTCATACAGATGAGAGTCCTGAATTTGAACATCCTGATGTATATCACTCTGTAATTGGAAGTTTATTGTATATAGCACAGTGGTCCAGACCTGATATTAGCTATGCAGTAGGCATATTAAGTAGATTGGTCTCAAAACCCACACTAAATGCCTGGAAAGGGGTAAAACAAGTTCTGAGGTATCTCAAACAGACAATTGGCTATATGTTACAATTAAATTCTTCAGAGGATGAAATGTTGAGTTGCTACTGTGATAGTGACTGGGGAAATTTGCCAGATAGAAAATCTGTCACAGGACTAGTCATAATGGTCGGTGGAGCTTTAATCAGCTGGCGGTCACGCAAGCAAGACGTTGTAAGTGTGTCATCAACGGAATCAGAGTATGCCGCATTGAGTGAATTGTGCAACGAGGTGATTTATTTCAAGCATTTGTTAGCAGATTTAAATGTAAATTGTGGAGGACCAGTACAAGTTTACATTGATAATCAAGCTTGTATAACCTTAAGTAAAACAGAGGGTTTCAAATCGCGTTCCAAACATATCTCTGTAAAATACCAAAATGTACGTTGCTGTGTACAAGACAATGTAATCACCTGTACTTATGTGTCAAGTGAAGAAAATGTAGCAGATGTGTTAACTAAACCATTGGCAAAGGTAAAGAACAAGCGAATGTGCAAGGGTTTAGGTTTGCTGGAAAAATGATCTCCTACATAGGTGTATTTGGTGTTAATTGTTCAGCAGAATCTGTGAGGGGGTGTTCAGTTTCGGTTTCAGTTTCTGTTAATTGGTTCTCGTGGGAAACTTGCAGATTCTAGCTTCACCAATTAACTCCAGCTGGTGTCAATTTACTCTTGGCAGAAAGCCCAGGTCTGCTTGAACTAGAAACTACTCACTCTGATTGGTTAACGAGCAGCACTCAACTCTGTTATCTAGGGATTGCTAGCACAGTTTGATGTGAGGTGTGTTAGGAGTTAGAAGTGCTGTGTATGGTTTCAAGAGAGAGAAAGAGAGGGTTTATTTTGCTTTTATTTGTATGCAGAAACTCTGCTGGTTTTTTTTTCCTTTTAATAAATCCTGTAAATAGTTATTCTGAGTCTAGCTGACTAGTCATTACCGCCGCGACTAGCTTCTTCGCTGTGCAGGAAAACTCTGCTACGTTTGGGCTAAAGCCAATAGGGCTATGCCTGACACTCCAAAGTTCCATGAGAAGCATGGCAGAAGGGGCAAGGCTGCCAGCTGTGCCAGCCAAATGCCTGTCATTTCATTGGTGAAAGTTGAAGAAAGCCAGGCTGACAAATCTGCTGTGAGCTGTTTCTGTATTATGCCTGTCTTCACCTTTCCTTTCTCCTCTCCCAGTTTTATTTGATTTCCTCCTCTCTCAGGCCTTTGCCAGTATTATATCCTAGTTTGTTTTGAGTGGCTCCAGAAATGTCTTGGGCTCATCAGCTCGCTCAATTGCCTCCTGGTCTCAAGAGCTGCAGTGCACAAACTGGCCAGGTCAGAGTCCTTGCATTTGAGAGGCCTTCTTACTGTTTGATCCTTTCATCCACCTGCCCTGTCACCCTCCCTCCTCATGGGACTGAGCGCAAAGATCTGTTGCAGCTGCTGCTGCTGACTCGCCCAACATCCCTATCATGCTGCCAGATAAGCTCCATGCAAAGGGGCAGAATGCTGTTAGTTCACTTCCCGGGCATTGTTGCTATTTTTGAGTGGGATTTATTCACATACCAGCAAATTCAGGTTTGGAAGCTCTGGCAGAACAAAACGGCTTCCCTAAAGGAAACCGACGGGAAAATGTACTGGAAAGTGTGCAATAACAACAACAGAGGCTTTGACGCTACAACATCTAACCTTCCCGCAAACAAATCACATTAAATAGACAAAGCTGTCTAATCTCCCTGCAAACAAATCAAGATGAATGCTCAATAAACAGGTTGTCTGGAAGTGCCCACTGACATTGCCATGCTTTTGTGGCCAAGTATGAACCATGAGTTCAGAGCTCAGCCACAAGCAGCTGTTCTCATGGCCTCAGCTCCTGCATCTGCAATGTGGGAATAAGAATAGTGCTTTTCCTTGTAAGGGTGACTGAAGCATGTGAAGTACTCTGAACAACTGGATACATTCTTTGTATTAATGTTGTATGTATTATTATGAACTGGATGGGGGTGAAGTGTGAGGGGTACCAGGGCCCCGGGCACACAATTTTTGAGTGGGTGCGAACCAGGCGCCTCCATACAGGTGACCCCAGCGTGGCCCGGCCCAGTCCCCCGTTTCTGCCCACCAAGGGCCGCGTTGGCTGGCTCCCCCCTGTGCAGGGGGGGGGTAGGCAGCTCACTGCAGCCCCACTTTGCTCCAGTGCACACCCATCCCAGGCAGCGGCAACCAACACTACGTTGCTGAATCTGGCAATCTTTGGCCCACCTGTGATTCTGTTGCAGGAAAACTGGCTCTGCAATTCAAGACCCAGTGTCCATTGCTGGAAATCTGTCTCTGCCTTTATTATGCCCCCCACCAAGAAAAAGTTGTCCTAAGGCAAAGGACTGGATAGTTCTGCTCTGCTTGCGCTGCACAGCATAGTTCAATAGCAGCATAGCAATTGCACTATGCCCTCGGCTCCATCGCAGAGCACACGACTTCAGCAAGAAAACCAGTGCACATGTGTGTGTGCCAGTATAGACTGCAGGCTTCTGATCCAGGGTTTGGAGCTGCTGCAATTTCCTGCCAATCTCTGATATTCTTCAGTGGGATGCTGAGCTGTTGTTTGCCGGCAGAATGGGTGAGTCTTGCTGTCAGGCACTCGACAGGCAGCCCTGAGTCACGAGCTGCTAACAGCAAACCGGTTGGAGGACAGAGCGGGGGGCGAGCAGAGGCACGACACGCCTGCAAGCTGCTGCTTGAGCAGGCCCCTTGGCTCACACACATCCAGGGCTGGGCCAAGATGTTTTGCTGCCTGAGGCAAAGGACAAAATGGCACACACACACACACCCTTTCGATGTTCAAAAGGCAACCAGACAGACAGCTGGATCTTACCTTGGCACTGATGATAGGACAGCAGGCTGCACTGTCCCTGAGGGCAGCAAGCTAGACCAGCAGGTGTAGAGCTGGCTATAGGGCACCTACAGGTCTTCCCCACAAAGCCTCATGGCTCCCCAGTGTCTGCCAGCGGAGGCGGCTGCTTTATTCTGCCCATTGTTAGGGCTGCGTTGCTACTGGGGCCCAAGCTCTGCAGAGGCCCTGGGAGGAATTCCACACATCTCCATGACATATCTTTTTTTTAAATAGTTTTTTATCAATTTTTCTAAATTACATTTCAGAATATTCATTTAAACAACCTTGAATCAATGACTTCCCTTCTTCTCTTTCAGTGGTTCGTTTTGCATACCATACAGCGCTGCATATTTTACATGAACTAAAGCATTCAATAATCCATTGTTACATCTATCAAATCTTATTTACACTGTGAAATTATCTTAATGTTACCAGCGTTTTTAAATGAACACAGTTTTTACTCATATATTCCATAAACATTTTCTAGTCTTCTTTAAACTTGTATTTTTCTTGTTCTCTTATTCTATGTGTTAAATCTGCAAGTTGCCATTCTTCTTTCGTTGGGACCTCACTCATTTTCCATTTTTGGGCTAAGAAGACACGGGCTGCAATAATGGCACACATAAATAGTCCTTTTTGACACCTGGGAATTTCCCTCTGAATTATCCCCAACAAAAAGGACTCTTTTTGGAAAGGTACTTTTGAACATTTTTTCCAGTTCATTATATATCATTTCTCAATATTCTTTTACCCTTTTACAAGTCCACTACATATGATAAAACGTACCCTCAACCTTGTTACATCTCCAGCACTTATTTTCAAAGATAATTATGTAAAGATCTAGAATGAAATAAAGAGGGATATGGAGGTATAGGGAAGGATGAATTTATCTTTGTGGGGAAGGATCTCGATGATTAAAATGAATGTATTGCCAAGAATGCTGTTTTTATTCCAATCAATACCGTGGTCAGAGGAGCCAGAATACTTTAAGCAATGGCAAAAGGATATTTCTAAATTTATCTGGCAGGGGAAGAAGCCCAGAATTAAATTTAATTGCTAACAGATGCTAATGAAAGGGGTGGATTCTCTCTACCACATTTGAAATTATATTATGAAGTGTCCTTCTCTGCTGGCTATGGGAATGGATAATGTTAAAAAATACAGATGTATTAGACTTGGAAGGGCATGATCATAGATTTGGTTGGCATTCATACTTAGGATATGGGAAAACGAAGGTACACAAAGGGTTCCTGAACCACATTATAAGGAAATCAAGTTATATGGTACAGGAAACATATTAAAATTTATTAGAGAATAAAACGTCATGATGGCTTTCCCCACTTGAAGCAACATCTGTTAAAAAAATTAACATGAAAGGAGAATGGACAATCTATAGAGAGCTGTTAACTGAAATGGAAAATCAATTGAAATTGGAAAAAAAATCAATCAAACTTTGAATAAATAATTTTTTTAAAAATCAAGATATAAGGCACCTATTAACGGACTGGTTACAATATCACCAATTAAGTGACATACTTAGGAGCAACAAAGGAGTGGCCTTTGGGAAGGAATTCTCAAGGTTCAAAAAGAATTATTGGAGAACAATGAGAAACTATTATCAAGAATGTATAATCTACTGTTAGAATGGGACACCAAGGATGAAGAAGTTAAAGCTGTAATATACACTGGGCAAAAGATGTGGGTTATAATATACAATTTAACTTATGGGAGAAGTTGTGGAAAGAGGATTTGAAATTTATGGCTTGTTGTAATTGAGAGAAAACTACATGAAAATGATGTACTGTTGGTATTTGACTCCATGTGCTGGTCCCGGGGGGGGGGGGGAAGGTACTAATACCGTATCCGAAGTTCAGTCCAGAGTCACTAGCAGGGTAGACGATCACTAGATGAGACGCGAGGTCCGAAACAGGGAGCCGGGCGGGGGAGCAGGAACGCTGGTAGGGCAGCAGCAGGAAGCCAGGCGGGTAACAGGAACACTGGTAGAGCAGAAGCAGGGAGCCAGGCGGGGAACAGGAACACTGGTGGGTCAGCAGCGGGCAGCCGGGCGAGGAACAGGCACACCGGGAGTGCAGATCTAGGTCTGGGTAAAGCAGGTACTCCACAACGACGTTGCTCCCGCAACCTGGGACCGGGCTGCCTGACCTTTATCTCCTTCTAAGGCCGGGGGCGGTCCCGGCCCCCAGGAGCCTCGCCTCTCCTGGCCTTAAGGCGAGCACTCCTCCTGGGAGAGACCAGTTCCCTTCGCCTCTCTGCCCTAAGCCTCTGCAGTTCAGGAGAGGCCGAAGGGTTACTGGGCCCCGGGGGAGGCTCACCTGTAGCCACTGAGTCCTCCAGCACCTCTGGGGCCAGAAAGGTCTCACCTGGTGTCTGCCCCTGAGGATCTGGCACAGGTGCAGGCTCCTCAGCATCTAGGCCTTGCCCCAGTTCAGCCGGCCCTGGAGGCGGGGACTCCTGTGCCGGCTGGGATTCCTCCGGTTCACTCTCAGACTCGGAATCCCAGGCCATCACACCATCCCCCCTCCCAGGCCCCCCCCTCAATTGAGGGTCCGGACCCGGTTTGTTGGGGTACGCCGCATGAAACTCTCGGAGGCAGGCAGGCGCGTGGACGTTGGCCGCTGGTTCCCAGGAACGGTCCTCCGGCCCATACCCCTTCCAGTCTATGAGATACTGCAGCTTTCCCCTGCTGTATCGGGAGTCCAGAATGCGTTCCACCTCGTACTCCGGCTCTCCCTGAACCAAAACTGGCTGCGGTTGGGGACGGTTCGGGTGGAACTCGTCGGGTGGGGCCACTGGACTCAGAAGGGACCTGTGGAATACCGGGTGAACCTTCAGGGTTGCTGGCAACCGGAGACGGAAAGCCACTGGCGAGACCTGGTGCACAATGGGGAACGGGCCGGTGAAACGGGCGTCCAGCTTCCGCGAAGGTTGAGAAGGGTGGAGGTGGCGAGTGGAGAGCCATACCAGGTCACCGACGTGGAGTTCCGGCCCCACCTGGCGGTGGCGGTCGGCCTGGACCTTGTACGCCTCCTTGGCCTGGCGCAGCTGCTCCATCAACAGCTGTTGCTGGGACTGGAGCTCCTGAAGCCACTCTGTCACCGCAGGGACCGCAGATGCCGGCAGCACATCTGGAAACAACCGTGGATGAAAACCGTAGCTGGCCTGGAACGGGGTCTGCTGGGTAGACGCATTCACCGCGTTGTTATAAGCAAACTCCGCCAAGGCTAGGTGGTCGACCCAGTCATCCTGCTGGTAGCTGCAGTAACACCGGAGGTACTGCTCCAGCACCGCGTTCGCCCGTTCCGTCTGGCCATCAGTCTGTGGGTGGTAAGCAGATGAGAGACAGACCTCTGTTCCGAGGGCCTGGTGCAAAGCACGCCAAAACCGGGACGTGAACTGAACGCCACGGTCGGACACCACACGCTCAGGTAGGCCATGCAGGCGGAAGACATGCTGAAGGTACAGCTGGGCGGTTTCCTTAGCTGAGGGTACGGATGGGCAGGTGGCACAGTGCACCATCTTCGTGAAATGGTCGGAGAAAACTAGGAGGCAGGTACAGCCCCGAGACGGGGGTAGCTCCACTACAAAGTCCAGAGAAACTGTGTGCCAAGGACGTGGTGGAACCGGCAACGGCTGAAGAAGGCCGGGGGGTCGCCCGGTCGGCCCCTTGGCCCGCCTGCAGACATCACAACCAGCGACGTAGCGAGCCACGTCAGCCTTCAGACGGGGCCACCAAAACTCACTGCTTACCAGATGGGTGGTCCGATACCGCCCAAAGTGCCCCGCTGCTGGAGCATCATGGGTCATCCGGAGAACCTCAGCCCGCAGCAGCCCTGGTGGGATGTACAGACGCCCGTGGTGCAGCAGAAGACCCTGATGCAAGACCAGCCCTGGATACTGAGGGCATGACCCTTCGGCCAGTTCCCGGAGTTGTTCCTGGGCCCAAGCGTCGACCCACTGCTGTTCCCGCACCCGAGCCTGCAGTGGCTCAACCTCCTGGGTGGCCAGGAATGCAGTTGGTGGTAGGATCGTGGTGGGTACTGCTTGCTGTATCTTGTCTGCGTTGTCTTCAGGTTTCCGGGACAGGGCATCCGCCTTCTGGTTTTGGGAGCTAGGGATGTAGCGGATCCGGAACTGGAACTGGGAAAAGAACAACGCCCACCGGATCTGCCTTTGGTTCAGCTTGCGGGTGGTCTGGAGGTACTCCAGGTTCCGGTGGTCGGTTCTCACCTCCACCGGGTGTCGAGCCCCCTCAAGATGGTGGCGCCAAACCTCAAAGGCCACCTTGATGGCCAGTAGTTCCCACTCCCACACGGTATAGTTACGCTCCGCTGGGAGGAGCTGGCGGGAATAGTAGGCGCAGGGTAAGAGTGGCGCTTCCGGTCCGCACTGCTGAGACAAGACGGCACCGAGAGCCGTACTGGAGGCGTCAGTCTCTACCACAAAGGGTCGAGAAGGATCCGGATGTTGCAAGATTGGTGCTCTCTGGAAACAGGCCTTCAACCCTTGAAATGCCTCCTCTGCCTCTTTGTCCCAGGAAAACGGCGTCTTGGGGCGCAGTAGCCGGGTCAACGGGGTGGTGTGATGAGCATAATCCGCAATGAAGGTCCGGTAATAGTTGGCGAACCCCAGGAACCGCTGTAGGTCCTTGCGGTTCCGAGGTGCCGCCCATTCTCGAACCGCTGCCACCTTCCCAGGATCCATCTGCACCCCACCTGGTGAGAGTCGGTGATCCAGGAAGTCCACTGACCGCTGATGGAACTCGCACTTGCTGAGCTTCGCATACAGACGGTGCTCGCGCAGGCGCTGCAGCACGGTCCGGACATGACCCTCGTGGCGCGCCGGGTCACGGGAGTAAACCAGAATGTCATCCAAGTACACCACCACGTACTTGTCTAGCAAGTCCTGGAACACGTGGTTGATGTACCGTTGGAACACAGCAGGCGCGTTGCACAAACCAAAGGGCATGACTAGGTATTCGAACTGCCCGTACCGGCTCCCGAATGCTGTCTTCCACTCATCCCCGGCTCGGATCCGAATCAAATTGTAGGCACCCCGGAGGTCTAGCTTGGTGAACACCTGCGCCCCTTGCACCCGCTCCAGTAACTCCGAAATAAGGGGCAAGGGGTACCGGTCTGGGGTGGTAATTTTATTCAGGGCCCGGTAATCATGGCAAAGGCGGAGCTCCCCACATTTCTTTTTAACAAAGAGCACTGGCGCAGCAGTGGGCGAGGTAGAAGGCCTAATGAACCCACGCTCCAGGTTCTTGCGCAAGAAGTCCTGCAAAGCCTCGCGCTCTGGCTCTGTTAAAGAGTATAAGCGACTCACCGGTAGGGGCGCTCCGGGCTGGAGGTCTATGCCGCAGTCAAAGGACCGATGCGGCGGCAGCTGGTCTGCCCCCCGTTCCTCGAACACGTCGTGATAGTCCCGGTACTCAGCGGGGAGCATTGCAGCAGCCTCCTCAGTGGGCGCAGCTGCTAGCATCTCAGTCTCAGCAGAAGAACTTGGGTCTGGGAAGTGTACAGTCCGTTTGACCCAGTCAATCTGCACATTGTGAGCCTCCAGCCAGTCCATCCCAAGCACCAGGGGGAACCGGGGCATGGAGGCAATATCCAAAGTTCGCATCTCACGGTGCTGCTGGAGGCACAGGACCAGGGGCTGGGTCTCCTGAGTAACGGCACCCGAACGCAGCAGCCGTCCGTTGATTGCCTCCACCTGTACCGGTTCTGGCTTGTTCCGAAGTGGCACCCGATGATGGGCAGCAAAAGCAGCGTCCATATAGGAGCGGGTTGCCCCCGAATCCACTAGAGCATGGGTAAGAATCCAGGGTCCACCTGGAGGGTATAGACGTACCGGAACCATAAGGTGTTGTAGTTCAATTGGTGCGGCCCCATTCTGTGCTGTTTGGGACCCCAGGTAGCCAGGGCCATCAGCTACTGGGGTTGGCGGTTTCCCCTGTGGATGGCGTTTCTCAGGACAGGACCGGGCATAGTGTCCGCTTCCGCCACAATAGAGACATAGATTCCCCTCCCAACGCCGCGACTTTTCTGCGGGGGAGAGGCGTGGCCGCACTGCCCCAAGCTGCATAGGTTCCTCCAATGACTCAGCTGTGCCTGTGGGGCTGCTGGTAGAAACTGGTGCCGAGAACTGGAAGTGCCGGCGGCCCCGAGCCTGACGACGGTCCTCTAACCGATCGTCTATCTGTAGACTCCGTTGAATGAGGGTGTCTAGCGTGGTGGGGCATTCCATAGTGGCCAGCTGGTACAGTATCTCGTCTGAAAGCCCCTCGAGATACTGGTCCCGAAGAGCAGAGTCATTCCAGGTCAAGTCCTGTGCCAGCAGCCGGAATTCCGTGGTGTATGCGGCCACCGTGGACTTGCCCTGTTTCAACCGCCGAATCGCCCGGTTGGCTTGACTCCCCTTCTGGGGGTTGCCGAACGTGGCCTCCAACAGATTGCAAAACCCCACATAGTCCGCCAGCAAAGGGGAGTCCTGCCTGAGCAGCGGCAACGCCCACTTGGCCGCCTGGTCTTTTAACAAACTAATCAAAAAGTGCACCTTTGTGCGGTCGTCAGGGAAGTTCCGGGCGCGCCCCTGAATGTACAGCTTGGCCTGGGCAAGAAACATGGGAAAGCTGGCCGGGGCCCCATCAAATTTCTCAGGCAAGGCCACTGGGTACTTGCCAGGAGCCGGGGCGTTGGCCCCAGGAGCCGGGAGGGCGTCCAACCGCTGCTGAAGTGCCGTAACTGCGTTACTGAGCTGCTGCACGGTGTGCGTCAAGGCCTGGTTCTCCTGGGCTACTGCCAACAGTCTAGCTGCTTGGTCGGCCATGGCCTCTGACTCTTCCCGAACGCACCCCAACAAAGAGGGAGTGCGGGTGTGGCGGGAGCAAACTGTGCTGGTCCCAGGGGGGAAAGGTACTAATACCGTATCCGAAGTTCAGTCCAGAGTCACTAGCAGGGTAGACGATCACTAGATGAGACGCGAGGTCCGAAACAGGGAGCCGGGCGGGGGAGCAGGAACGCTGGTAGGGCAGCAGCAGCAAGCCAGGCGGGTAACAGGAACACTGGTAGAGCAGAAGCAGGGAGCCAGGCGGGGAACAGGAACACTGGTGGGTCAGCAGCGGGCAGCCGGGCGAGGAACAGGAACACCGGAGAGTCAGGAGCAGGAAGCCGGGCGAGGAACAGGCACACCGGGAGTGCAGATCTAGGTCTGGGTAAAGCAGGTACTCCACAACGACGTTGCTCCCGCAACCTGGGACCGGGCTGCCTGACCTTTATCTCCTTCTAAGGCCGGGGGCGGTCCCGGCCCCCAGGAGCCCCGCCTCTCCTGGCCTTAAGGCGAGCACTCCTCCTGGGAGAGACCAGTTCCCTTCGCCTCTCTGCCCTAAGCCTCTGCAGTTCAGGAGAGGCCGAAGGGTTACTGGGCCCCGGGGGAGGCTCACCTGTAGCCACTGAGTCCTCCAGCACCTCTGGGGCCAGAATGGTCTCACCTGGTGTCTGCCCCTGAGGATCTGGCACAGGTGCAGGCTCCTCAGCATCTAGGCCTTGCCCCAGTTCAGCCGGCCCTGGAGGCGGGGACTCCTGTGCCGGCTGGGATTCCTCCGGTTCACTCTCAGACTCGGAATCCCAGGCCATCACACTCCAGTAAGATTAGCAAAAATGTATAAAAACACCTCCAACTGACGCTGGAAGTGTAAAGATAAAGAAGGTACTTTTTACCACATCTGGTGGACATGTAAAATAGTAAAAGACTTCTGGGAAATGATATATAATGAATTGAAAAAAATGTTTAAGATAACTTTTATCAAAAAACCAAAAGACTTTTTACTAGGGTTAACAGGAGATGAAATACCAAAAGATTTAAAAAGACTATGTATGCAACAACAGGTGCAAGACAGCTGCTTGCCCAGAAGTGGAAGGAAGAGAAAGTCCCAACTAAAGAAGAGTGGATAACCAAGATGATGGACTATGCCGAAATGGCAAAGATGACTGTGAGGATCAGGCACCAAGATGACAAGAAATTCAGTCAAGAGTGGAAAAAGTTTATAGAGACCACTGTGTATACTTAAAAACGTTAGCAAGATTGTTGTAATACTATAATGTAATATAAATTAAGTTAAAAAAGGAGGTAAAATGGATTAGAAAAACGTAATTAGATGCAAAAAATAGGGAAAAATTGGAAACCAGAGGGGCAGGGGGAAGTCTGAGGCATCTAAGTAATCCCAGAAGTGTAGAAATTGAAAATGATGTAAATGTATAAGAATATTGTTTTAAAAAATGAAAAAAATAAAAATAAAAAAACTCGGTCTCTGTAGACTGCCTTCAGTCAATGGTTTTTTTAGTCTATTAGCTAAAATTGTGGCAAATAGTGTAATAGTTGCAATTCAGTAAAGAAACAGGTCTGTAATTTTTTGTCTTTTTTAGATCACTGTCCTGCTTGGGGATCAGGGTAGTAAAGGCATCCTTCCATGATACAGGAATTACCGTACTCCCATCTCCAATATTCTATTCATGGTATCTTTAAAGGGTTCGATAAGAGCATCCGGGAACTTTTTGTAATAAATTGCTGTAAGTCCATCTGGTCCCAGTGCGTCCCCCATCTTCATTCTCTGTATTGCCATTTGTGCTTCCAATATTGATATGGGTGCATTCAAACTTATCTGGTTTTCTTTGGATGCTTGTAGTATGTTACAGTTACTCAAATAAGAGTCCATTTTCTTACACTCCTCTTTACCACAGTGATATAGTAACCTATAAAATTTTCCGAATGCTTTCCTTTTTTCTTTTGGGCTTGTCAGGTGTTTATCCTCATCAATGTTATTATTTATTAGGAATAATAATAATGTATTAAGTGAAAATTTGGAAATTACAAAGGGCACAAGACAAGGTTGCCTGTCGTCTCCATTATTATTTATCACGGTCCTGGAAGTCCTGTTAAGAAATATGAGAAATGAGGAGCAAATTAAGGGAATTTGAGTTGGTCGGAATGAATACAAATTAAGGGCCTTTCCAGATGATCTTGTTAAAACAGTGGAAGAACCTTTAATCAGTGCTAAAAGAGCACTTGAAATAATTGAACAATTTGGGCAAGTAGCAGGTTTTAAATTAAATAAATACAAAAATGCTTGTAAAGAATATGAATCGGGATTTGAAAGACAAATTGCAACAAGAAGGTATAGAGGTGGTTAAAAAAGTAAAATATTTAGGAGTATGGCTAACATCTAAAAATATTAATTTGATATTTACATAAGATAATTACATACCAGTGTGGAATGGCATCAAAAGAGATTTAGAAATATGGGGAAGAATAAAACTATCCCTGTGGGGTAGAATTTCTGTGATTAAAATGAATGTGCTACCAAAGATGTTTTTTTCTATTCCAGTCAATCCCAATTATAAATGGACAAAGCAATTTTAAAGAGTGGCAAAAGTAATTTTAAGATATATCTGGCAAGGGAAGAAACCAAGAATTAAATTTAAATTACTTACAGATGTAAAAGAAAGAGGTGGCTCCGCCTTGCCAGACCTAAAATTGTATTACGAAGCCTCTTGTCCGTGCTGGCTCAGGGATTGGATTTTATTAAAGAAAACAGATCTATTAGATCTGGAAGGATATGATAACAGATCTGGGTGGCATACATACTTATGTTATGATAAAGTAAAAGTAAACAAGGGTTTTTTGAACCATATATTTCAAAAATCATTATACGAGGTATGGAATAGATATAAGACTTTGTTAAAATATAAAACACCATGGTGGTTATCGCCATTGGAGGCTACAAGTGTAAAAAAGTTAAATATGGAAGGAAACTGGGCCACCTATGAAAATTTGGTGATCGAAGTAGACACATAGCTGTCAACCTTCCCTTTTTTTGCGGGAAATTCCCGTATTTCAGCGCCGTTTCCCGCTGCTATCCTAGATTGTTAGATATCCCGTAGACTGTCTCTGGGACAGGTGAGGCTGCTGATCCCTTATTTTCGAGGCTGCTGATCCCTTATTTTCAAATCTGAAAGTTGACAGTTATGAGTAGACAATTAGTGGAAATTAAAATCTTATGAAGAAATTAAAAGCTTAGTGAAAGATTGGTTGCATTATCATCAAATAAATGTAACATTTAAAGAAGATAAGAAAAATAATAGGTTTGAATCTACAAAATCCAGGTTTGAAGTAAATTTGTTGAGTTCTAAAATTAAAATATTGTCAAAAATGTGTAAACTACTTTTAGAATGGCATGTGAAAGATGAGGAAGTTAAATCAGTTATGATACATTGGGCAAAAACATTGGTTATAATATACAATTAGAGGATTGGGGAAAACTTTGGAAAGATGGAATAAATTTTACAGCTTGCAGTTCACTTAAAGAAAATGTAATGAAAATGATGTATAGATGGTACATAAACCAGTGAAGTTGGCAAAAATGTACAGACTAAATAATCAATGTTGTAAATGTAAAGAAAAAGAGGGTATCTTTTACCATGTGGTGGGTTTGTAAGAAAATGAAGGCTTCCTGGGAAATGATATATAATGAACTTCTAAAAAATGTTGAAATATACATTGTAAAGAAACCAGAAGCCTTTCTATTGGGTGTTGTAGGTAGAGAAATACATAAGCAAGATAAAACATGGTTTTTGGAGTCCTTTTTGTTGATAGATGATATAGATAGATAGATAGATAGATAGATAGATAGATAGATAGATAGATAGATAGATAGATATTATTTATTATCTTATTCTTTCCTTCTTTTTTAAGTTGCAGTTTGCCTGGTTTATTAGCAAATTCAAACTTTTTCTGTTTCATTAATTAAATTTTCTATTCAATCTCCTGATTCACTAATAGTGAAAATTGTGCCTGAAGTAATTTAATTGCTTGTATGATATTTTCATCCTTTGGTTTTAGAAT
Organism: Podarcis bocagei; assembly: GCF_964188305.1. Lineage (NCBI taxonomy): Eukaryota > Metazoa > Chordata > Lepidosauria > Squamata > Lacertidae > Podarcis > Podarcis bocagei. Next base: position 91,888,450 of record NC_138132.1, on the reverse strand, counting down.
TTGTTCCTTCTCCTTTTCTAATAATGCCTCTGACAACTCCTGCTTCTTTTTTTCCTTTTCCTTTTTTTAAGAAAGCGCTTTGTTGAATTAAAAAAACCTCTCATCACCACTTTACTTGCGTCCCATACCATACTTAAGTCTGTTTCTTTGTTTAGATTAAAATCAGCAGATGATTGTAGGGATTGAATCCCCCTGTTTACATTCTGTTCACTTTGCAGTATGGCATTGTTTAACCCAGTGTTTCCCAACCTTTTTTGGGCAAAGGCACACTTGTTTCATGAAAAAAATCTCGAGGCACACCACCATTAGAAAATGTTTAAAAAATTAACTCTGTCCCTATATTGACTATATATAAAGTAACTCTCTTTAATAGGTATCAATGAAGGCATATTCTACATATGTAGCTGAAATAGTCGAAAAAATTCTGAATTGTAAGAATGGGCTTGTATCATGCCAGATGGGGAAAGGTCACTTTTTACTTATGTAAAAAAAAATTAAAAAATAGTAACAGCATAGAAGGTAATGGTTAGGCTAGCATCCCTCTTCCAAATATGCTAGGTTTTTATTTGCAGGGACTGTTCTACATGGGAAAGCATTCAGCACTGTCATTCTCCCATCTGCCATCTGAATTGGTACTATTCTGGGTCAACTTACTCTGCTGCATGTGTAGATGAAAATGGCACCAAGTGTGGGGGAGGGGGCAGAACAGGTTTCAGATACAGGATATTAAGCATACACGTACTTCAGATTGAACTGGTTGCTTGCTTTGCAAGTTTTCATTTCCCAAATGACTGCCTTGGCAAGCGCAATACCTACCAGGCTCAACGCCGGTCTCGCGCTGCCGCTTCCCGCGCTCTCAAGGACCCGGGAGGAGGAAGGCGTGAAGGGAATCCCGAAGGCGCGAAAACCTCGCGCATGCGCAGGCCTTCCGCCTGCGACAGCCCAGTAGGCCGGCCGAAGCGAGCGGCGATGGGATGTGGGAGGGAGCTCGCTCGCCGCCCTGCGTGTGCCTATGTGGGGCACGTTACAGCCCCGTGACGTCAGCGCCACGCAGGCAGCCAGGCAGGCAGACGGCGAGAGCCCCGCGCTGGGCGGCCTCTCCTCGCCGCCACCACCCCGCCTCTCGCCGCCCGACTCGCCCGCCTCCCTCCCATGGCACACCAGGCAACGTCTCGCACCGGTTGGGAAACACTGGTTTATCTCTTTGATGTCTGATGGGGGGGCATTCCACAGGGCGGGCGCCACTACCGAGAAGGCCCTCTGCCTGGTTCCCTGTAACCTCACTTTTCACAGTGAGGGAATTGCCAGAAGGCCCTTGACACTGGATCTCAGTGTCTGGGCTGAACGATGGTGGCGGAGACGCTACTTCAGGTATACTGGACCGAAACCGCTTAGGGCTTTAAAGGTCAGCACCAACACTTTGAATTGTGCTCGGAAAGGTACTGGGAGCCAATGTAGGTCTTTCAAGACTGTCGTTACGTGGTATCGGCGGCAGGTAGCAGCGCTCACAGCTTACGGACTGCACCGTGTAACAGGTGTCTGGCCCAGCAGCCTAAGGCGGACAAGCCACTGAAACAGGCATTCAGAATCCATTCATTTCATAAAACCTGCAGGGCTCAATCTCTGTGTTTGTGTATGTGTGTGTTTCTGTTTTGCCCAAGGGTCTGGGGGTGGGAGAGAGCTCTTTAGCATGATGCTTTTAAAACAATTAAATTATCAACAAACAAACCTGATGATACGAATAGCAACGTCAGGTGCTACCGGGGGGGGGGGAGGGGGCCTACTCGGAAGTAAATACTGCGTCCAGGCGCAATTAGCGCTGATTTAAGGTGCACCAAGACTGCCTAAAAACCTCACCAAAGATATGCAACAAAGCGCTTCGTTGCAGAGGGGAGAGTTTGTGCACCGTGGAGGCTGGAGGGCTTCTATTCTACATGCGGGGGTTGGGGGGCGAGGAAAATGTGCTGGGGGGGGCGGGGAAGGCAAGAAAAGGAGCTGAGCTCTAACTATAGGCTCCCACGCTTGAGCAGGCCCGACTCGGTGGGGCGGACCACCCTCTCTCCTGGAGTAGGAGGAGGAAGAGGAGGAGGAGATTCCCATCCACGGCGTGGCCTCCCGCGCTCCTGAACGGGAAATCTCTGCAGCCCAAGACTCTCCGCAAGGCAGCTCCTCCCTTCCTGCCTTGAGCCGCCGCCAGCCGCGCCCCCCTCCCCAGTTATCTGCTGCCTGCCAAGTCCCGCCCCTCTTCATTGTCCTCCCCTTTATACACAAAGACCCCCCATCTTCTTCCCCCTTCCCCTTCCTCCATCCCTCGCTTTTTTCCCTCTCTTTCCTTTTTTTAAAAAAATATTTTCTCTTCCCCTTCTTTTTTTCCACCCTTTCTTTTTTCTCTTTCTCCCCCCCCCCCCTCCCCGCCCTCCTGCCTTCCTGGGTTAAAGGATTTGAGCAATGGGTCTGGAGGTGGAGCTCGTCGGAGGATTAGCCCGACTCGCCCGCCTCCCTCCCACGGCACAACAGGCAACGTCCGGCGGCACACTAGTGTGCCGCGGAACACCGGTTGGGAAACACTGGTTTAACCTCCTTCTAAATGAGGAACATTTTTCACCTGCTATTGTCATCAAAATGGCATTATGATCAGATATTGTTCTAGGCTGAAATTCCACCTTTTTTACCCTAGTTATTAATTATTTTGAAGCCCAAAGGTGATCTATTCTGTAAAAAGAATTGTGAATAGAGAAGAAAAATGTGAATTGGCATTCTAACAGGTGCTTAAAAAGCCATAGATCAATCAAATCAAAGTTGGACACCATATTAAAGAACGCAATTGGTAATTTCCCTTCCTTTGAGTCAGTTTTCCTTACGGTTCTGTCTGCATCAAGGGAGACCTGACATATCTTTAACCTGTAAAATAAGGCACCCATCCCTTGCTTCCATCCCTTGCTCCCTCCACACCCAGTCTGAAAAGTGCCAGATTCTGCCTGGAAGTGCCCTGAGGAATCCAGAAACGGGGTGCCAGTAATAGCCCCCCCTCATGTGGAAGAGCTGCACAGCCGAGAACGGCTTCCCAGAACACCTACGTGGTGCCCCCCCCCCGCTCTTTTCCTTCCAGTCCCTCCCCCCAACTCACCTTTCCATGAAGTCCACAGCCTTCTTCCTCTTCCATAGCCTTCACCTCTTGCTACCTTTGCGACTCTTCATCCTTGCCTTTGTCGGCAAAGTATCTCAAAGGAGGGACAGCAAAGGAAAGATAGCAAGGGGTGAATCCAAGGAAATGTCCTTAGACAGGGCTTGGGCCTGGCGTAAATTGGGAAGGAGGAGGACATGGGGCCAAGGCTTGTCCTCAGCCCATTGTTTAGACCCACGTGTTGCCAGCAGTGGGTGGTAAAATGTGCTTGTTTCTGAGCTGTACCAGTTGAAGAGTCACATAGTTGAATGCTCTGCCATGCCAGGGAAAAAATAAAAATCCCCATACACAGAAAATGTGTATGTGGGGGGCAAGGCTGGCTTGTGAGTGTTCTCCTGGACTTATAACTGTGCGTGGATCTGTTTGTTCACATAGCTTTCAATATTGGGAGCACTTTAATTCATGTGAGTCCCCACAGTCCAAACATCTGCAGTTTGTGGGAATGGTGCCAGAGTGAATAGTGCTTCACCCCGTTGATCTCCACGTGCGTCTAACTAGGTGGGCTTTCGATCTTCGCGGGCCTCTTGGCTGGGCTGTCGGCTGCAGCCCATGGAACTGAAGGGTCTGGCCCTGCCTCTATTATTAGGTCGCAGCAAAGCACACAGCTGCTCTTGGCGCCAGGTGTTGCCGAGACAAAGCAGCCGCCCCCCTTCCCATGCTGCCATGGGGCTCAGCTCCTTCTGAAAGGCAGAAGTGGGAAAAGGTTGGCTGCAGTAATGGGGGAGAAATTGCCCTTTGGATTCTTAGTTCGCACTTTCTGAAAACAATACGGGAATTTCACAATACATGACATTCACATTTATAAACATTTGTATGCAAATAATATGTACAGTGGTACCTCGGGTTACATACGCTTCAGGTTACATATGCTTCAGGTTGCAGACACTTCAGGTTACAGATGCTTCAGGTTACAAACTCCGCTAACCCAGAAATAGTACCTCAGGTTAAGAACTTTGCTTCAGGATGAGAACAGAAATTGTGTGACGGCAGCAGGAGGCCCCATTAGCTCAAGTGGTGCTTCAGGTTAAGAACATTTTCAGGTTAAGAACAGACCTCCAGAACGAATTAAGTTCTTAACCTGAGGTACCACTGTTCAAAGATACTTATAGTAGGGGGAAGTATGCGTAAAAGAGCAGGTGTGATTATTTTAGCTATTTATTAAGCAAATGTATGAACTACTTTGCAGCATAAGGCCACTGAACTGGTGTACAGAGTGAATAACAGACAATGTTAGTGAAAATACCACATACAAATGTATTTGAGTTGCAGAAATGTAGTGGACTTGAGCTTAAGACTGGAGAAATAAGAAACTGAGAGAACCCGACCCTGACAGATTTGTTGACCACTAATTGGGGGGTGTAGGGGGTGTCCCAGTTGATCGCTTTAGAGCACCCATTCCCATGGTGCTCATGGCAGCCAATAACTCTGAGCGCCTCTCTTCTCCCACAGTTGCAACAGCTGGTCCATCTCCTGCCCCTCATGAAGCCTGCCCTTTTGAAGCAGGGCCTACAGCAAGATCAGAGGCTTCAGGGGCAGCCTGGGAGAAACCAGCAGGAGGTGCTCGCTGAACTTGACCTGGAGGTGAGAAAAGCAAGGGGGGTTGAGGAAGGCTTTGACCACCTTCGTTCCTTGCATTTAAAGCACTATGAAGCCACTTTAAACCATCGTGGCTTCCGCCAAAGAACTCTGGTTTGTTAGGGGTGCTGAAAGTTGTCAGGAGACCCCATTCCCAGGGTGCTTTAACAGTCAATCCCTCTTACCAGGGAACTATGGAAATTGTAGCTCTGTGAGGTGAGGGGAATAAGGGTCTCCACACCTTTAACCAACGACAACTCCCAGAATTCTTTAGGGGAAACTTGTGTGTTTCAAGCAGTATCATAGTGCTTTTGAATGTCTGGTGTGAATTGCACTTATTGGCCTTTGTCAGTACAGAAGGGTTGTGCAGTGGGGCAGAGCGGCGGCAGCGGCTGGGAATCAAGAAGCAGAAAACATGGTCCGCTGGAGTGTGCAGAGTCCAGACTGACAAAACGGACAGACTTTTGTTGATGTGAAGTGGCTGCAATCTCCGAATAGAACTTGATTTAGTAAATTTGGAGACTTAAAAGAGGATCCAGTGGAACACCTGAATGGGCGGGGGAGGGGGGCTTCCATAAAGAAGGTACCCTTGTGGAGATGGGATGAATAACCTTTGGAAGGGCCTGTGGAGACCCTTCCCTCTTTGCAGCAGAATGAGGAGATCCAGCTGCCCCTCCAACAAAGCTGGGTGGGGCTGCCTAGAAAACAACTTTGCGCCCCTCTGATAAATCTCACATCCTTTTCTTGTCAGTTTGCTGCACTGCTGAATTATTCTTAAATTTAGGTGGTTTTATCTCTTGCCCTCAACTCCCTCCTGGCAGTTTAGAGCTACTATCCTGCGCTCCATGTCTAAGTGACATTACTGCTCATCTCTTTCCATTTGTAAAAATCCAGCTGGAAACAAATTTTAGCTAGCTAACTGGTTTTCAAGCATTTAACCTTCAGGGACACATTTCCACGTGAACATGCTTGCTTGCTGTGGAACAGCCTTTGCTCATCACTGCAGATTATTTGGGGGAGTTGTTCCAAAGTCACATTCTCAGTTCCTGTGGGGTGATGCCCAGGCCTGCTGAGTCTCACTGTTGAACTGAGACTGTATCAGAACAGTCCCAACACATGATGGAAGGAGACTGGAAGACCTCAGGGCAGTACTTTGAAGTTAGCTGATTTTAGGGGCTTCCAAGTGCTGTGTCACATGATGTCATTGTGACATGGCATGATTGACAGTGGGGTCACCAACTCTTCACATTTGATGTACGGGTGGGGGAGGATGGGAAATCAGGATCTATCCCTCTGGCCAGACCTAGCACCTGGCACTTGCTCTAGATGAAACTTATCCAACCTACGTCATGCCTTCCTTACAGAGGAGCCATAGCTCAGCTGTAGATCTCAGAACGTCTGAGGTCCAGCCTGGCATCTCCAGTTAGAAGGTGACGGAAAAGACCTCTCTCTCTCCCTCTCTCTGCCAGAGTTTCTGGGGAGCTGCTGCCCATCAGAGAATACTGGGCTAGATGGACAAAGGCAGCAACTTCCAATGTTTATCCGAGATGCTTTTATGAGGTGTTTTCGGAATATTTTGCAATTTGTCGACATTCTTCTTGAATTACTGGATGCAGTATGCACAAAGCCAGACTTTTCTTGATGACGTACCTGTACAGTGAGGTGGAACATTTTGATCATATGAAAGGGTGGGAAATTGTCAGCTATTTCATTAATTTTATTCTATGGAGAAGCATCTTTTCTCGCCTTGTAGATATAAAATAATAGCACTTCACAAAATAATTGGGACATGGTGAATTCCAGCTGCAAATATTTTGAAGGGGAAATGACAAAACAGCTTCCTCCTGAAGTGGTCCCAACTCCCTCATGTTTTTTTTGTTTGTTTGTTTGTTTTGCGGGTTCATTCAGCAACATCTCATTGACACTCTGTGGTGCAATACATTGCTGCATCAGTGGTAGATTTATACTGGACTGTCCACACATCATTCTTCTGTATTAGTTGTCCTGAGATGCTTCCCCATTGCTGCTTGGAGGGGCAGTTTTGAGCTATAGCGCCACAGAAGTGGGACAGTCGCCACCTCTGCCCCAGAACATCTGCGCTATGAAAGTACAGGATATCAGCCGGAAGCTACAGTATACACACTGACTGAAAATTAAGTAGTATTTGTACCCAGAAACTTTTGCAGGCACAAACAGTGTTGAAACTAGAATTGCATACTGTCACGAGCTCAAATACAGTGGTACCTCGCAAGACGAATGCCTCGCAAGACAAAAAACTCGCTAGACGAAAGGGTTTTTTGTTTTTTGAGCTGCTTCGCAAGACGATTTTCCCTATGGGCTTGCTTCGCAAGATGGAAACGTCTTGTAAGTTTGTTTCCTTTTTCTTAACACCGTTAATACAGTTGCGACTTGACGTCGAGGAGCAACTCATAGAATGCGGTGTGGTAGCCTTTTTTTGAGGTTTTTAAAGACTTTGGTGATTTTTGAAGCTTTTCAAAAACTTTCCTGACACCATGCTTTGCAAGACAAAAAAAATCGCAAGACGACAAAACTCGCGGAACGAATTAATTTCGTCTTGCGAGGCACCACTGTAATCATGAATGTACAATGAACGGGAATTTGGGAGGGGCCCCCAGTCTGTGAGAGAACTCATCCGTATGATCACATAGTCGGTCGGTTAGATTTTACTAGGTGCTGATGTCATGGAGCCAGAGCAGTGGGGGTACCATCCTTCCTGCATTCACATTGATGGATGAACATTTTTAATCCCGTTTCACTGGCCTTCCTGAAAATTCACTGCCGTGGATGCGAGCATATGGGAATCAGTTTTCTGTGGAGTGGATGTTGTTGTTGCTGTTAACCCCTCCATCCTCTGCATCCTCCCTCCCATTTCAGCTCAGTCTTATAAAACGAAAGCCTCCAAAGTTTTTGCCTAACCCCATTAGCTGGTGCTACATCATTTTTCTATCAGATGTTTCATCAGGGTTGAAGAGAAGGGCCAGGGCGTTCTAGGGGGAAGATATATCCAGCTGCGAGAGGTTTGCTGTTAAGGGGTTTGTTTTTACAGGCCTACAAAGGATCTCTTTATTTCTCGCCAGCATCAGAAGTTTGAAGTGAGGTCCACGTGGCCTTGGAGCCAGGGCCTCTGGCAGGAGGCATCAAAGGGGGAGAGGAGGGACTGGAGGAGTAAGAAAAAGCACCTCTTTATTGCCAGCCACTGGGGCTTGTTTGCAAAGGGAAGCCGGGGAACAAGAGAGTACAGAACGGCTCTTTGGTGCATGGCTTTTAATTGCAGGCTGAGGTTGAAGGGGAAGGAGGGCAAAGTGTTGGGCTGCCGGAGCAAAAGCAGAGAGATAAGCAGGCAAAGAGAGGGATGGAGAATGTGCTTGGGAAGAGGGACTGCCTTGCGCTGCCACACGGACAGTCGCACGCTTGGGTGCAACCACCTACCAAGCCTTGAGCTGGATTTGAGCCTGACATTTCGCATATGACTAAATGGTGCCAAATCCAAACTCATAATGACTTCGTATTATTATTACTTTTAATTGCATTTATATCCCACCTATTTCTCCAAGATCCTCAAGCTGCTGTATATGGTTCTCCTCCTCTCCAATTAATCCCCACAACAACCCTGTGAGGTGGGCTAAGCTGAGAGGCAGTGCCTGGCCCCAGATTGCCAAGAGAGCTGCATGGCCAAATGGGGTCCCAGGTCCTTGTTCCATACTCTTGCCCCTCCACTTCACTGACTTGCACAGTAAGTGTTCACTTTGTTCTTGAATAAGTTATTTATCCTAATTTTCCCTTATTTTGTTCATTTATTCAGATTTTTTTAGCCCACCCTGCAATAAAGGAATCTAAAACCACCACCACAACAACAACATTTGATGATAACCCCATAAAGGAAAAAGCAATAACAACCAAAACAGCATCCAGTAGAGAAATAACAGTCTCACCTTATACCTGGCCTACATATTAACACCCAGAACCTGGCTGTGCAAATAAAAAAGTCTCCAGCTGGAGAGAAGAGGGGCAGCGCCATGGAGCAGGTGCTTTGCCATGTTGCTGTGGAACAGATCTCAGCTGGCTGTGGAACACCACCACCCCCACCACCCCACCACCCCGGGTATCTTAGTAGGTGAGCAAGCTGCTGCGGGAGGAGACACTCCTTCAAATATTTAGGTCCCAAGTTGTGTTGGGCTTTGTAATGTATTAAAAGGTAAAGGTAAAGGGACCCCTGACCATGAGGTCCAGTCGTGTCCGACTCTGGGGTTGCAGCGCTCATCTTGCTTTATTGGCCAAGGGAGCCGGCGTACAGCTTCCGGGTCATGTGGCCAGCATGACTAAGCCGCTTCTGGCGAACCAGAGCAGCGCACAGAAACGCCGTTTACCTTCCCGCTGGAGAGGTACCTATTTATGTACTTGCACTTTGACGTGCTTTCGAACTGCTAGGTTGGCAGGAGCTGGGACCGACCAATGGGAGCTCACCCCATCGCGGGGATTTGAACCACCAACCTTCTGATTGGCAAGTCCTAGGCTCTGTGGTTTAACCCACAGCACCACCCGCATCCCTTTGTAATGTATTACTTAGCACCAATAACGTGGTCCAGTAGCATATTGACAGTAGTAGCAGCCAACGTTGGATGGCTGCATCGATGACCTGCTTTCTGATGCCATACATCGCTTCCGGTGCCAGCTCAGCTGTACACCCATTTTGATGCTCATGCCACCTCACTGTGCCAAGCTCCCTGCTGCCCTCTCCCTCTCCCTCACCGATGCCTGTCATTGGGAAACCGGGGCAGCAAAACCAGCAGCTATTGATTGGCAGCCGGTGGAGCTGCTTCAGGAGAGTGCTAGAAGATCCCAATAGACTAATCCCTACAAGAGCCTGGGGACTGAATTTTGCACTAACTGCAGCTTCAGGCTGTCTCCAAGGGCAGCTCTACATAGAGTGTGTTACAGTAGTCCAAGAAAGCCCTTGCTTTTCTCTGTTGTTGTATCAAAGGCTGGAAACTTACCACAGCCTCTCCTTTCTCCTCACTGCTTGGCTCACCAAAGCAGAGGGCAACAGAAATAAAAAGGGACATTCTAGCCAACTGATCTCAAGTGGAAAACAATCTCGTTTCTTCTGCAGCTCCTGTCACTTATATACTGAAACAAGAAATTAGAGGTTTTTGGCTGTACAAAGATCCCTGGACCTAGAGAGTGTCGTCAGCAGGCAAATCTTTTCTCATGTGTAAGTTATTCCATAACCTCACATAGAAAAGTCAGCAGTTCCGTGGCCAAGTATGCAGCAGGCAGGCAGGGCACTGTCCAGAGGGTTTCAATAGGAGATGAGTGGCAGATGTGTCTCCAGCACAGCTAGGCAAACCTGAGCACATGCACAAAGGACTCCCTCTTTTCTCTCTTCCTGTTAATGCTTTCCAGCTGGCCTGCACATAGCGAGACTCTTCAATGCCAACTGAAGAGTCAGAGTAGTAGAAGCTCCAAGCGCCCGCTCTCCGTACAAATGCCATGTGCCCCACATTCACATTAGGATGTCCAACAGGCTATAACTGTGCTGGTCAAAAATGGAGTTTCAGCAGTAAGCTAACCTGTTGGGCTTAGACCAGGAAGGACAGGGTTAATCAGCCCCAAGGACTCCTGCACCCCCATACAAGCAAATCCCTCTTTTAACAGGCATGGCTTCCCCCAAAGAATCCTGGGAGCTGCAGTTTTAAAAGGGTGCTGGGAACTGTAGCTCTGTGAGGAGCTCTTCTAATATTTCCCAGCACCCGTAACAAACTACAGTTCTCGGTATTCATTGGGGAAGCTATAAGAGAGCTTTAAATTTGTGGTGGGGATGTGACCTTGGTATTACAGATCACAGATACTAGTGCTAGTAGGATAAAATGGGATCATCCACATGTGTTGTCCCAGTTCCCTGCAGCAGTTGAAAATCTTTCGTTTCTTATATTCATTGGGGAGGGGTGCCCTCCATTTCCCTCCCTCCTCTCCCCATGACTAGCAAAGCCAAAATCAATTGCACAAAACAGTTTTAAGATCAGAATTATGCAACCTCAGAGATACCGTGCAAATATGCATAATTTATGTAAACTGCAGAATTTGATTGATCTGAGCACAGAATTTTTGCTTTGCCTATTTATGCTTATTTTTATCAGTGGGATTTATACCCTGCCTTTCCTCCCTAAAAGTGCACTCACAGCAGATTTCAATAGAGCAGCCTTCACGCAGCTCCAGATGTTTTACATACAATTCCCACCAACCTCAGTCAGCATGTGTTGGCTGGGGCTGATGGGAGTAATATTTCAAAATATCTGGAGGGCACCAGGTTGGTGAAGGCTGCAACAGAGCACATGTTATCTTTCACATAGTCCTAGCCTGGTAGTTCTGGTGCACTTCTCTTTGGCCGCCATATGTGCAGGATCAGCGTTGATCAGGGACTTGGCCCTGGATGCAAGGTTGGAGGAGGGGAAGTAATGGGAGAAACAGCTGGGAAGGAAGAGCTGTTCCCTGGGCTCAGGGGCTGTTTTCCAGCTCTGGGAAGCTCATCACTTTATCCAGCCTCCGCAGCAGCTCTGACATACATTGAAAGCAAGAGGAGCGCATGCAGGCGGCTGTGTGCAAGGAACCCATCTATTGCAGGTCAGAAAGGAAAGGTGTGGGGTGTATTCCCCTGTGTTGCGGCGAAGGACCCAGCACACCCAAACAACTTGAGGACAATCTTTTCTGGAGCTAATACTGGAGCTCATTTTGCTGAGAAAATGGCTTGATGACAAGACCGTTGTCAATTTTAAGTATCAGTTTGCAAGAGGGCAGATCAGAGTTTGTCTCCAATGAATATTTGAATTTCAGCAAGGGCTTGGATTGCAGATATCCAGCTTCAGAGAGCTGAGTTGCAGTGCTTTATTATTATTATTATTATTATTATTATTATTATTATTATTATTATTTATTATTATTATTAGGAAATGGTAAGCAAGGAAAATGTTTCATAACCAGCTGGAACTTCTCCCATGAGACAGGCAATAAATAACTGTTAAAATACAGTGGTACCTCGGGTTACATACGCTTCAGGTTACATACGCTTCAGGTTACAGACTCCGCTAACCCAGAAATATTACCTCAGGTTAAGAAATTTGCTTCAGGATGAGAACAGAAATTGTGCTTCGGCGGCGCAGCGGCAGCAGGAGGCCCCATTAGCTAAAGTGCGCTTCAGGTTAAGAACAGTTTCAGGTTAAGAACAGACCTCCAGAACGAATTAAGTTCTTAACCCGAGGTACCACTGTATCAGACTCCAAGAGATCTTGCTGAATAATATTTCCAGCAGTCAGAGACAGCATATGCAGAAGTAGGACAATTTATGCACAGGAAAAGACGTGCAAAAACACCGATCACAGACTTCAGCTATTGTTATTCTTGCAGAACATGGGGTCCACTAGTGCAGCATACTTAATCTTTTAGCCCAGACTTCTTGCTCTTTGATTTAGGACAAGCACGAACATTTGTGTTCGTGGAACATTCTCTCCCCCTTCCCCTTTCACATGTTCCCCAAATAGTAACAGTACAATAATGGGAAATGGAATAGCAAGCTCCTTAGCATTCTCCATGGGGGCTCAACTTAGAAAGGCAAGGAAGAAGGATTCCATTAACAAGTAATGACATTAGGCTGTCTAAGATCCAGACAGCTCAAAGGGTTCTTCTTAATGGTCTAGCATTTGCATGCATACAAAGAGGCAGAGGTAAGAGGAGGGGGCCTGATTGCTTTCTAACACTCCTATTTTATGTGCTGATGGATTCAAATGAAAGTTGGAATTCCCTTACATACTAGGCATCCTCAGAAGAGGAGTATTTGTGGCTCCGCATAGCAGAGGCCAGTGGTGCAAACTCCTTATCCAACCTCTGGCAGTTTATGTATTTTATTATGGTGCAGATTTTCCAGAAGCCTATTATAATTTCTCAAGTTTCATCTCCTGTCTGCTACACATTAGCCTATGCTGCTGATTTCATTTTGTCTAACTCAGTAAAGGAGGTCAGCAAAAAAGAAACAAACCACAATAGATCGATCATGTTTAGGGAGGAGAATTGCTTCCCTGTGTTGGTTTTCCCAATAGACTGTGATCTATTCACAGTATTAAAAAACTGGCAGTGATCTACCCATTGTCTTTGGATGGTCCAGAGTTCTTGAGCTTTTTTTTAGAGTTGTTGAGCTATTTTGGAAAAGGCAAAGTTGTTGAGCTTTTTTTAGGAAGCCACAGTGGTGTGTCCCCCCTTTTGAGGAAGGGGGGGGAGATCACTGGGGGACCAAAGATCTACCAGGAACTACCAGTAGATCACAGTCTACCTGTTGGACATGCCTGTCCTAAATTATCAATAAATGGGCTCCCTCCAGCCTTTCCAAAAAGTGAATTGTGGGAGCTGAGGTTCAGTAGTTGCAAGCGTTGAACTGAAACAGGGAAGTAAACACTTCCTTTAATGTTATTATTTGATTATAGGAAGTTGCTGTTCCCCAGAAAATCACTGGGGATTTTTCTGCCTGGGTATTTTCTGGAATTCATTCAGTCATTTAAATCAGTAATTCTGGTTTTGTCCTCATCCACTTCCTTGTTGAGTTCTACAAAGGCAACATTGAGATGAAGGAGGAGGAAGCTGAGAAGCAGGCAGGGCCGTCCTTTGGATGGTTGTAAGTAAAGAGGCAGGTTGGGGGGGGCTGGATGAGCGCAGGCCAAGGTCAGTGGGGCAGCCTCCACTAAATTCCCCACCCCATTCTTCATCTGTCATAATGAGGATTCTATTAGCCTTTAGAGTTTATTAAGCCTCTTACCTACTAGAAATTAGGATTTTAACAAAGGCCAGGTGTTCGCTAACTTCAGGGAATTCTGTTTTAGACTGTGTTGCTCCCCAGATTAGTTTCGATAAGACTAATGATTTGGGGAGTGGGGGTGGGGAAATACACATTCTTATTACAGGCAAATTCATGGAGTGCTTAAGAAAAGTTGAGCTTTTGGTTCAGCCCTTGCTGATTAAAGGCTGTCTATCACTCGTGCTCACAGGTGAAACACAGCAAATGGCAGAAACAAGTTTTTTCATGCCATTGAAAATGCAGAGAAGAGAGGAGTGGTGTTTGTGTGTGTGTTTGTCTTTCCCTTTTGGATCAGAGGTTGCTTTCTCCATGCTGGCACAGAGAATATGCATGGTATAAACACTGCTAGAGCCTGGGGGGGGGGGACCCCTGTCATGTTTTATTCATCTAGATGAACAGATTTCACAGCCGAGGCTTAGGAGTTTGCTGGCTTCTGCCTCCTGCTTTTGCAGGTTGGATCCCAAATGCAGTGTGTGTGCTTTCCATACTTACTTGCAAGATCCAGAGTGTGCATGTGTATGTGTTAAAGTTATCCTACGTCTTAAGGCCCCAGTTGATCCAGCTTTAGTCCATCATAGAGCCTAGAAAGCACGGGGTTGAGCGGTTGCCTCCTTGCCACACTCTTTCCCCATGGAAAAACCTGCTCTTTAGTGCTAAATCAGAGCAAAACTCAGTCTGGAGAAAACCAGAATTGCCATTTGCTGCAGCTGAGCACTAAAGAGCGATTTTCCCCAGAGGAAAGCAATGGGACAAGAGGATAAGTCCGAAGTCTTAGTGACTGTTTTTCTTGTGTAACCAATCTGGGGTTCACCCAGAAGCATTTCAGAGAGGAGACAGATCAGCACAGACTTAGAGCAGCCACCCTGTGGTTGCAGTAATTTGATAATTGTTGGTTTCTGTGTTGGTGCATTCGGAAAAAATCCCAAAGTAGTAGCTGGGTGATACCTACTTCTGTGATGCCACATAAAAGATGAGAAATTAATGAGCAAAGATACTGCTCTCAGTTTTCTTCAACTAAGTGGACCAAAATATAAGTGAGGAAACAGGGAGGGGGAAATTGCAACTGATTTTTAAATGTTTCATTATTTAAGTATCACTTGTTATTAAAACTCAGTAAAAGAAAAAAAGATAGTAGCAAGCAAGTTTTTGCATTTCAGAGACTGGAGTGGGTAACAGGCTTGGTTGCTGCCATGGAGCCGTCACACAGCATTGCTGCCACCATCCACCAATTTTGGTTGCCTTGTCTGATACTGCCAGCAACTTTCCCCAGATGTGCTCACTCAAGCAGGTGTGGTGGCATATATAGATGAGAGCAGAGCAATGCCCAGCAGGGGCAGCAACAGTTCTGGGCAAGTGCCGGCGTTAGGTCAGCCCACCAGAGACAGATTTAGGGCAGAGGGACTGGTTTGCCCAGACTGGAGGCTGAGCTGAGAGGGTCCTTCAGGGGGTGCGGCAACAGTGACTTAGTACAGAATACACCGGGGGGGGGGCACTGAATTTTGGTGTTGCAGAGGGAAGCACTGAAATGTGAAAACCCAAAGCCCTCCACATTACCCACAAAAGTCTGGATCCAGTCATAAAGTTGACGAAAGCAAAAATGGTTCCTGAGCACAGTGAAAAGCTTCCGTCTGCAGTTTGAAAGATGGAGCACTGAATGCGCTGTGCAGATTTAATTAGGTTTACTCCTAATAAAACCTAATATAAAACCTTAATTAGGTTTTATTTTTATTTTTTATTATACCATGCTGTCAATATACATGACATTTCTGCAGGGTAGGGTAAGCAAAAAAGAAAGGTTCATACCCCAAGGAGCTTACAACCTAATTTTTGGCAGAGGTTGGTGGGGGGAGAGACAACAGACGTAGAGGAGGAAAGGGAGCGTCAAAGGAAGACCGTCAGCAAATGGAGCTGCACAAACTTTGTCTTTGTTTCTGTTGGGGGAGAAGCCAAAGGCTTCATGGCAAAGGGGGATTCCAGGGTGGGGTTTAAAGGGCTTTATAAATCCAGCTAACACGGCTGTGCCTGTGCAGGGGGTGCCAACCTTTCAGTGGCCTCTGGGCACATTTGGAATTCTGGGAAAGTGCCACCGGGATGTGGCATAACACATCATAGCTGCCACATTTAAAGAGCAAAGAGAATGAAATTACAAAATGGGGCAGGCTATGTCCCCCATTAGTCCCCCCCCATGAATGGGAAAAGGCACCTACATCCGCCACAGCTGCACTCGCAGAGAGAAGCTCTTTGCACCTCCAGCTGAGTTCTTCACAGATGCCATAGGAGGCACCGCTGTGCACACTGGTGCTCATGGGTACCATGTTGGCAACCCCTGGACTATTGCATGGGGAGTTTGCTTGCTCTGGTGCTTTAACATGAATTCAGCAATTGGGAGAAGCCCCCCCCCCCATGAACACAAACCCTGCCAAAGTAGGGATGATGTAGTGCAGGAGAACCCAGAGTCCTCATCACATAGTTACCATGCCCTAAATCCATGGTCTCCTTCAGCCATTGAGACAAACAGGGTTCTTGTAAGGAGTCCTTCAGAAGATCTTGAGCAATTCAGGAGTTAATCCAATTAGGCAAAGAAAGGCCTTTGTAGAGTAAGCACTTCTGATATGGAGGATTTTTTTTCTTTAGAAAGCCCCTTTGTGATATGAATACATCCCTGCCTATAGTGCTGGTAGGGAGAACACCATTGTCCCCAAAAGAGCCCAGCTGCATGTAGACACTTCAAATACTTTATCATCCGCTAGCAGCCTCGCACGTTGCTCAGGAGCTCTAAGAAACCAGTGCACTTTTGAAAGGTTCCGTCATTTTGGTTTAAAAGGGTGTCTAACGGTATTCAAACATAAATGAAAATCTGCACTTTGATCTCAGAAGCCATCATGCAAAATTTGGTTGTGATGTTTTAAGAGCTGTCCATATGCATAAAGATTCCAAAATGCAACATTCCAAAATGTATCATAGATAGTAATAACAATTAGTTTGCATTTTGAATTTGCAAAGCATTTTACATTTCTGCTCATTCTCACAATCATTTATGAGGTAGGCCATGGTGCAGATGGTGACTTGAGTCTGAAAGATTTCAAGTCACCCTAAGCAAGTGGAGAAAGGTTTTAGCCCATTGGTAGAGCGCATGCCTTGTGCGCATAAGGTCCTGACTTCAGTGCTTACAGGCTTCCTCAGCCTCGGCCCTCCAGATGTTTTTGGCCTACAACTCCCATGATCCCTAGCTAGCAGGACCAGTGGTCAGGAATGATGGGAACTGTATCTCAAAACATCTTGGGGGGGGGCGAGGTTGAGGAAGCCCGGCTTAGCATCTCCCTGTAGGGGAGGACTGGCCCCTGTCTGAAACCCTACGGCCTAGATCATACTCAGTTCCTATGTAGCTGAATAGCCAAACATTAATTTGAATCCTGAACTTACTGGCCAAAGTCCAGATTTTCTTTGTTAAAGATTGCCCTTTCTGTTTCTGAACTACCAAAGCAGGCGTCAGCAAACTTTTTCATCAGACCGCTGTCCCTCAGACTTTGTGGGGGACTCGACTATATTTTGAAAAATATAAATACCCTGCAAACCAGTCCCACAGCTGCTTCCGGACCTGGAGGAGGAAAGCACTCTGCACGCGCTCAGCAGCACAGCTTGGCACCACCCACTCACTGGCGTTGTTGATGAGCAGCAGCTGCTCCATCGGCCCGTATCCGCGGAGCTCCCAGGCGGCATGCACCATACGCTGCAGCCCGTCTTCTGAGGCCAGGTCGGCGGGCAGGCCATGCACGCAGAGCACCGGGCAGGCGGCTTACAGCTCGCTCTCCAACTGCTCCAGCGCGGCCGCAGAACGCACCGGCAGCAGCACCAAGCTCCAGCTGAAGCCCTGCGATGAACCCATCATGATGCCCATGGTGTGGCCCAGACCCGCCGCCCGCCTGCCGGCCTCTCTGTCCATGGCCGCGCCGGGTTTACCTCAGCCATGGGCTGTGAGGCTTCGGGTTGGCTGCAGGAACTTCTGCAGCCGCTCCAGTATCACCACCTGCCCAGAGCCGTCCGAAGTAGAGGCTATTTTCTAGGGTAATAAAGGGGTGTCATAGGCTAATCTATCTATATAGCCACTTGGAAGGGAGTTAGGTGGGCATTCACTGTGGACCTGATGCTTGCACTCCAGAACAAGAGATTTCAGCCAGGCTGGTCCCTCCCCGTCCCCCTCTCCTGCCCCTCCATGTGACAGAAGAGTCCATTGTACAACCACTGAGATTTGTGTAGGCGACATGAGCAAGGGCATCCGAAGGCTGAAGCAGTGAGTGGGGTTCTCAACTCCTGCAGGAGGAAGTGTCAAGGGAAAGATCCTCTAATGCCAGGGATACCGGAATAGCCAAGGGCAAGGAAGGCCCCATCCTGGGTGCGAGGGGGTGTCTGCAGCACATGCAACTCTGCTCAAGCCATTTGTGCAGTGCTGCGCTTACAGAACTGTGCAAGTGCAGACATTCAGAACAGTGAAGTTTTAGACTATAGCATTATTTTTTTGTATTTGAAATTTATTAAACAAGTACTCATGGCGATATATGCATTTTCAAACAACTCGGCTTTAAAATAGTGCTTTAGAACAATAGCATGCAATAGCATGCAAAACAAAAGCAAAGTCCACCTAAGCTGAGCTAATAGTCACTTTGCTTAGCTCAAGGGAGTAAGATTCGCAGGCCTTTCCATAACCTTGCAGGACAGCCTTGCACCCACAAATCCAGAATATTGTGAGGCAATTCTGCTGCAGCCTAGCAGAAACTCTTCTCTGCATGCTGAGTAGTGAACCAACTCTCTGTGGGGCCAAGTACGGGAACATACATATAATTTGGCAGCCAGCTGGGACCTGACATGAGAGGGAGCAGAGGGGAGGCGCTGAGGCTTGTGTTCTCCTGATCCGCCTCAGGGGTAGTGGCTCCAGAGCGAAAAGCCCTCAACATGCAGAGATCTTCAGGAGTCCTGTTCTTGCGTGTTCTCCTTTTACTTCCTTGTAGGCAGGTAGAACTGGGAAAGGAAGTTGCTTCTTGGGTGACATTCAGTGACACTTGCAGAACTTCCGAAGCGTGGGGGGGGGGGTCAGGTTTGTGTGCTTGAGTTTAGGGGCAGAGTGCGCAGAGAGGTTGACTCAGCTGGTTCTTTTATCCAGGGATTTACTCTCAGCTGCGCCCAGGGAAATAACAGAGGAAGTTAAAGGCAGGATTCTGGGTCACCTGGATCGCCCATCCACACAGCTATGTGAACAAAGGGGGAATAGAGAAGGAGGAAGCAGCCAGCGCCCTTGGGCAGCTGTTGGGCCCAAGCCCCCTGGCAGAGTCCATTGGCACTGAGACCTTGGCTCTCCTGCCCCTTTGTTTCCCTGGCCCCAAACGTATCAGACATTAGCAGCTGGGTGTGGGAAGCTGCCTTCCATGTCAGGTTTCCCACAGCTCCCTGGCACATCTGATGTGCTGCTGCTCCAGAGCACGGTGGGAAATTTAACATAGCAGGTGGCTTTCCATCTGCTGCCATCAAATAAGGATATTACTGCTGCTGCTGCTGCTACCGCTAACCCACAACAACCCTGTGAGGTAAATTAGGATGAGAGAACAGTCACAGGACTGGCCCAAGGTCACCCAGTGAGGGGTGGGGGTTTTGATGGATACTTTGCAGTGTGTGTCTTTAAACCAACCATGAACCCTGCTGAGTGCATCCTTTCACAGCATGACCTGTGCAAAACCTTTGTGTTTACTAGGTTTCAGCTCAGTTAGGTCACATCCACACCATACATTGGCTCCCTCCCCCCCAAAAAAAAATAGTCCCAGAAGCTTGTAGTTTGCCAGGGGTGTTGAGAATTGTAGCTCTTTGAGGGGTGAACTACAGTTCCCAAGTGTCTGTGTTGGGAGCCATGGCAGTCTAAGTCATCTGAAAGTGCTTTAGACGTATGCCGTGACGATGCGCCCTCATTTTAATGTGCTACTCGCCCTTTCACATGCTTTGGGCAGATTTGCAGCATCACAGTAAAAACAGACAGTGCGGTGAGATGCCATCCAAAAGAGCATGGAGAGCCGGGGGGGGGGGGAGGCAGCCTCTGCATGAGCGCTCAGCAGGGTTGGTGCAGGACGGCCGCAGCGTCATTCATAAGGGACGCCTGCCCCATGTCCCTTGAGAGAAGAAGCGCAGGCTGCCCCTGGCCATTAGCCAGTTCTTTGGCCTGAGCCTTTGGTGCCTTGGCTGCCCGGGTGATGCTGAGGCTGTTCCCACAAGAAGCTATCACACCGCTCCTGGTGATCTGCTGTACTGGCACTTCCTCCTAAGAAGCCGGAAGGGGAAAGAAAATGCACCCCCCCCCCTTCTTACGCTCCTGGCCCTTAGGCACTGTCAGTTTTTGAACACCCACATTTCCCCTGCCAGCTGCCAGAAGTTAAGTGCCTTGGAATTTGTCAGCTTTATCCAGAAAAGGGGTGCAGAAAAAGGAGAGGGGGGGGTCAGGGCAGAGTCGGCCAGGAGCGGCTTTGGTTCCTGCCCTGGTGCATGAAGCCATGCCACATAAGATGCCTCTGAATAAACAATCACATATTAAAAGGTATGCTCAATACAACAATAATACTGTATGTGTACATATGAGACGGCCATTGTGCATGTGCCAATAACACGCACAAATAAATGAATATACTGTATTGTCATTTTTGCTGTTTGCATAATTTATTTTGGTTTTGCTGACCATCAGAGGAGAAAGAAGACAGATATCTTCCTCGCTGCTCTGCTGGAATTCTTATGCAACTGCCCTTCTGGCTGCTGAGATCTCAGCAAGCATTGCCCCCCCCCCCCAATATATATGTCTGCAGCCATGAGGGCTAGAATCTTGCTTTGTTTTTAATATAAAAAATGCAGTTTTAATCTCAGGAAACAGCATTTTGTGCCTACTACCATTTTCAGGGTCCTTTCAAAACAATGGCTATAGTGGTAGAAGTTTAGAAAATGTCTACTTTTGGCTTCCAAAGGGCCCCCAAAGTAGCTTTAGGTTTGGAAGGGGGAAAGCTTAACGTTGTGTTCTCTGAAGTAGTGAGCACAGCATCCCACCACCAGTTGTGTGAAAATTCTTAAATCAAAGGCCGAAATGATATGCATGCCTACCTAGGAGTAAGCCCTGGTGAATGGGATCAGGATGCACAGCCCCACTGGACCTGCTGTGGGCTGGCCGGCTGCCTGGCTTGGACTCTGCCCCAGTGCAGGGGTGGCAAACAGGCATCTCTTGCCAGCTCTCAGTCAGCTCAATTCCATTAATACTCTGTTGGCCTGACAACTTACTCAAGGGTTGCCAAACTATATCAGGACAAATTGTAATGAAGGTTGCTCCCAATAAGCAGCATTCAACCCTAGAATGTCTCCTGCAGCAGGTTTAGTCATTTTCTTCACTCGCTGTGGCTGCTGGCGTGTATCACCGGGTGGAGACAGATCTGTGGAGCAAATGGCACTGCTTTGGAAGTGCCCTTGCCCAGTTCTGTGCAAAGATATATGTTTCTCTTTGGGATTGTGCTCTGAAAAAGGAAGAAAATAAATCAGTTCTGTAACTGTGCAGTAAGCCAGCTGTTGCTGCAGATTTTCTGGTGCAAGGGTGAGACGCCTCTGTCCCGCAGGCCAAAGGTGGCCCCCCAGCCCCCCCCCATTTGGCCCTCCAAACCATTTCCCCAACATCATGCCCACCTGCCCATCATGCCCACCTGCCCATATGTGACATCAGGTGTGTGGCAGGTTGAGACCCATTTACAGAAAGCAGGATTGAACTCCCCAGGTGCAGCGAGATCAGTCCAGCTCGGACTGAGCACACCAGCTGCTTCTCTCCTGGAACTGGCTGGCCTTGCAGAAAGCAGGATTGAATTCAGTCCTGCTTGGGCAGTATCTTACCCCTCCCCTGGAGGCCAACTTTGAGAGATGGGTGGCCCCAGCCCCTGCTAAAGTTGGCCCGCCAGGGTGGGGGATATAAAGATCTGGCCCAAAAAGGCTGCTCTCCCCTGGGCTTGTGATGTCAGCAAGACTCCTCTGCTCCCTGCACTTTGCCAAACCCCAGGACTCTTCAACTGCTGTTGCTGTTTAAATACGACAGTCTATGAATGGGTAAACTTACATTGGCTCCCAGTACGTTTCCGAGCACAATTCAAAGTGTTGGTGCTGACCTTTAAAGCCCTAAATGTCCTTGGTCCAGTATACCTGAAGGAGCGTCTCCACCCCCATCGTTCTACCCGGACACTGAGGTCCAGTACTGAGGGCCTTCTGGCAGTTCCCTCATTGTGAGAAGCCAAGTTACAGGGAACCAGGCAGAGGGCCTTCTCGGTAGTGGCACCTTCCCTGTGGAACACCCTCCCACCAGATGTCAAAGAGAACAACAACTACCAGGCTTTTAGAAGACATCTGAAGGCAGCCCTGTTTCGGGAAGTTTTTAATGTTTGATGCATTATAGTATTTTAATATTCTTTTGGAAGCCGCCCAGAGTGGCTGGGGAAGCCCGTGGTTAAGAGCGGTAGTCTTGTAATTTGGGGAACCGGGTTCGAGTCTCCGCTCCTCCACATGCAGCTGCTGGGTGACCTTGGGCCAGTCACACTTCTGTGAAGTCTCTCAGCCCCACTCACCTCACAGAGTGTTTGTTGTGGGGGAGGAAGGGGAAGGAGAATGTTAGCCGCTTTGAGACTCCTGAAGGGGAGTGAAAGGCGGGATATCAAATCCAAATAATAAATTATTATTATTATTATTATTATTATTATTATTATTACAGATGAATGTTTATGTTTGAAGAGCATATTTGAAACATGCTGGGTGTGGGGAGGGGCAAGATTATGATATGATATGATATTATTTACTATCTTTATAGGTGTATATGATTTGCAGAGAATGAGAGAACAGCTCTCTGTTGCAAGGGCTTACAGTCTGAAAATAGCTCCCACAGAAGCAAGAAAAGGAAGGCGAGGGAAATGGAGACAGACATGAATGGGACAAATGTGCCATTATTTCTGTTATTGTGTATTTAGGATTAATTAGAGAAGGCTACAGGCGCTGGAAGTTGGTAGCAGGTCCATTTTATGTGTGCCATGCAGATGACAAAGCTGAGAGGGACCGTGGCTGCAGGTGGAGAACCTGCTGTAGCTTCTCTTTAAATGTGATGCCTCTCTTCTTAAAAGCCTGCACTGGCTCCCTTCTTTCGGAGGAGCACAGCCCCAAGGAACCTTGATTTCCCTCCAGTACTTCAGCCATGCAAAAGAACTGGGGATTCTCCCTCCCTCAGAACCCCAGGGTCCTTTTATTCCACTCATCCTCTCAGCCCCTCTCTAACCACTAGGCAACAAGGTACTGCCAGAACTGTTGTCCAGGATCTTTGTTTTGATGGTTGTTCCTGCACCCCGCTTGGGAGCAATTATTCCAAGGGGCAGGGAAGGGTGTAAAGTGGGAGGTGGGTCACATGTGGCAAGAACTGTAGAGTTGGGAGGGACCACGAGAGTCACCTAGTCCAGCCCCCTGCCATGCAGGGATCTTTTGCCCAACATATCAGTGGGCTTGTGCAGCAGGAACGTGTCGCAGACGGACATTGCACCTGGGGCGGGGAGGCTTGGGGGCTCTCACCAAAATGGGACCCAGCCTCCACTTCCTCTCTAGGAGTGCCTTCCAGAATCAACTGGAGAAGTTTAGCTTCTGTCCTTCATCTTGGGATCTCCAGAATATTTATGCCAGGAATCATTTTTATTGCATTGCATTTTGTCTAGCTGGGTGGCTTCCTCATTATCTCCATCAGCTTGGCCTGGGAAGACATTAATCCCGATAGAGCCGTGTCTCACTTTGGATCATGCATTAACACGTTGAGAAGGCACGTTCCTTATGATTGATATTCATTACAGTGAAGCCTTGAGGCTCTATAATGTTCATAAACAAAATGGGAGGGGGGAAGGGGTGCACTAGAGACTCACCTAAATTCTCCATTAAGCTATAGGGGTCAGCAGCAGGAGGTTCCAGGGCCAAATCTGCCTCTTCCAGTTGCCCATCCAGAGGCAAGTATAGGGGCACTGGTAGTTAAGACAACTTTCTGGCCTGGGGTGGGGAAGGGGTCATTTCAGCCAGCAACACATGAACTTTTCCCATATGGACCTGCCCAGTTCCTGAAATTGTCCCCTGAGGTCTTTCTCTGTGTGCCACCTCTGATGGAGGTCCAAAGGATGGCGGCGAGAGCACAAGCCTTTCTGTTGTAGAATGCCCTCCCCAGGCATGCCGG
Organism: Podarcis bocagei; assembly: GCF_964188305.1. Taxonomy (NCBI): domain Eukaryota; kingdom Metazoa; phylum Chordata; class Lepidosauria; order Squamata; family Lacertidae; genus Podarcis; species Podarcis bocagei. The sequence continues at coordinate 91,864,585 of NC_138132.1, read as the reverse complement.
CCTGGCACCAACTTTGTAATCTGCTTTTATTTTCCCGTGCATTTGTGCAGCAGCAGAACTTAGATATTTGACAGTGGAATGAACTCCCTTGGAAGGTGGTGGACTCACCTTCCTTGGAGGTATTTAAACAAAATGGCCCTGTGTCAGGGATTCTTCAGCTGTAATTCCTGCATGAAAGGAGGCTGGACTCCATGAGCCCTGGGGTCCCTTCCAACTCTACAGTTCTGTGTTTTTATTCCAACTGCGTTTTCAATACAGCTACATCATTTTATTATTGCATTTCATTCTTGTTGTAAATCGCTTTGGGACTTTTCGTCATGGGAAGCAGCATTAAATTCAACAAACCTAACCAAACCAGCCACCTGGTGAAGCATGGCAGAGGCAAAAGGAGGGCATTGCCTCTTCTGCAGTTCCCGTCCCACTGACATTTTAGGCAACTGTCCAGTTGGTGGGTCTGCCCTTTCCATGTCTGGGATATGCAGCAACCTCCAAATGGCCCTTGCTCAGCTTTTGCAAAGGCATCGTGTTGATGACTGCAGTCAGTTTGCAACACCCTGGAATGTCTGGGTGCTTCTGGCAATGAAGACCACTTCAGATTAAAACTCCAGCGATGGACCATTGTGGCAGGGGTGCCTGTTGACCCGAATTCCTTGCTCCTGCTGCTCAATAGAAAGGCTTTATTGCCGTCTCCCTGTGCACAAAAGAAGCCTTGCAATTAAAGAGCCACCTCAAGGGAACCCCCAAGGCCCTAGGCAGGCTTTTTGTTGGGCCTCAAGAAGCAATGCCAATGGCGTGTGTCTCCTTGGCTCCGCAGCATGATACAGGCAAGACGAGAGCCTGCCTGGAGGGCAGTTTCATGCAACCACGCTCAATTTCTTTTTCTTTTTCTTTCTTTTTTTGGTCTGTACTTTTGGAAGTGGGAGAGGCCACAGTGGCTACCTGCTCCACTAGCAAGCCCAGATCTTAGTCTAGCAGGCTGCTACTGAAATTACTGTGTTCAGCCCCTCCACAGTCAGGCCAATTTGACCAAGAAATCAGGGCATGGAACACCTCTGCTCAGACATCTGCACTGGTAGCCCATTTGCTTCTGAGCCAAGATCAAGGAGTTCCTGTTGGTATATAAAGCCCTTAACAGTTTGGGCCCAGTTTACCTGCAGGATCACCTATCCCTAAATGTGCCCACTTGATCTGCAGAACCGGCACCGTGACATAATATTCTGCAGTTGTAAGAAATAGATCTTTTAGTGTGGCAGGACCTACACATTGGAACTCCCTGCCTATGGATATCAAGCAGGCAGCTTCACTGAATTCTTTAAGTGCCTGCTTACAAGATTCCTGCATAGGCAGGTCTGTCCAGACATGTGGAAGTTGCAGGTGTTTTACCTCTTTTTAGCTGCTGTTGATTTGAACATTTTTAAATGCCTGTTTTTAACTGCTTTTTATCAAGAATATTAATGTTCTATTTTATATATTTTTAAACAATTTAGAGGTTTTCTACCAAGTCAGTAAATAAACAAAATTTAAATGTATACAAAAGTAGCCCTGTGACCCTCCAGAGCAGTACGACTTGTTGACGACACAACCAGAAGTCCATAGTGTGTGAAGAACCAGGTCGTTTTCCTTGTCCTGAGCTTCCCAACACTCAGCTTCAGAGGATGGCCCTGGGTTCTAGAACTATGGGACGAGGAAAAAGTTCCTTTCTCTGCTCACTTTCTCCACACTACGTTTAAACTTAACCACCTCTGTCATGCCCCACCCCACCCCACCTACCTTTTCCAACTTTGCAATATCTTCTCTGAGGTGAGGCAACCAGAACTGTGCACAGTATTATTGCTAGTGTGGTCTTACCCTAGTTTTGCATAAGGACATTGTGGTATTGGAAGTTTATTTTTAATCCCGTTTCTAATGATCCCTAAAGTGAAGTTCACCTCCTCCACAACTACTGCACCCTAGCTTGGCATCATCGTCACTGAGCTGTCCACTGTGACTGCAAGGTCTTCTTCCCATCAGTCACTGCCAGTTCAGTCCCCATTCATGTGTGTGTGAAGTAAGGACCCTCTCCACTCTTTACACTTGCTTACATTGAATTGCCTTCACCATTTTATTGCTCACTCATCCAGTTGGAAGAGATCCTTTTGGAGCTCCTCACAATCCTTTTTGTTTTAGCCGCCCTGAACAATTTGGTATTATCAGCACATTTGGTTACATAACTCCAGATCATAACATCAGATGAAGTGTTATAATATAGGTTGTTTGGAAGAGGGACTGGTGTTCATTGTGGTATATTTATCCTGTGTTTGCCTCTGTTAAGCAGGTCTTTCAGCTTTTTCTATTGTTTCAAAATCCCACAAGACACTAGAGATGGCAGGCAGGGAAAAGAAATCAGTGTTCGTAACATCAGGGCGAATCTTCTCTTCAACCACTTCCAGTTCTCTTGTAACCTGTTGTTGGTCTCCAGCCTCATCCAAGAATGCATATATTCCCATTGCATATATTCCCATTTTATTTTTATCCCATTTGTACAAGTGTCCTCCCAATAGCAGAGCTGGTCTTCCAACCTTTAGGGAGTAAGGAAAGGGCTCAGGCAGCAGTGCCTTCTGCTCCTCCTCACCTCATTCTCAATCTAGAGTTTAAGCCACCCCCACCCCCCACCCCAGTTTGTAATCTAATAGCTAGAAGCAGCATAAACAGCTGGGAGCTGGCTCCAGTCTGCAAGGCCAGCCTGAACATCTGGTTCCGCACTGCATGCTCTCCCCCCTCCTCCTTGGCGACAGCAGCTGCCAAGGCTGGTGAGGAGGAGGAGAGCCAGGGAAAGAGGGGGCAACTCCCTGCTTTCTGATGAAATGAGAAGTTTTCTTTCCCTCACTTTTTAAACTCTCAGTCAAAGGGGATTTTCCCTCCTGAATTTCTACATCCGCATAAAAAGCAAGCAGAGCAGCTAAGTAGGCCATCTGCCAGTCCCAAAAGGCCAAGGAATTTTTCAGAGGTTTGCCAGTTTTTCGGCTCCCAGTGTGCTTGAGTTTACAGGTAGAGTTTCCAATTGAGTGGGGTTTTTGTAGTTCTTGTTCCTTTTTAACAGCAACACGGTCAATAGAGATTTAGCTGCCCAGGCTTCCCCGTCACAGCACCTCCATGCCCACAAAAGCTTCATCTGTTTATGTATCCATGTCTCACAGTTACTCAGTGTGTAAGACCCCTGCCAGGGGGAAATGCAGCAACCCTCACTTACCTTTCCTCTGCGCTTTCCAGGCATGCTCTGTGCTTTAAACTCTGGTACTTTGTTTTTGTTTGGTTTTGGGGTTTTCTGCTCCAGAGCTTTCCCTGCAACAACCCCACTCTTTACTGCTGAATCGGAGCAAATGGCAAATTGCCATTTGTTCACTTCAGCTCTCAAGAGTGGGATTTTGCAGGGAAAGCTCTGGGATGAAAAAGTTCACCTGGACTCAGAGGTTGTTTTTTAAAAAATACTTTTTATTAAGTTTTCAAAAGCAAACTCAAAGAAGAACATACGTCAAATTTCCAAAAACAAAGTCCACTTAAACATAAACTCTTGCATCCAGCATCTTAGTGTTTTCTTATTTACACTGCGCTTTGTCACGCTCAGACTTCCTTCCTTCCCTGCTTCGGCTTTCACAAATTAACACCTACTCCTACAGATTCTTATTTACCCTCCACCCACATCACAAGATTTAAGTTATTCCTGCTACGGTTTTTAAACTTCTACAATTATTCCGTATATATACAACAAATTTATTCCACTCCTCTTCGAACTTTGTTACTTTTTGATGTCTAATCTTATTAGTCATTTTCGCCAACTCCGCATATTCAAACATCTTCACTTGCCACTCCACTAATGTTGGGATCTCCTGGGATTTCCATTTCTGGGCCATGAGAATCCTAGCAGCAGTCGTAGCATACACAAATAACTTACAATCCTCTTTTTTCACTTCATCTCCTACTCCTATTATCCCTAGCAGGAAAGCCTCTGGTTTCTTTGGGAATGTATATTTAAACAGTTTTTTCATTTCGTTATAAATCAAGTCCCAAAAGTTTTTCATTTTTTCGCAAGTCCACCACATGTGGAAGAGTTCACCATCTTTTAATTTGCATTTCCAGCAGGCTTTGTTGCTCACTCTGTACATTTTAGCTAATTTAACCGGGGTAATATACCACCGGTACATCATTTTCTTTAAATTTCCTTAAAGTAGAGCACGCTGTAAAACTCATACCTTCGTTCCATAGTTTTACCCAGTTGTCATAGTCAATGTTATATCCAAAGTCGACTGCCCATTTTATCATGACTTCCTTTATCAGTTCATCTTTTGTGTCCCATTCCAGGAGAAAATCATACATTTTGGATAGAAGTTTTGTTCTACCCTCTAAAATTTCAATTTGGAATCTTGGCTTTTTTCCACTAAAACCTGTTTTTTTTTTGTCTTCTGTTAATATTCCATGAACTTGATGGTATTGAAGCCATCCTGTGAAAGCGTTTTCTATACTTTCATAGGGTTTTAACTTCCACCCATCCTCAGTTTTCATTAAAATGTCTTCATAAGTTGCTCTTCCCCCCTTTATATTTAACTTTTTTACCGTTAACACTTCTATCGGGGACTCAGAGTTTTAAAGTGCGGACCTCTGCGTAGACAGTGTGGGGCAAGAGGTCCGTGTGGATGAGCTCCTAGTCCTGCTCTCCATTGACACATCTGTGTGCTGGGAAACAGTCAGGGCCTCTGAGCACAGGTTCATCCAAATGCTAGGATTCAGCCTCACAACCTAAATAAACACACCTTTTTTTGGCCTGCCAGGGGTCACACAAGGCCCTGCCTCTGACCCACTTCCCTCAGTACTGACCTCGCCACGGCTCCATGAAAAACAAGCCTAATCCTGACCGTAAGAGGATGAGCTGCTTGAGAGTTGCCAAGCGCCAGGCAGGATTGGGCAGGTCTGGGGCAGCCCCCCTTGATGCGTCTCCAGGAGCTATCAGGTTGCCCGGCTGAGGCAACGCTTGAGCTCCGTGCAGAAAAGCAGGAACCTGGTTTTAACTTCTTGCAGTTCCTCCTCTTGACCTCTTCTCTGTTTCAGGGAAAGAGGCAGGAAAAGGGCTGAGTGGTGATAGGTCAGCATTTTTTTATCCCCTTGGCTCTGAATGATCCCTGCCGGGAAAGAGGCAACAACGCCTGTGCTCTGCTCAGTTGATAAGCCTGTTGGGCTTCCATATGCTTATTTGAGGATTGTTGTCTTCACTTGTGAAAAATGTGAGACAGACCTAGAGAAACCTTGAGGCAAAGGCTTAAAAAACACCAGATTGAGGGGAAACTAGCAATCTGTATTTCACCACACACACACACACACACACACACACACACACACACACCTACCTCCTTATTCCTGAGTGTCCAGTATTTTTGCTGCCAACATTTGTGCAACGTGGGGGGTGAGAGCTAGATTACTACTAGAAAAGAAAGAAAGAAATTGGGATTCTCCTGAGTCCAGCAATTTTTTGCAGATGTACAGGTAAGCCCCAGGGACAAGCCACCTACCCTCCATGGCGTTTCTCTGTCAACCTCACCTTTTTTTAGTAAAGAAGCCTTTGATTTGTAGCTCTGACAACAGTTTGTGTTGCCAGCTGATCTGCAGGAGAGGAAAATCTGCTTCTGTGACTGAGTGCGGTTTGAACTGCAGAAACAAAGAGGTGAAGCTTATTCATAGCATGGGTTTAAGGATTATCTCCTGCTAATCAAGCTGCTACTAAAAACACAGAAGTTAAAAACAACAAACAGCAACCCCAAAAAGTAGTGGTCAGCTTTTTTGTGCGGGGCAGCAAACAATGTCCCTTAGACTTGCCATCTTTTCAGCCAGGCAGTGTCGCCCCCAACTTTAACAACAGATCACGCTCTTAAGACGTAAGGCACAAGAGTGAGCTGGCGGAAGGAGGGTGCTCCAGACAGTTGCTGCTACTGTTAAGACACATGTGCAGTGGCCAGTTCAAAGACTGGCTGTGCTAATGCGCCCAGGGCTTGTATTTGTGCAGCAAGCCTATTGTCTTGTGTTTTTCTAAATAGGAACATCTCATTCTCCTTCCGTGCTGCCCTTAGGATCCATTTTAAGGCTGGCTGCTAGACCTGTTCCCATGCCTTAAAGCGCAGCAGGAGATGCAGAAAATCAGCAGGTGGTCTTCCTCCTGCCTTGCATCTCCAAGCAGCTTCATTTCTGTGTCAGGCACTGGAACAGATAAAAGGTAGCCACTTTAGCCACAAAATAAGGCTTTTTGGGAAGTCCCACATAGGGGACATAATAATAATAATAATAATAATAATAATAATAATAATAATAATATGTATTTATATCACGCCCTCCCCAGCCGAAGCCGGGCTCAGGGCGGCTAACAACAATCAAATAATCCAACATTCTAAAAACATTTCATTATAAAAATTAATTAAAATCAAATTGATGGCAACCATTAAGCAAAAATTCTGTGCAGATTGCCAGAGGAGGGAGTCAGGCTGCGCCCTGACCAAAGGCCTGGTGGAACAGCTCTGTCTTGGAGGCCCTGTGGAAAGATGTCAGGTCCCGCAAGGCCCTAGTCTCTTGTGACAGAGCGTTCCACCAGATTGGAGCCGCAGCCGAGAAAGCCCTGGCTCTAGTTGAGGCCAGCCTAACCTCTCTGTGGCCTGGGACCTTCAGGATGTTTTTATTTGCAGACCGTAAGTTCCTCTGTGGGACATACCAGGAGAGGCGGTCCTATAGGTACGAGGGTCCTAAGCCGTATAGGGCTTTAAAGGTTAAAACCAGCACCTTAAACCTGATCCTGTACTCCACTGTACTCCGCCAGTGCAGCTGGTATAGTACCGGATGAATGTGATCTCGCAGTGAGGACCCCGTAAGGAGTCTCACCGCAGCATTCTGCACCCGCTGGAGTTTCTGGGTCAGTCTCAGGGGCAGGCCCAGTAAGCTTGCACCTATGCCTTTAACAGCAGCTTAAAATAGCAGAAATAAGTAGGTGGGATTTTTCACAGCCTGAAGAGGAACGTGATCACCTGCTAGTGCCAGCAGCACATCATTTTGCTGGCAAGGGCAGAGCAACAGAAGCGTGCTGAAAAGCTGGCAACCCTCCACTGAACATATTGATGCCACCATATGCACACTTCTGGATTGCACCATTTCCCCCTTCTTTCTGTATCTGAAGGAAAGCAAAGATTGCCAGCAAGCTGAACTTCCAGTGCCAGAGATGTGTAGAATTTATCCCGCTCCTGTTTCTGTATGTGTGCATAGCTCTGAACACAAGGAAGTTTTCATCTTGCATTTAGTAGATGGCAAGACTACACTCAGGGTTTGAAGGATGATTCTGTAATTTCCTTCTCTCCACTCCCAACCCAGCTATCCAACAACTCATTACTTTAATTTGCCTTGGTTTTTTATTTTCTTTCATGCTTAATTAGAGCTCTTTTAATTGCTCAGAGATTCTTGGCTGGAAGGCAACTGGGGAAAGTATAGGATTAGAGAAAGAAGGAGGGTGGAAAATGATACATATTTATTAGCATTTTCTCTCTACTCAACAAAACAGACTGCATTCCAACATCTATTATTGCATATCTCTGTTTGGGCAATTAAAAATAACCCTCCCCAACCTCCCCCTTTTATCCTCAGCTGCCTAATTAATTATCCCTTCAAATAATTGCACTTAACATTTCTTAAATTATATGTGGATATGTGAAGATTACACATGAGAAGAGAGCCAGGCGCTTGGCGTGTGCTGGTCCTTTAAAAGCAGAGTTGTCTGGGAACACTCCTCAGAGATGTGCCTGGCAACAGCTAGGAAGAGGGGGGTCTGCTGCTGGCGGAGCAGAGAAGGTGGTCTTTGCTGGCCTTTGCTTAGGGCAGCTTGAACACACACACACACACACACACACACACGGAAGGGGTGGGCAGATTTTTGTGCAATAATATCATACCCACGAAGATGGTGTCATGTGTGTCGCATCCTGCGATCTGTCACTGGGGTTTGCGTACTTTGGGTTCTTAACATGAACATTTCTACTGCTAAGAAGATTAGAAGTTCCCTTTATTAGGCTGGCTTCCTGCTCTTCCTTCTCTGTTATCAGACCCATTTTATTTCTGTGTCTTTTAACTGCTGAATTAGCGGGAGACAAACCTGCCCATATCCTGTTTGCTTGTATTCTGTCTTAACTTGTACCAGACCCACAAGGCAGCTGAGAAAAGCAAGAAAGCCACCATTAAAATACGATAAAAATGTGCAAGGTTAAGATCAGCACTGAAACAGTTCAGTCAGTAGAGCATAAGAGCCTCTTTGTTGCCTTGCACAGGGTAGGATTAGATGACCCTGGTGGTCCCTTTCAGCTCTACAAATCTAGGATTCCAAGTTTCCATGGAAAAGCACCCAGAGCTGTGCAAGTGGTTTCAGTTTTATTTATTTATTTATTTTGACAGTTTACGTACTGCTTAATTGCAGTTGCCTCTAAGCAATGTACAAGAGTCTCAATACATTGGAATGAAAAATCAGTTAAAATTATAAAGTCAAAATTCAGTTTAAATGCCTGCTGGGATTTTTTTAAAAAGTATTTGTTTATTTACTGCTTTCATTAAAAAAAATGTCAAAGCAGTTTACAACAATTGTGCATAAGATGATACAATAAAAACCATATTTAAAAAGTTGAAATCAGAAATCAGTTGTTATGGGAAGATGTATTCTTCATTGCCTGCATAAATCTGACTGAACAGAAACGTTTTCAGTAGGCGCTTAAAAACTGACACAGAAGGTCTTTATTAGGTGCTGGAAGTTCAGCAGGGAGGAGGTCTGCTTGACCTCAGCTGAAATGGGCCCCAAGCCCTTCTGGCAGACATGCGCCAAACATCTGAGCCATGGGAGACCCCTAACAGTGACTCCCACCCCAAAGACCTCAGCAATAAGACAGAGATATAAGGAATCAGGGGGCTCCCTTGGCACTTTAGGGAACAAAGAGGTCTTCAGTGTTTATCCATTATGAGTGGGCTTCTCAGGCCTCAATCTTGACCAGGTGGGATGCTCTCTACCCCCTCCCCCCCAGTTGTTTTTCATTCAGTTGTTTCTGATGTTGGAGCTCAGCAAGGAAGAAAAGCAGCCATGCAAGGGTTCTCTCTCTCTCTCTCTCTCTCTCTCTCTCTCTCTCTCTCTCTCTCTCTCTCTCACACACACACACACACACACACACACACCTGCCAGCTCTCTATGAATCTGCCTCCCAGCTACCAAAGGAGGGGAGGGGTCTTGGGAACCCTGTGTTTTGCTCCTAACATCTATTCCCTCCACATGCCCAAAGTCTAGCTGGGTCTAGTGAGAGCCAGCCCTGTGTGATGCGTAACTCCATCTGTCTGCCTGGGCTTTCTCCTCCCATGCCTCCACTTCCCCTACTTGGACAGGCTCCAGGTAAAACCTTCCCCTGCACTGCACAATAGCATCCTGGAACGTGTTAGCTCTGGGGCTGGCAGCTCCCGACCTGCTCCCCGACCTGCTCCCCTTTCCGGGTGTGGAGGCGGAGAGGAGGCAGGGTGTGAAAAGGCAAAAAGGCACCACTCCAGCCGTCAGGAGTAGCCTGGCTTCTCAGATGCTCTGTCTGATTCATGGGCTCCCATGTCTTTCGGAGGCAACAGGGCTTTGTTTTTACTGGTTGTGTTTTGCAAAAGAGGCCCATGTCTACAAAGAGAAATGCTGAAACTCAGAGAGCGATCTCTATTCACAGCTGGACTGTGATTACTCAGTGGGGATGGGAACATATTCTCAGAGGCACTCTCAGCATCTTAGAATGATAGAATTGTAGAGTTGGAAAGGACCACGAGAATAATCTAGTCCAGCCCTCTGCAATGTAGGAATCCTTTGCCCAACGTGTGGATCAAATCAGCGCATGGTCCTGAGATTATGAGTCTCAACTGAACTATGCCTCTTCCTTATTTCTTCTCATATTCCAGCCATGCCTTCCAAAAAAGGCTCCAGGGTTTTAAGTCCTACACAGGAGCGCAAAACATTTTCATAAATGCAATGCTGCTTTTTGTCTCAGGAACATGTGCTACCTCAGTTAGTAAAGGGTGTTTCAAAATGTACACTTGGAAGCTGAGACTGTTCCCTTCATCCAGTAAACATCACGGCTTTCTTCCAAAGCATTCTCCATAGAACTGTGGTCCACAATATTTTTTCAGGTGATCTGTCAGTTTACAGGGGTCGGCAAGGTTTACCTCACCTGGGCCAGTTCACTCCAGCGGAGATCCCTCCGTGGGCCGGATCACACGTGCGCAGGGCTGCGATTTTCGGCGCCTGAGCATGCGCAGATGAGATTTCCGGCACCGCGGAGTGCCGGTTTAATGCAGTTTGGGGGCGACTTGTGGGCTAGTTAAACGACCCCCATGGGCTGCTTGTGGCCCATGGGCCTTAGGTTGCCTACTCCTGGTTTACAAAATAATCCTAATTATGTAGGAAAATGTTGGAGGTAAAGATTTTTAAAAGGGGGAGGTTCCAACTTAGACACATGCAATCCTGCAGAGGCAAACCACTTTGCAGTTTTATACTGACAATGGGCTAACTTATTCAGCAGTGCAGGGATGCAGTTGGTGAGATGTTCAAATGAATAAATAGGGGTTATTTTTAAGGTGGGGGAACCTGAAGTTGCAGACTTTTCCAGTGCCAGATGGTAGCATGTATCAGACAAGGGACTATCTGATACCACTTCTGGCACTTGGGAGCCGGTAGGTAAAGGGAGGATTGTCTCCCACCTCTAAGCTTAATCCTGTTTGTCTTGCAATCTCTTAATGCAATTTGCTGGCGTCCCCACAGCAAACAGCTTACCTGCAAACCCCTTTACCTGCTGACCTCTTCTGCTAAGCTTGTGCAAAACGGCACACAATGCTTCATGGTTCCCTGTTGGCTACTGGGTTACTTGCTGGTTGAAAGATCACCAGCATAGGTTAAATCTTCAAAGGGACTTACTAGAGGGAATTGGGACAAACATCACCCGGCTAAATCAGGAATTTCCACAGAAGAACTGACTCCCAGGCTTGTGCAATGTGCAGCTATGCAAAGCTGGGGGAGGCCAGAGGGGCTGGGCCAGCTTTTCAACATATTTAGCCCAATTCAAAAGCTGGAAGGTTTCCGTATTGCTCCCTTCGCTCGCCCACAGCTCTCTGGCATGTATTCTGACTAATTCACCGCTTGAATTCCCCACGACCTTGATGCTACCAGCTGCTCCAGCTGAGATTGCTAATCAACATCAGCAATCACATTTATAAAACTACAGGGAGTTTTGTGGCACTATTAAAGACTTACAGGTTTACTGTGGCATAAGATTTTGTGAAGGAAAGCCCAGTTTGTTAGAAGCATGAGGGTATCCCCAGTTGACAGAGAAACACACAAACCTACAGAAGATGGATTGTCAATCTGGGGCCAGGAAGCCGTGCAATGCAAGAGGAACAGCAGATCTGTGGCATTTCCAATCTATGCAAAGCTTGTATGTATGTAAGATAAGAAGCTAGGGAGGTTGCCTTATCATTAATTACTCCTGTTGCAAATGGCCACCATGCTTCTCTTGCAGACATTGGAGCTTTGCATAGAAATGTATGCTGGGTGAACCTCTTGCTTTGCTTGGCCTTTTGGCCCAGTTTACACACACCCCAAACACGCCTGGTGTGTGTGTGTGTGTGTGTGTGTGTGAGAGAGAGAGAGAGAGAGAGAGAGAGAGAGAGAGAGAGAGAGCGCACTAAGGATAATGTGTCATGTATCAGACAAAGTGGGCTGTCATCCAAGAAAATGTAAACTAGAAGAATTCTACTGCTTTTTCTGGTGCTGTAAGGTGTTTTTATTCTGCAAAAGCTAGCATAACCATCTCTTTGGAATACATAAAAGTAAGGCGGAGCTTCAGGATCCCATGAGTTACACACTTCTACTAACCTTTAAGTCCCACTGAGTTCCATGGGGCTTGGCCACAACAAAGTGAGCACAGGATTTCAGCCTTGGGACCTCCATCCTAACCCTGGAGCCCTGCCACTTCATGCCAGCAAGAAAAGCTAAGGTTGCCATATGTCAAAATGTGAAAATGTTGAGCTTTTTGGGGTCAAAGTTGAACTTTTGAATGAAAAATGAAGTTGTTCAGATATTTTAAAGGAAATTCACCAAAATCTTGACTTTTGACATGGGTTGCCATGTCTGGTTTTCCCAGACATTCAAGTGATTTCCGCCCAGACACTGTTTCAGAGTGCTGTATGTCCAGGAAATTCTGGATGCAAGGCAGCCCTAAGAAGAGCAGGTAACCAGCAGGCCTGGACTGGCTGAAGATCCAGTGGATCTTTGGGCACAACTCCCCCTCTTGCCTCTGAAACATGCCTTTTGCGGGCTTTGCACTGGCTGCCACTGGTTGGGATGCCACCAGCAGTAGCTCCCAGTGGTGTGTGCTTTTAGGCAGCTGAGTCTCCCCATCAGTGAAATCCAGCACAGCCAGGCAGAACTGAGCAGAAAGACATGTCCTCTGCCTCCAAACGCAGTGCAGCAAAGTGGCTCAGAGGCTAGACTGCTTTGTTCAGGAAGCAGGCAGGCTACAAATCTGCATTCCTATACTCACTTACTGGCAGGCAGCTCCGTGGAACTGAATGGAACTTACTGACTAAGTTGACCTGTGTAACTTCTGCTGAAGGGAAAGGTGGGAGAGGTGGGAGAGGGAGGGAACTCGTAGAGGCTGGATGGCCGTCTACTGCTGAAGATACTCTGAATATCTTGCAGTGAACGGAGAGTTCAAGCAGATGGCCTGCCAGGCCTCCTCCCACTCTAATCGCTCTGTTGTTGATACCTTTGGAAGCAGATACGTGGTTTAACACACACACCTACCCTGATCTTCTTTTCTCCATTGCCCTGCAGTAAGTTGGCTGCCGTCTTCCACAGCTGAAGCAACAGCTGAGGAGTTCTGCTCCGATGAGCTGAGCTGCAGGACATCTGTGGGAAGGACAGTTTGCACAAGGGACTCCATGAAGTCTGGCATAGAAGCTGGGGAGACTTTCAGGCCTGGACAGGTGGCACTGGCAGGGACAGGTGTGGGGGCAGAGGCTGAGGCAGGAGCACGGAGCCTAGGGTTGCCATATTTCAAAAAGTAAAAACCAGGACACCCCAAATATTGCTGAGCTTTTCTTTACAAAAACGGCAAAAAAAATGTTTACTTGCCAAAGATCTAGGACAAACTGCTGCCTTCCGGAAACTGGAAATTCCCCTGGATGTCACTTCTGCCTTTGAAATCCCGGTAATGTCCAGGAAATCCCAGGCGTGTGTCAGCCCTAACAGAGCCACACCCCTTCCCTGCAAAGGCAGTTGCAAAGGGCTTGGATAGATTCTGGTTCTCCACTTCTTTGCAGGGGAGACTGAGTTTCCACTCTATACAGAACTTCTTTGTCCTTCTGCCTTCTCCCTACGAGACAAATCTCAGTACGCCAAGTAGGCGGCTTGGCTTGCTTGTGGCTACAATATCTAACTATCAAGCAGCAAGATTCATTGGGAGACCTTTTCAGTCAAAGTTTGTTGTGATAGAAAGCAAGTTGTTCAGTAGTGGCTTCCTAACCATGCTTAATCAGAAGTCAGCCCTATTGAATTCAGTAGGACTTAAACTGCCGGGTGCGTGGGGTTAGGCTTGCAACCTAAGCTTTCCAGCAAAACAAGGGAGCAGGATTTGCATGCCCTTTAGGGCAGAGGGCAGGAGACCAACAGATCTGCCCAAGCGCCAATCCACTGAGATGTTCCTGTGCAAAAGCCCCCTTGATATGAGCTGGGAGCTGTGCAAGTGGGCAGACCTAGGAGGGGTCTTGCTCTCCCTGCAGGGTGGGCTAGTTGCTAGCAGGGCACACCGTTGGAAGCAATGGCGCTAGTGGCCATGGGGCCCCAAAACATAGCTGTCAACTTACAGATTTGAAAATAAGGGACCAGCAGCCTTGCAAATAAGGGACCAGCAGTCAAAATAAGGGGCCTGCAGCCTCACCTGTTCCAGGCACTCCAGTCTTCCTGTCCTCCTGCAGTCTGGTCAAACTCATGCTGGTAGCTTCGAGAACACTGTCCAACCAACTTTGTAACCAGAGGTTCAACTGAATAGAATCTGAATCACATGCACCACAAGGCCTATGCAGCCTCAACTTAAGATGGCTCCCCGGCCTGGCTTTGCACTGCAAAGTTTGCAGCAGCACGTGCAACAAAATGGCGTCCAGCATTCAAAAACCCCCTCAGCTTGCATTAACTAACCACACACAAGGCATGCAAGCTCCACCCCCCCCAGTCGTTCTTAGACTTCTTATTGCGTGAGCAACAGGGCAAGGAGAGAGGGAGAGGAGCTGCTTCCTTTGAAATTTAAGGGACATCATTTAAGGGACATCCATCAATAAGGGACAACAGCGGGACATGGCGCTGGAATAAGGGACTGTCCCTTCAAATAAGGGACACTTGCCAGCTATGCCCCAAAACTGATAAAGCTTGCATGGTCATTTGTCTGTCTCCTTCTGCTGGACAGCAGGTGGGTTGGCCATCCATGGTTCTGTCCTGAGAAGAGGCAGGGGGTCCCAGGAGGCTGAGGGAAGGGTCTGGCAGCTTTGTTCCTTTTCTCTCTAGAGGGCATCAAACCACTGTCATCCTCTATTTTCCATGCGGACCTTCCAACTTTTCCCACACTGCAGAAAGTCCAACGTTTTCCAGAAGCAGTGCATTTTCCACAGCTGAAATGTTTCCTCCGCTATTTTAATTTATTTCTAATGTGAAGGACATTTCAAGGGTGCTTCCCAACTGTTCCTATTTTCAGATTGGATTCATTTGCATACTGGCAAATTCAGGCTAAAGGTGGTTAGTGCTCATGCACAACAATCCTGCTTCCCCAGCCCCAAAACCAGACTCTTGCTATAAGGAAAGTGACAGGTAACACTTGCTCTGACACAGCATCCTCTGACCTCCCCACAAACGAAAAGGAATGAATGCTCAGTGCATAGCTGGCATTGTCTGATCTCCCTGCACACAAATCAGGATAAATGCTCAATAAACAGGTCATCTGGAAGCAACCGCAGTGCTAAAACCCTCTAATGCTCTGGCTCTGTAGTAGTAAAGCGTGATCGTACCATTGCACTAAAGCCCTGTGCTGCCTCTCTTTCATTATAAACTGGGAAAGGGTTTTTTAGCAACAATTAATGTCACCCACCAGCCGCAAGCGTTATACGGAATGGGTGCTAAGTTTCAAAGGGCTCCACCCACAGCAGTGGCATCACTCCTGCTAATGTGGAGAGAACGTAGTGGGGGGCACAGAAAAACTGCAGTAATGCAGAAGCTCACTTGCAGTTCTAGCTGTGTCTTACCACAGAAGAGCGGCATCTGGGTAGTGAGAGAGTATTCAGTCTGGAAACACATCTGCTTCTTTCTTTCTTTCTTTCTTTCTTTCTTTCTTTCTTTCTTTCTTTCTTTCTCTCTGGTGAATGTTGCATGAGCTGGTGTAGAGGTTAATATTCTGGGCTGGGGCCTGGTAGCCCAACCATAAAGCCCACTGGGTCACCTTGGGCCAGTCGCTCTCTCTCTCGCTATCTCACCTACTTCCAAAGGATATGCCTCTACCTCCCTCTCTCTTCCAGGCCTGCTACCTCTGCCACAGCCTCCTGACGCTGGCCAATGTGGTTGTGGGAACCACGGCTGTCCCTCTGAGAGATCAGGTGAGTCAGGATCCCGGAGCAAGGACAGCAGAGAGCGGCTATGTTGAAAAGGGGGCTGTGCCCAGGCCAGCTAAGAGAACAGATCGCTCACCAGGAGAAATGAAAACTGCACTGTGTGTGACATTTAGCCTGGTGTGGTGGAGGAGAAGGCTGGAGGCAGGCCAGCTTTGTGGGCAGCATAAACTGCAGCTTCACGGCTTTGCTGGAGCCAGCTCTCACACACAACACTCAGAAGCAACAAAAAGTTCTAGCTCAGAGCAACCGTGGGGCTGAGAGCGGCACAAAGCAGAACTCAGTTGTGGGGCTGCAGTGGTAGCTGAATGGTAGCCTAGCAGCCCGTGGGAGGGTGCGCTTGGGCAGAGAAGTGGCTCTCAATACTTTTCCACTCCCAAAGGAGCCCAAGCAAAAGCAAGAGGGAAGCAAAGGGGAACTGGAGTAAAGGTCTGGACTGAGCTACATATTACACACAAACCTGTCTTGAGCCTCCCTTAACTGTGTAATGTACGGCTTTGTCCAGAGCTTCTTCCAGTTCTCCTTTTGTCTTGTTTCTCTTCAGACTCCCTTCGGAGGCAGCCCTGTGTTGATGCAACTAGCAGAATCAAGTCATCATGCTTTCAGCATAGCAGCAGCATTTCTGATTGACGGCCGCCCCACTTTCCTGCACATAAAACCTCCCTGCATGTGTGGGAGAAAGTTCACCGCCATGCTATCTATTTTAATTCTATCTAGGTAAAGGCCCAGCGGTCTTTGTAAGCAGGGGCAATGCTCAGAAAAAGTATTGTTGTGGGGAAATACAGTAAACAATATTGAAGGCAACAATAGCATCATGAGTACAAATTATGAAAAAGTGCAATGAAAAGGATGTCTGGTACCCAAAAATAATTTATTTATTTTTTAAATTATATTTGCATACCACAAAATAAAAACACAAATTGCATAATAAAAACAAGAACAAAACAAACCAATAACCCCCCCATCCCACAAACACATAAAGATATAAATGTGCATGATTTGTTCAGGCTGCAGAATGTGGCTTTCCCTGGATGCAGGATATCATCTACCCTGGTGCAGAATTCTGATATATATATATATATATATATATATATATATATATATATATATATATATATTAAAAAACCACAAAGTTATTCTGCACTCTGCTAATGCTTCACCAGACGAGAGCAGCTTCTGCTCCCTGATAGAAGAAGAAGAAGAAGACTTTGGATTTGATATCCCGCTTTATCACTACCCTAAGGAGTCTCCAAGCGTCTCACATTCTCCTTTCCCTTCCTCCCCCACAACAAACAGTCTGTGAGGTGAGTGGGGCTGAGAGACTTCAGAGAAGTGTGACTGGCCCAAGGTCACCCAGCAGCTGCATGTGGAGGAGCGGAGACGCGAACCCGGTTCCCCAGATTACGTGACTACCGCTCTTAACCACTACACCACACTGATAGATGCCTCTCTTCCTGCCTTTCTGTTCCCTTGACTCTGTGCTCCCCTTGCTCCCTCACCAGAGGCACCTCCAGCAGCTCTGCATCCAGCTGCAGCAACACATCACCCCAGGCATACGGGAAGACGCTGGCCTCTTGTACCGCACGGAGCTCAAGGACCTGGCTGCCCAAACCTTTCTCAAGTGGGAGGAGCTGCATTCTCGGGGCTGGCTCAAGAGAACCTCCCTGCAGGTAACTTCCATGTGAAGAGGGACCTGGAAAGACGTGGGAAGGGGTGAGTGAGCAGGTGGTGAGGCAGAGGAAGGGTCACAACTTCTCTCCCTGTCCTGTATTCAGGGGAAGGTGTGAAAGAGCCTCTGTGCACACAAACTCTGCAAAGGATCCTGACTCCACGGATGGAGCGGGTGCACCGGCATTTTGGAACATGGATAGGCTCTTTTACAGCTTTCACTAAACAGAAGAAGCTGCCTTGACATGGGTCCTTCTAGCCTAGTATTCTCTACCAGCAGCAGCTCTCCAAGGTTTCAGGAAGTCTGGAGGTGCCAGGGGCTGAGCCTGGCACCTTCTGCAGGCAAGACAGCTGCTGTACCACTGAGCAGATGCTCAAGCAGGTGCAGCCCTGTTCACACACTCACACCAAAGTGCAATGGAACAAAACATGTGAACGGAGCTAAAATGGCACCATGAGGCAAGCTGAAGATGATGGGAGGGTGCCCTTAAGGGCAGTACAATAAGATACAGACCAGTCTGACCACAGCCACTGGGAGGACCAGGAGGAGTGTTCTGTGCAGTGTGTGTGTGTGTGTGTGTGTGTAAGGGGGTGTCATTTGGATAGTCCACCAAAAGCCTGGCAGTATTTCAAGCCAGCCTGGGATGCATGGGACCCTGGCAGCTGTGGCTCCATCTCCAGCTGTCTGTGGCTAATCACACATGACACACACACACCCGTCCCTGCTGGGTGGCAAGAAGCCCACAGCTTGGAGCCAGCAGAACAAGGAGGAAAGGGATCCAGCGTGCCAGAGCTGTGTCTGACTTGGAATCATAGAATTGCAGAGTTGGAAGTACCCCAAGCGTCATCTTGTCCCATCCCCCGCAATGCAGGAATCACAGCTCAAGAATCCCTGGCAGATGGCCACCCAGCCTCTGTTTAAAAACCTGCAGGGGAGGAGAGCCCACCACTTTCCCAGGTAGCCTGGTCCACTTGGTGCCATTTGTGCTGCAGGTCAGCCAAGAAAGACTTCACTTGTACCCCAAAGCAAGGAGTGGGCAAGCTCCCAGCAGTTCCTGCTTTGGTCCTGGACAGCTCCAGAATATTAACCAAAAACCCCACCTGGAGCTCGTGTGTACTTGTGGTGCAAGAAAACCACACTTTCCCTTGCTTTCCACCTCCCCGTCTCCATTACTCCCAGTGACTGCAGGCCACAGCAGCACCCCCTGCACAACCCCCCAGGAGAGGAGCAAAGCAATCTCTGCAGGATGCAGACCAGGCTGGAAAAGAGCTTCCCTGGTCTGGGTGAGGGGACTCCGGGCTCCGTTTCAGATTTCCGTAGGAGGGTACAATGAGATTTTAGTATGATGGTGCAAGATTCTCTATGAGGTTGGAAGGGCTGCTCCCTGTTCAAGATTAAATTACAGCACATTGGTTTATCTTCGGAATGTTCCTATCTTTTAAAGAACTCAGTATGACTATGGTGCTATTATGAACACAGGTTAGACAATCCTTTGTTTGTTTGTACACTGGCCCATTTCATAGATTAAAGCAATTGCTGTTCTGTGCTTGAGGCCAGCTGAGTTGCCAGAAGTCTAGGCGTTCCTGGGAAGCAATCAAATGTGGCCTGAAAGGTGACGAGGCAAGGGACTGGCCGCTCTCCCATCTTCACTAAATCTTGTTCGGAGGGGGGGGGGGATGTTGCCTGAAGCCAACCCCCTGTAAAACATATCCTTGCGAATCCTGTCATCTTCCATTCTGTGGACATGACCAAGCCAGCATAGACGTCACTGAGACAGAAGCAGGGTATTTTTTCAGCTGGAACTCGCCAGAACTCAGTTCCGGCACCTCTCAAGTAGGCACCATTGCCATGATAAAAGAGTTCTGGCACCTGTTTTTCTAGAAAAATAGCACTGGGCAGAAATGCAGACATGCTGGGAATGTGGACTCGGATCTGCAGGGGGCAGGTCAGATGCACAGCTGAACATGCACAAAACCTTGGTGCGTTCAAAACTGTGCCAACTTAGTTAAGTGCAACAATATGATATTGCCAGTATACCAAGGAATTGTGGGTTGACTCCAATGCCAGTCCTACTTAGACCCATTAAAGTTAATGAACATGATTAACTTAGGTTCATTCATTTCAGCTGGTCTACTCTGAGTAGAACTCAGATTCTATACATTTTGAGTTTTCTTTGTCCATATTGCTGTACAATTTTGGAATCTTATTTTAGTGCACTGGCTCTAGAGGGAAAGAAAGGGTTAATAAACTCCCCCTTGGGAAAGAGTGCCATGCCAGGGGAGGCTGCTCAGTAGCTTTGGGCAGAGATTTGCAGGAAAGGGCCTCACTGGGGATAAGACCCTTTGTCTTCTGTGCAGGCTCACAAAGCCAGAGAGAGCTCCAGCCCTGCTCAGGCAGGTTGGCCTGGCTGCAGGATCCTGGGAGCAGAGTCCAGGGCACCACAGCAGAGGCTTT
Organism: Podarcis bocagei; assembly: GCF_964188305.1. Classification (NCBI taxonomy): domain Eukaryota; kingdom Metazoa; phylum Chordata; class Lepidosauria; order Squamata; family Lacertidae; genus Podarcis; species Podarcis bocagei. The sequence continues at coordinate 91,844,754 of NC_138132.1, read as the reverse complement.
CTGACCAGGGAAATTAACTACAAAATTTTGGAACTCTTCCAAACCTCTGCCAAACTTTGGCAGTTGTTTTGCAGCAAAAAACCCTCTCTGCATTTTGCAGCATCTCACAAACTAAGCAACTGATACAGCTAACATGGGGTTTGTACTTAACATTAACTAACGAACCTCAAAATTTGGAATAACCTCCAAACCTTTGTGACCCATTCCTGCACCCAGGAAGCCCAAGAGGGCTGCCTAGCACTCCCACCCCAATCCCTGATTTACGAGCTGGGATGATGCTGACATCCTTTTGTGCAAACGTGATGGGAAACAGAAGCCCCACTTCCATGACTCTTCTCCGCCTCCGTTGCTGAAGGACTGACTCACCCCAGGAGTTAATGCTGGCTGGGCCCTTTCCTGCTAGTGTGGCCTGGGGGAGGGGGGGGGCTGGAGAGAGGAAATGATCTTCATTAGCATGGCTCAAATCAAAGGGGGTCAGAGCTGTTACTGCCCACTTAATTACTAAACAGAGTTTAATGAGTTGTCTTTCCTTCCTGACCTGGTGGCTGCCCTCTTTTAATCCAATCAGCCAGGACAGGAGGAGAGCGCTGGATGCATCAATAGCTGCCTAAGGGGCTGGGGTGTGTGGACACCTCGTGAGTTTCAGCATTGTGAGCAAGTGTTCTTTAGGAAAGGGACACACTGAATTATTTGTAATACAGTGCCATCCATGCAAATGGCACTCTGCAAAGTTTCATAAGCAGTTTTTTTTAAGCTGGCGATATAAATTCCAGCAGTGCTCTTGCACAGCTCCTGTTTATTGTAATGTGCTGAGAAACTTCACTTTATGTTTTATGCCTCATGATGTCTCATGCTATTGTGAGGTGGAAAATGCCATTTGCCTCATGCCCCCAGATGCCACTGGGTGACCCCAGTCTCCACAGGGGGCAGAGGAGAGGCTGTCACTTTGGTGTTCAGGATCTGTGTGTCTTGGTCTCTAACACCACCAGCCGTTCCCAGACCATCACCCTAAATCCCTTCCCTTTTTTCACAAGGGAGAACAGAGCCAGAATCCCTGTCCTGTCACACAAAATGTGAATCTGCAGCCACAGGGTTTGCCATGTGTGCAGATTAATGTGCTCTTGCAGACCTGTCCTTGGCATTCTCCTCCTGCCTGACAGTCTTCCCTGGCCCCGTTCCCCCACTATGTTGCAGGGGCCAGGAGAGGGAGAAAGTTGCCTGTAGGGGTTACTTCTGAGCCACACCATGTCCTGCTTCCTCATGCACTAGAGGACCCAGAGGTGCTGATAGAAGCTCCCCCACAAGGGGTTGGTTGACTATTTTGCTGCCTGAGGCAGAACCTCAGTACCTGTACCTCAAGGATCCTGCGATCCTCCTCTTAGGCCCTTCTCCACGTGCCTCCTCCGCAAGAGGTACAGGGGGGGGGGCAACGCAGGGTCTGTGGTGGCTTCCCATTGGTGGAATGCTTTCCCCAAGGAGACTTGCCTGGTACCTTCATGGCATATCTTTAGGTGCCAGGCAAAAGCATTTTTATGTAATCAGGCTAACAATCTATGGACTTTTAAACTGTGGAGGGGAGGTTTGTTTTGTTACTATGTTGCTTTTCGCGTTTTTGTACTGTAAACCACCTGTGATCCTCACATGAAGGGTGGTATATAAATTTGATTAATTAATAAAAAACAAACAAACCCAAACCCCCTGCAGCAGATGTGCAAAGCCCTGCCTGTCCTGACCACCTCGTGCATCCATCTGGAAGGGAAGAGCCCCACTCCCCCCCCCCCCCCGCTACTCAGACAGCATATGCTGCCTAGAGCCATACATTTTAACGGTAGCCGCAGCTACTTTGGACTGTGTTCTTGGAACACTGCAAAGCAAAGCAAGAGCAAGCGCTCAGTTTCTAAAAAGAGAGTTGCCAGGGCTCAGCTTGTGTGGAAGCACAGCCATCTGCTCTGGAAGGAAGTTCTGCTCCTTGGAGATAGATTTCCATGGGGGCCGAGGCTACCCATGGCTGTTAGCCCCACTGGCTGGACTTTGCCTCTGCAGTCAGAGGGTTGCATTGTTGGCAGCCACAGGAGCGGAGAGTTGTTGGAAACCCTCAGGTCCTGCTGGAGGGTCTCCCAAAGGCACCTGGGGCCACCGCGACTGGAAGGACCATTGGCCTGATCCAGCAGGCTCTGCTGATGTTCTTAGCGGTGAGGAAAAGTCACGTCATGCCTGTTTACTTGAAAAAGAGACGCAGATGAGAGCCGTGCTCAATGGGTGTGGGTGTAAAAGGAGAACCAGTGTGGCCCAGTGGTCAGAGTGTTGAGGTAGGACCCGGGGGGGGCAGGGTTCAAATCCTGAAGCTCACTGAGTGGGTGTACCATGGATCAGCCACAGTTTCTCCACCTAACCTACCTCACAGGGTTGTTGTGAGGATAAAATGAGAGGTGGGAGAAGCACCTACACCACCTTGAGATCCTTGGAGGGCAGCTGAGCAATAATTGCAATAATCAAGGTGGAAGGGGGGGGGGACAACAGGCCAAGAGTGGCAGTGTCTGCAGGAGGCTTTGCTTACGTAGCTCATAGCTGCCCCCCAGAGCTGGCGTCTGCTGCAAAATATGTTTCTGAGAGTTTGTCCTTGTGTTTTTCTCCCCTCTTAGGGCCAGAATGAAAACATCTGATGGGACATATCCCAAGAAACCAGGGCTTTGCCAGAGGGAGCAGCAGCAAGGAGCCCAGCAAAGCAGTTTGGTGGAGTGAGGCAGGCGCACAACAGTTCCCCTCCCCAGTCCCCCCTTCCTAGTTCCTCAGCCGCAGGGGCATTTTTAACTTGGGTTTCAAACCTTTTTTTCTAAAGGAGAAAAGTTCTTTCAAGGGCTAAGCTAACAATGTTTGCTATTTATTTGCACAACCTTGTGCCTTTAAGAAGTGTGCCTTTCAAAGCAAAAACGCTCAAGGAAGGAATATCCACCCCTCTCTGCACAGAGGAGGCCAAAATAAATGTCATTTTTAATGGATTTTATTTCTCTCTTCCTGGCTGTTCCCTGAGGTTGTAACAGTAAGTGCTCTACTGCATGGCGATGGGCCACATCAAGGGTGTGGAGAGGTCTCTTAAAAGCATGCTGGATTCTTGTTACTTGCCGGGGAGATCAGGAAAGGGATCTGGAGGAAATGGAGGCTGCACTTCCTGAACTGCTGGTGGGTCTACAGAACCACCAGGCGTTTGCTCAGCGGAGGTCAGTGCTAAGAGGCACGCATGATTCACCTGCAGCAGGCCCTGGGTTCAATCTAGCATATCAGGTTGAAAGGACTCAAGGCCTTGCAAAGCTGCTACAGGCTGGCGTCAAGGGTCAGCATCTGCCAAGGGCTCAGCGCAGGTGAGGAGAGTGCCCTGGGCCTGCTGTTGCAAGCAGGTAGATGCAGGGAGGGAGGGGGGCCCTGGAGAGTGTCTTGTCCAAGGATCCTCCAAAACCTGGAGTCGCTGGATGCTGCTTGCTTGCATGACAAAGCAGGAGGAGTCACTGCTCTGTCTAAAGCACACTGGGGTGCAGTTCCAACCCACCACCATCTTTTTGCTTATTGATCTAGCTCTGAGGAGTGTCTTGGCTGGGCAACAAGAAGCAGCTGTAGAAAGCCAACTGAAAATTGAAAAGGGGGTGGGGGGAGTCGCAAGATAACCCTCTGTGACCCAGGCACTGTGACCTTACAGGGTCATTTAAGTTGGCGGCCGCCATGTACCACTCCCCAAATGTCACTCTGAATAGGCAGGCGAGAGAGGAAGGGACACATTTGCAGACTCAGGTGGGCAAGATACATGAGTGACCCCGCTCCTCTCCGCCTCCATTCAAGAGACTTCTCTGGCCTCAAAATAAAGGGACCTGAAAGAGCCACATAGCTGCAACCCGCTCCCAACCACTCGCTCACGTGGGGTTCAATCCACCAGGAGGTTCTCTGGAAGCGGCTGCTGGGTGGCTGGTGCCCCATCCAGAGTCAGCTGCCTTATGCCTAGCCAGGCCATTGCTCCATCTAGCGCAGTATCGGGGACTCCGCTGTTTGGGGTGGTGCTGTAGACGCGGCTGATGCGAAGCTGTAGTCCAGAACACAGTTCCCAGGCGGGAGGAGGCTGGGCTGCTTCGAGTGGGAGCAGCTCTCCAGGGTTTCAGGGAGGGGCAAACTGGCGCTCCCCCCTGTCCTTAAGCATAGTCAGCCTTCCACCCTGGCGGCCGCCCACCCAGCTCCTGCCCCCAGCCAAGCCTGGTTCTCCTCCTCGAGGGGCAGCTGCAGCTGGAGCACATTCACCAGCAAGAAGGTCCTGCGCTCTGTGGCTCAGTTCCCAGGAAGCAGCCCTGTGGAGGGAGAGTCGCTTCCCTGGACCAGACTGAGACGGGAAGGCCTGTCTCCTTAGAATCATAGCGATAGAAGGGACCCCAAGGATCATCTAGTTCAACTCCCTGCAACGCAGGAATCTCCGTAGATCAGACATGGAGAACCATAGAATAGTCCTCCCTGTAAACAGCGACTGGGTGCCCGGAAATCAGCAAGTGATGGTTTTCATGGCCCCGGATGGAGGCTTTAGCTTGTTGAACGACGGGGGCGCTGCAGCAAGGGGTGCAGGGGAGGGCTGGAAGTGTGTAAGTAAGTAAGATCTGCCTGGCTCAAACAGGGAGGAAAGGGCTTGGATCAGGCCCGGGCCGAAGGTCACCGGGCAGGTGCTGCCAGTGGCGTAGCGTGGGTTCTCAGCACCCGGGGCAAGGCAAGTAATTTGCGCCCCCTAACCCGTGGATTTTAGCACTCCAGTCTCTTCCGCGCCCCCCCCCATGTTGCGCCAGGTGCAGCAGGCCCCCCTGCACCCCCCACGCTACGCCACTGCTCCCACCACAAGTCTTCAGGACAGCCATCCGAAGGCTGGCGCGGGGAGAAGGTCTCTCCGCCCCACCGCCAGGCTTCGGAGGAGGTCCGAGGACAGTGGGGTTCCTGCTTCCTCGAGGAGGGCCGGCCAAACGCGCGCCCCCAAATGTTGCGCCCGGTGCGGCCGGCACCCCTGGCACCCCCCACGCTACGCCACTGGGTGCTGCGCCCCGGCTGCAGGGACGCCTGATCCGCTGCTCTTTGCTCGCTGTCCGCCCCGCCCCGCCAGAAATCAAGGCGATCGCGCCGATCCTGTTAGAGGATTAGCTGCCCCTGATCCGCCTTTTCTTCCAGGCGCCGCCTGATCGCTGGGAAGGAGCTGCCTTCGGGGCTCGCTCAACCTCCGACGCCGCTGCCGCGGGGTCTCTCGCCTCGCCGGCCTGGAGCCCAGAGGGCGGTCCGTGCGCTCAGGCGCCTGGCTGCGAGATGAGTCCTGAGAGCGGGCCGGGGCTGCCGCGGCTGGAAGGCGGGGAGCTGCCCTGGTGCCTTCAGCAGCCATGGTGATGCAAGAAGTAACGATTTCCCCACTGGGCCACGAGGCTGGAGAAGGCAGGTCCAGCTCAGCATCCTGCTTCCGCATCAACCAGCCAGATGCGCCTTGGTACCTGGGAAGCAGATGCTGTTAATTCGATGTCAAGGTGGCCTCACTAGTGAGGTACTTCCAGCAGGGATGAAGCAGTAAATTAAAACGGCCTTCCCTTTGGAAGACAAAACAGCCAGGAGGAAGGATGGTGGTAACTCCATCGCCAGCAGAGTTAAGAATCTATTTTAATTTCGTAAAGCCATAGGTGGTTTATTCATATGGCGGGGAAATGTTATTTGAAAGGGATATTCTAGAGGCAGCTTATAAATATAATTAAAACAATCCACAGATGACAAATCAGAGCCAGCAACAATTCAAAGAGAGCACCCATGTTCAAAGCCAATGAGGAAGCCAGCATCTTCCTTTTCCTGAAAGTCAGCCGAGTGGGTCTGGCTGATGGAGATGGACAGGGACGTCCAGAGGCAAGGAAGGTGCCATAGCAGACACTTCTGTTCAGATGGGGGGGGGTGAGCAGGCCCTGTGGGCCCTTCTCCCATCTCAGACTTCCCAGGCAAAGTAATGGCCAGCTTCCTTGCAGAAGGACTTTTCCACTGCTGATTTGGCACAAAGGGTTAACCCAACCTTTGCTAACTTAGTACTGTCCAGTTGGCAGGATGTGTGCGGTTCTGTAGAAGTCCAGTCCTGAGGTTTCTCACCTCCTGCTGTGCACACTCCCTCCAATAATCAAAATAGTCAGGCCTGCCTTTGCAACAGTAGTGGCCTGAAAGGTCCCTGGATTGCATTCCTGACTCCCCCTACTTGCCATCCAGTTCCATGGTTGCCACCCTCAATTTCCTGCCATGCAGCCACAACAAAGTGTGCGTGCATCCACACATGGGTGTTCTGCATAGGGCCAGCCTGCTAAAACAGTTGCTGGATTGAATGAGCAGCATATTTTACCTGTAAGCAGGAAATGCCAGTGGGCCTGGATCTGGCCTGCAGCCATTTTCACTGTCGCTGCAAGCAGCTGAGAGGGGACCCGTTGGGCATTCCCATTAGGAGATGGATGACTTCTTTGTCCATTTGTCATGCAGGGAAGCGGTTGTGTGGGCGGAAGTTTGTGTGCAGCAGCAGCAGCAGCAGCAAAGCTGTGGTTCCTCTTTGGGTGGTGGAATCAGGCAGCCCAGATGCTTATGTCTGTCAGGACAGGGAACCACTTCCGTCGGGGCTCCATGTGGGAATTGGTTTCATCTTGGAAGTTTCCTGCCTTTTGTGTTGTCTTCTACAAGAGCTCACAGTGAGAGGAGGCAGCAGTTGATCCACCACAGGCAGAAGCCAATGGGACTGATGGCATAGTGTCCTCCAGGACACCTGAGACTGCAGGCTGGGCCGCCTAACAGAAGGGTGGTCCAGGCCAGAGGTTTCCCTCCTGTGTTGTGTAGCAGTGAAGTTACTGAACTATGAGCAAAGATCCTTTGTTGCTTCTGCTTTGAATTAAGCAAATTACTAACACTCCCATTTGGGGATCTCTCAAGGGTATAGGATGCCTGGCTTTGGTTGGTGGATCAGGGCCCTGACTGTGGCCTGATTTAAGGTTGGCTGCAACAGCAGCACTACCACCATACAATTATATGGTTCAAGATTAAAAAGGAGCCCCCCCCCAAAAAAAAAAACATTTTTGTGTCTGAAAAATCCTCTACACACAGAAGGTCCCAGGTTGTCCAGTACTCTAACCTGCCTTTCACCAACTTGGTGGCCTCCAGATGTTTTGGACTTTAGCTCCCATCAGCCCCAGTAAGCATGTCAGTATGCTATTGGTGGTGTTGGGCAACTCTTGGTGCAAGCAGGCAGGGAACCAATAGCAGTGAACAACTCAGATTGCCATATAATTTACTCATGTCAAATCTGTATCCTGCAATGCATCCCATATATGCATACCTTTACATGTAAATAAATGCTAATGAGATTCAGGGCAGGGGAAACCAATGATGTAAGCAGAGTTCTAGGTTGTGACTCCCACCCGTCTCTTAAAATACAAGGGCACTTTCCCAGCACAATGAAGTCAGACAGGTTGTGTCCTGTGAAATCTATGTGGGACAATGGTCCTGGGATTGGTGATAAATCCCTCAGGATTAGCCACTGAGCTTCTCTATCTTTAGCCCTTTGAGGAAAGGGACAGGACAGGCTCTTAGGCTAGCTGGGGACTTTACAAGCCACCCAGGCCCTGTCCTGTTCAGTCACCAGTGTTGTTGGCAGGTCAGTGTCCCAACTGCAATGTAAATATCCACTTCCAGGGTGAGAGGTGCTCTTCTAGATCCAAGTAGGGCCAGAAAAGATGGCTGTGGGTTGCACAAGGCAGGGTCTCACTTTGCCTTTTTCAGTGATTCCCTCACTGCATCCACTGGCAGCAAGGTGCAGAAGCTGACTCAAGCGGTGGACTTTTACACGTCTATTTCACAGATATATACCCTGCCTATTAGCAAATCTTTTCACAAGGCAGCTTACAAAGATATAAAAACGATACAAATGCAAACAACAGATTGCCAATCTGTACTCAAGAGACAGTGGAGTGTCTCTGGGTGTGAAGTCAAAGCACTGAGAATCACAGCACCTGCTGTGGCTGCAGAGAATGGTAACTTGTGATTGCTGCCTCCTGCCTTGTTTTTGTTGCATTAGGAGCACCAAAGTGACCTCTCCAGGATGCATGCTTGGGCCGTGTGTATGGACTGCTCAGATGACAAAACAGCCTTTCTGATGTGGTTCAAAGGAAATTATAGCAATATGTTTGGCACCAGCTTGGCTGCAGGAGTTGCTGGAAGGAGATGTATGAGGTTCCATCCAACTGTCTTGAGGACTCCACTCCAGATTTGTGTAGGGTTTACTTCTCACAAGGCAGAGGCTACAAATTTTTTCTCAGGGTTTACTGCTTTCTTAGGAATGAATATAGCCGCAAAGCAATGGAGATTTAGGATCAGAGTTTTCCTTCTAGAAGGGCTACCTTCCCAGGTTGACAAGCCCCATCTGCCCCTCACTTCCCTCTACAGCAAGTGCAACAACCTCCTTCTTGGCCATTTAACCCACTCTTGGTCTTGTCTGCTCAATTTGCCTGAACCTGTATTTGCATGCAGGGGAATTCCCTAACTCACCAAGGGTTTCAGACCCATCAGCTCCCCTCACCTGGTTTAGCCAGCCAGTGGAAGCCATTCCCTGGGGTGTGGCTGCTGTCGCCTGCTGACAGCTTCTAAGAGCCACAGGTGAGATCTGAGTACACGGACCAAAGGCTCACAAACCACCCCAGAAGGAGAATGACTTGGCCCCACCAGAGGCACTGCCCCTCCCCTAAACCTCTATACAGATATGCTTACATTTAGGGTGACAGATGAATGCAGAAATGAATTGTTGAATGGTGCAGCACGCTTTAATGGTGCTAGCATGGGGAAAGGTTCTCTGCATCAGGCAGCAAAAAATATTGGTGGCACTTGTTTTACTTGGCAGAGTTAGCACACAGCATGAAGCTGACTATGTATTGAATCCTTGCTGGGAGAGCAGGCTTACCTTGGTTGCTCACAGAAAATAAGAAAGCTTAGGTTTATTTTAGGAAACACTTACTTGGATAGAAAAGAGTTCCTAGTTCTAGCCAACTAAGTTGGAGTTGCGGAGAGTTGTGCTTGCGTCTTGCACTCAGCAGAGAGACACACAAATACCGTATTTTGCGCCCCATAGGACGCTCTGGCCCATAGGACGCACCTAGTTTTTTGGGGGGGAAATAAAGAAAAAAAAATTATTTCCCCCCCAGGTGCGGGGCTGGAAGAACCAGGTCGGGGAACAGTGGGAAGGCACGCTCTGCCTCCCCGCTGTCCCCCGAGCTTGTGGGGCTGGCGATGGGGAGAAGTGCGCAGTCCCGGCACGGCAGGCAGCTCTGCGCCGCCATCCCCAGCGGGGCGGGACTTAGCGCCCCGCTTGGGATGGCGGCGCACATCTGCGTAGAGTCCCGGCACGGCAGGCAGCTCTGCGCCGCCATCCCCAGCGGGGCGGGACTTATCGCCCCGCTCGGGATGGCTGCGCAGATCTGCCTGCAGTCCCCGCACGGCAGGCAGCTCTGCGCCGCCATCCCCAGCGGGGCGGGACTTAGCGCCCCGCTCGGGATGGCGGCGCAGAGCTGTGCTGATCCCGGGACTGCAGGCAGCTCTGCGCAACCCTCAGAGCAGGTCTCCCGAGGGTTGCGCAGAGCTTCCTGAACCCTGGAGAGCGAGAGGGGTCGGTGCGCACCGACCCCTCTCACTCTCCAGGCTTCAGCAAAAGCCTGCATTCGCCTCATAGGATGCACCCAGATTTCCCCTTCATTTTTGGAGGGGGAAAAGTGCGTCCTATAGGGCGAAAAATACGGTATGTCCTCTCTCCATCAGCTTCAGAATTAAGAGCATGAAGAAAGGGGAAGCAGGATCCTAGGTCAACAACTCTAAGAATATCAGCCTAACATCAATAGAAAGGTCAGCACAGAGATCAAAGGATAGTGAGGCAGATTGGGAATCTTGGAGGTTCCCTTCTCTATCTGCTTTAACCCCTTGCAAACCCTGCAACAAGCTGAGTTGCATCCCAGCAGGTCCAAAAACAATGGCCACACTCTGAATGCACACCCTACCTTCTCTGAGCTCTTCCCAAAACATTTTGGAAGCCTGAGGTGTATTTCTAAAGTAAGCTAAAGTGGTACAGATAAATTGGCATATGCAAATTATATGCAAAACTGCCTCTTCTTTTCTTCTCCTTTGGTGATGTGTTTCCTCTTTTTCTGTCAGTGTGTGAATGATCACCCTAATGAGACACAGTCTGCAAAGAATGCAAGAGAACTTCCCTCTGGATGGTGGCCAGTGGGTGATGCCCACCTGCCTGTCACTGTTAAGGGTGCTCAAAATCTGCAAATTGCTAAGTGGGAAATGGCCTTGGAAGCAACTTGGCCAGTCTTCCTGCAGATTGGGGCTGGCCAGATGGCTGTGGGCGGGTTGCCAAACTGATAACAGGAAGTGTTGGGAGAACTCTGTCAAAGGATGCAGCCTTACCTTGCTTTAGGTGAAGGAAGGCAGCAGATTCTGGTTAAGAGGCAGCAAATGGCCAGGATTCTTTTTAAAAAAATAATAAACATTCTTTTAGCTATGTGCAGAGAAAGTGGGAAACCATTAAGATTTCCTTTAAACCACCTTGGGCCAGCCAAAGGGATGAAGAAAGTGCTGCTTGCCCATGACTTGCCCTTCTTGCAGTTGTTGCCTTTCTTGCTCACATCCTGCTTCACCTCAGCCCCAGTTCAGCCCCCTCGGCCCTCCAGTACCTGGAGAGAGGCTGGCGAACTGGGAGAGGGGGGAAGCAATACCTGGCAGCTGAAGCAGATCCCTGGTTTCAACAGAACTGGGAAATCCCAGGGTGGGGTTAACTGTCACACAAGTAAGAACAAGATGCACATTTCTATTTATTGCAAAGAGTAAATGTGGAAACAAAGACTTGTTTTGGTGGGAAAGGACACACTGCAATGGCTGAGAATGCCCAGTTGTGTAACAAAGGTGTTGCAGTTTGGAATGGTGGTGAAGCACATGAAACTTAACCCAGTCTGAAAGTTCCCTCCGCCTCCTTCCATTTTGCCTCCTCCTGCAGGGAGTGTAAGGGGGGGGGCGGGGACACTCAAAAAGTGCTCTGTAAACACCCGCCATTGTTATTCTCTCTATACTACGGCTGTGTCTTTCCATCAACTCAGAAGTGTACCTTCTCAGTGCAGTAACTCCAGGTCACTTAACACTATATATAAACTTTTCCAGCACATATTTTTGTATGTGTGTGATGCGAGATTATTCCAATGCATGTGAAATAATTGTCATTGTTGAAGAAATGGGATAGTATGTATTTGGGACAGATACAGTCTAAAAAAAGAGCTTTTTCTTTTTATTACTATTCATCCTGCCATTTCTCCAGAGAGCACCATAAATTTCAGCCTGGCTGTAGGATGATAAAGGGTAAGCAGAGATTTGAGCTGGTATCTCCTGGATCAAAGTCCAGCACTCAGTCCACACACACACACACACACACACACACACACAACCCCCCCAAAAAAACACACACCCCAAAGCTGACCTGAAGCCACAACTGGAGGATGGGCACGATGATTCTTGGTGAATATGGATTTACACAGGGATTCCATCACATTTAGAGAAGCTGCCGTGTTTCAGCTGTTCTATTAGCACAGACCCTTTTTATGCCTCTCCACAAATAAACTTTGATTTCTGAAGTCAGATTGTGGCCCCCCTGCTCCCCCTCCCTTCCCTGTTACCATTAAACTATTGTCAGAGACCATCTGTTGCTTCAGCTGCGGTCTCCCTCACGCTATGGGTGGGGCTTCTGGACAGCTGCAGTTTTTGACATTTTGCACCACAAATACGGTTTCCTTGCAGATAAGTTTTTCATGGGGGGAGGGGGGAGCACAAGCCCTTTTCAAACAAGCCTTCACAGTCTGAGATTGTTGCTTGTATCACTTAGCAAAAGTGAAATGACTTCTCTTAACCAGATAGATCATTAATTCCCAAAGTGTGCCTCAGCCCAAAGAGCAAACCTGCAGAAGAGGCTGCCTACTGATCTCTGCATGATTCAGCATCCTGGCCTACCATGTCTTCAAATAGCTGCCACTGGGAACGGATAACTCTGCACCTCTCTGCATCAGGTGCAAATGCTTAGTTCATTCCATCACTTCCATTGCACAGAAGAAGCCAAATTAGCCATCCTTGAAGAAGGCTGCCCATTGCATCTCTGAATGAGTTGCTGCTCTGGGCAGCAGTCCCAAATCAGTGGCCAAGTACATGTGACATTATTGCTGCAGAATTTTCCTTATAGAAATAGCCTGCACAAGTGACCTGACTGTGGTGTGAGGAGGCAGTGGAACTTTAACGCATTGCCTCCACTGCACTCTAGACTCAAATCAGTGCCCTCCAGAAAAATATGCAGCTGGAACAAATGGGCATTTCTCCCCTCATGCAAATTGTAGGCAGGGAGGACTGATCTGGATTGGGACTGCAGCAGGGGAGGGGCTAAAGCTCCTCTGCCCCTATGTCAATGTTCTGATGCAGATTGGGCCCCCATGCCCTCGCCATTTCTGTAAGAAACACCCCTTCCTTAAGGCAAGTGAAAGAATTAAATGGGGATGCACACCTTATTTGGTCCTCATGCACACACACAAGGGAAGAAGTGCAGTCCTTGACTCTTAGCCTTTATAGAAGTCAACCTTTCCCCACCCCCAAAGTGGAAGAATTATTTGTGTTCCCCAACTTCTAATTCAAGGAAGGGGGGAACAGTGTGTCCTCAGCTTATCAGAAGTCTGGGAAACCCTGACCATACCAAGACACAATTCAGCCTATTCTGTGGGAAGATTCACACCATCAAACTGGCCAAGGCAGAGCTCATGAGCAAGGGTGCACATTTCAACCCATGGCGAAGGACTAGTGTGCCCATGCTTTGCCCCACCACTGAGAGACCTTGGCACTTTAGAGGAAAAATCCAAATGTTGCCTTCCTCTCCCAATATTTAACATGATGCATAACTGGGAAGGTATCCTGCACAATCCCCACCAACATGAATGGATGCAATGCAAGAGCATTGCCAGCAGCAGCAATGTTATCCTCTGTAAGGAACAAAATTGTAAGCGACAGAACTATTGCTAGAGAAGTCCCTCTCAAGCAGTGCTGGCTGGGGTGCTGGGAGTTATAGTCCAGAACACCTGGAAGGGACCAGCTTGGGAAAGGCTGCAGTGTTATGTGGCCTCTGCCCCTTCTCCTGCTCCCCGACTTCAGCCATAGGGGGCACATCTACACCACGGAGTGAAACTGGTTTAAAAGAAACACTTTATCCCCCAGGGAAATGTTCTGGAAGGAGTGCTAAAGATTTCTCAGCTAAACAGAAATGATCAGGAGCAATCTATAATTTCCCAGAGTTTTTTTTTTTGTCAGGGTGGGGGAACAATGATAGTTAAAACTGGGATAAAAACAATGTAAAGTTCCCACCACTGCATGTCATTCCAGCCTTCCTTGGGAGGCTCAATGGGGCTATATTCTGAATCAACAGCCAGGATCAGGTTACATACTATTAAAATAATTTGGTGATTCACCCCAGTTATAAGGAGCCCTTTTTCAAACCACCTCCTTTGCCCTTGTTCTGGCTCAGGTGTGATCCCACCTGAGGGCTCTCTCCAATTGCAGGTTTTTGCACCACTTCTGGGCTTGGCTAATTATAGCCCCAGCCAAGGAAGGGTCAGCAGCTCCTTCCAGGGAGAGCGAGGTCTGGCCCATGGGGCTCAGATGGGATTGCAAATTACTTTTAGAAAAGGAGCAGTAACATGTGACTAACCTGAGCAGCCCCAGGCACCAGGTAAGTATCTAGTGGAGAGAGAAAAGAAGCACATTTATGATGTGATCTACCGTGAACAGCACAGGGAGCAGAGGTGAACTGGGAGCTCAGATTAGACTGAGCAACTGTTATTTCTTCCGGAATTCAGAAGGGTGGCATTTTCCACCTTTACTATTAGCCATCGCCCCTCCCATGCCTCTGCACTGCTCCCAGGTGCTAAAGGACAGCTTAACTGGAGGAAACAGTAACACAGGCGAAGCTTTCCCTGAGAGTGTGAGACACAGAGGTCCCAGTTTGCATCTCATCTCAATCGATCAGGATGCCAATTTTTTAACTGCCTGCTGCTCTCCTACCTTTAACCATTAGTGGATCTGCACATGTTGACAGAGGTCAGTGCTGAGATGCACAAAAGGCTCCTGCTAACTTACATTGTTAAAGTTAACTCTTTCTCAGCCTGGCCCACCTTACAGGGTTGTTGCAAATCAGGGATGGGGGTACCTGTGTCCCTTTTGATGCTGCAGCAGCCTTAACTATTGGGCTGATGGGAGCTGGAGCTGGCGCTGATGGGAGTTGGAGTCCAGCAACATCCAGGGATGATGCCTGAATAAGTGCTTTGGGGACTAAAATGTTTGGGTGCCTACATGCTAATTCATTATTATTTGTCATCCAGCTGGGGGAGGGATTCAGGATCTAAAGGTGGCCTCCGGAGCCACTTCCCCTGCCTTCTTCGGGGGGCCCTTCAGAGAGCCTTCCCTGCAGCAGCAACACCCACAGGGTGGGGGGTCAGCGGAGTTTTATTGCAGTAGTAGACCAATCGAAATTAACTTAGTCAGGTTCATTTTAATGCATCTACTCTGAGTAAAGCTTTGTTGACTACCACCTATAGTCTGCAGCGACGATCTCCTCGCTTGAATGGGTTACAACCAACTAACATTTAGTCAGAGTAGACCCACTGAGATTAATGGACCTAAGGTAGCCATGGCCATTAATTTCAATGGGTCTACTCTTAAGTTACGGTAAGTAGTGTATAACCCAGTGACTTTTAAGTGCTAGGCTAAGACCTTAAAAAAAAAGCCTAGACATTTAGTATTTAATAAATGCAATTCTGTTGCTTAAACACACACACACCTCTACTTAGCGAATTAATGATCACAGGCTGCCTTAGGAGAGACATGGGAAGCAGGGCATATTCCACCAGCTTTGCTGGAAGAGCAGCTCCATCAAGAATGGGCTGCCCCTGAACTGCTTCCATTCAAGCTGCACATTATAAGAACTGCTGTTTAAAAATTGGTGCCTGCATTTGTCCCACCCCCACCTTCCTTCCTTGTCCCTTTTGTGTTGTGTTTTCTAGATCGTAACCCTGCGGGCAAAGACTGCCTTGTTTTAACAGAATGTATGGAAGCTGCTCTGAGAACCTTTCTGGCTGAAGTGTGGGACACAAATGTTTTAATTAGATGAATAACCTCCTAAGGCAGCCCAGTAAGGACTGAACTTCCTCAGTGGCTGTGGAATGCTGACTGGCTGTTGGGAGCAGGGCGGATGGGGGGGGGGCACCAAAAAATGGCTGAGAATCAGTGTGGCTGGCTGGCTGCCAATTCCCCCCCCCCCTTAAAAGGACCCAAACCCCAAAATGGCTCTTCTCCTCATTTTTAACTTTGAAAATTAGGATTTGGTTCCTGAAGATCTGATAACCCATCTGACGATTGCTGCAAGGCTTACGACCGCAAATGTTTTGAGAAGTGTGGTGCTAGTCTGACAATAACTTGGCACCAACAACTGTGGAGTTTTGTGCTCATGGACAAACTGACTTGGCAACTTTGTGCACAAGGAGAAGTCAGAACACAGAGAAATTTTATGTAGTTTGGTCAAATTTTATATCTGATTCAGCCACTAAGCAACATAGATTCAGGCAGACAGGTTCTCATGGAAATCTTTCCATGCCAGATGTAAACTCTTCACTGGAACTGGCCTCTGTGTTGTGTTGGTTTCTGAAAAATGAATAAAAATAGTTGTTCTATAAAAAACCTTTATGTTCCCACACATGGTGATAAATGATGGGCAATGTTTCATATGCCTAATTTCTGCATGTTAGTTTGCACCCTAAAGCACTGAAGAAATAGAATCAGCTTAATAGCTGGTTAAGAAATAGGAGGAGAAGCTGGGAACCATTGCGTGCTGCGTGTGAATGGAAGAGGACTGGGGTTCCAGCAGGCACCAGATGGATGGAGAGAGAAGTTGTGAATGATTGTGGGAGTGCAAGCTTCGAAGTTCCACACGAGGTCCTGAGCTTGTGATGGATGAGTTCCTGTTTGGAGATCTGCGCAGCGGGAAACTGTCTGTGTGGGTGGGTTAGGCAGAGAGACCCAAGCACTTGCATTGTTCAGCAGAGGGTGGGTGTGGAACAGATGCAGGCCTGATTAATTAATTTCCCTTTGGATGAAAAGGAAGGAGAGCGTAGATTAGGAAGCAGATTGGGATGGGATTGATCTGCTGGCTGTTTTCCTCCCCATTAGGAGTGTAGCAAATGGGTGTGGGTGTGTTAATTGTTTGCCCTGGTCTCTCCCACCCCATACTGAGGCTCATCCATCTGCTCCACTTGTGACTGACACATCCATAAAACGTAATGCTCCATGTAAAAGGAACTCAAGTGCTGCTCCATTGGCTGTTAGAGAGTTGCCAACTTTTCCTCTTGCCTTGCTCCTATCCCTTTCAATTTAGCTTGGCACAGTGACATAGAGTATAGCTATTGTGGCTAGTACCCATGATGTGTGCATGGTGGACATTGGACACAGCTCACAAACCTTTGCTGTTACTGCTGCTTGCCTCCCAACTGCTGCTGCCAGACAGAGCCAGCTGCCTCACTCTTCCCAATGGCTGAGCCGGCCCTGGCCACCCTCTGCGCTAGCCTCAAGAGCAAGATCTCCTTCCTGATTAGCCACTGCCAGTCCAGAAGGGGTGCATAGAGATTTCTTTGCCCTGTTCGTGTGCAACATTTTAGCTTTCCTTTCCCTGAACCTCATTTGACTTTTTGTTCTCTGCTCAGTCAGACTCTGGAGAAATCCTGTTTGGATCTCTTTACAGTTTATGTGGAGCTTTCACCATCCTTAGTGACAAGCTACATATTCCCCCCACCCAGGAGATCAACAATTTCACATCTGAGTTCTTGGAGAACATATGTGTGCCATATGAATCAATGACCTTAATTTTTAATTTGTCAAAGGTTAGCTGTGGAACATCAACACTTGCCATCCCTGTCTGACGTGCTGGATCCTCAGTACTTAACTCCTGATCCTAATTCTCATGGGATGACGATGGATGATGACAGGCCAGCAAGTAAAGATACGTCTTTCAGAGGAGAGGTGCTGTCATAGCCAGACACTCTCCATATCCTGCAATAGCCCAGATCTGCGTCAGTGAACTCCAGCCCCAGTCACCACTGCCAAGGCCAAGATTACACACTGCCAGGCACCCCGGCAGGGGAGAGGAAGCCTCTGTTTACACAGGCAAAGCTGGATGATCATCTGCAACAAAGACAAGGGAAATGCTGAGGCAGCAGGGCTGTTCGAAAGGGGCCTGTGTGGTAGAGGGGAAACTCCCAGGCAAAGGGATTGGACAAAGGGTTATGGGGCACCACCCTCCCCATAAACAGGGGGAATTTGCTCCTGTGCAAATGTGAACCCAGACTAGAGCCTCAAATTAACACTGCCCACCCCCAACAAAATCCTGGCCACGTCCATGGATGCATGAGCCCTTATAGTGAGTCAGGCCTCTGGTCCGTCTTGCTCAGTATTGTCAAGACTGCCTGGCGGCAGCTCTTCAGGCTTTCAGGCAGGGAGCCTCTCCCAGCCCCACCTGGAGATGCCATTGGGAATTGAACTTGGGAGCTTCTGCATGCAAGGCAGATACTCTGCCGCTGAGCTATGGTCCTTCCCCAGTCAGACCAGCCAGTTTCCCATTCTAATAGCCTTGCATCCAGACCCTGCACAATGTGTATTGGGAAGCAAGTTCTGTTGGGACTTGCATACCTATTAGGAACCAGCTTTCCTATGGTTGGAGTTAAGAAACACCTGACAGCAACCTTCCCCAGCCTAAGAACCTCCAGTTGTTTTAATCCACAGCTCCAACAAATATGGACAGATGGTGTTGGGTCTGATGAGAGCTGTAGTCTAAAGCATCTGGAGGTTACCAGGTTGGGGAATTCAGAGGAATGAGGAAGGAGTTAAGAGGGTGGGAGCCAAGACAGGGATAGATGGTCAGGATCTGCTTATTGCCGTTCCTCTGGGCAAGAGCACTGTCCTGCTCAGCTGGAGAAGCAGAATATTAAGGCCTTTGTGGCCAGCAATAAGCTCCATTTCCAGAAGCAAATGTATAACGTTAATGCAGGTTCGAAGAAAGGAAGCTTGGCATGGTTATTTACAAATGCACATAGAGAGCAATGCCCGAGGCACAGTTGCTCCTGGATGCAGTTTAGATTGGCTTGTGCTGATTGATTCTGGTGCCTCTGGGTGCTTCAGAGCAATCTGAATCTCAAAAGAGTGCATGATTTGGGAGGTGCCTCCTTGGCCCCACAAACTGAGCAAGCTTTGATGTTGATGGCTTCCTGGAATTGAGAGGTGGGTATACAGGTACTTAGGGCAAAGAAAGCTGCTGACATCCCAGGAGCCATCCCAGGAGTCAGCCAAGACAGTTTGGGCTAAAAAAAAAAATTTTTTTGAATGTGGGAGGCTTGAGCCAATGTGCTTCCCTAGACACAGACCAGCAAAGGAGGGCGCAGGGAGCAAGGTGACAATGCTCATTCCTTGCATGCAGAAGGTCCCATGTCAACTTCCTCCCATCTCTAATTAAAAAGGATTTCAGAGTACTGTAGCAGGTGATGCAAAAGGCCCATTCAGAGCCCAGTCGTGGACTAGAAGGATGATACCCGTCTGGCAGGCTGGTATCAGGCAGCATCCAGAGTTTATTAAAGTTTCACTTTGTTCATTAAATGACTTAAACATCTATTTCAAAAGAAACTCATCTTGCAGAAGATTAAAATGTACAAAAATTAAACAATAATATAAAACAGTCTAAGGAGTACCACGATACCATAGCCACATTATCCTAGCAGACAAAACATCAGGGATAATCAGCTAGAAATATGCAAAATAACCATCCCAGCAGATGTTTGCAAGAAGAAGAACATCGTGACTTGACACCGGAAAGATGGCAAAGTCAGCGCCAGAAGGTCCTGCAGGGACAGCAGTCCATGGACAGGGGGACCTCCCTCCTCCCAGGCCAGCAGCACAGACTCTCCAGCAGATGGGCATGGAGGGACATCCTTGTCAGCTCCCCAACACCACCAGCTCAGTTTGCCCTCCAAATGTTTTGAACCACAACTCCTACCAGCCCCAGTCCTGTTGGGATGGGAGTTGTAGCCCAAAATATTAGGTGCGCTCCAGGCTGGTGAAGTAGCCCCTGAAACACACTCTTGGAGGTGAAACAAGCTTGTGATGCCATCACTTCACCAACTCTGTCACATTAATTTGCGCAGGATGTTCCCTGGTTCTCAGCGCTGCCTCCTCCTCCCACTCCTTCATGGCTGGTTTTCTCTCTTTTGAGCCACCCTCTGCAGCTGGGCCTTTGGCAGTCACTTGACTTGCAGGCAGCCAGCAGGGAATGAGATGGTGTGTCTTATTCTCTGTGACAGGAAATGCCTCCCCTCCTGATCTCCCATCCAGAGGCTTGGCCAGGCCTGAAAACAGGTCCAGCTGGGCTCTGGTGGCCATGGCTGGACACACACCTCCCTGTTCCTTCTGCCACACTCTTGCACAGCTCCTGTGAACCTCAGAAAGGCTTGTGCTGCAGGACAACTTCCCAGCAGCAACTGGAGCTTTGGGGATCCCCATTTACAACTATGCTTAGCTGGAGTTGATGGGAGTCATAGTCCAAAACCCCCAGAGGGCACCAGGCTGCCTGAGTGGTTTGCCACACGTCTGCCACCAGGCCTGGCACAGCAGCCTCCCTCTGTCCCCTGCTCCCCTTGCCTCTCCAGAATATTGCTTTCCTGACTCTAATTCAGTGCGACGCTGACGTAGCACTCACCCGGGACTCTCTAATGCAAGGTGCTATATAGATGCAGAATCCTGCCTGCCTTCTCTTAAACGGATGCTGGAGCTGAAGAAGACAGGCTGTGCTGCCTGGTGGCTGCCTTTTCCAGCTGTTGCAATTACACTCCCATCACCATCAACAGCAGGCCCACTGTCCTCTGCACCCCTTCCCTGCACAACTGCTTCAGAGACTAAAGCTCAGCGATCTGCAGCAGGGACAACTTGTTTTCTCCCAATATGGTAGGAACAATAGTGGAACAGCGTAGGAATCTGCCTCCAATGGAGCCACTGATCCATCTCTAGCTCATTATGGTCTGCACTGCGTGGTAGTGGCTCTCCTGGCACCTCGGGCAGGAAGACTGTCCCAAGTGCTGGGGGCTGAATCCAGGACTTCCTGCATGCAAAGCAGATGTTCTGTGACCGCTGAGCTGCACACCTCCCCCAAAGCTGCTGAAAGCCCAGTTCCTTTTGTGGAAAACTCCTCTCTGTCACATAAGGGAGTCTCAAGGAGAGACCCTGAAGAACAAGCAGCCAGCAGGTTTGTTAGAGAAGAAAGGAAGGAAACCACATCTGACAAAGGAAAACTGGAGTACCCTGAGGCGTTCATGATTGCCGCAGGGCTTGTCCTACGCCAGCTCTAGACTTCTGCTTGTGTGCTGTGTACCCTAAGAAATAGAGGCCAGGAGAAGGAGAACAAGGGTGGATTAAGGTCGGCATCATTTGTTTCTGGCCCTTTATCAGCCACAAGACAGGCAGACATTCAAGAGGTGATGCTTCCCCAGGGGATGGGGGGGTGCAGGAGGATTCGCTTTGCATGTTTTTCTACTTGTGGCACAGCAGTGAATCTTTAAAGATGAAAGGACAGGGCATTTCTGCCCGCTGTGCACACAGGAACATAGGAATCTGGCATATACCAAGTCAGACCATTGGTCCACCTAGCTTAGTATTGTCTACACTGACTGGCAGCGACTCTCTGGGGTTTCAAGCAGCGGTGTCTCTCTTAGCCCTTCCCGGAGATACTGGGGACTGAGCCTGGGAGCTTCTGCCTGCAAGGCAGATGCTCTACCACTGAACTGCGACCATTCACACACACTGAGACCACTGCCTGGTTTTGATGCTAGTCATACTGGGAAATGGAAATGGCTCCAGATGCCTGGGAAAGGCAGCAGCAGACATGGCTCTGCTGCAAGGCAGCAAACATGTCCGCTGCTGGGGAAGGTCAATTTTGATTATAGCAAACTGTCACATCTTCTCCTAAAGCATTCTGGGAATTGTAGTTCGGTGAGAGTGCTGACCATTTTTAATTGAGAATTCCTAATCCTCTTTCAGAGAACTACAACACTCAGGTTCCCCTGTCCTGGGAAAAGAACAATTATGCATTGCAGGGGGTTGGACTAGATGACCCTTGGGTCCCTTCCAACTCTGATTAAACCAGTTTAAGGCTGCAATGCAGCCTTCCTAAATCTCGTGCCCTTCAGACGACAGCTCCCTCCCGCCATCCCCAGACACCACAGCCATGCTCCCATCATCCACACAGCTGTGCTGGCTGGGGCCGAGGGGGCACCAGATTGGGATAAGCAGTTACAGTGCACACACCAGAGGTGGCAGGTTTTAGGTGCAAACTGGGAGCTCAACTGAAAAATTAATGCAGGAAATGGAGAACTACAGTATCATCAGGAGGCCCTGCTGGGTCAGGCAGAAGGTGCATCTGCTCCAGCATCTTGTTCTCACAATGGCCAAGCAGAAACAGCGGGAAGCCACAAGCAGGACTCTTCCCACTTGCAAGTCCTGGCGGCTGCTCTGCAGAGGCATATTGCACAGAAGAAGGCAGCCACCCTGGCCTTTGGCAGCCTTCATCACTTTGTCTAACCCTCTTTTAAAGCCATCTCCTTTCTTTCTGAAGCCCTTTCCGTGAGGTAGAATCCCACCCCCACCCCGAGGGGGGACCCAATCCATCAAGATGTCCTTCTCCGACACAAACTCATTCGAAGGCCAGTGTGGTGTAGTGAGGGATCGCCCAGGGTTCAAAGGCCAGCTTGGCCATGATGCTCACCAGGTGATCTCTCAGTCACCATCTCTCAGACCAACCTACCCTGGAAGGTTGTTATGAGGAGAGAATGGGGAGGCAGAGAGCTGCATGCACCAACTGTAGGCTCCTTGGCAAAAAGGCAGGACAGAAATGTAATAAAATGAATGAATAAAAGAAATAGGAGTTGGGCAAGAAGAATGGTTTTAATTAGGCTGGCTCGGAAGCAATTATTCTGCTGCATATTCATTAGTGGGGCAAATTGTTTCTTTTGCCTTAGGGCCCCCTCCTCACATATTTTATTGCAGCCCCAGAGAGGATATCCTGGGGCCAGTCTTCTAAGAATGCCATGTAACTCTCCTTCCCCCCATTACAGGCCTCTTCACACCAAGTTTCTTGCACTCATAAACCAAGTCTTTCTGGTGCTCCCTTTTGCTGACCGTCACTTGAGTCATTTCGGTTGCAACAGCTAGAGTATTGCTTGCATGATCACCTTTCCAGGGATGAAGACAAGGTTGTTGCTGGAAAGTGCTGCTGCTTTCCCCATTCACTGCAATGTCTGCTGGGCAGCTCCAAATAGTTTTGGTGTGGAAGATCCAAATGCAAGTCCGCACGCAGAATTATTACATGCCAGTTTGCGAGCCCCATAGTGGAGCACCTTTTTTGCATGCAGAAAGTCTCAGGTTCAGTCCCTGACATCTGTTGATAAAGGATCAAGGAGCAGGTGACAGAGAGGAGCAGTCACTGCTGGAGACTCTGGGGAGCACTTCTGGGTTTCCAGCCCTCTCCTTGGCCCTCCCATGAGAGGAATGTGTCATGTAACCATGATATTAATGCCTCTTGCTTCCCTGGATGGAGGTGTGCCTGTGGAAGACTCAGACTTTTGCACAGCTGGGGTGCAGCCTCCTGCACAAAGGTAAGAGCCACATCCCTTTCTCTCCTTCTCCTCTGCCTTTGGCCTTGCCCCCACTGGCATGCTTCTCTCAGGCTGAAAAAGCCCCCCCCCCCCATCCGCAGTGAGCTAAATGGACAATTTATGGAGGAGGCAGCTTCCTGTGTCCCACGCAAGCCCCTTTGATCTGGAGGCAAATGGGTGTTGTGCAAGAGCACAGCCCAAATGACAGGAAGGCAGAGATAACAGGATTGCATGGATGGTGAAAGCCCAGGTGCAGGGAAAGAGGAGTCATCAGCTTATCTATTTAGGCAACTTGTATGCTGATTCAAATGTGGTTACCAATAAAGGGATAAAACAGAATCAGCAGAGAAACACAACCTGGTTGGGCTACAGCTTCCATCAGCTCCCCCCAGTGTAGCTCTAGGATGCTGGGGCTGATGGAAATGCAGCCATGCAAGCTGGTGCTGTTGGGAGTTGGGAGTCCAATAGATTTAGAAAGTACTAGGCTGGGGAGTCTGCCATAGGGCCACAACATGTTCAATGAAGCCATAAAAGATAGAATCATAGAATCATAGAATCATAGAATCATAGAGTTGGAAGAGACCACAAGGGCCATCGAGTCCAACCCCCTGCCAAGCAGGAAACACCATCAGAGCACTCCTGACATATGGTTGTCAAGCCTCTGCTTAAAGACCTCCAAAAAAGGAGACTCCACCACACTCCTTGGCAGCAAATTCCACTGTCGAACAGCTCTTACTGTCAGGAAGTTCTTCCTAATGTTTAGGTGGAATCTTCTTTCTTGTAGTTTGGATCCATTGCTCCGTGTCCGCTTCTCTGGAGCAGCAGAAAACAACCTTTCTCCCTCCTCTATGTGACATCCTTTTATATATTTGAACATGGCTATCATATCACCCCTTAACCTCCTCTTCTCCAGGCTAAACATGCCCAGCTCCCTTAGCCGTTCCTCATAAGGCATCGTTTCCAGGCCTTTGACCATTTTGGTTGCCCTCCTCTGGACACGTTCCAGTTTGTCAGTGTCCTTCTTGAATTGTGGTGCCCAGAACTGGACACAGTACTCCAGGTGTGGTCTGACCAGAGCAGAATACAGTGGCACTATTACTTCCCTTGATCTAGATGCTATACTCCTATTGATGCAGCCCAGAATTGCATTGGCTTTTTTAGCTGCCGCGTCACACTGTTGGCTCATGTCAAGTTTGTGGTCAACCAAGACTCCTAGATCCTTTTCACATGTACTGCTCTCAAGCCAGGTGTCACCCATCTTGTATTTGTGCCTCTCATTTTTTTTGCCCAAGTGCAATACTTTACATTTCTCCCTGTTAAAATTCATTTTGTTTGTTTTTGCCCAGTTCTCTAATCTGTCAAGGTCGTTTTGAAGTGTGATCCTGTCCTCTGGGGTGTTAGCCACCCCTCCCAGTTTGGTGTCATCTGCAAATTTGATCAGGATGCCCTTGAGTCCATCATCCAAGTCGTTGATAAAGATGTTAAATAAGACCGGGCCCAAGACAGAACCCTGTGGCACCCCACTAGTCACTCTTCTCCAGGATGAAGAGGAACCATTGATGAGCACCCTTTGGGTTCGGTCTGTCAGCCAGTTACAAATCCACTGAGTGGTAGCAGAGTCAAGACCGCATTTTACCAGCTTCTTTACAAGAATATCATGGGGCACCTTGTCAAATGCCTTACTGAAATCAAGGTAGGCTATATCCACTGTGTTCCCTTCATCTACCAGGCTTGTAATTCTGTCAAAAAATGAGATCAGGTTAGTCTGACATGACTTATTTTTCAGAAATCCATGCTGACTATTGGTGATCACAGCATTCCTTTCTAGGTGCTCACAGACTGTTTGCTTAATGATCTGCTCCAGAATCTTCCCTGCTATTGATGTCAGACTGACTGGGCGGTAATTATTTGGGTCCTCTCTTTTCCCCTTTTTGAAAATAGGGACAACATTTGCCCTCCTCCAGTCTGCCGGGACTTCGCCTGTTCTCCAGGATTTCTCGAAGATGACTGCCAGTGGTTCTGAGATCACATCTGCCAGTTCTTTTAATACTCTTGGATGCAGTTCATCTGGCCCTGGAGACTTGAATACATCTAAACTAGCCAAATATTCTTGTACTATCTCCTTAGTTATTCTGGGCTGTGTTTCCTCTGCTGAATCATTTGCTCCAAATTCTTCAGGTCGGGCATTGTTTTCTTTATCGGAGAAGACTGAGGCAAAGAAGGCATTGAGGAGTTCAGCCCTTTCTGTGTCCCCTGTTTGCATTTCACCATCTTCTCCTCTGAGTGACCCCACTGTTTCTTTGTTCTTCCTTTTGCTACGAACATACCCATAAAAGCCTTTTTTGTTGCTTTTAACCTCTCTAGCAAGCCTGAGTTCATTCTGTGCTTTAGCTTTTCTGACTTTGTGTCTACACGTGCTGGCTATTTGTTTGAATTCCTCTTTGGTGGTTTCCCCCCTTTTCCATTTTTTGTACACATCCTTTTTTAATCTTAATTCAGTTAAAAGTTCTTTAGATAGCCACCCTGGCTTCTTTAGGCACCTTCCATGTTTCCGTCTCATTGGTATTGCCTGACGTTGTGCTTTTACTATCTCCCTCTTAACAAACTCCCAGCCATCATGAACTCCCTTTCCTTTTAGTATTGCTGTCCATGGGATCTCACCCAGCACTTCCCTAAGTTTTATGAAGTCGGCTTTCTTAAAGTCAAGAAATTGAGTCCTAGTATGCTTGGCTGCTCCTTTCCGCTGTATAGTAAACTTCAGAAGAGCATGATCACTCGCGCCTAATGATCCTTCCACTTCTACCCCACTAACCAGGTCATCAACATTGGTTAGGACCAGATCTAAAATGGCTGTTCCTCTTGTTGCTTCTCCCACTTTCTGGACAATGAAGTTGTCTGCAAGGCCAGTGAGGAATCTGTTTGACCTTATGCTCTTGGCTGAGTTTGACGTCCAACAAATATCCGGGTAATTGAAGTCCCCCATTACTACTATCTCCCTTCCTTTTCCATGCTTGGCCATCTGTTCCAGGAAGCCATCATCTATGTCCTCCGTTTGGCTTGGGGATCTATAGTAAACTCCCACAATGAGGTCTCTGTTATTCTTCTCTCCCTTAATTTTGACCCAAATGCTCTCACATTGGCTTTGAGGTTCTAAATCTTGGATCTCTTCACAGGTATACACATCCCTGACATATAACGCCACTCCTCCTCCTTTCTTGTCTGGTCTGTTTCTCTGAAATAGATTGTATCCCCCCATTATTACATTCCAATCGTGGGACTTATCCCACCAGGTTTCAGTGATGCCTATTATGTCATATTTAGTTTGCTGTACCAAGAGCTCAAGCTCATCTTGTTTATTTCCCATGCTTTGTGCATTAGTGTACAGACATTGAAGTCCATTAATCATTCCCCCGTGTCTCTTATTTAAGGATTTTTTCCTCCCACCACTAGGGCCGCGTGCTGTTTGCTCCATTTGGTCTATGACATTTGGATGATCATCTTCATTAATTGATAGACTCCTACCTTCAGGAGCACTGTCTCCCTCCCCCACATTAGTCAGTTTAAAGCCCTCCTGATGAGGTTTCTGAGATTTTTGGCAAAAACATTCCTCCCAACCGTTGTGAGGTGCAGCCCATCACTTGCCAGAAGTCCATCTTCAAGAAACTGCAGTCCGTGGTCTAAGAATCCAAACCGTTCCTGTTTACACCATTTGCGAAGCCAGCTGTTCACTTCCACTATTTTCCCCTCTCTCCCTGGGCCACGTCGTTCAACTGGGAGGACAGACGAGATGACAATTTGTGCATTTAGTTGCTTCAATTTCCTGCCGAGAGCCTCGTAGTCTCTTTTGATCTTCTGGAGGCTATTGCTTGCAGTGTCATTGGTTCCCACATGAACCAAGAGGAAGGGGTATTTGTCAGTGGGTTTTATGATTCCTTGCAGTCGTTCAGTTACATCTTGGATCTTAGCCCCGGGGAGACAGCACACTTCCCGAGACATCTTGTCAGGCCCACAGATCACTGCTTCTGTTCCCCTCAGTAGGGAATCCCCTATCACCACTACACGCCTCCTCTTGGGTTTGGTCGGGGTTCTTCCGTGAGCTGTCCGTTCCAAGGTCGCCTGCACATTCCCTGAGGACTGACTTTGCTGCTCGTCTTCATATACCTGATCGACTGTAATGAGGGAGAGATCCTCAAATGGAGTCTGCTCTTCGTCTTCCATGCTAGGGGAGAGGACCTCAAAGCGATTGTGTATTTCTAAACAATCAGAGTGAACCCTGGGCCTCCTACTTCTTTGAGTCACGTTTCTCCATATATCTGGCTCCTGTGTTGATGAACTAGCCTCCTTCTCAGGGGAGTCCCCTGTCTCCTCCTTGGTGGGGACGGTGTGCTCTGTTGCTTCCAAGAAGAGCTCCAGCTCTCTAATTCTTTGGAGCGTAGCTACACGTTCCTCCAGTTGCTGGACTTTGTCTTTTAAAAGGGCAATCAACATGCAATTGCTGCAGGTGAAGCCACCTGCAACCTTTGGCAAGATGGCAAACATTGCGCAGGAATCGCAGGCGACTGCAGCTGTTCCCTCCCCTTCCATCTTGAGATCGTGTTGTTGGGGTGGCTACAGAGGTCCTCCATCATAAAAAGCTTGAAGACAGGACAAATAACTTCGCCCACAAAAAAAAAAAAACCTAGGTCTCCCCCAACAAACGTTTGAGACTAGCTCCCCTAAATCTAAAAGATGGATATAACTGCGCGCGCCGCTAGGCGCGCGCCGCTGCCCTACAAACTCTGATAAGCTCCTCCCACAGCTAATCCCCTGCCTCAACAGAAACCCTGCCCCCTCTGACCTTTACACAGGGAAAACAGCTAATCAGCCACAAGAAACACACACACACAAGAAAACCCTTTTTGCTCCTTCTTCAACTGCTGCCCTACAAACTCTGATAAGCTCCTCCCACAGCTAATCCCCTGCCTCAACAGAAACCCTGCCCCCTCTGACCTTTACACAGGGAAAACAGCTAATCAGCCACAAGAAACACACACACACAAGAAAACCCTTTTTGCTCCTTCTTCAACTGCTGCCCTACAAACTCTGATAAGCTCCTCCCACAGCTAATCCCCTGCCTCAACAGAAACCCTGGTGATAAGATAAGGGCACCCAGACAAAACGAATAGCCCTGTGCCAGAGATGGGCAGGAATCAACCTTCCCTACCCAACTGCTTTCTCTAGGAATGTCCCCCCACTACCACAAAAAACAACAACAATTGTGCTTCAGGAAGAAGCCATCTATTGGCGCCCCAGCATTGCTGGTGGAAAATCCCTTCAGGTGCTCTGTTGGTGACCCATGAGGTAGGCTGTGTGCAAAGCTGAAGTTGGTTCAGCCCACCCGTCCTGCAGAACATCAGCAGGACCTCCCAGCTTCAGGTGTTTGCTTGTTAATTGCAATCATCTGTTAGGATTGTTTATATGCTGCTCTTTATGCCTGAGTTCAGAATATTTGTGGGGGTATCAATAAGCTACAACAGGTGACTTGTGAGATGATTCCTAGAAGTCTTTTCTGCTTGGCTGTGCCTCTTCGGAGGCCTAACCTCAACCTGGTGCTGCCAGGTTTTTGGACTACAATCCCCATCACTGTTGACAATTGACCATGCTGGCAAGGGATTGATGGGAGTTGTAGTCCAAAAACCATATGGAAGGCCCCAGGTTGGAAAGGACTGATCCAGAGACAGTGGATCATATCCAACTAACTTTTACTAACTGTATATTAATTTCAATGGGTCTACTATGTGTAGGATAAAACCAATTCATGTTAGAGAGCAGATGAACGAGGGACTGCTGTTTGTGGTGCGTATAGTCACCCCATTTTTGCCTCTAGTCATAATCATAGAATTATCATCACAGAATTGTAGAGTTGGAAGGGACCCAGAGGATCATCTAGTCTAACCCCCTGCAATGCAGGAATAGGCAGCTGTCCCGGACGGGGATCGAACCTGCAACCTTGGCATTATCAGCACCATGCTCTGAAAAACCTGCAAGACCTTTTTGGTCAGATGGGACAAAAGATATGTGCGCACATCAGGACAAGTTTAGCCTCTCACAAACCCCTTTTGATGGAACAATCTCCCCTCCCCTTCCCCCACATGCTGTTGGGGGTGGCTTCTCCTTACCTTGTCAGAGCCAAGTAGGGGACAAGGGTACCATGGCACTAGCAGGACTCATTACACTATTCATTTGGCTCCAGCTCACTGCCCGCATCCAGTGCCATTCATTCTCAGTGCCAAGAAACCCAATTCAAAAGTCACCTGTGCTCAATTCAAAAGTTACTAGGACAGGGACCTTACTTAAGCCAACTCTCTTGCCATGCCCTCTCCCACTTGCAATCTGGGGATATTTATACAGACCTACTTTACAGAGTTGTTATAGGATTACCAAAGAACTTTGAATAATTTAAAGTGCATTGTTATTGTTGTCTTTATATTGCCTAAGAGAGCGGCTTCTGAGCCACATGAAATCCTGACTGGCCTTCAGGAGGGATAGAGCAGTGATGGGGAAGAAAGGTCTTGGCCCAGAAGTGATCGGGAAACTGAGACAGAGGCTGAAGTTCAACAAGCAAAGGAGCTGGCTGTGAGCCTGATGCTCATGATCAGCAGGTGACTGATCAGATCCCACAGCACCAAAGTTCATAGAGCCAGAGCCAGGAGGAATCTCATGGGTGCCTTCCTTCAAGCCAAGTACCCAAGGCCAACTGTGGAACTCATTCCCACTGGAGGCAGCAACAGCCACCAACTTGGATGGCTTCAAAAGAGGATGAGACAAATTCATGGAGGGCTAGCAATGGCTCCTGGCCACAATGGCTATGTTCTGTCTCTACAGTTAGAGGCAGCAATGCTTCTGAACACCAGTTGCTGGAAACCACAGGAGGGGAGAGGGCTCCTGTGCCTGGGTCTTGCTTGCTGGCTTCTCATGGGCATGTGGTTGGCCACTGCAAAAACAGGATGCAGGACTAGATGGGCTCTTCTGGTGTTCTTAAGTACCTACATCACCAGTCTTTACTCCCTGTTTCAAATTCCATCAGTCATCTGAGTGGGCATGGATGTCTTCATCTGGCTCACCTGTTCAATTGGTCAAAGCTTGCGGGGGCTGGGGGGACACACACATCAAAGCACATTATTTTTTCTTTTTTAAAAAATGATATTTATTAAAAGTTTGAAGATTACAGAAAAAAGAAAAAAGGAAAACAATAAAAAATTTAACAGAACATACATTACAATACATAAAAAGAAAAAAAAAACATAATGAACAATACAATACAGCAAAAAGAAACAAAGACACTAAAACACACATCCAATATTCCATATCTTTACCTTTCATTTACTTGTTTCATCGACCTCCTCACCCCTCCCTTTTTTGTATGCTAGTTCAATTCACTATTTCAGCAAATTCTTTCCATCTTTCTCAATTTTTGTTCAATAATTTATCTTAACAGTCTAACCTTAAATTTTTCCATTTTTGCCCATTATCAATCAGCTTTTACTTAATTCTTTATTACATTTATGCTAAAACCATATAGCTTCATTCCAGCATCCTTCTAACATTCATTAATTTTGCAATGTTTTTGTAAATATACTTTAAATTTTTTCCAATCTTCTTCCACCGACTCTTCTCCCTGGTCTCGGATTCTGCCAGTCATTTCCGCCAGTTCCATGTAGTCCATCAGCTTCATCTGCCATTCTTCCCTGGTGGGTAGATTTGTGTCTTCCAATACTTTGCGATAAGTATTCTTGCTGCTGTTGTGGCGTACATAAAGAAAATCCTATCTTTCCTTGGCACCAATTGGCCGACCATGCCCAGGAGAAAGGCCTCTTGTTTCTTCAGGAAGGTATATTTAAATACCTTTTTCATTTCATTATAGATCATCTCCCAGAATGCCTTAATCTTTGGGCATGTCCACCAAAGGTGAAAGAATGTACCTTCAGTTTCATTACATTTCCAACATTTATTGTCGGGCAGATGGTAAATTTTTGAAAGCTTGACTGGTGTTATGTACCACCTGTAAATCATTTTCATTAAATTCTCTTTTAAGGCATTACATGCCGTAAACTTCATACCAGTGGTCCATAACTGTTCCCAGTCAGCCATCATAATATTGTGTCCAACATCTTGTGCCCATTTAATCATAGCAGATTTCACCATTTCATCTTGAGTATTCCATTTCAACAGCAAGTTATACATTCTTGACAAATTCTTAACTTTAGGGTCTAACAATTCTGTTTCCAATTTTGATTTTTCCACCTGGAAGCCTAATTTTTTGTCCAAGTTATATGCCTCCATTATTTGATAATAATGGAGCCAATCTTGTACTCTATTTTTTAATTTTTCAAAGCTCTGCAATTTTAATCTGTCACCCTCTTGTTCCAAAATTTCCCAATACTTCGGCCATTTGACCTCCATATTGAGTTTTTTTCTGAGCCTTTGCTTCCATTGGTGACAACCATCTTGGGGTTTTATTTTGTAACAAATCCTTATATCTTATCCAAACATTAAACAGTGCTTTTCTTACAATATGGTTTTTGAACGCTTTATGTGCTTTGACCTTATCATACCACAAATATGCATGCCAACCAAATACATTATTAAAACCTTCCAAATCCAACACATCCGTGTTTTCAAGAAGCATCCATTCTCTAAGCCAACAAAATGTGGCTGATTCATAATAAAGTTTAAGGTCTGGCAGGGCAAATCCACCTCTTTCTTTAGGATCTGTTAACATCTTAAATTTTATACGAGGCTTCTTGCCCTGCCAGACAAATCTAGAGATATCTCTCTGCCACTTCTTGAAACAGTCCATTTTGTCCAAAATTTGCAGTGTTTGAAACAAAAACAGCATTCTTGGCAATATGTTCATTTTTATCACAGCAATTCGGCCTAACAACGATAGCTTCAAATTTGACCATATTTCTAAATCCTTTTTCACTTCAGTCCAACATTTTTCATAGTTATCCTTAAATAAATTCACATTCTTAGCAGTCATGTTAACCCCTAAATATTTCACTTTCTTAACCAGTGTTAATCCTGTCTCCTTCTGAAACTTATCTCTCTCAATCTCTGTTAGATTCTTCTCTAAAACCTTAGTTTTCGTCTTATTCAACTTAAAACCTGCTACTTGACCAAATTCTTGAATTACCGTATTTTTCGCTCTATAACACGCACCCGACCATAACACGCACATAGTTTTTAGAGGAGGAAAATCCGTAGGCATGCCACCCGTAGGCATTCCCTCCATAACACGCACAGACATTTCCCCTTACTTTTTAGGAGGAAAAAAGTGAGTGTTATGGTGCAAAAAATACGGTAGTTCTAATACTCTTTTAGTGCTAGATTCTGGCTCCTGTAAAGTCAATACCAAATCGTCAGCAAATGCTTTCAATTTGTACTGTTTGGCTCCTACTTGTATACCTTTTACCAATTGGTCCCTTCTAATCATATTTAACAAAACCTCCAGGACCGATATAAAAAGCAATGGAGAGATTGGGCAACCTTGTCGTGTTCCTTTCTCAATCTTAAATTCTTCCGTCACTACATTATTCACAATTAATTTGGCCTTCTGTTCTGAATAAATTGCACCTATACCGTTTCCAAAACCTTGACCAACCGCCATCCCCAATAAATTCTTCTTCATAAAACTCCAGGAAATATTATCAAATGCTTTCTCCGCGTCCACAAATATCAGTACTGCTTTGGTAATCATCTTCACTTGTAATTTTTCTAAGATATTAATTATATTCCTCATGTTGTCAGACAAGTGTCTGCCCGGGAGAAAGCCCGCTTGATCTTCGTGAATTTCTTCTGTTAACACCTTTTTTAATCTTTTAGCCAAAATATAAGCACATTATTACTTGAGAAACTCCCAGATAGATGTGAATTGTGGCTTATGTTCTTGTGTCCACGTGGCTTCACAAACCAAACCACCGGATGCAGAACAAATGGGCGTGTGAACACAGCCCAGGAGGCAGAGGCTGGAAAGACCTCAACCAACCCTAGTCTTGTTGGAGCAAACTGCGTGCTCAGTTCTTTGGGGTGATGTGACTCCCAAATTACTTTTTTACTATGCATTATTATTGTTTATATATTGCACATTTGTGAAGTTTGTGTATGCTTCCTATATCCAGTGTGTTTTTTTCTAAAAAAATGTTTAGGGGTACTCTCATTTTGACTCAAGAAAACCACCCATTTCAAATGGGGGAAAATAAATACAGTAAATGGACAAAAGTACAAAGATTCACAAAATGTTTAGGGGTATGCACCCCCCTGCATCCCCCCAGAAAAAAGCACCGCCTATATCCATAAGAAAAAGCATTTAAAAGTGGCAATTGCTTGCGACCCCCGCGACCCGCCAACTTCCAGCACCTGCCAGGACCATTAGCCGGCACAGCATTTGGCCCTAGAGCCATTTCACAGGCGCACCCCTTAAACGGGCTTGTGGCCATAATCCTGTATCTGAAACCCGCTCCTGCTGGAAGGAAACTCGCGGGGAAGGGAAGGGAATAGGAAGGGAACATCCAGAAAGCATCTCTGCCCGGCAGAGGGCAGCGCTCAACAGGCGCGAATGTGCTTGAATAATCCGTGTGAATCCTTCCCCGGCGCCTGGACGCGGAGCATAATAGGCTCGGCTTTGTTTCGCGGCGAGTGAGCGCGGAATGGTGGCTCCGTGAGTTGTAAGCACCCAGGTAGACACGTGCACCTGCGAAATCAAGAGTGCCGGGCCGGGGGGCTGCGGGGCTGGAGGGGGAGATGCCCGAGGGCCTCCCCAGGGCGCCTTCCTCGGCCGCGGAGGGGAGCGCTCCAGGGAGCCCGGCGCCTGGGGAGGGCGGCGGCCGAGCGACCCGGTCCCGCGGGAGCGCGGAGGGCGAGGGGTGGGGGGAGAGAGCGCGCGCCCTGGCCGCCCCCCGCTCCCGACTCGCGGCTCCCGCCCCGGCCCTGACGTCAAGGAAGGAGGAGAGTGAAAGCAAAAGGGAGCGAAGGAAGGCGGGAGCGAGCGAGCGAGGGAGCCAGGAAAACACTCCCGCGCCAGCCGAGCAGGGCAGCAGCCGAGCGGGAGGAGCAGCCGGAGGGTCGCCCGAAGTTCTGGGGTGGCGTCCCCTCGGCGCGGGAGAGGCCGGGGCGCCGACTGTGGATCTACGCCTTTCCCATCTGGTGGAGCCGAGGAGGCGCAAGAGGACGGCGCGCGGGGCTGGCTGCCGGAGAGGTGAGCGCCGAGGAGCCCGCGGGTCTTCCCCGCCTTCGGCGCGCTATTGTCTCGCCGCCGGGTCTGCCTCTGTTTACCTTGCCGGGCGGGGTCCGGGGAAGGGGTCGCTCGAGGGGCGGACGCTGCGCGCAGGCGAGAGAAAGGAAGCAGAGAAGAAAGCGCCCCCATCTCCTCCCCGGGGCCAAAACGGCGTGTTGCGTGGCGGGGGGGGGGGTCTGCTTGGCGAACGCCCAGCCCGGCCAACAGAGTTTCCTTGGGGAGACCCCCGTCAGATAAGGCCACCCCCTTTGCCTACAATGCCGTGTGCACGCGCGGGGCCCCCCTCGCCTTCTCCTGCGCTTCAGATCTTCCCATCCTCTGATTTCCCCACCATAACATCAACATTGCAGAGAAGCGCTTCTGGCGTGAAATTAATTTATTTGTCTGGGCGGGGGGGGGGGTGGAGGAGAGAAAGACGATTCCCTTTTGGAAACGGGCTCGGAGTGTGACGATATACCCCCCGCCCGTCCTTCCTTCCGTTGCTTTCTCCTGGGATCCAGTAGATCGCGCATTGGCCAAGGATGGGCTTGGCCAGCGCCTTTCTCTCCGGATAGGGTTGGGGGTGTTGCTGTGTGTGTGAGAGAGAGTGAGAGAGAGAGAGAGAGAGAGAGAGATGATCTGCCTATTTGTTGCTGGCCCCGCATATTTTTTTGTAAACGACCAAGTGTTATCTGGAACGTGGGCGCGATCCTGTTGCACGTTCATTGAGGAGTAAGTCCCGCTGGCTGCAACAGTTCCCAGGGAAATATGCGCTGGATCGCTCTTCTCAAGAGCTTTTGCGGAGCACCTCTGCCCCACCTCAATTTCTCACAAGGGCTTCGTTTTCCTTTCTTCTTTCTCGTGCTAACGCAGGTTTAAAATGTTGTTTTAGGCTTGCTTCCCTCTTATGGGCCTGTTTTCTTTTTAAGCCAAAGAAAAAAACAGCTGTGGAAAGTTTTCTGTTCGCCTCTCGCCTTCCTTCGCAACTCCCCCCCCCCCCCCGCGCGCTGGGGCGTGTGCCTGTGTTTGCTCCGGATCAAGTTTCTTCTGGTGACTTTTGGAGGAGCGCGTTACGAGATCTCCCCCCCCCCCGCCCGGTTCCTGCCCGGGGCATTCTCGCCCCCCCCCGCCCCTCTGCATCATTTGGTAGCCCGACCCTCCTGCCTGCCTGCGTAGTTGTTGTTGTTGAGTCGTGTCCGCCTCTTGGTGCCCCCCTGGACCAGAGCAGGCCCGGCCCTCCTGTCTTCCACTGCCTGCCTGCATAGTTACTTAGAAGCAAGTTCCCCGGCTTTCCAAGCGAGGCATGCGCTCATCCTCTGCGCTGCTAGGCTCGCAGCCTGATCCCATTGGTGTTTCCCTGGGAGCAAATCCTGTTAAATTCAGTGGGGCTTGCTTCCAGGTAAGGGGAAGCCTTGACTCTTGGGGCGGGCCTTGGCAGTCCTGCCCCAGGTGTGTGGAGCGGGGAAGGGTTGTCCCTACGCCAGCTGCTCTGGCTTCTTGCTTGGGGCCCAAGAGCAGCTGCCCGGCCCAGGCAGAGAATCGTGAAAAGTATTCTAGCAGATATTTGGCTAGTGATAGCACTACTCAACCTTTCCTATTCCTTTCCTCCACCACTAATATATATCTCACAATCTTAATCTAATATTTATTCCTGCTGCTGCAGTTTTTGGGTCTGTTGCCCTGCCCCACAGACAGGCTCTTCCCAAAAAAGGAAAGGGGAAAAAAGGAAAAGGAAAAAGAAGATGAAATACTGATGTCTCTCTTGTCAGCAAACATTTGAACCCTGCATGTCTGGGGCGGCCTCCCCACTTTTCAAACAGAGCAACACAAAAAAGTCCCCCCTGTGTATGTGTACACAACACCATCTGGGCTGCTTTTCTTTTCAGCCTCTATAGTCTCTTCCCCCTCCTGCTTTTAATGTTCTTTTCTCCTCCCTCTTTTTTCTCTTAAGTAATTTGAAAAACGCAAATAGATCCCTGGGGCTTGTTCACATCAGTACAAAGCATGGGAGGCAACAGCCGTTCAATGTAGCTTTTTATTTTAAATAAACTCTCCAGTTCAAACCTGGCCAGATAGCCCCAGTCTCCCTTGCCGTTTCTCCACACCCACACATCCCATAGCCACACAGAATAGGGTTGCCAGCTGACCAGGAAAAAGCGAACAAAAAGCCCCTTGCTAGGCTTGCTCTTGTGGCCTTAATAATAGCCTGATCTGCAGAAGCAGCAGGGAATGCTTTTCTGGGCATGGGGGTAAGTGTGATGGCCAGCTAATACCTGCCAGTGAAGGTGCAGAACAGCTGCTTTAGCAGGGCATAGGACCGCTGGACAGTTGGGAAGTAAGCAACTCTGCATGCCATAGAATCACAGAGGGATGGAGTGTGATGATGTATTTGATGGAAACACTTGATGTGGATTCTTTGCTCTGTAAAATGTGCTTTCCACACAAGCAGAGAAGGATCCCCCTTCTCAGTGCCTCATTAAGCCAAATATAATTTGCTCTGTGTGTGTATCAGCCTTTGAAATTGTTGGTAGGTTCAAGGTTGAGAAAAAGGAAGGACTTATTTCCATGTGAAGTTATGAGCTTGTGGAATTCGCTGCCACAAGATGTGGTGATGGACTCTAGCAAGAAGGACCAGGCGCATTTGTGGAGGGGGGGTGTCTGCCAGCAGCTCTGGGGCATGATAACCAAATGGATCCACCATGTTCAGAGGCAAGGTACCTCTGGGAGCAAACTAAAAGAAAGCCCCCCCCCCTCCAGCCCTGCTTGTGAGTCTGCAGAGGTGGAAAT
Source organism: Podarcis bocagei (assembly GCF_964188305.1). Lineage (NCBI taxonomy): Eukaryota > Metazoa > Chordata > Lepidosauria > Squamata > Lacertidae > Podarcis > Podarcis bocagei. The sequence continues at coordinate 91,807,896 of NC_138132.1, read as the reverse complement.
AGTTGGCTGGGCTTTTCCATGGGACTCCGCTCCATTTAGCTGGGCTGCTCTTGGACTAATAGCTTTTGCTCAGAACCTGTGTGTTGTGTGTATGCCAGCGGGGTGTCAGTTTTCCCTCTCAATCCACTCTGGCTGAGGTTTGTAATCTGTGAGCTGATTTTTGGTGTGGAGGCGAGGAGTAATTGTCCCTCCTTCTTAATTAGCACAGGAGTAGCAGCATCTGCAAAGTAAGTTAGCAAAGGAAATGTGGGCAGTCTTTGCTTATTTATTCCTGCTTTCTCTTTTGCTACTCGGGTTCCCCAATTTTCTTCTCTTTCAAGACTCATTTTATTTGAGGGAACCTTCCTCACAGGATTACTGTAAGGATTCAGTTTGTTTAGATCACCTTAGTAGGGTTCTGATAGTTACATGACTCTGGGTTGGGGGCTAATGACAGCCTCCCACCTTAACCCCCTGTCAACACCTTGTTGATGCTAAACTGAGGATGTTGGTCTTTCACGAAACTGTTCTACCTCTACAAGTGTTTTGCAAGATGTAGACTGCTTAGGACTTGAATGAGATGAACCCCAGGTGAGTTTTCCTCTGCTGGAAAAAGCAAATTGGGTGCTAAGGAGGGACGCATCCTTCCCCAGCCTTTCCCGACCTGGTGCCCTACAGATGCTTTGGATGACAACCTCCCTCAGCCCCAGCCAGCACAGCTGATGAGAATTGTGTGGAAGGCTGCTTTCACCTGAGCTATGCCTTCTGCTTGGACACACAAAAGGGAGCGGATCCATATTGTCAAATCCCTCTCTTTCTTACAGAATTGGGGGCCAGTGGGATGACTATGTATTCCTTTCCAGCAGGGGGCACCCTCATGCCCTCCTCCTCCTCCTCATCTTCCCAAAGGAGGGGAGTGGTCTCTCCCCCCCCCCTTCTATTTTCTGTTCTGTAGGCAGGATCTGGGAATCTTCAACTCAGAAGCATTTTGGGCTTTGTGGGGGAGGGGTGAGAGGAGGCGGTAGTAAAGCTAGTTACTAAATGGCTCAGAGCCACAGATCCTCCTCCTTGATCTCTTGACGGCTCTTTTATCTCTGACTCTGTGGCTTTTGCCTCTGGGGTGGAGTTGGCTTCATGGCTTCCAGACGACTGAAGTGGCTTTCAGAGGGGTACTAATTTAAACACACGCGACACTGGTGTTAGCTTTTTGTGCCAACCAAGATCTTCCCAGCCAGGGCAGGAGGCGGCAAACTGCATCTTTTGTTTTCTCTCTTGTTTCCTCTCCTCCTTTTGCCTGCTTTCTCCTGCCTGCTGCCAACACAGCATTTCGTCAGGGATTGCCTCTGATTTCTGCTGCTGGGTGGCTACAGCATTTGGAGCTGGTGGCAAATGTCACCAGGGCAGTAGTGGGCAAATGCTTTCTGGGGAGGGTAGATTTGGGCATGAAACAAGACACCCCCCAGTTAGACCTCCTTAACCCAAAGGCGGACTCATTTTGAGGCCCCACAGATGCAGAGCTGTGCATACCCAAAGGTGTATCCAGTGTTAGTCCTACGTAGAGTAGACCCGATTAAAATTAACACACATTACTCTGTTCAGTCCATTAATTTCAATAGGTTTGGTCTGACTAAAGCCTATTACTTTTTCTATTTATTACCTGCCCTTCAGGAACAGGCATGCTACATGGGAAATAACATCAGGGGATCAAAGCAAGTGAGTCAAGCTGTAATGCAGCTGTGCTGGCTGAGGCGAACTGTGGTCCAAAACAACTGGAAAGGCTGCCATAATGAATTGCCTGTGGAAATATAGTTATTTGTCCGGGGTCCTGCCCAGGCCCAGGCCGTGATATAAAAAGCCAGGCTGTTGGGACCTCCAAGTACTTCACTCTCCCAGTCTGGGGCCTGTTCCATTTCACAAGCTGCCTCCCTCCACGTGGTTCTTTGCTCATTTTCATGAGGGGTGGGGGCGACTGGAGGTGTGTAGGTGCAGGTGCTGCCTAGCAGGGCTTTTCTTCAGCCAGAACTCACTAGAACTCAGTTCTGGCACCTCTCAGGTGGGGGCCATTGCCATTATAAAAGAACAAGGGAGGTGTTCATAGTGAGTTCCATCACCTCTTTTTCTAGAAAAAGAGCACTGCATTTTGGGGAAGGATCCTTTAATGGACTCCTACAGTTTGTCACTCTTGTTCCTGTTTAGTTCTGCCTTAAAGAAGAGGCCCTGGGCTAAGCCCGCCCACCCACTTGCTGCAGTGGGTGCTCTGCACCATTGTTCAGGGCAAGCTGAGAGACCCACGGCCACCAGGGTGAAACTGAGGGGACTGCAAGGGCTGTGGCTCGGGCACAGTACCTGCCCTGCATGCAGAACATCTGAAGCCAGGGCTGGGAATTGTCTTCCAGCCGAAACCCTGGAGAGCTGTTGCCAGTCTGTGGACAATACTGAGCTTGATGGACCAATAGCTCTAAGCTTCATATGTGCACAATGCTTCTATATTATATAATGCTAATCAGCAACCTTTACATGAGCCCTAAAAGGTTGGCCAGTGCTGTTATCCCCATTTTGCAGATGCAAGACTGAGGGTGAGAGAACTGTAGTGTTCCTAATGCCATTTAGTGGCAGAGTGTAAGAGATTAGAACTGCAGACTTCTTGGTGTGAATCTCTGCCTCTTCGCCACCAAGGATGACACCAATGATTTTGTTTTTATTCCTAGTCTGTCTTGCCAAGGTGTGAAACTCCTCCATGGAGGACAGGACTGATTGGCACCTTACAGGCATTCATCTTGGATGTGTTTTTCCCAACACACAGAAAGCATCCCGATTTCCTTGCTGGAGCAATTTAGACTGGGCCAGCCTGCTTTGCTCCTTCCTTCTGCCTAAATTTTAGCTCCTTGGATGAGGAGTTCCCTTTGTACTCTTGCCTAAGACTGACCCACCATGTAGTACAGCACTGATGGGGCACCTGTGGCCCTCCAGGAGTTGCTGGTCTTCCAGTTCTCATCAGCAACTAGTGTGCTTAGGGATGATAGGGGCTATAATTGAACATCTGGAGAGCCACATGGTCCCCATCTGTGTGGTAGTCTAAGGTAAAAAGAACCGCTGCCCCTCAACTTATGGGAGACAGTCCCCTGGAAGCCCCGGTGGAATGAATGGAACATCCTGGGAGATGGTCCACGGTGGCCAGATCTGTTTGTGTTCCTAATTACTGCCTTTATTGGCACCCCGAAATCCATCCCCATGAGGTAGCCATTTCAGGTGGACTGATCTCAGTGGATTTGTAACTGGCTGACTGACCGAACCCAAAGGGTGCTCATCAATGGTTCCTCTTCATCCTGGAGAAGAGTGACTAGTGGGGTGCCACAGGGTTCTGTCTTGGGCCCAGTCTTATTCAACATCTTTATCAAGACGTGGATGATGGACTCAAGGGCATCCTGATCAAATTTGCAGATGACACCAAACTGGGAGGGGTGGCTAACACCCCAGAGGACAGGATCACACCTCAAAACGACCTTGACAGATTAGAGAACTGGGCCAAAACAAACAAGATGAACTTTAACAGGGAGAAATGTAAAGTATTGCACTTGGGCAAAAAAAATGAGAGGCACAAATACAAGATGGGGGACACCTGGCTTGAGAGCAGTACATGTGAAAAGGATCTAGGAGTCTTGGTTGACCACAAACTTGACATGAGCCAACAGTGTGACGCGGCAGCTAAAAAAGCCAATGCAATTCTGGGCTGCATCAATAGGAGTATAGCATCTAGATCAAGGGAAGTAATAGTGCCACTGTATTCTGCTCTGGTCAGACCTCACCTGGAGTACTGTGTCCAGTTCTGGGCACCACAGTTCAAGAAGGACACTGACAAACTGGAACGTGTCCAGAGGAGGGCAACCAAAATGGTCAAAGGCCTGGAAATGATGCCTTATGAGGAACGGCTAAGGGAGCTGGGCATGTTTAGCCTGGAGAAGAGGAGGTTAAGGGGTGATATGATAGCCATGTTCAAATATATAAAAGGATGTCACATAGAGGAGGGAGAAAGGTTGTTTTCTGCTGCTCCAGAGAAGCGGACACGGAGCAATGGATCCAAACTACAAGAAAGAAGATTCCACCTAAACATTAGGAAGAACTTCCTGACAGTAAGAGCTGTTTGACAGTGGAATTTGCTGCCAAGGAGTGTGGTGGAGTCTCCTACTTTGGAGGTCTTTAAGCAGAGGCTTGACAACCATATGTCAGGAGTGCTCTGATGGTGTTTCCTGCTTGGCAGGGGGTTGGACTCGATGGCCCTTGTGGTCTATTCCAACTCTATGATTCTATGATTCTAAGATCTAGGGTGAATCATTTTTATTCAGAACCCAATAAATGTGCTTCCACAGTCTTGCTCTTCTGCCTTCTCTCTTGGGGCTTAATTTTGTCCTCTTCCCCTCTTTGACTCACTGGCTGTTCCGGAGCCTCTTTTAGTTGGGAGTTGTGCAACTGCTCTGCTGACTTCGATGGCTCTTTTCTTCACAGCATCCAAAAATGGGAAGATCTGTGATAACTCAGTGGGAATGTATATTCACGCAATATCTCTAGTTTAAACGATCCAGTTCCTGATGGGTCAGAGAAAAGGTCTGTTTCAGGTGTGGGGACTTTTGGCCCCCCAGATGCTGCTGACCTGCATCTCCCCTCAGCCCCAGGCAGCATGGCCTGTGGCCAGGGATGATGGGAGATGTAGTTCTGCAGCACCTGGAGGCCCCAGGTTCCCCAGACATGGCTTATCGAGACCAGCATTCTGCTGCCTACAGTGATCTGCCAGATTTATTTAAAAGATTTATTGCATTTCTATTGCAACTTTTCCCAGGAGGAGCTCGAGGTGGTGTCCATGGTTTTTTCTCCAGAAAGCCCATGAGGAAAACATGAGGGCAGTGGCCGTCTCTTGCTTGTGAGTGGCAATCAGAGACCCCCTGCCTCTGATCTTGGAGAGGTTATATGGCCATTATGGTTAGTGACCAATGCCTAATCTCCTTTTAAATTCATATTTAAAACATTTAAAATTCACCATATCTTGTAGAAGCAGATGCCATAGTTTAACTATGGGTACATTTTCTAAGCACTGTTCACATACTGAAAAATAAGATGGCCCCTGCCATCTGATAGGCTCACAATTTATTCATTTATTTAGAAGCATTCCTAAACTGCTTAATATTTTAAAGCAAGATACAGGTACAAACAGGATTTCCAGGGGGCGGGGGCAGGGGGAGAGTCCAGTCTTGGGCTCCTTGGAGGAAAGCTAAATGTAAAAATAAATAAATAAATCTTATGGGTCAAGAGAAAAATGTTTATTCACAAGACACAGGAAGCAGTTAACAAATGATGCTTCACGGAACTGACATGGCACGAAAGGAAAAAGGATTGGGGAGGGAGGAAGAAGAAAGTGAGCACTGGAGCAGCTGTGCCTTCATTAGATGATGGATGGGGCCAGGTTGCCCTTCCCTTTGCAGAATGTTCTTCCTGGGAGATAGGAAGACATGGTTCCATGGCAGAGGAGAAAGCGTGTCTCGCTTCAGCTCTGCAGTCTCAGGTAGCTTTGGTGGTTCTTTGATATAGTCATAGGTAAAAATTGGCTCCTTCCTACTGAGTTGGCATCAGCTGGTGAAATAACGGTGGAATGGCACAGATCTCCTTTCAGCCAAGTGGAAAGGCCTTTAAATTCTCCCCCGTGGAGAGTGAACGCCTGGTGTTACCGTCTGCACTAATGCAAATTTCTCCAGCCTGTTGGCTCACTTAGGCAACTGCAACTATTTTGAGATGTAAGCCGCTATCTAACTGTAGCAGCTGAATATATTTGCATTGGAAAGTAGTCCTCACTGGTGTATAATTGAGAGCTACCTGTGTGTATTTGCATTAGTAAGTGGCCTGGTGGTTTCTCTAGTCAGGATTTCACTGCCGCCCCTGGAGTCTGATGGACACTTCAGCATTAATAGGAATGTTCCTGCCACCTTTTGCCAACATAATCAGCCCCCTATCAAAAGCATCCTCTGACCCGTTTGAAGCTGCTCATGCAGGCCTGTGGGCAATGGTGGATTTCTTGCCGCTTGGCTCTTCAGTGATTGACGGGGGGGGGTGAGGGGGGGTGCCAAGTTGGAATGTGCTGCTTGTTAGCGGACGAAGACAAATTTGCAAGTGGCTTCTAGGGTGTCTGCGGCTGGAGTCAGACGATCTTCCCCCTCCCTGCCAGAGTTTGTTAATTTTATTTCATAAAATACAGTACTGCATGATTGTGAAAAACAGAACAAAAACCTTCAAAATGTGTTGAAGTGCTTTGAGGAAAGTTTTGATGGGGGCTCAGCAGTGCTGGCTGATGGGGATAGCAGTCCACCTGTAACACAGCCTTTCCCACCCTGGACTCCTCCTGATGTTTTGGATGTCAACTTCCACTCATTGGGAGCTGCGGTCCAAAACATCTAGAGTGCACTAGGCTGGCAAAGGATGTGTTATGGTATAAACTGATTGGCACACTTCGTTCCTGATGCACCGTCTGGGAAAGCGGCAAAGCATGCAGAAGGCGTGAGCTGCAACCCTTTTCCAAAAATCTTGGAGAGCTGCTGTCAGTTGGTGTAAGGATGGACAAAGAATCTGACTTGGCCTAAAGCAGTTCCCTATATTCCGGTTGGGGGGGGTCACCCCCATTCAGTCCAGTAGCTTTCTTGTTGGCATGCATGGTTTGGCTCAGCCCAGATGCATAAACCAAGAGGGGGGGGGGAATTGCGGGGCAGACTTTTCCACATTTGTTGCTTATCTTGGTCTATTTCTGATCTGGTTGTAAGCACCTGCTCAACACTTGCCAAGGTTGCTGCCATTCTCCTGAGATCCAGCAGTGATCTACAGATGTGGCTTTCGTGCAGAGGGTGGGGTTTCCTGCTGCCACTGACTTTCAGACACCCCATGGTACCAGAGTGGGTTTCTCCTTTGTTCGCAGTGCAGGAATTAGAAGGGTTTGGCAGGAGTCTGACCAGCCAATTCAACCTGCCTCCGGCCAGCAGCACTTGGGGGAGGGAGTAGTTCCAGCTTGAGTTCCGCAGCCCCCAACTTGCAAGCCACCCAAGACAGCCTAACCAAATATACAAATAGCCGCAGTTGTCTGTTGCAGTGAACCCATCAGGGTCTTGTGGGACCTTCAAGATTAAGATGTGTATTATGTCGGGGATGGGCAAGGCAGATTTCTGGGTGATTTGAAGGAGATCAGAAGCATTTCTGACTCTCAGTTTGTTTAACAGTAGCAGCAACAAAACTCAGCCAGTTCTGGTACCCAGAACTAATTCCTGGACTCCAAATTATTTAATTCTAAGCACACATATTTTGCACCAGGCTCTAATTGGTGGATTTGGGGGAGTTAAAAAAACAACAAAGCAAAGCCTGCAAGCCTGCTCATCCCTGTGTTATAGGGTATACTTTCGTGGATTACAGCATCCACAACACCAGGTGCCTGGACCTCTCCTCAGCTGGCAGACAGATTATACATTTTTCAGATGGGAAGGGGAGGTGACCTGTGGGGAGAAATGGGAAGAGAATGCAAAATGCAGAGTTTGTGACCATTCAGTTAATGCTAAAATGTATGCAATATAAGCCCAGTGGATCATTCGTGGAAGCATTAATTGGTGATACAACACAATGATTCTAGATTTGCTGTGTTATTTAAGAGCTGGAGTGGAAAAGGAAACCCCCGCGCAGATAGAGTCAAACTTCTTGATAAATTCTAATCCAGCATTTTCACACTGGAATCTCTCTTCACATTTTAAAGTTTCTTATGACTGAGCACAGATGAACCCCAAGTTGAGTGTTTTCTCCTGTGCCCCAGGGAGCTGAATCTTTATGAAAAAGGCCTGGAGGAGAAGCTGTTGAGTGATGGAATCTTCCTGCCCCCTTTATTCCAATTTTCACATTTGCTTTTTTTATAACTGAAGTCTGGTTTTTAAGGCAGCTGCTAATATTAAGCAGCGAGCTATTTTTAAATTTGCATAAATTTATAGTAGCCTAGCACATCCAAATCCACATGAATTCCGGGGTGAGGAAGGTTGTATAAAATGATTTCAAGTGTAGTTTGCAGGGTGGTGGGGCAGGAGAGAGAGAGGCTAATCTGCAAAAAGAGGCCTGGGGGCTGCAGCATGTCTTGAGGTTGCAGCCTTTGACCCGAAGCAATGCTGTGCTATCCTGGAATCTGTGAGAAATGCATTCTGTACGTGTTCAGGGTGCTTATTTTATTACTCCACAGTTTCCCTCCTGGCCAACCTTCTAGGGGCCACTTCCCAGTAGTGGGCAGGGCCAGAGGCAAAAGGAGCTGGAGCAATGGGTGTCACCTTTATTTCTGTACTGAAGGGGACATCTGTGCAAAAAGGACCATCCCTGTTGGGTGATGCAGTTCCAGCAAGGAAGGAAAGCGCTCTAGGAGAGCAGGGCTGGCAAGAGGTGGGGTCCAGGGAGAATCCCAGGGGCCTGAAGGGGCCACATGGCCTCTGGGCTGACTCCAAAATCCTTCCTTTACATGCTTCTCCCACAGTTGATGGTGACGGCCGAGATCCAAGATCTGGCTCTGCTTGGGCTGTGCTTGGTGGTGGTGGTGGGGCTTCCTGGTGTAATAGCCTTCGGTTCCCACAGTCCACTGACCCTGTTCCTTCTTCCCTTTCCGGAGATCCATTTATATGCTTCTTTCTGCCATGAACTCTGCCTCCTTCGGGGACCTTGGGAGGAGGGAGGGCGCTTCCTGTTTCCCTTAATGAAGAACAATAGCAGCTGTGACTCCCACCATCCTCAGGCCTGCTGAATTCTAAAAATGGTCTTGTCCAGGGCTTTCCAAATGCTGCGCAACTCGCCCTGACCCTGCATCTCAGAGCTGCTTCTGGGAATGGGGGTTGTGTGCTCTCCAGCTAGTTCACCCTTTGCACGCTCCGCACTTGAGTCCCACTTGACTTGCCCTGGAGATGTGAGCTCAAGCCCAGGGTGCCAAGGCGTGTGGTGTCTCTCAGTTAGTGCTGCAATCTGTAAATGATGGAAGAGTCAAATCTGAACCAGTCCCAGGAATCGGAGGTATCCCTCAAGCCGAGAAGGATAAAAACAAAGTTGCCAATAGAGGAATGCCCTTGTAGCAGGGGTGGATAGCCCTTTTCAGCCAGAGGGCCACATTGCCTTCCGGGGGCCGCATCCCAGTGGTGGGTGGGACCAAAGGCAAAAGTAGGTGTAGCAACAAGTGAATTTTAGCTTTATACCGTGGGCTAGTGTCTACACCCCCATCCCCTGCTATTTATTCTCTGCCCTGGCAAGTGGGAGGCATGGTCAGAGGTCCAAGACAACAGTCCAGCCAGGCAAGAACCCTCAAGGAAGGTGCAAAGCAGGTGTGGTCTTGGGCAGCAGCTCGTCCTGCTAGCTAGGTATGATCAGTCCAACAACAACTGGCGGACCCAAGTTTGAGAAAAGCTGTTCTAGGGGGAGAGGGTGTGGCGGAGGAGGAGGTACAAACCCAATTGCCTCAGATAGAGCCTCAAAGGGCCACATTGTACAGACTTAGTTGGGGCCACAGAGTCGATAACACATCTCTGAAAAGGGTGGCGATGATTGTCAAGGGATATATCGCAACAATGGGGAGGGGGGGTTAGTGTAGAAAAAAGATGTCTGGGCATGTGGAGGATAACAGAGGCTTATCAAAGGATGCACGGCATGGAGAAAGTGAACCCCCCCTCACCCCCCCTTTCATAACACTAGAATCAAGAATCCTGCAATGAAGCTGAAATGCTGGGAGATTCCAGGACAGAGGAAAGGAAGCACTGCTTCATGCATGTAAACTGGGAATTTGCTGCTGTAAGATATAGTGATCACCACCTACTTAGGGATTAGGCAAATTCACACAGCATGAAGCTATCAGTGCCCACTGTCTTGATGGCTGTATCTTACCTCCAGGAGAGACAGCATCCCTAGGAATGCCAGCGGGAGGAGACGACTGCTGAACTCTCAGCCTGATGGTGGGTTTCTGAGGGGCACCTACTTGCCCACTCTGGGAAATGGGCTGCTGGACCTGAAAGGCCTTGACTTTCATCCAGGTTCTCATGTGGGCATCACTACACAGAATTCACCATGTCTAGGTCCCTGCAATCACAGCGGGTCTCTCTGGTTGTGACAATCCGTCTCAGTGAATTGCCCTCCAACCCCAAAGGAAGATAATGGACCCGTTTTGGCTTGTTTTCCCCAATCTGGGATGGAGCCAGGCATAGCCAATGCCATGTCCTCAAATCTTGTGGTCTGCAGCTCCATCATTCCTGCCCATTGGCTGTGCTGACAGGGACTGGTGGGAGCTGCCGTCCTCCCATGCGTCACATTGGCAACCCCTACTTTGTGGCGTCTTGGGGTGAGCCTGCTCTCCACCCCAGGTATTCGGGGGCCTGAGCGGGAAAATCAAAGTGGATTTTCTATTCTGTCCACTCCACAGTTTAGGTGCAGGCACACTCTGATCAGGAATTTCTCCTATGCAAACCCATTTGAAAGGAACAGGAACTGTGCCAGAATGCTGCTCTTGGAGAGGAAGTGGATTCTGCTCCAAGAAAGTATGCCCCATAATAATACGTTTGGTAGTCTTTAAGGTGCTACAATGCCTTTTGTTTTCAAGCTAGGGTTGATAGAGTACCAGGGAAACGCAGCCCGAGTAGGGCAAGGCGATTGGGTTGAGTTAATGAAGATTCACCTGTGGAGGAGGCACCAGAAAGACCAGCCAGCAACCATGAGCATCTTGATGTCTCCCTCAGTTCCACAACATTAGAACTCTGCTTCTGTGTGGTCCTTGATGTCGTCCAGGATAAAGAAGTCCACATTTCTTCCTGTCTTGACTTACTGCATCTTTTCTGCTCTGTGTGTGTGTTGGGGGGGGGTACCTTCCCTCGTCCCACATCAATGCTTATTTGGGGATTGTGACGCACGATGGGTGTGTTGTTTACTGATCCATTACCCGCCTCTGCAGCCTCCTCCTGTCTTCTTGGGGATTTCTGAAATAGAACTTGGCAATGGCCTGGTGGAGACCATTGGTGTAGCCTGGCATCTGAATGGTTGTTTCAGCTGCCAGCAAGTGAGATGTCTCTTCCGGCCTCCCCCCCCCCCCCGGGATAAGTCAAGTTTTCCGTAGGTCACTCACTCCCCCGCTTCTGGCTATTCCTAGCCATCTTGGGCTGAAGGTGCCAGGTTGGCCCAGTGGCAATGGCTGCCCCACCGTTGCATGCTCAACTGGATGTTTTGAGCGAGTGTTTGTAAGCCATAAGAGGGTGCTCTGTCCTGGCCTCCCACCCCCCCCCATTCCATGCAGAAAAGCTGAGCAGGCTGGCGGCGGGATCTCTTGCTTCAACACAGACAACAGAACAGGCTCCTCTGCGACACGCAAGAGCAGCAGGCATGCTTGTGGGGGGCAGATTTCTCGCTGGATCAGGCCTCTGGCCCACCTAGTTCCGCGCTCTGTGCTCACAGCGGCCAGCCATATGCCTGTGGGAAGCCTGAAAAGCAGGGCACTCTGCCCACATGGGATGCCAGGAGCTGGCCTTCAGAGACGCACTGCCTCCGACCGTGGAGGTGGGGCATGGCCACCGTGACCAGTAGTGATGGGTGTATGTGTTGTGCGCGGAGCACCAAAGCCTTTGCTTCCTGCCTCCCAGCAGCCGCAGCCAGAGGCAACTGCTTCACTCTGGCCAGTGGTTGGGCCGGACCTTCAGGGCAGCTGTGTCTATGCTGGGAAAGGGCCATAGTTCAGTGGCACAGCACCTGCCTTGCAAGCAGAAAGTCCCAGGTTCAGTCTTGGCATCTCCAGGTAGGGTTGGCAGAGACTCCTGCCTGAAATCCAGTCGGTGTAGACCGTGCTGAGGTAGATGGAACACGTAAGACAGCTTTATGTGTTCTGTGTTGTTTCTGTTCCCGATAAGGTTCCTTCCTAGTTGATACTTCGCTTTTGTCAGCCTGCACTGCAGCTTTTCCCTGAAAATAAAAAAGGGAACACAGGAATCCTGGCTTTGAGACTGCTGGCATGAAGTGGTAGCCTCTGAACATGTACAGAGTGCCTTTCTCTCTTCTGTGAACTAGTAGCCAGCTTTTGGTTGGATTGAGGATCGGAAGTCTTCCCTTCTCTCCTTCCCTCCCGTGCCGCCTTTCACAGCGCCTTGCATCCGTCCCAGAGTTGGGGGGGGGGGGAGGCGTGAGTTTGGCCAGGCAAGGCTGCCTTTGCCAGAGATTGCAGAAGACATGATCCATCTGCGTTCTTGGTAGTGAGGCGGACTTAGCTCCCAGGGGCAGAGGAAGGTGTGGCTGCAGTTTCAACTCAGCTGGAAAAGGAAAACACTGCTGCTTTTTTGGAACTGTTAATTGTTTCGTTCTCTCCCCCCTGGTTCCTACACACAGCTGACTCAGCGCTGGCCTCATTCGGAAGACAGGAAGTGGTTAAAAGCACAGGAAAGCCACAAGAAAGGGGATTTGACCAAGGCGGGAGGCTTATTTGGGGAGAGTTGGATCGAAGGATTTGTGGTGAGTTGGCTGGGTTGCATTTCTAAGTCCTGGCAGAAGTTTCTGGTGTGGAGGCCGTGGCTCTTGGCCTGGATCTCAGAGAACATTGCTGTTTCTTTCTTTTAAAATAGAGCCAGTGCAGGCTATTTTGCTTCCCCCATTCCACCTCCCTCCATACAGTTAGTGGATAATGCATGCCCACCCGGTGGTCAAAAAATCGGTGATATTTTTCTTTTCTTGTTCAGCTGTAAGCTTGAGGTGAAAAGGCAGATTTTGCACTGGCCTTTGCCCCCACAGCCTTTGGAAAGCTATTGGGCCCTGACCCAGCCTGCCCTCAGCAGAGACCCACACTTGGCTCTGCCCCCCAAAGACCAGGGAAACGGCAGCATTTTCACTTTTGTTAGTTGGTGGCTTTGTAGGCATAGATGCAGCACTTCGGAGATAATGACTAAAAAGGGTTGCATCCCATGCTGGTCCTCCTCAGAGGAGACCCTTTCATGTTAATTGACACTTACTCATTAATTTCATTGTAATTAGTTGGATACCAACCATATACAGAAATGTAGCAGGATGGCTGAAGGAAGCAGGTCATTCAAAACGGACTTATTTTACTACTTTATTTTTGGCAGTTGATATACTTTTCATTCAATAGTGCCCTCTGGGTGGGTCTGCCATGAACTTTTCGCTCAGACAACTGGCTCCCAGTCATTCCTTTTCGCTGTCTGTGGACCTACCTTAAAGGGTTGTTGTGAGGATTAGTGAGGTAAATGTTTGTGAAGCAATTCTGAACACTTGGAATAGGTGTGGAGATGCTAAGCAGTGTTTTTAGGTCTGCACTTTTCCCGTTTTACAGACTGCGCCCCTGAGGCTGCGGGGCAGGAGTGACTTTGCCAACCTTGCCTAGGGAATAACTGGCAGAACATTTTAATGGGCCGTGTTCTTTACATTTATCCTTCCAACAGCAGGGCTGTCAGGTGAGCCCCATGTACCCCCAAATTACCCTGGTGCCTGAGTGGCTTGTGGGCGCACGTGACCAAGCGCAAAGCTGATCCCAGGTTTTCTAGGTTCAAATACCTTGCTTTGCTCTGTAGGTATATATAGTTACTTTAATTTTGAATTAGCCCTAGGAGGTGGAGTGCCGCGAAAACTGGTTCTAGCCACCCCATGGGCTGTTACTCATCCCCGGCTTGTGATCTGTTAAGTGGGCATAATGTTGCCGGCCAAACGGCTGCGGCTGTTGGGAGCCTTGGCAGGGAGCTTTGATGATATTAAAAAACCACGGCGTCCTAATTGGCTTTGTGTGCCTGATGGGGGAGGGGAGGGACGGGCCTCGGCTCGTGGGGTGGGCTCTCGGAGGCAGTTTTATACTATGTTTTAACCGGCACTCTCTGCAGTCTTGCTGTGTGAGTCCTGCTGACCGAAGGGTCATGTGGGGAGTTGACTTTGCTGCTTCCCTGTCTGGAATAATTTTAAGAGAAGGCAAACTGGCTTGCGAACAAGCAGAGCCAAGAGACAGGTAGCCCCCCTCACTCCTGCCGACTTGGAAGGAAGCCAGTTTGGGAAGTGTGGCGTGAAACTCTGCCCTTGGGAGGAAGGGGGCAGCCAGCAAATCACATTACTGGGGACGAGGAGAGCAAGGACTCATTTTCTCCTCCAGCACATGTGCGCATGTGTGTGAGCACATGTGCGTAGTGGGAGCAGCACACAAATATATAAATCACTGTGTCAGATGACAGAGCCATCTAATCCAATATTCTGTAAGCAGATCGCCAGCTCTAGGAAGCTCGCAGGCAAGGTTTGTGAAGGCGGAGATGTTTTGTAAGAAGGGGCCTGGCTCCTGGTTCGGGCCAGTGGTCCATGCAGTCCAGCACCCTCTTCTCACCATGGCTGACCCCCAGGTGCCTCTGGGAGACCTGCATGCAGGACCTGAGCACAAGAGCACAGCCAGGTAAGCCAGGCGCCAAATGGCTCCTTAAACCAGGGTTACAGTTGCCAAAATTGAATGTCTAGTTTCCACTTTGGGGCCAGACTGCTCAAAAGTCGTATTTTTCAATACAACTTTTTTGTTCCTGAATTTCTTTCTGATTGTGCAGATAAAATATCACAAATAGAATTCTAAAGGATGTGTTGCTAGTGCGTGAAAACAGACAAGATCCCCAGGTAGGCACCTCCAGGTGGTGGAGACGTCAGCTGCCACCCTGGCACCTGGGCATCTTCACTTGGTCGCAAGTGGCCAGTAGTCAGGTGCAAAATGTGCCCGGCGCCTGGCAGGTTTTGAACGCTGGCGACAATCACTAGTGGTTGTGGATAGCTGCCTTCTTCATGAATTTGTCCACGTCCTCTTTTGTGGGAATCAATTCCCTACTTTTAACAATGTGGTTTCTCTGCTCTTTCTCCACAACACCTGATATTTGGAGGTATACTTCCTCTGTACATGGAGGTTTTGTGTTGTCCTCTTTGCTACTGATAGACCTATCCTCCAGGCAATGTTGGTATCCATTTAGCCTTGCTGCTGCCTTTTTGTGTGGATTGCCTGCTGCCGGCAGGATTCAATATGTGCGTGGAGGGGCACTTATTAGCCCCCAGAAGCCTTTTCTCAGATTACACATGGGGAATTGAAACTGAGTCACTTGCATGCTGCCACTCATGTTTGTGGCTGGGTGGGGATTTGAAGCCCCCCAAGACTATGAACCTGTGCAGAGTGCCTTTCCCTCACTATTGGGTAAAACCACAGCAATTGCACATTGGGGCAGATTAGGAGACCTTTGTGGCAGTGGAAGTCTTCAGTTGTGGTCTGCCTTGGCTCAGAACTAAGCTCTGGTGGCTGGCAAGGAGGATTAAACCCAGCATCTCAAGTTGGAGGCAAAATTTAGGAAGCTGTCTTATTCCATCAGTCTTATCTAGCTCAGTATCATCTACACTTGCTGGAAGTGACTCTCCAAGGTTTCAGATCTGGGAGAAGAGGAATGTTTTTGCCTGGCACTTACAGATATATAATGAAGGCGCCCGACAAGCCTCCCTGGGGAGAGCATTCCACAAGCAGGGGGCCACCGCAGAAAAGGCCCGTTCTTGTGTTGCCACCCTCTGGACCGCTCATGGAGGAGGAGCACAAAGAAGGGTCTCAGATGATGATCACAGGGTCCAAGTTGGTTCATATGGGGAGAGGCAGTCCTTGAGGTATTGATTACCTACCACAGAACTATTTTTTTTTTTTTATAATGATTTTTATTAATTTTCCAAACATGTAATACAACACAAACAAAACAAAAGTATACAAAACATACAAACAAATAAACATGTATAATTGCTCAAACTTATTTTCCTAAACCTTCTTTCTCGGACTTCCCCATACCTCCCTTTTCCTGCATCCTTATGTTAACCCTTTCTCAGCAACCCTTCGTTCAATTAATTCGGTCATTTTCGTTATGCATTTTTTAAAGTTATGATTTACCGCTGCATGCTCTATTTCTTATAACCATGACATCTCAGCCATCATCAATTTTACAACAGTCTTTAAGGTATTTTTTGAATTTCTTCCAGTCTTCTTCCACCGTCTCTCTCCCCTGGTCACGGATTCTGCCGGTCATCTCTGCCATTCCCATGTACTCGATCACCTTCGCTTGCCATTCTTCCAGAGTGGGTAGCTCTGCATCTTCCAATACTTTGCCAAAAGAATTCTTGCCGCTGTGGTAGCATACATAAAAAATGTTTTGTCCTTCCTTGGCACCAATTGGCCCACCATGCCCAGGAGAAATGCCTCTGGCTTTTTCAAAAATGTCCATTTAAGGACCTTTTTAATTTCATTATAGATCATTTCCCAGTAGGCCTTTACCCTCGGGCAGGTCCACCAAAGGTGATAGAAGGTACCTTCAGTCTCATTACATTTCCAACATTTGTTACTGGGCAGATGATAAATTTTTGCAAGTTTGACTGGGGTCATGTACCACCTATAAATCATTTTCATTATATTCTCTCTTAATGCATTACAAGCTGTAAACTTAATACCTGTATTCCACAACTGTTCCCAGTCATCAAACATGAACTATGGCACTCTCCCTAATCAAGTTTGGGGTGTTGCCAACCTGATGCCCTTCACAGTTTGTTAGACTGCAATTCCCACCTGTCCCTCCCAACAACCTCTGGAGGGCACCAAGTTGGCAAAGGCTGGCCTAGAGTTTTGGGATTGGACTGGGGAGAGCTGAAATTAGCTGTCTTGTTCAGAAGAATTTTCTGGATTTATAAAGTCCTGAAATGAAATGAAATACAATTACTTGGTTGGCTGGTTCTCAGCCTGGTCTCTCCATTCTCTCCTTCCTTTTGGGAACGTGAGTGTTCACATTTGTTTGTAATTCTCCATCCCCCCCCCCCCTTCCACTGTACTTTGCTGGATGCTCAGCTTCTGATTTGGAGGGCTGCGCAGAGAGGGGCATCTGAGGCCCTGTCTGCACTTGTGTGCTTTAACCATTTTCAGACTGTCATGGGTAACCAACCTGGGAAACATAATTCTGCAAAAGGGGGGGGGGGGAGAGCGCATTCTTGATGCCCTTGAAAATCTTGTCTTTCCAGAGTTCTACAAATCTCAAGCCAGGTAAGATTTAGAGGCTCTCAGGCTGCTGCTGTTGAATTGGTCTAGCTATTGGCTATTCAGAGGCTGTATTCCAGATGTAGACAAATGTATTGGCTCAAGCCTGTGGGCTAGCTCTGCCCCTGAATGTCAGTTAGATTCAGAAGTGATGGGGTTTAAGCACATTCTGCACATGCTCATGGGCTTCAGGTGGAGAAATGGGAAAGACTCAGAACAACTTAGGACATAGGAAGCTGCCTTTAACTGAGTCAGGCTGTTGATCTATCTTAGCCAGATTCTGAAAGGAATCCTTGATCAATACAAATTAAGCAGCAGCTGTTGCTCTGTTGGGCTTGGATGTGATTCACCCACAGGTGTGTGGCAGGAAGTTGTGCCCTGCTCTCCTTGGGAGAAGTGAATGCCTGTTTCTGCAGAACAGGAGTTTGAAAGTGACATTTTCTTGAAGAGGTGCTATCTGTGCAAATTGAGCCAGGTATTCTGGACTTTCACAGCAAGAGGCAGGTTGCTCCTTGAAAAATTGTGTCAGGGTTTTTTTGGTTGTTTCCCCCCAGAATCTAGTTTCTATGTTTGAAGCCAGAAAAAGATTTTCCTGGGTTTGAGCATATGGCAGATCAAAAAGGATTTGGTTGATTCGGCCAGCTCTATGATTCTATGTATCTACCTTGTTTTGCCTAATCCTACTGTAGAGAAGACCAGTTTAAATATGGAAAAAATGCCTTGCTACTCTTTTTCTTCCCAAAGTTAATATTCCATGGCGAACAAGTTGGAAAGAAAGCGATGAGGAACTTGTTCTATCAAATTAAGCCAGTGTTGTTCTGCACCGCTGGATGGCTTTTCTCTGAGGTGCCCATCCCATTCCAGCTGTGGTTAGCAAACCCAAGAGCAAAATGTAGCAAGGAGGCTGTTAGCACAACAAGTAATCCGGCCAAGCAGGGCCTGCACGCAGCACAACAACCCCACCAGCCATTTGACCCGAGGGAACCCTTAACAAGCATTGTGGTTGGTTGGCTGGTGAAATTAAACCAGCAAATTATTATAGCAGTTAGGTTTTCTTTCTTGAGAAACATTACAAATATTTTTAAGTCTTAGGACAACAATCAAAACTGCTGAATTATTAGTATACATTTATATTTCACCTTTCATACTCCTTCTCTTTATTATATCTTCACAACCCTGGGAGGGAGGTTGTGCTGAGAGATGGTTGGCTCAGGGTCGCCCCCAGCAAGTGGCGTGGCTGAGTGGGATTTGAACCCAGCTCCCCAGGCCCTGGTCCAGCACTCTAACCACCACACGGGCCACAGCATTTATTTCCCCGAGTGCCCAGGTCGCTTCTGGAGAATTTAGGGATAGGGTGACGTGAGTGGGATATGAATTGTGGGGTGTATGAAGTGGTTTAATATAACGTGGGGTAATGCACGGGGAGAATGGAATTGATTCGGAGTAAGACATTTTGGGGAATTAATTATGGGTAAATGAACTGAAGAGGAGCTAATTCACACTTTGCCACTACAGTAGTTCAGTTTCCCCAAATTCTCCAGAAACACTCTGGGCACTTGGGAAAAGATCATGGCTTGTAGTGTGTGTATATTCACCTCACTCTTGACTCTGCTTAATAGTTTTGTGGTGGGGGCTGGCCTGCTTCTAAAAACAATTTGAGAAGAGGACGTGGCGTGACTGTGTGTGTGTAAGTAAAAAGCAGGTGTTTGACAACCAGCCTCTCCTAGCCTGATAGCCTCCACATGGGGATAATAGGAGTTGTGGTCCAAAACCAATCACCCTAAGAAGGAAAACCTCTCCAACTCTGCAAAAGAAGCAGCTGCCGAAACTGCACCAAAAAACACAGAAGAGCACACATGCTTGCACATTGACATTCACCAGCTGGAAGTGGTGGCTTGAAGGAGCCTTCACAGGTCAAATCTCCCCCCCTCCCCCGCCGCCTTTAAAAAGAAGGTCTTATCGTCTGCCTCCAGCCTAGGAAATGCATTCATAACCTGCTGTTCCTCTGTCCGAATTCCCCAGCTTGAACTCTGCTCCCAAGGCTGAGAGTCTTGGTACACCTCAGATCAGAAACCATTATCAGCATCACAACCTTAATGGGCACATTAGTGGTTACCTTTTTTAATGCTCTGGGGTATATTTCACAATGACTCTCTTTCAGGTCAGTGTCCTGTGATGTCCAGGAAACCCTTTTCTTGATATAGACACACAGGAAGTGGAATTTCAGAATTGGACAAGTGTATGAAGGGGGTGGTGATCTATATGTGCTGGGGGGGGGGGGTCCTCCCATTTCCAGCCCCGGTTACTCACAGCCTGACTCATCCTGGCTGCCACGTGCTCCTTCCCTTCAAGCAGGAGCCGATCATCGCAGTACCTGAGTGGAAACTCTCTCAATGCCCCCTTTGTTCCCCTCTGCATCCTCTTTCCCTCCCCCTTCCTTTCCCACCATCCGATTCTGACACTGTTCATTCATAATTGAGGCCGCTGTAACCTTAGCCAGGCTAACCTCCTTCCTTCCATTGTTGTCAGGGCCCCTGACGGAGCGAGAGGAAGGCATCGCAGCAGGAGCCTCCTCGGAAGGCAACGGGAGAAGCGGGAGCCTTGCGTCCTGGTCAGCATGGCCACCAGCCCAGCCCTGGGCATGTGTTTCCTGGCCTCTGTCGTTCTGAGTGTGGGTGCCTCCTCGGTTAGCAACTGGTGGAACCTGGTGCCCCGGAAAACAGTCCCCTACAAAGGTGAGTCAAGTGCGCCTTTTTGGCCCAACCCGTATGCCAGGGTGAAAATGGAAGCTCGATAGATGTCCACTGTGTGCTTGCATATCCGCAACAGAGACCTAGATAACATCTCCCTTAAGTGGGCAGTGAGGTTACAGGCTTTCCTCTCCCTTTCTCTTCTATTTTAAATGCATATTGGTGGCTTTATAGAAATCACAAATGCATAGTGTTTATTTTAAAAAAGCAGCCGCTGCCCCTGAAAAGCAGCGGTAGTGGCGCCCGCCCTGTGGAATGCCCTCCCATCAGATGTCAAGAAAATAAACAACTACAGTGGTATCTCGGGTTAAGAACTTAATTCGTTCTGGAGTTCCGTTCTTAACCTGAAACTGTTCTTAACCTGAGGTACCACTTTAGCTAATGGGACCGCCTGCTGCTGCCGCCACACGATTTCTGTTCTCATCCTAAAGCAAAGTTCTTAACCCGAGGTAATATTTCTGGGTTAGTGGAGTCTGTAACCTGAAGCATCTGTAACCTGAAGCGTCTGTATCTGATTCTTAGAGGACATCTGAAGGTTTAGGGAAGTTTTAAATGTTTGATGTTTTATTGCTTTATTATTATTAATATTCTGTTGGAGCCGCCCAGAGTGGGTTGGGAAACTCAGTCAGGTGGACAGGGTATAAATAATAAATTATTATTATAATTATTATAAACAGTAATATTTTAAAACAAGGTTGTAATGGTGACCAGACTGAACAAGTGACTGTAACAGATGCTAAAGCTACAATGCAAAAGTGTCCAGTAGTTTTCTCTATAGCACATTTTAACTTTACAGATTACTCTGGCCTAATGTCTTACCCACTCTTTGGAAGACTCCAGATAAGACTTTTTCATGTCTGAAAGCCTTTGTGAACTGGAAATGCACCTCTTTCTCCAATAGAAGGGTGGGCTGGCAGTGTTAATGACACATGGGCTAATAACTTGGAGGTTCCCTCCCTTCCCCCACCCACTCTTTGAGCCAAATGTCTTGACTCTTCCTTGCCCTGAGCCTAGTTTCAGAGGAGATGGAGACCGGTGCCTCTGGCATCACCCAGGTATCTGCTCTGCTTGGATTCTTCTGTTCTTTTCTCCTCCGAGCTTTTCCTTCAGCAAACTGCCTTGGATGGGCTGAGGGCTGGCCAGGACTTCAAAGGCAAACAGGCAAAGCAAAGGAAGCCAGAGACAGAAAGCGGGTGTCAAGCGCAGCCAGGCAGCTCTTCACGGGGAGCTGATTTTTATATATTTAGGACACCATCCAGCTAACACATCCCACCAGTGCAAAGATTCCCCCCCCCCCGCACCCTCCCCAGGTCTGCTCTGGAGGGTTGTGGGAACCCCAGAATGGGTTTAGGGGGCACATGGGGGAGTGGGGTGTGTGTGTGTTTCTATTGTGCAAGTGGAAATCCTTGTGGTGGCAGGATGCTTAACTCTGCACTTCTTTTGGAAACAAACCATCATTTCTGTGCTATCCCTGTAACTGAGAATTAGGAACAGAGAAGATGATTTTGAAAAGCCAGTGTAAATATGTGAGCAGCCCACAGATTAAGATGTAAAGAGTTGTAGAAAAGCTCCAGGCAAATGTGGGTGGTGCTGTGGAAAGGGGCCTTGGAGGGAGAAAAGGTGCCTAAAAATATCACATTTGATCCCCAGGTGAGCTGCTCCGGAGAGGGCATTCCCTGAATGGGGCACCAAGACATCTCTGTCCCTGGCAGCTGCCCACCTGAGGCTGCCCCCAGCCCCCTCCTCCTCCCACTTCTTTTTAGGGTGAAGCCAAAGAAAGCAGGGCAGCGCCTTGGGCTTTGGGTGATCTGGGCTCCAAGGCAGGCAGGGACTCAGCAGAAGTTCTCAAGGGTTGCTGGTTAAGGGACTTTTACCTCTTTTGACCCTCGTGGTATTTCCTTCTAACCTCAGACTGTGGCTGGCTAAGGGGCTGCTTCGTGAAGCTGCAGCCCAGATGGTGGAATCAGACCTGGGCCTGAATTTGAGTCCTGGATCTGCCTTAGTTTACTTGTTAAGGACCATTTCTATACCATTTAATATATAAAAAAATCTCTACGACAATTAAAAACACGGTGAAACTATTAGTACAAACTACTAAAACAATTAAAGTTACTACCAAAGCAGTTAAAGCAAAAAACAAATGAGATAAAGCATTGTAATATACTCAGGAGGAAGTGTCAGCGGCTTTACAAAAGCAACACTTAATCTAGCTTTTACTGTTTTGAAAACTGGAACTTTATGCACCGCCCTGCCAACAGTCATCTTTCACCACTGAGCTTCTAGTCCTGATGGCTGAGGTGGGAATACGTTTGAAAAAGTGACTGGAGCAGATGCTAAAACTGCAATGCAAAAGAGTCAAGGTTTTTTTGTTTTTGTTTTGTCTTTCTTGAATGCAGTTTGGGCCTTGAATGGGAACCGTATGGGGTGGATGAAAGCAAGGGCTGTGGATCAGGGTGACCTGGCAGAGTCACCTGGCTGGTTGGTGTGGTTACCCAGCCTTTTCATTAGATAGAGCTGCTCCTGCCCCTCCCTTGCAGCACATGTGGGGAGGAGGAGATGCCTAGAGTTTCCACCCAGCCAGAATTGTACAGGCCTGACCAGAATTCTGTCCTTTGGGCCATTTGCCAGACCCAGGAGAAGGCAAATGCCTGCCAAGCCAATGCTTGCTGTTATTGTGCTCTAACCGTCACAGGGCCTGCCCACATGCCAAAGGGATTGGGGGGGCGTGCTTGTTGGGTGTTGTGCATGTACAGTGTGCTGCCCGGTGGGGGGATGGGGGACTCTGCCCCAGAGCAAGAGGAACACAGAAGCAACTGCTGCATTTTGCAAGGCGTGCATTGTAGTCTGTTTCAGAAGGCTGTGCTTATATGTTGGCAGGTCCCACTCCTGAAGGCTTGAGGCTCCTGTATGATCTGGAACCTTGCCCTGTGGGATGCAGTACAATTGCATCTCAAGTGGGGGTTTGCTCCCAAGGATTCTGCATATGCCCAAACCCTTGGAGCTGCTTCCATGTGAGCAGCCCACAGCTTCCCTCCACTCCCACACAAGCAAGGCAGAGAGTTTTCCCAGCACAGAAGAACTTGTAAGCCCTCTGCCTTGCTTGGAGAGTGCTGGCCCCAGAGGCCCTGAGATGCTCTCATGAGATCTTGTGGGGCTGTCTGAATTCCCATGAGAGCTGGTGGGAGCATCCCAGACCTTGCTTCCCAAGGAAAAGCTGGTGCAAAAAGAGCTTCGAAGCTCTCCGCCTTGCTTGCATTTAGCTTGTGGGATTTCAGCCAGTGGTCTTCAACCACGTATAGTTGAAATCATGCAAGTTAAATGCGTGTAAGATGCAATGGTACTGTATAAATGTAATGAGTAAATAAATGAAATGTAATACAGTTGTTGGGTTGCATTGTAGCTGATGTGCATAGGTTCCCTATCAGATGTCTGTGTTCAACCCACTGCCTGTGTATGTGTATGTACCTGCTGGTGCATCTCTATTTATGTATTTCCAGCATCTTCTGAAGGGCTGCGTGTGTTGCATTTTCCAGCTGCCATGTGGGTACACCAGCCAGCCCAAAGTACACCTGGGCCTTCTTAGTGACAAACGTGAAGCATCGTCTGTTAGCGGCTCCAGGCATCTTGTGAAGGTGCATCTTTTTGCTCAGGCTTTCCCTGACTCGTGAGATTGGACTCCAGGGCTGTGCAGCCCTTTCCCAACCATCAGGAACATGCCTTATGCAGCTTCAAATGAGTGGTCGACCCAGCACAGTATTGCTTGCACAGACCGGCAGCAGCTCCCCAGGGTTTCAGACCAGAGCCCTCCCAGGAGAGTCTGAGGATTGAACCTGGGACCTTCTGCGTGTGATGCTGGTGCTCTGAGTTACACCCCATCCTTTCCTTGGAAGGAAGCGAGGAGACGCTCTGATTCCTGGCCATTTGGAAGTTCCTTCGTATTCAGCCACACAGGCAGGGTCTCCGTTGCATCTCTTGCACTATGACATGTTAAGTCACTTTAGGGCATTCCAGAGAGGCTCTTTGGCTGCTGGTTTTCTAGTGGGGCTCACAACTATTCTGCAAAGTTCCTTGCAGTTGGCGACTTCTGTTAGCACCAAATCTTCCAAGGCAGCCTTAGCAAGCATCTCCAGATGCTTGTAAATCAAATCAAATCTTTATTATTAGGGTCAATGACCAGCACTGAACTAGATCCATTAAACTACAACTCCCATCAGCCCCAGCTAGCACAGCCATATATGACACAGGGGCTGCTGGGGTTTTTAGTCCACAGCACCTGGAGATAACCAGGTTGCAGCAAGCACAGGGCAGGGCAGGCTGCGCTGGGAGTCCAAAGCCACTTCCTTGTCCCTGGCTCAGAATGGAGACTTCTCCAAGAAGCTCGTCCCTTGATCCAACTGTTGACAAGGAGGAAACCTTAAAAACCACAAGGAGTGCTGTGATCTGGTGGAACTTTGCATGTGGGTTTGACTGAGGCTTGCAAGAAAGCTGTTAATTAAGCTGGGGAGTTGGGGCAAGCCAACACTGTTAATTAAATGCAAAATAGGGAGGAGTTAGGCCAGCAAGAGGCAGAAGCGGCTTGAATTGGAAATCCAGTTGGATGCTCATTTTTAAGAAGAACCCAGATTTGGAGAAGTCAGCTGATTTTGCCACTGGTGTCACTCCAGAGAGGGTCAGACGGAAACACTCATGGCTTAGGCCCCCAACTGCAGTGCTGTGGGATCCTTTTTTGTGTGGCATGATCCCACATGGCTGTGGATGGCATCTGAAGAACCCATCCATGGGGCTGGGGCCCCATGTGTGGCTGTTTCCCTTGCCAGGGGTGCAGAGGGACAATTTGTGTAGGAAACACAGGAAGCTGCCTGTGTCAGACCGTTGGTCCATCTAGCTCAGTATTGCCTACACTGACTGGCAACAGCCCTCCAGAGTCTCAGATGGTAGACTCTACCAACCCAACCTGAGGACATTGGGGAGTGAAGCTGGGACCTTCATGCAAAGCAGATGCTCTGCTGCAGAGCTGTGTCCCTGTGGCCTGCACAAAGGGTGGTGTGTCAACCACCTAAGGCAGAGGTTTTCAACCTTTTTAGGTCCACAGTTCCCTTAACCAACTACATTCTTTCTGCAGCACCCAGTGGGGCTCAGGAGCCCAGTTACAGAGCCGGCAGCCCCTCGCCCCTTTTCAAACACCCTCCCTTGTGGAGGGTTCCCTCAGCCTCCTCTCTTCTCCCCCCTCCTTGGGAGTCCTCTGGGCAGCCGCAGCTGCTGCCCCAGGTCCCTGAACTGCCCCCCCTGCCCCAAAGAGAGGTGCCTCCTCACACTGCCCTAGAAGCACCTTTCGCCTGGGGAGCTTGTAGCCAGGGCTGCTGCAACAAACAGCTGTGCAAGCCTTTGGGAGGCAGAGACATGAGAGGGCATCAGAGGAGGGAGGGAAGGAAAGAAGGACAGAGGACAGTGTTGCCCGTGGCACCCCTGACCACCATTCAAGGCGCCCCAGGGGGCCACGGTGCACGGGTTGAAAACCACTGACCTAAGTAAATAAATGAATTGAATTCTGCCTCGCCTCCAGTAGAATTCAAGGGTTCTACTTGAGTCCATACAGTTTCCAGACAGTCTGTACTCCTAGTACTGACTCCTGTAGCTTCAGCAAGGTTGTAGCCTCATGGGCCTTCAGGTCATCATGCCTGGCTCTGTGGGGTTTTTGTGGGAGTTTTTTTGTTCTGTTTTTTGCAGTCCTGTCATTCATTCGGATTGTGTGACCTGCACTGATCCTGCTTGATGGATCGGCAGAGTCTGTTTGGCTTGCAGATGGAAGCTGGGAATGGCTGTCAGAAAGGGCCCTGTGGGCCCCGTCAATCAGTGTTTGCACCAAGGTTGGAAGCAAGCAGCTCAGGGTACACCCCATTTAAGATGATATTCGGTGCCATGCCTTGTTTGCAAACCAAACTTTATGCTCTTCAAAGTTCACTTTGGCGGGGGGGGGGGGTTAACTTGGGGTGAAGGTACTTTTTTTGAGTCCACATTCCTTTGTGGGCAACCTTCCAAGGACCACTTGCCAACAGCAGAGAGAGTCGGAGGCAAAAGGGGTTGAATGAGACTCTGGCTTTGTGTACTGGGGTTTTTGTGTCAGCCAGGCTGAAGCCAGAGGGTTGTACCCACAGACACATCCCTCCATTCGGGCAAGCAAGAGGCATTATCAGAGTGCCTAGTTTAACTCCTTTGATGTCCTTGCCTCCAGATGAAATGAAACCCAACGTGCACAATTGCATTGGCTCACACCCATCCCTTGTTCCCCTGGCTGCTCTCTTTCTCTTGCTCTGCCCCACTTGGCGAAATTTAGACTGCAATATCTTGCTCAGGAGCCTCTCTTTTGTGTTTGCTTATCTTACTCTGTAAAGCATTGTCAGTATAGATGTTGAGGCATCATCATCAATAATAGTAATAAATAATGAACAAGAACCATAATACTAACCTATTAAAGAAACTCCTTTGGGGCAAGAAGACCCGAAAGTGCAGGGAGAAGAATGCAAAGGGGCAGCTCACCACTTGCCTTCCTCCTACCATCTTTTCCAAAGATGATTTTCTATTCAAACAGCAAACAGTAAAGGAGCATGTGCTTCCCAGATCAGCTTTTAGACCGTTTTGTTTTCCCCACTTCTTTTCCTTACGGGGGGGGGGGGGATGTGTGGTGTTCTAAAATTCACTGATGACCCCAAGTTCAGAGGCGCTGGCAGAGATGAGGATTGGAAGACGACCAAAGGGTGATACTGAGTGACCTCATAGGCTGGAGCAACGGAAGCTGGGAGGAAATTAATAGGGCCTTGTGTAAGGCGATGCACTCGTGGGCTGGTGGTGAGCTCTTGATCTGCTGCGGACTCGTCATCCAGAACTGACAGCGTAGGGAGAAGGACTTGGCAGGGGAGCAGTGGGGGAGGAGGGGCACTAAGTCGCTTGATGACTCTCCTCTGAAGTGATGGGGCTGTAGTGCTGGCAAATACAATTCTTGGGTGTTAGGAGGGGCCAGTTCTGGAAGGTACTGAGATAATAAATAGCTGAAGCAGGACTGGGCTGTGACGGTTCATCCGCCTGGCTTGGACAGGAACTTTTCTGACAGCGCTGAGGATGCTAAGTGTCTAGCCTCAGGCCATCTGTATGTTCCTTTCCCAGCATGCTTTCGGGGGGGGGGGGGACTTTTTCCATTTTGCACGGTTTCGTTGGTGCCTCTAAAATATTTCCTCCCCCAGCGAATGACTATAAAGCTTCATATGCCTTGTTGGGTTGGACTGCCTGCTGCTGAACATTAGAAGATTCAGGTCCCACATAAAAAAAATACTTCTTGATGTAGCACATAATTAAACTATGGAATTTGCTCTCAGAAGAAGTAGCGCTGGCCACCTCCTTGGACGGCTTTAAGAGAAGATTAGACCCATTAATGGAGGAAAAGGCTGCCAGTAGCTACCAGCCATGATGACTGCCCTATGAGAGGCAGTGTACCTCAAAATGCCAGAGGGCTGTGACACTCAAGTCCTGCCTGTGGCTCCCCAGGGAGGCGCCTGCTTGGCCACAGTGAGACCAGGATGCTGACCCGATTGGCACAGCCTCTTCTGAAGTTCTTAACTGCAGCCTGTCCCAGGTACTTCTCATATCACAGTAAAATTAGGAAAGGAAGACCCATTTGGGAAGGTTAGTAAAACACGGCAGAAGAGCATTTTAAGAGCAGTCCTTTGGTTGCATGCAATAGCTTTCTTGATTTGATCCAGGAATCAAGATATATGGGTTTAAAAAACAGAACACACTTTTAGAGCAATATATTCTGTATGAAGAACATACAGAAGATAGATTTGGATCCAGATCTCTGGGTGGCTTGCGGTAGGTTGGCAAGATCTCTAATGGTATAAGCAGCAACAAAGTGGTCCCTCCCCCAAATTATACTGTTTAAATTGTGAGAGCTGGGTGTTGGAGGGCAGTGACCAGGGGTGGATTTTTTTGTGTGGAAGGACTCTGAACACCCAGTTCTGATGCTCAAAATCAAGTCCCTGGGCTCAGAATTATTTAATTCTAAGTGCATGTCTTTTGCGCCAGACTCCAGGTGGTGGGATTTGGGGTTTTCAGTAAAAACAAAGTAGGCAGATCCTGCATGTCATCAAGCCTGCCCATCCCAGTTGTGGATATGAAACATTAATGGCCATATGGACAAGACCATTGCTGGGATCTTAGCCTTAAAGAAAAGCTGTGGCATCTTGATATTTAACACCTGGAAAGGTCAAGCCTGAGAAGTTGCGCTTATAAACACACATGGTGGTCTTGTCTTATTTCACTGCAGTTTTGCGCTCCAGTCCATCAGGAAATGGTAGAAATCGCAGCCTTTTTGTTAAAACATTAAGCAATGTTGATGGTGTTGCTGCTGCTCACTTTCATAAAAAGATAATAATATCCAAACTATGTTGCCTGCTGCAAAGATGCTTATTGTGCAACATCAGAAGTCTCTTCCGACCATTGAGACAGATTGGATTAATAAACAACGGGATGTTTTGATAATGGCTAGGTTGATGCAACAGATCTGAACTAAATATGGAAGCCTGGGGGTGGGAGCTTTATGGCAGATTTGGGCCCCAGGATCACGGAACACTTGCAGACTTAATTGCATATCTGCAAGATGACCCCCTCCAGCCCCTCTGGATTCAACCAACTCATTTTTCTTCTGGATGGGTAGACCAGGTCTACAGTATTTCATTTCAGAAGTGGAAGGTGCTTTTTAAATAATAATAATAATAGTAGTAGTAGTAATAATAATAATATAATCCTTTCCTTAACAAAAAAAACACCTAGCACAGGCATGTACAAAGTCCATTGGGGGGCCTAATCTGGCCCTCTGGTCGATTTAATCCGGCCCCTGTGGCAGTTTATTTCCTGCAGCAAAATCCCCCCCAAAACCCTATAATCCTAAAAAAAAAGCTCAACAACTTTGGTTGGACCTCACTCATCAAATCCGGCCCTCTCTGAAAAAAGTTTGGCCACCCCTGACCTAGCGCTTTGGAGAGAGAGCTTCCAGCTCAGCTTGACCTCATCTGTGCTAGTTTTTGCATAGACCTGTTTTATTTTCCCTCGCTTGCACTTTCCCCCCTCGTTGGGGACTCTGCCCTATCATTCAGCAACGTGCACCTGAATATTCCTACCCTACCAGGTTAGATCTTAACAATTTAATATTTTAATTAAGCCTGTGTGTGAAATAATATGTAAAATGGGGAGGTGAGAGGTGAATTGCGATTCCCAATGAGAGCCAGGGTAGTGTAGAGGTTAAGAGTGTCAGGCGAGGACTTGGGAGACCAGGGTTCATAGAATCATAGAATCATAGAGTTGGAAGAGACCACAAGGGCCATTGAGTCCAACCCCCTGCCAAGCAGGAAACACCATCAGAGCACTCCTGACATATGGTTGTCAAGCCTCTGCTTAAAGACCTCCAAAGTAGGAGACTCCACCACACTCCTTGGCAGCAAATTCCACTGTCGAACAGCTCTTACTGTCAGGAAGTTCTTCCTAATGTTTAGGTGGAATCTTCTTTCTTGTAGTTTGGATCCATTGCTCCATGTCCGCTTCTCTGGAGCAGCAGAAAACAACCTTTCTCCCTCCTCTATGTGACATCCTTTTATATATTTGAACATGGCTATCATATCACCCCTTAACCTCCTCTTCTCCAGGCTAAACATGCCCAGCTCCCTTAGCCATTCCTCATAAGGCATCGTTTCCAGGCCTTTGACCATTTTGGTTGCCCTCTTCTGGACACGTTCCAGTTTGTCAGTGTCCTTCTTGAATTGTGGTGCCCAGAACTGGACACAGTACTCCAGGTGAGGTCTGACCAGAGCAGAATACAGTGGCACTATTACTTCCCTTGATCTAGATGCTATACTCCTATTGATGCAGCCCAGAATTGCATTGGCTTTTTTAGCTGCCGCGTCACACTGTTGGCTCATGTCAAGTTTGTGGTCAACCAAGACTCCTAGATCTTTTTCACATGTACTGCTCTCAAGCCAGGTGTCACCCATCTTGTATTTGTGCCTCTCATTTTTTTTTGCCCAAGTGCAATACTTTACATTTCTCCCTGTTAAAATTCATCTTGTTTGTTTTTGCCCAGTTCCCTAATCTCCACTCTTTCCTGTAGATCACTGGTTGTCCTTGGGCCCGCCTCTCTGCCCCTCAACCTATCCTACCTAACAGGGCAGTTGTGGGGATTAACTGAGGAGGGGAAGAGCCATGTGTGACACCTCAAGTTCCTTGGAGAACATAAATAACATAAATATTTATATTTATCTCTTCTTTTATTGTTGCATTACATAAAAATGTATAGTAATTATAGTGGCCACTGCGCTTAAGTGGAAAGCAGTTCTGGAAGGCTGAACCCACATTTTTTGCAGTCTCAACTCCCCTCACTACTGCAGTCACCCAACCCTCCGAAGAGCTGCTCCTGGAGCCTGGGTGAACCCTCTGCAACAGTAAACAATGGGATGGGGAAGGAGTGGAAGCTGGGTGCTTCTTCCTGTGAGTGCAAAACCACAATTGGATATGACCCATGGTAGTTTCCTTTGAAAAAGAAAGAAGGCATGTGAGTAGCAAAGGTGGGGGGGGGGCTGCTGCTGCCTCCCCACTTTCTGTGCTGAAGTAAGAATCTGTCCTCGCAGCTGATCCAGTCTGGCCTGGAGTTTTTCCTCTGCTCATTCCTTGCGCTCTGGCTCTGCCCAGGCTGTCTCAAAGGGGTGCAGAGTGTTTGGGCATCCTTCCTGCCCACCTCTCCCCATGGAGGACAAGGCTCCCGCTGGCTCCTGGCCAGGACGGCTCTGCTGTGTCTGCAATGCTTCTGAATCCCAGTTGCTGGAAAATACAGGAGGGGGGGAGAGGGTTGCTCCTGTGCTAGGAGCCTGCCTGCGGCTCCCCCCCAAGAGGCACCGGGTTGGCCAGGTGGGGCTTGGGCCGGATTCTGCAGGGCTCCTCCTAGGTTCTTCTTATTGGAAATGGGCCTGCCCTTGTTGGACTTCTGGATTTGTTGTTGTCTGAAGGTTGCAGTCGTACCTTTACTTCTCAAACGCTTTGGCTCCCAAACAACCAAAACCCGGAAGTGACTGTTCTGGTTTCCGAACGTTCTTTGGGGGGCTTCTGCTGCTTCCAATTCGTGCTTTGATTTTTGAACGCTTTGGAAGTCGAACGGACTTCCGGAACAGATTCCGTTCCGCTTCCAAGGTATGACTGTATATTAGTGTGGGGAGGGGGGTGATATTATAATTTATGCATTAGGTTTGCTATATTATACTCTGCTCCACAGGGATTAAATTTAATGAAGAGTGAGCTAGAAGTTCATAGAATAAAAATAAATTATTTAAATAAGGACTAACTCTCATTTGCTTGTGAGTAAGAGCTCCCCCGTGAAATATAGTGTTACTGTACTTCCAAATAAATAGTGGTAGGATCAGGCTCTCAAAGGATTAAAGCTGTCCTGGTCCTGGGGAGAGGAAGCGGAGCCGCCTTGTTTGAAGCATTGCCTTGTCTGGTGAATTAGGACTCTGCCACTGGACCTTATTTTCTCTCAAGGCTTTGGTGCTGTTTTTGTGAGACGAAAGATGGAAGTTACTTTGCTTTGGTTTCGCCCCTGCCTGAGTGGCGGAGAATGACTCCTGTTTCAGATACAAGGGCATATAATTCTATTTTATTCACTCGATTTGCTTCTTACATGCTGTGTGCTGAGTGTGGCAACTGCTTCTGTGACAAGGATTTGAAACTTCTTAATGTGATGTCTGCACCGTCCCATTCACACATGCAGGTCATCAAGTGGTGAATGTGCATGTGTGAACCAGGTTTGAGGCAGGTCTTATTTGCATGCTGAATTGGCTAATGGATCTCTACAACTGAAGGCTGGAAATAATTCCTCCTCTCCTCTTGTCAGACGGATTTGTGATATCTATACAATTAAACCATTTTTGCTCTCTGCTTGTACAGCTGATCTGACTAGCTGAGAGTTCAAATGGGAAAGTCGCTGGTTCACCATAACCCATGAACTCAAGGCCTTAAGTAAATCCACATCTTAAATCTTCAGTCTTTCCCCTCCCATCTGTAGTATGATGGTAAAGGTAAAGGTAAAGTGACCCCTGACTCTGGGCAAATCTTGCTTTATTGGCCGAGGGAGCCAGCGTACAGCTTCCGGGTCATGTGGCCAGCATGACTAAGCTGCTTCTGGCAAACCAGAGCAGCGCACGGAAACGCCGTTTACCTTCCCGCCGGAGCGGTACCTATTTATCTCCTTGCACTTTGATGTGCTTTCGAACTGCTAGGTTGGCAGGAGCTGGGACCGAACAACGGGAGCTCACCCCGTCGCGGTTATTCGAACCGCCAACCTTCCAATCAGCAAGCCCTAGGCTCTGTGGTTTAACCCACAGCGCCACCCACGTCCCAAGTATGACAGTATGAGTATACAAATACTGTTTTTTTCCCCATTTTAATGAACAATCGAAAGCACTAAATGTTTCTTATTATGTTTTTAAAGAATCCCACTGCAGAGTCTTAGAGATGAGGCTCCATGCCATAGGCTGCTTCAGGGTTCCCCAGCCTATTGGGGGTGATACTCACAACACCTTCCAAGCAAAATACCTATAATGACCCCCAAAAAAACACACACGTAAACACAGAGAAATAAAGCAAGCATCAACTCCCCCCAAAAGACAGAGGCTGCAGCATCACCAAACAAGCAAAAACAAAAAGAAACCTCTAAATGTTGTAAATTGAGAAGGCTTGGGGCAGGGGGTCCGGGACAGTCCCTAGGTGAGGAGACTGAAGGTGCCATGATGTGTGGGCTCCTCCAGGGCTCCTCTGTTCTCAGAGTGTTTGTGCCCCCACCACACTTCCTTTTCCTTTCCTTTTTATGAGGCCACAGCCTTGTCATGAATAAAAGAACCTGGCTTCAATCCAGAATACTTCAGCCCCCAAAGTTGCAAGCAAGCTTCTAGATCTCATGGTTTCTACGAGAGGAAGGCTCTGGGAGTCGGTGGAAGGGGCTCGGGCCTTTTCTACACCCAGAGAAGAGCCTGGATGCCAGATCAGACCAAAGGTCCTTCTAGTCCTTTTCCCACCATAGCCAACCAGATGCCCCAGTGGGGAGCCCTCAATCAAGACCTGAGTGCTGCCCGGGCGCCTGTGCCCTACCTGCCCCCACGGCCTCACAAGTTGGGGCAGAGAGCTTAACTGGCATGAGTAGTGTGGAGGTTTGGAACAATCTGATCAGTTCTGCCAGACAGCGTTCGCCTCCTGTCAAATAAATCTTGCTTTTTATTAGATGCAATAAGTGGAGAGCACCCTCCTCTTCTAGATGAACCTGCAGAACACGGTTTTCCTGAGATTTGCCAGCTTTGATTTGCCAACACGCCAGCATCCCTGCCTATCTTTCTTTGGCACCTTTGGGCTGGAGGTTTGCTCTAGGAACTGTGGGCGCCTGGAGAGTGCGTGGTCTCACCTGCTGGGCTCTCCTGAGGCAATTGCCAGTGGTTGCTGCAAACACCTGATAATGATCTCATGCTCTGTTTGCAGCTCAGACAGAGTCCTTGGGGACCTCTTCTTCCTGCTAGCAATGCTGCCTTCCCTTGTGTCATCCTTTGCCATAGGGATGCGGGGGGAGGCTTGGGCTGGCGCCTGGCAATAGTCTTTATCCCCTTGTGGCAACCCGGTCTATTTTAGGTCCAAACGTAAGAGGTAGCTTGTGAGGTTTTTGTTTTATACGGTGAATGACTTACTCTGTGACTGCAGCCATGCTGTGAACTGCTGCATTTCTCTTCTCTCCAAAGAATCTGGTCTATTTTGGAGAATCCCAGGTTTCGTTTACATTAAGGAACAAGTTTCTAGTCCACGTGAACCTCACAGCCGGCTCTCACCTGAGTCTCCCCATATTCCTTGAGTCACGCATTCCTTTCCACTGCTTTTCCACTGTTTGGCATTGGGGCAGCAGCCACGTGGCCCACCAGCCAAGGGTGGAGAGACTGCACTGAGCATTATTTAGGAGGCCTCCTGTTCCCCTCACAGGGCTACAGCTCCCAGAGCGGTTTAACAGTCAATCCCTCTTCCCAAGGAACCCCCTGGAATTGTAACCTGTAAGAGGAATAGAAGTCTCAGTACCCTTAACAAACTACAGTTCCCAGGATTCTTTGAGGGAGGCCAGGACTCTTTAAAGTGATATCATAGTGCTTTAACTGTATGGTGCAGACAGGGCCTGGGCGAGTCAGACAGTTCATATTGTCTCTTCACTGACCGGCAGTGGCTCTTTGGGGTGACGAACCAGTCCAAACTTTGGGCTGCACAGGGTTCTTTCAGGGCAGGGAGAACACAGGCGTGGCAGCCCCAGGCGCCCTCCCTGCTCTGGTTTAGAGGATGGGAGTCTCCCCAAACACAGAGGGAGAGGTTAGAGCCATTTATAATGGGAGTAGGTGGGGTGAAAGTGTACAAGGAGGGGCCACGGACCTCCCACCCGTCTCGTGCACAGATGACACACAGCCGCCTGCCTGCCTCCTCCTCTTCCACTCCCCCTTTTGCTGCTGGGCACCCGGAAGGCGGAGCTGGGCACCCAGCCTGGCTCCAAATGGAGGCACGCCGCTCTAATCCCTCTCCCTCCAGTGGTGCGTGTCAGCACATTCTGCTGATTCACAACAAAGCCACTGATTACAGGGCCGGGCTCCGTAATTGCCTGGCTGGGGTGCTTGGCTGAATGAGACCCATCCTGCCAGCTCTGCTGCAAAGGCCTTGCTCAGTGCTTGAAATGCCCGAG
This sequence comes from Podarcis bocagei, assembly GCF_964188305.1. Taxonomy (NCBI): domain Eukaryota; kingdom Metazoa; phylum Chordata; class Lepidosauria; order Squamata; family Lacertidae; genus Podarcis; species Podarcis bocagei. The sequence continues at coordinate 91,773,302 of NC_138132.1, read as the reverse complement.
TTGGCAGGACAGCTTTGCTGAGTTGATGCCATGTGGGTCAGTGGGTGGTGGCTGCTTTTTCCCTTGCTGCATTTCCATGTGAGTAATCTGTTGGGGGCTGCATGCCAGCAGTTGGTGTGGCCACCCCCTTTCCTCCGTCTCTCTCTCTCTCTGCCACCCCTTTCTCTCATTCTGGCACCAATAACTCTTTCTCTCTTCCCTCCTCTGTGTGCCACCCCATTCTCCCTCCCTCCCTCTCTCTTTCTCTTTGCCCCTCCCTCCCTCTCATTTTGCCACCCATCCTTTGCCCCCTTCCTCTCCTCCTGCCCCCCTAGCAGGCTGCCCGAGGAGGGATGGCTTGCTTTCTCCAGAGGTCTGAACTGACTGCTCAAACTGGGCTTTGGAATCAGTCCTCTGGTCGCAAGTGGCCCCTTCCTCTCTCTTTTGGGAAGCCTGCAGTTGTTGGGCCTGATTCTTAGCAACAGCCCCTGAGATTGCCTCACAGGACTATTCCTCCTAGCAGAGAGGAAACTGTGGAATGCGCTTGTAGCCCAGCAGCCTTTAAATTGCCTTCTGGGGAGTCTTGGGGATCCCCAATAGCTTATCTGGGGGTTGCAGATGGCAATGGCAGATGAAATCTTCCCCAAGAGACAGCCTGTCCTCTGTTGTCGGCCTTCCCCTGGAATGCACAGGCATGGAGGAGCCCTGGGTGTGTGTTAGGGCGTATTCATTTCACGGTGGTACAGCCCAGTAGCCTTTGACCAGCACACCTTGCTGTGCGCCCTAGAGCATGTGCCAGAGCCATAGAATCATAGGATTTTGGAGCTGGAAGGGACCCAAGGGTCATCTAGTCCAACCCCCTGCAATGGGCCCGTCCTGCACGACCTCCCAGGTTCCAGCATCTTGCTCAGTCAGGCCAAAAGTCCATCTGGCCCAGCAGGCTGCCTTCCAACAATGGCCAACTGATACTTCCAGGAAGCTTGCAAGCAGAACATGCTTATAGGCAACTGCTCTCCTCTGTGATTTGCTCACAGCCTTTGCTATTGTGTGGTATACTGCCCCTGCGCCTGGAGGTTCAGTGTAGTTATCAGTCATTGGAAGAAAAAAGGAACATTTAGCAGAAAGCTTGTGCGATGCAAGAAGAACATTTTTCTCTTGAACATGTGCAGACGGTTCTGCAGTGTTATCTGAGCAATCTAGGGAGGAACCACTCGGAAGCAGATATTTTTAGGTAATGTTAGAATCAGTCTAAGTAGCTTTAGGCAATTCCAACTCAGCCCTCAGCTTGTCAATGAGGCTGTTGTCCTACTTTATAAAAATGTTGTACTGATTGCAGCAGAGGTGGGCACTAGCAGTTCTCAGCCCAATTTCATGCTGAGGGAGAGGAGAAGGGAAGCAGGGGGAATGAAGAGTGAAAAGCCAAAGTGGATGGGGGGGGGGAGCCCTATGCAAGTGATCCTTTCAGTCTTTGGGTAAAAGTGATCCAGGGATGGAGGGGAGAAGAGGTTGTTTGTGGGAGGAAGAAGACAGCAGAAAGAGAGCGAGAGAAAGGGGGTGTGAGAGGGAGAGATGGAGGGGATGGGAAAAGAGGAAGAATCAGGAGAGGAGGATGTTAGAATGAGAGAACAAGGTGGTGTCAGAAAGAGAGAGCCAGAGAAGCCCCCCCCCCCCCCGGCTTGCTTCAACTCTTGCTGGCTTGCAGGTCCTCCATGGGCAACAGGCTCCTGGCCCCGGCATTAGAACAAGCGGAAAATGTGGAGGGCTTTAAACACCTCGCATGAGAGACCTGCACACTCAGTATTGGTGATCAGCTGTGAAAGCAACGCAGAAGGAAGGCACAGAGCATTACTGCTCCGCAGCACTGGAAATATGACAAATGGTACCAAATCCTGTGCGGTACCGGCACGCTATTCAAGCCATCTGCTCCACCAGGTATTTGGACGTGGTCCTCCCCCCCCCCCCCCAGCACCTGCCAGCCTTAATGAGAGCTCCATTCCCTGGCTAGACACACTGAGGATCTGTCAGTGTATATTTTGGCAGCGCCTGTCTATCTTGTTCGGATATTTTTCTGAAGTCTTCTTGTAATTGAATCTGAGTGGAGCCGGAGCCGGAGCCAAGGCCCAGGAAAGCAAATTCAGGCCTGCCTTTTCTGGCCCTTGCGCTGAATAAATTTGCCCCATGATATTCTTGTAAAGAAGCTGGTAAAATGCGGTCTTGACTATGCTACCACTCAGTGGATTTGTAACTGGCTGACTGACCGAACCCAAAGGGTGCTCATCAATGGTTCCTCTTCATCCTGGAGAAGAGTGACTAGTGGGGTGCCACAGGGTTCTGTCTTGGGCCCGGTCTTATTCAACATCTTTATCAACGACTTGGATGATGGACTCAAGGGCATCCTGATCAAATTTGCAGATGACACCAAACTGGGAGGGGTGGCTAACACCCCAGAGGACAGGATCACACTTCAAAACGACCTTGACAGATTAGAGAACTGGGCCAAAACAAACAAGATGAATTTTAACAGGGAGAAATGTAAAGTATTGCACTTGGGCAAAAAAAAAATGAGAGGCACAAATACAAGATGGGGGACACCTGGCTTGAGAGCAGTACATGTGAAAAGGATCTAGGAGTCTTGGTTGACCACAAACTTGACATGAGCCAACAGTGTGACGCGGCAGCTAAAACAGCCAATGCAATTCTGGGCTGCATCAATAGGAGTATAGCATCTAGATCAAGGGAAGTAATAGTGCCACTGTATTCTGCTCTGGTCAGACCTCACCTGGAGTACTGTGTCCAGTTCTGGGCACCACAATTCAGGAAGGACACTGACAAACTGGAACGTGTCCAGAGGAGGGCAACCAAAATGGTCCAAGGCCTGGAGACGATGCCTTATGAGGAACGGCTAAGGGAGCTGGGCATGTTTAGCCTGGAGAAGAGGAGGTTAAGGGGTGATATGATAGCCATGTTCAAATATATAAAAGGATGTCACATAGAGGAGGGAGAAAGGTTGTTTTCTGCTGCTCCAGAGAAGCGGACACGGAGCAATGGATCCAAACTACAAGAAAGAAGATTCCACCTAAACATTAGGAAGAACTTCCTGACAGTAAGAGCTGTTCGACAGTGGAATTTGCTGCCAAGGAGTGTGGTGGAGTCTCCTACTTTGGAGGTCTTTAAGCAGAGGCTTGACAACCATATGTCAGGAGTGCTCTGATGGTGTTTCCTGCTTGGCAGGGGGTTGGACTTGATGGCCCTTGTGGTCTCTTCCAACTCTATCATTCTATGATTCTATGGTACGTTGATGGCCCAGTTCTGGGCCGATGGATGACCAGAGGCTGCCAAGGGCACCTGCCCTGACAGAAACAGAGAAGAGGTGGCAACGAGCCACACACATTCTCCCTGCCTTGTCTTCCCTATTAGTTTTGAGAGTAATATTTCTTGTTTCTAAGATGGGAAACATCCAGGAACGTAACCCTCTTTGTGCGGAGACTTGCCCATTACCTTGTATGCTCAGTGGTAAGGCAAGGGCATTCTGCATATGCTCAGGTATGCTTCCTCTTCCAGGGAAGGGGAACTTCTTTCAGCCCAACCAAGGGCCGCATTCCTTTCTGGGCAGCTTTTCAGGGGCCACACAGCGGTGGTCGGTGGGGCCAGAGGCAAAAGTGGGTGGAGTAGGCTGGTTTCTACCTGAACACACACAGCCCTCTATCATTCACCCACAGAAGCCGTATCAAGAGTGCTAAGGCACTTTCCAGTCAGGCAAAAACGTGAGGACGAAGTGAAGGGGCAACGGGGGCTGTGCAGAGTCCCCAGGACTGCACAGACAGGCATGGAGGGTTCTGGGCTAAGCCTGTCTCAGCTCAAGCCTCCCCGAGGTTGCAGTTCTTGGCTTGCATAGCTGCCAGCCCCCTTCTCTCTCTCTTTTTTTAAATAATATTTATTGCTTTTCCAACAATTTAAACACTACAAAAACACACACAAAAAAGAATAGACAATACAATACAATGCAAAAACACTACATAACACTAACACAAAACACTTAACACATTAAACTAACAAAACAAAACAAAAGCAATTTAAAACACATCAAATAATTTCAATATCTGATCTTTCATTCACTTATTTCAACGACCTCCTCACACCTCCCTTTTTGTATTCCACTTCTGTTAATTATTTCAGCAATTCCTTTCCATCTTCCTCTGTTTTCTATCCTATAATTATCTTAACATTCTAACCTTATTTTTTTCCTTTAATATTCTATTAATCTATTTATATTTAATTCCTTATAACATTTCTACTAAAGCCATGTAACTTCATTCCAACATTCTTCTAACATTCATTAATTTTACAGTATTTCAGTAAATAATCTTTAAACTTTTTCCAGTCTTCTTCCACCGATTCTTCTCCCTGGTCTCGGATTCGGCCAGTCATTTCCACCAGTTCCATATAGTACATCAACTTCATCTGCCATTCTTCCCGGGTGGGTAAATCTTGTGTCTTCCAATACTTCGCGATGAGTATTCTTGCTGCTGTTGTTGCATACATAAAAAAAGTTCTATCCTTCTTTGGCACCAATTGGCCAACCATGCCCTGGAGAAAGGCCTCTGGTTTCTTCAGGAAGGTATATTTGAATACTTTTTTCATTTCGTTATAAATCATCTCCCAGAATGTCTTTTTTTTTAAATGATATTTATTAAAAGTTTCACAGTTACAGAAAAAAAGACAACAAAAAGTTACAGTACATCAAAAAATAAAAAGCAAAATAAAAAACAATACAGCAAAACAATAAAAAAATTTAAAAACAAAAACATTTAAAAACACATCCAGTATTTCCATATCTTTGTCTTTCATTTACTTGTTTCATCGACCTCCTCACACCTCCCTTTTTGTATTCTAATTCAATTAACTATTTCAGCAAATGCTTTCCATCTTTCTCAGTTTTTGTTTTTTATTTTACCTGAACACAATCTGACCTTAAATTTTACACTTTGGCCCATTAACAATCCATTTTTACTTAGTTCTTTATAGCATTTCTGCTAAAACCATGTAACTTCATTCCAGCACCCTTCTAGCATTCATTAATTTTACAATGTTTCTGTAAATATACTTTAATTTTTTCCCAATCTTCTTCCACCGACTCTTCTCCCTGGTCTCGGATTCTGCCAGTCATTTCCGCCAATTCCATATAGTCCATCAGCTTCATCTGCCATTCTTCCCGGGTGGGTAGATCTTGTGTCTTCCAGTGCTTTGCGATAAGTATTCTTGCTGTTGTTGTAGCATACATAAAAAAAAATCTATCCTTCTTCGGCACCAATTGGCCGACCATGCCCAGGAGAAAGGCTTCTGGTTTCTTCAAGAGGGTATATTTAAATACCTTTTTCATTTCATTATAAATCATCTCCCAGAAAGCCTTAATCTTTGGGCACGTCCACCAAAGGTGAAAGAATGTACCTTCAGTCTCCTTACATTTCCAACATTTGTTATCAGGCAAATGGTAGATTTTTGCAAGCTTGACTGGTGTTATGTACCACCTATAGATCATTTTCATTAAATTCTCTCTTAAGGCATTACATGCCGTAAACGTCATACCTGTGGTCCATAACTGTTCCCAGTCAGCCATCATTATGTTATGTCCAACATCTTGTGCCCATTTAATCATAGCAGATTTCACCGTTTCATCCTGAGTGTTCAATTTCAACAGCAAGTTATACATTCTTGACAGATTCTTAACTTTAGGGTCTAACAATTCTGTTTCCAATTTTGATTTTTCCACCTGGAAGCCTAATTTTTTGTCCAAATTGTATGCCTCCGTTATTTGGTAATAATAGAGCCAATCTCGCACTCTGTTTTTCAATTTTTCAAAACTCTGCAATTTTATTCTGTCTCCATCTTGTTCCAGAATTTCCCAATATTTCGGCCACTTGGCCTCCATATTGAGTTTTTTTGTGCCTTCGCTTCCATTGGTGACAACCATCTTGGGGTTTTCTTTTCTAACAAATCCTTATATCTTATCCACACATTAAACAATGCTTTTCTAACAATATGATTTTTAAACGCTTTATGTGCTTTTACCTTATTGCCAGCCCCCTTCTCTTGTGCAAGGTGGTCCCTGTCCATAGATGAAGGCCTTAGTGCAGTTTTCCCAAACAACCAGCAAATTAGTCTCTTTACAGTCAGAGTTGGGGGCTGGAAACTGCTGGTTTTGTGACAAGGAATGATGAAGGGGCCCTATTAGATCACTTCCGCTAGGATACTGGATGGTCTCATTTGGAGCTCAACACCCCCCTGTGATAAGCTGGAGATCCAAAAGAAAGGAAGTGTTTGGAGCAGAATGCTGATCTGGATCTGGATCTGCATTTGAAATATATAACAGCATTTCTAGCTCTGGCAAGCAGCCCCAAGCAAAGAAAGGCAGCGCTGGCTGCACAACAACAGCACATGCCAGCCTCCCCCAAGCTGGCGCCCTCCAAATGACTATGACCCCCATTGGCTCCGACACGCTGGCTTCTTCCTTGCTAATCCAGAGCTGGAGAAAGCCTGCAGTTGTCTTACGAGGGCAGGGCAACAGGAACAATTGCTGTGGGCGCGACCAAGGGCAGGACACAAAATGGGTGTTGTCAGAGATCGTGCAACCAATCTGACGGTTTTCAAAATAAATGTTAAATGACGCTGTGGGTTTTCCTTTTCCTTTTTAGGGTGGCATAATTAAGCATGCTTTAGATGAAAAAGCCAGATACTGCCTTGCTCTGGGGCTTTTGAGGGCAGTGGGCCAGTCAGGATGGCACCATTGCAGCTTCCTCCTTGGCCCTGCGCCTGCATCCTGACACAGCTCAGCGCATTCAGTCGCTGAACGCTGCTGTGGGGGGAGGAGAAAGCAGGGGGCTCTGCAACAAGGGCTGGAAGAAGCCGGCAGATTTTCTGCACAACAGCTTCTGAGCTGGGCAAACTTGGCATTTGGGGAGCAGCTTTCCTTAAGGATCCCCAGTGGCAGTTTGTGTGGCTGGCATGATAAGAATTGTGAGTGTGCTTGAGGTGCACACATGATGAGAGAATCTCCATTTGGGGGCTTCCAGAACCTTCCATGTCCCCCCTCGGCTTTCTCTTCCCAGGGAGTTGGGAAGGCTTCCTTCCCAGCCTCCCCTGCTGAGGGAAAAGGGGCTGATTGAAGCCAGGCGTTTGGGGCTTTTGATCAGGCAGCGTGTTGTGGCAGCTCCAAGGCCTAATCGCTCCCAGATGCCTGACCTCTGCAGTGTCTTTGGGTGCTGGGCAAATTGCAGATGCTGGATTTGGAAGCGCCAGGAAATGGGGAGGGGGGCCGCCGAGCGCTGTGCCAAAAGATTGCTGAGGGAGCTGAGCCAAGAAGCGACAGGAGTTGCTACTGTAGAGGCAGGTTTCCTGGGGTGGTTTGGAAGGGCCCCGTTTGGATCCAGCCACTGGCCGGGGGGGGGGGGGAGCCCACCTTCTTCAGGCAACCTGGTTGCTTGTTTGGATGACTGTGCCTTGCCCAGACCCAGGCTGGACGAAGCAACAGCACACCTGCCCCTAACCCTTTGCCTCGGGGTGCTTTGCTTTCTCTCTGGTAAAATGTCAGCGTCCTCTCTGGGCTGAAGTTCACATCTTGCATTTTGACACCTAGGTGTGAAATGTCTCATTGTCCAGTCATCTGGATGTGCCAAATTTCAACTTTCTGAGTGGCTTGGAAGTGTCACCAGCATCATTTCCCACCATTTCTGGGTCTTGTGCATGCAACAGGTTTCAGCTTTCTGGCTAGCGTGGAAACAGCATAACTACATATATAGCAGGGGTGCGGAGCCTTCTTCTGCCCAAGAGCCACATTCCCTTTTGGATGATCCTCCAAAGGCCACATGCCCATATGGTGGGCGTGGCTTGAGTCACAAGTGGGCACAGCAGTTGCTACCTCTTCCCTCCTCCGTCTGCTTTCCTTCACTGTTGTGTCTGCCCAAAGTCACTTAGCAGGCAGGTGCAGCGCTTGGCTGGGCTTCTCTCCCCACCTGCCCCGTCACCTACTCCAAGCAGCCAGCAATGCCTGGAGATCCAGCATGTGGCTCCCCCACCCTCCAGCACTGCTTGAGTGCCAACCATTTCCTGATGCGTTACAAACTCCCCTGGGGGAATCTGCTCTCCGCCACACAGAGGGCTGCCTCTTTGGTGAACAAAGCGCAGCTCTCAAGGCCTGAGCCGGCTGGGAAAAGGGTTCTCTGTCTCTGGTTACACTCTGGATATCCCAGACAATGGTCCTTTGATCAGGTCTGGCAGGCAGGAGCGGGGCTGCAGAGGCCTCCTCCAGGTGGGTTGTTTTCCATGGATTCCAGCTGCTTCCTTGCATGTGTGGGGGTGCCATTGGGCCCTTCTGCAAATCTACCCACTGGGAGCCCTTTTGACAAACTTACTTTTCCTGCAGCTGCCTCCAAGGACAATGGGGACGTGCGGTAGACCCGTGACAGACTCTGCTTCCAGGTCATTTGTACTCCACTCCACTGTCCCGACTAACTAGCTCTTATGAACTTGGTCACCTTGTAAACTTTACAAGGTAGAGCCTCTGGCCAGCTCTCCTAATAGCTTGTGGCTTATAATGGCACTGTTGTACCACCGTCAGCTTAAAAAAGAGAGAAAGATGTCCTGCCTCCAGCCCACTCTGCCACCTCGTTGTTCTCTCCGAAGACTGAGCACTATGCCAGGAAGAAGAGCCTGGCTTCTGGATCAGGCCCAAGGCCGCTCTAGTCCCACATCCTGTTCTCACAGTGGCCAGGCAGAAGTACCAGTGGGGATGCCACAAGCAGGACCTGAGTGCAGCTGCCCGCTTCCCACCTGAGATTCCCAGCCACAGATATTCAGAGGCATCCCATTCATTCAGAGATGGAGCAGCAGCCATCAGAGCCATGAGCCACTGACAGCTCCATCTTCCATTCTCCTTTTGGAGCCACCCAAGCTGGTAGCCGTTGCTGTGTCTTCTGGGAGCAAATCTTGGATTGGGAATTACACCAGCCTTCCCCAACCTAGGGCCTCCAGGCGGCATACAGCCTGTGCTGCCTGCCTGTGCCTGGGGCTGCTTGCCAGATCTGTCAAGCCTGTCAGTCAGTGTGTTTGTGTGTGTCCACATCAGTATTCCACCGCAAGCACGCTTGTCCCTCTTTCTTTTGCCCATCTGGCTTATCACAGGGGGCAATGATATCACCCAGCCTCCTGGTAGAAGTGATCTAATAGGCGCTGCTTCATTCTGCTTTGCCATGAAAACAGCTGTTTTTAAGTCCCCAGCTCTGGCTCTGTAGCTTCCGGTGGCTTATAGAGAGACTAATTTGCTAATCACTGAGCAGGGGAATGGAAGCGATTTTGTAGGATTAACCTTCCCTGTGCTAGTATAGTGGAGCTCAGCGCTGTCCCCGGCCATGCTGGTGACTGAGGCTTGCAGGATTACCCTCTCAAAGAGCGATGCCAGTTTGTTCATGGGCCACCATTGTGCTGCTATCTTTCCCAGGAGCCTCTGCTCCTGGTCTTCCCGTCATTTGTGGGATGAGTGCCCTGCATCTGGGCAACAGAATGCGCTGAGACCTTAATCCCCAAATGCAGATTTTTGCTTTTCCCCACTCTGATGACTTAAAGACTTTCGACCTGGTCATCACTCAAGGCTTAGAAATCAAGGGAAAGGGTTAACCGGTGCTCCCTGGAGTCTGTGTCATGCATTGCAGCCAAGTCAGAGGGGTTCTTCCTCCCCCTTAAGCAATTCTGCCTTGTCCTGCAGAGTGTTTTTAATTCCTTTGAATCAGAGACATCCGAAGCCTGTCGCTTGACTTACGGAAGCAGCAGCATATGAAAGCGTGGTTTTCTAAATGCGAGGTTTGTGGGGTGCTGTTTCAAATGAACCATGCTTAACATTGAGAAAGGGAGAGGGAGAGGCAGAGGGTGTTATTGTTTCCTCAGACTGGCTCCTGGCTTGCAAATCATGGTTTGCCTTTACCACTCATGTGCCAGCTCTTCGCCCAGGGATCAGGTGGTGGTGATTTATTTCATTCATGTATTTCAAAGCAATTCTACAAAAACAGTTACTTATATAAAAACAGTTAAAGCTGTGTGTGTGTTTAACCTAGGGGTTTATTTGACATCCAAAAATGTGAATTTGTACAAGGATAACTATGAAAAATGTTGGTCAGAGATTAAAAAAGATCTAGAAATATGGTCAAATTTGAAATTGTCAATGTTAGGCCGAATTGCAGTGATTAAAATGAATGTATTGCCTAGAATGTTATTTTTGTTCCAGACCTTGCAGATTCTGGATAAGATGGAATGTTTCAAGAGGTGGCAGAAAGATATTTCGAAATTTGTCTGGCAGGGCAAAAAGCCCAGAATCAAATTTAAAATATTGACAGATGCTAAAGAAAGAGGGGGTTTTGCCCTGCCGGACTTGAAATTGTACTATGAGGCAGCAGCATTTTGCTGGCTGAAAGAATGGATGCTCCTCGAAAACACAGACATCTTAGATCTGGAAGGCTTCAACAATGCTTTTGGTTGGCATGCATATCTATGGTATGACAAAATCAATAGTGCCTTTAAAAATCATATTGTTAGAAAAGCATTGTTCAATGTTTGGATAAGATATAAAGATCTGTTGGAAAACAAAACCCCTAGATGGGTGTCACCAGTGGAGGCCAAGGCAGTGAAGAAACTCAATATGGAGGTCGGATGGCCGAAGTATTGGGAAATTTTGGAACAGGATGGAGATAAGTTCAAATTACAAAGTCATGAGAAATTGAAAAAGGTACAAAATTGGTTTCAATATCATCAAATAATGGAATTTTTCAAACAGGATAGGAAAATTGGCTTCCAGATGGAAAAATCAAAACTAGAAACTGAATTGTTAGAACCCAGTACTAAGAATTTATCTAGAATGTATAACTTGTTGCTGAAATGGAATACACAGGATGAAACAGTCAAATCAGCTATGATTAAGTGGGCACAGGATGTTGGTCATAACATTATGTCAGCTGACTGGGAATGGTTATGGAACACCGGTATCAAATTTACGGCATGTAATGCCTTAAAGGAAAATATTATGAAAATGGTATACAGGTGGTACATGACCCCAGTCAAGCTGGCAAAAATTTATCATTTGCCCGATAACAAATGTTGGAAATGTAAAGAGACTGAAGGTACCTTCTACCACCTTTGGTGGACATGCCCGAAGATTAAGGCTTTCTGGGAAATGATCTATAATGAAATGAAAAAGGTACTTAAATGTACTTTTCCTAAAAAACCAGAGGCCTTTCTCCTGGGCATTGTCGGCCAATTGGTGTCAAAGAGGGATAGAACTTTCTTTATGTACGCTACAACAGCAGCAAGAATACTTATCGCGAAGTATTGGAAGACACAAGATCTACCCACTCTGGAAGAATGGCAGATGAAAGTGATGGACTATATGACATTGGCCGAGATGACAGGCAGAATCCGCGATCAACGAATAGAGACGGTGGAAGAAGAATGGAGAAAATTTAAAAGCTATCTTAAGGACTACTATAAACTTAATGAATGTTAAAGTGTTCTGGTTTTCAGAAACAAAGGGATACAGTGATACAAGGTCAGAATATAGAGAGGACTACGATGACAGAGGCGGAGAGTAACAATAGGGAGTTGCTATAAAATTATGGACACTGGGATGCAGAAAGGGGGGGTATGGGGAAGTCCGAGAAAAGAGGTTTATGAAAATAGGTGACGAAACTATACATGTATGTTTGTTCTTTTAAGTGTTTGTTTGTTGTTTAAAACTTTGTAAAATCAATAAAAAATTTTATAAAAAAAAAAGCTGTGTGTGTGTGCGCGTGCGTGTGTGTGTGTGTGCGTGTGCATCCATATATATAAATCTCTCTCTTTTTTTTTTTTATAAAATTTTTATTGGTTTTACAAAGTTTTAAACAACAAACAAACACTTAAAAGAACAAACATACATGTATAGTTTCATCACCTATTTTCATAAACCTCTTTTCTCAGACTTCCCCATACCCCCCCTTTCTGCATCCCAGTGTCCATATTTTTATAGCAACTCCCAACTGTTACTCTCGACCTCTGTCATCTTAGTCCTCTCTATATTCTAACCTTGTGTCACTGTATCCCTTTGTTTCTGGAAACCAGAACACTTTAACATTCATTAAGTTTATAATAGTCCTTAAGATATAAATCTCTCTCTCTCGCTCTCTCACTCACGCACACACACACACACACACACATACATGTATGTTAGAGGCTGCTGCCCCTGCTAAGCTCAGAGTGTGGGCAGAGTGCTTCTGCACTCCTGTTCAGCTTGCAGGCTTCTCACAGGCATCTTGTTGGCCACCCGGAGAACAGGATGCTGGACTTGAGGGGCCATTGGCCTGATCCAGCAGGCTTACCTTACATTATTAATGGTTTGCTTAGGTCTCCTTTGGAGAATTGCAGTGAAATGATTCCTCAGATTAAAGGAGGTGCTGGATGGCCCTTGCAGCTACCCTAAAGGGAAAGTGGGCAGTCCTTGGGTCCTCGCAAACCCATGGCGGCTTCTGTGGTTGCTGCACTGCAGGTGGTTAGATGACTGTTCTTGCCCTGCACAGTGGTATTCCCTGAACTCAAACAGTGGAAGGGGTCAGGACTGCTCCTTTGTTATACTCTGGGATACTAGGGCACAGCCTCTAGGACAGCCTTTACCAACCTAATGTTCTCCAAATGTTTTGGACTACAACACCTATCCTCTGTGTTGCTGGGGCTGATTGGCGTTGTCACCCAAAATATCTGGAGGGCACCAGATTGGCAAAGGCAGGGGGAGAGAGAAGATTTTGCTGCTCAAAATGGCCACACAGGGGAATGATTAATGATGTGCCTGGAAGTGATATCATCTCTGCCCTTCTTGCGATGGGCCGGTGATGTTGGTGCGCAAGTGCCGCCCCCACAGCGAAACAGTGTTTGCACCTGCTAGCTGCAAAAATAACACGAAAATTGCTATTTATTTCTTTGAAATGTGTATCCCCACTTAGAAGTTTGTAACCGGAATTCCAGCAGTGAACATAAATCGTAAAAAGAACTACATTAAATAGAATGGCAATTAAAATCAATCACTTGCAGCAGCTGGAACGGGTAGGAATAACGAAAATATTCAAATGCCAGATGGGACCTTAAACGACTTGGATGAAAGTTTTTGGCAGACAAAAGAAGCTCCCTGTTCACCAAGAAGCCTCTTAAACTTCACAGAGATGGTGAATCTGTGGTCCTCCAGATGCAGGACTGCTAGCTCCATCGCTGTAACAGGAGTTGGAGTCTCAGCAACCTTGCGGGGTGGGGCACAGATTCCCCATGTTGTTTAACATAGTGGGGTTATCCGGATGTTTGGAGTACATTGTCAGCAGAATGCTGATGACACTCAGCTCTATTTCTCCTTGGCATCTGCAGGTGAGGCAGTGGAAGTGCTGGACCAGTGTCTTGCCTCAGTCATGGGCTGGATGAGAGCCAACAAAGTGAAGCTCAATCCAGATAAGATGGAGGCGCTGTTAGTGGGGGGTTCCCTAGACTGGATGGCGAGGAGATCGCCTGCTCTTAATGGGGTTACACTTTCTCTGAAGGAGCAGGTTCATAGCTTGGGGGTTCTCCTGGATTCATTGCTGTAAGCTTGAGGCTCAGGTGGCCTCAGTAGCCCGGAGTGCCTTCCATGAGCTTCAGCTGGTGGCCCAGCTACGCCCCTGTCTGGTCAAGGTTAGTCTAACACTACTGTTGTCAATGCTCTGATAACCTCAAGGTTAGATTACTGCAATGTGTTATACGTAGGGCTGCCTCTGAAGACAGTTCGGAAACTGGTGCAGAATTCACTGGTCAGGTTGCTCACTGGAGCAAGATGGTCTGAGCACGTTACACCAATCCTGGCCACCGATTAGTTTCCTGGCCCAATTCAAAGTGCTGGTTTTGACCTATAAAGCCAATACCTCAAGGACCACCTTTTCCCATATGAACCTACCCAGACCCTGAGATCATCTTCTGAGGCTCTTCTTCGCGTGCCTCCTCCGAAAGAGGTCCAGAGGTGGCAACACGAGAACAGGGCCTTCTTCAGTGGCTCCCCGTCTGTGGAATGCTCTCTCCATAGGAAGAGAAGTTCGCCTGGCACCTTCATTATACACCTTTAGGCAACAGGTTCCTTTTTAATCAGGCCTTTGGTTGAAGGAAGGTGAGCCAAAACTGTGCCTTGGTTGAGCCTCTGCATCCCTATGATGAGGACCCAGATTGGACCCAGACGCTCCAGCCTTGTTGGAAGGGACCCAAGACGCCCAACACCCACCAGACGCCCCGACGCCCGTGAGATGACCACCCTGCCTTCCTGCATCACCCCAGGGCGTTTTGCACAGCTCAAGAATCCAGCATGGATTGAAAGAGGACATTTTCTCATTTTCTTTCCTTTCCTTTTGCATAACTGAACTTTATAGAAGGTTGCTGGGCCCCTGGATAGCCTTACAACACCCCTGCAGAGAAGGGTATTCTTGTGGGACTTTCAGTCAGGGAAATTATGCCCCAGCCTCCTTTCATTATCTTGCCACCTGGTAGAGCTCCACCCAGAGCCTCCAGAACTTAACTGAAGCCCCCCCCCCCTTTGAACCACAGCACCGACTTGGTAATGACCCTGTGCACAAATGGTATGGGTAAGGCTGTGGGTACCCAATGCCCCTCCTCCCTGTGCCTTGGAATGAATCATCAGTTACAGCCTCGATCATTCCATCACCGAATTACTGGCTGGCTTTATGTCAATAATTCAAAGAGCGCCAGTGACAATCTGCAATTGTACCTTCCCAGCCCAAACCGTTACACCTGAGTCCACGCCAGGAACTTTTTCTGGCTGCAATGTGGGTTTCAGAAGGGGAAGGTAGTGTCTCTGCTCACAGACGTGTGTCTGCACCCCGTCAAAGGAGACGTTCAGCTGACCTAGCAACAATTGCAGGAGGCAGCTCCCACATTTGGGGAGAGCATCAGTGGCCTCAGTGGAAAGGATAGTGGCCCATTTTGGGACGAGCCTTGAAGAAGGCTGTCCAAAGATTAAGAGGGGGGAATGAAGGAAGGTGAGGACAGGTGACCTCACCTAGGCCCAAAGTCACCCAGCCCCCCAAGCAGGCTCAAAGCTTCTCAAAGCTTTTCAAAATCATTTTCTCAGCAGCTAAGCATCAGAAACATTCCGCTTGCTGTAACTAAAAAGATTGCAACAAGGTGGAGAACAGAGCCCATTGTCTTCTCAGGCCTTTCTCAGAACCACATTGCAACTTGCTTTCTCTCTGGGAACCATGCCAAAGCCAAGAATGAAACAACGGGAACACACTGAAAACCCCATCAACCCCCTTTCCTGCCAAGAGGCCACAATAGTCCCAAGAGAGCTTTCTGTACATGCTCAGGAACCTCAACATGGGGCAGGACTCCTGAGGGAGGAGAAAGGAGGAGGGAACTGGAAAGGGGTATATATGCTCTGCGCACATGATTGTGAACTCGTGCATGCTTTTTGTGACTTATCACATTTGCTCCTTCTACCAGTTCATGGATGGTAGAAATAAAAAGCCTTTTCTCCGAAACTATTCCTTGAGTGTCTGTTGACTCCTACTTCCCTTTCCCAGGCGCAATATTTTTCCCACCCGAGGGCAAAGCCTCATAAGGCTACACTATGCCCTTTTAAAATGTTTTTTGGTTTTTGGTGTGTTTTTTTTGTTTTTGGTGGGGGGACTATTGGGTTGTTGTTTTATATTTTTATTATGGTATTTTGTGGTTTTATATCTTGATTTTATTCTGTGAACCGCCCTGAGACCCCAGTGTATAGGACAGTATATTAAACAAACAAACAAATTATTATTATTATTATTATTATGAAGGTTCAAGTCAGAGACAAAGGCCTTAATTGTAACTTTGCCCCTGTGTGCACCATAAATTTAAAGCACCCTCCCCCCAAAAACAGGATAATGGAAACTGGAGTTTGCCCCAGAACTACAATTCCCAGCAGCCTGCGAATTTAAGAACAGTTTCCAGAGCTTTGGGGGGGGGGGAGGTGGAAGACTTGCTTTAAATGTGTACACAGCCAAAGAAGGCACCCAGCAGGCTTTTCTCTGGGAAAGGCATTCTAACAAACAGGCACCACCACCAAAAAGCTCCTGCCTCCTGTCACCATCACCCTTGCCTCTGATGGCAGGGGGACCCAGAAAAGTTTGTCTGGTGCAAATTCAGTAAATTGCCAGCTAAGTTATGCATAGAATAGACATATTGAAATTAATAACCCCAAGTTAGTGATGTCCATTAATTTCATGGGTCTACGCAGACACTATCAGGGATCCAATGCAACAGTTTCTCTAGTGGATCTCACATACCATTGTGTAACAAAGTTATAGAATTGTAGAGTTGGAAAGGACCCCTAGGGTCACTCACTCCAACTCGCCCCATGCAGGAATCCCAACTGGATTATGCATGATCATACAACTAGCTTCCAGCAACTTGCTTCTGCATTCTCTTGCATATTGCTCACAGAACAAGTATCACGCCACAAGGCTCTGTCCTTGTGCTACATGGGATGTTACACTCTTACGGATTCTTCCTCCAGAAAAGCCCACCTATATATGGGAGCAGCCCATAGATAGCCTATATGGAGCTCTAGTGTTAGGGCCCACATGCTCAGATGTGCCTCAAGGGGGCTTCCTGAGGGCTTGCAGCTCAGATTGGTTACTTCAGCATGGACAGGATCAAGGCCTTCTTCGTGGTGGCCCTTGAACTGTGGAACTCCCATCTGTACAGGCATTTAGGCCAGCACTGGAGACTTGCCTCTTCAGTGCTGCCTTTTAAATGAGATTTTCATTAGCTTGGGTGTGTCAGAGCAGCGTCTGAAAGTATTCTGCATTCTTGCTAATGAGTCTATTATATCTTTATATCTTCTATTGTGTGTGCCCTGCTTTGTGAGGGTGTTGCCTGAAAAGCCACTGGGACATATCTCTCTGTCTGTCTGTCTACCTCTCTGTTAAACACAAACAGGACCGGGATCTGCTGCCAGCAGAGAAGCAAGAATCCTGTTGTCCTCTTTTAACTTTTTAAAACATTGTTCATGTTTAGTTTTTATTACATTGATAACCCACCTTCCCCCAAGGTGCTCAGGGTGGTATATATGCTTCACCCATTCCCCATTTCATACGACGACACTGCGAGGTAGGTTAGGCTGAGAGATGGCGCCTGGCCCAGAAACACCCAGTGACCCTCATGGGCCTGAGTGGGGATTTCCCTCCCAGATCCTAGCTCAGCACTCTAACCACTGCACCACACTGCCCCTTAACGTTGCCTGCTCTTCCCTTGCAGACCTGAGGGAAGTGACGAAGCGCTTCTCCAAGATGGGGGTGTTCAACTACACAACACTGACCCTGGCTGACCCCAAAGGACTGCTTTACGTGGGGGCCCGAGAAGCCATTTTCGCCCTCCGCACCAACAACATGGAGCTTGAGGAAATGGTGAGTTGCAGATTGGGCTGGCCGGTGGTCTTGGGAGGTGCTACACAGATGC
The DNA here is from genome assembly GCF_964188305.1 of Podarcis bocagei. Taxonomy (NCBI): domain Eukaryota; kingdom Metazoa; phylum Chordata; class Lepidosauria; order Squamata; family Lacertidae; genus Podarcis; species Podarcis bocagei. Next base: position 91,755,791 of record NC_138132.1, on the reverse strand, counting down.
ATTAATCACAGAGATGCCTGCCAAATCTGCCTTTCCCAACTGGGTGCCCTCTAGTTTTGGGGACTGCAACTCCCATCAGGCCCAGCACCATATGGCTGTGCTGGTGGGCGCTGAGGGGAGCTGCAGTCTCATCAGGTTGGGACGGCTGTGCCAAAGATCCATCTCGTTCTTTGACCCGTCTTCTAGCAGTGCTCAAGAACCCCCAAGATGGGCATTTGAAGGCCAAGAGCGCTTGCTGTGCTGCTCTTAATTCCCAGCCGTGTTCAGCTATCAGGACTAGCAGCCGTTGGGTTGGTCTGTCCTTGCATAGCAAGCTGCCTTGTAGAAAGCCAGGCCTCTTGCCCACCTGTTCTCTAAACTAGGAAACTGCAAATGCTGCAGCCTTTACTCCTAGGGAAGTTGTTCCACCCCCTTGATTGTTTTGGTTGCTCTTTTTAAATGCTTTTACCTTGCTGTTTGTGGCTGTGATTGTGTGACTTTCCTGTTTAGGCAACATAAACCACCCCAAGCCCTTGTGATAGGGTGGGCTTCATAGGGTGCTTAAGAATAATTTCTACTTCTTCGCAGATCCATTGGGAGGCTCCAGCAGAGAAGAAAGCAGAATGTATTCAAAAGGGCAAAAGTAATCAGGTAAGACAGGACATGACCCTGGGGATCAGGGCCATAACTCAGCCTCCTCCAACCCGGTGCCCTGCAGCTGCTTTGTACTACAACTCCCATCAGCCCCAGGCAGGACAGCTGTCCTAAATGCCACTCAAATCTGAGCCAGTTCACGTTTTCTTCACTGCAGACTTCTAGACAAGGAAACAGAGAGGTGTCTCCCATTGCTTTTTTGGGGGTTGTTTTCAAGAGCTGTCCTTAAGAAAACTGAGGACAGCACCTGAGACCTGCACCCTGTGGGGATCCTCTTGCCCAAGGATCTCCCACAAAAGGATGGGCCTTTGTCCCTACCGCCAAACGTCTCTTGGCAGCGGTGGGCAGGCAAGCGCAATATTTTCCTGGCTTTGTCAGGCATCTGCAGTGAGGAACTTGCTGCTCTCCCCACCTGTTACGCCAGGAGAGTATTCAGAGAGGACTTGTCCCTAAAGGAGTTCATGGTAGAGGTGAGATTTGGATCAGGGCTTTCCTGATTCATAGCTCACTGTCCTGGCCATTATGCTACACCATCTTGGTATCCGTGTGTGCATGGACCCTTTCCCTGTGAGCCCCCAGGCACCCTGCCGAGAGTGGGGCTGCTGTATACTTCCCCTTTCCATTGCGCTGCCCCTGGGAACACTGGTCTGCTCTAGTCGGCTCAGCTTCTCGCCTTCCCTGCTAAGCAAGCAGACCAGGGCTCTCTGCGCATCAAATCTCCCCCTGCCGACTTCTCTGACAAACGCGAATCCTCACTGAGCTGGGCTGGCTTTGGACCAGACAGGTGTGCACCTGGCAGTCAGCCTTGCTTCCTTGCTGACTGGGCAACAGGAGGCTGCATTCCTCCCCCTACCTAACTTGGGAGTAAGCCCCACTGAATTCAGGGTGACCTGCATCTGAGTAGTCACAGTTAAGACCACAGCTTTAGCAGCCTCCCACCACTCTTTCTGTTGTCGCAGTTGATTATGGATCATTGTTGATGGGGCTTCAATGTTGGGTCCCTTGGTAGGTTTTTAAATCTTTTTCTCAGTGATAAAATGTGGCCCCAATTAACCAGGCAGCTGAATTTCTAACTTTCAGCAAAAGAAGATTTATTTTTTTTAAACTCTGGGTAACAGGCATCCTCCGTAGAAGAGAGGTGTTCCCTTTGGTGTGAGAGGGAAGCAGAGATGCCTTTTCCTAAGCAGGGTCTTCCTACTATATATGCACAGGCTCCATATTTAAAAAAGAACCACATCGCCACCCTCCCTGGGGATCCATTTGTGTGTGGATATGAAAACAAATGCTGATGTGATCCAGCTAATTAATCAGTTAATTAATTTCTTACGTGAAAAAAAGGCGAGCAACGAGTTACCACAGGGATTGTGGCTTGTGGCGGCCAAGCATTCATCGCTTTTTCATCTTTCAACGTCTCTCCAGTTTGGGTTATCCTTTTCTGTTTTGTCCTGAAAGGGTTTTCATGGCCGCTCCTGAATTTGCTGGCTTATTAAGCCAGGATTTGATACCAGGTTGCTGTATCTGTGTGCTGAATCCTGCACATTATTTGCATATAATATACATAGATGCATGCTTTGGTTACATTTACAGTGGTACCTCTGGTTATGAACGCTTCAGGTTATGAGCTCCGCTAACCCAGAAGTAGCTGCTCCTGGTTGCAAACTTTGCCCCAGGATGTGAATGGAAATCACGCAGCGGGAGGCCCCATTAGTGAAAGTGCACCTCAGGATAAGAACGGTTTCAGCTTAAGAACAGACCTCCGGAATGAATTAAGTTTGTAACTAGAGGTACCACTGTATTGTGCTTTTAATTGTTGTCATGGTACACTGTGGTGGTTTTTGTGAAGGAGCTCTAACCTCTGATTGCTAAGTTTGGCTTCTGAGGAGTCTTGAGGACTGGAAACGTGATTTTAAAGAGCGGCAAGATTCTCCAGATGCTGACTTCTGTGTGTCAGCAATGCAACCACAAAATGTAAACAACCCACACCCTCTGGGTCAGGTCATTTGGCAGAGAAAGAGACTCTAAATCTCAGGGTGGGTTTGAGCCCCACAATGAGCAAAAAATTCCTGCATTGCAGGGGGTGGACTAGATGACCCTCGGGGTCCCTTCCAACTCTGCGATTCTATTCTGTGTTTGTGGCCTTTGGGGTTTCACTAAGGTCCTGCTTTGTCCTCCTCAGACTGACTGCTTCAACTACATCCGTTTCCTGCAGAGTTACAACAGTTCCCACATGTATGCCTGTGGTACTTATGCCTTCCAGCCCAAGTGCGCCTACATTGTGAGTATGGCAGGGAGCAGCTTTTCTGCCCATGAATTGTGCTTGGACACGTGGGTGGAGTGCGCTGCATGGGGGCAGCTGGCTCAGTCCCATCACACTCCTCTCTTTCTTGGGCTTCTTGCAGAATCTGGCCACCTTCTCCTTGGACAGGCTCTCCTTTGAAGACGGAAGGGGGAAGTGCCCCTACGACCCCGACAAGGGGCACACGGGCCTCATTGTGGGTAAGTGGCACCCAGGGCGGCCTGCCTTCTTCAGCCTGAGGAGCAAAGTCCAAAGGGCAGGATGTCCCACTGGGAGGCGCTCTTTCGCAAAGCTCATTCAAATGGATTCTGCAGAAGGACTTTGGGGTGCAGTGGGGGGAAGAGCCAACTTCTGCAAAGCTTTTCTTGCCTGGTCGCCTGCAGGCAAGTTCTTGCTCTCCACAGGCGACCAGGCAAGTAACAGCTGGCCGGCCTGCTCCCTGCCTGCTCCCCCTCAATGCATCCTGGGCCTCAGGGCTCTTCAAGCCAGGTTAACCCCTTCTCTTCCACCCATTTTAGAGGAAGAGTTGTATTCGGCAACACTCTACAACTTTCTGGGCACGGAACCTGTGATCCTGCGCAACCTGGGCCCCCAGTATTCTGTCAAGACTGAGCACCTGCCCACATGGCTTAATGGTGAGATGTGATGGGAAGCAGGGGGGTGTTTCTCCAGTTGGGCTCTCTGTGCGCATCAGTGCGTCATGGCTCCTCCTTACAAATGCATGTTTTCCATGGTGGGTTCCAGGCAGAGGTTCACAAGTGTGGCATATTCTGCTTGCCTTGGTTTACTTAGCTTGGAAAAACCAGCACCCTCTGCTTCTGTACTCTGAATGTGGAATCTCGTCTGCACATAGCTCAGTATTGTCTGTGCTAGGCATGGGGAGCCTAAAACCAACCGCTGCTAAACCCCGTGTGGTGTAGTAATTAAAACATTGGACTGAGATCTGGGAGAACAGAGTTCAAGGCCCCACTCAGGTGTAAAACTCACTGAGTTACCTTGGGCCGGCCACTGTCACTCAGCCTAACCCACCTCACAGGGCTGTTGTGAAGATTAAATGGGGAGAGGGGTCCTTGGTTGAAAGGAGGGGTATAACTGTCATTGGAAGAAAGTAGGCCAGGATTATATCTGTGCATGTGTGTTTGGTGGGGGCTTAAAGGGGATCAGGAAGGATGTGTTTAGTTTCAGGACTGGCCGTTCATCTTGCTTCCTTTCCTCCTTTTGTAGAACCCCACTTTGTGGGCTCGGCCTTCGTCCGGGAGAGCAAAGGCAGCGACAGAGGGGATGACGACAAGGTCTATTTCTTCTTCAGTGAGCGGGCGGTGGAGTACGACTGTGACATAGACCAAGTTGTGGCCCGGGTAGCCAGAGTCTGCAAGGTAGGCGGCACTTCCAGAGGCGATGGAGAGTTATGGCAGGCTCTGCGTGGCCCAACCACCTCAGAAGACTCCAGCTGGGTCAGAGCCCAAGGCTTGTCTAGTCCAGCAACCCAAATCAGAGTTAAAGGAAGGATGTATTTTAAAAACCCTACAGAATTCTTTTATTGCAATGAAACGATTCTCTTATATACAGACACTCCAATAATAAGTCCTTAATAGGACTTATTCTGATGCAGTGTATTTCACCCTCTGGCCAACAACACAGAGGTCTTCATCATTGGCCTGAAATAGCATCAAAGGAATGAAATGTGAGAAATCTAAAGAATAAAAAACTTTAACAAGTCAGCATTTCTAGAATAAAAAACAAACATGCACAAAACAGCAAGAAGCTGATTCTCATACTTTACCTTTGCCTCATTTCTTCCTCTCCAGCTCTTAAAATTTTGCCTGTAAGCTCCATGAGACAGGGACCTCCCCCCCCCTCTTAAATGTTAATTATCTCTGTGCAGGGGGACGTGGGTGGCGCCCGGACTTTGCAGAAGAGGTGGACGACGTTCCTGAAGGCACGGCTGTTGTGCTCTATTCCGGAGCAACAGCTGCATTTCAATCGGATCCAGGGAACGTACACTCTGAGTGGGGATCATTGGTCTGAAACTAGCTTTTTCGGAGTCTTCCAGGCACGCTGGTAAGGCAGCAAAGAACTGCTTTCAGATTTCTCCTGTGGGGCTGATGACCCTCTGCTCTGCAAAGGCTGAGTGGGTGGGTGGCAGGGCTGCAGGAGTGCAAAAATGCCACAAGGTACGAGGGTGAGAACAGAATTCAGCTTCCTGAGAATCTCTGCTTTCACTTTTTTTTTTAACAAGCAAGCATCTTGTCCTAAGGCCAGAAACCATATTTGTTAGGTATTGATAGATGGACTATTGATACAACTGAATTATTTAAAGAAACAAACCCAGTTTTTGAAAATGACTTTCAGTGAAATTTCCTTAAAACAATATAAAAAGAAATCTATATATTAGAAATAAAACCATATCCTTTAAAGCATGTGGTCCATGCCTATAGAAATCTTGGGAATAGGAGGGGTGATCAGACAAGATTTCCAGGGGAGGCGGGTACAACTTCAGTGTGTTATAGGTCTCTTTTGGGCACACACACTAATTTGCCCATAGTGAGCAGGACCTGTGCTAGTCACACAACATGGGGGAGAGAGCAGCATAAATTGCCTAAATTAATCTACATGATTTATGTTGGATTTTGTTCCTGGTGTCCCACCCCCTCCAAAAAAACTTCCTTCCAATGCCAAAAGGAAAGATGTGGGGTTGGGTAGGGTTAGAGAGGCTGTCATCCCATCCTGATAGTTGGATAACACAGTCAATGAAATGGGAATAATTGCAGGAGTCCTGTTCTTTCCCTCAGCCTGTCCTGATATAACGGCAATAAAAATTTCCCAACCTTGATATCTGAAAGGGGAGGTTGAAATAGTTGATCTTGAATTATTGTTCAATTTACTGGCTGCTGGTAGAATCTGTAAAGCAAAGGGTGGGGTGGGGGTGGGAATGGGAATGGCAATAATTCTCCACAATCACCGACTGGTTAAGCAAAATATAGGACACTACATGGCTGCTTTGCTTTTCTAACTTGTTTTTCTGGAAGCTATTCAAGAAAATGAATATGTTCTTTGAAAAATGGTCTTTGTTTATTTGGGGAATAACAAATTTCAAGATAAAAAGCAAGCCTAATGTATGGTTGTTTTTCTATGTTGTCATATCAGTTTAGGATTTAATTATGGCAGTCATATCAAACATATATGTTTGTGGTTTTCATTAGAACATATTTTCTTTTATTTGTAAATATTTCTAGTTCAGTACCATTTTTTTGTTTGCAACTTCTTATGGGTTTTTTTTTGGGGGGGGGGGAGTAACTATTTAAAATAAAATCTTCCCAATCTTCCAGTTACAGATAGGTAGGTTGGTCTGCCATAGTCAAAATAAAAAAATTCCTTCCAGTAGCACCTTAAAGACCAACTAAGTTAGTTCTTGGTATGAGCTTTCGTGTGCATGCACACTTCTTCAGATACACATCTTCCCAATCTTGTTTGCTCTCTATCGCTAAACTTTCTTTCCTGCAGGGGCGATATGGATGTTTCTGCCGTCTGTCAATACCAGATTCAAGAGGTGCAGAAAGTGTTTGACGGTCCCTACAAGGAGTACAGCGAGGTAGCTCAGAAGTGGGTTCGGTACTCGGACCAAGTGCCCAGTCCTCGTCCTGGAGCAGTAAGTACTTCTGGGGAGGAGAGTGGGAATCCCAAGTGGCTTGCCTGCCCCCCCCCCCCGCTCCCTGAGAGATGGGGTGCCCAGCTGCTGCCCCCTTCTGGTCTGTGAGGGCAGAAGTGTACCTACCACTCCCTTCCCTCCCAGTTTCCCCTTGGACAGATTGGCTCACAGATGGTGCCAATCCTGAGATTGCTTCTCCAGATCCAGATTCTTCCAGAGTATCTTTACTTTTTATCACATGTGGTAGATACCGCATGCCACTACCCAGGGCAGGTGGCAGCAACACGAAAAATGTAGGCACACCTTTGGAAAATGTGGATGTGATGGAGCACATCCACATTTGGAAATTTCCCTGGTCTTACACGGAAGACTTGGCATGTCCCCAAGCTGATGTGAATCCTCACCCCAGCTTATGTTGTGATTCCTGCATCACAGTGGGTCATACTAGATGACCCATGGGAGCCCTTCCACCTCAATGATTCTGGGATGATTCTGTGATAATGGGCTACAGTGCTTTGTGTCTCCAAGCCCAAGCATGATCGGGCTGATAGTTGAGAGTATAGGCAGCTGGGATAGCTCAGTTGGTAGAGCACAAGACTTTTAATCTGAGGGTCGTGGGTTCAAGCCCCACACTGGGCAAGAAACTCCTGCATTGCAGGGGGTTGGGCTAGATGACCCTCGTGGTCATTTCCAACTCTGCAATTCTATTATTATCTCTCTGGGTGTGTTTTCTCTGGCTGTATCTCTGTCATAAGTGTCTACTCATCTAGTGGAAGCTACATTTCCTGGCTTCAAATCCCTGCATCTTTTCCCATGTGCACATTACTTTTCCCAGGTGCCTTCTTATTTAGCCATGAGGAAAGTGTTCTCTGCACACCCGGAGCAGCCAATATGGTGCTCTTCAGCTGCTGCTGAACTGCAGCTCCCCACCTGATTGTGCTGCTTGGGGGTGATAGGAGCTGGAAGGCACTCCTTCTGTACGCCCTCAGAAGCACTCTTCTTTATGACTGTTTTGCATCCATCCTGGCTGGGCCTTGTCAAATTAAAATCATTTTTGCAGAGCCAAGGCTTGACCTGTGTCAAAGCATTTTCAGCTCTGACCTAAGCCCTGCATCTTCCCTTCCTTCCAGTGCATCACCAACTCCCTGGAGCTGCCTGACAACACGCTCAACTTTGCAAAGAAGCACCCCTTGATGGATAAGGTGGTCCCTCCCCAAGGCAACCGGCCTTTGCTGGTCAAGAAGGAGGCCAACTTCACCCAGCTGGTGGTGGAACGGGTTCATGGCTTGGATGGCAAACCGTATGAATTGCTCTACATTGGCACAGGTATGGAATTCTAAGGCCCAGAGCACGCTTTGCATTTTAGAAGGTACCAGTTTAACCTCTGGCATATCAAATAAAAGGGTCTTGGTTAGTGAAGGATGGCAAAGCTTCTCTGCAGGAGGTCTTGGAGTGTTGCTGCCTGCCGGAGTAGACCAGGGATAGGGAACCTGTGGCCCTCAAGATGGTGGGCTACCAACTCTCATCCCCCCCCCCTTGCCAATGGCCATGTTGGCTGAGGCTGTTGGGAGCTGCAGTCCAGCCACATCTGGAAGACCACAGGCTCCCCATCCCTGGTGTACTTGCTTCACAAACTGAAACTCCACTGCCAGGCAGAGAAGACTGGGGGGGGGGGGGAGGCTGGCTCTGTATGTCGAGTTGCAGCACCTCTGCAGATAGGCTGAGTTAGTGCTCCAACCTCCTCCTGGGTTTGGGGGATGGAAATGCCACATGAGCCCCGCTCTTGAGTCAGATGAGAACAACATAATTTCAGTTTTGATGCTGGGGCGGTTCTTGGAAGGAGTGGCCTGAGGAAGGACTGCAGCTTAATGGTAGGCACCTACCTTGCATGTAGAAGGTCCCAGGATCAACCCCTGACATCTGCAGGAAGGCCTGGGAAAGATTCCTGACCTGGAATCCCAGAGAGCTGCTGACCGGCAGTGTCAGCTAGGTGGACCTAATGGCCTGACTCAAGGCAGTTTCCTAGGTTCCTATGATAATGGTAACTGGCAGAGACAGTGGTCCCTAGGGCAGCTCTGTTCTGGCAGCTCTCTCTGGCCCAGAGAGCGCCTTCCTGTGATGCTTCTTTGCCCTGACCTCCCTCTCTTGAATTTTCTGAAGATAATGGCTGGCTGCACAAGGCCGTGGTCTTGCCATCGGGTGTCCACCTGATCGAAGAGTTGCAGATCTTTGAGCATGCCCAGCCTGTCAAGAGCCTAGTGTTGTCCCTGCAGAAGGTAAGAAATGTCCCTGCATGGGCCAGGGTTGGAAACACGGGGGGTGACAGCAGGCAAGAGTCCTTTCCTTGTGGAGTCACAAGGCATGTCCCCAATCACACCACATGATGGGCAGTGCTGATGTGTAGGCCCACCCAAAAAGCCTTGCTGAAAACAGATTCTACAAGTTAAGACCACTTGCTTTTGCTTTGGCTAATTCTACTTTCAGGATTCAGACATCAAAGGGTTAGTGAGCAGGTCTTTCTGATGAGGGATTGGTGGAATTGTAGTGTTTTGGAGGTGAGAGAATAGTGGGATGTGCTGGTCAGGAGATGAGGGCAGTGCAGCCAAACTGAGCACGACAGGATTGGGGTCAGCCACTGTGCACTTTGAGGTTTGCTAAGATTTCATCAGAAACTGCCTGTATGGTTCTCTGCAACCATAAGGACTAGAAACCTGGACAAATGTATGTAAACTTAGATCCACAACATCCCACATTTGGCAGAAGATGTTTGTGCCTCTGCAGCAAGAGCATGCAATAGAGCAACCCAGGGAATGAGGCAGCGCTGACTTTTTCAGTGGTATCTGAAGATTAAGGTGGGAGCAAAGTGGTATGACTCTAGATGCTGCTCCAGTATTGATATTCTTCCCTCTCACCCCAGAGGGTGCTGTTTGTTGGCTCCAACTCCCAAGTTATCCAGCTTCCTGTGGCTGACTGCAGCAAGTATCACAGCTGTTCTGACTGCATCCTCGCTAAGGACCCTTACTGTGCCTGGACGTGGAATGGGAGTCGCTGTGTTCGCATAGATGCCTATGATGGGTAAGAGGCACATCTTGGAAAGTGGCAAAAGAGGGAGTGAAAAGGAAGGGAAATGTGGAGAGCAGTTGTCTGTGTACACCCTGAGACATCAACTCTCAGGAATCTTGTTCAGCTACTCTTCTGTGTCCAGATCTTTGCTGAATGCTCTTAAGTAGCTTCCCTGCCTTCTTGTAACCACCAGACCTAGAAACTTCTGCAGTTTTGGGGGGTCAGAACTCTATGCCTGCACAAAAAGAACTTACAGGCATGCAGAATACGTGGTTTTATGGTCCTGTTGCCTTTTATTTAAATAATTTATATCCTGCTTTTCACCCGTGTCTCAAAGTGGCTTACAAAAAAATAAATAAAACAGACAATGTACAAATTTTAAAACAAAGGTGACCCCCAGCTTTTCCTTGGTATTGTGGTGCTGTTCCGTAGCTTTGTTCCCTCTGTCTTTGTGGCAAAACATCTTCTGATGAACTGGCTTTTGGCTCTTTTAGGACCTCGCTGCTGTTCCAGGATTTGGGAGTGGAGCCTGGGATTTGCAGCCCCTTGCGCACGTCAAAATCAGGTCAGTCCTCCTCTGCAATTTTCAGGCAGTGTTGTGTTGTGGTTACTCTGTGGACTCCTCATATATATGCTTTGTGGGACCTGTGGTTTCAGCATTGTGGTCCTTCAGTGACAAGACAAGCTTTACTAGGGTGTGATTGTGTGTTTCAAATGCTCAGTTGCAACTCCAAAGCTAGCATCTTCATAGGAAATGCCACAAAATCGAGTTTTACTCCTCCCTCATGCCAAGTGAAGGAAACACTCCAGCTTTCATCAGTAACTCTGGAGCAATGTCTTCAGTTATCTCCACACCACACACCTCCTTTTTATCCTCACAGCAACCCTGTGAGGTAGGTTGGGCTAAGCAAAAGCGGCAGGCCTGGGCTCACCCAGGGAGCTTCATAGCTAAGTGAGGATTTGACCCTGGGCCCTCCCTGGTGTGCTGTATCATGCAACCCACAGGTTGCGCCTGGATGGACTCTCGCTGCAAGGAGATTTGGTTGCTTGTCTGAGGGCAGTCCTGGGACTTGTGGCTGGACCATGAAAAGGAGGAGGCATAATTGCCTCTTGATCAAAACTCACATGACATTGAGTCCTCCGTCTGCAAATCCTTCTAGAAATGGTGGTGGGAGCCTGTGGGCACATAAAATGAAGCACAACAGAATTAGGCAAGAGGCTGCCTGATCAGAATGTTTATACTAGGTCAGGTTGGTTATTGTTAATTTATTGCTTTGAATATAGCTCAAGTCAGTAGAGCATAAGACACTTAATCTCAGGGTCTTGGGTTTGAGCCCCATGTTGAGCAAAAAGGTTCCTGCATTGCCAGGGGTTAATTACCCTCGTGGTCCCTTCAGCTCTGCAGTTCTATGATTCTGTGACACTATACTGAGTAGGGCTGCCATACACCCAGCATTTCCCGGACATAGCTGGGATTCATCTGCCGGAAATAGCATCTGGGCAGAATTACTGAAATTCAGGCAAAATGTCCGGGAAACCCCAGGCACAGAGCACAGAGCTTTTGCTTTGGAAGCAAGAAAATCCTGTGTTTCGTAGTCTGCAAGGAGCCCTGTCTGTTGGCAGAAGAATAGCTAGGCGTGATGTCCTCCCCCGTCTCTTGTTCACCCTCTCCCTTCTCTCTGCAGGAACCAAAGTAATTCCCAAGAACATCACGGTGATGGTGGGCACAGACCTGGTCCTGCCTTGCCGCCCAACCTCCAACCTGGCCCAGGCTCGCTGGACCTTCAATGGGCAGGAGTTGCCTGAGGAGCGGGACTCGGCCCTGTACGATGCCCACCTCAAGGCGCTGATCATCTTGGGCACCAGCCTGAAGCACAGCGGGCTGTACAGGTGTGTCCAGCTGGAGGAACGCAATGAGTTGATGACCGAGAGCTACGTGGTCACCGTGGTCTCTGGCCCGGCCATGTCTCTGGAAGCGCGAGCCCCTCTGGAGAACCTGGGCCTGGTGTGGATGGTTGTGATCGCTCTGGCCGCCGTGTGCTTGGTGCTTCTGTTGGTGGTGCTGTCCCTGCGGCGCAGGCTCAAGGAAGAGCTGGAGAAGGGCTCCAAGGTCATCGAGAGCACCTTGGTCTACCCCATTGAGCTGCCGAAGGAGGCGAAGAGCCCCACCTTCATTCCCAGCACCACCTCGGACTCGGACGAGAAGCTTTGGGACCCAGCCAGCTACTACTACTCTGACGGGTCCCTGAAGATCGTCCCCGGCCATGCCGTGTGCCAGAACGGAGGCACCACGCCCTCTCCCACCACCAATGGCATCCCCGGGCAGCCCCTGCAGTCTCCCCCGCTCCACTCGCCCAACCGCATCAACCTGGGCAACATCCGCGGCTCTTCCTCCAACGGCTACATCCGCCTCAACCTGGGCGCCGAGGAGCGGCCAGACTACAGCGACCTGGCTGAGGAGCTGCGCCGGAAGCTCAAGCAGAGGCAAGCGCTGCCTGACTCAAACCCCGAGGAGTCGTCCGTATGAGCAGCGCCGTGGACTGGGCCTGTGTATTATTACTCAACTACCTCATAAACTAGGCTGGGATCACTGCCCTGGCTGGTTCTACTTCTTTTTTTAAGAAAAGAAAATCCTATTTAAATACTTCCTTCAGACACTTCGGCCCCCAGTTTTTATACACTACCAAGCCCCCATTACTGGCTGCTCCTGCCTCATTCAGTGTTTTTAGCCGTGCTTCCTTCTGAGAAATCCCCAGGACTTTGTGGGAGGTGTGTTCAACTCTTCCTTTGCCTTGGATGGTGAGCCTGAACCTCACTGGAGACTTAACCATTGGACTGGCAGACCCAGTAATTCAGGCCTGCCCACCCCCCCCCACCCCAAAACGGCTCTGTGGCTGATGACAGAGTGGACAGCAAAAGGCAGGGCAGCGTCTTGTTCCCACTATACAGCTGCTGTTGGGTCCATGCCGTTCTGTTTGCCACTTCCCTCTGCTGTCCTGACCAGGAAACAACTGGCCAAATGCAATAGTTGGGCCAGGGTAGCTGAGAGTCTGTGCCCCCCACCCATGCCTCTGAAGGAAACACTGAGGATTAACATGAAGATCCATAAATCCCCCCCCCCCCCGGGAGTAATGCCACAAAGGGGGCCTGCCTGTGTGGGGCTGGGCCTCTTCAAGCTTAGATGTCTTGGTGAGAGCGAAAAGGGGTTGGGAAGGTGGCGCAGGGAAGAATTGAGTTCCGGGGAAGACTTGCAATAGCTGAGCTGGAGACTGCTTTGCCTGGAAAAGACCCACCTTTTGTCAAGGGTGGCACCACCAGGGAAGGTGCGCAGAATCTGGGTCTGCCCAAGGGATTGTGGTCAGGTCAAGGCAGAAAGTATTGAGTGGCAATCTCCCATCCTGCTAAAGCCTTTCAGGCTTATGTTCAATTCAGCGGGGCTTGTGCAGGAGATCTCCCCAGTAAATCACACTCTTCCCAGTCTGATTGGCGCCCTCCCCATGGCAGCTCCAGATCTGCCACCTGTGGTGACCACCTTTACTTACCCCGTGGTAAGACTTGCTTCTGGAGGGAGAGAGAACCCGTGTGTGTGTGTGAGAGAGAGAGAGGGGGGGGGCTCTTCCTTCAAAGCAATTGACTGCTGTGACTAAACTGAGCTTCCTCCCTCCTTTTGGGGGGAATGAGGAGCCTGCAGTGTAGATACCCCCAGCCCCCTGGCTGTATCCCTGCCTGGTAACCAAGCCCTCAACACGGCCAGACCCTTCCCCTAATCCTGCATGCCTCACACCACTGCCAGCAGCTGACTCCACCCCCTCCTCTCTTTTTACCCTTTTTTAATCCAAGAAAAAACCCATGTAAATAATAAGAGGGGCCTCTTGATAACAAGGGTCTCTTGCTCGCCCTGCCCACCTCCCCCAGGCAATTTGTGTAATTTATTTGTTACTGAAATATATTTATTTGATGTAAATATCTGGATATTTTTATATTAATAATAAAATGGAGAATAAGAATAACATGATGAGTACCGTGTTCATTGGGGCGTGGGGGTTTCTCTTCCATTGCAGAACATGCCTTCTCAGGAGAAGAGTGTGCATTATATGTTATTAATAATAATTGACGGCAGTAATAATATTGTTAAAGCCTCATTGGGTGTACACTGCATTTTACAGAACAGAAGAGGTCCTTGTCCCAAGCAGACTGCAATCTAAATCTAGATGGGAGAAGGAGGGGAGAGAGCAGGAAATTGGGAGGAAAAAAAGGTGAATGTGGTGTGTATTCAGGACCAGCCCTACTCAAGAGTAGACCCATGGACATTAAATGGCATGGCTAACTTATTGTTTCCATTGGCTCTCTACATTGCATTTGGAAGAGAAGAGAGTGAGGCAAAGGCGTCATCTTGGGAGGAAGGCTGAATAAGGGCCATACATTGGGATATGATGGTGGGTGGTTTCCGATTGTCTCGTCTCAAAAACGAAGCCCTGACAAATCGCTGTGTGATTATGCTAACCTTTGCCAAACTCCAGATATTTTTGACAACACCCCGGTGTATCTCTTGCAATGAAGAGACCTGTAGTTCAAAACATCTCGAGGGCGCTAGGTTGGTGAAAGTTGGGTTTCTGCCATTTTTTTATTCCTGGCTGTGATGCATCTCAGATGATGAATTGCCCAAGACAGGACAAGCTCTTCTTTTTCTGCCCTTGGAGGCCACTCCTGGATATCTCGCTGTCCTTTCGTTAGCTTTCCCGTCAACTGGGCCTCTTTCCCTGCGATCTTCGGGGCCTGCCCTTGTGACAGCCTGCCAGTCTTTCTCCTTTCGCTTGTGAGCTCATGGGAAAAGAACAGCAGAGCTATAAAAGGGCATTTCTCTGTTCCCAGCACTCCAGAGGGCCGAGCAGGGGGGGTGGGGGGATGGGGGTGGGGGGGTGGGAGAGCCTGCTTCTCCCTGCTAGGGGAGGAAAGAAGCAGAACTCCCAGGAAGCTGCTCTCTGGGCTCTGTTGTCACAACTGCCAGTTCAATGCATTCCCCGCTCCTGTTGATTTGAACAGGCATTTATAAATATATTAAGGATGGAAGTAATGGTGTGTGTTGCAACAGATTTCTCCTCCCCCACTTCTCCTGCCTTGATTCCCTTCTAGATTCCAGTCTGGGAAAATAATCCATAGTTTTCCCCTGCTACACATGAAGCGCAGATCAGGCAATCAGCTAACAATAACCTTGCAATGAAGAGATGAAATTGGGTGTTTAAAAAGGATTTGCAAGGAAGCTTCTGGAGTGGAACGTGGAATCTCAAGATATCTGTGCATCCCCAGCTTGTGACCTATTTTGGCATCTCAGCATTCAGTTCCTTATTTTCATAGCACTTACAACTTCTTTGCCAAGAGTGAGGCAAAGTGTTTTTGTGTGTATCAATTAACATGGTGCTTCAGCCAAAAATAGACTGCTCTCCACCACCAAAAGAAGTTAAAATCTACATTTTGACAGAGGGGGAAATGGTGAAGAGAGGGGAGGGGAGGGGAGGGGAGGGATCTACATAGGCTTTGCTAGAATTGACAATGAAGATAAAGTCAAAGGCTTTGTGATCCTTGCAACACCCCTGTAATGAAGGTCTGTATTACTGTCAAGTTGTGGAGGATGAGGCACAATCGTTGCTTAGCTCAGACCACAATAGCGAGTTCATAGCAGAGGCTAGGACACAAAGTGCAACTGTCTGCCACTACTGTCTGAATGAATCAAGGCACGCTACCCGTAGAGCCATTAAGTCCAGAATCAAAACTTTGCTATCTGTACCACAGGGCAGTGACCAAACCTGTGTTGCATTTGGCATTCTTGCTTTCTAATCCAGCACTGACCGATGCCCGTTGGCACTGGCGGGATGGACAGCAGGGAAGCCTATGACAGGTGGCTCCAGAGCCACACTATCCATCCTCCCAATAACTCCGGGAGCTGTAGTTTGCAAAGGGTGCAGAGAGTTGTTAGGAGATCCCTGTTCCCTTCCGGGAGTTGCAGAGTGATTTACAACCAATCCCTCTTCACAGAGAACTCTGGGAGGGGAGTGGGGGACTCCTAACAACTCTCAGCACCCTTAATAAACTATAGCTCCCGGAATCCTTTGGGGAAAGCCATGCCTGTTTCATGGGCTTTAAATGGAGGATGTGAATGAGGCCGAAGAAGGCAGGCAGGTGTCAGCTGGCTGAGGGCGGGCAGGATGGTGGGGCAGTGCCTCATTTCCATAGCAGAGCAGCCTTCATTTTGGCTAGCCAGATCATTTCCCCAGGATGGAATAAGCAGGTTACTTGCTTCCCTTTTTGTTTATTGATTTTAAAAATGATTTGTGGGGTGAAAACCCCTAAGCTGAGAATCATTCATGGGCAGATGCAACTGGGAGTGTGCAATGACTGAACGGATTGTAAGCTCTTTGTGGCCAGGATGTGGCTCTTGCTTATGTTAGTACTGTGTGGGGCAAGGCTGGATTAATTCCTTAGTTTTTCACCGATTCATCTTAAACTAATTGATCACTTTTGCACTGTACTGTCTTTTTCCGCACCTTGACAAAAAAACAGCTGGACTCTGTGGCTCCATCACCAGAGCTGTTCTGGGCTCCTCCTCCTGACTCAGCTCCACTCCCATCCAGCTCTCATTTTTTTTATTTCAAGAGCTGGCAAACTCTAAAAGCACGCTCAGGTGCTGAGTGCTGATGGCGTTGTACTCAAAATAGAGCCCTTTAGAAAGAAGAGAAAGATAACAGCATGCTTGGGAGAAACCTAAAGTTCAAAAGAAACAAAAACACAGAATCATAAAATTGTTGAGTTAGAAGGAATTCCAAAGGTCATCTAGTCCAACCCTCTGCAAGGCAGGAATCACAGCTAAAGGATCCCTGACTGACGGCCATCCAGCCTCCATTTAGAAACCTCTAGTGAAGGAGAGTCCACCTTTTCCGAGATAGTCCACTGTCAAACATCTTTTCCCATCAGAAAGTTCAACCAGCTCAGCTCAATAAGGACTGAGCATGGTCAGCACCCACAGAATGCTGAACGTCAGCTGGAAAAGAAAAGCAGAGGGCTGGGTGGGGTCAAATGGAGTTTCCTGGTGGAGAGCAAGACTGGCTGGCTGAATCCCTGAACAGGAACCTTCCTATTAGGAGGTCAGGGTACACTGCAACACTTTGTTGCAGGTCTCAGTTAACAGATAAATAATAACCATATGTCTTCTAAGACTCACTTGTGGAAGAAGTAATAATAAAGGCAGCCCCAATAGAAATGGCAGGAAAAGGTCCAGATAAGAGCTGTCACAGTGTGACATTGGAATGGGTTTGGAGATGTGTTTTTTTATAGGGGTTGAACTCTTGAAACAGATGCATAAAAGAGGTCCCATCCATCTATATATGTCTGCAGGCAAAGGATGGGAAATGGGTGATGCTCAGTTGACTCTTCCCAGTCTGCGGGGGGGGGGGGGCAGGTCTCACTTTGGCAGAGAGTCTTTTCCCATGGCCTTAGGTTGCCTTGATAGTTCCTGTGTTATGCCCATCCTGTCCACTTAAAAAGAAACAGCTGGATTTCAGGCAGGAGCATGAAGCAAATTTGGAAAGAGAGCGGTGCACTTTGGGGTCACGTGGCTCTGTCTTTCGAGAACTGAACACCAATCTGGTCCCTCCAGAGGTTTTGGGGCACATCACTCATCGGTGCCAGTGGTGTTGGGGAGGGCTAGTGACTATTATTGGCAGGCGATGTGATAGGCCTGAGGACTGCAGGGCTTCCCCATCCCAGCAACCAATCCCACCCCCCACCCCACCCCAAAAGGAAAACAACAACAACAGCTGGCAGAGGAAACAGAGATGGCATCCTCTCATCTGTGTCTTCAGCTGAGCAAGAAAAAGAGCGCAGGCATTCTGGCTCCCAAGCGCACACACACATTCCCCCATTAGGATTTGAGCACAGATGCTTCCCATTGCCTGCCCTCGCTTTTGTGCTGACACACAACTCCCTTGCCATGTTCTAAATGCATCCCGCCAGTAAAGACTGGGCTAAAACTGTTTTGCCCTACATGCTCCTCTTTTTATGGGTGTGAAAGATGGGAGATGTCTCCTGCATGTGCCAAAGCTGTGGGCAGCAGACCAGGATGAAATTGCGTACGTATTCTGTCCGCCCCCGCCCCCCCCCCCCATTTTTAATTGTAATATGTCAGATGTCTTCCCAGGGTGAACTAGAGGGACTGAACTGACACAGAGCATTTCGCAGCTGCTTCACACACACTGAAACTAGTTGATTTGTTTCATCTATATTTTGAGAGGGAGGTGAAATTCCTTTAGGTGGGAATAATCATTTCCACCCACCATTTTGCTTCCCACAAAAACACCTATCCTGAGGAGCTTTTTCGATTGGGGGGGAATTCAAAATGGCTGGCACCATGAGAAAAAATGGCTGCCACTTAGTTAGCAGCAGCAGAATATTGAGAAACTTAGACTTGCTTTTACACAGTGGGCAGATCGTTCCCCCAGCAACTCATTTTATTCAAGAGCTGCACTACAGTTAAATACTTCCCTCCAAAAGGACAATGACTGAAGCAAGCCTATTAAAAATATAAAGTCACAGTGTGCCGTTTCATAAAATCCTATTTTAAAACTTGAACTGCAAGGAAAAAAACATTTTTTACATGTGGGTTTCTTTTTTCCTTTTGTTGAATAAGACTGTCTTGCAAAAAAAACCAAATAAACAAATACAATTTATTCAAAAGCAGATACAAACATTTTTGGGAGAAGGGGCGGAACCAGAGATTGCCAGTGAATCCTATGCAAAAATCAGAAAGGAACCCCATTGAGCTCAGCAGTTTACTCCCAACTAAATGTGCTGAAGAATCAGCTACCGGTATATCATTCAGATAAATGCGTTTTTGGAAGGGGCCATTTCACAAAGGCATTTCTCCTCAAATTGCTGGGACAATTGCATCAAGACAGACTTTGCTAGAGCCTTGTTTTTAGGCCCCTCAGCGGCAGGCGCCCATTCCTTCGTGCCAGGCGGGAGTGAGAAGCTGAGGCAAAGGAATGGCTCCTCAGAGCTGGTCTTCCTGATCACAGCAGCGGAGTCAGGATCCCCTCGCCTTTACAGTGCACAAAGCAAATGGCCGTATGGAAAAGGAATATGCAGACTGTTTAAAAAGCCTTTGAGCTTTGATTTTGTTCCAAATACGACCAGTGGCTTGTATTGATGAACCAGCCTATTCTGGCTGTTTACAGCAGCCTTGGGCAGCCTAGTGCCCCCCCCCCAGATGTTCTGGACATCCATCAGCCCCAGCCAGCTGGAGTGGTAGTCCAAAACATCTTGAGGGCACCCGGCTGCCCAAGCCTGTGAAGTCAATTCTGTGCAGCCAGGAAATGACCCCTTTACCGGCCTTCGCCTCTTCCTTGCAGAAGGAGCCGTGTCGCTGCTCAGCAGGGGGCCGTGGAAGATTCGCTCTGGGCGGAGGACGGAGGCGGCCTGCAGATGAAGCAGAAACAGCCCCGACACAGCCCTGTAGATGCAAACAAAGGCGAGAGGGGCTGGGAAAAGCACTGTACCACAAGCAGATTTGGCCTCCTTCCTAGCCTTTCCCACAAGCTGCAGGAACAGACTGGTGCTGGAGCGATGGCTGAGAGATCGCTCTGGCCCCGTCCTCTCCAGAGTTTAACTTGGCCACCCTCCAGATGATTAATCTTAATTGAATGGCCGTGAGGGAACAGGGGGAGAAAGAATCCACACCACCACACCAAACTGTCCGGCCCCAGCATGAGAATTTCAGGCTTAAGAAATGTGGAGAACTGGCAATTCCTAGGTCTAATGCAGGAGGGACAGCGAGGTATTTTCAGATAACGGCTACTGTTCTTTGAGAAAATGGGGGTGACAGACTCCCGAACCCTAGAAACCAAAATAGTATGTTCACACACCAGCTTCTTTCTATGCTATTCAGTCTCTTCCACATTAGGGCCCTCTAGTTTAGTGATACTGAGACTTTTGTTTTATTTTCCCTTTTTTTGCAACTAGCTGGAAGCAGGTCAGTGACTCCATGCGGCAGTTTATTTGTGTTTCTTTTAGAATGCACGTTTATTAAGCATCCACCCTGATCTGTTTGCACAAAGTTTGAGGTGAAGCTAGATGATATCAGCTCTGCTTGTGCATTTATTCTGATTTGTTTGCAGGGAGATGATACTGCATTGTGTCAGGCATGTGTTTTCCCATCGCTTTCCTTATTGCAAAAAGTCAGATATTTTGGAAAATGGGTTTATTGTGAAAGAGCTCCAGAACAGCTTTAATTGTGCAGCTGTCATTTTCTATTGTGTGAGCCTGCTCCCACGCAGACTGGAAGGTCCCATAGAGCTCTAATCCCTGTTACAATCCCACAACACAACTGTCACCACAGCTAAAGTGGGTGCCGCCTTATTACACCAGCCATTTCACTCGAGGGCCCTCCCCCCTAGAGTTGAATATTTGCGTATTCATGTTGTTGTTGTTTTTGTTCTTCTTGTTGTAGTTACTACTACTAGTAGTGGTGGTGGTGCACAACAGCTAAAATTAAAATGTAAAGGAAGGAAGAGAGAAAGGAAATGGGCAAAATCTAGCTGTCCAAATCCATGGAGGAAGGGATCAGTTGCAGGAGACATAATGGTAGCAGTGGTTTCAATCTTTGCGACTTTAGCACAAAACCAAAAATGTCCATTCTTAGGTTGGCTAGTAATAACAATTGGAAATAATTGTTTTAATCTTTTTAAATATTTTTTTTAAAAAAAAATTTAAAATAAATATATTTTAATATTTATAAATTGCTCTTCTGGACAAAGGTGAAGTATAACATAAAACATAAAACAGCAGCCTTGTACAGCAGCAGTAATGCGATATATTAAAATTTCAAAATCAAAACAACTCAACCCCACACCTGAAAACAGCAACACATTAAAATGCTGTTCAGACAGTAGTAAACAAGCCCCAAATTGGTTAAAAACCACATGAAGCAGGCTGCTTTTAAAAGTCTCTTTGAGAACAGAAGTGACCAGGGCTTCCATCACTTGGGTGGCCATTCCCTAGAGAAGGCCCTGGCCGGAGAGCCTGCCCACTGGACACACCTTAAAGGTGAGTGAACAAGCCGGGCCTCCCAAGCTGATCCAAAGGACAAAGAGGTTCCTACAGGCACAGGTGGTCCTTCCATTTACCTGGCCCAAAATTATGTAGGGCCAGAGTGGCCACATGATGTCCCCCGGGCATCTCTGTCATGCCCACAAAACTCTACCCAGGCCACCCCATCCTCCACAAGCATTTTTCTCTGGCTGGAAAGTGTCCTTGAACTTGCCTCCTGCTTGCCTGCGTGGAAAGTGAAGAGGATTGTGCATGGAAACGATAGGCTGCTGTACAGAGAAAACATTTACATTTGCTGCCCCACCCACTTTTGCTCCTGGTTCCAGAAGCAGATGCATCCCTTGGGCTGAAAAGAGGTTCTCCATCCCAGGCTTAGAGCTTTGAGGTATAAAAACAGCACTTTGAATTTCAGGGCTGGTAGGGGGCCATCTTTTTAAGCATCATAAAAAGCAGAGACAGCACCTTGCTGACAAAGGTCCGTATAGTTAAAGCTATGGTTTTCCCAGTAGTGATGTATGGAAGTGAGAGCTGGACCATAAAGAAGGCTGATCACCAAAGAATTGATGCTTTTGAATTCTGGTGCTGGAGGAGACTCTTGAGAGTCCCATGGAATGCAAGAAGATCAAACCTCTCCATTCTTAAAGAAATCAGCCCTGAGTGCTCACTGGAAGGACAGATCCTGAAGCTGAGGCTCCAATACTTTGGCCACCTCATGAGAAGAGAAAACTCCCTGGAAGAAACTCTGATGTTGGGAAAGATGGAGGGCACAAGGAGAAGGGGACGACAGAGGACGAGATGGTGGGACAGTGTTCTCAAAGCGACCAACATGAGTTTGACCAAACTGCGGGAGGCAGTGGAAGACAGGAGTGCCTGGCGTGCTCTGGTCCATGGGGTCATGAAGAGGCGGACATGACTAAATGACTAAACAGCAAAGGGGGCCAAAGCTGTGGGGTGAAGCAGGGGGAGGTGGCCGGGTGAACATTACCCCTCTCCCTTCCATCTTCTGGAACAGCTGATCTGTCAGGTGTAAACTTTTTTTTGAAAAGGCTCCTAGAATTCAGGGCAAGTATGATAGGGATGGTGGCAGCACAGCCAGGAAGCTCAGAGCAGCCAATGCAGAAAATTGTTCAGTCGCCATCTTTTCTCCCAGGGGAAGGCAGGACAAGAGGAAGTGTGAAAGAGGGCATCACTCATGGCCTTCTCTCTGCCAGTGCATCAATCACACTTTGCCAGTTCCCCTACCATGGTAGTGTGATAGGACAGTGGTTTGTGGGGAGGGGGAGAACATTTTAAGGTTTAAGAATAAATGGAAAGATTTAAGCAGGCCGTCCTTGCCCACCTTCCTGGCACCATTTGCAGACGACTCCAAGTGCCACCATTCTCCAGGAACTGTCCTGGATTTACAGAAGGCGTCCCTGTTTCTCATTTGATCCTGGAATGTCTCGCTTTTCCTTAGGATGTCTCTATTTTCATCGGAGGGTAAGTTGGAGGGTATGGAGTTATGCGACCCCCAAGCCAAGGAGATAAGGTACTATACAACTGTTAGAAGACACCTGAACACAGCCCTGCATAGGGAAGTTTTGTTAATGTTTAATGTTTTGTTATGTTTTTATATGTTAGAAGCCACCCAAAGTGGCTGGGGCAACCCTGTCAGATGGGTGGGACATAAATAATAAAAGGACGAAGAAGAAGAAGGAGGAGGAGGAGGAGGAGGAGGAGGAGGAGGAGGAGGAGGAGAAGAAGAAGAAGAAGAAGAAGAAGAAGAAGAAGAAGAAGAAGAAGAAGAAGAAGAAGAAGAAGAAGAAGAAGAAATAGGACATCCCTATTTCCATTGGAGAAATGTTGGAGGATATGCCCTGGCATGTAGGAAGAAATCACAGCACATTTTATGCCTTTTCCTGTGAACCACAGACACTCTGTCTTGGGCAGTCCCTGTGAAGCATTGCTGCTCAGAATCCTGACCCCTATGGCACAGATCTTCACATGGGCTGATTTTCCCTGGTCTCGTTGAAAGTTTGGCGAAGAACCTCACAGATCCTCAAGGGGCATCCATTATCGTAGGGGATTTAGCCTCCCAGCCAAGGCTTTCCCCTCCAGCCAGGATGGCTCCAGCCTGAGAAAAAGCAGGCTGGGTTGGGGCACTGAGTTCATGCTGGATTATTAAGCAATGTTAGAATTGCCAGGAAAGTTGCTGAGGATTAGCTGCTGAGGGCACTGGGTTCAAGTCCAGTGCAAACTGTAAGGAAAGGCTAAAGTGTATTGGTTGAAAAGCTCCCTCTCTGCGTGGGTGGGTGTGGGAATTGTGTGTGGTGGGGGTAGTAAAGGTTTATAAAATGATTAAATTTCTCTCCCTCTCTTTAATAACTGGACTGTTTAAAGTGGTATCCTAGAAAGGATGTTGCAATAATGAGAAAATGTTGGCTTGGCCTGGAACGCCTGTGCTTCTCTCCCTCCCTTTCTCTCTGTGCACACAACAGACAACTTCTAAGAAGTTGCCCTGGAGGGGCTGCCAAGGGTTTCGGCACCAGAGATAATGCGCCAGGAGGCTGGCCTTTTCCCGCTCCTCCAGGGGCCTGCAGACTCCAGCGCGTCTCCTTTTGCGTTGTGTCGTCAAAGACCGCCTGCTGCTGGTCCTTTCCAGACTCTGCACAATCGGTGTCGCTGGGCGCCTGGGCACACCATGGTGTGTGCGTGGGACGCAAAGCCACTTCCAGCTTGCCCAGGAGGTGGGGTTGCGGGCTTCACACCCACCCCACGTGAGCAGGGGCTGATCGCAGCCCCCGCGAGAGCAGGGGAATCCCGGCCGGGCCTGCCCCCCCCCAGCCAGCCAACCAGCTGGCTGGGGGGGGGCGAGGCCTGTCCTATTTAGGGCCGGTGCTGAGGGGGCTCGCCCTCTTTTCGCTGGCTAGCCCTCACGTTTTCCCACCCTCCCTCCTTTTAAGTGGGCTTTAGGTAGGTCTTTGACTTTGCTATGGACTTCGGCCTGTCGCCGCAAGGGGCATGGTAGGAATTTTTCCCAATTGGCAATTTCTAGCCTTTTGGTTTTTCGCCTGCCTCGTAGCAACTCGTCACAACTTCTCGGCATTGGCGGTAGGCATTGGTAAGAAGGGGTTAAGAGGATGTGGGGGGGGAGGAACGCCATCACCTCCCCCCAGTGAGCGAAGGGTGGTCCGTTAAAGGACTCCGGGGGGCGTGGCCCTGTCCGAAGCCTATGGAGGTGAGGGCCAAAGGCACGCCCCAGAGCGGTGACCCGGGGGAGCTCCTAGTCGACGTGCCTCGGCGGGAGACTCCCCCGATTAGTGTTAACCCTTCCCCGTGTCTCCAGCAAATGGGCTGGAGCCGGATAGTCGTTAGGACCAATGCCTAAGCCAATGCCTCTCATTCCTGAATTCAATAAAGTTGTGGCCTAATTCGCCCAATTAACCTTATATTATGGTGTCTCGTGTCTTTATTTATCCTGGTGGGGGGCGGGAACTCGCCACGCAAAGTGGCCTCTTCGTTGCCGCTGCAGAGCACCCTTCAAGTTTTTCTATCCCATTAAGCCGTCACTAAGCAATCTTGACAGGAGTTCCATGCTACCATCTTCTATACAAGCAAGAGAAATGTGAGCTTGAAGGAAACAAACTCTCCCCATCCTGACACCGGGCTTGATTTCCCTGATGTTTGTGGGAAGCAGGCCATCCCAGGATGTTTTGCCGCTTGAGGTGAAATGGAAAGTGTTCTCCTGCCTCCTCCTCCTCCTCCTCTGCAGCCCCCCACCATCCTCCTCCACAAAGGTCACCACTGCCTGATGCAACTGGAGACAGCCTGGGAGTTAAAGGAGGCCAGATCTGCCACCCCTCCAGCTGCCCGGAGTCTGCCTAACATCACAGGGTAAATGAGGAGGGGAGGGGGAACCATGTGCACCAGCTTGAGCCTCTTGGAGAAAACATCTGGAGGGGACTGATGGGTGTTCAAAATATCTGAAGGGCACCCAGGGTGGCAAAAGGCTGCTTTTAGGCCTAGGATTTAAGTGCCAGAATTCCAAGTGGGGTCCCAGAAATGTAGGGGTGACGGACTCCAAAGTGGGCAGAGGGGCAGGGGAACTATGCCAGTGCTGTGCAGTGGTTGGAGAGGCAGCAGTTATGACTGACAACCTTCTCAAAACAGAACTGATATAACAACATTATCACTGAGCGTGAACAAAGTACATTTCGCTTGACACCAGGTGACTTGGGCACCAGGTTGTGGGTGCCCAGCGATGCACACTCAACGTGACGTCATGATGTCGCGTGTGCTCTGCTCAGCCTCTGCCCACTGCCACCGCCCACCGCAGGCTTGCCTCTCTGGTGCTGCTGCTGCGGAGACACGACTGGGGCCTCGACCTCTGCTGTGGGGCCTCTGTTGGGGCCCACTGTGGCTGTGGACGTGCTTCTGGAAGTGTGGCCCAGCCACGGTAGGCCTTGGTGGAGGCCTCGCGTTGGAGGTCTTAGCCTGGTCACCACAGTGGTGACGTCATAGCTGTCAACTTACAGATTTGAAAATAAGGAACCAGCAGCCTTGAAAATAAGGGGTCAGCAGCCAAAATAAGGGATTTTAGTCAACCAGCTGCTGAAATATGAAGTTAAAAGGGACTAGATAATTTGGGAGAGCAGCGCCAGTTTTTAGCCCTTCATTTCCAGAGGTTGCTGCTCAAGACACCAGCTGATCAAACACTGCAATTAAATAACTACAAGCAGCAACCACTTTTCGCGCAAAACGAAGTCCAAGCTACGAAGATGCTGCTGCAGTTCAGTATCTTTTCTCTCGTGCTCCATCTGCAGCTCTCAGTTCTATCAGGCGGGGCGGGAGGAAGGGGGGGGGGGAATAGCGCCTGAAGTAAACCCGCAGATCAGACCATCTATGCTAGTCTACCACTACAATCTATGGGAGAAGCACTTGCGGTCCTTCCTCCGCTTTCCCCCTCTGTGCTTAGCCCTTGGAACACCTGCCCACGCCTCCGCCTCCTCTCTCTGAACTGCTTTCTCTATGGTTGCCCTCGCTCTCCTCTCAAGGCTCCTCAGCAATTCATAGGCCGTGCCAGGCTGCCCATCTCATCCAGGTCCTTTGGCGCGCAGCCGCAGTACGGCATAGCAGGAGCGGCGGCGGGCAGAGGAGAGGCCCCAGGCAGAGATGCTCAGTTCGGCGGTCGCGAGGAGGATGGCGACGGAAGGGCCCGAGGCTCCCGCCAGTCCCGGCGGGGAGGGGCTCCTGGGGGCCAAGGCTGGTGAGAGGAGGCCGGAGGGGGGCGGGCCGGGCAGCCAAGCAACACAGTTGGAGCCTCCCTCCTCCCTGGCTGGCAGGGAGGGAGGGAGAGGAGCTGCTTCCTTTGAAACCCGGGAAATTTAAGGGACATCATCAATCTGGGAAAGCAGCGGGACTCGGCACTGGGATAAGGGAGTTTCCCGCTAAATAAGGGACGGTTGACAGCTATGTGTGACGTGGGTGGGGCGGGGGAGCACACATGTTCGGGAGGCAGCCTCTGCCCATGGCCCCATGCACATGGCGACCCAATGTGTGGCACGTGTGACATCACATGTGCAACACATTGGGTTGCCCAACCAGACAGCCACAGTGGAAATTTTGTGGGTGCCTAGGCCCCCAGGCCCCCTCAGAAATGGCACCTATGCTTCTGAGTACATGTATAGGATGGCACTTACCTGGGAGGAAGCCTCGGTGGAATCTTTAGGGCTTGTCCACACTGGAACAAAATGTGGTTTTGCAGCTGCCTGTCCCCCATTACTATAGGGATGTCCACATGATGTCTTCCCCAGTCCAGTGTTGTCCTGGACCTTACCCCCTTTAAATGATCAGGAAAAACCCACATTTAAAGGGATAAAGGACAACATAAGAATGAGGAGAATGCCATGTGGACACCCCTGTATTACTGGGGAGACAGGCAGTTGCAAATCCATATTTTGCTCTCGTGCAGACAAGCCCTCAGTTCATGAAATTATACTCCTCGGGATTTTATCTTGGCTCAAGTGCTGTTCAAATTTTTTAAATCACGGATTGAGCAAAGAAGTGGAGCGTGTAGTTATCCAATCTGCAGATGGCCCAAAGCCAGCAAACACTTTGAAGGAAAGAAGCTAGAATTAAAAAAGAGCTTTATAATTAGGTCTGAAAGCCTTGGTCAATTTATCAATATGATGGATTGATTAATTCACTAAATTGTGGGTTTAGAACAGGATGTTTAATAGGCTTTTAAGAACTTGAGAACAGTTGCAGCGGGTGGAAGAATAATGGGTCACGCAGTTTGATTTTCAAAAACAGCCTTCCCCAACTTGGTGCCCTCCAGCCCCGGCCAGCACAGCTGTATGGTGCTGGGGTTGATGGAAGCCCAGCCCTGCTGGCTGGGAATGATGGGGGTTGTGCTCCAAACTCAGCAAAGGCTGATTTAGGTTGGAAGAGTGGCATTTAGATTCCTTTGGGCTCCACGCCTATCAGCTTCTGATTCCTCCTTTATCCTTCTTGGTTGGCAACAGAGAATCTGTGTCCCTCCGGATGTAGTTAGACACTCATTTCCAGGGGAAATGGGAGTTTCAGGCTAGCAATCTGGAGTCTCACAGTTTCTCCATGTTTCTGTTCCTGATACTTCCAGGCTCCAGCCTTAACACACCAGAGACTGTCCTCACTGGGCATACTCTCTTTCTTCCTGGAAGCTGATTCCAGTAGTTTTGAAATCCAAAGCTGGCTACCATGCACGCGAAGTGGTTGTTTTTTCAGTCTTTGGACAATGCATTCATTATGCTTCCCCAAACAATATATGTTTTGTGTCTTTTGCAATTTAGTCAACAGGAGCAATTGACTGCAATACACCTCTTCATCATCTCACTTTGTGCTCAGATGCTGCAGTATTATTATAATCAGCAGATGATTGATCAAATGCTAAAATACAAAGACTTGAGTGGGTGGGGAAACCTTCTTTTAGAAGCTCACAACCTCAGTGACCATAAAATTAGGCAAGTGGGTGGATTAAAAAAAGCAGAAGCAGAAAGAATTTGGGCAAATGAAATTTCAGAGTGTTTTGTGGCACCAGAAAGTCAAAGACTCCATGGCATGGAGAAATTGGGGTGAGTTCTGAGGAGAGCATCAGAGTTGAGAGAGGATTTAAAATTAAGAAAACATCTGAGGAGCATTTGAAGGAATTGGGTAAATTCAGCTTAGAGGAAAGAAGATTAAGGGAAGAGAGAATAAGACCCTTCAAATGTTTAATAGGCTACGGTAAGGGATCTAGAGATTCACTTGCAGGGAGGTTTATCTAGGGGCCAACAAGAGAAACGGTGGCAGCAGAGCTGTGAGTCACAAGCACACAGAGCCCAAGCAAAAGGGGCAAATGGATGAGCATCAGGTTCAGCCCCACATGGCACCCCCTGATTGTGTCCCCTCTGAAACCGGAGAGCCTCTGCTAGTCAGTGTGAACAATCCTGAGCTAGAGGGACTAAGGGCTTGACTCTGTTCCTGGCCCAAAGCTGTGGAGCACCGTTACTGGAGAAACCTGGATGAAGCTGGAATTTTCTGGCCTTCCGAGGCTCTGATACTGGCTTTCCCCTCATTTATTTAGTGACTGAGCTAGTTCCATTTTTATCTCACCTGTTCCCAAAGGCACAAGCCAGCGCACTTAATAAGAGTTTAAATTAAAGTCACCACCTCACACCTTAATCCTGGCTGTTTGGATGACTGCCCAAAGAGGAAGGCTTTTCAGAAAGTATTTTTGGGCTTAGACTCAGACAGATCTCTAGAGGAAAAGGTTTCCCCAGATGTGGGGCGGCCACCATAAACACCGCAATCGAGAAGCCACCCCACACCCCACACATCCCCTCTGTTGTTTGTATACAAGTTCTAGCTGCAAGCCAAATATCCTCAATGCTTTGCACAGTAATCCGGCTGTGTGTGGGTACCATGGCTGGGTGCCAGGGGCAAGGCATGCTGGGGGGGGGGGAGGGGACCAACAACAACGAGCTGTCCTGGCACCTGTAGCCTCCTGCTTTGATCAGCATCTGGATGGCTGCCAGGTGGCACAGGGCCCAGCCACCTACCTCACCTGCCCTCCTCGTGGGAGGAGGAATAAGCCTCCTGTTGCACTCTGAGCAGTGCTAGAGGCAGCCGGTCTCCTGACCCTTGAACCACCTCTGCCCTAAGCTGCAATCAGAGGTTTCTGGCTTTCTGGGGGAGGAGCATGACCTGCTAGCAGAGAGGGAGCCAGATCGCAGCAGAAGCGCACCCTGCGTCTCTCCACTGCCAGACGCTAGAGCTTTAATTAAACAAACTCTCTGAAATTAGAGGTCTTCAGGCTGCGTCTGGTCAGCACCGCCTGCTACTTTGAGGTCAAGGGTGGGTCTACTGCCGAAATAAGGCTGAGCTCAGAAGCTGGTGGCTGGGTGCTAGCCGTCTTCTAGTCTACTGCATGGGTACAATTCACATTGCAAAGCCAGCAGAAAGATTGTGTTTGCCCTTAACGATGGCTCCCGTTTACACTCTCAGTCTGCAGGGGGCTATTCCTTAGCCCCATATGCAGTGCTGACCCACCCATGAGGCAAGGTGAGGCGACTGCCTTGGGCAGCAGGATCCACAGGGGCGGCAGATCCAGCCTCCAAGGACTGCATCGCCCACTGCTGCTGTCATGGTGACAGAGACGGCTGCTCCTTGGAGGCTGCATCTTCCCCCTCCGCTCCTCAGCAGCCGCTCAGCGAATGGGAGGCGCTGCTGACCTCCTCCCACCTGTAGGGACAAAATGGCAGGGGCTTCCCTCTGGGGTCTCCTTGGCTCTGCTCTCGCCTGGGGAAATTCAGAGTGGGGCCCTTCCCTGAACCTGCATGCTGGCCGTTGATTCCCATTTAAATCCAGTAGTGATGTATGGAAGTGAGAGCTGGACCATAAAGAAGGCTGATCGCCGAAGAATTGATGCTTTTGAATTCTGGTGCTGGAGGAGACTCTTGAGAGTCCCATGGACTGCAAGAAGACCAAAGTATCCATTCTTAAGGAAATCAGCCCTGAGTGCTCACTGGAAGGACAGATCGTGAAGCTGAGGCTCCAAGACTTTGGCCACCTCATGAGAAGAGAAGACTCCCTAGAAAAGCCCCTGATGTTGGGAAAGATGGAGGGCACAAGGAGAAGGGGACGACAGAGGATGAGATCGTGGGACAGCGTCCTCGAAGAGACCAACATGAGTTTGACCAAACTGCGGGAGGCAGTGGAAGACAGGAGTGCCTGGCGTGCTCTGGTCCAGGGGGTCACGAACAGTCGGACACGACTAAATGACTAAAACAACAACAAGGTGGATTTGATTCCCTGACCCTCTTCCCAATGTAGATCTTCACTCCTTGTTTGTTCCTGATGTAGATCTTCACTCACCCCTCCTTCTTTGGTGGGATGGTGGTGCCATTTTGTGGCTGCCTCAGGCAGGGCTAGCCCAAGGTATTTTGGCATCTGAGGCAGACCACAGAATGGTGCTTGCCTCCCTGCCAGGGAAGAAGGGGTGAGTGAAGATCTACATCAGGAACATGGGGGCAGTGAGTATCTACATTGGGACCTGCTGCGTCTGCGAAGCCGCCTGAGGTGGTTGCCTGACCTTGCCCTGTGGGTGGGCCGGCCCTGACCTCAGGCGCCAAACATATTGGGCCAGCCCTGCTGAAAGAGTGGATGTCATGCTCTTTATTCAGCTCATAGTGGTGAGGAGGAATGGAAGTTTCCACAAAGTATCTGCTTTATATACATTACCGTATTTTTCGCACTATAGGACGCACTTTTTCCCCTCCAAAAATGAAGGGGAAATGTGTGTGCGTCCTATGGTGCGAATGCAGGCTTTTGCTGAAGCCTGGAGAGCGAGAGGGGTCCGTGCGCACCGACCCCTCTCGCTCTCCAGGCTTCAGGAAGTTATCCCAAGTCTTGCAAGCCCGGCGGGATGTCCCGCGGGCTCGCAAGGCTTGCGGGCAGCAGCCTGCACCCAAAAGCTGGGGACAGCGGGGAGGTGCAGAGCCGCCACCCCGCTATTCCCCGACCTGATCTGGAGGCTGGCGGGGGGAGAAGCAAGCCTGCTTCTCCCCCCCCCCCAGCCCCACAAGCTCGGGGGATAGGGGGATGGCGAAGCGCCGCCATCCCGCTATTCCCCGACCTGATCTGGAGGCTGGGGGTGGGAGAAGCAAGCCTGCTTCTCCCCCCCCACCCCCCACATCCCCACAACCTCCAGATCAGGTCGGGGAATAGCGGGATGGCAGCGCTCCGCCATCCCGCTATTCCCCGACCTGATCTGGAGGCTGGGGGTGGGAGAAGCAAGCCTGCTTCTCCCCCCCCCCCACATCCCCACAACCTCCAGATCAGGTCGGGGAATAGCGGGGTGGCAGCGCTCCGCCATCCCGCTATTCCCCGACCTGATCTGGAGGCTGGGGGTGGGAGAAGCAAGCCTGCTTCTCCCCCCCCCCAGCCCCACAACCTCCAGATCAGGTCGGGGAATAGCGGGATGGCGGCGCTCCTGCTTCTCCCCCCCACCAGCCCCACAACCTCCAGGCTTCAGCGCGCCCTTCCCGCTGTCCCCCGACTTGGTTAGAAGGCTGGGGGGGGGGGAGCCTGCTCCTCCCCGTCGCCAGCCCCGCAAACTCGGGGGACAGCGGGAGAGGCGCAGCGTGCCATTCCCGCTGTCCCCCGACTTGGTTAGAAGGCTGGCGGGGGGGGAGCCTGCTCCTCCCCGTTGCCAGCCCCGCAAACTCGGGAGACAGCGGCAGGGGGCAGCGCGCCTTTGCCGCTGTCCCCCGACTTGGTTAGAAGGCTGGCGGGGGGAGAAGCCTGCTCCTCCCTGTCGCCAGCCCCGCAAACTCGGGAGACAGCGGCAGGGGCGCAGCGCGCCCTTCCCGCTGTCCCCCGACTTGGTTAGAAGGCTGGCCCAGCCCCGCAAACTCGGGGGACAGCGGGAGAGGCGCAGCGCGCCATCCCGCTGTCTCCCGACATGGTTTGGAGGCTGGCGGAAGGCTTCCTCCTCCCCCAGCCCCGCAAGCTCCCAGAGCGATGCCAAAGCTGCGCGCAGCTTCGGCATGGCTCTGGGTCCCGTTCTGGGGGAGGGGGAAGCTCGGGCTTCCCCGCCCCAGCCCCGCGCCTGGCGGGGGGGGATAAATTTTTTTTGCTTTTATTTCCCCCCCCCCCAAATCTAGGTGCGTCCTATGGACCGGTGCGTCCAATAGTCCGAAAAATACGGTATTTACACAATGGGCTGCATGTGATTGGCTAATTCCAAAATTCTCCTGTAGGCCAATCAGGTTGTGGATTCACTTCCATCTGGAGCTGGATTGGGTGGCTCCTGCAGACCAATCATACTGCTGCATTGTTCTAGAACCAATCAGACTGCTGCATTTTGGATCCTATTCAACTCAGTACATAACACCTGCCCATATAACCAGCTGACATCCCACATGAAAGGAGGGCCTGCTCCCTAGAACTTCACTCATAATCCTCTTCCGTGTGCTGCCAGTCCTTGGCTCATGGTAAGAAGAACCTTGGCAGACAAATAGATGTGGAAAAGTTTCCCTGAAGCGAAGAACTTTCCAAAGCACTGGCC